>NC_056001.1:104937935-106367935 GCF_018446385.1 Zingiber officinale | reverse complement strand
GTTGGAAGTTGTTTTACTCACTTGCCATTAAGAACTCCTCCAGTTCCAAACCAAGAGCGTCGAGAAATAGCTATTGCTCATGTTGACAATCACTTCGTATAAGTTTTCTTACATCCTCATTATCCTGTGCCACCCATTCCAACTTGGTGGTGGAAATATTCATCGTATGAAGCTAAAGGATGGGTCACTCGTTATATGGCGCATATTCATTTATGGTACGAAGTAATAGGTACACCACCACCAAATGCGTCGGGAGCAGAATTTGGAGGCAATATTGATTAAGATTTCTATTTTTATATATTTTCATATTTTTTTTTGTATTATTACATGTACTCTTCATTTGAAAAAAAAAAAGTTTGTTCCTAAGTTATGAATGTGTTCACTATTAATTGTTAGTATTTTTATTAATTTTAAATATAAACTAAAAATAAACAAAAGATTATAAACATATAAAAATTTATTAAAAAAATAAAATTGATAAAAAAAACTGATTAACAAAAAAAAATCAATAAAAAACAAAACTTAAAAAAATTGAAAAAAAATACAAGTATTATGAAAAAAATAATTAATTAAATTAATTAAAAAAATACAAACTAAATAAAATTAAAAATATACAAGTATGAGAGCTATTTTTAAACAAAAATAATTAAAAAATTAAAACTAAATAAAAATTAAATGAAATTAAAAAAAAAAAACAAAAAGAAGAGGAGGGTAGATGCATCATTTGACAGGGAGAGAGGAGATGGAGGGGGCGGTGTGGCTCAGACGGGGGAAGCAGGTCTCCATGTGAAATGCGATAAATCTTTTAAACAAATAAATTAGCACGTGGTCATTTTTTTAAGACAAATAAATCTCTCAAAAATCGAACCGTTTACTTCAAACCTGAAAAAGGAAGCCATCAATTGATTGCCTGGGAGTTCACGGCGGTTGGTGGGCGTTGAACTTGCAACTTGCAACTTGCATGGTGAAAAAGTCGCAGTGGTGGAGGTAGGTGCAGTCTGAATTTTTCCAGTTTCACAGTTTTCGTAATTATATACATAATTTTATTTTTTAAAAAAAAACTTTTGAACGGTTTTTCGGAGGAAGGAAGGACGAAAGATCCGCCTCGGAATATAAAATTCTATAGCAGAGGATCTATAAATAAGAAGGCGAAGGTTTCTTCAAGTACTCGTGCACCAACAGCTAGCTAGCTAGTCTTGTTAATTAGCTAGCTTGTTGATTTAGCCAATCTAATTCGCATCGATGGCTTGCACCGAAGCCTTCCGGCGAGCGCCTCCGGCCGACGGCCCTGCCACCGTCCTCGCCATCGGCACGGCCAATCCGTCCCATTTCGTGGACCAGATGCAGTACCCTGATTACTACTTCCGCGTCACTAACGCGGAGGACAAGACAGAGCTCAAACAGAAGTTCAAGCGGATTTGTAAGTCGATCGATAGATTATAATTAGTGATGGATTCGTTCGTTTGTGGATGATTGATTGATTGATTGATTGATTAATTTAGGTGAGAAGTCGACGATCAGGAAGAGGCACATGTGCTTGACGGAGGAGATCCTGAAGGAGAACCCGAGCCTGTGCGCGTACATGGCGCCGTCCTTCGACGCGCGCCAGGGGATCGTGCTCGAGGAGGTGCCGCGGCTGGCGAAGGAGGCCGCCGATAAGGCCATCAAGGAGTGGGGCCGCCCCGTCTCCGACGTCACCCACCTCGTCTTCTGCTCCGCCGCCGGGGTTGACCTCCCGGGCGTCGACTACCGCCTCATCCAGCTTCTCGGCCTGCCGGCGCGCGTGCGACGCGTGATGCTCTACAACGTCGGGTGCCACGCCGGCGGCACCGCGCTGCGCGTGGCCAAAGACCTGGCGGAGAACAACAAGGGCGCGCGCGTCCTGGTGGTGTGCTCCGAGCTCAACGTCATGTTCTTCCGCGGCCCCGACGACCACCACTTCGAGAACCTGATCGGGCAGGCTCTGTTCGGCGACGGCGCCGCTGCGCTCATCGTCGGAGCCGACCCGGAGGAGGCGGAGAGAGCTATCTACGAGGTGGCCTCGGCGACCCAGGTAATTCTTCAGTTCCGTACTTCTTCAATTACTGATAACTAACTTCGGTTTCATTTATTTCCGCCCAATAGTGCCAAGGTCCCCGGTTCGATCCTGGACAATAACATTGATTTTTTTTTCGGACTATATAGTGGCTAGCATATGAGTTGTTGTGATCTGAGTTCGAATTTTGATATAACTGTGATAAATATTTCTCTTGTGTGTCCGTCATTATTCCAAAGATTAATAATCATTTATGATTTTAAATCCTTTGTGTTGATCCTGAAACGAATTGTCGAGATGTTAAGAAAGAGTATTGTTACCTTTTGCCACAGTGAAATACTTAGGTGATGGAATGCACGTTTGCAGAATTTCAGAACTGACATGTTATTACCTCCAATTAACAGGTGATGCTGCCGGAGAGCGAGGAGATGGTAGGGGGACACTTGCGGGAGATCGGCTTGACATTCCACTTGGCGAGCAAGCTGCCGGCGGTGGTGGGCGGCAACATCGAGCGGTGCCTGGAGGCGGCGTTCGGGCCGCAGGCAGGGGTAGCGGACTGGAACGAGCTGTTCTGGATCGTGCACCCGGGCGGCCGGGCGATCATAGATCAGGTAGAGGCGAGGGCCGGGTTGACGGCTGAGAAGCTGGCTGTGACTAGGCACGTGCTGAGGGAGTACGGCAACATGCAGAGCGCCTCGGTGCTGTTCATCATGGACGAGATGAGAAAGCGGTCGGCGGCGGAGGGTTGCGCCACCACCGGCCAGGGCTGCCAGTGGGGGGTGCTCTTCGGCTTCGGCCCCGGACTCACCGTCGAGACCGTCGTGCTCCGAAGCGTCCCCATCAAGTTGATCAATTAGTTACTCCGTAACGATAATTAATTACCCTAAAAACAGCTTGTATCAATATCGATAGTAATTAATTGTATTCAATAAAAGTTTATTAATAATTTATATACCCCTCCCATAGAATTTTTGTGGGGTCCAGTGAGTTGGTTAACTCAGGTGTTTCATTATTGATAATTTATATGCCCGCCCATAGAATTTTTGTGGGGTCCAGTGAGTTTGTTAACTCAGGGGTTTCATTGAATATTTAATTTATAATTAATATTTGCCCTCGCGGATTTGTATAAATCAGCACTAACATCGATACTTTAGGGTTAGTTTCTATTTGTCAACACTAATATGTTGGTATTGATCTTTTAAAACTAGTAGTTAAAGTTGATATTTAAATATAAGCATTAACATCGATGCTAGTTTATAAAAATATACATAACTTTAAGTGGATAGAAAAAATAAATAATAAATAAATATATATAGAGAGAGGAGGTGAGCAGTTGGTAAAGGAGCCGTTCGTTTTAGATGTTCTTTATTGTGATATGTGATGTAAAAAAATTGATACATTTAAGAAATCCTAAATTTTAAATATAAAAAGGAAAAATATCAAATTACTCTAAAAACTATAAATAAATAAATATATATAATCTAACATCCCCACTCAAACTCACGATACTACAGTTAGAAACATTGAGAGTTTATTAGATAAGAAACGAAAGTGTGAAGCGAAATGTGACTTGGTAAACATATCAGCAATTTGTAACTTTGAAGAACAAAAGACAATGTGATGATGTCAATCTGAAGATGGTGATGGGTAATGTGACAATCAATTTCAATATATTTCGTCCGCTCATGAAAAACTGAATTGCGTGTAATTTGAATAGGACTTTAATTATCACAATATAACGGAGTAGGTTGATGAAGAGAAATACTCATATCCGCAAACAACCAACGCAACCAAACTGACTCATAAATAGTTAAGGTCATGACACGATACTCAGCTTCTGTGGAAGATCTAGAAATAACATATTGTTTCTTACTCTTCAAAGAAATGAGGGAGTCACCAAGAAAAATACAGAAACCAGTGGTAGATTTACGATTCGTAGGATCACCAGCCCAATCCGCATCAGAGTATGTACGCAGTTCAAGAAATGAAGTAGAAGGAAATAAAAGACTTTGAAATTGAGTGTCCCGAAAATACCTAAGAATATGAAGAACAAGAGCCCAATAAACTATAGTTAGTGCAGCGACAAATTGACTAAATACATGAACAACATACATAATATCTGGACAAGTCATAGTGAGATAAACCAAGCTTCCAACAATAATTCTGTGCAAACTAGGATCCGACAAAGGTGAGCCATCAAATGGAGAATGTTGAGCATTAGTCTCAATAAAAGTATCAATGACTCTATTATCAGTAAGACAAGCACGCTCGAACAGATCAGATATATATTTTAACTGGGATAAAAGATAACCTTTCAGGGAATAAGGAACCTCAATACCCAGAAAGTAGTGTAGTATATCTAAGTCTTTCACAGTAAAACAATGAGCTAACTCAGACTTCAGAGAAACAATTCCATCAGAATCATCACCAATAATAATCATGTCAGCAACATATATTAATAAAAGAATATGACCTACACTCGTACATCTAACAAACAATGCTAAATCATGATTATTAGGATGAAAACCAAGTGAAGTAATCGCTATAGAGAACTTCTCAAACCAAGCTCAAGGTGCTTGTTTAAGACTAAGACCATAAAGTGTTTTACAAAGCTTACAAACTTCACCAGGTTGGTGTGAAATACTATGAGGAGGTGTCATATAAACTTCTTCATGAAGATCACCATTTAGAAATGCATTATTGACATCCATATGAGATATTCTTCATCGACAAACAGAAGTACCAACAATCAGAGTACAAACAATTGTCATTTTTGCAACAGGAGCAAATGTTTCCTCATAATCCATGTCATACTCCTGAGAATAACCTTTAGCAACAAGATGATCTTTGTATCGTTCGATAGATCCATTAAATTAGTTTTGATCTTATATACCCAACGAGAACCAATAGTGTCTTTTCCTGGTGACAACGGAACCAAATATCATGTATGCGTCTGATACAAAGCAGTTAGCTCCTCAGCAATAACACTTTGCCAAAGTGGGTTATAAACAACTTCTCTATATGATACAGACTCAGAAAGACAATGAATAGATGCAACAAATGAAGCAAAAGAATGAGAATAACAAGAGTAAGCAAAATTTAGTAGTTTAGTAGACTTACAAACACGAGTGGATTGACGATAGTGGAGAGAAAGACCATCTGCAACCTTAGGAGGTGATTGGATAGTGGCAGAAGGAGGAGTATGTGGAGCAGATATCTTAGGAATCAAAGTATCATATTTAGTTGAGCTACCAGTAGGAACTGTGGGTGAAGCTTCCTCAGTGTCGATATTGAAAGGATTAATACAAAGAAAATCTGACTTTGTCATATTATGTGAACTAGCTGGAATAGAAAAGAATGGAATATGCTAAAAAAATACAACATGACGAGAGAAATATAAATTTTTACTAACAGGATCAAAGTAACAATATCCTTTTTGAATAACATCATAACCCAAAAAGACACAAAGAGCATACCGAGAGGTCAATTTATTATGCTCGATATGTGGACGAATGACAAAGTAAGTACAACCAAAAACACGCAAAGAGGAATAGAGAGGAGTATGCCCATACAATTTTTCAAAAGTTGACAAGCCTAAATTGTGTGAGGTTAGAATTCTATTAATCACATGAGCAATGATAAGGATTGTTTCCCCTCAAAAGGTACTAGGAACACTAACAGACAATAAAAATGAACATGTTATTTCAATAAGATGCCTATGTTTTCGTTCAGCCACATCATTCTGTTCAAGAGTATCTGTACAAGAGGTTTGATGAATAGTACCATCAGAAGTAAGTAATTGTGAAAAATGATTCGCAGTGTATTCACCCCCTAAATCACAACGAAAAAACTTTATGACACTAGACTGTTGAGTTTTCACAAGAGCTCTGAAGTTGTTGAAAATGGTAAGATAATCATACTTGTGTTTCATAAGATAGACTCAAGTGTAACGAGTGCAATCATCAATAAATGAAACATAATACCTTGACCCCCCCCCCCCTTTTGTAGGAATAGGAGAGGGCTCCTATATATCAGAATGGATAATATCAAATGGAGCAGAATAAAAAGAAAGACTTTTATAAAATGGTAAGGTAGAAAATTTGACCAGTTTATAACCACTATAATCAGAAATATCAAAACTTTTAAAAGGTCCTAATACTCCTGTAAAAGTTAAAACATGCAAAAGAGATGCTGAAACATGAGCTAAACGAGAGTGCAACAAATAAAAATCAGAAGATGAACGACTTAAATGAAAGATGATAAATCCACACTCGAATCTACAACTTCTGGTACTTTGAGTTGATCTAAAACATAAAGTCCTCCTTGCCTGCAACTTGTCTCAATCGGTCTTTGAGATTATGAGTCCTGAACATAACAATTGGATGAAGAAAAAGAGACTATGTATCAAGATTCACATAATTAACTAACAGAAACAAGATTTAAAGTAAGACTCGAAATATAATATATATCAGTAAGTGATAAACAAGATGTAACTGTTGGAACCTTGACGTCCGCTAGAGGGGGGGGGGGGGGGGGAATAGCGTCTCACCCAAAACTTTACTTCCTATAATGTTAGTGCACAGCGGAATACAAAAGCAAACTAACAAATACGAAAGTTAACCTAAAACAAGAAGGAAGAAGACAACAAACCAAACACAAACCCTAACACAAGGCGTGTACGTGGTTCGGAGATAACTTGCTCCTACTCCACGGCGTGTCCGTAAGGTGGACGATCCCTCAATCCGTCGGTGGATTAGTCTCCGGCAAACTCCGGCTAGCTCAACCTCCTTGTGGGTGGAGAAACCTCACCACAACTCCAACCAAGATCTCTTGGCACACAAAGATCTCTTGAGCACAAGTAGACTACTAATTAGACTTTAACCAAGTCTAATTTCGTCACCTTGGCCGGCCATCCCAAGCTCCTTCTTATAGAGCTTGGAGCAAATCAGAAAGCTGATTTGCCCGTTACCAGTCGACTGGTCAATGCACCAGTCGACTGGTGCCAACGGCTCTCTGCTACAGTGCATCAGTCGACTGCTACAATCATCAGTCGACTGCTACAGTACTGCTACAGTAACGCTACAGTAACCCCTAATTTTAGGATTTTGCCTCGAGTACATTCACTCAGCACTCGTTCTCTCCCGACCAACCTAGACCTAGCCTTCTAGCCTCCTCCATCAGCCTCGCGTCCCTCGGATGTCTCCCCATCCTTCACGTCTTGCCTTCTGGAGCTTCCTTCGGCCTTGTCCATATTGTCGGGTCTTCCTTTGCCAAGAGGCTCCTCACCTCCGGGGCTTCATCCATTGCCAAGTCACACTTGGACTTACGTTGCCAAGACTACATGCTTGGACTTACACCGCCAAGACTCATTCTTGGACTTTCCTCCTTTGCCAAGATCACACTTGGACTTTTCTTGTTGTACTTGTATCCTGCACACTCACAATGCATATCAAATACAACAATAAACCTAACTTAAACCTTTGCCGAAACATCAAAACCTAGGGCACCTAGATTGCTCCAACAGTAACCATTTAACCGACACCTACTAATGACATAGGAGTACAATCAGTAGTCATAATAGATATAGATGAACGGGGAGAAAAAAAAATAAAAGATGATAAATTAAATGACATATGATGCGAGGCGCCAGAGTCCAAAATCCATAAGAATGAAAATATACCTGAAATACTAGACGATGACAAACCTATATGAGAGAAAGCTAACATGGAAGAGGGTTGTGAAGCAAGGAACTGTTGAAACTGCTCCAACATATATGGATCAGATTTCCATGAAACATTTGCACGACTAGGCATGATGACAGAATGAATAATACTCAAAATAACCAAACTATAAGGATATACATCTGTATAATTCGTAAGACCTAGTGTTAACTCGTGGTCACACAAAGAATTCAAGGTAGAAAAGGATGTCAAACGTAGAAATCGGCAGCACAGGACGTCGGTGTCGAAATCAATAGAAAAGGAGTTAATGCCAAAATCGGTAACGCAGGGTGTTGACACCAAAATTGGCAGAAAAGAGCATCGGCATTGAAATCGGCAGCATAGGACGTCGGTTCTGAAATCGACAGAAAAGAATGTCAGCACCGAAATCGGCAGAAAAGAGAGTCAACGTCGAAATTGACAGCACAAGGTGTCATCATCGAAATCAACATAAAAAATGTCGCACCGAAATCGATAGCAACAGTAGGAGACAACAGTGACAACAGTAAGCAATAACAAGGGACGACAGAGAAAATTATGTTAAAGAAGGAGAACCGCTCTGATACCATATAGAAATTAAGAAAAGGAAAAAACTAGACATATTATTGAATCTAAAAATTGATACATTTCAGTTAAGAAACCCTAAACTTTAAATATAAAAGGGAAAAAGATCAAATTACCCTAAAAACTATAAACAAATAAATATATATAATCTAACAAGATCGGATCATTTACTATCAAAATTTTATAAGACCGGAGATCCGATTAGGATATCTGAATAATAATAATAATAATAATAATAATAATAATAATAATAATAATAATAATAATAATAATAATAATAATAACAATTAAAGATAAAAATTTAATTCGAAAAGGAATAAATATTTTTAAGTAAAATTTATACATTTAAATTATTAAAAAAATATATATAATGTAAAAATAATTCAACATGATCTAAATTTATAAGTGGGATAAATTCTATCCCGAGACTAGTGTCATGTTCACAAATATTTAGAATTCGAAATTCAGCTATCTCCATATAAAATTTCTGTAAAACTAAATCGGTCATCTTCCAATTTAGAAGAGCTAAAAATTCTTAAGTTATCTTTAGTTTAGATCTGTCAAAAATAAAATTTCTACTTGTTACTGATACGGTGCATGAGAGGAGGGTCAGGCGGATGACGTGGTCAAAGGTCAAGCCCATGGAATGGTCAGAAGTCTAGCCCCTGTGGAGGTCAGAAGTCAAGCTTACGTGGCCATGGTCAGAGTCTCAGCTTGCATAGCCATGGTCAGAAGTCAAGTTTGCACGGTCATGGTCAAAGTCTCAGCTGACGGAGCAGTCAAAGGATAGGATTACAAGTTGGACAAGATCCAGTCTCGATAGCAATCAAGGGCTGGGCTCACAGGCCAGGTACAGCTGAGAACTGGGCTCACAGGCCAAGTACAGCTAAGAACTGAGCCCACAGGCTAGGTACAGCTAAGGATTAAGCCCACGGGCCAGGTAAAGGCGAGGAAGGGAAGGCCTCTCGCGCAGAACAGATCTGGCGTGAAGGTCGGAACGTACAAGCCATGGATAACAGCAGACCGAAGCAGGTTGGTATACATACCGGGCGTACAGGTCGGAACGTACGAAACAAGGATTACAGAGGACAGAAGCAGGTCGGAATACAAACCTGGCGTACAGGTTGGAACGTACAAGCCATGGATAACAGCAGACAGAAGCGGGTTGGAATACAGACCTGACGTACAGGTCGGAACATACAAGCCATGGATAACAGCAGACCGAAGCAGGTCGGAATACAGACCTGGCGTACAGATCGGAACGTACAAGCCATGGATAACAGCAGACCGAAGCGGGTCAGAATACAGATCTGGCATACATGTCGGAACATACAAGCCATGGATTACAGAGGACAGAAGCAGGTCGGAATACAGACCTGACGTACAGGTCGGGATATACGAACCATGGATTACATAGGGCAGAAGCAGGTCGGTATACAGACCGGGCGTACAGGTCGGGACGTACAAGTCATGGATAACAGCAGACAGATGCAGGTCGGAATACAGACCTGGCGTACAGGTCGGAACGTACAAGTCATGGATAACAGCAGACAGAAGCGGGTCGGAATACAGACCGGGCGTGCAGGTCGGGACGTACGAACCATGGATTATAGAGGACAGAAGCGGGTCGAAATATAGACCAGGCGTACAGGTCGAGACGTACGAACCATGGATTATAGGGGACAGAAGCAGGTCAGTATGCAGACCAGACGTGCAGGTCGGGACGTACGAACCATGAATTATAAATAACAGAAGCAGGTTGGTAGGTGATGTCTACCAAGGATACGGGTTAAGACTTCTAGCCTTGCGGCTCTAGATACGTCGATAAACGTACAGGTCGGGAGTGTGCTTGCCAAGGATACATGTCGTGACTTCTAGCCTTGCAGCTCAAGATACGTCGACAAACGTACAGGTCGGGAGTGTGATTGCCAAGGATACAGGTCGAGACTTCTAGCCTTATGGCTTAGGATACTTGGATCAATGAAACGTGCAGGTCGGGATGGGCCGGCTAAAGATGCAGGTCAGGATTCATAGCTTCCTAGTCCAAGGTAAGCAGAATTGGATGCAAGTATACAGGTTGGGTTGGATAAAGTCAGACGTACAGCTTTGGAGTTGGGATGAACAGAACCGAACTAAGGTCGGGAGGCGATATCAGATCGGGGTTAGCAAGATATCAGATCGGGGTTAGCGAGTGCCAAGACTCAGCTTAGCAATCACGAGCAGAGGATACCAAGCACTACATGACAAGCAAGCAAGGGAATCGTAACTACCTGTCAGAGAATAATCAGAGTGTCAGGGAATATGCCAACAGTCGGGGCTCATTACCCCTTTGGTTATGCCGCCGACCTATGAGAAGATGTTGCATGTCATTCACCGTCAGACAAAGCCTGACAGCTGACATTCCCTGATACCCACCAGACCCCAGAAACAGCCGTTGCAGTATAAAAAGGGATGCTTTGTCCCTTACGCAGGTACGCTCACTCCTTTGTCCCTTACGCAGGTACGCTCACTCGTCATTTCTCACTCGTCTTTACTTTTCGTCCTTTCTCTGTGCTTCTGGGAAAAAAGTACTTGACTTGAGCGTTGGAGGGCCTGACCCGGGGACTTTTTCCCTGGTTTATGATCTCTAACGACTCGTGGGTTCGTTTGAGTGTGCGCAGAGCCCTAGCGTCATCATCCTGGTCATCACCCTTCGTCATCTGCCCGTGCAAACCCTTCCGGCGAGTGCCAGATAAGATCGGGCGCCGCAGCGACTTTCCGTCAACCTCCAATACATCGAGGCCCGCCTCCATCCGACTCAGTTTCCGGACAAGATCAATTATTATTCAAAATTTAATTGTTGGCAAATAACACAGACACATACATATATATATATATATATATATATATATATATATATAGTGTTGATATCCTGCGCGTCGCACAGTGCGCGACTGTGCGCGCGCGCAGGATTCAACACTGTATATGAGTTTTTTTAATTGTTTTTGTTTTTTTTAATTATTTGTTTATGAATTAAAAAATAATTGAAAAAAATAAAAAATAAAATATTTTTTTAAGAGTTTATTTCTAGGGTTCAGGCTTTGGTTATAGTGTTAAAGTTATTTTTTTTTTTAGATTTTACCTCTGGGGTTTAGGCTTTCCAATTAAGTTATAGTGTTTGGTTTTAAAAAAAAATTAAAATAAAATTAATTTAAGTATTTATTGAGTATTGTAATATGTTAAGGGGATATATTAAGGTATTAAAAATTTATATAAGAAAATGTTAAATTTTTTAATTGATTTTTTAAATTTAAAATATTAAAAAAATCAAAAAAATCAAAAAAAACTGATCGATCTCCTGCGCGCGCGCAGTTGTGCACTGTGCGAGCGCGCAGGAGATCATAACTATAACTATATATATATATATATATATATACTCAATTAACATTAGAATTATCTTTATTCTTACAATAGAATTATAATTTTAATAACTATTAACCAAACGACCTACTGACATGAAATACTATTAATGACACCAATAATTAAATTAATACAATTAAATAATGAGAGAACTAAATCAAAATAAATTCCAATAAAATAAACAAAAAAGATTGTTATTATTATATTAAATTCGAAGTGATCAAATTCGAATTCGAATAGTATATAAATCAATAAAATAATATCAAAGAGAAGGCATCCCCGCCCTCAGTGTAATGGGTAATTGGTATCAGAAAACAGAGCCAGTGGATAAGTTCGGAATATCTAGGATAAATTGACGAGAATACTGAATTATCTTTTCCCATATAAATTAACTAGAGTTCAAATTATTCGTGATATTGATCAGAATTTATCTAAGTTTTTCGATTTACTCTGATTTAATAAATTATTTTTATAAAGTCAAATCAATCACCTCTCGAATTAAATGCCGTTAAATGCCCGGATTCCACTGAGAGTGACCCTTCTTGGACCAGGGCACACACCTAGCTAGCTAGAATTCGATAAGGTAGTCAGCCATAGTGGGTTGGTGGGTCGGGTCAAGAGGAGACGATGTAGGTTTCTATGCGGTTTACCACTTGCCAACTCTGACTCCACACATCTTTCTTTCTTTCTTTTTCAGTTACCCACCAACTTCCAGACGTGATAAATGGAGTTTCCATGTATCAATGGTTGACTAATTTTCGATGTGAAAAGTCTTCCTTTGATTCATCCATCATAACTCAAAGTCAAAATTTAATATTGGTGACTATTGTTGGACTTTGATCTATAATTTATTGGAGGGGCATTATTTACTTGTTAAGATGATTTGAATTAATAATTTTAAATTGTTGGTTTGCCGTCAAGTTACTGTATCGATGAGTCCTCCGAATGTCGAGTCGAGGACGTTGATCCCAATGGATCGAGACAGACTCCAAACAGACACAAAGTCTGTATCTGAGTTGTGTGAGGAGCATCGTACGAGGAACAAAAGACGCTGGACGTCTATTTCTCAAGATAAAAAGATGAAAACACGACACAACCTATTATAGGTTAACGTGACGAACTGAGCGAATTGTATGGCAGAACAAAAGGAGGAAGAAATGAGAGATTGTGATGGAATGATCTCTCTTTTCTAGTGAAATTTTTCACAAACTTCAAACTGTTTGCTCACTTCTTCTACTCATGCACTTGCTCCTTTTCCAAGTCATGTTTCTATTCACATTTTTCCAACAATTATAGCGATAAAAATTATAGATTTGAAGTTAAATAATATAATGATTATCCTGCGGACTAACGAGATGTGAGATTTGAGAAGAATACGAGAAGAGAAATTATCAAAAATAAAAATAAATCCGTTGTTCTATAGATTTTATCAAAAAAAAAATATTCAATATGGAGAATAATTCACTCATAATAGGGAAGATTCTCAAAAATTACCCTAAATATAAAAAATAAAAATTATCAAAAATAAGAAAATAGATATTTAGAGCCTCCAAAAAAAGGTCTAAACAATATTTTTAGGATCCAACATTTTAGGGTTACGAGTTCCTCCCGGTAACAAATCTAAATCTCTGAACCAGCTTCATTTCAAGTCAAACAATGTCTCGTTCTGATACTCGAGAAAAAAAAATTATGACCCTTTGAAGTTTGAGAGATCCTTTAGATCAATCTCGTTGAGAAAAAAAAATCACATTTCTTTACAATAGTATGATATTGTTCACTTTGAATTTAAATCATCATCGTTTTTATGGTCTTTTTTTCTACTCGCTCGGACTCCTCCCCAGAATGCAAGATCAACTTTCCACTGAGCGAGATCTAGGGGTAAGCATTTGATTATTTTGGTCAATAAATTAATCGAATTCATCGAAAATCGATTTAATATTAGTTAACCGAATTGAATCAAAGTTTTACTAAAACTGAATTAACTGAATAAAATTTAAAATTTCGATTAACACCGAATTAATCAAATTTATTAAAAAAAATAAAAAAATATACAAAATTAACCAAATGACACCCTTAGTGAGATCTGACGTCCTAAGATAAAACACCGATTAGAGTTAGGGTCGGTTTGCCGACACAGTCCCTCTGATGCTCAAGTTAGTTATCGATTAGAGAATAAAGAAGAAGAAGATGAAGAAGAAAACTAATAGAAAGGAATTGCCTCCTCTTGCGAGAAGAAAAGAACCAATGTACCTAGAACTTACCATTCATGGTGTTTATATAGTTATCAGAAAAGTATCTCGACATCCAATGTTGTGCTTCTGACGATCCATTATGTCTTCCTTCCATTTATTATTTGTCACATATTAAGAGGAAAAAATCAAGAAAACCAATATCTATGACATCCAGTGCCCGTTTCTCCACTCATCGCCATATATTATTAACCAGAAACTTCAGGGTCTCTAATGCGTAGTTGAATTTAGTTATATTGCTTGGTAAGATAGATTTGATTTAATACTAAATTAACTGAATTCCACCCTTAGTGAGATCTGACGCCCTAAGATAAAACATCGATTAGAGTTAGGGTCGGTTTGCCGATGCTCAAGTTAGTCATCGATTAGAGAATAAAGAAGAAGAAGATGAAGAAGAAAACTAATAGAAAGGAATTGCCTCCTCTTGCGAGAAGAAAAGAACCAATGTACCTAGAACTTACCATTCATGGTGTTTAATAATTATCAAAAAAGTATCTCGACATCCAATGTTGTGCTTCTAACGATCCATTATGTCTTCCTTCCATTTATTAATTGTCACATATTAAGAGGAAAAGATCAAGAAACCCAATATCTATGATATCCAGTGTCTGCTTCTCCACTCATCGCCAGTGTTCGCTTGTCTTTTCAAACTTTAAACAACAAGTGTGAGTTCGCAACAGAAGAAAATAGAAAATAAAAAAAAAATAACACACGTTCAGTTTTACTTGGTTCGGAGTCTTCTGCGACTCCTACTCCAGGACCCAGGCCCCTTGGACCCATCGATGGACAATCTACTAATATTCTCTATTAGTAAACTCCCGGTTGAGTAATTGAGCACAAAGAGAATAATAAAAAAGTGTAACAACCCTACACTTCCTTAGTAATAAAATAAATGACTTTAAATTAAATCATTACCTAGCAAGATGATATTGAAGTGGAATTGCTCACATATTGGTATCGGTCTGCTGGTAGTGGTCTGATGTAATAGAATAGTAGCATAGTAATAGCACAGTAGTTTGCATGTAGTCAGAGAAAACAAATGATCAAGTAAGTGCATAGAAGATTGATATTTGAGGCTGCTCTTCGAAGCTCCTTTTATAGGCATTTTCGGATGCCTAAACCATCCCTGGGCACCTGGACTGAGGTCTATCCGAGCCTGCTTCATTGCTGGTTATCCATCCCCGGGCATGGACCACCCCCGAGCGCTTGGATCACTGACATGGTTGCACCTCAGTGAAGATCTATCTAGCAGCCTCTATCCACTCCCGGGTGCTTGGACCACCCCCGGGAGCTTGGACACAGCGTGTGCCAGTCAATCAGAGTGCGCCAACTCATCTGTACAAATGGTTGGGTTCAGGCCAATCCAAGTGCCTAGACCCACTCTGGGGTGCCTAGAACCTTCTTTTTCTAGTTTTCATTTTCCTGCACCACAAAGTTAGCACAAGAAGCATAATATAAGAAAACAATGTTTTGACAGCTTTGGGATTGTCCGGTCTTGACTTTGGATTTCACTGAAACCCTAGGTTGAATTGACGCCTACTGTTTCCTCTACTGGGAATATGTCCTCACTTGGTCACTCTCCTCCAGTACTTACTTTACTTACCATTTGCCAACTTACTTGATTTTTGACCCACCAAGTCTTCCTACTAGATGCCCCATCTGGACTTCAGCCAGTTGTCAGGTCTCATAGGCCCAACTAGACTTCTTGCCATATATCAACCTATCTGGTCTTCTTGTGCCAGTTATCAACCTAACTGAACTTTTAGCCTGGTGTCAGGTTCCATCAAGTCTTTTAGTCTTACATACTTAGTAAATAGGTTAGAAAACATAATATCTAACTTTAATCATTTGTCATACATCAAAACTTGCGTTTGATTATTAGTACTAACTGCACCAACGGATCCATCTTCATGTTCCGATTCAGGTCTTAACTCAATTTTCCCATAGATGACATCAATTTGATCCTACCCATAAACGTCGGTGAGTAAATCACTGGCAAGTTGGCTCTATTGCCTACTTAATCGCCAATCGACAAACGACAATGAGGATGATGATGTGGTTGGGAGCTTAGACAAAGGAAAACAAGAAGAGGGTTAAAATAACGGTCAGGGGTTCCCGACACAGTCACTCCAGTGCTCAAGTTAGAGGATGATGAAGATGAGTTCATAGTGACTATAAGCGCTGAAGTTCTGTTTGGTTGTTGGATTGGTTGAGTTCATGGAGGGGTCAGGATCCGAGCATGGGAGTGCTTACCTCAACTGCTCTTGGAGGGCCACTGATGAGGTTACCGGTGATGGAGACAACTGGCTTGGAGGAGGACCAGATATAGTGGAAAGGAGGGAGAACAGTCATGGACAGATGATTTCACGGTGACTATGATGGCACCACATTAGTGATAGTGATAGTGATGTGTTGTATGTTAGCGGCATTTGTGAGATTGTTTTTTGTCTGATTTTGTTTGACAGTGATGTAGGGGGGTGTATCTGCGCATACATCTGCCCTATAAGATGTGACGGACTCGGCACTGATCCAGCATTGGTCTGGACATGACGTGTCCAGGACTGATCACACCTCTTTTGCTTGTATACGTTTTCTTCCATTCCATATATTTACCTTTTATCAAAAAAAAAAAAAACAAGAGGTTGATGGAGATGAGTATTAGTGTTTTGATGAATGTAAATGTGCGTATGACTTTTTTCCTTCCGTTCCTCCTCCCATGTTGCTATTATTTAATTCCTTAAATAACGCAAGACTTGTTCATGTCGCTATTTTTTCCCCGAAATAATCCGATATTTATTTGACGATTATCCTTTTCCTAAAATATTTATTCTTTTCCTAAAATGATCATGTGTCTTGTGTCCTACGTCGCCAAGAGGCCAGGAAGCTAAGGAATAAGTGACCCGAGAGGCTAGGAGGCCAAGGAGTCGAGAGGTCGTAGAGACCGGGAAGCTAAGGAGTTGGGAGGTCCGAAAGGTTGGGAGGCTAAGTAGCTAGGAGGCCTGAGAGGCCAAGAGGCTAAGGAGTTGGGAGGACTGAGAGGCTGGGATGCTAGCTAAGGAGCTGGGAGGCCCAAGAGGCCGGGAGGCTAAGGAGCCTAGTGGCGACTTTACTTTCCTCTATTGGAACCACCTCAGCAGGTTTCACCGATCTTCTCTTATCCAAATGGCGCCCATTGATCATTTCTCTGATAAATTTATTTATTTTATTTTTTTAATTGGAATCATATATCCAACTTACGCTGACTAATCTAAGGGTGACTAGCCCTATGAAATTTTCCACCGGCAACCAAGGTAAATTAGGAAACACTCACAGCAGGTGGCCTATCAACCCAACGATTTTAGGTCAACTGTCCATTAATAAAAAATAATAATATAATATAATATAAATATAAAATTTACCCCTACTATAGTGTAACGATTAAACCTTTCAAGTGGTTAAGCAGATGTTTAAGATTCGAATCTCAACTGTAGCGCACTACGAAGATTTCTCTCTAGTAGAATGATAAACCTAAAAAAGTTGGTCGTTTGAATGGGTTTTCATAAGTAGTGCCCCCAATTTGAGTTGGGATCGTTGAATTAGTCCAACCCACCAAGTAATTTAATCTTAAAATTTTATCAACTCATTTAAAGGTGGGTCCAGGCTAATGGACCCGCTTGGGCCTCTTGACCTACCGGGGTCAGCGCACGTCGGGACTGGGTTGTCCTGCGAATTGAGAAAAAAAAATCTCCAAAAAATTAAAACTAAAGTAGAAAATTCAATAGACTCATGGATTTGACCAGCCTAATCCGTAACCAAAGTTAAAAACAAAATAAATTATATATATATATATATATGTGAGTAACTATGAGTGACTTCTGACATGGGTGATCTTACGAGGCCAAAATATAATTTTTTAATCTCTCTCTCATCTATATACAACAACTCTCTTCTCTCTCCTTTTTTTTAATGAAAAGGTAAATGTATATCATCAAAATGTACAAACATACAAAAGTGATCCTGAAACTCCTTTTGTCACGTCTAATGTAGCATCAGATTTGAAAGGGGAACCATGGTCATGTACATGTGCTCACTCATGTACCATCTATCCCTGTCACCTCTACACATGCTGGTTGCAAGCTCATCTTAGTACCAGATACTGAAGGTGAAGTATCATCAAGCACTACCTGCTATCTCTATCCATGCTACTCATGTGTCCATATCATCATCAACGTCCACACCATGTCCTGTGTCTCCTGCAAGCAAGTGCCCAACACCTCCTCCATGCCTCTCACATCTCTCATGTGTCTGTGAGTCTCCAACGACTCTAAGCTATCTCGATCCATCTCCTCCCATGTCATGGGCCAAGGTCCCATAAAGTCACTTTGAGCAAGTGACTAGCTATCAACGGATTTGGTGTGTCTTTACTGCGAGCTGTTTGTTGTGGGCTAGATAGGTCTTTATGGTGGACCAATGCACCCTCCTAGGATTTTTGACAAAGCTCCAACCATAAATAGATTTGGTGTTGTCCTTACCGTGAGTCTCTTCTCTCTCCTTTTTTTGGAGGAGGGATCTCTTCTCTCTCCTTTAATTGCATGTAAGGTGGTGCTGACACCACCAAACTAGACCATCCACCTTGGTATTGAATTGTAAAAACTGTAGGATCGAGACGTGTTAGAAGGGGAGGGGGGAGGAGTGAATAACACTCGTGGTTTTTTCACACTTTTTAAAAAATAGTTGATCAAAATCACGCAACGGAAATAGAAAGAAAAATAAAACAAACGCTAACAAATGTTGGTTTTACTTGGTTTAGAGCCTGTGACGACTCCTACTCTAAGGTCCGTGATCATTGATTGCTTTCGTTGTGCAATTCACTATCAATTCGAAAATTTCAATTACAAGGATGAGTACAATAGAAATATAATTTGAATGCTTTACAATAATTATACCAACGACTTTTGGAATTCAAAGAGTCTTGCTTTCGGTCGTCAGAGTCGTGTCGTAGAGTCACAGGATCGTCCTTGAATTAGCGCGCAAGAGAAGAATAGTAAGAATGAGTTGTTTTTAAGCTCTTACCTGAAGCCTTCTTTTATGGGTTGTTGAAGGAGCCTTCGACCCCGTTGAAGGCCCCTCCGACATGGATCCTTATCCCCGAATCCGCAGAGATGATAATTCCCGCATTTTGTGAACTTTATCCCTTCGAAGGCGCCTTCAAGCTCATGGAAGGTGCCTTCCATCTGGGATCCGAGGTGCCTTCAGGTGCTTCGATGGTGCCTCCACACCTCTTCCGCGCGGGCCTTTGGCCAAGCCGCCAAGGCACCTTCAGCAGCCTTGGAGGTGCCTCGGACACTTTTATTCAAGCTTTTCTTTGTGCATCTCACTTTCTGCAACACATATTAGTCCAAATAGAAGGTATACCCTGCAAGATAAAGTTAGCACAATAAAGATGTATAATAGAAGTGTTTGACAGTCTCTAGACTGTCTAGTTCTGTCTTTTGGATATCTTAAAAATCTTAGGTGTAACTAACGCCTACTGTTCCCTCAACGAGGAACGCGTCCTCACCTACTCCTCTTAAGAGAAATTACCTTTTGCCTGATCGGTCCTCCAGACCAACTGAACTTTTGCTCAATGTTTGAGACATCAGGGCTTCATGCTGAATGTCCAATCCTGACCCATCCAGTCTACCACCCAGTGTCCGTGACCCCCAGGATTTTCACCTAGAGTCCTCGACTCTAGAATTTCGCCCAACGTCCTTGACCCACTAAGCTTTACCCAGTCCCCTAGACTAGAACTTCATTGACTAACTGCAGTTAGGACTTTTCACCTGCCTAGACTCTACTAGGACTTTTCCTGCAAAATCATTCACACTTGTTAGATAACAAAACAATCTTAACTTTGAACTCCCTGCACCTACAATCTCCTTTTTTTTTTATTATAGCAATATACTTCGAAGTTAAGTTAAGCAAGTACATAATACTTTAACCAAGTTAAGAACAAGTAAATAAGTAAGAATTCACGAAAGATATTTCAAAGGGTAAGATTTTTCTAAGTTGGAGATTTTAGGCTCTCCCTAGAATATAGCACTTTCTTAGCCAAACAAACTTAGTTGAATTCTTAATTTTTGAAATAAAACTTAGCTTAAGAAAAAAATAATTAGCTAAATTTTAAGCTTTATAAATGACTTAGCTTTTAAAACACTTAGCTATATTTTAAGCTTTTGTTTTAAATTGACTTAGCCTTTTCTTTTAAAAAATTTAGCTATATTTTAAGCTTTTAAAAATGACTTAGCTTTTTCATTAAAAACTTAGCTAGATTTTAAGCTTTGAAAATGACTTAGACTTTTCTTAAAAACTTAGCTAAATTTTAAGTTTTGAAAATGACTTAGCTTTTTCTTAAAAACTTAGCTAAATTTTAAGCTTTTATTTTTCAAAAAATACTTAAGGAAAATGCTTAAGAAAAATGCTTGACTTTGAAAACTTACTTTTAAAAAGTAAATTTTTGAAATATCAATTTTCAAAAAACTTTACTCTTTGAACCATTCTTAACTTTAAAGAGAAACAATTTGAAATGTCAATTAATTTTTGAAATATCAATTTTCCAAACACTTTACTCTTTGAACCATTCTTAACTTTGAAGAGAAATATTCTTAACTTTGAAAATTTACTTTTACTCTCCCTTTGACATATATCAAAAAAAAAATTTAAATAGAGAAAGCTTGTAAAAATTAGTAATTAAAAAAATTACAAATTAAAAAAATATTTTACTTTAAGTTCTCCCTTAATTACTGCCTTAAATATTTTAACTAAGTAGCTTTAGTCTGAGAGGAAAGTTAATGATTTTTATCCTTGAGTCCAATCATGAAAAAATTTCAAAAATAATTATCTATTTTGTTTTAAAAAAATGTCTAACCTTTAACTACTAGCTGTTTACCATAAGATAATATTATTTACTTGGTTAGTCAAGTTAAGTAATTGATCCAGTTAGTTTGACTAAAAATAATAACTTAACTTGATTAATTTGAGTTAGTATTTATAGTTGAAACTTATGTTGATGCGCAGACATAAGAATTCTGAAGTCCAGGCAGTATTCTATACATCTCACTCCATTCTAAGTATTTTTCATGCACAAGCAAGTCATTCCTAGTGTGCTTGTGAGATGCTCTGCCTGAAACCTATGGGTACATGCATTCTAGGGGGATAGAGACCTAGACTAAGTCTAATCTTTGAAAATAATAGTGAAATTGGGAGTTTTTAAGAAAATAAAATAATTTATCCTAGGATTTTGAAACTAAGCTAATTTTGAACAGATAATATAATTTTGAAAAATTATAATTTTTTTTAAAAAATAACACTATGAAAGGAATGATTTAGAATCTATTCTACTAAGCACATACGTAATTATTTTCTAAGTATACTGAACTCAAGTTAAGGCAAGGATTTTATAAAAATGTCTACTAGGTTTGACTTGGATTCAACATAGTCAAGTGTAATATCTCGCCTAGTTACATGATCCCTTACAAAGTGATGCTTAACCTCTATGTGTTTAGTCCTTGAATGGTGTATTAGATTTTTAGTTAGATTGATTGAGCTTATGTTATTAATTGAAATTTTTGTATTTTTATATTCTAATTAATAATCTCTTAATGTGTGCATCATCCATAATAGTTGAGATGCAGATTCCCCATGGCTATGTACTCTGTTTTAGTAGTGGATAAGGCAACGCAATGTTGCTTTCTACTAGACTAGCTTACTAGGCGCTGTCCTAAAAGTTAGCAGTTTTCACTTATACTTTTTCTATCTAGTTTGCATCTAACATAGTCTGAGTCAGAGTACCCAGTTAAGTCAAATGTGCTATTCCTAGGGTACCAAAGTCCTACACTTAGGGTCCCCTTAATGTATCTAAGTATCATTTTTTACATTAGTTAAGTGTGATTCTTTTACATAGATTGGTACCTATATCAGGTCGACTTGCAGTTAGGTAAAGTAAACTTCCTATTACACTTCTATAATATTTTAAGTCTACTATTTTTTCATCTAAGTCAGAGTCAATTTTAACATTGGTTGCCATTAGAGTATTAATATTTTTAGAATTTTCCATTCTAAATTTCTTAATTAATTCCTTGGTATATTTTGTTTGAAAAACATAAATTCCTTCTTTTATTTGTTTTATTTATAATCCTGAGAAAAAATTGAGTTCTCCTACTAAGCTCATTTCAAATTTATTTTCCATTAACATAATAAATTCTTTTAAAAATTTAGTATTGGTTGAGCCAAAAATTATGTCGTCTACATAATTTGAGCTATAAAAAAATTTATAACATTTTAACAAATAGGGTTTGATCTATTTGGCCTTGGTTAAACCCCTTTGATATTAGGTATGTTAATAGTCATTCATACTAGGCCCTAGGTGCTTGTTTTAATCCATATAAAGGTTTCTTAAACCTAAGGACATGGTTTGGGTGATTTAAGTCTTCAAATCCTGAGGGTTGATTTATATAGACCTCATCTTTGATGAACCCATTAAGAAATTCAGACTTTATATCCATTTGGTATAACTTAAATTCTTCATGTGCTGCATAAGCTAGCAGCATCCTGATGGATTCAAGTCTGGCTAAAAATGCATAGGTTTTATCATAATCTAACCCTTCTAATTGGATGAACTCCTTAGCTACTAGTCTAGCCTTATTTCTTACTATTTCACCTTTATCATCTAGTTTATTCCTAAAGACCCACTTAGTATCAATTATGAATTTATTTGTGGGTTTAGGTAATAGTTTCCAAACTTGGTTTCTCTCAAATTGGGCTAGTTTTTCTTGCATTGCAATTATTCAATCCAGGTTAGGTAGAGCTTCTTCTATAGTTTTGAGTTTAATTTTGGAGATAAGGGCTATTTGACATAAATTTCTATAAGATGATCTAATTTGAACTCCTAGGGTTGGGTCACCTAAAATTTGGTCAAGTGGATGGTTGATTCCTACCCTAGGTGGTCTTATTTTAGGGCTAACACTTGGTTCTTGTGATTCACTTGATTTAAGTCTAACTTCATTATCTTCATCATCTTCTTTCTTTCTTGTATTTTCATTAATATTTTCATTGATTGAATTAGATAAATTATTTTCTTCATCAAAAATTATATTGGTAGTTTCTTCAACTTTTAGGATATTTTTGTTATAGACTCTATAAGCTCTACTGGTTGTGGAGTACCCTAAAAAGGTTCCTGTTGTTGATTTTGATGTAAATTTACCTAAATAGTATTTAGTATTTAGTATGTGGACTTTACACCCCAAATATCTTTAAATAATTTAAGTTAGGAATTTTATTATAATATATTTCATAGGAGGTTTTATTGTAAAATTTATTAATTACTATTCTATTTTGAATATAACATGTTGTGTTTACTGCTTCTGTCCAAAATTGATTACTTAGGTTATATTCATTTAGTATGGTTCTAGCAGCTTCTTGTAATGTTCTATTTTTTCGTTCTATTAGACCATTTTGTTGGAGAGTTCTAGGACATGAAAATTCATGGTTATATCCATTAGTCTGATAAAATTCGGTAAACTTATGGTTTTCAAATCCCCCAAATCACTTCTAAGTCTTATAATTTTGGTATCTTTTTCATTTTTGATTAATTTATAAAAATTATTAAAGATTTCAAAGGTTTTATCCTTAGAAATTTTGCCCAAAGTAAATCTTGAATAATCATCAATTATTACTAAGCAGTATTGGTTTCTACTTAGTGACTTAGCTCCATGTGAATCAAATAAGTCCAAGTGTAGAAGCTCAATTATTGAGTTTGTTCGATTTAGGTTTGTTAGTTTATGGGTTGACTTAGTTTGTTTACCCTATTGATAAGCATTATAAATTATATTTTCCATTTTTTTTTAATTTAGGTAGACCTCTAACTAAATCATTTTGACTCATTTTTGAAATGAGTCTGATGTCAGTGTGACCCAGTCTTTTGTGTCACAATTTGATTTCCTCTTATTGTGTTAAAAGATACTCTAGAGAGGAGGTTGGTAGGTCAACTATGTAAATATTATTTTTTCTAATTCCCTTAAGTATAATTTTAAGGTTTTCAACATTTTTAATTAAATATTCAAGGTTGGAAAATATTACTAGGTATCCAGAGTCACACAGTTAACTTATTCAAAGTAAGTTAAAATTAAACTTATCAACTAATAGAATTTTTTTAATAATAAAATCGGAACTTAGTTCGATATTATTTATTCCGATTACCTTAAGTTTTTCGTCGCTACCAAATGCAACTGACCTTAAATTCTTGAGTTTTAGCTTCGTGAACTTCAATTGATCTCTAGTTATGTGTCTGGAGCATCCACTATCTAACATCTATTGGTCCAAATCATTATGTTTCTACACATAAAGAATTTAATTTGGATCCAATTTTGACGGATTATACACTACAAAAATAGTCGCGAATAACGACTGAATATTCCGTCGGTATTCCGTCGGTAAATGAGCTTTCCGACGGAATACCGACGGAATTTTTGATATCTGGAAGAATTGGGTCGGGGCTGAATTTACAGACGGAAAATATATTCAGTCGGAATTTACCGACGGAATGTATGAATTCCGTCGATATACATTAACGACAGAAAACTTACCGGGCGGCAAAGGGCAAACGGCGTGTAATGGAGCTTACCGACTGAACCATATTCCGTCGGTAAATCACCGACGGAATTCATTATTCCGTCGGGAATCACCGACGGAATTTAAATTTCAGTCGGAAATCACCGACGGAAATTTAAATTCCGTCGGTGATTTACCGACGGATAAATTTCCGTCGGTGATTTCCGACGGAATTTAAATTTCCGTCGGCAATGTATCGTAAATATCCTGGTGCAGTTCAATATATTACCGACGGAATGCGAAATTCCGTCGGTAATTTCCAGTAAAAATTTTGAAATGTCTGCTCTGCATTTCCCTCTTATCATATATACAATTTTTATACAATAAAAACCATCACAAACGATGGTAACACAAACACAAATCATATATAATCACAATCCACGTACACAATCAACAACTATCACAACATACAATATGCTCACAAACAAATGATAAAACTGTCTAAAAAATAATACAAAACATACTAACATGTGACCATATCTCCAAAATTCAATACAAAATAAAACATAACCAAATATCAAGTACTGACAATCATAAACATCCAAAAGTACTGACAAGTCAATGTTAAATACAAAATATCCAAACTTACCATGATACATCACCTACACATATATCCAAATATAATCCTGTAAAAATCAAATATAAGATATTATAATCAGACTGAATCGATATAAATGTAATATATAACTCAAGAATTGTAATGTATAACTAATTTTGCATGTAATAAAATACCTGGATTATATTGTAGATATCCAATGATAGTACGGCGGTGAATGTATCAATATGGACTCCTGCAAAATGCAATACAATTTAAGATAAATATCTAAATTTGTTAAGAATCTGAAACCTAATAAGAATATGAAATTGTAATGGCTACTCTATCTTATAAGAGATAAGGAATCAATCAATCACATTCATGCATAGTGGAAAGCAAGATGGATGCAACATGATCATGGTAGTGTGAGCTTTATTTTCAGCATGCATTTGGTATTTGGAATTTGAAAATACACTAGACGAAGCAAAAACTTAGAAGTGCCCAGCAGACATACAATAGTGCAGAAACAAATGATGAGAAGAGAGCAATATAGCAACAAACTGAAAGTTGAAAGTGCACCGTGGAAAAAGATGAGAAGTAGATGGAATGCACAACTCATGCTTTATCAAAAAACGAAACTTAAGTTGTACACTGCACAAGAGTAAAACATGAGAAGAAAAATTAAAAATACAATAAAGAAACATTAGAATAAGATAAATGATAGAAAAAATAATAAAATAAATAAGAATGAAATTAAAAATAAACTTGAACAAGTAAAAAATAGAGGACTAGAAAAAACATTAAAAAAATAAGGTAGATGATAAAAAAAATAAAAAGAAAATTATAACAAAAGCAACACAAAAATAATTAAAATAAAGGATGAAAAAGCCTGGTGAATTAAAAAGAAAAAAAAAATCAAACATATTAGAGAAGAACAGGAGAAAGAGAATAAGCAAAAGTTGTGTGAAGTGCTTTTACAGAAACGCTCATTCTTAATAGTTAATACTATAATTTAAAAATATAAACAATTAATCCAAATGATTATGCAATGGTTATGAGAAATTTTATGATGGAGAAAGTAAACCGGATGTAGTACCAATAATGCAGACTCTTTCTTTAAATTTTTTTGTAATGTATGTGGATACTCGATGGTCGTCAGGAGTAAATCTGCATATAAACAATTTTAAAAAATAAGCTATATGTTTAAAAAGAGAACATGAATTACTAATAATGAAAAAATACTTACGACTCTCCAACAACCCTAAGAACTGTAGATCCACGAAGTGGTGGTGCTGGATGATCTACCATGAGATATAATATCTACAAAATAGCATTACAACACATCATAATAAAGTTTACAAACATGATAATGCAAAACAAGTTACATTTCACAGGAAGAAGAATCTCCAGTACTATGAGATTTTAGCAAAGAGCAATTATAATTTTGAGAAGCCATTCCTTTATCTTGCCAGAAAACTTGCAAGGTTAGTATGATTTGGTTCTGATATCAATTAAAGATTATCTAATCAAGAATTAGAAGTAACGATAAATGTGGTTCCAGGGACCCTAACCTTCACTTTGTCGAATCACCTGCACTGGCACCTCTTGAAGTTTAGATTGACTTGGTTGCACAGCAACAGTATGGTCAATTATATGTTTCTGTCTAAAATTTTGTTTCCTTATCTACATTGTGATTCCAATAACTTTTGATTATTGCTTGCGATATTAAGTTTGGTTTTTATATTTTTGGAGGTTTCTTGGATTTTTTTTTTGTAGGTGGATGATGATAAATGTATACATTCAATTGCCATATACTCAACTTAGGTTTGCTTATGTTATACAGCATAGAGAATGATCCATATGAACTCATTATAGGACCAAATTTACATTGTTATTATTGGCAGATTTGGTTTTCTATTACAAAAAAATTGACTTAGATGTGCAATTAGCTGATAATCCTTGTTTGTGTAATAAGTAGATAACTGTTGCATCCATGAACTGGTATGTTCTTTGTGCAAACATCAATTGTAATAACATATCGTCTGATTTATGCCTAATGAAAATAGGGCCCAGTGACGTTGTCGGCTTGCAGTGAACAGGCCCCTACGAAGCCGACCTGCAGCAAGCAGGCGCCACCGGCAGACGCCTGCCGCGAGTAGGCGCCTGGGGAGCAGCCGCCGACAGAGCACACGCCTGGGGAGAAGGCGCCGGCGTAGCAGGCGGCGTGCGCGTCAAACAGAAGAGAAGAGGGAGGAGAGGTGCATACCAGAGTCGCCTGTTGCTGATCACCGAGAGCGAGAGAGGACATGAGGCTGGACGCCGAGATCACCGGTTGCTGTTTGCCGATCGCCGAGGATGCGGAGAGGAGAGGATATTGAGTTCGCGTGGAGAGGAAAGTTGCACCGTGCCCTAATTTTTACTCTGTTTTACCGACGGAATTCAATTCCGTCGGTAATTACCGACTGAATTATGGTTCCGTCGGTAATTACCGACGGAATGTTACAATCCGTCGGTAACCCCTAAAACTAATCGGAGCGGCCGAATATTAGTATTTACCGATGGAATTAGCATTTCGTCGGTAAACATCAATACCCGAACCCGTTAAAGGATTTGCTGACTGAATATTATATTCAGTCGGTAAATACCGACTGAAATATATATTCAGTCGGAATATTACCGACTGAATTTAATTCAGTCGGGAATGTCGTCGGTATTTGCAGGTTTTTTTGTAGTGATAAGATAAATTGATTGAATTCAACCCCTTAATTTTCTATCTCACCTTATCTAAGTTGTCAATCATATTATACCTATGGGTAATCATGAGATGGTTAATTTAATTTAGTTTTAGTTTGATTTGGTTTAGGTTTAATTTGACTTTGATTTGATTTAGGTTTAATTTGATTTAGGTTTTTAATTTGGGTTTGGTTTGATTTGAATAGTTTTAATTTGATTAGTTTTATTTTAATTTGATTTGATTAGATTAGTTTTATTTTAATTTTATTTGATTTATGTTTTAATTTGATTTGATTTAGGTTTTAATTTAATTTTACTAATTTATCCTAACTCCAACTCATCCTTTTCTAGATTATCAATTAGGGAACCTTATGGGTTTTGTGAGTTGGTTATTTTAATCTTCAATTTAAATTAAGATCTAAGGATTGGTTTACATTCGAATTAGACTAAGATTTAATAGTTAGTTAATTAAACATTCATTTCAATAATTGGCTTCCAGGCTGTGGCGAGACACTAGACTTTCTTGGATATTGGAACAATAACCACTTCTAGACAAAGCCTTTTAAAGAAATTAAATATTTAATTTTTTTTCTGAGAATCCTTGGTCTAACTAAACAAGTGTTGTTCAAACCTTGGTCCTTATCTATCCTAATCTAGGCAAGTATAAGGAAAGCAGTAAATCAAACATTAAACAAATTTATTTAATAATAAGGATGGTCTTTCTGTTGGCTCCCTGATAACCATGATTTTGCTACCTTATTTTGATTCATAATACATGTTTTTACTTATCTTGTTCATAGATGAAACTTATATTGACATCATATTTCATAATTGCATTTGATTTTGGATTTAATTGAAGATTGACTTATAATCATGGGATTTGATACTAATATTTGATTATTATTTTGTAGGCATCAAAAGGATCATGGACTCGATCAGATCAGACCACATTTGGGGTCAAATCTAGGGCTAAACGAGACGGTCAAGCTGTGGAGTATTATGGACCGTTCATCTAAGATCAAACAGATCTGAGCCATCAGATGAAGATCTGATTCATCCAAACCTAATGAAGAACAGATCTCATCCGTTGATGAAGATCCATAGGTTTTGATCTAGATTTGAGTGCATCCGGTCGTTGATCAAGCCCCAAACCAATCTGGATCGTCCGATCAGAATTGGGAGAGTTTAAAAGCCGCGAGAAGCTACAGTGCTTCCGGGGCTTGGGCGTTCGCGACACAACACTTTTTCTTCTTCTTCTTCTCAGCGACGGTCGTAGTTCCCATTCTTCATTCCAGATCCGGATGCTAGCATTCTTCACCGGTGGCGATTCCTGAGCTTCGGCGCTCAGTGTCCGAGGGTACAGAGAGTGGCAGTAGGTGTTCCCAGTCCACGAGCTTGATTTCTGATTCACATTCGCGGTCACAGGCAAGGGGTGTTCCCAGATCTATGATCTCCATCATCATCGAAGCTCAAGAGGTGTTCCCAGAAGCTCCAATTGCAATCTGAATTCCACTACATCTGCTGCACTCGAGTGATCTGATCAATCGTTTAGTGAAGCAAATTCCAGATTCAGCCTCTGTTTCTTCGTGCGTTGAGGACTCCACCTGGTTGTGAGCTCGAGAGGCATTCCCAGTGGCTATGAACAACCGGATGGATTAGTTGGAAGCTCGAGATTCAAGGCCAATTGCCCGAAGGGCATTTTCAGAGGTAATTCTGTAGTGACATCAGGGAGGAGAAGCTTGCGGCAAGGATCTATGATTGTTGAACGTTTCTTAGTTTACTTTACTTTCAATTTCCTTTGAATTGTTCATGTTCCTGCTCAGATCTTTAGATCTGATTTCTTCTTTTGCAATTTCAATTATGTTTGAGTTTCTATAATCCAAATCTTGTTGTAGCTGCTTATTAGTTTGAGATCTAAGTTCATTTTGAATTTGTAGTCTAGTTTACTGCTAACTTGTTAGTGTGGTTATTTAGTTAGTAATTCTTTGCTCAATACCATCGATCTTGTGATTGTTATCTTGCTTGAATGTTAAATGCTTACTTGAGCTTTTGATTGTTATCTCTATTCAGCATTACTTTGTTTGAGCTTGATTAGTGTAGTTGGTTATGATTATGAAATGGATGCTGCTCAGTTTTTACAAGTGTGTTTGGGTAAAGGAATTTAGATTTTACTGGTATGGTAAGTTGAAGCTGTGGGAATTGATTGATTTGATTTAATGATACATTAGAATCTGAATTTAATTGTTGCTCATTTGATGAGAAGGAAGTGGATCATGTTTAGATAAGATTAGTCTTCCTTTTATTCTATTCTTGATTGAATTAGTGCACTATTGAAACCTAGATGAATTTCATTTGCAACATGAATCAAAAGGAAGTGCCTAATTGACCTTGTTTACGAGAGAATTCAATTTGAATCAATTCTAGAACACTCACACACTCACTAGTTGTCCTTGGAAAAAAAAATACGATTTGGGACTCGTTGCTACAACACTTGTCTTTAGCTTATGTGAGTTTCCAATCTTAACTAATTTGGTGTGCCTAGTGACATGCAAAATGGCTAACACCAAATTTTGGCGCCGTTGTCGGGGAAGAAAACTAGTAGTGTGTGTTTATTTTAGATTGAGCATTGTTTGATTTTCTTTGTTAGCATCTTTCTTGATTTGATTGTTATTCTTTTTGTATTTTCATGTTGGCTTATCTTTGAATTGTTGAGTGCTTAAATATTCATATTTTCATGTGTTTAAAACTTTATGCTCTTGAATTTTCTAATTTTGAGTTTAGTGTTGTAGTGAAGAACAGGAGATTTCTTTAGCATAGATCCATATTTTCAGAATTTTGGAGGAGAAATGGAGAATCAGTATTTTCAGCCTGAGTATCAATTTTACCCAACAATGGAACAACAAAATAGGTATGAGTCATTTCTTAATACTTTTAATGCTAATTGGGTGGATAATTCATGTTTCAGGTATGGAAATGCACAAGGACAATTTATTGAGTCATATCCAGCCTACTCGAATTCATATGGATTTCAAGAGGTTTCAACATCTTTTGTGTCACATCCTTTTCAACAGAACGATCCTTAGATGGATGAGTCAACATGGAAAATCAACGAGGTTATGCAACAAATGAGAGAGCATCAAGAGCAGCAATTCTCAAGGATACAGAATATACAGAGTTAGTTAGATCAAATTGCATCATCCATCAATCAGTTATAAATACAAAGATCCAGTGGGGAGATGGAAAGTAGAGATTCTGTCAGGCCTGACCCTACTTCCATTTCTTCGCAAAATTTTTCTAGTATTATTTATGATGATGATGTAGTTGTTCAAATTTCTAATTCTACTAATGTTGTTGCTTTAGATGTTGGAAATGATGTAGGTATTGATGTTGAAGATGATTTAAGTGTAGGAGAATGCTTACTGGAAGCATTACCTCAAGAATCACCAAGAATAGAGGATGTAAGTGTAGGGACTTGTGCTATGGAGCCAAACACCCAAGAATCACTACATGAAGTTGAACATTCACCAGAACCAGAGCTTGAACCATTACTTGATGAGGAAGAGGTAATAATCACCAGTCCAGGTACCTTTCAATAGAACAAGGTCAGTATTTCTTGTGATATATCAGAAAATTTAATAGAGGTATCGTTCATTGATTTTATTAGATGTGATTCATTGCTTGATAAATTTTCTACCAACACTAATATTCTCCTATTCTTTTATCATTCCATATGTGCGTGGGAGAGATTTTCTTTGATTAATGTTGTAGGAGAATATAAGCTTCCAGAGTGGATGCTTGAACTGAATCGCCTCAGACCTCCAGAAAGAATTTTGAAAGGAAAAATGAAGAATAAAAAGAATTTGAGTGCAACCAAAATTACTCCACTTCCGGCGTGGCTTCTTCTTCTTAATCTTCTTCAACCGCCCTGAATTGAGGGGAGTTTTTTCTTTGCTTTTCTTTTTGTTTTTTTGTTTAGTTTTATACTTTGCATTTGCACTTTGCTTTTACACTTTGCATTTTGTTTAGCATATAGCATGTCATTTTTAATAAAAGTCTCCATGAATTGTTTAGTAATATTTTTAAGATGGTAAAAGTTTCTTAAATTTGATCATCAATTTTAGGTCATTGGTCATGATTAGATGCTCTACTTACATGATATTGGTTAGCTTGGTGGTGGATTCCATTTTGATCAATTGAGCATGATTGCATATAAAAATTCCTAGAAGGGTCATCTTAAGCCTAAACACTATTTTATCTTTATGTGGCGTGCACTCATAGCAAATTAAACTCTAGAACTTGCTTTTCTTCTTTTCAAGGTCACAATAGCATGTGTGTGCATGAAAATAAAGGATATTTGGCATTCTTGTTCCATCATGAATTCTAATTTCCTTCCCACAATTTTCCTTGAAATATTTTTATCTAGCATTCTAAATCTTGATTGTTTTTGCTTATCATTCTTCTTTTATTAAGAGTTTTGGTTGAATCCTTGATGAGTTAGACTTTGCAAAATGACAAAGGATAAAGTGTGGGGGAGGTGTATGAATTCTGTACAATCCGGAAATGGATCAAGGTTTGGAAAATGTTTGAGCAAGGGTTGATTTTAGGAGGTGTTTATGGTGCAAAATTCTGAAAATTTGATTGTGAATGAATGACTCTAAATGTTCTATGCTAAATGTATCCATATCTTGAGTTTTATCATATCAAGAGTAAGCTCCAATTGCTTAGAATTTTAAGACTTGATACTATGTTGATGCATTCAAAACTTTGAGAGACATTTGTTGGAAGAAGGTGTTGGAAATGCTGCAATGTTAACTTACTGTTGGACTTGCTGATTAGGAACTTTGCTATAGCTTCTAGAGAATGTGGTTATTAGTAATCCTCAACTGAGATAGGAGAGTTGAAGCAAGGAAGCAGTTGTTGTGCCGAATTTTGTAGAAATCTACAGATTTTTGTGCTGGGGGATTTCAAGTGGAACTCTTACTATCTTATTGGCATTTGATGCTCTCTTCTAATTGTGAAATAGCCTCTGTAAAATCCAGGAATCTCATTTCTAAAACTTAAGTTACAGCAGTAGTAGCATATATTTTGAAGTTAATCTAATGAAGGGTTAAACTAGTTGCTAGGTTGCTGCAGGAGACAAGTAGCTGATAATTGATGTGGGAGTTCTGAAATTGACAAAGTAAGTGTGATTCCTGAAACGAGTTTCTGAAACTGAAGAGTTCTAAATTGCAGGACAGAATTGTGAATTGTTAAAATTATTGAAAAGGAAAACAGTGAGCTGTTGAAATGTAGTTGCTGAAATTGTTTGGGGTAATTACACTGACATCAGAAGTTATCTTTGAGTTGAATTGGAACAGGTATTAAGGGCAAATGAAGAAATCAATTGTAAATGCAATAAAGGCAACAGCAGGACAATAGGATTTAGCCTGAGAATTGTATCAAGTTGTATCAATCTTTTATTACAAGCTATCAATTTATTAAGAAATTTAGTGAGGATACTGAACTCTATGTAACAAATGTTTCTCATCTCATTCCATGATTCTTTTTAAACTTAAAGTTTCAGAAGTATAGAGATGACACCAGTAACTTCAAACTGAAATGCAGAATGAAGATTACTGCTGGGCTGAATTCTGAAAAAAAAAATGGAGATTGTTGTTGTGCAGAGAATGAGGAAACAGAGAAGGATGCAAACCTGAAATTTTCCAGTTGTACTACTGATTGTGGCTAAATCCTATGAGCAAGGCTGATGTTGGTGTTCCACTAATTACTGATCAGTAAAAACCTGCTATCATTAGAACTGATATTCTAAATTCAGATTCGTGAAACTATTTTCTGATATCAAGTAACAAGGAGCTTCAAGGAATTGGTGCCAATTGATCAAGATTTCTGTCCAGGGTTTGATACTATAATCTGGAAATCAAAATCAAGAATTTCGAATTAGTATAAATTCTATGTTTGGTTTTGATTTGTTGAGTATTTGTGATAAGAGTTTGAAGTGTAGGAACAACAAGAGTGCAGGAGGAGTAGTATGGATACATACAAATTCAATGTGACTGATTTTCTATTTCCATGCTTATAAAGAGCTAGAGACATTTTTAAGCAGGAACAGCTGCAACTCATTTACAGCAAAGTTCATTGCTGAAAACTAAATGATCATCTTTGTCAGTTTGTTCAATTCTGAATGTTGATTATGACCTGTAGTGATTAGAAGTAAGCCTTCCAGTGTTCTATTGCTAAATAAGAGTCTTTGATGAGTTTAGTTCTGTAGCGATCCGCCTTCTACTAGCTAGGCTGTAAGGCTGGACCGTCACATTATGCTGTGCTAAGCTATCTCAATGACCATCAATAAGTCTAGGTGCGGAAAACTGGATTAATTTAAAACTTTGCTAAACTAATACCATTTCTTTATTCTACATGTGCTAAGGGATGCAATCTAAGGTATACATGGCATATCCTGCATCCCCTATGGTCAAGGAGCTGAACTACAAGGTCTCTTGGTCGAAACCCAGCTTCCCAATCGATCCAGATTAAACTCAATCGATTGCAAGCTGTTGAATCGATCCGTGGATCGATTCCGATGGCTACTGTGCTCGGGTTAATATTCTAGATCGATCGGCTGATCGATCCAGACTGGCCAATCGATCCATTGATCGATTCCAGAGCTCTTTGTTCGCGGGAGCGATTTCCCCGATCGATCGAATGATCGATCCCCAAACTCCCTGTTCACAACATAATGCGATTGGATTGATCGGCTGATCGATCTTGGCGACAGAATGCGACTGGATCAATCGGCTGATCGATCCAGAAGCTTACTGTTCGCGGAACCAGGCTCCCAATTGATCCACTGATCGATTGAGGGCCCCCAATCGATCCGTTGATCGATTGGGGTTTTTGTTTCGCAACAAAACTCTGATTTCAGCACTGCTTCGTGCCGAACTCACCTACAAGAGTTCTATAATAGCTGAAAACATACCAATAACACATAACTAGGATTATGAGCATAAGTACTAACAATCTAAGCAAGTCTTTCACGATTCAAGGCATTAAATAACTAGAAAATGCGGAAAATAACACTATATAAAACTAAAGTCTTAGTTTGCTAATTTCTCCAAGATCTTTATTCCAGGTTCCTTCCACACACATCTTCATCGCATTAACCTCCAGCCTCCTCTAATCCATCTTTCCTTTACCTTTATCTGCAGTATAAGGAAAGAAGTATCTGTAAGCTTTACGCTTAGTAAGAAACCATCTACCTCACTAAAACATGCATACAATGCAATTTATGTTTTTAAAACATGCTATTTGAAATATATACTGAACAGGTAAAAGCGTGGCATGGCATACAAACAAACTAGTCAAGGCAACAAGTGCTAACATAAACTATCATATTGTATCAATAGGAACTAAACTTATACAAAAACTGAGCTGAGCTAATTCCAACTAATGCTAAAGCTGTACTGAAATCACAAATCTATTTGTGAAGTTTTGAAAACTATTTTCATAAATAGGTTAAAATAATAATCATGCTGCTGTTTGGGCCCGACAACTGTACTTGCTATGCGCGCATCCCTAACTAGACCCGGGTTTGCAAGTCCCGAATTTAGTAGAGTTTACTAGGTTATCTAAACCTAGGGACGACTGTGGGAGCCCAACCCAATGGATATCTGATCCAGTACAGTGCCACTGCTAAAATAAAATACTGGTTATAGCTAAATTTTCTTATCTTGCTATTTCTAGTTTATCTGAACCTAGAGCTAGGTTATCTGAACCTAGAGGTGACTGTGGGAGCCCACCCATTGGACCGTAGTCCCATATAAGATGTACTAAAGCTGCATATACTAAATAAATGCTTCTATCGCATTTAGCTAACTATTAAAATGCCTATGTCGCATTTTAATGGTGCTGAACATACTATCGGGCACTTGGCGTGCGCTGTTGCACCCCCTATGTGCCAAAAATCCATATACTACTAAACTAAAGCATGAAATCACACGAGAACTACTTATACTGCAGGTGAGGGGTTTCTTACCTCCTGCTCGAAGTTTCTTACAAAACTAAACGCTAGGTTTCCGGTGAAGAAGATCCCTTCGGCGATCTCCTTGCGTCTACGTGTTCCTCTCGTGGAGAGGAGCGTCCTCGTGTCAGAGTTGTTGCCGGAAGGAGCCCTTATGACCCTGGGAATGAAACCCTAGCCTTTCCTTGGCTTTGGCGTGAAGAGAGGGTGCGGGAGAGAGGGGTTCGGCGGTGAGGGTTTGAGGAGAAAGAATCCCGATCAAAATAATAACGCCTCACTTAAAATCCCTATTTATATTAAGTGAGTAATTCGGCCCAACTCAAATATAAATATAATTGTTCCCCTTTCCTTTCAGCATGGCCCTGCTGGGTTCACTTGGTTACTAAAGCTATCTAAAGGTTATCGGACCCGATAGGTCCCGGGTTCGATTCCCGCTTAAGCTATTTTACGTTTCTATTTCTTTTTGCTACTTCCGCTACTCTAAAAATTCCATAAAAATATCCTAAAATTCCAGAAAAATCATAGAATATTTCTAAAATAACTTTGAGAATTTCTGGGCGTTACAATCCCCCATACCTTATAAAAAGTTCATCCTCGAACTTAGAATAACTCTAGGTACTTCTGTCTCGTACTAGCTTCTGTCTCCCACGTTGCCTCTTCTGTTGTGTGATTTTGCCAAATGACTTTTACTAATGGTATCTCATTGTTCCGCAATTTCTTAACTTCCCGGTCTATTATCTGAATAGGCCGACTGTCATAGCTGAGGTCTTCGCGGACTGGTACCGACTGGGGCTCAATCACCTGGGTGGCATCTGGGATATGCTTCTTCAGCATAGAGACATGAAATACATTATGGATGACTGACATCTCCTTTGGTAGCTCTAGCTCATATGCTACCTTGCCAACTCTTTTAGTGATAAGGTATGGTCCCACATATCTGGGACTTAGTTTGTCCTTCTTCCCAAAACGCATTACTCCTTTCATGGGAGCCACTCGGAGAAATACTGTATCTCCAACTAAAAACTCTAAGGGTCTGCGCCGTGTATCAGCATAGCTTTTCTGGCGGCTCTGCGCTGTCTCTATCCTCTGGCGGATCTGCTGTATAGCTGTTGTGGTATCTGCTACTAGATCTGTCTAAAGTTCTAGTTCTTTCTGTTCACCACTCTCATACTAGCAGATTGGAGATCTACACCTCCGCCCATAGAGAGCCTCGTAAGGTGCCATACCGATAGTGGCCTGATAGCTGTTGTTGTATGCAAATTCTGCTAAACTCAAATATTTGCACCAACTTCCCTTGTGGTCTAGGGCACATGCTCGGAGCATATCTTCGAGTACCTGATTTACTCGCTCCGTCTGACCATCTGTCTGGGGATGGAAAGCTGTGCTGAACTTTAACTTAGTGCCCAATGCTGTCTGTACACACTCCCAAAAGTGTGATGTGAATCTACTGTCTCTGTCTGAAATAATGGTTCGTGGGACTCCATGTAGTCTAACGATCTCCTTGAGAAACAACTGAGCTAGCTGTTCCATGGAGTAGGATATCCTGATAGCTAAGAAGTGGGCTAATTTAGTCAATCTGTCGACTATTACCCAGATGGTATCAAAATCATTCGTAGTTCTGGGTAGTCCCACTATGAAATTCATAGAAATGTCTTCCCACTTCCATTTTGGGATCTGGATAGGCTGCAGAACTCCTCCTGGTCTCTGGTGTTCTGCCTTGACTCTCTGGCAAGTCAAACAGGTACTAACATATCTAGCAATGTCTCTTTTCATTCCAGGCCACCAAAAACGTTTATTTAAGTCCTGGTACATCTTGGTGGAACCCAGATGTATCGCATAAGGAGTCCTGTGAGCCTCGTCTAAGATCTTCCTCCGTAGTTCCTCCTGATCTGGAACACAGCGTCTGTCACCAACATACAACACCCCGCTAGTGGACACTCTAAACTCTCCACTTTCTGATTCTGCTAGTCCTTGCTTGATTTTCTGAATTTCAGGATCCTGTCCCTGAGCTGTCTGGATGTCACCAAGCAAGGTGGATTCTAATGTCATAGTAGAGAGTTGTCCTACTATAAGTTCGAGGCTGAATTCTGTGATCTCCTTCTGTAGGGGTGGTGACATGGCTACTAGTGATAGTAAGGTGGCGCTGGACTTCCTGCTAAGTGCATCTGCTACCTTATTAGCTTTTCCTAGGTGGTAGAGGATATCTATGTTATAATCTTTGACCAGCTCAAGCCATCTACGCTGTCGTATATTCAGATCCTTCTGAGTGAAGAAGTACTTCAAACTCTGATGATTTGTATACACCCTGCACTGAGCTCCATACAAGTAATGTCTCCAAATTTTGAGAGCGAACACTACTGCTGCAAGCTCAAGGTCATGAGTAGGGTAATTATTCTCATATTCCTTGAGTTTTCTGGAGGCATAGGCGATCACCTTACCATTTTGCATCAGTACTGCTCCTAGTCCCAATTTAGAGGCGTCACTGTAAATATCAAAGCTGTCTGTGTTTTCTGGTAGAGTCAAAATGGGAGCACTGGTCAATCTCCTCTTTAACTCGCTGAAGCTGTTCTCACAGTCCTCTGTCCACTGAAATTTTCTATTCTTCCTGGTGAGAGCTGTCAATGGGGAGGCTATTCTGGAGAAGTCCTTTACAAATTTTCTGTAATAACCTGCTAATCCCAGAAAGCTTCTGATTTTACTGGCATTCTTGGGTCTTTTCCAATTACTCACCGCTTCTATCTTACTAGGGTCTACCATGATACCATCCTTTGAGATGATGTGACCAAGGAAGGACACCTGATCTAACCAAAATTCACATTTTGTGAACTTGGCGTACAGCTGGTTTTGCTGAAGGGTCTGCAATACTATTCTCAGGTGCTCTGCATGTTCTTCCTGAGTTCCTGAATAGATAAGAATGTCATCGATAAACACAATAATAAATCTATCTAGGTAGTCCCTGAATACTCTGTTCATGAGGTCCATGAAAGTAGCTGGAGCATTTGTCACACCAAAGGGCATGACTACGAACTCATAATGTCCGTATCTAGTCCTGAACGCTGTCTTGGGTATATCCCCCTCTTTAACTTTCACCTGATGATAACCTGATCTGAGGTCTACCTTAGAGAACACTGCTGCTCCCTTTAGCTGATCGAACAGGTCATCTATTCTGGGAAGAGGATACCTATTCTTGATGGTGACTTGGTTCAGTGCTCTGTAATCTATACACAGGCGCATGCTCCCGTCCTTCTTCTTCACGAACAATATAGGCGCTCCCCATGGTGAGTGATTAGGACGTATGAAGCCCTTGTCAAGCAGCTCCTGTAGTTGCTCATGAAGTTCCTTTAGTTCTACTGGAGCCATGCGGTAAGGCGCTTTGGAGATAGGATTCGTACCGGGAATGAGTTCTATCTCAAATTCGATCTCCCTGTCTGGTGCTAGGCCTGTTAACTCTTCAGGGAAGACTGCTGGGTAGTCACATACGACTCAGACCTCTGCTAGCTGTTGGCCCTTGTCCTGACTGTCATTAACTACATGCGCTAAAAATCCCGTGCATCCTGAATCTAACAATTTCTGTGCCTTCAGAGTTGAGAGAAATTTCTTTGCTTTTCTCCTTGGTTCTCCACTATACTCAAATTGTACTCTTGCTTCGGGTTGGAATATGACTTTCTGTTTACGGCACTCGATAGAGGCACCGTATCTGATTAGGAAGTCCATTCCAAATATGACATCATAATCAGTCATATCTAGCACTATCAGATCACAAAAGAGTTCTCTGTCTGCTATATTGACTGGCACTGCTCTGAACCAGTGCGTGGATGCAATAATTTCTCCTGAAGGTAGTGTTGTCAAAAACTAACCACGGAGTACCTCTGGAGGTATTGCTAACTTTTCGGAAAATGCCCTAGATACATAAGAATGGGTTGCCCCAGTATCGAATAAGACAGTTGCACTTTGCTGTAAAATACTAATCTGACCTGTAACAACTGTCGAGGCATTCGCTACGTCCTCTCTGGTTAAGGAGTAGATCCTTGCATTCGTCATAGCGGGAGGGGCTTCTAGTCTGCCCTGGCTGATATGTGGACCATCTAAAACGACCTGCATCTGATGTAGCTGTGCTGGCTGGCCTTCATACTGTATCGGCTGTGGTTGAGGAAGACTTGTCTTGTTCGGGCATTGCTTAGCCATATGCCCTTCCTGTCCACATTCAAAGTATTCTCGTGTGCCCTTACGACAAACTCCTGGGTGAAATTTCCCACAAGTAGCACATTTGGGATAACTAGGCTGTTTGCTGGCTGGTCCTCCCTTTGGGTAACTCCCTGGTTTGAGCTTGTTGCCGGAGTTCCCTTTCCAGTTAGAGTTGTGGTTCTGTTGTTTCTAAGTACTTGAACCTCCTTGCCCTTTGGACTCTGAGAGGACTTGCTTCTGCTGCTTGATATTATTCTGGTAGTGCTCGGTGGTCAGAGCACTGCTGACTAGTTCTTCGGTGGTTTGCGGCCTATGAACGCCGCCAGCCACGTTCATTGCTATTTCCGGCCTCAGCATCTTGAGCATCAACCGGACTCATTTTTTTTCTATGCTGACTAGTTCAGGGCATAGACGAGCCAGTCTATTGAATTTCTTCACGGCTTCCTCAACTGATAGGTTGCCCTGACGAAACTCAGTGAACTCGTCGTAGTGGCGGTTTGTGACCCGCATGTGAAAGAACTCCTCGAAGAATTCTTTCTCGAACTTAGCCCATGTCATCTGGTTCACTGGGCGCTTCGCTCTAATTCTCTCCCACCACATACGTGCATCTCCTGTTAAGCAAAAGGAGGCGCACTTCACCTTTTCATGCTCTGGCCAGTCCAGAAGCTCCATCGTACTCTCCAGTGTTTTGAACCAGGCTTGAGCATCCCATGGTTCACTGGTGCCTGAGAAGTTCTCGGGATTGACTCTCTGCCACTGGATCAGATAAGCTTCTCTCTTTGCTTATGCTGCTACTGGTGCTGTAGGCTGGACTGGTGGAACCTCTATAACTACTGGGGTTGCTATATTTGGTTCCGGGGTGACAGTGGGAGTATTCTGCTGATTAGCCTTTAAGGTGGTTATCTCCTGTTGTTGTTTTGCTAGCTTCTTCTGTAACTAAGCCACTAGTGCTGTAAGGTCTGGGGGAGGCACTGAACTGCCTGCCTCATGCTGGGGCTCAGTAGCTGGTGCCCTTCTAGCTGGGCGTCCTCGTGCCATTTCTAAAGGAACAAAGGACATACATAACTAAAGCATCATGTGTATATAACTACTATCACTATCATGTTAGTTACTATCACAACTAAGCATACTTTAGTGATCTTTAAACATGAAAGCAATAAACATAACAAAGTGAGAGGTATTCTTACTTGGATGCTGCAGGTTCAATGCTGATGTGTGTGTAGGAAGTATGAAACTTTCTACTCTGATACCACTCTGTAGCGACCCACCTTCTACTGACTAGGCTGTAAGGTCGGACCGTCACATTATGCTGTGCTAAGCTATCTCCATACCCATCACTAAGTCTAGGTGCGGAAAACTGGATTAATTTAAAACTTTGCTAAACTAATACCATTTCTTTATTCTACATGTGCTAAGGGATGCAATCTAAGGTATACATGGCATATCCTGCATCCCCTATAGTCAAGGAGCTGAACTACAAGGTCTCTTGGTCGAAACCCAGCTTCCCAATCGATCCAGATTGAACTCAATCGATTGCAAGCTGTTGAATCGATCCGTGGATCGATTCCGATGGCTACTGTGCTCGGGTTAATATTCTGGATCGATCGGCTGATCGATCCAGACTGGCCAATCGATCCATTGATCGATTCTAGAGCTCTCTGTTTGTGGGAGCGATTTCCCCGATCGATCGAACGATCGATCCCCAAACTCCCTGTTCGCAACAGAATGCGACTGGATCGATCTGTTCGCAACAGAATGCGACTGGATCGATCGGCTGATCGATCCAGAAGCTTACTGTTCACGGAACCAGGCTCTCAATCGATCCACTGATCGATTGAGGGCCCTCAATCGATCCGTTGATCGATTGGGGTTTCTGATTTCGCAGCAAAACTCTGATTTCAGCACTGCTTCGTGCCGAACTCACCTACAAGAGTTCTATAATAGCTGGAAACATACCAATAACACATAACTAGGATTATGAGCATAAGTACTAACAATCTAAGCAAGTCTTTCATGATTCAAGGCATTAAAAAACTAGAAAATGCAGAAAATAACACTATATAAAACTAAAGTCTTAGTTTGCTAATTTCTCCAAGATCTTTATTCCAGGTTCCTTCCACACACATTTCATCGCATTAACCTCCAGCCTCCTCTAATCCATCTTTCCTTTACCTTTATCTGCAGTATAAGGAAAGAAGTATCTGTAAGCTTTACGCTTAGTAAGAAATCATCTACCTCACTAAAACATGCATACGATGCAATTTATGTTTTTAAAACATGCTATTTCAAATATATGCTGAACAGGTAAAAGCGTGGCATGACATACAAACAAACTAGTCATGGCAACAAGTGCTAACATAAACTATCATATTGCATCAATAGGAACTAAACTGATACAAAAACTGAGCTGAGCTAATTCCAACTAATGCTAAAGCTGTACTGAAATCACATATCTATTTGTGAAGTTTTGAAAACTATTTTCATAAATAGGTTAAAATAATAATCATGCTGCTGTTTGGGCCCGTCAACTGTACTTACTATGCGCGCATCCCTAATTAGACCTGGGTTTGCAAGTCCCGAATTTAGTAGGGTTTACTAGGTTATCTAAACCTATGGACGACTGTGGGAGCCCAACCCAATGGATATCTAATCTAGTACAGTGCCACTGCTAAAATAAAATACTGGTTATAGCTAAATTTTCTTATCTTGCTATTTCTAGGTTATCTGAACCTAGAGCTAGGTTATCTGAACCTAGAGGCGACTGTGGGAGCCCACCTATTGGACCGTAGTCCCATATAAGTTGTACTAAAGCTGCATATACTAAATAAATGCTTCTATCGCATTTAGCTAACTATTAAAATGCCTAAGTCACATTTTAATGGTGCTGAACATACTATCGGGCACTTGGCGTGCGCTGTTGCACCCCCTATGTGCCACAAATCCATATACTACTAAACTAAAGCATGAAATCACACGAGAACTACTTATACTGCAGGTGAGGGGTTTCTTACCTCCTGCTCGAAGTTTCTTACAAAACTAAACGCTAGGTTTCCGGTGAAGAAGATCCCTTCGGCGATCTCCTTGCGTCTACGTGTTCCTCTCGTGGAGAGGAGCGTCCTCGTGTCAGAGTTGTTGCCGGAAGGAGCCCTTATGACCCTAGGAATGAAACCCTAGCCTTTCCTTGGCTTTGGCGTGAAGAGAGGGTGCGGGAGAGAGGGGTTCGGCGGTGAGGGTTTGAGGAGAAAGAATCCCGATCAAAATAATAACGCCTCACTTAAAATCCCTATTTATATTAAGTGAGTAATTCGGCCCAACTCAAATATAAATATAATTGTTCCCCTTTCCTTTCAGCACGGCCCTGCTAGGTTCACTTGGTTACTAAAGCTATCTAAAGGTTATCGGACCCGATAGGTCCCGGGTTCGATTCCCGCTTAAGCTATTTTACGTTTCTATTTCTTTTTGCTACTTCCGCTACTCTAAAAATTCCATAAAAATATCCTAAAATTTCAAAAAAAAAATCATAGAATATTTCTAAAATAACTTTGAGAATTTCCAGGCGTTACAAGTTCTTCATAATTAAAGTTGGAATTGCATCAACTTTGGAATCTTGAAACTTAAGTTCAAAAATCTATGAAATGCAGGAAACAGAGAATAGGAAGAATTCAGATAGTAGGCTGATAATATCAATACTGAAATTGGTTAACAGAACTTGTCCAATAGAATTTGTTGTTGAATTTGAATCTATCAATTTATGTTTGTTGAGGAGACAGAATGTAAGAAGTCAGAATTCAAAAAGTGAAATCAGAATTTGAGGATTGATGTGTGCCAAGTTTCTGATGAAGATTTCTGATCAGCAAAGAATTCAAGTGGAGTTCTTTCTCTTTCAATATAAATTGATTTTCCCTCTTATTCTAAGATTACTATAATTTGAAGCATCATTTCTAAGAATGCAGAATTTGGAATTGGTCAGTTTACTGGATTTCTTAGTAGCAGATTACAGAACCAGATTTCATTTACAGAATCAAAAATAGAGAAAGGAAGAAAAAGGAAATTCTGCAAAAAGGAAAAGAAGTGGATAGAAGAGTTTCAATTAATTGGAAATCATGTTGTTGCAAATCTATAAGGTTCTGTGCCATCTTCGGAAATGAGTTACAACAAGCTAGAATTGTTCAAATCTGGAAATCTTTGGAGATTGAGTTGATAAGGATCTTAAGAAGCTGGAATTCAATAAAGGAACCAATCTTTTGGAATGTGAACTTCTGAAATAATTTTGTGAGTGCCTTTGAATCTGATTTCCTAGTCCAGATTTCTGAAATTCTGAACCTTGTGGTGGTTTAATTCATCAAGCTTGCTGAAATAGAAACATAATGTTAAAGCTTTAGAATGCTAAAATGGAAATCTGGAAAGAGATGAGATCTTAAATGTAAAAAGGAGTGAATATTGTGCCAACTCAACTGTCCTTTCCAAAGAGAAGTTCCTACACGTCTATTATGGATTGGTGTCATTGCATTTTCAATTCTTTCTTGACTAGAAGCTAGAAACACAGTGAATGCTTGAATCAGAATTTTCAGTTATTGATTTTCCAAATCCAGAATTCAGTTGTGCTTGTGTTAATTTCAGATGTTGCTGGAAATAATTGCCACAGCAGGCTGTTATTGAAGGATTGTTGATTGGTTTAGTTATTAAATCTTGTTTTGGTTCTTTACTTATGCAATATGAATGCAAGCTTTAAAGATGACCAGATAATAAATGCCTACTGTAGAGAATTCAATCATACTTATACATAACTGTAGAGGAAGAAATAAAAATTTGTGATACTCTAGTGCAGGAATTGAGAAGTTTTATCAAGCACTTTGATGCAGGAATGGTTACTGATTTCTTTGATGTTATTGATCAACTTATGATAGCTAATCATAAGCAAGGACTGAATGAAATGAAGAACAGTAGTTTTAAAAGTGTATCAAGTTTATGGATATATGATTGTTTCATTGCCCGAGACGGCCAAGAGTTTAAGTGTGGGGGGTGGAATTCTTCTTCATTAATTGTTGTGAGATTTTTAGTCTTCAAGTGATGGAATTGAGTGGAAAAACAGTGAAGAAAAAAAATGACAAATTAAGAGAGTATCAAATGTGGAGATAGAGTATCAAGAATTTTGGATGACCATCAAATTGAAGGGGAGATTAGCTTAATCTTTTGAATTGGTAATGACAAATGGTATTCATCTCTTTTCACATCAAATGAGTCAACTCATCAAGTATATGCCTCCAATACTCTCATCTTCTCACTTTCTTCATTAAATACTTTTCTTTTGCCTATTTCATTCACTTTCATTGTTCTTTTTTATTCCATTTCAATTCTTGTTGATAAAATCCTTTTGATTCATGTATGCTATGTTTATAGTGGTGGAGAATTAGAAAATAAGCAAGCTTATGGTAGCGAAATGTTGTGAGTTGCATTGAGTTGAGCTCCACTTTTATGCATGTTGTGTGTGAGGGATAGAATAGGTAAAAACCTTGTGAGATTGCAACTTGCTTAATTTTTTAATTGGATTGAAACCACTATACCTACTGATTATTGTTTGGATTATATTCATGGTTGTTTGTGATCTTTAGATGACCTTAGTTAATTACCTTTTACCATCTTCTAGGTATTGCTAGGGAATTTATGTGGAGATGATTTTTAGTTTTTCTTGACTTGAACGGGACGTCCAAGATTAAGTGTGGGGGATTTGATAACAATGATTTTGCCACATTATTTTGATTCATAATGCATGATTTTTACTTATCTTGTTCATAGATGAAACTTATATTGACATCACATTTCATAATTGCATTTGATTTTAGATTTAATTGAAGATTGGCTTATAATCATGGGATTTGATGCAAATATTTGATTATTATTTTATAGGCATCAAAAGGGTCATGGACCCGATCAGATCAGACCATATTTGGGGTCAAATCTAGGGATAAACAAGACGATCGAGCTGTGGAGCATTATAGACCATTCATCTAAGATCAAATAGATCTGAGCCATTAGATGAAGATCCGGTTCATCCAAACCTAATGAAGAGTAGATTTCATCTGTTGATGAAGATCTAGAGGTTTTGATCTAGATCTGAGTCCATCCGGCTGTTGATCAAGCCCCAAACAAATCTGGATCGTCCGATCAGATTTAGGAGAGTTTAAAAGTCGCGAGAAGCTACAGTGCTTCCGGGGCTCGGGCGTTCGTGACACAACACTGTTTCTTCTTCTTCTTCTCAGCGACGGTCGCAGTTCCCGTTCTTCATTCCAGATCTGAATGCTAGCATTCTTCACCAGCGGCGATTCCTGAGCTCCGGTGTTCAGTGTCTGAGGGTACAGAGAGTGGCAGTAGGCATTCCCAGTCCATGAGCTTGATTTCTAATTTACATCTGCGGTCATAGGCAAGAGGTGTTCCCAGATCTGTGATCTCCATCATCATCGAAGCTTGAGAGGTGTTCCCAGAAGCTCCGATTGCAATCTGAATTCCACTACATCTGATGCACTCGAGTGATCTGATCAATTGTTTGAGTGAAGCAAATTCCAGATTCAGCCTCTGTTTCTTCGTGTGTTGAGGACTCCACCCGGTTGTGAGCTCGAGAGGCGTTCCTAGTGGCTATGAACAACCGGATGGATTAGTTGGAAGCTCGAGATTCAAGGCCAATTGCCCGAAGGGCGTTCTCAGAGGTAATTCTGTAGTGACAGCAGGGAGGAGAAGCTTGCGGCAAGGATCTGTGATTGTTGAACATTTCTTAGTTTACTTTACTTGCAATTTCCTTTGAATTGTTCATGTTTCTGCTCAGATCTTTAGATCTGATTTCTTCTTTTGTAATTTCAATTCTGTTTGAGTTTCTATAATCCAAATCTTGTTGTAGCTACTTATTAGTTTGAGATCTAAGTTCATTTTGAATTTGTAGTCTAGTTTACTGCTAACTTGTTAGTGTGATTATTTAGTTAGTAATTCTTTGCTCAATACCATCGATCTTGTGACTGTTATCTTGCTTGAATGTTAAATGCTTACTTGAGCTTTTGATTGTTATCTCTATTCAGCATTACTTTGTTTGAGCTTGATTAGTGTAGTTGGTTATGATTATGAAATGGATGCTGCTCAGTTTTTGACAAGTGTGTTTGGGTAAAGGAATTTTGATTTTACTGGTATGGTAAGTTGATGTTGTGGGAATTGATTGATTTGATTTAATGATACATTAGAATCTGAATTTAATTGTTGCTCATTTGATGAGAAGGAAGTGGATCATGTTTAGATAAGATTAGTCTTCCTTTTATTCTATTCTTGATTGAATTAGTGCACTATTGAAACCTAGATGAATTTCATTTGCAACATGAATCAAAAGGAAGTGCCTAATTGACCTTGTTTATGAGAGAATTCAATTTGAATCAATTCTAGAACACTCACACACTCACTAGTTGTCCTTGGAAAAAAAAATATGACTTGGGACTCGTTGCTACAACACTTGTCTTTAGCTTATGTGAGTTTCCAATCTTAACTAATTTGGTGCGCCTAGTGACATGCAAAATGGCCAACACCACTCCCCCTAGATCGTAACCTCGATAAGGTCTATCAAGTTAATAAATTTGATCCTTGGGAATCCAATATTGACTAAGTCCAACTTGATTAATCAAGTTAGACTTAGGGGTCCATGCTTGGATAATTTTTCTATTTGTTCGATTAACAAGAGACATGTAGGATTTAAATTTATGTTTGGCCTTATACCCAAGTCCAGATCAATTGTATACGACCCTTTGTTTCTTAAGAATTAGGTCAAGGTTCTTGGAACTCAAAGTGAACTGTTCCAATGAGTCCCTAAGTTCCTTGACTTTTCAAGTTAGAATTTTCTTTCTCAAGTTGTTGGATTTGAGTTGAAGTTCTAACTTGAACTGATTTGGTCAAGGAGCTTGGGTTAGTCACTTCCTTGAGGGCTTTGACCTCCTCTTGGAGTGACTTGACCCAAAGGTTAGATTTAGCCAGTTTTCTAAACAAGTATGAGATCAGATTATGAGATCTAATTAAGCAAATTCTTACAATGGATTGGAAACCTTCTGAACCGGATACGGATTCATGGCTTCGCTTAAACTCAACTTCTGATTCTGTCTCGGACTCAGATTCGATGACTTGCTCTCAGATCGGAAGTGTGAGGAAGCTTGTCTGTTCGAGATCTTCATCGGAGTCTTAAGATGACGATTCATCCCACGTTGCTTGTAGTGCCTTCTTTTTTCATTGCTTCTTCGCTCCCTTCTAGTTTGGACAGTTCGCCTTGATGTGTCCCTTCTTGTTGCAGCCGTAGCAGGTGACTTTAAACTTCATTTTTGAGTTTGGGCTTGGTTGCGTCATCTTTGACTGGATCACCTTTTAGATCTCACATTTTGTGAAGCCCTTCTTGTTCTTGTACAATTTTCGTACAAGGTTGACAAACTCGGCAGTGATCTCGTCATTGTCTTCTGAGTATGATTCATTTTCGGGCTCGAGTTCGGTTCGGTGCTTGATTTTTTATTCCCGTGTTCTGCTTGTACCTACGACCAAAATAATACCTTTCTCAACCAGTAGTGTCTGCTTGAGAAGTTCAAATTCTAAAAACAGCTCATCTAATTTAATTAATGAAAGACCCTTAAATACTTTGTAAGCATCTACCATGGATGCCCACAAAGTATTCCTTGGAAAGACATTAAGCGCATACTTGATAATGTCGTGGTTTTCCATTTTCTACCCGATTGCGTCGAGGCCGTTGAGTAGATCTTGGATTCGGTCGTGTAGTTGACTTGTCAATTCACCATCTTATATTTTGATGTTATACAATTTATTAAGAATTAAATATCTCTTACTTACCTTAGTGTTGGAAGTGCCCTTGTGCAGCTCAATTAATTTTTGCTATAACTCCTTAGCGTTGTTGAAGGGGTCGACCCAGTTCAGCTTTTCTTTGGTTAAGCCACATTGAAGAGTCTGGGTTGCTTTGGCGTTAGCCTCGATCTTCTTCATTAGAATTGAGTCCTAGTTTTCGTATGAAACTGGTTTTCCATTGCCGTCGAGTGGAAGCGCGAAGCCGGTTTGGATGATGATCCATATTTTGCCTTGCGTTTTGAGGTAATACTCCATTCATCTCTTCCAGTAGTCAAAATCCTTGCTGGAGAATAGTGGTGATCGTGTAGTGCTGTAGCCTTTTTGGTGGACCATTTAGAAAAATACTCTTGTAAAGACAAAAACGATGAAACTTGTTTCAAGACTTAGTCTTGAATTAATAGTGCAGCGAGAAAATAAGGTAATAAATCGACTTGAATGGTGTTGCACCAATTTCAAGAAAAGATTTGACGAATTGACAAATTTGTCAAGAGAGATTATTAGACCAATCCTGACTTATAGTAAAAATTTGAAAATAGGAAAAAGACGTAAGATTTTATTTTAAAAAAAATGGACGAAAAAGCTACAAAAAATGTTTGAACGGTAGTTGTATCAATTTAGATCGGCCCCACTTTGATATCAATTGTAGGATCAAGACGTGCTAGAGGGAGATGAATAGCACTCGTGACTTTTTTACACTTTTCGAAAAACAGTCGATCAATATCACGCAGTGGAAATAGAAAGTAAAATAAAACAAACACTAACAAGTGTTGGTTTTACTTGGTTCGGAGTCTATGACGACTCCTACTCTAAGACTCGTGATCGTTGATCGCTTGCGTTAGGCAATTCACTATCAATTCAGAAGTTCCAATTACAAGGATGAGTACAATAGAAATATAATTTGAATGCTTACAATAATTATACCAACGGATTTTGGAATTTGGAGAGTCTTGCTTTCAGTCGAGAGTTGCGTCGCGGAGTCACAAGATCGTCCTTGAAGCAGTGCGCAAGAGAAGAATAATAAGAATGAGTTATTTTGAAGTTCTTGCCCGAAGCCTTCTTTTATGGGCTGTTGAAGGCGCCTTCAACTCCCTTGAAGGCGCCTTCAACTCCCTTGAAGGCCCCTCCAGCTCGGATCCTTATCCTCGAATCTGAGGAGACGATAATTCCTGCATTCTGTGAACTTTATCCCTTCGAAGGTGTCTTCAAGCTCATGGAAGACGCCTTCCATCTGGGATCCGAGGTGCCTTTAGGCACTTCGAAGGCGCCTCTGAGCCTCTTCCGCACGGGCCTTCGGCCAAGCCGTCGAGGCACCCTAAAGGCACCTCGGACACTGTTCATTCAAGCTTTTCTTTGTGCATCTCACTTCCTACAAGAATTATTAGTCCAAATACAAGGTATTTCGCCTCGGACTTCATGTTTAATGTCTGATCCTGACCCGTTCAATCTTCCACCCAATGTCCGCGACCCCTAGGATTTTCATCTTGAGTCCTCGACTCTTAGATTTCACCCAACATCCTCGACCCACTAAGGCTTTGCCCAGTCCCCTAAACCAGGACTTCATTACGTAACCACAGTTGGGACTTTTCACCTACTAGACTCTACTAGGACTTTTCCTACAAACTCATTCACACTTATTAGATAATAAAATAATCTTAACTTTAAACCTCTTTGTCATTATCAAAGCACAAGTTCAATTGTCTGGTGCTCCCTGCACCAACAAAAACTAGCACCATTTAGAGACAAACCAACACCAAGATGGTGTTGGCTTGTAAAAACTGTAGGATTGATGCATGTGAGGGAAGGATAAATCACATGATTTTAAAAACTTATCTTTTTCAAATTGAGTTTACAGTGGAATAAAATAAAATATGAGAAGAACCAAAACATTATCGATTTACTTGGTTCGGAGCCTTCAACGACTTCTACTCCAAGACACAGGTCCCTCAAAACCATCGTTGGGCAATCCACTTAATTCTCTATCGGTAAACTCCTGGTAGAGTAATTGAGTACAAGAAGAATGTAAGGACAGCATAATAAGCTACACTTCCTTTAAGTTGTAACTTAAATGCAATAACTTAACCTCATTACCAACACTGAAGATGAAGATTATGTGCTCGTGTATTGGTATCAATCTTTCGACAGTGATTAGGCATAGTAGAGCAGTTGTATAGCCGCAACATGAAGATGAAGTTGCAGAGTGATCATTAGAGCTCATTTTTTAAGTCTATCCAATCTACTAGTCAAACAACCTCTAAGCCCATCGGAGGCACCTCCAACCTCAAATCTGATTGCGCACTCGTCAGTCTCTATTAGCTTTGATGGTTGCGATTTCTATCTTCGCGAGGGCGCCTCCAAGTGCTCCAAGGTGCCTCCAATACACCTCCGAGGTGCCTCCAGGGCACTCTAGGATGCCTTCTCATAGTAAACTTCTATCCCCAAAGTTTATCTATGCACAGGCACCTCCGCTGGGTCTAGAGTGCCTCCAACCGTTGCTCCGAGGCGCTTCCATGTACCTTCGAGGCACCTCGGGCATTGCTCACTCGATGTTGATTTTTGCCATTTAACCCTGTAAGTTCATGATAGCTCAATAACAAAAAAACCTGCAAGATAGAATTATCACATTTATAAAACAATATTATGAATTAGATTCTGTCTTTCCAAGATTAGGATATAGTCATGGTTTTAGCTTAGATATCCGAAATAACTCTAAGCTGGATCATGCCTATAGTACCACCGAGACTCATCCTCACGGGATTACTATCCTCTAGTGATTTACTTTCACTTACCATTCATAGTCACTTGATTTGTCTCTTGACCCACTAGGTCTTCCTGCCAGTTGTCAGGTATGTAGACCCAACTAAACTTTAGCTAGCTGTCAAGTCTCGTAGACTTAGCTAGATTTCCTGCCGAATATTAGGTCACACCTTGACCTATCTAGATTTTGTACCGGTTGTCAGGTCCTCAAATCTAACTAGGCTTTAACCTAGTGTCAGGTCCTCTAGACTCGTCAATTCCTGCACACTTAGTAAGAGTATCAGATCACATAGAATATAACTTTAACAATTTGTCATTCATCAAAATCAAAGTTCAATTATTAGTACCAACTACACTAACAAAAACTAGCACCATGGTAGTTCTAGTGGTGCTAGCACCACCTTGGTGATGGTATTTAAAAATCAGCACTAAGGTGGTGTTAATTTTCACACTAGTTTATGAAAACCATCACCAAGGTGGTGTTGGTTTATAGAAACCAGCACCACTTGTTGACAAACCAACACCAAGTGGTGCTGGTTTGTATAATCAGCACCACCTTGGTGTTGGTATTTAAAAATCAGCATCATCTTGCTGTTGGTTTCTATAAACCAGCACCACCTAGTTACAAACTAGTACTAAGGTGGATAGTGTTAGTGCAATCCTGCCCTGGGTGAGAAATTTCAATGTTTGACAAAAATATTTTTGTTAATATGTTTAATCTAACTTAAGTTGCAAGTTTATAGGATAAGAGAAGTCCAAGAAGGTTAAGGATCAAATTCTTGGCAAGAAAAAGTTCTTGCAGGTCAAAAGATCGCATGCAAGGCAAGCGAAGTCCAAGAAGTTCGACGGTCGGATTCTTGACAAAATGAAGTCCTTGTAGGTCAGAAGACTGGATGCAAGACAAGAGAATTCCAAGAAGGTCGAGGGTCAAATTCTTGGCAAATGGTGGGAACTCGAGCATATCGCGAGATCGAATGCTAGGGTAGACAAAGACCTGGAGATGAGGAAGCTCTATACACAAAGTCCAAGGTATAGAAGGTTCATCTAGCATGAGGTAATTGGGATCGATTGAAATATCAAAGGGCAGTGTTGGTGCAAAGACTTAGGTGAAAAACCTTGACCAATCGATTGGTGAGTAGCTTTCAAAATCGATTGACCAATCAATTAGGCATTGGATAATCGATTCGTGCAATCAATTAGCAGGCTTTTTGCGAGAACACAAAGATTTGCCAAATCTATTGCCCAATCGATTAGTGCAATCGATTGGATGGCTTTCTATGAGTGCACAAATAGTTGCCTAATCGATTGACATGCTTTCTGATAGAACACAGAAAGTTGCCAAATTGATTGTCCAATCGATTAGGCACTGGCCAATTGATTGGTGCAATAGATTAGTCGGCTTTCTGCAAACACACAGAGAATTGCCAAATCGATTAGGCACTAGTGAATTGATTTGTGCAATCGATTGGCAGACTTTTTGTGAGAACACATAGAGTTGCCAAATTGATTGCCCAATTGATTAGGCGTTGGTCAATTGATTGGTGCAATTGATTGGTCGGTTTTCTAAGAGCGCACAGAGGTTGCCAAATCGATTATGCATTGGCTAATCAATTGGTACAATCGATTAGCAAACTTTCTTTGTGAGGGAAGAAGGTTATTAAATCGATTGGTAAATCAATTAAGACTACCACTCGATTGAAGACTTCCACCAATCAATCAAGATTCAAAATTGAGTCATCTCAGTCGTTGATTTGGAGTCAGTGACTTTTCAATGAATAAGTTAGATAATTGGTAATCGATTGGGTTGTTTCCAACTCGATTGGTGGCGGCGACCTAAAAGTAGAGAAACAACTCGATTTAAAGCGTTTAAAAAAGGGGATTAGGGCACGAGGAGTAATTACCGTTCTATTGCTATTCTTGTATTTATTTTAGTGTCAAGCTCTCATCTTCAATCTTCAATCTTCAATCAATCAAGAGAATGAGAACCAAGGCAAAAACTTATAATATTTCCTTTCTTCTTCTAAGTTCTCCTTTGTTGTTATTTTCTTTTGAGAACTTTGAAAGCTTGTTGTAAAAAGTTTCTCCACCTTTGATGTTGTTCCGAGAGGGAGAGTTCATAGTGGAATCTGTAATTGCTAGTGTGGATCCTTAGATTAGTCATCTCAAGGAGATGAAGACTAAGTAAATCAAAATGTTAGCAGTATCTGTTGCACAAAACAATTGAAGCGAACTATTTACCCCCCTAGCTCTACCAGTCCTAACAAATGATGTCAGATCGTGCGTGTTATAAAAAATCATATCGATCTTGAACAGTAAGAGTTGGGAAAATTCGACCTTGACTATGTATACAATGTTTGGGGCTTATCCAAGGATCAGTGAAACTCATTCAATTTAATTACATTGGGGCACTGCTTGACATAGGGTGGGAAATAGGGTCCCTCATGGATAGCCTCAGTTGTTTTTGAAGATTTATCTGTTGCTCCAGTGTGTGTTGCGTTGCCACTCCTCCCATTATTCTTTGCCTCATTCGTCGGGACGCTTGTTGTAAGTTGTAAAGACGTCTTTGATTGTGCCTGTACTCCCGTATTTGATCCTCCACCAGGGATGTAGTGGGTACTTCTTGGGTTACCCTGGTCCTGGTTGACATTTCGTACCTTTTCATGTTCTTGCTGGAGGATTTTAAGAGGGTCTTTGAATATTAGAAGCTTCCCCTTCGATTCCTTGGGTCTTTCTCCTGGGCCTAAAGATAAATTGGAGAGCTTTGTAATTAATTCTTCAGGTAAAGTGGGTGTACCTTCCTTCTTCCTCTGGTAATTAATGATGCCTTTTAAATCATCCCGAATGTCTTGGATGCTTTCTACAATTTGTGTAAGCAATTGAAGTTGAAGATTATTTTGCTTGATGACTGCTACCCCGTTAGCAATGGTGCTGAGTATTCACTTGGTTTTATGAACCCAAGAGCAGGAGGTTCTAGGGATTCAACGGCTCTAATTGCTTCTTTATAGGAATTTGTATTTCTGGATAGCGTATAGCTCATCCAAAAATTTGCTTTTCTATTTTTGATAGTAGTTGTTCCACTTGATGCAGTTTCTTCTCCAAGCTTACTGATAGTTTAAGAGTCCTCTCTTTAATGATTTTTAACTACTACAAGACTTCAGAGATTAAGCTCCTAGCCTCTTGTTGAGTAAAAGGTCTATTATTGGCCTGTAAAATAGTCAAAGCTTGTATCGCTTTTCTAAGCTTTTGCAATTCTTTTTCCAAGGCTTGATTTTGTTCTTGGAGAATTTTTACATTCTTCAAATAGACTTTACTTGCTAAACAAGTTTTTTCATATAGTATAGAAATTTTATGAGCTAGTTCCTTGTGGGATGACTTTTCAGTTTTTGCTAGATCAAGGTATTCTAGGTTTGAGGTTCGTGAACTAGTATACCAATACTGTATTGCTTCCTCCCATCGCTTAGACATAAAAATTGAATATGGTACCTATCGGTTTTCCCTTCTCAAAGGGTTCACACTTCACCTTTTCAGTGATTTTTTATAGGAATTCATCCTTTTATCACCTTACGTCTATTGGCGTGAGTTCCCTTTTTAAAGCTACTTCCTCCCTGACACCTATATGCAAAACCTTACCAAATCGTTCTTACCAAGGTCTTATTAGGTTCAGCCTCTGCGCCTTAGGTAAGCGATCTTTGTTCAGAAGGGCTTATTAGGACCAGCCTCTATGCCTTCCTATAAGTTTTATACCTAAGCTGATGTACTTTCAACAGGTTGGTGATCAGCACGACCTTTCCCTAGATTCCCTTAAGCAATTTCAGTTAACCATTCCTAAACCAACTCTGATACCAAAAGAAAGTTGCATGGATTTGGGTATAGAAAGTATTGAACAAAAATAAGTACCAGGAACTAGAAAATGTACATATTTTATTCAAGACCTTCAAAGATAGAACACTTAGATAGAACACTTACTTCTTCTCAAGTAAACTCTCAGATATCTTCTGAATGAGTTTGTAAGAGGTTCATAAGGGGCTTATATAGAAGTAGAGATAAGGACCGAGTGCCTGTAAGTGGCCCCATCGCATCCTCAATATCTACTTTACAGCTAGCCCTACCAGCGCTTATTATCTATGTTACAGCTCAAAAGGTACAATAATTCATAAAGTGATTCTTGCTAGTACAATAATACATAAAGTGATCACCGAAAGAAGATTTAGATTAGACAGGTTGCCTAAAGTAAATCTTTTCTTTTTGGATTTTTGGGTCCACCACGTCCGCTTTAGATGCTAAACGACGGAGTTCCTTGAGTTGCATCTTTTATGAGCCAAAGGGCTTGCTCCAGCTGGTCATCTTATTGTTGTACCGCTGGTAGCCAGTCCCCGTGCTAATTTCTTCTTGTGCTTCATCGTCGGTATTCTCGAAGTTTAATTGAGTGTATTTCTCTGCACTGTTGTAATGACTTGATTGCTTGCTGGGCTGCTTCTCTTTGTATCTGGCCCAGCTGTTCTTCCACTTCATGGAGGATGTCAAGTCTAAGTCTGGGCTTTGTTTCTTCATTGATTTCTTCAACATTTGCTTGGTATAACTTGACAAGGCTTTGAGTAGTATTTGGTGGAGATGGGCTTCGGCCTTCTGATTGGGCTTTTCCTTGAGTTCCAGGAGGGCCCCTGAAATCATGTGTAGCTGATCCAACTCTTCTTCCTTCCATCCTGTTAGGACAATAACAGAGATTAATCTTGACAAAGAATCTGCTAACTGATTATACTTGCTCTCTATGTGTTCAAAGATTATTTCTGGTCCACTGCCAGTAATGTAATCAACAAAAGTCATCCACCGAACCCTAGAAGGTTTATTTTGAGTTGATTTGTTGAAGAAATTTATTATTTCTTAGCAATCAGTTCGGATAATAATTTCCTTCCTATCTAAATAATAAATCTTCAGACCTTCCATGGTTTTCATAACAGCATGAATCTCTGCATTAATTGTCGATTTGATTGGGCAAAACTTTTCACTAGTATAGGCACATATTTTCTCTGTGGATCTTGGGTCATTTTTCCGAGGCTTCCACTTGCAAATTCCGCCCCATCCACTCATGCACCCATCAACTTCTAAAATAATAAAACTTTCAGGGGGAGGTACCTCTAAATCTGGTACTTGATGTACCTTATCTTTGATTAGTTTCACCAGCACCCAATCCTGCTGATTCATCTGCTTTTCCCCTGTGTTGCTTGTCTTGGCATACAGAGGACTCAGTAATTTCCCCAAATTCGGAATATAGTTTCTTGCATAGTTAAGAATACCGAGCCATGATCTTAATCCCCTCTTTGTGGTCAGGTCTTCTTCATTGAAATTAACAATTTTCTTGATGATATGGGGTTGCAATTTAATTTTTATGTTACCCAGAATTGCCCCAAGGAATTCAATTTCCTTAACTGCAATCTTCATCTTTGTGGGGCTCAGGACCAGCCTGTTTCTTTTACATATTTCCACCATAGTTCGTAAATGCTTTTCATGGGTTGCTTCATTTTCTGAAAATACTAAGATGTCATCAATATATACGGCAATAAACTGTTTCGTACCTTTGAAGCAGCTATCCATCTCTCTGGAATATTGCTAGAGCATTTTTTAACCCGAATGACATAACAAGTCATTCATATAATCCATCGGGGACCCAGAAGGCGGTCCATTCAATTGAGCTAGGGTGCATCGCCACTTGATGAAATAATCCTGACTTCAAATCAAATTTTGAGTAAATATTACTACTGCTTACCTTCTTAAGGATGGTGTTAATGCCTGGTAAGTTGTACTGATCTTTGTTAGTAATATCATTCAGGCGTCTATAATTAAACACCATGCGCTCCTTTCCTTTAATTCCCTATCCTGTTTTAGGATCAATAGTAGTTCCCGAGTTTACAAGAATTGCTGTGGTTCGATGCCTGCTCTTGCTTGGCCTCATAATACCGATGTCCAGTAATGCCTTAATATGCTTGGTGAATGATTCTTTCATCTGAGGGGTGAGGTGCTTCAGCGGTTTGTCCTCAATTGTGAAATCTGGATTTTTGATATCCAGCTGGCACATAACTTGGTTTTTACTCCAATGTTTTAACGGATCTTCACCAATGTATCCTTGAGCTTTTAGTTCTGATAAATATACACAAATTTATCTTTGAACTTCTTTTGGGTCTCTCCTACCGAGTAATACACCAGCTCTTGAATCTGGATGTAGTCTTCCTCTTCTAGATCTAATTCTTCAATTGAGGCTGCTGCAGAAACAAATGGCAGAGTATTTATTGTTGTCAGATTTTTGTAAAATGTTACCGTATTTCCTTCAATTCTAACTCCTCCCTGCATTGCTCTGATAAAATTGTAGCCCAGAATCATCTGAATATTTTGTCCTAATTTCATGGGGAACGAATATGTGTATGGAATACAGAAAGTATTTTCTCCAATTATCATCATTCCTCCTTTCAACTTCCTTTTTGCAGTAGTTTTTGAGATAATTCCACTAAAATGTACAAGGAAGGGGTTCTCTTCCAGTGCTGCTTCAGGAACCGAGCCTTGGTCTATACAACATGTTGTTGCTCCTGTATCTAGTATAGCATTGACTTGAAAGAGTATAATATTTGGGATATCTATTCCAACCTTCAAGTTATATAACATATTTTTGGCTTTTCTTGAGGGAGTTACCTCTGAGGTGGGTAATGCAAGGGCCTTCTGGGATTCATCCATCAGAAGCATATTTATGTCTTCTTCATCACTTGCCTCTTCTACTGCCTTTTCCTTCTGAAGTATTGTATCCCTTTTTAACCTCTGAATTTCTTTCTTTAAGTCTTCTTTTTCAAACAACAATCTGTCTATAGTCATTGTTCTTCTTCCAGTTTTTTGTATTTATGTTCCCATTCCTTTACTTCATGCTTCAGTTTCAGGTTCTCCGTAGCTAATTGTATTGCTTGCTCCCTAATTTGTTTTTCTTCATCATCTTTAACTTGCTTGGATTCTAATTCTGCTTGGAGTCTTCTAATTTCTGCTTCACAGAAAGTAATATAATCTTGTTGTTCTTTAACTAAGTCTTTAGGATTATACCTTATGGGTGTCGTCTACGCCACAGGAGTCCTTTTGTCAAAATAATAAATACTGTACCTTCCACAAATCGTCATTTTACACATCGAACAGTGTCTTCGATGCCTCTTTTGTGTTTCTCTTTTGCAGCATTGGCATGAAGAATCTTCCCCGGGAACTTCTTCATTGAGTTCCCATAAGTGTTGGCACTCATATTGCTTTTGGGATACTTGTACTTGTGCTCTGTATCCAATGCTAGGCCCAATCCACAATGATCTTCCTTCCTCTCGCAACATGAAAATGTTTTCTGCTAATACTGTATTTAAATTATACTGTAATTCTTCCATACCTTCTCCTTCAGAGATGATATAGATGGCGTCACTTTGCTCCTCTCCTTCTTCTATTGATACTATCTCATAATCTTCTGGGAGGTTGAGTTGTTCAAACATTGCAACTCGTTTTACATTCCTTTTTACATTAGGGCAATCCCTGGCGAAGTGACCTTCTTCCCCACAAAGAAACATTTACACTTTTTGTTCCTCACAAGGTGCTTCTTCTTTTCTATCCTTACATGCAATGAATGAGGTTTCCCTTTGTAAGTTCTGGACTTACGTACACCATATTTTCTTTCCGATGTTTTGTAGTAACCAGGGATAGGGATTTTACTGCAAAAGGATAGATCTTTTAGAGCTCTTTTGAAGGCTGCGTCTTTGTATTCATTCTCTAGATATTTGTAGGCAAATAAAATTCTGGGAATTACTTCAATAGTATTTCCTTGATATTTATTCTCAAAGGTTGCCTTGATTCTTCTCCCTAAGTCACCAGACATCTTTGCCCAAAGTTTCTCAGATAATTCAGGGCTTGTGAACAGCCGTCTTGTTTTTGAAGTTAGTCGCCAATAGTCATTCAAAAATTGGAGAATATCTTTTAAGTTGTTGCAAGATAAATGCTCTAGATCCTTATAGGCTTCTTCCTGGATAAGTGTGGATCCTTGATATGGATCTTCAAGCATGAAAATAGTCTTTATCTGTGAAATAATATTTTACGTTCCTGAAGATCCATCAGCATTATTCAGCAGTTCTTGATATTCATTAGGGTAAGACATCCGTCATTGGATCCAAGCTAGCTTTTCTGCTTCCCTCAATAGATTCTCTAAAAACTTAGCTTTGTTAGTTGTATCAGTGAACCCCTATAGTGAAACTAGATTTTTTATAATTGACTCTCATCTCATGAAAACTTCATCAAAGTTTTCAAATTCAGATGGGATTAAGAACATAGCACCAGTTTGGTGCAAGGCTGAAGTGGGAAGATCGGAAAATTGGATGCATGAATTAAGTGGCCAGCTCTGAACGCTCGATTGAATGGGTTGGTGTGAGGAAAAGAGAGTGGAATCGACACGTGTGGTTCAATGCTCGTATTCCACTGAGAGTGGTTTTTCTTGGACAGCCACACACCTAGCTAGCTAGTAGTCGATTTGTTAGTCAGCCGTCGTGGGTTGGTGGGTCGGGTCAGGGAGGAGACGAGGTAGGTTTCTGTGCGGTTTCCCACTCGCCAACTATTTCTTTCTTTTCAGTAATCCACCAACTTCCAGACGTGAGAAATGGAGTTTCAGCACCATAATGTTTACGTGTTTGAATGAAAATGATAGTGATCGACCTTTTGTTTGCCATTGTTGTTTGTGTGCTTCACAAGGAGCCATAGTGGCATCCATTTTGACACCTTCAAACTTGTCATTTTTACGCCTTATATGCCTGCCGTGAGGAATATTAAACCGATATCATGTGATGTTCACCTTCAAACTTGTCATTTTTATGCGCTATATTCCGTGAGGAATATTAAACCGATATCGTGTGATGTTTTCGACATATAGCGCGTAACAATGACAAGTTTGAAGGTGCCATAATGGATCCGATCCATTAGGTTCAGCATCACATGGACTTAGTCATTCCATTTATTATTAGTATTTGATATAATCCAAATGTCTAGATTTCTACTGACCCAATTAATATTTGAGACGGACTATCTTTGAATAAATCAAAAAGTGCTCTAACCTCCACTATCTTTCCGTCGTTGTAGAGTTTATCCACTAAGTGTTGAATCGTGATGCTTTGTGAATCCATCAAAATATTAAAGCACTTATCATAGGAGAGCTCTATCATTTCATTTACGAGTTGTTGTTGAAATGTCTAAATAATTTGAGAAATTCAAATAAGTCAAAATCAAGATTTAATATGCATGGGTGTGTAATTTAATAAAATGAAACAAATTATAAATCGAATTTGAATTCAGAGACATCATCGTTCCTTCATCTTGTCGACACCTTAACCCTTCAAAGCTGACTCTTCACATCTTCCACTTTAAAAAGGGACGAGTCCCCCCACACCATTGTACTTTTCTTGCTGACTTCTTTTAACCATGGCCTCGACCTCTGCGTCTGACGAGGTGTTACTCCTGCACCAATAGCTATCCCATCTGACTAAGCTACTTACCCAAAAGGATACTGCTTTAGCCGAGATGACACATGATAGAGATTTTCACTCTTCTGTCTGTCGAGATATTGAGGAACTTTGGTTAGCCGCTAAGTCTCGGACCTGAGCTGAAGTAGCACTGAAGCAGAAAGTTTATGCAGATCTGGAGAGTCATGCCCAATTCCTGATCTATCTAAAAAAGAAACATGCCGCTTCCATAGCCCTTCTTCAAGGAGAGTACTGACTAAAAGATGAAATTATTGCTCAGTAGCGTCGCATTATTCAATTCACCAAGGCAGAGTTGATTCAGGCATGATCTTACTTGGGGCAGGCAGGTCTTGCGGAACACCTTTGCTCGAGGTGTCGATCGGCCACTTTACCGAAAAGGATCTCTGATTACTTAGATGTCCCCAATAGGGAAATGAGATTTCGAAAAGTGTTCCCTGTACTTCTTAAATGCAAATTTGGTCGGGCTTCAGTCTTTGTCTCTTTTTCCTTTTTCCTAGGACTTCTTTGTTCGCTAATAACCCGACCGAGAAATGGTCGACCTGTGAGTTACTAGGCGCAATAGTGTGGTTGCTTAGAACATGTGCTAAGATGCGAGGACGAGAGTTTGAAATCCTGCTCGAGGGGTCATTAGTCTTCAGATCAAACTCACTTATAATTCGCACTGGGGTGAGAGTCTGTAGGCGTGAGAGCAAGCTCACTTATAACCCGCACTAGGACGAGAGTCTGAAGGCATGAGAGCAAGCTCACTTATAACTCGTGCTAGGGTGAGAGTCTGGAGACGTGAGAGCAAGTTCACTTATAACTCGAGCTGGGGCGAGAGTCTGGAGGCGTGAGAGCAAGCTCACTTATAACTCACACTAGGGCGAGAGTCTGGAGGTGTGAGAGCAAGCTCACTTATAACTCGCGCTGGGGCGAGAGTCTGGAGACGTGAGAGCAAGCTCACTTATAACTCACGCTGGGGCGAGAGTTTGGAGGTGTGAGAGAAATCTCACTTATAACTCGTGTTGAGGTGAGAGTTGGGAATCCCGACCGAGAGGTCATTGATCATGAGAGCAAGCTCACTTATAACTTGCGATGGGGCGAGAGTCTAGAAGCATGAGAGTAAGCTCACTTATAACTCGTACTGGGGCGAGAGACTGAAGGCGTGAGAGCAAGCTCACTTATAACTCGCACTGGGGTGAGAGTCTGGAGGCGTGAGAGCAAGATTACTTATAACTCACACTGGGGTGAGAGTCTAGAGGCATGAGTGCAAGCTTACTTATAACTCACGCTGGGGCGAGAGTTTGGAATCCCGATCGAGAGGTCATTGATCGTGAGAGCAAGCTCACTTATAACTCGTGCTGGGGCGAGAGTCTAGAGGCATGGGAGCAAACTCACTTATAACTCGTGCTAGGGTGAGAGTCTGGAATCCCAACCGAGAGGTCGTTGGTCGTGAGAGCAAACTCACTTATAACTCATACTGGGGCGAGAGTCTGGAGTCCCGACCACGAGGTTGATCGGGAAGCCATTAGGGGGCATGCCCAAGATTCGATCTTAAGACCTGACTAGGAATGGATCTAGAGGTCTATCCAGAAATGGATCTGGAGGTCTGTCCAGGAATAGTTCTGGAGACCTGACCAGGGCTTCCTCTAGAGACCTGACCAGGGATGGATCTAGAAGTCTGACTAGGCATGATTCAAACGAGCAACATCTATGTCTTGAAGGGATCGTGCTCGAGGACTTAGCTTAATGCTTCTGCAATCACAAAGTGCAATTCATAAGGTTTTAGTCAAATTTAAACCTTACTCTGATTTTGAGGAGGCATAAAGGCACCAAATTTGGAGTGATAATTCCCACCGCCTTCTTCTTCGTTTCTCGTGGTAGCTGCATGGAATTTGTAGTCTCCGAGGCATGGTCTTCACAAGGTAAGGCATTCCTATTTGCATATCCCTCTCCATGATTTTCCTGTCACTCTCATCATAAATGCCCCTTCCTCAGGAGATGGCACGTGCCCCACTAACTTAACTCGCCATAATGTATGACGCACGCTTTTTACACGCGACCCCAAATAGCTTCCGCTTCTCGATTTGACGGTTGACGTGTGCTAGGTCATTTCAGTTGTTTGGCTCACTTTTCGATGCTTCCTAAGGGTTTTGGTTTAAAAACCCTAAAGGTTGTCCGCCATTGTTCCTCATTGCATCAACATCCTTCGAGTTTCCTTCTCCTTCTTGCTTTCGCTTGCCCGCCTCCTCCTTCGTACATTTCCTATGTCCTACGTAAGTATTCTTCCTTCTTCCTCTCCGACTCCTTTTGATCTTATAATGGTCGGTGAGATGGAGGTGCCCTGGTATGCATATTTCCGCTCCGACATGGATAATAGTGATCTTAGGGCAATTCGATCGAGTCTGGAACTTTCTAAGGCCTACAAGCTCCGTCCTCCAGGACAGAATGACCATCCTTCCTCCCCTCCCGCCAGTTTTGTGACCTTTTTTAAGGAGCATCTCCTTGGCGGTCTTTGCTTTCCTATCCATTCATTCTTCTCCTCTTTGAACAGATATTTTGGTGTTTCATTGTCCCAATTCGCCCCCAACGCCTTTCGTGCTATGTGCAAGATGGTGATCCTTTATCGCCTATATTGAATACCCCTTACCCGTAACTTTTTCATCATTTTTACACCCTCAAATGCTCAGAGCCGGGTGTTTTCATGGTGCAGTCTAGGGTCGGGTACAAATATTTTGACAGGATGTCTTCCTCCAATAAAGGTTGAAAGTCTATATTTTTCTATGGTCAATTGCCTGAGCTAGCATCCTGGCTAGCTGAGTGGCGCTATAATCTTCCCACTCCCTTTGAGCTACGCGGCTACCAACATCAACCACCTTGTCACACATCATTCGAAAAGTTAGAGTGCGTGCAGCGCGGCTCCCTTTTATGCTGCGAGAGAGCATGTTATATATTTTTGGGCTCAGCCCCATCCGGACGCCTTTGGGCACTCCTTTAGGTAAGATCCAATACCCCCACTTCCAGTCTTCGCTAACTGAGGTATTTTTTTTGTGTTTTACAGAAGCAGGCATGTTTTGCACCTACGCCATTGATTCTTCCAAGCTGCCTAACGACATTCTGAAGAAAATGGGCCCAGAGATTTTGGGGGAACATGAGGCTCCTTATGCCCCGCAGGCTAGCGCCTTAGCAGAGGCCTCTTATCAACCGTCCGGGGACCCCAAGATCCTTGGAACCGAAGAGACCGCGGAGGAGAGGGCCCCCTCTCCTCTTCCAAAGAAGGGTCCACGCCTCCAACGCAAAAGGAAACGAACCATCCCATCAGTTCAATCTTCTCCATCTAGGCCTCCTCTTTCGTCCAAGGCTAAGGCGAAAACCCCTGCTCGGGTAACTCCTTCTCTAATAATAGAGTTTGTGCCTTCTCTTGTCCCCGTTTTGGTCCCAGAGTAAACCATCTCCCGGGCGGGAGACCAACCCGAGGATTCCGTGACCCCGTCTCTTCCACCTCCTACTCCTACTTTAGCCCCCGCCTCTTCTTCGCGCCCCAAGGAGTGCACCAAGGGCAAGTATGCCTTCACCTCTTCCTTCCAGCTACCTTCTCTACAAGTGTAGGTCCCTATCACATCGGCCAACGCCTCTCCGTACTGTGGCCAGGTAAAATTTCATGGGGCCCTGGCTGAGTCCTGGAAGACCGCTGCGGACTAGATTTTGGAAGGCCCCCTTCTAGAGCTAGCTGATCTATTTTCAATTGGCTAGTATCAGTGAGTTGTCTCTGCCTCTTTCTAAGATCCTTGAGATAAGGCTAATCTTTCCCTGTTCTCGGCAAGCTTGCGCCATGGGTCTAAGTATATCATAGTACATGGTTGGCCTACAACGAGAGAATGAGTCCTTGAGGGTCCGCCTTCGAGAGTTGGAATCCCCTACTACCACCGGCCCCATTTTTTATTTGACTACCTCCGATAACCCGATGCAATCTTATCTTCAAGTTGTTAGGGAAAATACCCAAACTGCCAGGGACCTGGCTCAGGCAGAATCAGAGAAGGTACAAACCTTGCAGACAACCCTGAAGACAAGCGAGTCCAAACTCAAGTCTGAAGGGTTGAGGCACACCCAAATTTTGGTTGATTTTGAGAAGAATGAAACTGAGGTGGCGACCCTCTCTTCGCGGCTGAAGGAACTTTAAGAAGCGCACGCTGCTATGACGAAAGATTTAGAGGCAAAGAAGGCAGACCTGACCGCTAGCACTGACTAGGAAGCCGCTCTTCAGAAGTAATGGGAGGTATTTAAGGCTACCCTCAAGTCTTTACAGGAGGACCTTTCCAAGGCCATAAATAAGGCCGCCGCCACACACCAAGAGCTAGTCCTGGTCCAAGCTGATGCAGACAAGGCCAAGGATGAGCTGAAGGATTATCAGGCTAATGAGACTGCCTGTCTGGAAGCATACAAGGCAGCTTACCTTACTTTCGGAGCATTTGGAGCAAAGATAGGAAGTCTCATTGATCGGATGGTTTGCTATAGAGGTGTGGGGGCCCTGCTGCAACTTCGTGAGAAAGGCTACTTCCGGTCAGCCTCTCTTAAGGATTTCATGGACAGTGATCGCCTTCTACAAGAGCTTCTCGACGATGTCTTCCCGTCTTTTGATAATTAGCTGGCACTTGCCTTGTATCCTCTCTTTCACGAATGTGTATTTAGACTTTGAAAATTATTATAGGAATATGTCTAGGCGGATGATCCTAGTGTCATGTATTGTTTACTGATTATGTTCACATATATCCCCCGCTACTCCCCATTTTCTACATTCAAGTAGTTTGTTCACTACGCATCCTTCCGGTAAAGGGTTCGTCGACTTAGCCTTCGTGTAGGTGTTAAGGCATGCAACTGGTTGGGTTTTTGTTACCCGACCAGGCACCTAATCTAACTAGTCTGTTTAATATATCGACCGGGCTTGGTGATTGGGCAACCTAATCAGTCACTTTATCTGATCAGTCTATTTTAGGGCACCCGATTGAGTTTCACGCGACCGAGCTACCCACCTGGTACTCATGAGTTCCAAGAGAGAGCTATTGTAGCGTCGCCTATTCCCAAGGTCCCAGTAAACCTCCATCCCCATCATGTCTATCATCCTCGTTTTTTCCAACATTCCCCCGTGGCATAGTTTTCTAGGATGATCTTGCGGCTGGCATTGCTTCTAAATTTATGATTGGCATCAGCTACTTTAAATATGAACCGCTTGATGGACGCTGATGATGAGACCTCTATGCCCCCCTTGGCAACTATAAATATCCCTCCCCCTCCGCTTTACTGAACTTTTCGTCTCAAGAGTAAGCCTTACTCTTGTCTCCGGCGCCGGTTGTGCTCTGTCTCTTGCATTTTACATTCTCATCAATCCATGGATTCTCCTGCACCTACCTACGCTCCTGGAGTTTCAACCTTTACTGGCGTGGATCTAAACGATCTTCGCTTCACCTATGAAATCCCCAGGGCCATGCACATCATCATACCTTCTGAGGTCCACCGGGTCTCCTTGCCTCCGGCTGGATATGTGACCTTCTTTAAAGGACAGTTTGTTGTTGGCCTTTGCCTTCCTCTTCATTCTTTCTTTTCCCAAGTGAGTCACTATTTTCGTATTCCCCTTTGCCAACTTACCCCTAATTCCATAAGGATCTTGTCTAGCTTCGTTCTCCTTTGTGAAGTGTGTGATATACCCTGCACTCCCCGCTTATTCCACTACTTCTTTAGTCCCCGTCGTCACAATGAGGGCCTTTTCCATCTCCAGGTCCGCACTCGGACTACCTTTTTTGTTCCCTCCCATCCTCTGATTCAGAGTGGAAGGAAAAATATTTTTTTCTGAGTTTTCCGCTAGCCGTGGAGTGGCCTACTCAATGGTGCTCAGCTCTTCCTCCGGCACCACATCTAGGGGATATTCAAATAGGGCCTAATTTCATAGAGACCTCCACACAACTGGGATGCTGACGCTTGGACCTACTTAGATTGCTAACCGTGGATGTCTTATTTCTGTTCAAGCTGAGTCACATTCCTTCAGAGCTACCGCATTCCTTAGGTACGGTCTGCCCTACCTCACTTGACCTTCGTTTCTCTATTTTAATTTTGATGTTCTTCTTGGAGTCGAGACTCTAGCCTGGGCGTCCCCGATTAGGCCTCTTCCCCTGAGCGATATGGAAATACAACGTCGAGGCCGCATAATACTGGATAGGAGGGGTCTATCGCACCTTGCTCTCCTTTCCCAAGGGGCAACCACCTCAACTACTCCTCGGTCGATCGCTCAAGAAACCCTGTGCGTTCGCTTCGCTACTGAGTCTTCAAGGAATACTCCACCCGTGCCTCCTATCCGTCAGCATCAAGTTTCATTAGAGGAGTCGGATTCGAATGAGCAGCCACTCGCACAATGGACCAGACACCAACCCATGGGACCCGACCTGGCGTCTGAGGCCCTGACTGCCACTCCATCATCCCGACCAGACTCTACGTCTGTTCTAGATCCACAACCCCTGAGCAATCCTATCAGACCACCTTGACCTAGGGCTGAAGCTGAATAAGGGAAGGCTCCGGCTATTAAAGAAGAAATGGACCCTAGGCGGCAGCATAAATCCCACGCCCCGACTAGACCTTCTCCTCGACCGACCACTTCCTCTCAACTTGATCCTTCTGTTCATCCTGAGCTGGCACCCTCTTCATCTGCCCCTTCTGCTCGGCCAGGGTCTATTCCTACCTCGCCTGGTCCATCCACTCAACCAGGGTCCGCTTCCACCCAGTCGAGCCTGAGCGGGACTGCTCCAAACTCTTCCAAGCCTTAGTATCTCCGCTACCAAGCCACTCTGCCCACAGAGTGGGGAATGCGTCGCTCTCTCACTGCTCCTGCTCGTAATATCCTATTGAGGGGTGTCCTAGCATCTCAGTGGGAGCACACCATGCAAGCAATGGACACCCGCACTTTGCCTGGCTTGGTGGACTTATCCACTAAAATTGTCACTATGGTAAGCTTCCGTTATTTCTTGCGGTTATGCTCCTCCTACTCTGTCTTTCTATTCTCACTCCTCCGTGATTATGAACAGATGTTCGTCCAGTCGCTCCGCTTAAACCAGACAATCCTACATAGATACCAACTTAATAAGATCTTTAAAGACCAAGTTGCAAATCTGAAGTCTCAAATCTTCGACCCTGATGCAGTCGTGTCCAGACTTAGGATGGAAGTGGCGGCCTTGAAGAAAGTAAGCACCTCCCGGGAGCATACCTTGGAAGAGGCCCAAGAAGAGATCAGCCGTCTTCGAGATGATAAGAGCAGGCTTAAAGCTCTCTTGAAAGCGGTTGAGGCTAAATGTCAAGAGACTCAATCAAAACTAACTCAGCGATCTACAGCTCTAGAGGACTTCAAGCGTACACATAAGCAGGAGACGGAGATATGGCCCAAGAACTGAATCCTCAGGACTTACTAATCATGAACTAGAGGCAGGATTTGGAATCCCAAGAAATAGAGTTGTGTTCTGTGTAGACAGAGTTGTCTCAAGCTCAGTCTACTTTATCGAGCTCTGTTAACGCCTTGAAGACCTATAAAGCCAGGGAGAATGACCGCTTACAAGCGAGCCGAGAGGAATATCTACACTATTTAGAGTTTGGCCACAGGTGGGGAAACGCTTTGTCACTTTCGTGGCCTATGGTGCGGTGGAGGCACTTCGGCAACTTAAGGAGAAAGGGTATCTGCCTTCTGTCCCTCCTGAAGATTTTTTGGATCATCGTCACATCCTCAGAGAGATGCTCGACGATGTATTCGCGGAATTCAAATGACTTATGTATAAACTGTATGAACATTTTATTGTACTCTACTTTTTAGATGTTATGTTTTCTCCTTAATCTTGACTCAGTGAGGCTTGAGCTATCAACCCGAGCATGGGGTCTGACCAGGTCTTAAAGAAGATGCTAGAGTGTTCTGAACTAAGGTACCATGATCTGGCTTCTCACACCCGACCGGTAATATCTCCTGATCTAAAGTCTTATAAAGTACTAACATAAGTACGATAAGACTGGACGTAGTTAGCGCTCAAGGGACGGTCTAGTTTCCTACCCTGAGCGTCCTGCAGATAATAGGCACCTGAAGCTAACCTTTTGACGACTTTGTACGGGTCATCCCACTGAGGTGCCAAGTTGGTCACCTCCCCTATGGGCTTTGTCCTCTTCCAGACTAAGTCCCCTTCTCCGAAAAATCGGGGCAAAACTCTTCTATCATAGTTTTGACGGATCCTTTGCTAATATGTCGTTATGCAGACAGCTGTGCGTTCGTGAATTTCACTAATCAAATCTAACTCCGAAAGTCACCGCTCGTGTTTCCTTTGTCATATAGTAGTCTTCTCGCTGAGGGTCCTCCAACCTCTATGGGCACCACAGTCTCACTGCCGTAGACCAACTGAAATGGGGTGAGTCTTGTGCTTTCTCGGGGAGTCATACCATAGGCCCAGAGGATGCTGGGTAGCTCCTCTACCCAATCCCCTCCAACATGATCCAGGTTTACTTTTAACCCTCAAACTATCTCCCTATTGATAACCTCGATCTACCCATTGCTCTGAGAATAAGCCACGGATGTGAAGGCCTGAGTTATATCAAATCTTTGACACCAAGCCTGGATCTTGCGACCCTGGAATTGTCCTCCGTTATTTGAAACCAACTTGTGTGGTATTCCAAATCAGCAGAGGATGTTCCTTCATAAGAATTGAATAACTACTCCTTCCGTAATCCTGGCTAGAGCTTCTGCTTCCACCTATTTAGAAAAGTAATCTACTGCTACGAGCAAGAACTATTTCTGGCCTGACACCATCGGGAAGGGCCCCACAATATCCATGCCTCATTGGTCGAAGGGGCATGAAACTATTGAGATTTTCAGCATGTTGGTCGGCCGATGGGTCAGGTTCTGATGCTTTTGGCAGGATAAGCAAGTGTTCACTAGTCTTTGAGCATTTTTCTGCAGAGTGGACCAGAAATACCTGACCAATAATACTTTTCAAGATATTGTCCTTCCTCCCGTATGGTTGCCACAACATCCCTAATGTACTTCCTGCAGAGCATACTCCGCATCTTCCAGTCCTAAGCATTTGAGTAGCGGTCTGGAGAATGCTCGCTTGTACAGCTGGTCTCCGATCAGGGTATACATATGAGCTCTTTTCTTGATCAACCTGGCCTTTTCTGGATCAGCAGGTAAGACGCCCTGCTGAAGATAAATGATCATCGGGGCCCTCCAATCGATCGATTCCTTAATATTGTTCTGTAGGTCTATCTGAGCTATTAGGAAGGTCTAGGCTATCGATCTGTCCAGTACCCAAGTGGTCAAAGAGCTAGCCATTTTAGCTAATTCATTCGGACGGGATTAGCTAATTGTCGAGGATTTGGATGGGCTTCAAGAAATATGGGTGACGTCAGCGGCGACCAAGATCACTAGAAGAAGCATGTTCGGAGAATTCTCCAAGTATCGCTACTCATTGCCCCACGCTGCATAGAGAACAGGCTACCAAACACTCTGATCATCCATTTGCCGTGGTTAGACAATGATCGAGCGGCGTTGGTTGATGCGCCGATCAGACATTAGGGACCGAACATTTTGATCAAACGTAAAAATCGCCAAGGACCAGTTGTCCAGTCAGTCAGACCTGTAACCTCCTTCGACTAGACTTGATGGGGAGGCTTGTGTTGCAGTGATAATGGAAGCCCCACCTGTCATGGGTCAATTGATACGGTGTCGGTCAAAATCTAGGCAGTCAACGCTAGGCTTATGGTTATCTCGATCGGCAAAGGAGTGACCAAGCAGACATCACCAGACCGGTCGGATGAATGGGCATCATAGACCGGTCAGACGAATGGAAGTCATGGGCCAGTCAGACAAATAACTAGCCGCTTGGACCGCCCGTTCGGCACAAGAAATGACATTGCACAGGAGAAGACAAGAAAGTAAAAAAGAACACGTCGTCTATCATTAAATATGTAGAAGCTAAGATAAAGAAGAAGACTACATTTATCATCAATGCACAGAAGTCAAGACAAAGAAGTCTTCCTCTGGAAATTAATATCATTAAATAAGGGCAGATGAACGATCACAGAAAAAGATATAAAAGGGTAAGCTAAGTATGAGGAAGGCAAGATTTATCATTTTCTAGATTACTCATTTTCTTTATGATTTTAACTTGAGCGTCGGAGGGTCAACACCAAGGACCCCTTCCCTGGTTTGGTTTTGTTTTTGCAGGATCGAAGTATTCATCCCGTCAGTGGTCATCTCATTCCTAGCTTTCTAGCTTCCTTCATTCAGACAGGATCAGTAAGTATTGTTGGACCTAAAAGAGATAAAGAAAATTACCAAAATTGACCGGATCAAATCATCAAATCAAATCAAATTAGTATTTGAATTATTCTAATAATTTTGTTATAATTATTAGAATAATTTTCACTTAGAATAATTCTGTTATTTATTAATTGGTTAATTGGCCAAGTACTTTTTGAACATTATATATTGTATTGTCCTTAGGGTAAATATCAATGAACAATAGATTTTATTGCTCTCATATTATTTCTTGCTCTCTTCCTATTCTTCTTCTTACATGGTATCAAATCCATCTCTTTTATCTTCCCTCAACTTCTTGAGGTGGAGATCCAATAAATGGAGAACCTTTTTTTTTAATTTTTTTTCTCTCAAGCCTCTTCTTCTTTCCTACGTTTTTTAATTTTCTTATTTTTCTCTATTTTCTTATGTCGCCAACCCCTTTGTTTCTTTTTCCTCTTCCTTAATCTATGTGTTCCTCTTCCAAAAAAAAAATTCCTTAACGATTTTATCTCTATGGTTTTTCTCCACGGTCGTCAACCACAAGGTAGAAGCTCTTTCTTGTGACATCGTCCAACAGCTGTCACCGGACAAGTTATTTTTACTTTAGATGTCAAATACTCAATGACATCAGAGAGGCGAAAAGCAAAGTTTAGATCGATGTCAGATTTGTCACATCGTTGGTCATACTGGAAATATATGCCCTAAAAGACTTGATTGGTCTCGGGTAAAATGTAGAATTTGTCTCAGAATTGGACATTTTGATATTCAATGTCCTAGCCCATTTGACTCAAATTTCATTGGTGGTCCTACAGCCTCAAGACAACCATCTATTTCACAAGTATATCCTAAAGTCCTCTCATATATGCTTGCTTGTGGTAAAACCCTAGAGTTTTCATCTACTGATTGGTATATTAACACTGGAGCAACTCATCATGTCACATCAGATTATAATATCCTTACAGACGTAATGTCATACTATGGCTCAGATATGGTTCAAGTAGCCGATGGTTCAGGTTTGCAAATTGCTAATCTTGGAAACACATATGTTCATTTATCAAATCGAATCACTAAAAATTTACTTTCTACACGTTAGTTTTGTCTTGATAATAATATCATTTTTAAGCTTCATCATAATCATTATCTTATAAAGGATAGAGGAACAAATGCTATTGTGTTTTATGGGAGAATCAAAAATGGTCTCTACTATCTTCAGAGTTCTTTAATCAAAGCTTTTGTTAGTGAACGCACAAATAAACCAGCTTGGCATGCTCGACTTGGTCATCCTTCCCTTCGTATTGTTCAGTCAATCATCAATAGGTATGGTTTACCTACTTCCATTACCTCCTCCCCATCTCATTCATGTAGGGCCTGCATGGAATCTAAAAGTCATAAACTACCTTTCTCTTCATCTGATCATGTTTCTAATTTTCCACTTGAATTAATTCATTCCAATGTTTGGGGCCCTGCACTTATTTTGTTTAATCAGGATTTCCAATATTATGTTACCTTCATTGATCATTTTAGTAAATATACTTGGCTCTATCCTATGAGAAGAAAATCTGATTTATTTGATATATTTTGTAATTTTTAAATTCAAGTTGAACGATATTTTAATCGTAAAATACTCTCTTTTCATTCTGATTGGAGAGGTAAATATCAAGCTCCCCATCGTCATCTTGTCTCTTGTGAAATTGTTCATCGAGTTTCTTGTCCTCACACTCCAGAACAAAATGACTCTGCTGAGAGAAAATATAGACATATAGTTGAAACTGCCTTAGCTCTTCTTCATCATGCATCAGTTTCGCGTAAATTTTGGGATGAAGTTGTTAGCACTGCAGTATATCTCATAAATCGACTTCCTACTCCATTACTCAATCATAAGTGTCTTTTTGAAAAACTTTATAATCAAACCCCTGATTACACTTTCCTTAGAATTTTTGGTTGCGCATGTTATCCATGGTTACGCCCCTATTCTAAACACAAACTTGACTCTCGTTCACTACAATGTGTTTTTCTTGGTTATAGCAATTTACATCATGGTTATCATTGCTTAAATATACCAACAGGACAAATTTATATTTCATGACATGTTACATTTGATGAGTCTCTATTCCCTTTTTCGGTAGCTTCTTCGATTCTCCTCCAGATACAAGTGGCACCTTCTTGATTCCACCTAATATTGTCAGAAGTGATGGCATCCTAGGTCTTGCTCCGAAACTCTCTAATAACTCCCCTATACCATCACAATCACCTCAGGTTGCTGCTCCAATCTTGGAAGTCTCGTCGGTCGAAGATAATATGTTCTCTAGTTCTGGATCCTCGAATAATGCAAGTTCGTTATCTACATCACCATGTCAGCCTACTTCCTCATCTCCATCAATAAGTGATTCAGATGATAATGCTCCTCATCGTATGCTTCCCATTAGTGACATTTATGAGCGTTGCCCACCAAATGCAACTCGATATCCCCTTCCACGAGCTCTAGTGGTCTCTTCAAAATCTATTGAACCAACTTATTTTACACAAGCAAGCAAGGATCCAAACTGGCATAGTGAAATGGCTACAAAATTTGATGCACTTCTTTGAAATGGAACATGGAGTTTAGTTCCGTGCACTCCCTCAATGAATGTTGTGGGCTCTAAATGGGTATTCTGTCTTAAGCGTCAAGCTGATGGTTCTTTTGAACGGCACATAGCTCGACTTATAACTAAAGGATTTAGTCAACAACCAGGTATTGACTTTAATGACACTTTTAGCCCAGTCATCAAAATTACATTTATTAGACTATTATTATCAATAGCTGTTAGTTCTAATTGGTCTGTACAGCAATTGGACATTTCAAATGCATTTCTCCATGGTCATCTTGAGGAAATTGTATTTATGGACCAACCACCTAGGTTCATTCATCCATAATTTTCATCTCATGTTTGCCAACTTAAGAAATCCTTATATGGTCTTCGACAAGCTCCTCGTGCATGGTTTCATCGACTATCTAATTGGTTACAAGCTCAAGAATTTTCTGGATCAAAGATTGACTCGTCTCTATTTCATAAATATAATGATGGATCTATGATATTTTTTCTTATTTATGTGGACAACATTCTGATAACCGGCAATGATCACAAGAGTATCACAACTTTATTAAGTCTTCTCAAACAAGAATTTCCTACTCGAGATTTGGGTATTGCTCTTTTTTTCTTGGTATTAAGCTTATTCCACATGAGGATGGTCATCTTCTCTCTCAGAGCAAATACATTACTGGACTTCTTCAAAGAGCCAAAATGGATGGAGCATGTCCGATCTCTACACCAATTGCTATAAACAACTCTCCAACTTCATCCTCCCCTGCTTTATCTGATCTACAGATTTATCGAAGTATTGTTGGAGTCTTACAATATGTCACTATCACACGCCCTGATATTACTTTTGCGATAAATTGTGCTTGTCAATTCATGCATACTCCAACTGAACAAAATTAGGATAATGTAAAAAGAATACTTCGCTATCTCAAAGATACTATTCTACATGGTCTTCTTTTATATCGTCAATCGTCTTGAGATTTACATGCATATAGTGATGCGGATTGGGCAAGTTCTCTTGAAGATAGACGCTTTACTAGATATGCAATATTTCTTGGACGAAATCTTATCTCATGGAATTCAAAAAAGTAACCTATAGTATCTCGTTCAAGCACTGAGACAGAATATAAAGCTATAGCAAATACAACGTCAGAAATTATTTGGCTTCAATCACTTCTCTCTGAACTTCATCTTACATCAAATATTACACTAAAAATTTGGTGCGACAATATTGGAGCAACATATCTCACAGCAAATCCAATCTTCATGCTCGTACAAAACATGTGGAAATTGATTTTCATTTTGTTCGTGAACGTGTGGCAACTCAGCAGTTATCCGTCTCTTATATTTCTACTGAAGATCAAATCGTCGATATCTTTACTAAGCAATTATCCAAACAATGTTTCAACAAGTTAGCAAGCAAATTCAACGTCAAAGATCTCCCGTTAAGTTTGTTGGGGGGTAAAAGAGATAAAGAAAATTACCATAATTGACCAAATTAAATCATCAAATCAAATCAAATTAATATTTGGATTACTCTAATAATTCTATTATAATTATTAGAATAATTCTCAGAATTATTCTTAGAATAATTCTGTTATTTATTAATTGGTTAATTGACCAAGTACTTTTTGAACATTATATATTATATTGTCCTTAGGCCAAATATCAATAAACTATAGATTTTATTGCTCTCATATTATTTCTTGCTCTCTCTCTATTCTTCTTCTTACATGACCTTGATCTATAATATGTAGAGGGGCATTATTTATTTATCTGTCAAGATGAGTTGAGTTGATAATCACAAATTGTCGACTTGTCTAAGTAGGTCGATCGTCAAGTTGTTACGTCAGTGAATTCTCCGAGTGTCGAGTTGAGTAGGGGTGAGCATTCGGTTAATTCGATTCATAAATTAACTGAATTAACCGAAAACCGATTTAGTGTTGGCTAACCGAATCAAATCAAAGTTTTACTAAAATTGAATTAACCGAATTAGTTATTTCAATTAACACTGAATTAACTAAATTTGTTTAAAATAACAATAAAAAAAATTATACAAAATTAATATCAAATTAACCGAATTAACCGAATGCTCACCCCTAGAGTTGAGGACAGTGATGCCGACGGCTTGAGACGGACGCCAAATAGACACAGAGTCTGTATCTGAGTTGTGTGAGGAGCGTCGCCCGAATAACAAAAGATGCTAAGTCCTGCAGCGAGACAGTCTCCTTAAAATAGATTTGTTTCCTCCGGCGATACTAAGAGGTCACACTTGAATGTTTGTTTTTCAGGATAAAATGGTGAGAACACGACACAATCTAGCATAGGTTAACGTGGCGAGCTGAGTGTATACCTAAATGTTATCACGGATATCTACTGAGCGAAGAATAGCATGGCAGAATGAAAGGACGAAGACACGAGGGACTGTGATGGAATGATCTCTCCTCTAGTGAAATTTCTAATAGAATTCAATCGGTTTGTTCACACACTTGCTCTTTTTTCAAGTCATGTTTCTATTCACATTTTTCCAATAATTATAGTGATAAAAATTATAAATTTGATGTTAAATAAGATAGTGATTATCCTGTGGACTAACGAGATGTGATATTTGAGAAGAATACGAGAAGAGAAATCGTCAAAAATCAAAATAAACCAATCGTTCTATGGGTTTTATCAAAAAAAAAAAGAAATTTTATTAAATTTGGAGAATAATTCTTTAAATGGTTGAGCATATATTTATATCGATAGACAAACCCTCACTCATAATATGGAAGACTCTAAAAAATTACCCTAAATATAAAAAAATAGAAATTATCAAAAATGATAAAATAAATATTTAGAGCCTCAGGAAAGGGTCTAAACAGTATTTTTAGGATCCAATATTTTGGGGTTACGGGTTTCTCCAGATAACAAATCTAAATCTTTGAACGAGCTTCATTTCAAGCTAAACAACGTCTCGTTTTGATATTCGAGTAAAAAAATTATGACCCTTTGAAGTTCGAGAGATCCTTTAGATCAATCTTGTTGAGAACAAAAAAAATCACATATCTCTACAATAGTATAATATTGTTCGCTTTGAGTCTAAACCATCATTATTTTTTATGGTCTTTTTTTTCTACTCGTTCGGACTCCTCTCTAGAACACGAGATCGACTTTCCATCGGACGAGATCTAGGGGTGAGCATTTGGTTAATTCGATCCATAAATTAACCGAATTAATCGAAAATCGATTTAATATTGGCTAACTGAATCGAATCAAAGTTTTACTAAAACCGAATTAACTGAATCAAATTAAAAATCAGTTATTTCGGTTAACCGAATTTGTTTAAAAAATAATAATAATAAATTATGCAAAATTAATTAAATTAACTGAATGTTCACTCTTAGTGAGATCTGACCCCTGAGATAAAACACCGATTAGAGTTAGGATTGGCTTGCTTGTAGAGTCCCTCCGACGCTTAATTTAATCATTGATTAGAGAAGAAAGAAGAAGAAAAAGACGATGACTAAAGAAGCATATGAATTGAAGAAAAAAAACTAATAGAAACGAGTCGCCTCCTTTTGCGAGAAGAAAAGAATAAATGTACCTAGAATTTATCATCCATAGTGTTTATATAATTATCAGAAAAGTATCTTGGCATCCATTGTCGTGCTTGATAGGCTATTATGTCATCCTTCCATTCATTAATTGCCACATCTTAAGAAGAAAAAATTAAGAAAATCACCTAGGACATTACATACATGTCCGCTTCTCCCCTCATCATCACATATTATTAACTAAAAATTTCAGGACCTCTAATGTTCGGTTGAATTTAGTTATATTGCTCGGCAAAATAGATTGATTTTTGATAGCATCACAACTTTATTTTACTGTAATTTAATGTAGCAACATGGCACTGTCGCGGCAGTAATTAGAGGGTTTAGTAGCATTGAAGATACCTAGCAGTCAAGGCACTTAGTAGTATTGCTCGGAAAATAATGGGAAGATACGATAACAGGTAAGGTATTGTGGATAATACTGCATTAATTAACATACTGTATCTGTGCCGGTTGCTGTAATAAATACATAGTGTAGTAATTATTGTTCGAATGATAATAGAAACTACTGTAGCAGGTAAGTTTACATTGCTCGGATAATAATAGAAAGTACTATAGCAGTTATAGGAGTTGATCTAATGACAATTGAAAGTACATTGTAATAGGCATTGTTCGGATAAATAATTATAGATAGTGTAGCAGCGATGGTATTATATCTGTTATTGCTGGGATGGTAATAGCGTACTGTACTAATAATAGCGATTACTCGGATAAACAAGATATTTGATAGTGTAGCATGCTGTGTAATGAGTATACTATAATGTTTACTGTAGCACATCGAAGGTGATTGCTCAAGGACAAGTTGAGGCGCTGTCGCACTGCTGCAACGGTACTGTAACATTGTTGTCTGTAGCGATTGTTGTTGATTATTCTAAATACATGATGATCACGTCCGGAAATTGAGTTGGATGAAGATGGATTGTATTGTCATTGGGTTGACAGAAAGTCGCTACGAAGTCTGATCGATCTGGTACCCGATTTGAGACCGGTGTCTCGACCCCGAACGGGGGAGGTAAGAGGTGATATACTCCGATCCGAGACCGGTGGCGATAGCTCGACCCCGAATGGGGGAGATAAGAAAGCCGATTAGCTGGTCCGAGACCAATGAAAACTACTGATCGCGGAGTAGTGTCGGCCAACTGAGGATCTGTCTCAGTCCCTCCACTCAAAAATACCCGTGAAGTCAAGGAGAGAAATAGTTTCGATCCCATGACTCCTAAATGTCCGCGGAGTCAGGGAGAGAATAATCTGAACCCCGACCGTCAAAGAAGTGAAGCTCATAGTCATATAAGGGAGCAAAATTCGTAGCATTAGAAGGAAGCAGAGCACCGTGGGGGGAGGGAGCAGAGCCTGTAGATGTAAAAGAATGTAAAACAAGTGGAGAATACAAAACATATAATAATAATAGAGTAAAGCGCTTATAGCAGAAAGAGGATGTTGAGCCCCATGGTGAAGGGTGCAGAGCCTGTAGCAGTAAGAGGATGCAGACCCTCATGGTGAAGGGTGCAGAGCCTGTAGTACACCTGATCGGGGAGCTGGGCCCTTGGTCCCTGATTGGAGAGTAAGGCCTATAGCCTGTAATTAAAGAGTGAGACCCCTAGATCCTGATCGGGAAGTCATACTGCGAGTCAATGATCGAGGAGTTGTGTCCCTAGTGTAAGAGCGGGGAGCTGTGTCCCTAGTGTATGAGTGGGGAGCTGGGCCCCTAGTGTCCGATCAAAAATCGAAGGTCCTAGTCTTTGATCAAGTACTAGGATCTTACTCTCTTATCAGGGAGCTATAGCAGCTCCTATAACCGTAAAAAGGGAGCAAAGTTAGTAACGTACCTGATCGGGGAGTCGTGCCAACCGGCTAAGGGTTTGTCTCGGTTCCTTGACTCCCGAATACCCGTGGAGTCAGGGAAAAAACATAATGGAAAAACTAACCTGTCGGTCAACTGAAACTCCACTCGATCCCTCGACTCCCGAATATCGGTGGAGTGAGGGTAGAAGGTAATATGTTCGTCGGGATCCTCCGGAACTGTGATAATTGCAGAGAACCTCCCGACGTCGTCCATCTTCACGTCCCAGAATAGGTGGATGTGTTCCCACAGACAATGCCAAATTGATCATGTCTGGAATTTGAGTCAGATGGACCGCCGGATGAGGTGGATGGAATGTTGACGAAGTCGCGATGTCCCGGAGGGGGGTATGCTGAGATGATTTCTGTGTTGACTAAGTGTTCAAAAGTCCTCTGGTCAACGCTACCTGCAGCCAGCGACCGGGTCCCCCCGGTCCCTGGTACCCCAAGGCTCGAGGCGGATCCAACGGACATATAAGTAACAGACTAATAATATAATAATAAAATAAATGAGAGGCGAATACGAAGACGTACCCTAGCCCAGGGGGCGCCCTCGGATGGGACGCTGCTCGAGTTGTCATGACCCGGAAGAGTATATGCATGCACCAGACGAGGAGCTGGATATGATGAAGTAGAGTCGGACACGTCACAGAGCTGGAAGTGGCGGCATGAAACTAGACGTGACCTCGGCACACAGGCCGGGCTAAAATATCGGCACACAAGCCGGGATATAAATATCGGCACGTAGGCCGGGATACAAATATTGGCGCTCAGGCCGGGATACAATAATGATACGGATCGGGATCTAACCACAACTCGAAGACCAAAACATAATAGTGATGTGCACTATGGTTGTAGCTCGGGATATGACACACAACTGGATCGGCACGGGAGTTGACATACAACAGCGACATAGAATCGAAATCGAGGCGAAGTCGGCACATGGACTACCGTCACGTGGACTGCCGACACGTGATGAATACCAGCCAGGGAGGCTGCGGCAAGTGGAGGTTGTCGGCGATGGTGGGAGGCAGGATGTGATCGGCGTCGCGAGGAGGAAGAGGAAGGGTTGTCGTCGTGCTCGTGTGAGGGTGGCGCCGAGCCCGTCTGGTGGTGACGCCGCAAGGAAGAAGAAAGCTCTCCTCTCCCCCTGCTCATGGCGGTGCGGCAAGAGGAGGATAAGGAAAAGAGAGACGGCTCCGACGAGAGGAAGATGGATCGCTCTGAGGCAGCTCTGCCGAGAGGAGAGGAGAGGAGAGAGAGGTGGTGGCCGGAGGAAAGAGAGAAGGGGAACGGACGACAGCAGGTGTCAGCGTCGACGAGGGGCGTGAGAGGAAGAAGAAGATGACCCCTGCCTTGGTTCCTGTTGGTGGCGGAAACAAGAGCGTGGAGAAGAAGAAAGAGGGAAGAGGTGGCATTGTGGCCAGCGTCGCGAGGAGAAGTAAGAGGAAGGTCTTGGCGGTTGTCGTCGTCGCCGGCGATGAGCGTGAGAGGAAGAAATCACTCCTTCCTTGGTGGCGGCCACGGCAAAACCACGAAGAGAAAAAACCCCCCTCATGAACAGTGCCCTCTTTCGCCTTTAATGCCCTACACAATGAAAAGACCCCTATGCCCTTCCTCCCCCTTCTAATTTCTCCTCTACCCCTAGGATATATCCACATCACATGAAAAATGACAAACTAAAGTAGTAAAAATTTACAACGATCTTCCGTAGATCCGTAATCGGTAATGGGGAAACTCGCTATCGGAAAAGCGATCACAGGATCGGAAATCCCTCCACGATTCCACGAACCAAATCTCACCGCCTCAGATGTCCTTCTCTAGCTCTCGTTGCCTTCATTTTCTTCTTTGTTCGTTTGTTTACTTTCCTTAACTTGAATGATCCTTGGACGCTCCCCTTTATATAGAGAAATAATCCAGGGGCATAATGGAATTTTCCATTATGAGTAGTGGGAAACGTGGGCCATGTTTTCACGTTTCCCACTTTCCCATTTCCTACATCTCCCACTCGTCCAAGATAAGTCACTAAGACTAGTTCATTCAGATAAGCCACAAAGACTAGTTAATCACGAAGACTAAATGAGTCGCATAGATTATTTGAGAGTTTAGTCACATATACCATATTAGAACATCCAATCCATACTTAGAGAAAATGGTTCGTGCGACAGCAAGCACACTAAGCGATAGTTGCTAAGAAGATTGTTACACCTTTACTTAGTCGCTCTTTGAGCAATCAATGCTAATAAAGTTGTTACACTTTACTTAGCTGCTCAAATAAATTAGAGACTCACTCTTCATGGCACATAGCCTCTTTCCTGGTGGCACATAGCCTTTTTCCTGATGGCACATAGTCTTTATCCAGGATCCATCCAATCTTCAAGTGACACATAGCCATTATCTTAGAGATATCCATGTCTTGCTATTTACCCAGATTAAATAATTTTCATTTACATCAATATGAACATCTCTAATCTCTTATAATGAACATTATGTCAAGAGCATGTTCCATATCCAATATTTATATTCATTTCTATACATAACAGAAATGGGTCGACCAGTGAATAACATCAAAAGATGTAAATATATTTAATCTTCCATTTTAGCTAGAATCTATTCATTTTAATCGATCGCTTTCCTAGTTATGCTCCATAGACTGAATCATCCATAGCCATAGGATACACGCTAAAGTAGCAGACACTGATTAAAACTTCAAGTAAACAGCTAAATAGTCTCAAAGGTCTCACATAGTAGAGAAACAGTGATCCATTCTCCTACTACCTTTATTGTCGCAATAGCATATGTGGTATGAATAACATATTATGATGTTATTCTCTTTACTAAAAAAAGCGCATGTTTTTCTCAATTTTAACATCGTATAGATTTTGATCTAGACATACCTAATGTCTAATCCTGAATTCAACATATGAATTCTAATCTGGCCTTCAACAGGTTCAGTAAATGGTGGGTTCATTTACTTCAATCATTATTAATACATAAATGATCTCATCTTGACACAATTATCAAGGCGACCTCAACTTATGGATGTGTCTCTAATTTCAGCTACATAAGTTATTCCATAAGTAACGGTCTTACCCCTATTTGTACTTAACAAACAGAGATGATTGTCCATGTGAGTGGACCAATCTCCACCTGCCAACATGATCACCGAGATCTTATATGTATGTAACAAATACAACATATACACTGAATAAATTATGGCAAATGACACAATCATAACACAAAGTTTGATTGTTATTTCAATATTGTTACATTTTACGAAGTCCCAAAGACTTTACATGTTCTTTAAATGACTCTTTAGTCATTGGCTTAGTAAAAGGATCTGCAAACATAGCACATATAAGGACATACTTAAGAATTACTTTTCTTTTAATCACAATATCCCTCACAAAATTATATTTAATTTCTATATGCTTGTCTTTGCTATAATATTTGGGATCCTTAGAAAAAGCTATTGCAGCTTAACTGTCACAGTAGACAGTTACTGGACTCCCACTATCCTCAATAATTTTCAAATGCTTCAGGAACCTTCTCAACCAGACTGCTTCTTGCACAGTCGCTGAACATGCTACATATTCAGCTTCCATAGTTGACAAAGCTACACAAGCTTATTTCTTGCTGTTCCAGGAGATGGCGCCACCATTTAGCAAGAATGCATAACCTGATGTGAATTTTCTATCATCCAGGTCCCCAACCAAATTTGCATCTGAATAACCTTTCAGACTCATATCTGATTCTTGAAAATAAAGACAATAATCTGTTGTTGCCTTCAGATATCTGAATATTCTTTTTACTGCCTTCCAGTGTCTCGGTCCTGAGTTTGACTGGAAGCGACTGAGGAAGCCCACAACATAGCTGATATCGGGACGTGTACACAACATTGTATACATCAAACTACCAATAGCACTAGCATATGGTTTTTTATTCATCTCAGCTATTTCCTCTGGAGTTTAGGACACATACTCTTGCTCAACACAGTACCTTTCATAATAGGTGTATGTTTTATGTTGCAATTAGACATGCTGAAATGATGTAACATCTTATTTATATAAGACTCTTATGATAGACTCAAAAGTCTTTTAGGACGATCTCTTATGATCTTCACTCCTAAGATGTATTCAGCTTCTCCCATATCTGTTGTATCAAATTGTGATGACAGTCACTTCTTGACTTCATTCACATATTCTATGTCATTTCCAGCTATCAGCATATCATCAACATATAATGATAAAATGACATACTTTCCTTTTTCCCTTTTAAGGAAAACACAATGATCCTCATTGATCATCTCGAAACCATAAGATAAAACGACTTCGTTAAATCTTATGTTTCATTGTCTTAGCGCTTACTTTAGCCCATATATAAACTTTCTAAGTCTACATACTTTCTGCTCTTGGCCTTCAGCAATGAAACTTTCTGGTTGAACCATATAGATTTCTTCGTCAAGATCACCATTAAGGAATATGGTTTTTACATCCATTTGATGTAATTCTAAGTCATAATGTGCCACAAAGACCAAAATAACTCGTATTTACACAAATTTCACTACGGGAGAAAATGTCTCTTCAAAGTCAATATCATCCATTTGCGTATATCCTTTTGCAACTAAACAAGCTTTGTATCTGTTAATCGATCCATCTGCTTTCCTCTTTATTTTGAGAATCCACTTATTCCCAATAGCCCTTCGGCCCGGAGGAAGATCGACTAAGTCCCAAATATGATTCTAAATCATGGACTCCATCTCTTCAACCATTGCAGCTTTCCATTTTTCTCTAATTCTACATCCCAATGCTTCCTCAATGGATTAAGGTTCTTCATCGTCAATTGGAAGTGTTACTAATGCCTCATTCTCAATATCAAACCTCTTCTTAGGTTTAACCTTACGAATACTTCTTCGTAAGTTTGGTTGTTGAGAAGTCAACTCATGACTCGGCATATCATTCCCACTCGGTTGACTAGACTCAGGTGTCCCTTTTGACACCTCTGTTGTTGATAATATCTCATCCTCCTCAAATAGAGGAACATTTTTATCAACATCACCTCTGATTGGGAACTCTGTTTCGAGAAAAGTCGCATCTCTTGAATCTATTTCAGAGATGGTTCCATCTAATTGCTCACCTATGAAAACATAACCTTTGGAGGTCTCATGATATCTTATAAAGATACATTTCTTACCTCTAGGCTCTAATTTTCCATACTTGTGAGAACTATCATAAACATAAGCAGCTGACCCCCAGGGTCTCAGATTACTCAAATCTAGTTTTCTGTCTGTCCAACGTTCATATGGAGTAGATGGAACTGACTTTGAAGGCACTTTGTTAAGTATGTAGGCTGCAGTTAGTAATGCATCTCCCCAATAGGAGATTGGCAAATTAGCTTGCGTCATCATAGACCTAACCATTTCAAGAAGAGTCTTATTTATTTTTTCAACTACCCCATTTTACTATGGAGTTCCAAGGATTGTCAGCTGTCTAATAATCCATCTATCATTACATATTGTCTTGAACATATAAGACAAATACTCCACTCCATGGTCAGTGCGTAAAGTCTTAACTTTACGTTCCATTTGATTCTAAACTTCGTTCATATAACGAATGAAGCAATCTAATGCTTCAGATTTGTGAGAAATCAAATGCACATGACCAAACCTAGAAAAATCATCAATAAATGTAATGAAATAAGAAGCTCTATGTCTAGCCTTCACATTTATTGGACCACAAATATCCGAATGAATTAACTGCAATGTTGATTCAGATCTAATAGTCTTACCAAATGATTTCCTAGTTGCTTTTCCAGCAAGACAATGCTCACATATAGACAATTGAATCTTAGCCCGAGTGCCCAATAGACCCTCTCTAGCCAACCGATTCATACGTTCCTGTCCTATGTGTCCTAATCTAGCATGCCAAACCTCATCAGTTATATCTGCATCACTAGTTAGAGCAATGTTTGAAAAACAACCATCAATAGCATAATTGACATCTGGTTATACATCAAGAACCATAAAACTATGTTTGATTGACACTGAGTTAATCTTAAGTTCAACAGATAGACTGTAAAAATTAATACAATACCCTAAATCAAGAAGACATGTAACGGAAACAAGATTCCATCGAATTTCAAGAGCATACAAGACATCATGTAGAAACAAAACTCTACCACCACGGAGGTTGAGTTTGCAAGTGTCGACTCCTTTGACTTCAATTCTTGCATTGTTTCCCACATAGATCCACTTGTTGCAAGCTGGTACCCGACGGTACTCAACAAATGTAACTCGTTCCCAAGCTACATGGTTGGTTGCTCCTGAATCTATAATCCACAAAGGATAAGAATCAGCTAACAACACTGAACTAGCAACAAAATGCTCTTGAAAAGAAGACACACTTGGATTTACCTTTTTCGACTGCACTCCCGAGCGAAATGACCCTTCTTGCCGCAGTTAAAACAAGTCAACTTGTTTTTAGGTTTCTTTCCAGTCTTCTTTACTATCTTCTTGATTGGGCCCTGTCCCACAGCAGCAGCTTCCCTCTTCTTTCCCTTCCCTTTCTTGAACCACTTCTTTTTCTTAGATCCAGATGATCCAGCAAAACCTATAGCCACATAGGCTTGTCCAAAAATCCTTGCGGATTCAACTCTCTCCGCCTCCAATTCTACATAGTGTGAGATGTCAATGAAAGTTTTGATACTCTCACTGTTAGTTAGGGTCTGCTTCATGGTCTTCCAAGAATTTGGAAGTGAACGAATAACTGCTTGAACCTATTGTTCATCAGTCAACTCATGACCAGCAGTTTTAAGCTCCCGAATCATGTTCGACATCTCCCTGAGGTGTTAAACCATTGATACATTCGAACGTTTTTTTTAGCTGTCAAACTTGATTGCCAGCTGTCGAAGCTTGCTCAGACTTACTCCACTATATTTTTCTTTAAGGGTTACCCAGACTGCATCAGCCGTAAGATATGACTCATACTCAAAAGCTAAGTCGTCTACCATTGAACTAATCAATATGCCATTTGCAGTGGAGTCATCTTTCTTCGATGCCTTATAGGCATCAAGATCTCGTCTGTGTTGTCCAGTTGGACCATCTACAGGTTCTTCCATTACCTGATTTACAATCTCTAGAACTTCTTGTTCCTCAAGTATATACTGTATCATGAGGTGCCAGATCTTATAGTTATCCCAATTAAGTTTTTCGCCTTTGTTGAGTTCAGCTATTGTGTTTTTGATTGTCATAATCTATCATAAATAAACACATTATTTAATATTCAGTGTAAATTATATGCATGCAATTTATGATTGACTCAATATTACTTTGAGTTGGTTTACAAAATCAAATGACAACTATGTTTTCACTCATCATTCGTATGACCAATCAAATTAATATTAATCAATTCTATTACATACATCCCAACAAATGAATTGATCATTTTTAATATCATGAATTCTTTAATTAAATGAACTAATCATTTAATATATTATGATTTCTTTAATTAAATGAACTAATCATTTAATACATCATGAACTAATCATGCATCATGTCAAGTAAACAACATAAATAAATAAACATAACATAAAACTATGCTGAATAATGTTAACATATAACTAACTGACATAAATGAAAATGAATTAAATATTATTCATACATAGCGACAATAACAATAACATAACTCTAGTAAATTAGATAGGCTACTACCACCCCCATTAGGACAGACACTAGTATAGTGGACAATATTATCCCTTTCAGCCTAGACTCATTTGGGGTAATCTCAGGCAGGACAGCTTCAGGAATCTCTATAGGATCCTCTTCTGGTTCCTCCTCGATCATTTCCGGATCCTCTTCGAACTCTTCAGATTCTTCTTCAGTCATGTGGTGAAGCAATTCCTCACATAATACAGAATATGTGACACGTCCTTGATGACGCCCCCAAATATAGTCTGCTATCATCCTTGGATTTTCTAGCAATGAATGCATCAAAGCCCAAATCCTATAACTGTCCAGGACTGGAAACCCTTCTCGCTCAAGTTTCCAAAACAGATCATCAAGCCGCTCAATGTGTCCGTCGACTCCATAAGTAGAGTTATACTCTATCTCCTGAATCTCCTCCCTGAGCTGATTTCGTCACACTTCGCGACGAGTCAATATGGTAATCGTCCGTGCCATCTGAAAAACTTGAAATTAAATAAGTCAGTACAAAACTGACTAACCAGTACAAAACCGGCTTATTTCAATTTATATAGGCATAGTACCAACATAATAAATCAAGAAAAATAAATCTTCTCGATTTTGAGGAGTCTAAGTCGACTAACCCATCGGATCGGTTGAATAGGAATCTAGATCCTAAACTTGGTCCATTGTCCTTAATTAGAACTAATCTAATTGGGCAGGGATTTTTGTACCTATGTTCTGTTACTGTTTGATCTAAGTCCATTTCTACCAATTTCAGATTTTATTGATCAAACTCAGGTTCGTTTGATCAAACCAATGTCCATTGGTTTAAGTCAGACTTATTAGAACAAATCTAATCATTTTGATCAAATCTGACCCAATAGAATAAATCTGGTCATTTGATCATATTTGGTCCATGCCCAATTAATCAACCCAAATTAATTCGGGTTTAGATCAAATTAATTTGATTAAACCAATTAATGATTTAATCTAAATTAGGTCTAATGGAACCAAATTCTTCATCATAAATGATAAATTAATTGAACCCTGTATTCAATTAATTACCGTATACATATTACAATGCTTACCGCATGCAATTACCGCATGCATTTTAAAAAAAATATATAGGTAAGCATGTATTTGGAAAAATTATATAGGCAAGCATCAATTTGAAATTTTCAAATTTTACAGTAAGCATGCATGGGTTATCTTCAGTGCATATTCTAAATAATTTTTTTTTTTAAATGAAACTTTATCGCAAAAAAATACGAAACACGTAAACCCACGAAGCACTGTTGCTACGTCTTCAACCGTTTTCTTCACTGGGCATGCTGCCCACGTCGCGCACACTACGCGTTGCACGCCGCACGCCGCGCGCCGCGCGACCACCACGAACTCAATCGTTGGCCTTGCCAAACTCTGCCGGTGGTGGCCGGTCGTTTCCGGCAAAAAAAAAAAAAAAAAAAAAAAAAAACAGTCATCTATAGGCCCAACAAGAATACCGACGGTGGTTCTACCCGTCCTAGCCACCAACACATAGCTGGCCAGTCAGGATGCCATCGACGGCCACAGATTGTCGTCGCCGGCAAATCCCTGCAACATGGTGATTTTACAAATTTGGGGCAGCGCTGTCGAGCAGCAATGCTAACGCCGACGGTGACTCTTACCAGCGACCCTGTCGCCAGTAAGCGACGGCTACCAACGACCCTGTCGCCAATCTCCCTGCCGTTATGTAGTCGCCGACACTTGTTTGCTACGACACATTAGTCGTGCAAAACGACCACAAGAAATGGCAAAGCGAGAAAACATCCGTATGGCGATTTCATTATTCGTCTTAAGCATTTAGAAATAACACAGCTTTGATATCAATGTTGATTATTCTAAATGCATGAAAGACGACAAATTAAAGTAGTAAAAACTTACAGCGATCTCCCACAGATCCGCAATCGGCAATGACGAAACTCACTGTCGAAAGAGCGATCACAGGATCGGAAAGTCCTCCACGATTCCACGAACCAAATCTCACCGCCTCATATATCCTTCTCTAGCTCTCGTTGCCTTCGTTTTATTCTTTGTTCGTTTGTTTACTTTCCTTAACTTGAATGATCCTTGGATGCTCTCATTTATATAGGGAAATAATTCAAGAACATAATGAACTTTGTTTATTATGAGTAATAGAAAACATGCGCCATATTTTCACGTTTCCTAATTTCCCATTTTCTACAATTGCCTGAACAAAATGCTCAGTTGGTGTAGCATATTGTAACGATAGCTCGGATGAACATTTGGCCTTGCACTGTATCATTCTACTGTAGCAGTGTAGGAGCCTGTAACTACAACGATTTAGTGTAGTGTCACGTAGCAGCGACTTACTATAGTAGCGATGTTATTGTAGCATGATGTCCATGTGGACCTACACTATTTGTTATATATCAATCTATCTAGTTTTTTTTACCGGTTATCGACCTAACTTAATTTTAGTCTGATCTGGATATATTGGTTAGAAAACACAACAGTGTCAGTGATGGTTTATAGCTAGACCATTTACTCATACACTTCTCGATTAACCTATAAAAAATCAGATCGATCTAGAAGAGTAAGAATTGGGAAAATTCGACCTTGACTATGTATCCGGTGTTTAGGACTTACCGGAGGATCAGTGGAATTCATCCAATTTAATCACGTTGCAACACTGCTTACACAGGAAAAATCGAATTTTCCAATTCGGAAAATTGGATGCATGAATTAAGTGACCAGCTCTGAACGCTCGATTGAATGGGTTGGTGTGAGGAAAACAGAGTAGAATCGACACGTGCGGTCAAATGCTCGGATTCCACTGGGAGTGGTCTTTCTTGGACCAGCCACACACCTAGCTAGCTAGTAGTCGATTAGTTAGTCAGCCGTCGTGGGTTGGTGGGTCGGGTCAGGGAGGCGGTTGCCCACTCGCCAACTATTTCTGTCTTTTCAGTAATCCACCAACTTCCAGACGTGAGAAATGGAGTTTCATCACCATAATGTTTACGTGTTTGAATGAAAATGATAGTGATCGACCTTTTGTTTGCCATTGTTGTTTGTGTGCTTCACAAGGAGCCATAGTGGCATCCATTTTGACTCCTTCAAACTTGTCATTTTTACGCGCTATATGCCGTGAGGAATATTAAACCGATATCATGTGATGTTCACCTTCAAACTTGTCATTTATCATGTGATGTTTTCGACATATAGCGCGTAACGATGACAAGTTTGAAGGTGTCATAATGGATCCGATCCATTAGGTTCAGCATCAAATGGACTTAGTCATTCTATTTATTATTAGTATTTGATATAATCCAAATGTCTAGATTTCTACTGACCCAATTAATATTTGAGACAAATGGTCTTTAAATAAATCAAAAAGTGCTCATAGAGTAACCTCCATTATCTTTGCGTCGATGTAGAGTTGCTCATGCCTGATTGGGTAATCAAACTGAATGCAGATTTCAGTCTTTCCTCCGGTTGAGAGCGTACGCATGCCCCAACTGAGTGTTGAACTGTGGTTCTCAATCCATCAAACGAGCTCTATCATTTCATTTATGAGTTGTTGTTGTTGTTGTTGAAATATGTAAATAATTTGAAAGATTCAAGTAAGTCAAAATCAAGATTTAATATGCATGAGTGTGTAATTTAATAAAATGAAACAAATGATACAAATTATAAGTCGAATTTGAATTCAGAGACATCATCGAGGGCCGGATCTTCTGGTCCGTAAATTGCGGACCAGGGGATGGTCCACTGTACGAGGACCATTGATTTGGATGGAGTCCACCTTTAAGTTGGTAGGGTCCATCCAAATCAAGAGTCTACAATAGTGGACCATCCCTTGGTCCGCAAATTATAGACCAGAGGATCTGTCCTCACATCATCGTTCCTTGATCTTGTCGACACATTATTATTATTATTATTATTATTATTATTATTATTAATAATAATAGAAGATTAATGATCTACCATGAGATCCAAAATGCTAGTGGGCTATGTTGAGGGTTATCTTTAACCTTAGTTATTCATCTAAATTTTTTTTTTAAAAAAATTATATTTAATTTAGTTAACTGATGATTCTTAAGTAAGTAATGATTACATATAGATAAAAGGTCATGCAATCAATAATAGAAGAATCTTATAAAAGTGAAATTTGTATTGATTCGGGATTAACTAATTTTTTTTTTACTAAAAATATACTCTAATATGTACATTTTTAGATAAAAATATCCTTAATATTTTTATAGCAAAAAATTTATTTTGAATTATAAAAAATAAAAATATATGATATTCCATTTAAAAATAAAGATGCATTTATGAAAATATTAATATTTTGAAACTTAGAGTAATAGGTTATATATTAAAATCTCTAAATTTTGGTTATATTATTAGGTTGAATCAAATGATATCATATGCTTTATTCTATGTAATTTTAGTTAAATGATTATCTAGTAATTATATAATCATGATTATATATGATAATTTGAATCAAAATACTCTAAGATTAATCTTACCGTTATTAAAAATAAAAAAATGATATCATGAGATCCAAACTATATTACCATTTTTACAATGCAATAAGATCATCGATTGAGATTAATTAATTAACATTGTTATTTAATAATCTTTGGAATAACATGAGAGAATCTTGCTGACGAAGAACAGGAAGTGAGGAAGAAAAATGACGAAAGGAACGGAGACGTCTGATCTGGTAACAACTGTAATTAATTTAATCGATTATAATATTTTAGCATTAGACAGCTTTTAATTATTATTATTTATGTTCGATCGGCAGTAGTTAGCTCGCCGGAATAAGCTAGAGAGGGACGCTGCGAAGCACCAGCGTCTCGATGGACAGCCCTGGGCCGAACCCGCAGAGCACGCCCCACTGCAGGCCGTCGCCGGTGGTCGCCGCGCCCTTCGCCGCCGCTCGCTTCCTCACTTCGTCCATCACGAACAGAACGGTTGCGCTCATCATGTTCCCGAACTCGCTGAAGACGTGCCTCGACGACTGCAGCTTCCCCTGTTCCAGGCCCAGCTTGGCCTCGACGGCGTCCATGATCCCCCAGTTCCCCGGGTGAGCCACCCAGAACACGTCGTTCCAGTCGGAGATCCCCAGCGGCTTCAACGCCTCGCCGAGGCAGGTCTCCAAGTTATTGGCTATCAGCCCCGGCAGCTGGTGGGCGAAATGGAAGGTCAGCCCGATCTGCTTCAGCTGCCCGCCGACAGCCATCTGGGTCTCCGGCACCGTGAACGGCAGCGCCGCCATGATCTCGAAGATCGGCCTCTCGACGCCCTCGACGGGGTCGGCCCCGACGACGACCGCCGCCGCTCCGTCCCCGAACGCGACCTGAGCCGCGAGGCTCTGGAAGTCGCGCTCTTCGGGGCCGCGGAAAATGAGCGTGTTAACCTCGCAGGCGACGACGAGGACGCGGGCGGTCCGGTTGTTCTCGGCGATGTCCTTGGCGATGCGGAGCGTCTGCGCCCCGATGTGGCAGGCCTGGTTGTAGAGCATGATGCGGTTGACGGAGGAAGAGAGGCCGAGAAGGTTGGCGAGTCGGTAATCAGCCCCCGGCATATCGACGCCGCTGGTGGAGCAGAAAACCAAGTGGGTGATCTCCGACTTGGAACGCCCCCACTCCTTGATGGCCTTGACGGCGGCCTCCTTGGCCAGCCGAGGCACCTCCTCCACCACGATATCCTGCCGCTCGTCGAAGGAAGTGTCCATGTAGGAGCACATCCCGGGTTTCTCCTTCAGCAGCTCCTCCGTCAGGTGCATATATCGCTTCTTGATCATGCTCCTTTCGCCTGCAAGCAAGAAACCGACACGATCATTAATTGATTGATCAAATTAACAGTAGGCGACGACGATCGCGACGGGATGATGAATTGTGTATTACAGAGGCGGCGGAACTTCTGCTTGAGCTCCGGCTTGTGGTCGGAATTGGTGACACGGAAATAGAAGTCGGGGTAAGAGCTCTGTTCGTAGAGGTTGGGAGGGTTGGCGGTGCCGATGGCCATGACGGTGGCTGGACCTCGAGCCCTTTGGGGCTTGGGGAATGCATCGACGACGACGTTGTTAATGGAGGCCATGGAGAAGATGAAGGAGAAAGCTAAGAGAGACTAACTGGGTGCGGCGCAAGTGTCCATGCTCGATCGGTGGAATTAATTTATAGGCCAGGCCGCACAAGGTAGTACCGGTCTATTCTAATACTGAATAATTCAAGTGGGATGGGAGTGGATCGATGCCAACTCCGGTTTGATTTCACCTACCAATTCAAGTCAACTGGTTGACCTGTTTCTTCTGGTTTATCGACTCAACTACCCTGATTTAACACGCGAATCTGAACACTCGATCAAAACAGAGCCTCAGCGGCTAATGCGAATGCGAATGCGAATGCGAATTTGATATAGTAAACTTTCGAATATAATTTTTTGTTGGGATATGAGTCGTTATTTGATTTGAATCGAAGTTTATTCATAAATCTAGATTTATTATGGAATAAAATCTATAATTGATCAAACGTTAAAAAATATTCTTTTCGAAGGATGTGAATATATTTTATATTTTTAATATTTAAGATATTTTTATTTTATAACGAATGTTTTAGGTCTACATGAGTATCATGTTTAATTATTTTGTAATTATTACTTTGATCATGTCTCAATGAGAGAAGTTGGAAAATTGAGGATGAGGTAATTATTGATGGGATGAAGATTTCAATCCTATAAAATAAAACCAAATTAGGAAGTGATCCTTATGTTGACTTTCCGACGCTCAAGTTAGAATCAGAAAAATCAAGAAATAAATAAATTTTATCTTTCCTCATACCTGACATATCTTTTATACTTTTCTTTTATTTATAAATTTTTTGTGATCCCTATGTTGACTTTCGTGCATTAATGATAGTTGGAGTGTTCTTCTTTGTCTTGGCTTATTCATATTTAATGATAGACGGAGTGTTCTCTTTTATTTTCTCGTCCCCTTCTGTGTAATGTCATTCCTTGTGTCGGACCGGGGGGGGGGGGGTCCGAGCGACTTATTTTCCTACCGATTGAAACAATCGGCTACGGGTTCGTCCATTCAGCCGGCATAACTTGACATTTCGTCCTATAATGCCCATTCGTCTGATCAACCGAGTGATCCACTCGATTATTTCTTTGCCGATCGGGATAACTTGACAGTCATCTTTGGTCGAGACTCTTTTCATAAGTCCCAACGTTGACCATCTTAACTTTGATACCATATCAATTGATCCGTGATAAATAGACTCTCTCATATCACGCATCATTACTATTTTTAACTACTGTCTCTGTCTTGAGCACGGATCCTCTAACCCGCAATTTACGGATTAGAGGATGACCCATTTTTTTAGACCATTGATTTGGATGGACCCCACCTATTTAAAGGTGGGGTTCATCCAAGAGACCGGATCCTCTGGTTCCCTTGTCCTAATTCGCTCCTGGACCGGGACAAGGGAATTGGTGGGAGGTAAAGGCCCCCACCTGTTAATAGGTGAGGGTTCATTGCCCCCCACCAATATAAAGGTTGGACTATGAATTGATCCAGCGTTTAGGTACCAGAAGATCCATTCACTTTATCCAAATTAAGAGTTTTCATATAATAGATCATTACTTAATCTACAATTTATAGACTAGAGGATCCTACTGCTTTGTCTTGGTAAGGTCGAGTTTTTTTTTTATAGTATTTCTCTTCCAATAAATAGATGGTAAAAGATTATTTTGATATTTGTACGTTAATAATTCAATAGCTTATGCTGTATCAATTACGAACTAATAGTTATCCACGATATCAATAACATAAACGTTGTTGGCAAGGAACATATATTGACACGTGTGGTTGCAGAAAGTTGTTGGACAATTTCAAAATTATCGGAGATATAAAAAACATAGTGTGAATCAAAATTTATAAAAATATTGTCTCGACCGCTGATACGGTTCGACGGAGTAAACTTTTTCATGATCTAATTTTTGACTCAAGTATCACAATGATTATTTGATTTAATCAAAATTTGTTGAGAGATATAAATTTATTATTAGATAAAATCAGTAATTGACCATCTTTTTATTCAAAAAATATTGTTTAGAGTCTTTTTTGGAAGGTCTGAATATTTTTAAATTTTTTTTATATATATTTTTTAATATTTAAGGTATTTTCTTCCAATAATTAAAATTTTAGAACTATATAAACGTCATATTTAATTATTTTGAGATATTTTTATTTTTATTATTATTATTTTTAATCATCATCTCTTTCTGGTTGGTAACGTCAATTTTTTTTCTTTTAATATTTCTCTTCAAATCAACTGAGTTATAGAAAATTGATTTTGTTATTCATAGGTCAATCAACGAATTTAATAATTTACATTGCATCAATTACCGAACTAATAATTATCCGCGGTATCAAATAAGATATTTTTGATATTTTCATCTTGTGGTTAAAGTTTTAGGTCTATATGAGAGTATGTTAATTATTTTGAGATATTTTATACTTATTACTATTTCTAATCGTGGTCTCTTTCTTGATAACATCAATTTTTTTTCCTATTTTATGGTATTTGTCTTTTAAGCAACGGATTGTATAAGATTATTTACCATATTTGTACGTCAATCAATGAATTCAATAACTTAAGCTACATTAATTATGAGAAACTGATAATTATTCGCCGGATCAATAACATTGAGGGGGCTTTTGGTTCTTTCCTAGGAATAGGAATCGGAATAAGAATCATTGTATTGTGGAATGAGAATGGGTATGAGCATGGATATCACTATTAAAAGCAATGTTTGGTTACTTGCATATTTTCTATCGGAATAAATCAAAATTTTTTTTTTTACCCTTAAGGAAAATAAGAGAAAAAATTAGATGTGAGAGAAAAATATGATGAAAGAGAATGATGAGAGAGAAAGTATGATGAGAGAGAAAGTGTGATGAGAAAGAATGAAGAGAGAGAAAGTGTGATGAGAGAAAATAAGAAAAGAGAGTGTGATAGGAGAGAGCATGATGAGAGAAGATGAGAGGGAAAATATGATGTGAGAGAAAGTATGATGGGAGAGGATGAAGAGAGAGAAAATATAATGAAAAAAGAGGAGAGAGTGTGTGATGAGAGAGATTGAGGAGGGAGAAAGTATGGTGAGAGAGAAAGTATGATGAGAGAGAAAGTGTGATGCAAAAAAAAGAGAACAGTGAGTGTGATGGGAGAGGTTGAGGAGAGAGAAAGTATGATGAGGGAGAAAGTATGATGAAATAAAAAGTGCGTTGAGGAAAAAAAAAGAGGGAGTGTGACAAGAGAGATTGAGGAGAGAGAAAGTGTGATGAGAAAAAAAAAAGAAAAAAGAGAGTGTGATGGGAGAGATTGAGGAGAGAGAAAGAATGATGAGAAAAAAAAGAAGGAAGAGTGTGTGATGGAAGAGATTGAGGAGAGAGAAAGTATGATGAGAGAGAAAGTGTAATGAGAAAAAAAGAGCAAAGAGAGTGTGATAGGAGATATTAAGGAGAGAGAAAGTGTGTGATAAAATGATGAGAGAGAAAATATGATGAGAGAGAACAAGGAGAGAAAAGTGATATGAAAGAAAAAATAAATAAATATATTTTGATATTTGATATTAAGGGAGGAAATTTTAGTTTTAGGTCAAGGGTGCTTTTGGAATAAGGAAATATTTTGATTGATGAAAATAGGGTAATGACTCATTGAATGGGAGTTACATGGGAATGAGTCATTACCCAATTTCAAGGATTCATTCCCTTATTTATATTCCTATTCCTATAATCCAAACATTAGTAATGACAATCAATGATTCTCATTCTCATTCCCCACTCCTATTCCTCTAAACCAAACGCCCCCTGAGTTTTTTTGGGTAGGAAAAGATATTAACACAAGTGTTTGCATAAAGTTGTTAGACAATTTCAAAATTATTAGAGATATTATTGGAGATATAAGAAATAGTGTGAATCAAAATTAATAAATACAGAGTCTGGGCCGATGTGAGTTACGGAGTAAATTTTTTTTTTTTGGACAATTTATTAGAGATTTTAAGGAATTAGTTAAATTTAAATGATACTAAATTAAATTTAATTTATTTATCGACCTTAACAGATAATCTCATACTGTTAGTGGAGGCTGGTTTCTGTCAAATGTAAATTGTAGAGTGATTGAGCGAGTAAAGTGGCTGAGTGGCCGGGTGGGAAGAGAAGCAAAGCGGCTAATCGGGGATAGCGACTGAGTGGCTAATCGGGGCTAGCGACTGAGTGGCAATGGAGCCAAGTTGCAGAGGGGTTGATCAAGCCTAGTGGCCAACTGGCCAAAGCAGCCGGTCTAGTAGTATGGTCGAGTGAGCAGAGTAGCAGATCAGATCGGCCAGGCCGAGTGGCTGACGAGACACAACAGCTCATCAAGTAATGCGATCGAGAGGGCGAAGCAGACCGAGGTCTACGATGGACATAGTTTTCTTGAAACAGATGCGCTCCACCTCCGGCTGTACTTCGAGATTTTCTCGGGTCATTTGTTTCTCGGGATACAACGATTAACCATGATGCAGGTGGTCATAATGAACTGAGAGGCACCCGACTTCTATCATGGGTACTCAACCAAGCAAGAGATGCATGACAGAGGGGGGGAGGTGGAGAGCTTCAGCTTTTGTGTGTGTCTTTTGTCTGTAATTGCATCCTCATATAGGAGCTCAGGCCAATGATCATTACTCGAGCTGTGACGTTTCACTACATTCTGCATTAATGCATCTGTTACACACTTAAATAAATAATAAAAATATTTATGTGGTAAAATATTAATTGTTCTACTTGGACAAATTTTATCCCGACCAGTCCAACATACGAGTCATGCTCACACCCCATGTATACTCAAATGTGAGAAAGAGAACCTCTCCTCATGTATTTGTTCATATCATCAATATATACGAATCAATATAAATTAATCAATATGCTTTGAAAAATCTCAATGTGAGACTATAGTCCTATTCATAATGAAACTTCTTTACTTTTATATCTCTTCTTTATTCACATATATCCAACACTTTTGAATGCTATGATTTTTTACTCGAGTATTACATTTGAATCGAATCTTGATAGGCATCACTTATAACCGACTACTTTTGGATTGAAAACATCATTTAGAGTATTTTGAGAGTCTGAATATTTTTTTTACTATTTTTAATAATTTTAATAATTTTAATATTTAAGGTATTTTTATTATTTTAGTCTTGCAATTACAATTTTGGGTTTTATAAGTAACCTTTTTAGTTATTATGAGATAGTTTATTATTATTATTTTTAACAGCCGTGTCTTTCTCGGTAATGGCAAAATTTTTCTATGTTTTAGTATTTCTCTTTAACTTAAAGAGACAGACTATTTTTTTTTGATATTCATACCTCAATCAACAATTCAATAACTTATGTTATATTAGTTATAGAACTAATAATTAACCATTGTATCTAGTGATGGTTCCAGAAATTCAAATATGGAGGGACAATTTTTATCTGAACAAGAGGTGGTATCCTCTATTTTTACCTGTGAAACCTCATAATACTAGGGGTTTTATCGTCGGTAAAGAAGGACGACCGTCAATGCCCCCTGGCTGTATCTATAGCATTGAAGCTATTGGGATGGAAAAGTCGAAAGGTATTAAAGTTGTTGGACAATTTCAAAATTATTAGAGATTTTATTGGAGATATAAGAAATAGTGTGAATCAAAATTTTTAAAAATTAAATAAGCAGATTTATTTGTGAAGATGGTTTGATGTATTGGAAGATGATATTGTTGTGAGTCCGAGCACTGTTGGGTTAGCCGAACGAGATGAGTTCTTAACCACCATGTAGATTTCTCGAGACACAGTGCTTCGAGATTATATTGAACCTTTTGTTTTTTTAGGATATAACTTATGGATAATCGTGATCCCAATCAAGTATTGATTAGTCATGATAAATTTATAAATTTATAGGTACCCGAATGCCGTCGTAAAAAAGTATTGCTGAAGTTTTTGCTTGCTATTCTCTTCTCTTCTCTATCGTAACCTATAAATTTATAGGTTACGAATTTACTATTAACATCTAATCACTTTCAGATAGATTATTAATATTTCCGTTACACAGTTGAATAGGTAGAAAAAAAAATATTAATAATAGATCATTGTCTAGAACGATCACACTCAATACAATGTAAAATTCTAATGATCATAGTTGATCGAATCAACTGAATCACGTACGCGTTTATAATTAGCCACATATATAATCCACCTACCACTGCCATGAATGTCATTCTTGTTGATGGTGATGGTCAGTAGTTCTGTGTTTGTTCTTTTTCTCGGTTAGATGTTCAAACATGACCTCCGTTCCAACAACCTCGTCTCAGCTTTTGGCAGATAATAAAACCTTTGGCTGTTGCTTGGAGGTTTTTAATACGACCAGTTTTAGATTTTGACTTAGGGTGTCTTGTTGATGAGAAGATGACAACTTTAGTGGGATAAAGGATTAATTCATGACGGATGTATGTCTTTGATGAAAAAAAAAAATTGCTCTCACTTTTTGGTCATTTGACAGTCAATTATAAATTGATCTTGTATATGTTCTCGAAGAAAAAAAATTCCTCCCGCTCTCTAATCATTTGACGATTTATTATAAATTGATTTTATGATTTATTTTTTTCATATAATCTGAAAATAGATGATGAGAGATATCGTAAATGAATATAATTATTTTGTACGTAAATATTTATAATATCATATTAGTATGATTTATTTATTATTATTTTTACATAACTTAAAAACGAACAGGATGGCGCGCCGTAATTATCTTTTACTACCCTGAATATTTAATTTTTATTCAATATTATCAAGGCAGCAAGCAGTTCAATGTGAATCCCATGCAAATGTCAAGTCATATTTGGACGCCTACTGGCTAGAAAGTAAGAGCTTGAACAATCAAAAATGTTAAGTGATTACTATATTTCAATTAATTTAGACAAACCATTTGATCCTGAAACCAGTGAAGTACTGGATATGTGACTCTGATATAATGTTGACTGACTAATGATGTTTTTTTTCTCAAAATAACTTTGAAATACTCTTATGTATCAAAATGTACCTGAGTGATTGGATCAAGAAAGAAGTCCTTAATATAGGTCCTCTAATATTTAAGGCAGTGATCGATAAAAGATGATGAACAATAATAAGAATAGTATATATGTGTGTAAAATTATACAACCTTATGTCGTGTGAGTATACTTATGCCTGTAGATAGAGACCCTCTTTTATAGTACTGTTACTATTTATCTGTGCATAAATCTCAAAATGTTTCCAAAAGAAGGGCAGACCATAAAAATATTTTGACATCTTTTCTAAAATGGACTCGTAATTTTTGCATTTGATAAAGAGGAAGTTTCTTATGTACAACTTGCATGTAAAATATTCTATGTCTTCCGTGACACAAAATGCTAAAAAATATATGAGACTGTTGAGATGGGGGCCCATAATGTGCTTATATGGCAAGTCGACCGAGCTCCTTCTACGACCCGATCGATAATCGCTCAAGCTGATCAGACTTATAGAGTGTTTCCAAGAACTTGTCCATCACTCGGCCTATGTGGTTTAGCCAAAGAGTTCGATCGAAACAGGCGCCCATTTTGTCCGATCGGAGCGCAGTTCCGATCGGCTGGATGACTCGACCGAGCTAATAATCGTGCTGTCTTCAAATGGAAAAGAAGTCTTGGCTCTGGAGAGTGTTGACTCGTCTTTATTTCTCAATGATGAGGAACTTGGCATCTGATTGACCCACTAGTTCGGTCGGATAACCTCTTGGCCAGTCGATTGGTTGTGCTAGCTTCAAAGGTTGATCCTTTCTTGATTTTGATTGTCATGTCAACCGACCTTCTTAACTTTGACCAGCCTCGGAGGCTCCACATCATCCGTCGTATCACAAGCTTCCCCTTAAATCTAGTCGAAGGAGGTTGATAGTTTGACTGACTAGACAATTGTATCGCTACTGCTCCCTTATCCTCTGATTGGACGCTCGTTCTTTATTGTACCGCTTGGCTTAATCAAATGTTTAACTTATTTGTTGACACTTTCAGTATCATTTGTTTCCCGAACGGACGCTTCCTCTTTGCACCATCGCCCGCTCGGCTTGAGCTGACGTCACTATGATATCTTGGAAATAGGGCACATCACTCATCATTAATGCAGAACATAATGAGCACGCCTTTTCATCGTAAGCCAGATTATTGTCGTCCATCCCTCATAAATGTCGCTAGTATTTTGTTGCCACATGTCAAACGCTGATGGAGAGAATACTTGATGTGATAGACGTCCATTGAGGTTTCGATATTCTAGGATCATTGCACTGGGGGGGGGGGGAGTGAATAGCACTCGTAGCTTTCATAATTTTTGAAAAATGTTCAATCAGAATAACTCGTAGCGAAAATTGAAAGTAAAAACACAAGCAATCGCAAACACACCAAGATTTACTTGATTTGGAGCCTGTGATAACTCCTACTTCAAGGCATGCACGTGAGATTACTTTCAATGGGAAATCACTAATCAAACGGAAGATTACAAGTACAATTTCAACTTAAGTACATGCAATTTGAAATGTAAATAATACCAACGACTTGAAGAATCAAATCTTTAGCGCAGTAGAGACTTTCAGGTGTCGTGGAGGATTTATTGGTGTAGCGCGTTGTAAAATACTAAAAAATGACGAATAATGATAAAGAAATTTTCTAGAATTTTTAGAAATTTTTCTGGAATTTTTCGGATACCGTATGGACTAAGTTACGGGGATAAAATTGGGCCACGGGAAAACCTATTTAGACTACCCTGTTTTAACGAGGAAAAGTTTCCTTTTCCTTTTTCTTTTCTTTAGTCTTCTTCCCCGTCGAATCCTTGCCCTAACCGCCACTCAACAGTTCCAACTCCTATTTCTCCTTCGTCTCAACCGCTTCCTTCTCCTCTCCTTCTCCTGACGGTCGAGCAGTGCCGATCTTCCCCTCTCTTCTCCTTCCCTCCCGGGCCGCACACCCGACGCCACTGTCGCCTCCCTTCTTCCACTCGACGCCGACCGTCGACCTTCCTCGCATGCCCTAGCGCCGGCGTAGATCCAACAATTCTTCTTGAGCATGCCCTAGCGTGGAATCCAAGCCCTAGCACGCAGCTATCGCCACTATTCCCTGCCGACGCCACTTCCATCTCTCAACCCGAGCAGCGCCGATGCCCTAGTGCCCTTTGCCTAGTTGGATTCCTTCTCTCTGTGTTGCCGTTGTGCCCTAGTTCTCCACTGCCGGTGCCACTCCTTTCTTTACAGCAGATCGGTGATATTAGAGGTAAGGGAGTTGTCCAAATTAGTGAATCGGATACTTGATCTTATGTGTTGTTGACTGCTTGATCCTCTTTTTGTTCGAGCAGTGAAGTTTCCAGCAAGTATAGTGTGTTGTGGGTTGTTCTTGGATCCAGCAGTCACTAATTCCAGCAAATTCCAACAGCTTCTTGTTCTAGAACAAGGTTGTGATTTGAGGTAAGGCATAAGGATTTGATATATGTGTTGAATTAGGGCTAAATTGGGTAAGATGCTATGATTGATTATGCTTATTGCAAGTCCTAATTCGAATGGATTAGTTTGAATCGATTGAGGAGTTAGATGATCCAATTAGGGTTTATAATTGGATTTGGAATGTTAGCTTCTCGAGGATTTGATTTAGCTAATTTATTTATATATAATTAGCTAAATTTGGATACCATGTACTACAGGACTTTGACGCAAGATGAGTATCTCGATGTTGGATTTGGACTGGATACGCTCCTCTATTAGAGGCGAGTACTTTGACTTTATGTCATTTGATATGCATAGTAGTGTTTTTAACAAATAGCAATGATTATGTTTCTTATCTGCTTCGGTTGGTCACTACTCAATCTGTTACATGCTTGTTTTGTTTATTTGTTATGCGATTCATGTTAGTACCTACCTGATTATACATGCATATAGGGTAGTGACACAACCATATTTTTATTATGTTCAGGACCTAGGTTTTGATACCTTATCTGACCTGTGTACCTTGACCATTAATTTGGTCAATTTGTTTTAGGGTACACATTATATATATGGATAAGTTCAGGATATTTTCTTTGCTTAGTGTCATACACCATCTCGCATGATTGCATGCTGTGCGATAGTCGGCTCCATTATTATTGAGTACATCGCCAGTTACATGGATCTGCACACACAACCACTCATGGGTTAGTGGTTTTTATCAGGCAGGGTGTGTTGCAGCAGGTGCTCTGTCGGTGCTCCGCTGGTCCACTCATGGGTAGCGTGACGCAGCGTGGTAGCACGTCAGGGATCCCTCCTCTGGACTGGCTAAGGAATATGAGAGCATTGAGCTCCCCCGCTTATGATTTGGGGTAGGAGGATAGGTGTACTCCGATAGCATCCCGTCCACTCGGTCACTCATCAGGAGCAGTGACGGCAAAGTGCACGGTTGTCACAGCCCTACCCACTCGGTCTCACCATCGTGTGTGAGATGGCTGACTGGCGTCAGGGGTGACCAGGACATGTCATTGGCATCATACACATTGATGCATATATTGTAGGTCCGTTGCGGTCGGCTAGAAGGGGGGTGGATAGCCTGTAAAAATAAGACAACCCTTTCTCGAAATCTCAACAGTACACTTGTATAAAATTAAAGCAGTAAATAAAAAGCAGAAAGAAAGAGGCAGAAGGTTTTTACTTGGTTACAACCAAGGAGGTTGTTAATCCAAGGAATGTAGCAATAATATCTCCTTCAGGCGGAGAAGTCTCTTACAATAGTGAAAGTGTAAAATAGAGAAGCTAATCTAGAACAGTAGCGTACAAGTGTTGGAAATGGAATACACTGAGTTGATTAAAAGCTTCTGGACCAAGGCTATATTTATAGCCTTGGTTGGGGCACCTGGAAGGGGTTCCGAGCGCCCTGGGGGGATAAAACTTTATCCCCAACGTTCAGATCGCGTTTGGCGCGATCTGGTCAACAAACCAGGTCCGAGCGCCCGGAAGGGTTCCGGGCGCCCGGGCTGCTCCGGGTGCCTCAGACTGCTCCGGGCACCCCGGAGCCTAAAGTCAATCGATGTTGACTTTTTCATCCGGGGACCACTGCTCCGGTTCAGTTCGCCTTGGTCCAAGTCTTCTACTCCGGATCCGTTCGCTTGGGTGATCTCTGCCATCCGGAAAAGGGCTCACCCGAACTCAACTTCCGGTCTTCTCGAGCGGGCTTCCCTCCGGTTTCTCGTCCCTCGAAATCGCCACGTGTTCCCTTCTCGTCCGCCGGCGTACTCATCCGCAGTCTTCGTCCCTCGGGCGCACCGCGTGCCGTTCTTCTCGCTAGCTGCGTCTCTTGCTCCCTGAGCAATCTTCCGCTCCGGCTTTCGTCCCTCAAAACCACCGCGCGCTTCCTTCTCGTCCGTCGGTGTACTCTTCCGTAGCACCTCGTCCCTCGGACGCACCGCGTGTCGTCCTTCTCGCTGGCTCCGTCTTCCGCTCGACTACCTGTGCTCCTAAGCTCCTGCACACTTAGACACTAGGTTAGAAACAAACATGACCTAACTTAACTTGTTGATCACACTAAAACAACCTTGGGGTTCCAACAATCTCCCCCTTTTTGGTGTGATCAACCCAAGTTAAGCTAGGGTTAAAATAGACATTAAATAAAATTAAGTAAATTAACTTAATTTGTAATTTAAGTGCAAAAAGATAGACAAAAAAATCTATCTACCTCCCCCTAGACTTATACTTTCCCTTCTCCCCCTTTGATCACAACAAAATGGGGTTCCAAGAAAAATAATCTAAGAGTTAAAGACTTAGAAAAAATATTTCTAAAAAAAGTTCTAAGTTTTTAAGAAATATAGAAAATTTTTCTAAGTAATTTAGCTGAGATTTCTAGTTTCAGAAAAAAGTTTTTAACTTTTAAGAGAAAATAATTTTTGAGAATTGTTTTTAAGTAAAAAAAATCCTAAGTAACAAATTTTTGAAATTAAAAAAATTCTAACTTAAATCTTTGAGAATTTTTAAGCACATTTTTAAAAAAGGCTTAGGCAAACAAAATTTCTAAGTAAGTAAATTTCTAAATTGAAATAAAATGTTTTGAATAACATTTTTAAAGCACTAATTAATTCTTGTATTAATGCTTCATTAGTAAGTTAATTAAATATTTATTTCAATATTTTAGCTTCCAGGTCGTGGCGAGGCACTAGGCCTTCTTGGTTATTGGAGCAATAACTACTTCCTTGACAAAGCCTCATAAAGAAATTCTTTGTTTAATTTTCTCACTTAAAGCACTAATTTTAATTTTAAAATTAGTTTAAACATGATTTAGGAACCCAATATAGGTTCCAACCCACTGGATTAATTAAAAAAATTTTAGGGACATATTTTCTTGAAATGTTTCTAATTTGTCCAAGGTGATATTTAAAGTACAAATTTAAATTATTAGATCTTCTAAAATTCGTTTTAGATGAACATGTATGGTTTTTTAAGTTTTCTACTTGAATTTTCAAATTTTGAATTTCTAACTTCAAATTTTCATTTTCTAGTTTTGATTTGTCTAACATTTCTAATGGGCAAGATTCAGCTAATATTCCTTTTAAATTTTTAATTTCTTTTTTTAACTTGCAGCAGTCTTTAGTTAGTAAGTTAATAAATTTAAAAAGTTTATCGGGAGGAAGTGAACGTACCTGACTTACCTTGATTTCGTTGTCCGTGTCTCCCCATGAGTTGTTGCTTTCTTCCGACGAAGCTCCCCCTTCATCGATACTTTCGATGCTCATCTCGGAGGAACTTGAATCGCAGTCGTCGTCTTGATGACTCGCCATCAGTGCGAGTTCGGAGAATGCTTCAACTTCCGATTCGGACGATGTATCATCCCACGTTGCTTTTAGGGCTTTGTGCTTTTGAATAAGCTTTTTACCTTTATCTTTATCCTTGTTCTTTAGCTTGGGGCAGTTGTCCTTGACGTGCCCTTCTTCGTCGCAATGGTAGCAGCGGATCGTTCTTTTCTTTCTACCCTGTGGATAGTTAGTTTTTCTAGAATTGTATAACTTCTTAAATCGTCTTACCATCATTACCATTTCCTCGTCGTCGAGAGAAGATTCTGACTCAGGTTCGTCTCTCAAAGCTTTGAGGGCGACGTTATTCTTGGGCTCCTTCATTTCTGCACATTTTGAGTCATGCACTTCAAATGTTGAAAAGAATTCGTCTAATGAAATTTTTCTAGATCTTTCGAAATGTAAAAGGCATCTACTAGTGATGTCCATTTTGAGTTTCTAGGAAAGGAATTTAAAGCATACATGAGAGAATCTCGGTTACTTACCTCTTCTCCGAGATTCGAAAGTCCGGTGATGAGCTCCTATATCCTCGAGTGTAGATGTGCAATTGTTTCACCTTCTTCAAGACGGAGGTTGGTGAGCTGGTTGCGAAGTAAGTCCCGTCTCACAAGCTTGGCTTCAGATGTTCCTTCGTGTAGTTCAAGGAACTTCTCCCAAAGCTCCTTTGCCGAGTTGTAGGTGCCGACACGGTTGACTTCTTGTGGCGGAAGTATGCTTAGCAGATGGAATTATGCTTTCTTGTTTGCCACGTACTCGGCCTGCTCTTTCTTTGTCCACTGATTTTTCGCTTTGCCCTCGGGAGCTTCAAAACCGAGTTCCATTGTTAGTAATAAATCGAAATCGATACCAAAAAATACCTCCATGTGCTTCTTCCAGCTTGCAAAGTCCCCCTCGAATTTTGGCGGGTGGATGTTAGATCCGGCCATCTCGTTGCTTCGTTCGGCGGTTAGTCCTCCTGAAGCGTCTCGACTCTGATACTACTTGTAGGTCCGTTGCGGCCGGCTAGAAGGGGGGGTTGGATAGCCTGCAAAAATAAGACAACCCTTTCTCAAACTCTCAACAGTACACTTGTATAAAACTAAAGCAGTAAATAAAAAGCATAAAGAAAGAGGCAGAAGGTTTTTACTTGGTTACAACCAATGAGGTTGTTAATCCAAGGAATGTAGCACTAGTATCTCCTTCAGGCGGAGAAGCCTCTTACAGCAGTGAAAGCGTAAAATAGAGAAGCTAATCTAGAACAATAGCGTACAAGTGTTGGAAATGAAATGCACTGAGTTGATTAAAAGCTTCTGGACCAATGCTATATTTATAGCCTTGGTCGGGGCGCCTGGAAGGGGTTCTGGGCACCCTGGGGGGGATAAAACTTTATCCCCAACGTTAAGATTACGTTTGACGCGATCTGGTCAACAAACTAGGTCCGAGCGCCCTGGGCTGCTCCGGGCACCCCGGAGCCTAAAGTTAACCGATGTTGACTTTTTCATCCGGGGACCACTGCTCCGGTTCAGTTCGCCTCGGTCCGGGTCTTCTACTCCGGATCCGTTCGCTTGGGTGATCTCTGCCATCCGGAAAAGGGCTCACCCGAACCCAACTTCCGGTCTTCTCGAGCGGGCTTCCCTCTGGCTTCTCGTCCCTCGGAATCGCCATGTGTTCCCTTCTCGTCCGCCGGTGTACTCATCCGCAGTCTTCGTCCCTCGGACACACCGCGTGTCGTCCTTCTCGCTAGCTGCGTCTCTTGCTCCCCGAGCAATCTTCCTCTCCGGCTTTTGTCCCTCGAAACCACCGCGTGCTTCCTTCTCATCCGCCGGTGTACTCTTCCGCAGTGCCTCTTCCCTCGGACTCACCGCATGCCATCTTTCTTGCTGGCTGCGTCTTCCGCTCGACTACCTATGCTCCTAAGCTCCTGCACACTTAGACACTAGGTTAGAAACAAACAGGACCTAACTTAACTTATTGATCATACCAAAATAACCTTGGGGTTCCAACATATATTGCTTGTGTTTGCTGCATTTATTTGCTGCATACTGGATGGATGCTTTGTTTGACATGCATATAGGATTTCTATACCTCTTGGATTGCTATACTTATACCCAGGTCCTGGTTAATACAATTCTCTCCTGTTTATTTCAGTTGCATTTATCATTCTTATATCAGAAGACTGTACGCATGATTTGTGCTAGTTGTTATTTTTTTTTATTATGCATATCAGTTGTTACCCGCTGAGGAGTTGACTCACCCCGTGGTTATTATTACATTTTAGGTTGAGGCTGTCCGAAGGGTTTCAGTCGCTAGTCCCCTACAGGTCGCGAGGATGTGTTGTTTTCAGACTTTTGGTTCTTATTTTCTTATTGCACTATCTTGACTTGCATTAGTTTACTTTATGGATGTTGTCGATGAGTTTATGTGGGTTTGTTTTACTACATGCCTGCCTGGACGGCAGAAGAGGTGAGTGGATTTTGTTTCGTCGTGTTTTTGAGCTTTATGGGTGTAGTTGAGTAGGGTTATTTTTGAGTTTTCTTATCATTGCTTTAGTTTGTTTACTATTAAACTGTGTGGATGCTTGGTTGTTGCATTTTTATTATTGTTATTGTTCCGGCCGTGTTGGCCGAGGTATATGTGGCCCTGAGGGTAATGTATAAGTTTCAGATTGTCACCCGTACAGGGGAAATGCTGCCGAAATTTTATTCGGGCAAGGACTACCTGGGGCGTGACAATTTATTTGGCACTCACTTGGCTACCAGGATTCATAAACTTTAGTACTTATCTTGGAGGTCTAAAGTTCGAATCCTAGGGAAGGTAAAAATCCACTGGTCAGGGTGGGAAGACCTAGTGAGTAACGGCACTGTCGAGGGTCGTCGGTCGACGACATAAGGGGTCGCCAATTTGGGCCGCCAGTTGGGCCGCCCAAGGGATCGCCAAGAGGCCGCCAAATGGGTCGTCAGTTGGGCTGCCCAAGGGGCCGAGGGGCCGGGTCGTTACACGCGTAGAAGCGGAAGATGCTTAGAATGCTTTTTTTGAGGTGATGGTTGAATCCTCCTTTTATAGCCCACTCCAGGGACCCAGAACCTCTCCCGGGTGCCCCCACTGGGCTGACATGGTGTGCTCTCGTCGAAACTCAATTAGCCAAAAGTTATCCACCTCTGGGTGCCCGGACCACCCCTGGGCACTTGGACCATGACGTAGCCTCCCAAGTCAGTGCCCTCCAGCTCAGCAAACCAATCATCTTTTGGTGGTCTGGGCGCCTGGAGCAACTCAAGATCCTCGGACCACGAGGGTGCTTGGCCAAGAACCCTGCCCAGGTGAAGGCTTCCCGAGTTCTATGGGCAGCTCCGGCGCCTGGACTTTGAGCGCCCAGTCTCCCTCCGAGCGCCTGGACCACCATTTTGCTAAGTTCATCTTTCTACAAAATAAGGTTAGTTTAGGTAAATATATGTAAAGAACGATAAGTTTTGACAGCCTTCGGACTATCCAATCATAACTTTGAGTTTCATTGAAACTCTAGGTTGGACCGACGCCTACTGCTTTCTCTTCGGGAACGCGTCCTCACCTACTCCTCTCAGGAGAGTTTCTCTTTTGCCAGATCGAGCCTCCAGACCGTCTGGACTTTTACTTAGCAGTCGAGACTTCAGGACTTCATGCTGGAAGTCTGATCCACGACCTATCCAATCTTCCACCTGCTATCCGCAACCCCCAGGATTTTCACCTAGAGTCCTTGACTCTAGAATTTCGCCCAAAGTCCTTGACTTGCCAAGATTTTGCCCCCAGACCAGGACTTTGTTGCCTAACCGCAACTAGGACTTTCCACTTGCCTAGCTCAATTATGACTTTTTCTTTACCTAAATCACTTAGGACTTTCCTGCAAACTCAGTTACACTTGTTAGATAACAAGAAACTTTAACTTTGAACCCTTTGCCATAATCAAAACTTAGGTTTGATCATCTGGTGTTTTCTGCACCAACAATATCCCCTTTTTTATTATGACAACACAATTCAAAGTTAATTAAAGCATAACAATAAATAATAATAAATAGTTTATTACTTTGAAAAAGTAATTAGATCACAAACACTCTAACTAGATAAAGTAATTAGATGGATAAACTTGATGACTCAAGTTTCAATGAGAGATCGTCATGTCACAATAGTTCAGGTGCCCCGTGGGGTTCTAGGCTCTCGGAATGGGCCTATATAAAGGCCTTCGACTAGCAATTTCAAAAAATCATCTGCTATGACTTTCATATTCGCACGCTACTCCTAAAAGGCTCCGACAACACCAAAAAGTTGCTCCAAAGTTTGAAGAATGAAGACTTTTCCATTTTCCTTTCTATTTGTCAGTAACATTTATATTTCAGTTATTTGTACTTAACTTATAAATCCATTTTGAATTGATAGTGATTGTCCATCGAAAGTACTCTCACTTGTCGGCCTTGGAGTAGGAGTTATTAAAGGTTCCGAACCAAGTAAAAAATTACTTATGTTAGCGTTTGAATTTTCGTATCTCTTTTCCGTTGCATTCTCGATTTTTTTTTTTAAAAAAAAAGTGACAGTCGTTATTCACCCCCTAGATTTTTTTTAAAAAAATCCTCCAAATATCAGCTCACTTAGAATTTTTTAAAAATCCTTACTTTGAAAAGATTACTTAGATTTTTTTTTTTAAATTCTTACTTTGAAAAAGCTCGCTTAGAATTTTTTTTAAAAATCCTTACTTTGAAAAAGTTCGCTTAGAATTTTTTTTAAAAAAAATCCTTTGAAAAAGTTTATTTAAAAAATTTAAAAAGATTACTTAAAAATTTTTAAAGAAGTTTACTTGAAAGTTTTTTTTCAAAGCCTTACTTGAAGCATAATTTTAACAAACCTTTACTTCAAAAATACTTTTAAAAATATTTACAAAATTTTTTTTTTACTAAATTGGACTTTTGTTCAAACCTCTCCCTAAATCCGATACATATAAAGTGTTACTTTCAGTTATATTTCTGCATTATTAATCACATATTATGCTTATTTTTCTTTCACCTTAGTTTTTTTAATGAATGTCGAAGGGGGAGAGTAAGGGTTAATGTAGAAAAAGAACAGACAATCTTGATCAAGTAAATCAAATTGAAAACTAACTTTGATCATTTATTTGCTATTTGCATACTATCTTTCAATATTATTTTTTTTCTAATTTTAATCCAGGTTGTCATTGTACCAAAAATGGAGATATTATTTGTGCAATTTGCATTAATAAACTAACTCGGATTTTGATGAATGACAAGTGGATTAAAGTTAGAGTGTTTATGGTCTAATTACTTTAGCAAATGTGCAAGAGTTGACAAGTTTGGAGGACCTGACACCAGGCTGAAATTTAGCTAGGTTGGCGAGACCTGATAGTTGGTGCAAAGTTCAGATAGGTCCAAGGGACCTAATATCTGGAGGGAAGTCCGGTTGGGCCCACGGAACCTGACAACCGGCCAAAGTCCAGTTGGGTCTGCGGACCTGACAACTGGTGGGAAGACCTAGTGTGTCAAATATGAGTCAAGCGACTCCAGTTGGTAAATAAAAGGTAAGCAACTGGAAGAGAGATCCAATGAGGGTGCATTCCTAATCAAGGAAATAGTAAGCGTCGATCCGACCCAGGAGTTTCAGCAAAATAGAAGGTCAGGACCAGACAGTCCAAAAATTGTCAAGTTGCTACTTTTCCTTTTTCCTATTATTGCTTTGTGCTAACCTTATTGCAGGAAAAAAGGAAAAAGGGGGCGTAAAACAAGGTGTCCAGGCGCCTGAAGCGATCTAGGCACCTGGACGGGCTGGCCCCCTGGAGTTGCTCTAGGCGCCTGGGCAAGCTTCACAACGGGTGCCTGGGCAGGCACCCGAGCGGTCCAGGTACCCGGAGTTGGTCCAGTGCCTGGACTAAAAAAAATCATTCAGAAGTTGAGTTGGAGTGCGACAACTGACCGAACCCACGTCAATGGTCCAAGCGTTAGAGGGTGTCCAGGCGCTCAGAGGTGGATAAATTTGATGAATCAAGTTTCGACGAGAGATCACCACATCAGCAATGGTCTAATCTCCGAGAGAGGTTCTAGGTGCTCGGAATGGGCCTATATAAAGACCTTCGACCAACAACTTTAGACAATCATCTGCTATAACTTTCAAATTCACGCGCTGCTCCGAAAAGGCTCCGACGATACTGAAAGGATGATTTGAAGTTCGAAGAACGAAAACTTCTTCAAATTTCCTTTCTGTTTGTCGGTAACATTTTCATTTTAGTTTTTATACTCAGATATCATTGTAACTCATTTTTGAATTGATAGTGATTGCCTAACCAAATCACTCAAGGAGTACAAGCCTTAACTTTTGTGTTTCTTTTCTGCTGCGTATTCTTGATTTTCTAAAAAGTGACAATCGCTATTCACCTCCCCTCTAGCGTCTTTATGATCTAATAAGTGGTATCATAGCCAAGTTAACTCTAAATTGGTGCAACCACCAGTCAGGCAAGGGGGTGACTTTCAAACCTTCTTTTAATTTTTTTATTTCAGTTTTGAGCTTTTCGATATAATCTAAATTGGTGAAATTACCTCTTTGGAAAAATCTTCTCGTCTCTTTCTGCAATAACTTGAATTAGTGCAATACCAATCAGTTTTTTTTCTCCCACACTACTTATCCTAATACTAAGTCTTAGCAATATTTTTAAGTTTTCTTTCAAAAACTAATTGCCCAAAATGAGGGATACAGCACCGTTCATCCCCCCTCTTCAACGGGGACGACTTCTCATATTGAAAGAAGCGTATGAAAGTGTATCTGAAGACAGACTTCGACCAATGGTTTAGCATCCGCAAAGGATACAAGCCTTCGATTGATAACAACACTAGAATTCCAATGGACCCAGAAAACTAGAATTTGGAGATGAAAAAGAAGGTGCAAACCGACTTTAAGGCATTAAACACGATCCAGTGTGGACTCATGAAGGAAGAATTGAACTGCATCGGCCCGCACAAAAATGCAAAAGAACTTTGGGATAAACTCATCGAGTTGCACGAAGGAACAAATGAGGCAAAGGTAACTGAAAAGGATTCATCTCTAAATAAAATACTTAACATCAAAATGCAGGAAGAAAAAAATGTAACTTGGGATGAGGCGTCTTCCGAAGAATAAGACATTGAAATCGGAAGCATCACAACTACCTCGCGTTGATAGCATCCAAAAATCAGAATTAGAAAATGAGGCGGATCAAGATGATGAGTCTGAAGATGAATCAAGCCACAAGTCCACACTCGTTTCTTAATCAAGCCTTCTTACTGTTTATAGAAGGCATCTTCCATGGTTATGGAAGGCGCCTCCATAGGATAAATTTTGACGTCGCAATGGATAAGTGTCGGGCTGATCTGGATAAAAGTCGGGTTCCAGGTGCCTGGAATGGTTACGGGCACCCCAAACTGGTCCGAGCATCTTGGACTGATCCGGGTGCCCCGGATTGGTCCGGGTGCCCCGGGCATCAAAAGTCAGCCTTTTGCTGACTTTTGGTCCAGGCCTCCTTCTTTAGTTTCGCTCGCCTCGGTCTGAGTCTTCCGCTTCGACTCCGCTCGCTTTGGTGATTTTGACCATCCGGAATAGGGCTCATCCGAACCCAACTTCCGACCTTCTCGAGCAAACTTATGCTCCGGCTTCTTGTCCCTCGGAATCGCTGCTTGCTTCTTTCTCGTCTGCCAGCGTACTCTTCCACAGCTTTTCGTCCCTCAGACAGTTGTGTCTTTTGCTCCTCGAGCAATCTTCCGCTCCGACTTCTCATCCCTCGGAAACACTGCACACTCGCTTCTCATTCGTCAATGTACTCTTCCGCAGCACCTCGTCCCTCAGACGCATCGAGCTCGTCGGCTCTCTCCCGTGCCGTCCTTCTCGCTACCTACGTCTTTCGCTCGACGCCTTATGCTCCTAAGTTCTTGTACACTTAGACACAAGATTAAATACAACAGGGTCTAATTTAACTTGTTTGATCACATCAAAACTACCTTGGGGTACCAACACCGAGGACATCCGATTACGACCAGTAGACCGACATCGACACACGAACGCTTCCACATTCAAACTCTAGGTGTCGGTAACAAACTTTACTGTTGTACTTACATTCTGCAAACGGAAAGTGTAGCCTGTTACACTTATTCGAATTATTCTCTGTATTTGATTCCCTCTTTCGGGGGTACCAGAAGAGATCTTTAGTGAATTACCCATCGATAGTGTTGGTGCAGCTAACACTAACGATCTAACTCAGGTTTTGATGAATGACAAATCAGGTTAAGTTAGGTTTGTCGTTATCTAACACTCTGATCAAGTGTACAGGCTAAGTCCAGACAGGATGACGGGATGACCGGATATCTGGCACGAAGTCCAAGCGGATCGACGGGCTGACCGGACGCTTAGCACGAAGTCCAGCTAGGTCGACGGGCTGACCGGATAGCTGGCGAGAAGTCCAAGCGGGTCGATGGGCTGACCGGACGCTTGGCGAGAAGTCCAGCTAGGTCGACGGGCTGACCGGATAGCTGGCGAGAAGTCCAGACCGGTCGAAGGGCTGACCGGACGTCTGGCGGCTAAGTAAAGGTAAGTCACTGGAAGGGAGTGACTATGAGGGCACATTCCCGGGAAGGGAACATTAGGCGTCGTTCCGGCTTAGATCCATTTCGGATATCTAAGTCGAGATCGTGACTAGATTCCGATCTTGGAAAGACGGAATCTAAGTCATACTCTTGACATTGAATTTATAAACTGTGCTAACACTTTGTTTTGCAGGAAACATATTATATATTTGCCTCGGACTAACCTTGTCTTGCAGGAGAAAGAATATCTGGAGAAAGGTGATCCGGGCGATCGGAGGGGATCCGGGCGCCCGGGAGGTAATTTTTATCCTGATCGCGTCGTCGCCACGTGGAGCTCGCTGGTTGGACCTGCCACATCTCACTAGGGCGCCCGGAAGGGATCCGGGGCGCCCCGAGCCTCATATAAAAGGAGGGTTAGAGGTGGAGCCTAAGAACAACTGACAAGAAGATCTTCTACTGCTTGCTCTGCTGCTCTGCGCTCCTGCGACGCTAACGAAGCTCCGACAACGCACTTTTTCCTTTTCGATTTATTCCGTCGTCGGTATTGCTTTTATTTTCATCAGCATTTCAGCACTTAGTTTGTAATAATTTTTGAACTGCTAGTGATTGCCCACCGAAAGCACTCAACGAGTGCGGGCCTTGGAGTAGGAGTCGACACAGGCTCCAAACCAAGTAAAATTGGTATGTGTTAGCATTGCTTACTTTTTCCGCTGCGCTTAACTCTTTTCGAAAGAATTTTTCGTAATCGATATTCCCCCCCCCCCCCCCCCCCCCCCCCCCTCTATCGAAACATCATGATCCAACAGATAGGTCTATAGGACCTGGGTCTTAGAGTAGGAGTCACCGAAGACTCAGAATCAAGTAAACCGCTTGTGTTTTCTGGTGTTGGCTTTTCATCTTAATTTTCCACTGCGTACTCTAATCTGTTTTAAAACCTAAAAGAAAAGTTTTGAAAATCACGTGATTCACCCCCGTCTCACGTGTGATCGATCCAACAAGACCACTCCGGTTCAACCGTAGGATGCCACCGCTACAACTCTACCGGAAGCCACCTCCGTCACCCTCTTCGTCTTCGATTGGGGATGTAGCTCCAGATCTGGATAGAAGGCTGGATGACTAGATCTGAGTGAAAGAACAATATCTCTCTAGATTTAGATCAACGATTCATATTGATTTAGTTTGATCTCCTCCATTTTATCTCCAAATCAAGTTAAATTTGATCCAACTCGACCCTAATCCATAACTCTTTAAATTTTCTACAAAACCACATTAAAAATATGAGATTTAATTCCACAATGGTAGGAAATTTATAATTAAGTCCAAAATGAATTCCTACTCGTAAAATATAATATAAACACTAAATTTATCATATATATGAGAAGGTAAAAATACAAGAATAAGAGCCACAATAATAGATAAAAATGCTAGTTATCAATTATCGATGAAATCACATTTTAGTCGATAAACACTAATGGTATTATGACGGAGTCGTGATTTCGTCAGTACATTTTCAATTTTTTATTATATCTGTGCTTCCCCGACGGAAGAATATTTCCATCGGGGAATACTGACAAAAATATATTTTTGTCGATAATTCCATTGGTAAACCAGGTTCTTTTGCAGTGTGTGAGGGAATGGTAGATCCTCCATGTGTTTTTTACAAGTTAAGATATCTGTCTACGTGGAAGAAATCAAAGATAGACCGGCTCAACCTGCCGAATGGGATGAAGATTGTTTAGCTAATTGAGAAGGGGATCGGACACGCTTAACCCATCGACCGAGACAAGGATTGCCAACCGACCAGGACAAAGATTGCTTAGCCGACCGAGAATGTGATTGGACAGGCTCACCTTGCCGACCGAGACAGGGATCACTTAGTCGTCTTAGATGCTCATTCGTAATTACTCCCGAGCTGCTATACCCGGGACCCCTGACCAGTGATGTCCATGTTCTCTTGAGCAGTTATGCCTTTGATGTGAATGGTTCCATCTGGCTGATAATCTATTGGTGTGCGATAGAATTCAATAGGTCGAAGACAAAGGGTCAAGGTCATTAATGATCATCGTTAATATGCCTATGATTAATGATAATCTATAACACGCCCATTAAATTATAATTTTAACACACCCACTAAATAATAATAATTAGCACATTCGGAAGGTGTAAAATCGATAAGAGAAATAAAGGTTCACTAATACATGGAAGATGAGAAGTCATGAAAGGTAGCATAAAAAGAGGAGCAAGTAAGAAACAACCAGATTCTTCTTTGTCATAGGAAAAAGTCACTCTAAACTATTCATTAGCTCACTTTACTTCCCATCCTTGAATTGGTTCTTACTTGGGTGTTGGAGTGGCAACACTAAGGTATCTCGGCGTCATTTTAACCCTTGTCTTCAGTTTTTGTCATTCTCCAAGTTCTCTCGAGGCAATGGTTCCTCCCTTCGTTCTTCCTGCTTTAGTGGTTCTAAGCGGCAACAGTCAATATATTCACCATGTCACCAATGGACTTTCCTCCAACAGTCTTAGCGCAGGATGATGTATAATATAAGTCTCAATGTTTTAACTAAATTACAAATGATCTTGCGCCAAGACTGGGAGATCCACCGGTGACATGGCGAATGTATATTGGTTGTTGTCGCTTAGAACTGCAAGAGGAAGGTGAACGAAGAGAGAAACCATCGTCATCGGAGAACCTAGAGAATAATAGACTGAAAATAGGAATTACAATGATGTTGGGATGCCCCAGCAAGTAGAAACAAGGAACAGTTGAGAATTGCTTTTTTAGAATTAGAAGAAATAAGAACCTCCTTGCTGACTTCCCTTTTATGCTATCTTCGGTGGCTTCTTATTTTCCCTATATTAATGGTCCTTCACTTATTTTTTTCTAATTCTAAAAAAAAAATAACTCTCAACTGTTCCTGATTCTACTTTATTCCCATCCTTTGACTGATCTTGATTTGAACGTTGGAGTGGCAACGCTGGGGCATCCCAGCCCCATTCTAATTTCCTATTTTCAGTCAATTATTCTTCAGGTTCTCCGAGGACGATGGTTTCTCTCTTTGTTCTCATTCCTTTGATAATTCTAAGCAGCAGCGGTCAATATACATTTATCACATCACCGATGGATCTCCCTCCAAAAGTCTTGGTGCATGTAGGATCAACAAATTAGGCTACAATGCTATCTTTGTAATTTAAACAAACTCTATAAAATAAATCTTTCATCAGGAGAATAGCTAGGTGGAGGATGTAATGCTCGTCGTCATGTGATTCCAACTCAGAAGAAGAAGCAATGTTCCCATCAGCTGCTGTAGTTGGTGATGACGGATAAGACAACATGAATCTCGTTTTTTCTGAGTCTTATTAATATATATAATTTAAACTAAACAAACGTAATCGATATGACGTCGATCGTTTGTATTGCATGGTAGATTGTTAGGTGTGATATGCTGAGGAAGGTGCATGGGCTTCCTGCTTGGATTTTTGTCAGGTATATATATATTAAAGAAAACACAATCTAATTCCAGTACGGCTCATATTTTATTGGTAAATGCTAATTTTATGTACGTTTTTATCATGTTTGGTTTCTATATATATTTAATAAAAAAAAGAATCATGATGATCGTAGACCGAAAACTATTTTCCATGCTTAGTTTAGGGGCTGGGTTGGTGTGGACCAGACCGATTAGGTAGCAACCTAAAAACAAAGTTTTTTATTATGAAATTTTTTTAAAAATATTTTGGTCAAAAACATATAGCTTTTTTTTTCAATTTACATTTTCAAACATAATGAACCAGTAACATTGAATCCAGTTGATTGATCTTGTCCTAAAAAAAATTTTCGCTGATTAACAGGATAAATAAAGAAGTGCTCATGTTGAGCTATCTGGAAGTCTAACATCTTATGATTGCACGTCCCATTTGAAAAAAAAATTATATAAATATATCATAATTGAAGATTGAAGTATAGATATTTGGATGATAACTTACCGTCCTTCCACTACATCGTAACTCTTAAGGGCCAATTTGCATTTAAAAATTTTATCAAAGAGTGACTGGATAAAATTAAATTCCATAGTCTCCCTACCTCTTGGATTTTAAACATTTTAGTTGATCAACAAATGGCCTTTAGGCCAGTACAAATCCTAAGCTAAATGGGCCAACGTTGTCATATGTGTGGAGATCAGGAATTCAGGATTATAAATGTCTAGTATTACTCTTTATATCTACGTGTGATCGGGGTGCAATCCCACGGATGTTTTTCACTGCCACTAGGATAAATCAGAAAGTAGAGTTGTAAATAAGCTAAGTCGCTAGGGTCTCATTTCACTAGGACACAGTTTCATTCTATAATTAACAACATACCATATAAATAATATCATTTCTCAATTTATCGGACTTTTTGATATAACGAACTAAATCTCACCCTTTGATAAATTAAAAAAATAAATATTAAGTATACGTGCTTGTTATTATATCATGATTAAGAATACACACTTCCATAATAACAGAGGTCCTGTTCTTTTTTTTACAGTCAGTATGAAAAGAACAACATCAAATGGTCTTGCTCAATACATTCAGAGTGTACTAGTGTAATTTTATATTCAAGATAAACTAATATCAAATTACACTACAACCATTCCAATGATTTGTCCCATTCCATCTTGGTTGTGAGCAACTATTTATAATTTATAAGGAACTGATAACATGATCTTTTGTGTGACACCACACACCATGTTATCTTCAATATAAATTAAATGAACAACTACATTTAGCATATAAATGTAGATATTTGACCAATGTGATTCTTATTTCAAAATAAATGTGTATATAAAAAACTAAACTTTTAGTATACATTCTAACACAGGTGACCAAAATGAGCCTATATAAAGACCTTCGACCAGCATCTTCAGACAATCATCTGCTATGACTTTCATATTCACGCGCTACTCCGAAAAGGCTCCGACGACACTGAAAGACTGCTCTGAAGTTCAAGAAGGAAAACTTCTTCAAATTTCCTTTCTGTTTGTCGGTAACATTTTCATTTTAGTTTTTATACTCAGATATCATTGTAATTCATTTTTGAACTGATAGTGATTGCCTCTTTGGAAAAATCTTCTTGTCTCTTTTTGCAATAACTTGAATTAGTGCAACACCAATCAGGTCTTTTTTTCTCCCACACCACTTACCCCAATACTAAGTCTTGGCAATATTTTTAAGTTTTTCTTTCGGAAACTAATGGCCCAAAATGAGGGATACAACACTGTTCATCCCCCCTCTTCAACGGGGACGACTTCCCATATTGAAAGAAGCGTATGAAAGTGTATCTGAAGACATACTTCGTCCAATGATTTAGCATCCGCAAAGGATACATGCCTTCGATTGATAACAACACTAGAATTCCAATGGACTCATAAAACTAGAATTTGGAGATGAAAAAGGTGCAAACCGACTTTAAGGCATTAAACACGATCCAGTGCAGACTCATGAAGGAAGAATTGAACCGTATCAGCCCGTACATAAATGCAAAGAAACTTTGGGATAAACTCATCGAGTTGCACGAAGGAACAAACGAGGCAAAGAAAACTGAAAGGATTCATCTCTGAATAAAATACTTAACATCAAAGTGCAGGAAGAAGAAAATGTAACTTGGGATGAGGCGTCTTCCGAAGAATAGGACATTGAAGATTGGAAGCATTACAACTACCTCACGTTCATAGCATCCAAAATTTGGAATTAGAAAATGAGATGGATCAAGATGACGAGTCTGAAGATGAATCAAGCCACAAGTCCACACTCGTTTCTGAACCAAGCCTTCATACTGTTTATAGAAGGCGCCTTCCATAAGATAAATTTTTGACGTCATAGCGGATAAGTGTTGGGCTGATCTGGATAAAAGTCGGATTCTAAGTGCCTGGAATGGTAACGGGTGCCCCGGACTGGTCCGAGCACCCCGGACTGATTCGAGCGCCCCGGACTGGTCCGGGCACCCCGGGCATCAAAAGTCAACCTTTTGCTGACTTTTGGTTCGAGCCTCCTTCTTTAGATCCGCTCGCCTCGGTCCGAGTCTTCGGCTCTGGCTCCGCTCGCTTTGGTGATTTCGACCATCCGGAATATGGCTCACCCAAACTCAACTTCCGGCCTTCTCGAGCAAACTTACGCTCCAGCTTCTCATCCCTCGGAATCACTTCTTGCTTCTTTCTCATCCGCCAGCGTACTCTTCCACGGCTTTTCGTCCCTCGGACAGCTGTGTCTTTTGCTCCTCGAGCAATCTTCTACTATGACTTCTCGTCCCTCAAAAATACCGCACGCTCCCTTCTCATCCACCGGTGTACTCTTCCGCAGCACCTCGTCCCTCAGACGCACCGAGCCCGTCGGCTCTCTCTCGTGCCGTCCTTCTCGCTAGCTGCGTCTTTCGCTCGACGCCTTGTGCTCCTAAGTTCCTGTACACTTAGACATAAGATTAAACACAACATGACCTAACTTAACTTGTTTGATCACATCAAAACTACCTTGGAGTACCAACACCAAGGACATCCGATCGCGGTCGGTAGACTGACATCGACACAAGAACACTTCCACATTCAAACTCTAGGTGTCGGTAACAAACTTTACTGTTGTACTTACATTCTGCAAACGGAAAGTGTAGCCTGTTACACTTATTCAAATTATTCTCTATATTCGATTCCCTCTTCCGGGGGTACCGGAAGAGGTCTTTAGTGAATTACCCATCGATAGGTCCGCGGAACCTGGGTTTTGGAGTAGGAGTCACCGAAGGCTCCGAACCAAGTAAACCGCTTGTGTTTTCTGGTGTTGGCTTTTCATATTAATTTTCCACTGCGTACTCTAATATGTTTTTAAAACCTAAAAGAAAAGTTTTGAAAATCACGTGATTCACCTCCGTCTCACGTGTGATCGATCCAACAAGACCACTCCGGTTCAGCCTTAGGACGTCGCTGCTGCAACTCTACCGGAAGCCACCTCTGTCACCCTCTTCGTCTTCGATTGGGGATAGGAAAGGGGGCATCAGGCGTGTGGGAAGAAAAGGGAATCACCATAGCAACCTAGCCCCACTATTTATCCGTGTGGAGGAGAGGAAATAAATGGTTTTCTCTCAATCTCAGCCATCCATTTTGATGAGGAAGATGATGAAGATCTGACCATTAGATCATGAGATGAGCAGTTTAGATCTTTTGAAATTAAATTGAGATTAATTTGAACAAATAGTCTATGTAGCTCCAGATCTGGATAGAAGGCTGGATGACTAGATCTGAGTGAAAGAACAAGATCTCTCTAGATTTAGATCAACGATTTATATTGATTTAGTTTGATCTCCTCCATTTTATCTCCAAATCAAGCTAAATTTGATCCAACTCGACCCTAATCCAGAACTCTTTAAATTTTCTATAAAACCACATTAAAATCATGAGATTTAATTCCACAATGGTAGGAAATTTATAATTAAGTCCAAAATGAATTCCTACTCGTAAAATATAATATAAACACTAAATTTATCATATGAGAAGGTAAAAATATAAGAATAAGAGCCACAATAATAGATAAAAATGCTAGTTAACAATTATCGATGAAATCACATTTTAGTCGATAAACACTTATGGCATTACGATGAAATCGTGATTTCGTCAGTACTTTTTTAGTTTTTTTATTATATCTGTGCTTCCCCGATGGAAGAATATTTCCATCGGGGAATACCGACAAAAATATATTCCCGTCGATAATTCCATGGGTAAACCAAGTTTTTTTTTTGCAGTGTGAGGGAATAGTAGAGTCTCCATGTGTTTTTTACAAGTTAAGATATTTGTCTACGTGGAATAAATCAAAGATAGACCGGCTCAACCTGCCGACTAGGATGAAGATTGTTTAGCCAATTGAGAAGGGAATCAGACATGCTCAACCTATCGACCGAGACGAGGATTGCTAGCCGACCGGGACAAAGATTGCTTAGCCGACTGAGAAGGTGATTAGACAGGCTCACCCTGCCAATCGAGACAAGGATCGCTTAGTCGTCTTAGATGCTCATTCGTAATTACTCCCAAGCGGCTATACCCTAGACCCTTGACCAGCGATGTCCATGTTCACTTGAGCAGTTATGCCGTTGATATGAATGGTTCCATTAGGCTGATAATCTATTGGTGTGCGATAGCATTCAATAGGTCGAAGACGAAGGGTCAAGGGCATTAATGATCATCCTTAATACGCCTATGATTAATGATAATCTATAACACACCCATTAAATTATAATTTTAACACACCCACTAAATGATAATAATTAGCACATTCGGAAGGTGTAAAATCGATAAGAGAAATAAAGGTTCACTAATATAGGGAAGATGAGAAGTCATGAAAGGTAGCATAAAAAGAGGAGCAAGCAATAAACAACCAAGTTCTTCTTTTTCATAGAAAAAAGTCACTCTAAACTATTCATTAGCTCACTTTACTTCCCATCCTTGAATTGGTTCTTACTTTCTAAGCGGCAACAGTTAATATATTCGCCATGTCACCAATGGACTTTCCTCCAAAAGTCTTAGCGCGGGATGACGTATAATATAAGTCTCAATGTTTTAACTAAATTACAAATGATCCTGCACCAAGACTAGGAGATCCACCGGTGACATGGCAAATGAATATTGGTTGTTATCGCTTAGAACCGTTAGAGGAAGGTGAACAAAGAAAGAAACCACCACCATTGGAGAACCTGGAGAATAATAGACTGAAAATAAGAATTAGAATGGCGATGGGTCATTGCCGACCGCCTGGCGACGCTGGCTTGCCGGTCGCCGCCCCCCCCTGTGATGCCTCGGGGGCTGTTGTCGGTCTCCTTCTTCCGTCAACAGCTGCTGCCGGCAGAAGGACAGCCGCTGGTGGCCACTACCGGCCGCTTGGCGACATTGCCTTGCTTGTTGTCGGCCACCTGTGATGCCTAGGGGGGTTGCTGCCAGTCTCGTGCTGTCGTTGCCAGCCGCTGCTGGCTCCTACCTGCTGCTACTGACCCCGGCGGTCGTTGCCGGCTCTTGTCAGCTGTTGCTTTCCATCGATGTTGGAGGATATAATTATTTTTGAATCTTATATACAATTGTAAACATTTTATTGTTTCTTGTGTAGGTTTGTACACCGACGCAGTTTGGAGAGACGCTCATTGTTGTTCTCCTTTGTCAGGTATATTTATTTATATTTGTTTATTAATAATGATAGTAATAATGATATTGTATTTGTCTATTGTACTATCTCTTGTTTTTATTTTGGTTGTTATATAGTATTTTCATGTGTATGTTCACTTGCTTCATATTTACCATTAGTTTGTTGTCTAGAAGTTTTTATTATTGTAATTTATTGTAAACAGAACAAATGCAAAATGAAAGAAGTTGGATGTATAACAAGAATTTGCCTAACCGTCGGGGTTTAACTGATGAGTTTATCACTGGCTTGAGGCAATTTTTGAATTTTGCATATAGTCAAGCTGAGTATATGGATGGCAATAAGATAAGGTGTCCGTGTAGAAAGTGTTACAATGGTAAATTTTTACCCTCTGATAAAGTTGAAGAACATCTTTGTAGATTTGGATTTACCCCGAATTACTATAATTGGACATCTCATGGTGAGCCGTTCATATCTGATGAGGATTATGAACGAAATATACAAGTCTCAGTTAGTGGTGATCAGAGTTATTATAATTAACTGAATCCATATCAGAGGATGATAATTGATGTAGCAGGTCATAATTTCAATCCCGACATGCATGGTATAAGTTCTAGTTATCCTCCACCAGTTGAACAAATGTTTAATACTTATACATCACCATTGAAGGAGGTAGAAGTACCAGGTGTTGATGAAACATATATTAAATTTCAAGAAGTGTTGAGTGCTGCTGATGAACCATTATGGGTTGGTTGTGACACTCACATGAAATTATCTCTCACCGCAAGACTGTTGAATGTCAAGTCAGAGTGTAATTTGTCGAAAGATTATTTTAATAAGTTTGTTCAAACTTTTAAAGAGGCATTGTCGCGTGATAATATATTGCCCAATGATTTTTACAGTATAAAAAAACTTATTAAAGAATTAGGTCTTCCGATGGATGTTGGTTAGTCATAGGAAAACGTACCGGTTCCACTGTACAAAAATTTTTTTGTACAAGTGTCGAACTTTTCCTTAAATAACCTATTGTGTTCTTTAGAAGTTAAATTAGGAATTGCAGACGGAATTTAACATCAATGATTCCAAATTTAACTTATCTATTCTTAATGGTTTAGATTTGAATCGCAAACGGAACTTAACAATATTGATTCAAATCTACTTAAGTTATTAATTCCATTAAATATTAATTTCCAAAATTGGATTTCAGGACTGCATGGCGAGGCACATGGCCTTCTTGGATATGGGAGCAACCACCTCCGCCTAGACAAAGCCTTTTAAGGAAAGCTAATATTTAAATTTCCTTAAATAACTCTAGGTTAACCAAAAAGAACAATCGAATCACAAATTTGAAAAAGAAGAAAACACAAACTCGAAAATATTATTCGAAAAACTAGATCTAATTGGCTCTTGTATTTATAATTCTTACAAAGAAAATAAGTAGTATGACGCGGAAGAAAACTATTAGTTATACCTTCTCTTTGTAAGCTAACGACCTCAAGATCTTCTGCCGTATTCCTCGCCTTGCCTTGGACGTCGTGTGGGTGACGATCTTCCAAGATGAACACCACCCAAAAGCTTCTTCCTCTTCTTCAAAAATTCGGCCACCAACACCACCAAGGAGAAGAGAGCAAAAGGGAAAAGAGAAGGGAGAGAGGGGCCGGCCACTTGAGATCTCCAAGCAAAAGAATAAGAGTTGTATCTCATGAAGCCCCCTCACCCCTTCTTTTATATTACTTGCCCAAGGCAAATAAGGAAAAACTTTTTACAAAAAATAAAATCATCCAAGAGTTTTTCCTTTTCCCTTTTAATCTTTTCCTTTTCTTTCCTCTTGATTGAATCAATCACCAATTTTGATTGATGATGATTTTATTTATTTTAATTATGGCCGGCCCCTTGCTTGGGCACCAAGCAAGGTGGCCGGCCACCTCATCAAGAGAAAAGGAAATATATTTTTTAAAAATTTTACAAGAAGAAATCCTCTTATAAAATTTACAAGCTCTCTTTCCTAAAGTAGAAGTTAAAAAAGGAAAGTTCTAAAATTAAAATCATATTTTAAAATTTAAAACTTCTCTTATAAAATTTCCTTTTTTAACATGATGATAGAAAATTTTAATTTTAAAACTTATCTTTTTTTGTTTTCTTAAACCATGAGGATGGTTAAAAAAGAAAAGTTTTAAAACTTTTAAAACTCTCTATTAAAACATGTGGCCAAATTCAAATAAGGAAAGTTTTTAAAATTAAAATCTCTCTTTTAAAACTTATAGTTTTCTACAAAGAGAAGATTTTAAAAATTCAAAAACAACCCTCCTTGTTCGAATATTGTGGTCGGCCCCTTCATGCTTGGTCACCAAGCAAAGGGTCAGCCCCTATAGAAGAGAATGTGGCTGGCTCTTGCTTGGTCACCAAGCATTGGACCGGCCCACTTCTTGGACACCAAGAAGAGCCTTGCATTTGGATAGACTTGAGGCTATAATGAGGCTATAATGAGGCTACGACAGGGACCTAGAGGAGAAATTGGTTTTGGCCTTCCGATGAGCTTGAGTATCCCGTGCTCGCCCCGAACACACAACTCAAGTTCATCGATAATAACTCATTCCACTAGAGAGTTATTATCGCACTACCGCACCAATCCCAAATTACATTATGGACTCCTTCTTATCATGAGTGTGTTAGTCTCCCTGTGTTTAAGATTACGAATGCCCACTAATTAAGTCAGCATGTCACGAGGCACTCCAAATTAATAAAGATTGGGATCCATTTAAGCTAAAGACAAGCATTGTAGTAAAGAGTCCCAAGTCGTATTTTTTTTCTTTCCAAGGGTAACTAATAAATGTGCGAGTACTCTAGAATTGATTCACATGAAATTCTCTCGTAAACAAGGTCAATTAAACACTTCTTTTGGATTCATTTTACATCTAAATTCATCTAAGTCTCAAAATTGAACTAATTTAACCAAGAATAAAATCCAAGGAAAGCTAATCTTATCCAAACATTCTCCGCTGTAATTTATCAATTCAGCATTAATCAAGCATCTTTGAATCAAATTCTTCAACTAGTAAATAATTCCATCCTTCACATGATCCACAACAATTAACTGAGGATACAATCATCTCACATTAAACATCCAAAATAAAATCTACAATTCAGTGATAATAAATCCAATTCATTGAATAAATGTTTTCAAAGTTGAAACAAAGAAGAAATAACAAGGAAAATTACATCCACTCTAACTGTGAGAACTAAATGTAAACATGTGGGTGTCTGACCTAGAATAATGAAATGATACCATGTATCTACTGAACAAGAAACTAAACTACCAAAATTCGAAATAGAGATAAGAATTACAACTACTTATGTAGCTCAAACAAGATTGGAATTGCAAAAGTGCAACGAAATCAGGGGTTTCAAGTAAAGAAATAGGAACAGAATTGCAGGAAATAAATTCTAACAGAATGAAATAGAAAAGGAAAAAGGAATCCAAACACAAAATCTGAAGAAACAAAAATGCAGAAATAATAAATTGCAGAATTAAATTCTAAGCCATCTTCTAATCAAATCTACTCTTCTAATGAGTCTTTCCTTGCCGTCACACAAGAAATCTAAATGAAGAAGGAGCTTTCGACCACTAACTCAGTACAATCTCATCCAGCACCAAAGAAATCCTTCCCGCAAAAGCTGGTAAAGATTAACACTGCCAAGCTTGAAATTCTGCAGATCTGGAATCGAAATTCTCTGGATCGATGCTCTCTGATGGAGGGCAAGCCACTGTCACCAAGGAACTCCTCCGATGATGGATGAAACAGAGGAAACTCACGAAAAGATCTAAGCTCCGGAGAGTTAATCGTCGGCGCATACAGATAATCAGGACTTGGAAGCCAATGGATGGAAACTCCAACGCCAATAAGACTCACTGAGAAGTAGCTCTGGAAGAAGATGGGGAGCTGCGGCCGTCGCGCGAAGAAGACGACGCTACAGTAGAGAAATCGCGAGGAACCGAGCTCTCCTGTAGCTTCTCACGCGAAGCTTTTTAAATCCTCCTCAGAACTGATCGGACGGCCAAGAATGCTCTGATCTTGATCAACGGTGGAGATATCTCAGATCGGAATAAAAACCTCTAGATCTTCATCAATGGCTCAGATATGCTTCCTCATTAGGTCGGATGAGCTGGATCTTCAACAGATGGCTCAGATCTGCTTGATCTTCAATGGATGGTCCAAAAGACTCCAAAGCTTGATCGCCTCGTTTAACCCTAGATTTAAGCCCAAGTGCGGTCTGATTTGATCGGGTCCATGACCCTTTTGATGCCTACAAAATAATAACAAATATTAGCATCAAATACCATGAAAATAAGCTAATTTGCAATTAGGTCCAAAATAGATACAATGCATAAAATATGATGTAACCATGATTTAAACCTATAAAATCAACATCAAACCATGCATATATGAATCAAAATAATGCAATGAAATCATGGTTATCAAATCCCCCATACTTAGTCTTGAACGCCCCGTGAAAGTAAAGAAAACTCAAAATCATCTCCATAGAAAATTCCCTAGCAATACCTAAAAGATAGTAAAAAGAATTTAACTAAGATCATCTTAAAGATCACAAACAATCATGAATACAATCCAAACAATAATCAGTAGGTATGGTGGTTTCAATCCAATTGAAAAATTAAGCAAGTTACAATCTCACAAGAATTTACCTATTTTAGCTCTCACACTCAAGTATGTGTATAAAGTGGAGCTCACTCAATGCAACTCACAACCTTTCACTACCATAAGTTTGCTTATTTTCTAATTCTCCACCACTATAAACATAGCATACATGAATCAAAAGGATTATATCACCAAGAATTGAAATGGAAGCAAAAAAGAACAATTAAAATGGATAAAATAGGCAAAAGAAAAGGCATTAATGAAGAAAATGAGAAGATGAGAGTATTGGAGGAGTATACTTGATGAGTTGACCATTTTAATGTAAAACGAGATGAATACCATTTTTCATTACCACTTCAAAGTATCAAGCTAACCTCCTCTTCAATTTGATGGCAAACATAGAATTTTGATACTCTATCTTCCACTTGATACTCTCTTCTTGAATGTGCCAAAAAAAAAAAATTCTTCACTGTTTTTCCACATTTCACTTCCAGCACTTTTAAACTCAAAAATAATCTCAAATCATGAAGAATAACTCGCTCCCCCACACTTAGAATCTGGCCGTCTCAGACAATAAAACAACTCATGTCATCCAATTACTTAACACCTTTTATCATTTTTTTCTCTCTGCTGCAGGTTTCCATTTACATTCTTTTTCTGTTTCTATTCTTTTGGAACTCAAGTAACCAAGCAATATGATTTAAAACCCCAATTCCAGCAGGAACTCAGATTATTACAGCTATCAAAGAATAAGAATTTCAGCAACTTGCGTTCCCAGATTGTGCAGAAATCTCACTGTCTCAGAGCTACAATTTCAAGATAACTTCAACTAAAATCATTTAGAATTCAGTTTACCAAAGAATAACTTGTAGAGTTCTGGTTTTCCAGATATCAGTCCAGAAATTGGAATTCAAAGTGACTTCAGCACAACAATTCTCGAATCTGTAGCCTATATTCTTTCCATCAGAATCTAGGACTTAAGTTACAGAATTCAAAACTAAGGAAACTCCAGTTGCGTTATGAAAATTCCAGGTTAGCAAAGAATCTCTGCTTAATGCTTTGGACAGTTTTCATCTTTTGATCCTTTAATTCTGAAACAGGAACACTTCAACAAAGATTTTCAGCAAATAAACTTCAGAAGACAACTCACTTAATATTAATCGCAAAGGTCTTGAATCTCATTGCTTAAAACTGCATTTCACTCAGCAAGGAACAAAATTCAGCATTAAAATGCAGCTACCAATTTCTGCATATCAGAATTCAAATCATGCAATTAACAGCACTTGAATACTTGGACGGATTCAAGAAGATTAAGCTTTGAAGCAAACATCATTCAACACTGAAATGTTTGGAACTTGACTTCAAAACAATGTAGATCAGAAATGGCATAAGGATTTGGCACACACAAACAGGTTCCTGTTCCGCAATTCTGCAATCTTCCAGCACTTCTACAATTTTTTTTTTCATTCTGCATTCTGTAAGTTTTTTTTTCTGTTCTTCCTCTGTTTCTAAGTTTTTCAGTAGCTTTCTTCAGTTACTAATGTCTCCCAATTGCAGCATTATGTTAACAGATTACAGAATCAATTTCATTTCTGAAACTAGTTATCACAATTCAGAAATCAAGACTAGTAACTGCTGTCAGCAACCACTTTGCAAAAACTCATTACACACTTGCAGATTCTGCATTTCATTTCTGAATTCTTGAGACTCCCACAGTTCTCAACTTTTACAGAATTCCCAGTTCTGCATTTCAAAGAATACTGAATTTCAAATTCAGCACATAAGTTTGGCACTAAACAGTGCAGTGCAATTAAACAATTCTAGAAATCAGTTGCTCCTTTGGTTCTGCAGATTCTCTTTTTACGAGAATTTCAGGTTTCATTAACTCCAGCTCATCACAGTTCATTTCCAAATTAGCACAGAAATGTTATATTCCTTATTCTGCAAAATTCTGCACTCTAAAATTCAGCATTTTTTTAAAAATCTTTGAAGGCCAAATACCATTTGTTGCACCTTTTGCAATGTATATCCAGAGGTCTTTCATTTTCCAGCAGCCCTTTACTCATCACTTTCACAACTTCAGATTTCTATATTCGAATTCAGCATTTACAACTCCACAACAGCAGCCTCAAACAATTCAGTTTCCCAAATTCCATGAATGGAACTCTAAATTCCCAGCAACTTCCACTCCAGAACTTAGCTCCAGATTTCTGATTCTGCAATCTGCAACAAGCAAGAAATCAGCAATCCCAGCAATTTGACATCTTCACCTTGTCCTTTTCTTTTAATTCATAACTGACAACTTACAAATATATCTCTTTGTGAGCCACTCCACTTCTGTAATTTTTTTCAATATACAGATTCTGTACATTCCATTAGGTTTCTGAATATTCCTGGATTCTGAAATTACAGCAGAAATTTTTTTTCAAGATTTTAGTGCATACGTGTCTGGTAAGCCTGCACTAACAGAGCATTGAATTAGAAGATTGCAGATCAGATTTCAGAAATTGAAACATTCCCTGGCCGATAAAAATATATCCCAGTAACACACTTTCAGAAATTAGCATATCAGATTCTGAACTCGAAAGGTGAACAATCAACAATCCAAATTCTAAATTCAGTGAATATAGCAACCCAAATGGAAATTGTTACAAAATTGGCACACACAAATCAAAAAGTTGCAAAGAACTTAATATGCTTGGTTAAAAACCATTTGAATTCCTTGTTTCATTCTTTGAACTTGCATGGACAGATTTGAAGATGGATATTATGAACTCTCAACAGTTGGAGTGATCAGCAACATTTAACCAGGAATTTCAACAAATTCAGATTAAGACCAGCAGTAATTATCAATTTCTTAAAATCTTCACTGATCAGAGAGCTTCTATCAAATATTTCCTTCCTTCCTCTATTATAATCTCAGTATCAGAATTTGTTGTTGAAGGAAACTACACCGTGTAATGATGGACACTTAAATTCATTGACTTTAGCTTCTGAAATTCTGCTGAAACTCTGCTTAAAATTCAGCAACTTGTAAACAGAACTGCTTTCAGCAGCAGCAGCTAAGAGAAGTAATTCCAACTTTTGTAATGGAAAATTTAGCTTAACAAAGATTTCCATTTAGCATAACATGAATAAGGAATTAAATTTCAGTTACTGCTAATCAAATTCCACAAACCAAATTAGCACTCAACAGCTTCATTGCTGATTAAATTTCAGTTGCTGATACCTCATTTTGCAGCTTCATTGGTCTTCTATTCAGAGCTCTATCAGATTCTAATTATTTCCATTGCTGGAAAATCAGAACTCCCTTCAAATCAACAGCAACATTTAATAAGCTGCTACATCAAAATTTCTTCACTGCTGCACCATCCAGCAACCTCCCAAAATCATCTCAAACCTGATTTCAGACAATTACTTGTAAGAGACACTGTCACAACTTATTCCCTTTTTAATTACTTGTCACTAGCTCCTCATTCCGATTTAAATCTGATACAAACTCCATCTTGGTATTTAAGTTCCTGTCTCTTCAAAATCAGCACATCTGCAAGCTTCAATTTCTACAAGAACAAATTCCATCTTGGTCTGAAATTTTTAACTCATCCATTACAGCATTTGATAATGTTCCAGCAGTTTCAGTAATCAAATACAATGATATTTCAGCCTTCAATTTATCAGGACTCAGCTTGAAAAGAACTTGCAATTGTCACTAAAATAAGAATTCAGAATTTAGTAACTCTTGTTCTAGGAATCAGATTCAACGTGTAATCATATGCTTCAAGCTCTAGAAAACTTCAAAAGAGTAGGAACTCTAATGCACTAGCTGTTGGTCTATAAATCATACCAGAATCAGAGTTCTCTGATTTTTATATCAGATTCTGCAACTGGTAAATTCCAAAATTCAGCAACTCCACGATTTCTGCACTTGAGTAGCAGTTTCAGAAATTTGATACTCTTCCTTGAGGGAATTTGTTTGAAACATGAAGAATCAAATTTGACAAAGAGTATCATTCAGCTCTGAATTGAATCACTGAAATTTTACATCTTTAAAGTCTTTCTAGGTTCTGGAAATTACACAACTTCCAGCAGCACACAGATTACAGATTTCATATTTCAGGATTTTGATCTATAGAACTCTCGGAAATCTTTTAAATCAGATTTGATTCCACACAGATTTAAAGTAGACTTTTCTCAGCCTTCATCTCTTTACTGCTTTAAGTATCAATTGGCTGCCCTTTTTCTCACCTTCTCAAAGGAAATGATACTATATTAAAGTACTTTGTTGATGAAATAATTACCACCATTTGAATTCCGAATTTTGATCTATTAAAATCACCTTTCAGTAATTACAAAGGCTCACTTTTTTTTTTATTTTGTTTTTGAATTTCCTGCCTTGTTCAGTCATTCCTCATTCTGAAATCCTGTTACACAGTTTATAGATGCCATGGATGCTAGAATACTTTTTTTTACAGCACTAATCAGCACTTAACTTGAGTTTCACATTGGTTTCAAAACTTCTCTTGAATTCCGGCACAATTTTGATACCTTCAATTTTCTGCAGAATTCTACACAGCAACTTCTCAGATTTCAATTAAACTGCAAAAAGAATTGAGAATTCTGCTCCAAAATTGATAAGCATCCTTAACCTCAAGCAATGCAGCCATCAACTTAATTTCACAAGTTCAAGAACTTCCAAAAAAAATTAAATTCCTCCATGAATCTCAAGCATATGCAATTCTCCCCCACACTTAACCTTTATCCACCTCTTGGTCGAGTAAACTCATCAAGCAATTAATCCATACACTCAACAAAATAAAGCAAGCAAAGATGATCAAAGGTTACAATGCAAGAGGAAAATGTTTTAAGAAAGTTATAAAGTAGGGAATTGGAATTTACAAGGGATCAAGAATGAAAATAATCCTTCATCTCCATGCATACATATGCTATTGTGACCTTGAAAAGAAGCTAAGCAAGTTCTAGAGTTCAATTGTTGTAAGTGCATGCCACACAAAAGAAATTAAATAAATTGTAGGCTTTAAGTGGTCCTCTCTAGGTATTTTCATGCCACCAACTCCATTAATCAAATTGGAATTCACCACCTTTTTAACCAATATCATGTAAGAAAAGCATCCAATCATGTTAAATGACCTAAAATTGATGGTCAAATTTAAGAGACTTTTACCATCTTACAAATATTACTTAGAAAATTCCCATGGTGAATTTTATTCAAATGAAATGCTATGTACTAACTAAATGCAAAGTATGAAAGTAAAATGCAAATTGCAAAGTATGGAACTAAAGAATGTATAAAGAATTTATTAAAGAAAAACTAAACACAACATGAATTTAAAATGCAAGAGCAAGCAAGATTGGAACCAACTCCCCTTTAATTCCCTGTGGTTGAAGAAGGTTTAGAAGTAATAGCCACCCCGGAAGTGGAGTAATCATGGTTCCACTTAAATTCTTCTTATTAATCCTTTTTCCCTTCATCATTCTTTCTGGAGGTCTTAATCGGTTCAGTTTTAGCACCCACTCCGGGAGCTTGTGTTCTCCTACAACATCAATAAAAGAAAATACCTCCCACACGCATGTGGGGTAAAAAGAAAATAGGAGAATATTAGTGTGGGTAAAATATACACAACTTATAAAATCAACAATTGGTACCTCAATAAAATTCTCTGAAAAATTACACAAAATACTCACCTTGTCATCTTGAGAGGTACCTGGAGTGGTGATTGTTACCTCCTTTTCATCATTATATGGCTCAAGCTCTTGTTCATGTGAATGTTCATCCTCATGTAGTGATTCTTGGGTACTTAGCTCTATAGCACAAGTCCCTACACTTACATCCTCAATCCTTGGTGGTTCTTGAGGTAATGCTTCCAGTAAGCACTCCCCTACACTTAAATCATCTTCAAAAACATGTTCAGAACCTGATTCACTAACAACACCTTCAACAATAAAATCGTTAGGATCAGAAATTTGCATAATTACATAATCGTCACAAAAAATATTAGAAAAATCATGTGAAGTAATGGGAGTAGGGTCAGGCCTGACAGAATCGCTACTTTCCATCTCTCCACTGGAATTCTGTGCTTGAAGCTGATTGATGGTTGATGCAATTTGATCTATCTGACTCTGTATGTTCTGAATCCTTGAAAATTATTGTTCTTGATGCTCACTCATTTGTTGCATAATCTCCTTGAGTTTCCATGTTGACTCATCCATCTGAGGATCATTTTGTTGAAAAGAATTTGGCATAAATGATGTTGAAACTTCTTGGAACCCATATGAACTCTGGTAGACTGGATATGGCTCAATAAATGGTCCTTGTGCACTTTCATACCTGAAACATGAATTATCCACCCAATTAGCATTAAAACCATTAGAAAATGATTCATACCTATTTTGTTGATCCATGTTTGGGTAAAACTGATACTCAAGATGAAAATGATAATTCTCTATTCCACCTCCAAAATTCTGAAAATATGGATTCATGCTAAAGAAATCTCCTGTTCTTCACTACAACACTAGAAATCAATGTTAGAAGACTCAAGAGCATAAAGTTTCAAACACATGAAAGTATAAACAGTAAAAGCACTTAAAAATTCAAGAATAAACCAACATGGAAATACAAAAAGAAATAAACAATCAAATCCAATCAACATGCTAACAAAATAAAATCACTCAATGATCAATCTAAAATAAACACACACTACTAGTTAGTTCCCCGGCAATGACGCCAAAATTTGATGTTAACCTTTTTGCATGTCACGAGGCACTCCAAATTAATAAAGATTGGGATCCATTTAAGCTAAAGACAAGCATTGTAGTAAGAAGTCCCAAGTCGTATTTTTTTTTCCAAGGGTAACTAATAAATGTGTGAGTACTCTAGAATTGATTCACATGAAATTCTCTCGTAAACAAGGTCAATTAAACACTTCTTTTGGATTCATTTTACATCTAAATTCATCTAAGTCTCAAAATTGAACTAATTTAACTAAGAATAAAATCCAAGGAAAGCTAATCTTATCCAAACATTCTCCACTGTAATTTATCAATTCGGCATTAATCAAGCATCTTTGAATCAAATTCTTCAACTAGTAAATAATTCAATCCTTCACATGATCCACAACAATTAACTGAGGATACAATCATCTCACATTAAACATCCAAAATAAAATCTACAATTCAGTGATAATAAATCCAATTCATTGAATAAATGTTTTCAAAGCTGAAACAAAGAAGAAATAACAAGGAAAATTACATCCACTATAACTGTGAGAACTAAATGTAAACATGTGGGTGCCTGACCTAGAATAATGAAATGATACCATGTATCTACTGAACAAGAAACTAAACTACCAAAATTCGAAATAGAGATAAGAATTACAACTACTTATGTAGCTCAAACAAGATTGGAATTGCAAAAGTGCAACGAAATCAGGGGTTTCAAGTAAAGAAATAGGAACAAAATTGCAGGAAATAAATTCTAACAGAATGAAATAGAAAAGGAACAAGGAATCCGAACACAAAATCTGAAGAAACAAAAATGCAGAAATAATAAATTGCATAATTAAATTCTAAGTCATCTTCTAATCAAATCTACTCTTCTAATGAGTCTTTCCTTGCCGTCACACAAGAAATCTAAATGAAGAAGGAGCTTTCGACCACTAACTCAGTACAATCTCATCCAGCACCAAAGAAATCCTTCCTGGAAAAGATGGTAAAAATTAACACTGCCAAGCTTGAAATTCTGCAGATCTGGAATCGAAATTCTCTGGATCGATGCTCTCTGATGGAGGGCAAGCCACTGTCACCAAGGAACTCCTCCGATGATGGATGAAACAGAGGAAACTCACGAAACGATCTAAGCACCGGAGAGTTAATCGCCGGCGCATACAGATAATCAGGACTTGGAAGCCAACGGATGGAAACTCCAACGCCAAAAAGACTCACTGAGAAGTAGATCTGGAAGAAGATGGGGAGCTGCGGCCGTCGCGCGAAGAAGACGACGCTACAGTAGAGAAATCGCGAGGAACCGAGCTCTCCTGTAGCTTCTCACGCGAAGCTTTTTAAATCCTCCTCAGAACCGATCGGACGACCAAGAATGCTCCGATCTTGATCAACGGTGGAGATATCTCATACCGGAATAAAAACCTCTAGATCTTCATCAATGGCTCAGATATGCTTCCTCATTAGATCGGATGAGCTAGATCTTCAACAGATGGCTCAGATCTGCTTGATCTTCAATGGTTGGTCCAAAAGACTCCAAAGCTTGATCGCCTCGTTTAACCCTAGATTTAAGCCCAAGTGCGGTCTGATTTGATCGGGTCCATGACCCTTTTGATGCCTACAAAATAATAACAAATATTAGCATCAAATACCATGAAAATAAGCTAATTTGCAATTAGGTCCAAAATAGATACAATGCATAAAATATGATTTAACCATGATTTAAACCTATAAAATCAACATCAAACCATGCATATATGAATCAAAATAATGCAATGAAATCATGGTTATCAGTCACCAAGCAAAGGGTCGGCCCCTATAGGAGAGAATGTGGACGGCTCTTGCTTGGTCACCAAGCATTGGACCGGCCCACTTCTTGGACACCAAGAAGATCTTTACATTTGGATAGACTTGAGGCTATAATGAGGCAACGACAGAGACCTAGAGGAGAAATTGGTTTTGGCCTTCCGATGAGCTTGAGTATCCCGTGCTCGCCCCGAACACACAACTCAAGTTCATCGATAATAACTCATTCCACTAGAGAGTTATTATCGCACTACCGCACCAATCCCAAATTACATTATGGACTCCTTCCTATCATGAGTGTGTTAGTGTCCCTGTGTTTAAGATTATGAATGTCCACTAATTAAGTCAGTTGTCAGTAACTCACTAATACGGCCACTAATTAAGTAAGTTACTGACAACTCACTTAATTAATATCTAGCTCCAAGAGTAGTACCACTCAACTTCATTGTCATGTCGGACTAAGTCCACCTATAGGGTTTAATATGGCAATCCTTATGAGCTCCTCTTGGGGACATTCTCAACCTAGATAACTAGGATACAAATTCCTTCTATAATCAACAACACACTATAAGTAATATTATTTCTCAACTTATCTGGCATAATGATTTATCGAGCTAAACCTCACCCTTTGATAAGTCAAAGAAATAAATATTAAATATATGTGCTTGTTATTATATTAGGATTAAGAACACACACTTCCATAATAACTAAGGTCTAGTTCTTTTATTAAGTCAGTACAAAAAGAACTTACCTAAATGGTCCTACTCAATACACTTAAAGTGTATCAGTGTAATTTATTAGTTAAGATAAATTGATACTTAATTACACTACGACTATTCTGATGATTTATTCCTTTCCATCTTAGTCGTGAGCAACTGTTTATAATTTATAGAGAATCGACAACATGATCTTCTGAGTGTGACACCACACTCCATGTTATCTACTATATAAATTAATTGAACAATGACATTTAACAAATAAATGCAGATATTGACCAATGTGATTCTTTTATTTCAAAAATAAATGGTTATAAAAGTTAGGCTTTTAGTATACATTCCAACAGTGGAAAGAATTGATGTATGCAGAGATGGTTGTATGCTACATTGGGGAGATAATGCAGATGCAGATGTTTGTAAATTCTGTAATCAAGATTGGTGCAAAAGCACCAGAAGGAATCAACAACGACGTAAATCATACAGTCAGATGTTTTATTTGCCTTTAACTCCTATGTTACAAAGGCTTTATGCATCAAAGGCAACTACTGAACACATGACTTGGCATGTAAATCATCAAACAGAAGAGGGGTTAATGTGTCATCCATCAGATGCAGAGGCATGGAAAATTTTTTATAGAACATATCCAGAATTTGCAAAGGAGATTCGAAACATTAGATTAGGTCTATGTGCTGATGGTTTTGCTCCGTTTGGTAAATTAGGCAGAAATTATTCATGTTGGCCAGTTATCATAACTCCGTATAATCTTCCACCTGGATTTGTGCATGAAAACACCCTATATGTTTTTAACTTTGGTTGTCCCTGGACCGCAAAATCCAAAAAAGTTAATAGATATTTATATGCAACCACTGATTGCAGAACTGAAACAATTATGGGATGAAGGTTTTCCTACATACGATGTTCAAACTAATCAGATGTTTATAATGAAGGTTGCTCTTTTTTGGACCATAAATGACTTTCCGGCTTATGGTATGCTATCGCGTTGGAGTACCGCTGGGAGATTAGTATGCCCAATATGTATGGAGAGATCGAAGTCAATCCGATTGAAACATGGAAAAAACCGAGTTATTTTGATTGTCATAGACAATTTTTACTACCAAATCAAATTTTTAGAAGAAATAAAGATGAATTCACTATGAATAAAATTGAAAGAACCCCTCCACCATTGAGATTAACTGGTGAACAGATTTGGTGGCGAGTGGTTAACTTTTCATCTGTTATTGAACAGCCACATGGTACAACATATGAATATGGAAGTACACATAAATGGACTAAATGGAGTATATTTTGGGATTTACCATATTGGTTTGGTCATTTGATTCATCATAATCTCGATATAATGCATATTGAGAAGAATATTTTTGATAATCTCACAAATACAGTGATGGATATTAATGGAAAAACCAAAGACAACTTGAATGCAAGAAAAAATATGCGACTCATTTGTAAAAGGCCTACTCTTGATGTCGATGAAAATAGTAGGGGACCAAAGCCAAAGGTTGTTTATACATTGAATAAGGATCAGAGACGTGTTGTGTGTGAATAGTTTAAATCATTAAAATTTCCAGATGGGTATGTCTCTAATCTTGGAATATGTGTCGATATGAAAGAATGCAAATTGATTGGTTTGAAAAGTCATGACTGTCATATAATCATGCAAAGACTTATTCCTATTGCCTTTAGGGAACTCTTATCAAATTTTGTATGGGGTGCTATTACAGAGTTAAGCATTTTTCTACATGATATATGCTCCACAGTTTTGAGACAATCACAAATGGAGAAATTAGAAAGAGACATTCCAATTATTTTGTGTAACTTGGAAAGGATATTACCACCCTCATTTTTTGATTCCATGGAACACCTTTTAATTCACTTGTCATACGAAGCCAAAGTTGGAGGACCTGTTCATTTTCGATGGATGTATCCTTTTGAAAGGTAAATTTTTTTCTACTATACTTCCATACTCTGAATGCATAAAAATTTATTAATTTAATTATAGATTAATATCTAATACAATTTATTTTTATCATCATCAGATTCTTATATCATTTGAAAAAAAAATCAAAAATAAGACACATGTTGAAGCATCTATTGTTAATGCATACATTGTTGAGGAAGTGACAACTTTTGCATCATATTATTTTGAGCCTCACGTTCAGAGCAAAAGGCAAAGGCCAGGAAGAAACGATGAGGACCTTATTGATCCGAATTTAAACTCATTCTCAATTTTTAACTACCTTGGTCGATCAAGTGGACCCTGTAAGCAGAGATATTTAACTGGTCAAGAATGGCGGGCATCCCATACATATATTTTACTGAATTGTCCAGAAGTATCATCATTTTATGAGTTAGTATATATATATATATATATATATATATATATATATATATATATATATATATATATATATATTATATTTTTTATGTCATAACATTTAGAGTTATATATATTTTTTTATCGTAGGATTTTTGAAAACTTATATTCTGATTTGTCAACACAAGAGTTTGATCGCTTATGTCAAGAAGAATTTGCACCATGGTTCAAATCATATGTAAGTAGTCTATTTAAATTTGGTTTTCGCTTATGAATTTTGTAATAATTGTTGTATTTGAATTTAGGTTCTTGATAATCAAACTAACATTCAGCAAGAATTTCTAATCCATCTGGCATGGGGTACGAAAGCAATGGTACGCACTTGGCCAGCTTATTTCATAAATGGATATAATTTTCATACTGAAAATTATGGAATGGGAAAAACTACAATGAATAGTGGAGTTTGTGTTAAGTCATCCAATGATGGAGATGCACACAATGATTTTTATGGTTTGCTGGATGAAATTTTAGAGATAGAATATCCTGGCCCAGAAATGCGAGTAATTCTATTCATGTGTCGTTGGTTTGACCTTATCAGAGGGATGAAGGTGCATCCACGATATAATTTGGTTGAAATAAATCATAAGAGATTGTACAAGAAATATGAACCATTTGTGTTGGCACAGCAAGCAATTCAAGTTTTCTATGCTTCATATCCTAGTTTGAAATGTGACAAAGTTGATTGGTGGGTCGTTTGTAAAACGAAAGCACGGAAAAAAATTGAGGAATGTTGGGAGGACATTGCTTATCAACAAGAGAAAGTTACAAATACATTTCATACTGAGGAATATATTATTCCAACGTTACGAGATCCCAGCGAAGTAGTCATAAATGTGGATGCAACTGAAATTGATATTGATGATGATGAGGAGGAGGAGGAGGAGGGGGAGGAGGAGGAGGAGGAGGAGGACGACGACGACGATGATGACGAGGATGATAATGACAATAAGGACTTTGATTTTTTGTAATGGGTAAGTTTTGTTATCTTAATAAAATAAACTTTATGATATTTTATTTTCATATATGATACTGATTTTTTAGGAGCAAATTTAGTTTTAATCTGCAAATTACAAAACTCATAGCTCAATTAGTTAATCTGTCTCAATTAGTATATAATTATTTTATTTTTTTCATTTATATATTTTATATGTTAATACTCTGTAGTTTTTCTATAGGTGATTAGAAGTTATATCTCATCGTCGTCTCAGGGGTTTGTGCACTCTCTTATTTTTAAGAATTATGGTGAGTTTTTTTTTCAAATTAGTCATTAAGCATAATATTTGTATTTACTTTATCATATTTTTGAATTTTCAGAAAATGTTTCGACGGGGTGGTCGTAGACGGAGCTCTCAAGTTACAGCACCTGCAGACACTGTTGCTACACCCCTAGTAGAGGATGCAGCACCGTCGCATACACCTATGCCAGTACCATCGCATACACCTATGCCAGTCCCATCGCATATAGCTACGCAAGTACCTTCCTCTATATGATCGCCTTATCCTTCGGCAGTGCCTTCTCCTTCCACAGTACCTTCACCGATTGAGTCGCCAGTACCCTCTTTCGTTCCTTCTCGACACTCGGTTGCTGAGAGACCAGACACTCGAGAGCCTATATCCCCTTGTGGAGATTCGTAAGTAGAATCAAACTATTTCATTTTTTAACTATTAAAATTATTTAACAAATTTTTTTGTAATTTATAATAGATTTGATAATTCTATCCGTGTTATTCACGAGATTAATAGAATCGTGAATAACCATTGGAGAGGAGACTCGATGAGTTATACAAGCACTCGAGCACCATAAGAGAGCTATGGTGGAGTGAATTTAAGGTATATCTCAATCATTTTATATCTTAAATAAAAGTGAATATATAATATTTATTTTTCTTCTATTGCGGCGATCATTCACTTGGGACATGTTTGATGAGATGGAAATAAAGAGGATTTTCATGAAAAAATGTGACGATCACATTCGTCATGTACTCAATCATGCAAAGTCGAGGGGGAAAAAACCACCATTCGTCACCGAGGAAAATTGGATAAGGATTTCAAATTTTTGGGAAAGTGAGGAGTTTAAAAAAAGAAGTCAACAGAATAAAATAAATCAATCTTTTAATTCTGGAGAAATGTCTACGACATATGCAGGAGGCTCTGTCAATGTGGATGAGCATAGACGTAGATTGGTAATTTTTTAACTCTTTAATATTTTCTTAATCTATTTTTTTACTATTTAATGATTTATAATTATCTTTTTTAGACCAAAGAATTGGGAAAGGAGCCTAATTTTATAGATACTTTCACCCGCACATTTCAGAAAAAAGATAAGACTTGGAGCGGGGACAGAGCTAAAGCAATTAAGGTTTGAATAAACTTTGGATCTTAATTTATAACTTAGAATCTATTATTAATGTATCTGCTCTAACTTTATACTCTTGCATTCCTAAAATTTTATTATTATAAATTTGTTTATTTTTTTTTACAATACAGGAAAAATATGTTGAGCTAGAGGTACCACAGAGATGTTCAGCTTCTGCTAGTTCTGATATTGAGGGGTCTGAGCCATCTGTTGGTAGTGATTTCAATTTATGGCTACAGGCGAGTAGGGGGCCAAAAGGGGGAAGAAAGATATTCGGAATGGGTTCATTGAGCAGAACACATAGAGTTGGTCGTATATCTTCTTCCTCCTCCTCACATACCCAGCAGATGCATAACTTGACTGAAGAGATTTCCCAGTTGAAGGGCATTATAAAGGACAGGGATGAAGAAATGAGAGAAATGCGTCGACAACAAGATTTTATTATGTGGCATCTACAGTTAAGTTCTGTTTCAAGTCAAATTCCTCCCGGTGACGGTGATGATGGTGATGATGATAATGGCGGTGGTGGTGATTGTTGATAAATTTATGGTAAATTTTTTGTTTGAATTTTTTTTCATGTCATGTTATAGTTGATTCTATATTTTCATTTTACCTTGATACATTGCTTCTTATGCCATGTTTGCTATCTATATAAGATAACGCTGCCAAACAAATTCTACTACCTTATTATTAATTTAGCTTTATATCTTCATGTCCTTGCTCTTTTGATTGTTTTTTAGAACACCTTATACTATGATGTGTTATACTAATTCCATGCTGCCTTTGCATAATTTTGATGTTTGAGTTACAATTATGTCGTCTTTTTGATGCAGTGACTAGTTTAATTTGGTGATCATTCTTTTGAACCTTTCATAGAGTAACTATCTCTAATATTGATTTGAGTTCTTTTGTCAATTCTTTTACCAGCATTTGTTATTATTTTTGTTGGCACTTGAAATCTTGTTCTAGTATAATCACATTAGTATATATGTAATATATATACTAATATATATACCAATTAGATAAAGTAGAATAAGGAGCAAATATGGAACAGAATTATGAAGGGGGCTGATCAGTTACATGATTTATCATTTGAGCAATGTAGTTCTCAACCCTGGAAAGTTACATAACGATATGCAAATACATATTGAAATGTGAATCAGGAAGGCTTATGTTTGGCATATTCACTGAATTGCAAATTAAAGAGAATAAAGGACGACATATAATCATCACTGTCAAGTCATATTAGTGTCAACTATTTGGGATTGGCTGCAGTTCTTATCCCTCCATTGTACAATTAGAACACATTGCATATGAATGATTTGAACAAAAGATTTTGGCCAACATGGAAATAAGCAAGGCTAAACATAAGCAAATACGGAATCCACTCCATGATCATTAAAAGGAGTGCATGTGGTCATACTCATCGAGGAACTATCTGAATGTTCAAATGCAAGACTCGAAACAGTTCTGAAGAAATCTATTCGACGGTTTCAAACTAAAAATGATGTGACACTCTGCTAAAGAAACAGAGAAAGAATATTTAACAAATGAAACTTTGAAAATATTCGCACATAGGAGATGTGAACATCTAACAACATTTTCTAAAAAGTGAAATAATGTAATAAGTTCCACACCCAAGTGATAGAACAAGTAGATCCTCCAGATGCAATACAATCAAATGCAAATTGAACAACAATCAACATGGTAGGGGGGATAACAGTGACTATTAGGAACTAAGAGTGCATTTTATGAGTATATATGTAATATATATACTAATGTGAGTATACTGATGTGCTCTTTTTAAGAGCACTTATACACACATTTAACTATACAAAATTAACCACCCAAGTAATAAAAGGATTATCAATGTACTTATTTCATTATCAATTTGTTGAACTTGTTGTTTGGATTTTGGTTATTTGTATATATGAACATGAGGCTTGAACAAAGGATATGAATTACAAACAACTTTAATTTCACATTGATACTTTGCATTTTATGTCATGATGATACTTTGCATGTTATAACAAACAATTTTAGTAACAAATTTCATTTATGTATGTAAATGTTATATACAGATATCATTAATATGTTTGATACATTTTTTTTTAGTTATAAATGTTACTTATTGTTTGTTTGTAATTTGACGCAGGAAAAGAAGCATGGAAGGCGACCGAAGCTCCTGAGACATGACGATATGTATTTTATTTTCCTTTGGATGTCTTGTTACATTTGTTGTTTGGATTGTTATAGAACTTTCATGTTTGATATTATGAGTTGTTGAACTTATTTGGATTTTGGTTAGTTGTATATATTAATATGATGTGTTTAGTTTTGGGATGATTTGTTTGGATATAAGATATATGGATTATGGATGTGTTGGATATGATGTGTTTAGTTTTGGGATGATTTGTTTGGATATAAGATATATGGATGTGTTGGATATGATGTGTTTAGTTTTGGGATGATTTGTTTGGATGTTGTATATGGATGTATTTGATATAAATTGTTGAAGATGCTGCAAGTGTAATATGTAAACAGAATAACAGAAAAATCAAAAATAGATTCTGGATTTTTTTTTTTTGGGACAAATTTTGCGACAAATATATTTTTGTCTCAAATTTATCGTAAATCTTTTACGATGAATCAAGATTTGTCCCAGAATTCGTCACAGATTTGGGACAAAATTAAGTTTTTCGTCGTAAATTAGGAACAACTTTTGGGACGAATTCAGATTCGTCCCAAAATTCGTCGCAAATAGCTTTTTTACCCAACGTGGTTAAAGCGATGTTTTTGGGAGGAAGCGGAGGCGGAATCCACTGCGGCCCCGGACTTGGGATGGGTATCAGAACTGGTGAAGGATTGAAGTGAGCTTTCAAATCAAAACATCCATCGTGAATTAACGTTTGCGTTAACTAGCTCATAAATAAAGAAGAGGAGATTGTGAAAATCCTGAACCGAAAAGAGATTTTTTTTGGGTTGAAAAAAAATTCTCTTTTGGCAGCTCAGTAAACAATATTTATATTTTTCACGTATGCAACTTTTCTATTTCCGAAATTTTCTTTGCAACATGAATTGTAACTTCTATTTGTCTCTTATTCAGTGCAAACAAGTTAATTCTCCGCATCTGTCTTAAATTATTTTATGGGCACTTTCCTGCAAACAAGTGTTCAAGCTGAATGGCAACTCATTTTTCATTCAGAACTGTTGTTACATCTATTTTTATCTATTGTTTAATTTAAAGTTCTTTGCCTTTATGACTGATATTTTAATCTCTCTGGTGACTTCTTTTACTTCAGAAGCTTCTTCTCAGATGGAGTCATGCACAGTCGTCTGACTGAGTTAATTTTCTTAGAAATTTCTTGTCTCGAATCAAACTTTGATTAAAATTATCAATTAGGAAACGACAGGAAGCAGTCGTAGATCTGTCCCTATAAACACACAGCCGAAGCATTAGGTCTTAGTGGATCAAGAAAGCTTCCATTTTTTTTCCTCTGTTCTTCTCCTTTGCCCCTGTTCCTGTCCTTCTCTAGGAGAAGTACTTGGTCTTGAGTTGGTCCATCGATGGGGAGAGCCCCGTGCTGCGACAAGGCCAACGTGAAGCGAGGGCCGTGGTTACCAGAGGAGGATGCGGTTCTCCGGAGTTACATAGAGAAGCATGGAGCCGGTGGCAACTGAATTGCCCTGCCCCTCAAAGCAGGTTTTCTTCTTACTAATTTTTGTTTGTTTCTTGCTTGCATTCGCGTCAAAATCCCTTTTTAAAACCGAAAGGATGAGGAGCTAACTAATGAATTTGATGCCCTATTCCCTTTTTAATTGTTGCTTAAATATTTCAGGACTCAATCGCTTCCTCCCATAGTGGCATCCATTTTGACACCTTCAAACTTGTCATTTTTACGCCTTATATGCCGCGCGTGAGGAATATTAAATGTGATGTTCACCTTCAAACTTGTTATTTTAACGCGCTATATGCCGTGAGAAATATTAAACCGGTATCGTGTGAAGTTTTCGACACATAGCGCGTAACAATGATTAGTTTGGGTTGGTACAATCGACCTTCATGGTTTTAATGATAATAGAAAGTACTATAGCAGTTATAGGAGTTGATCTAATGACAATTGAAATTACATTGTAATAGGCATTGTTCGGATAATAATTATAGATAGTGTAGCAGCGATGGTATTATATCTGTTATTGCTGGGATGGTAATAGCCTACTGTACTAATAACAGCGATTACTTGGATAAACAAGATATTTGATAGTGTAGCATGTTGTTATGAGTATTGTATTATGTTTACTGTAGCACATAGAAGGTGATTACTCAAGGGGCAGGTTGAGGCGCTGTAGCACTGCCTGTAACCGTAGTGTAACAATATTGTTGTAACACGTCTGTAGCGATTGCTTGAACAAAATGCTCAGTTGCTGTAGCATATTGTACAACGATAGCTCGGAAGAATATTTGGCCGGGCTGTAGCAGTGAGCAGAGTGTAGCATTCTTAGTGTAGCAGTGTAGGAGCCTGTTATTATAACGATTTAGTGTAGTGTCACGTAGCAGCGACTTACTATAGTAGCGATGTTATTGTAGCATGATGTCCATGTGGACCTACACTATCTGTTATATATCAATCTATCTAGTTTTACGCGCTATATGCCGTGAGGAATATTAAACCGATATCACGTGATGTTCACCTTCAGACTTGTCATTTTTAAGCGCTATATGCCGTGAGGAATATTAATTAAACCGATATTGTGTGATGTCGATGTTTTTGCATCATATGGTATCACGTAAAAACGACAAGTTTGAAGGTGACAAAATGGATCCGATCCATTAGATTTAGTGTCAAATGGACGGACTCATTCCATTTATTACTATTTTTTGATAATCCACCAACTTCCAGACGTGATAAATGGAGTAATCCACCAACTTCCAGACGTGAGAATGGAGTTTCAGCACCATAATGTTTACGTGCATGTTTGAATGAAAATGATAGTGATCGACCTTTTAATTTGTTTGCCATTGTTGTTTGTGTGCTTCACAAGGAGCCATAGTGGCATCCATTTTGATACCTTCAAACTTTTCATTTTTACGCCTTATATGCCTTGAGGAATATTAAATGTGATGTTCACCTTCAAACTTGTCATTTTTACGCGCTATATGCCGTGAGAAATATTAAACCGGTATCGTGTGATGTTTTCGACACATAGCACGTAACAATGACAAGTTTGTGTTGGTACAATCGACCTTCATAGTTTTAATGTCAGACAAATATGTTTAAGTATGTTTAAGTATGGAGCTTGATCAAGAGGAGTCCTAGTTGTAGGCTAGGAAAGGAGAGAAATCTCGGTATGTCGTGGAAGCCAAGTGGATAGGTCTGGAGGACATGATCCCTGGGTAGTCGAATACTGAGTTCTAGTTGTAGGCTAGGCAAGGGGAGAAATCTCAGTATATCGTGGAAGCCAGGTGGATAAGTCTGGAGAACTTGATCCCTGGATAGCCGAATACTGAGTCTTGGTGAATGAAGCCAGGTTGAGAAAATCCTAGGAGATCCTGCCTCATGTTGGGGGTTATCTTTAATCTTAGTTATTCATCAAAAATTCTATTTAGTTTAAGTAATCAGTGGTTCCCGAGTAATAATTCATTCCTAACACATAGGCAAAAGGGTCTACAATTTGGAATCGAAAATTTTTGAAAAAGTAAGATTTTTCTATATTCCGAGATTAATCAAATTTTTTAACTAAAAATATCTTTCAATATTTACACTTTTGGATAAAAAAAAATACCCCTAATATTTTTATAGCAAAATTTTCATTTTAAATTATAAAAATTAAATAAAAAATATATATTTATATTCTATTAAAAAATAAAGATGTATTTTTAAAAATATTAATATTTTAAAATTGAGAGTAATAGGTTATATATTAAAATCTCTAAATTTTGAATGTATTATTAGGTTGAACGACATTAGATTCTTTGTATTTTATTATATTATATATATATATATATATATATATATATATATATATATATATATATATATATATATATTACCATTTTTACATTGCAATAAGATCATTGATTAAGATTGATGCGATGCATAATGGTAGAGTCTGATAAGGTCAGACAATCAGAAGTCAAGGAGAAGTGGCAAGGTCCGATAAGGTCAGATAGTCAGAAGTAAAGGAGAAGTGATAGTCAGAAGTCAAGAGGATGTAGCAGTTAGAAATCAAAGAGACGTGACAGTCAGAAGTCAAAGGGTGTGACAGTCAACAGTCAGGAGGATGTGACAGTCAGCAATTAGGGAAAGAAAAGGTAGGAGCGCATGGTGGCATCAACCACATGATGCCCGAGCGGATGATTACATATCAGGATCACAGACCTGAATCAAGATGTGCAACCAGGGTGATGCCCTGACCTGTTCCGACTGGTTGGGTTTTCACAACGCCGTCATATCCAGGCCTGGTTCTCTCAGTAACCTAACTTCCGGTCTTCTTTTGGGCGATTTGGCCACAGCTCTTCCTGCTCCTCACGACTTAGGTCAAGTGTTATACCTGATAGATCACTCTAAGCTGCCCCTAGTTATACCTGGGTGGGACATAAGGCGCTACGCAACAATAAGGTTAAGGAATCGTAACCGTCTGTCAGAGAATAACTGTTGTATGTCAGAAAATATTTCAATGGTTTACGGTCATCTGCGAATAGAACCTTCTTCTAGTCCACAAGAGGGTGTCACACGTCCTCCATCACCAAATAGACCTTGACACCCGACATTCCTTGACATCGGTCAGGCTCCAAAGGTACGCACTATCATATAAAAAGGGAGGTCATTTCCCTTGAGCAGATGCGCTCTCTCGTAAATTCGTACTTGTCTTGTACTTTTCATTTTCCTTCGTATATTGTTCTTTCTGAGAGAAAAGTACTTGATTTGAGCGTCGGCGGGTCTGCATCGAGGACTTTTTCCTTGGTGTCTGATTTTTAACATTCTATGTGTTTGTCTGTGGGCAGAGCTCCAAGTACCGAAATACCACCACTTCAATAACCGCCATTCATCAACACCGCTTGAGGGTCTATTTCTTTGAGCACGTGTGATAAAGACATCCTAATTATTTCTCCGTCAACCTCAGCAATAACTCATCCGGCCTTAGACTACTAAAATTCCAGACATCAGAGATTAATTAATTAACATTGTTATATAATAATCTTTGGAATAACATGAGAGAATCTTGCTGACGAAGAACAGGAAGTGAGCAAGAAACATGACGAAAGGAACGGAGACATCTGATCTGGTAACAACTGTAATTAATTTAATCGATTATAATATTTTAGCATTAAACAGCTTTTAATTATTATTATTTATGTTCGATCGGCGGTAGTTAGCTCGCCGGAATAAGCTAGAGAGGGACGCTGCGAAGCACCAGCGTCTCGATGGACAGCCCTGGGCCGAACCCACAGAGCACGCCCCACTGCAGGCCGTCGCCGGTGGTCGCCGCGCCCTTCGCCGCCGCTCGCTTCCTCACTTCGTCCATCACGAACAGAACGGTGGCGCTCATCATGTTCCCGAACTCGCTGAAGACGTGCCTCGACGACTGCAGCTTCCCCTGTTCCAGGCCCAGCTTGGCCTCGACGGCGTCCATGATCCCCCAGTTCCCCGGGTGAGCCACCCAGAACACGTCGTTCCAGTCGGAGATCCCCAGCGGCTTCATCGCCTCGCCGAGGCAGGTCTCCAAGTTGTTGGCTATCAGCCCCGGCAGCTGGTGGGCGACATGGAAGGTCAGCCCGATCTGCTTCAGCTGCCCGCCGACCGCCATCTGGGTCTCCGGCACCGTGAACGGCAGCGCCGCCATGATCTCGAAGATCGGACTCTCGACGCCCTCGACGGGGTCGGCCCCGACGACCACCGCCGCCGCTCCGTCCCCGAACGCGACCTGAGCCACGAGGTTCTGGAAGTCGCGCTCTTCGGGGCCGCGGAAGATGAGCGTGTTGACCTCGCAGGCGACGACGAGGACGCGGGCGGTCCGGTTGTTCTCGGCGATGTCCTTGGCGATGCGGAGCGTCTGCGCCCCGATGTGGCAGGCCTGGTTGTAGAGCATGATGCGGTTGACGGAGGAGGAGAGGCCGAGAAGGTTGGCGAGTCGGTAATCAGCCCCCGGCATATCGACGCCGCTGGTGGAGCAGAAAACCAAGTGGGTGATCTCCGACTTGGAACGCCCCCACTCCTTGATGGCCTTGACGGCGGCCTCCTTGGCCAGCCGAGGCACCTCCTCCACCACGATATCCTGCCGCTCGTCGAAGGAAGTGTCCATGTAGGAACACATCCCGGGTTTCTCCTTCAGCAGCTCCTCCGTCAGGTGCATATATCGCTTCTTGATCATGGTCCTTTCGCCTGCAAGCAAGCAACCGACACGATCATTAATTGATTGATCAAATTAACAGTAGGCGACGACGATCGCGACGGGATGATGAATTGTGTATTACAGAGACGGCGGAACTTCTGCTTGAGCTCCGGCTTGTGGTCGGAATTGGTGACACGGAAATAGAAGTCGGGGTAAGCGCTCTGTTCGTAGAGGTTGGGAGGGTTGGCGGTGCCGATGGCCATGATGGTGGCTGGACCTCGAGCCCTTTGGGGCTTGGGGAATGCATCGACGACGACGTTGTTAATGGAGGCCATGGAGAAGATGAAGGAGAAAGCTAAGAGAGACGAACTGGGTGCGGCGCAAGTGTCGATGCTCGATCGGTGGAATTAATTTATAGGCCAGGCCGCACAGGGTAGTACCGGTCTATTCTGGTTTATCGACTCAACTACCCTGATTTAATCATCATCTCTTTCTTGTTGGTAACGTCATTTTTTTTTTTTTAAATATTTCTCTTCAAATCAACTTAGTTATAGAAAATTGATTTTGTTATTCATATGTCAATCAACGAATTTAATAATTTACATTGCATCAATTACCGAACTAATAATTATCCACGGTATTAAATAAGATATTTTTGATATTTTCATCTTGTGATTAAAGTTTTAGGTCTATATGAGAGTATGTTAATTATTTTGAGATATTTTTTACTTATTACTATTTCTAATCGCGGTCTCTTTCTTGATAACATCAATTTTGTTTTCCCTATTTTATGGTATTTGTCTTTTAATCAACGGATTGTATAAGATTATTTATCATATTCGTATGTCAATCAATGGATTCAATAACTTAAACTACATTAATTATGAGAAACAGATAATTATCCACCGGATCAATAACATTGAGTTTTTTTAGGGAAGGAAAAGATATTAACACAAGTGTTTGCATAAAGTTATTAGACAATTTCAAAATTATTAGAGATATTATTGGAGATATAAGAAATATTGTGAATCAAAATTAATAAACACGAGTCTGGGTCGATGTGAGTTACGGAGTATTTTTTTTTTTTTTTTCACAATTTACTAGAGATTTTAAGGAATTAGTTAAATTTAAATGATACTAAATTAAATTTAATTTATATATTGAGATGATCTAGTAGTATGGTCGAGTGAGCAGAGCAGCAGATCAGATCGGCCAGGCCGAGTGGTTGACAGGACACAGCAGCCGATCAAGCAATGCGATCGAGATGCATGACAGAGAAGGGGGGACGTAGATGGAGAGCTTCAGTTTTTGTGCGTCTGTATCAGGGCAGTCTCAAGATTCCTTGAGGCCCTAGGCAAAAAAATTTTAAAATAATTTTTTTTAATATATTTTAAATTTTCTTTAACATTTTTCATTTAGATGTGGGATCGAAAATAATAATTTTAAAAAAAAATATTTTTAAAATTAGTTATTAAAAAGAATTAAATATTATTTTTTAAAAAAACTAATTTTTGATATAAAATTTAGTTTTCTGACATGTATTTTGATAATAATTTTATTTTTTATTAATTAAATTATTAAATTATTTAATCTTTTTAGTTAGAATTTCAAATAGACTTTATTAATTTTAATTTTAAAAAATTTATTTTTACTAATGCATTTTACTTTATATTTTATGATAAAAAAAATCTCTAATTCATATTATTATCGAGAAAATTAAAAGAAAGAGCGATGAAAAAATATTATCGACAAAGGAAGAGAAGGGCGTTCGGGTATCATTGATGAGGAAGGAGAAACATGCAAAATCGATGATGAAAAAAGAAAAAGGCACAATGCACTGATGATAGAACTATTAGGATATTTAAAAAATATTGAGGAGAAAAGAATTCATTAGGTTTTATAAGAATAGTATTACTAATTGCAAAATAAAATGGGAATTGGAGTAATAATAAAAAAAAGAAAGAAATATGTCAATTTAAAAATGAATTATAATTAAGGTAGAATAAAATCTCATATAAAATTATGGTAGACAATTAATGAGTAAATAAAGATGAGTAAAGGTATAAATAGGAAGTGGAATAATTGACAAGGTGTCATTAATAAATTAGCAAGACATTTATAATTAATTAATATTAATGATGCTAATTTAATTTTTTCAATATCTTTAATTAATTAATTAATGAGTCATGCTCACACCTCATGTGTACTAAGTGTGAGAGAGAATCTCTCCTCATGTATTTATTCATATCATTAATGCATACAAATCAATATACCTTAAAAAATTCTAATATGGGACTATACTCCTATTCACAATAACATTTTTTTTTCCTACTACCTATTCTCCATTCACATATATGCAACACTTTTTAAATGCTATTAGTTTTTTTCTCGAGTATTACATTTGAATCGAATCTTGATAGACACTACTAGATTTGTTACTGCATAAAATCCATAACCGACTACTTTTTGATTGAAAACATCATTTAGAGTAATTTGAGGGTCTGAATATTCTTTTTTACTATTTTTAATCATTTTTATATTTTTAGTATTTAAGATATTTTTATTATTTTAGTCTTGCAATTACAATTTTGGGTTTTATAAGTAACCTTTTTAGTTATTTTGAAATAGTTTATTATTATTATTTTTAACCGCCGTGTCTTTCTCGATAAGGACAAATTTTTTCTATGTTTTAGTATTTCTCTTTAACTTAACGGACAGATTATTTTTGATATTCATACCTCAATCAACAATTCAATAACTTATGCTATATTAGTTACAGAATTAATAATTATCCGCTATAGGAATTAAAGTATGTAGAGATGATTTTTATATGAAATAAGGGGTGATATCCTTTATCTCCATCAGTGGAACCTGGGGTGAGCAAAAGTTCGGTCAAACCGAATAAACCGACCGAACCGACCGATTTTTTAAATTCGGTTCGGTTATTTCGATATTTCGGTTAAATAATTCGGTTTTTTCGGTTCGGGTTCGGTTTTAAAATTGCCTATTCGGTTAAACCGAAAAAACCGAATTATTTATTTCTTTTACAGTTTGCTAAATTACTCCAATTCCACACCAGATTTAAAACTTGGTCAATGTAATTACGGACTCAGGTGGGCTGGACCGGATGAGTGGCTAGGTTTTCAACCTGGTCAAGTTTCAATCTAAATCACTAAATCCCTAAACTTCTCATTCACTCGCCGCCACTGCCCACTCGCGACTCTCCCCCCCTTCGGCCCTTCCCCACCGCGACCGCGTTACCTAAAATCCTGCTCGATCCCTAACTCTAGCCGTCTCTCGTAGTTGATCACCTGCGCTGTTGTGCGATGCTGCAACTCCGCGTCTCCGCCTTGCTCAACAGTCAGCCCTCTCTCGTCTCTCCTTCTGTCGCCTGTCTGACGCTGCAACTTCTCTCCGTCGGTCCTCCCTTGGCTAGCCGAGCACCTGCGAGGCTGCTGGCTGCGACTCAGCATCTCCGACTCCGTCTATCCTCCCTGTTCAAACCCTCCCTCCTCTCGTCACTCTCACCAGTCACCAGTGCTCATTGCTCCAAGGGAAGTCTCGCTAGGACTATCTGCGGCTTGCATAAATTAGAGGTATAAGTTATTTGCAAGAAATTCATTAAGTCACCGTTAGTTTGTGTTCTATTAATCGTTCCTGTGTATGAATTTTGGCTTCCTGTTTTTTGTTTTTTTTTCAGAATATGCAAATTATTAGTTTTAATTCTTCCCTTTTCTTTTTCAGTCTCAGTCACATCTTGGGTCTTGATAACTTTAGTTAGTAATCTTTGCATTGATCTTGTATGAATTTTTATTGAACTCAAGTAGTTAACAGTGTCTAGATATCCTGATAAGTATTATCATGCTTAGTTATAGTTGAGTTTCATATTTGTCTTTTAGTTTTAGTTAATTATATTTTAAACAGTGTTATTACACTTGCAATTTTGAACAGTGTCTGTGATCTGTGAAGACTGTGATCAGTATTTATCTGGTATCAATGCAAGGAGATTTATCAAATATGGATGTTAATAATAGTTGTTCAGTACAAGAATCTGAAATTGGTCCTTCAGTGGGAACAAAAACTACGGTAGATTGTAAAGGAAAGGTAACTAAGAGAAAAGCAATGAAACCAAGAAGTGAAGTATGGGATCATTTTATAAAGTTTACTAATGATGCATTAGATATGAAAGTCAAATGCAAATATTGTGATAAAGAATTTTTTTGTGATCCATATAAAAATGGGACAACAAGCTTGAGATCTCATATTACCTCATGTAAAAAACATCCTCATGTTGTTGAAACAACTCAAGCACAGCTAAGTTTACAACAAAGTTCAAAAGAGGGTGAGGTGGGTTTAACTTCTTGGAAATTTGATCAAGATGCATCCAGAAAAGCATTGTCTAGAATGATCATAATGGATGAACTCCCTTTCAAATTTGTAGAAAGAGAAGGATTTAAAACATTTATGGCTATGGTTTGTCCAAAGTTTCGAATTCCTTCAAGATGGACGGTTGCACGTGATTGTGTTGAATTATATGTAGTTGAAAGGGAAAAATTGAAAAAATTGTTGCATGATTCAGCACAAAGAGTTTGTTTGACCACTGATACATGGACATCAATTCAGAAAATCAATTATATGTGTCTAACAGCCCATTTCATTGATAAAAATTGGAATTTACAGGAAAAGAATTATCAATTTTTGTCCAATTACAAGTCATAAAGGTGAGGCTATTAGTTTAGCCATTGAAAATTGCTTGAGGGGTTGGGGAGTTAACAAAATTTTTACTATTACAGTTGATAATGCAAGTTCAAATGATGTTGCTATCAATAGTTTCAAAAAAAAGATGACTAATTGGGATTCCACTATTCTAAAGGGAGAATATGTCCATATGAGATGCGTAGCTCATATAATCAATTTGATTGTTACTGATGGCTTAAAAGATATAAATCAATCTGTGATGAAGGTAAGGAATGCAATCAAATATGTTAAGCAATCCCCCTCTAGATTAAGCAAGTTCAAAGAATGTGTAGAGATTGAAAAAATTGAAAGCAAGAACTCATTATGTTTAGATGTACCAACCAGATGGAACTCAACTTTCTTGATGTTGAACACAGCTCAAAAATTTGAAAGAGCTTTTGATAGGTTTGATGAACAAGATCCATGTTTTAAATTAGATCTTCAATATACAGAATGACATATTCTTTTGAATGAGAATGAAGAGATGATACTTGAATCAGATGGTAAACCTAAAAGAGAATTGAAGACTTTTGATGGGAAACCAACAAGTGCAGATTGGAATAATGTTAGACTTTTTGCATCTCTACTGCAAGTTTTTTATGAACTAACATTAAAAGTTTCAGGATCTTTGTATGTCACATCCAATACTTTTGCACACGAGATTAGTTATATCCATACCATCTTGAAGGAGTGACAACAAAGTGATGATATTGATGTGTATTCAATGGGAATTAGAATGAAAAACAAATTTGACAAGTATTGGGGAGATCCGGAGAAAATGAATAAGTTGCTTTATATTGCGGTGGTGCTTGATCCAAGGCATAAATTAGATTTCGTAGAATTTATGTTGATTGAATTATATGGAGATGAGAAGGGTGCAAAAGTAGGAAAGATAATAAAGGACACTTTATTTGCTTTGTACAAGAATTATAAGGAAAAAATGGAGCCTCAATGTGGTACTTCAATAGTTTCATCTATTCCAAAATTAGTTGACAATGATAATACTTCAACAAATATGAGTGATTTGAAAAGACAATCAATCATAGCGAAGTATAAGAAACAAAAGGCACAAGTTTTTGGTGATGGCAATATGTCAGAAGTAGACAAGTATCTTAATGAAATAGTTGAAGAATATTGTGATACTTTTGACATTTTGGGATGGTGGAAGCAAAATTGTCACAGATTTCCTATTCTTTCTCAAATTGCTCGTGATGTATTAGTTATTCCGATATCGACAGTTGCTTCAGAATCCGCTTTCAGTACTAGTGGTCGGGTACTTGATTGTTTTAGGAGTTCATTGACTCCTAAGATGGTAGAAAGTCTTATTTGTACTCAAGATTGGCTTCGGTTAAGTTTGCAATCACTCAATGTTGAAGAAATTTTAGAGGATATGGAAAAACTTGAAAATGGTAAGTTTTTATTTTTTTAAAGAAATATAATTAAATTTTTGTTTATAATTATAAACTTTATTTACTTAACTTGCATGTTTTTATCAGATTTCTCAAAAATCATAATGGACTCGTCTTCTTCGACAACACCGGTGACACAATGATCAATGGTATGTTTAAATATAGTATTTTATTTAAATTGACCTCGATACTAAGAACATGAAGCTATATGATGATATAAGTGTTGTTGTTTCTAATTTGCTCACTTTCTAATTTGCTCACTTTATGTGATGTTGTTATTCCTCAATTTTTTGGTGTTTGCAGCTCCATTCATCTATCACTATAGATTCAAAATATTCAAACCCCATAATGTTCTTTAATCCCCATTCCTGTATCCTTAGTTCTAATAACAAAACACGTTTAGAGTTCACAGGAACAATTTCATTGTTCTGCCTTTTGCTAGGACAGTTTTTATGAACTTGCTGGATAAATGCTCATGTAGAAAATTTGTATACATATATCTGCATTATATTTTATGAATGCTATTGGAAATGAGTTCTTGTAAATTTTTGATGGACTTGGCTTTGCTAATAAGTTTTCTTTATTTATTGGTCTGTGTTCAGTTTAGTTCTCCACATTGGTACATTAGTAATTTCAGTGGTCATCAAATTTAAAAAAAAACACACACAAATTTTCTTAATAGTAGCATGCAGTTTGATCTTAAAAATTTATAATTTTCTTAATAGTAGTCCTGTGAAATAGTTGAATTTGTGTAGTTTGATACTTTGATTAGTTGAATTTGTGCAGTTTGATACTTTGATAATGCAGGTTTATTTGGAAAGGATTGCTAAGGAGTAAGGACACATAGCTATGTTGGGTTGACCTTGCTGTTTTCTGTTTTGATGTTGCTCTCTGCTGTTATGCTGTATACGTGAAAGCTGCCAGCCTGCTGCCTGCTATCCAAATTATGAATTTTTATCTTGATGTAACCAAACAATTGTGTGAAGTTTCTTGTATGTCTCAAACAAGTAAACTTTGCTGTTTTTGTGGTGTTTTTGTGTGAAGTTTTGTGGTGTTTTCTTATTCACGGTTTTCTTTAGAGCTTTCTTTTGTGACCTCAATTATGTGATCGAGTGAGGATATGTGTTGGTTTCTTCTAAACCTTGTATTTTTGGTTTCATATAAACTGAGGATATGTAAACTTTGTATGTTTGGTTTCATCTAAACTGAGAATATGTGTTGGTTTCATCTAAACAATTTGCACTGCCATCAGAGCAAACACAACCAACATACATGATCGCATTGCTAAACTTGATTCGTACTTTTTTCAGTATGCCAGAAGTACCACTAGCAAAAGCTGTTTAAAGGCAAAAACTTATTTCAAACATCTTGGGCAACAAAAAAAGCAACTTGTTTCAGAAGTTCCTACTAAATTTCTTAAGCAACAGAAGTTAGTTGCATACAGAATTGCTATGCTGCGGACAAAGCACCGCTGCGGACATGCCCCCTGATCGGTCACCAGTCCGATCAGGGAACCTCCTGATCGGTCTCTGGACCGATCAGGGACCCTCCTGATCGGTTTGTAGACCGATCAGAAAATGATCAGGAGTCCCTGATCGGACTGGTGACCGACCCTATTCGGCTAAATCGGTTTATTCGGTAAAAAACCGAATAAATCGATTTTTTTCGGTTCGGTTTTCTCGGGTTTTTTTGTGAAAATCGGTCGGTTCGGTTCGTTTTAAAAATTTTGGTTTATTCAGTATTCGGTTTATTCGGTTCGGTCGGTTCGATTTTAACCGAATGCTCAGCCCTACTGGAACGCTATAATACTAGGGGTTCCACCGTCGATAAAGAGGGATGACCGTCGATGTCGCTCCTCCGCTGAATCCACCCCTGGCTGTATCTATGGCATTGAAGCTATTGGGATGGAAAAGTCGAAAGGTATTAAAGTTGTTGGACAATTTCAAAGTTATTAGACATTTTATTGGAGATATAAGAAATAGTGTGAATCAAAATTTTAAAAAATTAAATAAGCAGATTTATTTGTGAAGATGGTTTGATGTATTGGAAGATGATATTGTTGTGAGTCCGAGCCCTGTTGGGTTAGACGAACGAGTTGAGTTCTTAACCACCATGTAGATTTCTCGAGACACAGTGCTTCCAGAATATATTGAACCTAACTTATGGATAATCGTGATCACAATCAAACACTGATTATTCATGATGAATTTATAAATTTATAGTACCCGAATGCCATTGCAAAGAAATATTGCTGAAGTTTTTGTTTGCTGTTCTCTTCTCTTCTCTATCGTAACCTATAAATTTATAGGTTACGAATTTACTATTAACATCTGATCACTTTCCATTTATAGGTTACGAATTTACTATTAACATCTGATCACTTTCAGATGGATCATTAATACTTTTGTTACACAGTTGAATAGGTAGAAAAAAAATGTTAATAACAGAACATTGTCCAGAACAGTCACACTCAATACAATGTATAATTCTAATGATCATAGTTGATTGAACGGTAAAGTGGAGAAAAATCCCCAATCCCATTCTTAATTTTGCATGCAGTCCGTTTATCCAAAAAAAATTTATTTCCACTCCCTACATACAAAGTTTCCTTTGCTTCAACTCCCCTCATGTAAATATCATGACCTAATTGCCCTCAGATTTTTTAGGTATAAAAAGTCCAAGAATGAGTATAATTCTTCTTAAAGTCAGCATTTTATAATAGAATCGAGTATATTTTCTATCAAAATTATCTCTCATATTTTTTAGGTATAAAAAAAATCTAAAAACGAGTATAATTCCTGTTAAATTCAGTATTTTACATTATAATCAAGTATATTTTCTATTAAATTGAGCATGATTTTTTCTCTGCTTAATATAATTTCTCCTAAATTCAATACCATTTAAACAAAATTTAGTATATGTTCATCCAATTTAGTATCATTTAAAGAAAATCGTGTATATTTTTCTATCAAAATTAACTCTCATATTTTTTTAGGTACAAATAATCTAAAAACGAGTATAATTCCTATTAAATTCAGCACTTTAAACTAGAATCGAGTATATTTTCTATTAAATTGAGCACAACTTTTTTCTTAATATAATTCCTCCTAAATTCAACACTATTTATCATTTAAAGAAAATCTAATATATTTTTCATCCAATTGAGTACCATTTAAAGAAAATCTAATATATTTTTCATCCAATTAAGATGAAAAAAGAATCGTACTCAATTTGATAAAAAAATATACTAAATTCTAAATTTAATGTACTGAATTTAAGATGAATTATACTGATTTTTGAACATTTTATACCTAAAAATATCATGGGGTAATTAGATAAATATGTTTGACTGGAGAATGAAAACAAAAAATTTGGGAAGTAGAGACTACATGCAAAGTTATGTTTGTCAATAGGGGCTGCAAGCAAATTTTCCCATTGAACCAACTGAATCACATGCGCGTTTTTAATTAGCCACATATAAAATCCACCTACCACTGCCATGAATGTCATTCTTGTTGATGGGGATGGTTAGTAGTTCTGTGTCTGTTCTTTTTCTCTGTTAAATGTTCAAACATGACCTCCATTCCTCCAACCTCGTCTAAGCTTTTGGCAGATAATAAAACCTTTCACTGTTGCTTGGAGGTTTTTAATACGACCAGTTCTAGATTTTGAATTAGGGTGTCCTGTTGATAGAAGATGACAACTTTAATTAGTGGGATAAAGGATTAATTCATGACTGATGTTTGTCCTTGACGAAAGAAATTGCTTCAACTCTTTTGGTCATTTGACGATTGATTATAAATTGATCCCGTATATGTCTTCGAAGAAAAAAAATTCCTCCCATCGTCTAATTATTTGACGGTTGATTATAAATTGATCTTATAATTTATTTTTCTTCGTATAATATGAAAATACATTATGAAAGATATTTGAAATGAGTATAATTATTTTTTACATAAATATTTATAATATCATAGTTAGTATGATTTATTTATTTTTTACATAACTTAAAAACGAAGGGTGCGCCGTAATTATTTTTTACTACCCTGAATATTTAATTTTTATTCAATATTATCAAGGCAGCACGCAATTCAATGTGAATCCCATGCAAATGCCAAGTCATATTTGGACGCCTACTGGCTAGAAAGTAAGGGCTTGAACAATCCAAAATGTTAAGTGATTACTATATTTCAATTAATTTAGACAAACTATTTGATCCTGAAATCAGTGAAGTACTGGATATGTGACTCTGATAAAATGTTGACTGAATAAAGATGTTTTTTTCTAAAAGTAATTTTGTAATACTCTTATGGGTCAAAATGAATCTGAGTGATTGGATCAGGAAAGAGGTCTTTAATATATGTCTTCTAATATTCAAGTCAGTGATTGATAAAAAGTGATGAATAATAATAAGAATAGTAGATGCGTGTGTAAAATTATACAGCCTTATGTCGTGTGAGCATACTACGCCTGTAAATAGAAACTCCTTTTTATAGTGTTACTGTTTATCTGTGCATAAATCTCAAAGTATTTCCAAAAAAAGGACAGACCATAAAGATACTTTGACACCTCTTCCAAAACGGACTCGTAATTTTTGCGTTTGATAAAGAGGAAGTTTCTAATGTACAACTTGCATGTAGAATATTCTATGCCTTCCGTGACACAAAATGCTAAAAAAAATATGAGACAGTTGAGATAGGGACCCATAATGTGCTTATATGGCAAGTCGACCGAGCTCCTTTTACGACCCGATCGATAATCGCTCAAGCTGATCAGACTTATAGAGTGTTTCCAGGAACTTGTCCATCACTCGACCTATCTGTTTTAGCCAAAGAGTTAGATCGAAACAGGCGTCCATTTTGTCCGATCGGAGCGCAGTTCCGATCGGCTGGATGACTCGACCGAGCTAATAATCGTGATGTCTTCAAATAGAAAAGAAGTCTTGGCTCTGGAGAGTGTTGACTCATCTATTTCTCAATGCTGAGGAACTTGGCATCTGATTGGCTCACTAGTCCGGTCGGATAACCTCTTGGCCAGTCGATCGGTTGTGCTAGCTTCAAAGGTTGATCCTTTCTTGATTTTGACTGTCATGTCAACCGACCTTCTTAACTTTGACCAACCTCAAAGGCTCCACATCATCCGCCATATCACAAGCTTCCCTTTAAATCTAGTTGAAGGAGGTTGATAGTCCGACTGACTAGATAATTGTGTTGCTGGTGCTCCCTTATCCTCTGATTGGATGCTCGTTCTTTATTGTACCATTTGGCTTAATCTAATGTTTAACTTATTTGTTGACACTTTTAGTATCATTTGTTTCCCGAACGAACGCTTCCTCTTTGCACCATCGCCCGGTCGGCTCGAGCTGACGTCACTATGATACCTTGGAAATATGGCACATCACTCATCATTAATGCATAACATAATGAGCATGCCTTTTCATCATAAGCTAGATTATTATCGTCCATCCCTCATAAATGTCATTGGTATTTTGTTGCCACATGTCAAACGCTGATGGAGAGAATACCTGATGTGACAGACGTCCATTGAGGTTTCGATATTGTAGGATCATTACGCTGGGGGGTGTGAATAGCACTCGCGATTTTCATAATTTTCAAAAAATGTTCAATCAGAATAACTCGTCGCGAAAATTGAAAGTAAAAACACAAGCAATCGCAAACACACCAAGATTTACTTAGTTTAGAGCCTGTGATAACTCCTACTCCAAGGCATGCACGTGAGATTACTTTCAATGGGTAATCACTAATCAAACGGAAGATTACAAGTACAATTTTAACTTAAGTACATGTAATTTGAAATGTAAATAATACCAACGACTTGAAGAATCAAATTTTTAGCGCAGTAGAGACTTTTGGGTGTCGTGGAGGATTTATCGGAGTAGTGCGTAGAAGCGGAAGATGCTTAGAATGCTTTTTTTTAGGAGATGGTTGAATCCTCCTTTTATAGTCCACTCTAGGGGCCCGAAACTTCTCCCGGGTGCCCCCATTGGGCTGACATGGTGTGCTCTCGTCGAAACTCAATTAGCCAAAAGTTATCCACCTCTGGGTGCCCGGACCACCCCCGGGCACTTGGACCATAACGTAGCCTCGCAAGTCAGTGCCCTCCAGCTCAGCAAACCAATCATCTTTTGGCGGTCTGGGCGCCTTGAGCAACTCCGGATCCTCGGACCATGAGGGCGCCTGGATTCCGAGAGACCAGTCTCCCTCCGGGCGCCTGGACCACCATTTTGCTAAGTTCATCTTTCTGCAAAATAAGATTAGTCTAGGTAATAATATGTAAAGAACGATAAGTTTTGACAGCCTTCAGATTGTCCAATCCTAACTTTGAGTTTCATTGAAACTCTAGGCCGGACCGACGCCTACTGTTCTCTCTTCGGGAATGCGTCCTCACCTACTCCTTTCAGGAGAGTTTATCTTTTGTCAGATCAGTTCTCCATACCGTCTGGACTTTTGCTTACCATTCGAGACTTCAGGACTTCATGCTGGAAGTCTGATCCACGACCTGTCCGATCTTCCACCTGGTATCCGCAACCCCCAGGATTTTCACCTAGATTCCTTGACTCTAGGATTTTGCCCAAAGTCCTTGACTTGCCAAGATTTTGCCCCTAGACCATGACTTCGTTGTCTAACCACAGCTAGGGCTTTCCACTTGCCTAGCCTCAATTATGACTTTTTCTTTACCTTAAATCACTTAGGACTTTCCTGCAAACTCAGTTACACTTGTTAGATAATAAAAAACCTTAACTTTGAACTCTTTGCCATAATCGAAACTTAGCTTTGATCATCTGGTGCTTCCTGCACCAACAATCTCCCCTTTTATATTATGGCAACACAATTCAAAGTTAATTAAATCATAACAATAAATAATAGTAAATAGTTTATTACTTTTTAAAAGTAATTAGATCACAAACACTCTAACTAGATAAAGTAATTGATGGATAAACTTGACGGATCAAGTTTCAATGAGAGATCACCACGTCACAATGGTCCAAGTGCCCGGAGGGGTTCTAGGCTCTCGGAATGGGCCTATATAAAGGCTTTTGACTAACGGTTTCAAAAAATCATCTGCTATGACTTTTATATTCGCGCGCTACTCTAAAAAGGCTCCGACAACACCAAAAAGTTGCTCCAAAGTTTGAAGAATGAAGACTTCTTCCCTTTTTCTTTCTATTTGTCGGTAACATTTATATTTCAGTTATTTGTACTTAACTTGTAAATCTATATTGAATTGATAGTGATAGTCCATCGAAAGTACTCTCACTTGTCGCCCTTGGAGTAGGAGTTATTGAAGGTTCCGAACGAAGTAAAAAATTACTTGTGTTAGCGTTTGAATTTTTGTGTCTCTTTTCTGTTGCATTCTTGATTCTTTTTTTTTTTTTAAAGTGATAGTCGTTATTCAACCCCCTAGATTTTTTTAAAAAATCCTCCAAATATCAACTCACTTAGAATTTTTTTAAAAATCCTTACTTTGAAAAGTTCACTTAGATTTTTTTTTTTGAAAAAGCTCGCTTAGAATTTTTTTTGAAAATCCTTACTTTGAAAAAGTTCACTTAGAATTTTTTATAAAAATCCTTTGAAAAAGTTTACTTAAAAATTTTAAAAATAGATTACTTAAAAATTTTTAAAGAAGTTTACCTGAAAGTTTTTTTTTCAAAGCCTTACTTGAAACATTATTTTTGACAAATCTTTACTTCAAAAATACTTCTAAAAATATTTACAAATTTTTTTTTTTACTAAACTAAACTTTTGTTCAAACCTCTCCCTAAATCCGATATATATAAAGTGTTTACTTTCAGTTATATTTTTCCATTATTAATCACATATTATGCTTATTTTTCTTTCTCCTTAGTTTTTTTAATGAATACCAAAGGGAGAGAGTAAGGGTTAATGTAGAAAAAGAACAGGCAAACTTGATCAAGCAAATCAAACTGAAAACTAACTTAGATCATTTATTTGCTATTTGCATACTGCCTTTCAATAAATTTTTTTTTTCTAATTTTAACCCAGCTTGTCATTGTATCAAAAATGGAGAAATTATTTGTGCAATTTACATTAATGATCTAACTCAGATTTTGATGAATAACAAGTAGATTAAAGCTAGAGTGTTTATGGTATAATTACTTTAGCAAGTGTGCAGGAGTTGACGAGTTTGTAGGACCTGACACCAGGCTGAAATTCAACTAGGTTGGTGAGACCTGATAGTTGGTGCGAATTTCAGATAGGTCCACGGGACCTGATATCTAGAGGGAAGTCTGGTTGGGTCCACGGAACCTGACAACCGGCCAAAGTCCAGTTGGGTTTACGGATCTAACAACTAATGGGAAGACCTGGTGTGTTAAATATGAGTCAAGCAACTCCAGTTGGTAAGTAAAAGGTAAACAACTGGAGGAGAGATCCAATGAGGACGCATTCCTAATCGAGGAAACAGTAAGCGTCGATCCGACCCGGGAGTTTCAGCAAAACAAAAGGTCCGGACCAGACAGTCCAGAGATTGTCAAATTGCTACTTTTCCTTTTTCCTATTATTTCTTTGTGCTAACCTTATTGCAGGAAAAAAGGGAAAAGGGGGCTTAAAACAAGGTGTCCAGGCACCTGGACGGTCTGACCCCCTAGAGTTGCTCCTGGTGCTTGGGTAAGCTTCGCAGCGGGTGCCTGGGCAGGCACCCAAGCGGTCTAGGTACCCAGAGTTGGTCCAGTGTCTGGACTAAAAAAATCATCCAGAAGTTGAGTTGGAGCGCGATAACTAACCGAACCCATGTCACTGGTCCAAGCGCTAGAGGGTGTCCAGGCGCTAAGAGGTGGATAAATTTGACGGATCAAGTTTCGATGAGAGATCACCACATCAGCAATGGTCCAAACTCCTAGAGGGGTTCCAGGTGCTCGGAATGGACCTATATAAAGACCTTCGACCAGCAGCTTCAGACAATCATCTGCTATGACTTTTATATTCACGCGCTTCTCCGAAAAAGCTCCGACGACACTGAAAGGCTGCTTTGAAGTTCGAAAAACGAAAACTTCTTCAAATTTCCTTTCTGTTTGTCGGTAGCATTTTCATTTTAGTTTTTATACTCAGATATCATTGTAACTCATTTTTGAACTGATAGTGATTGTCTAACCAAATCACTCAGGGAGTGCAAGCCTTGGAATAGGAGTCGTCGAAGGCTCCGAACCAAGTAAAAAATTACTTGTGTTAGCGTTTGAACTTTTGTGTTTCTTTTCCGCTGCGTATTCTTGATTTTCTAAAAAGTGACGATCGCTATTCACCTACCCTCTAGCGTCTTTCCGATCCAATAAGTGGTATCATAGCAAAGTTAGCTCTAAATTGGTGCAACCACCAATCAGGCAAGGGAGTGACTTTCAAACCTTCTTTTAATTTTTTTATTTCAGTTTTGAGCTTCTCAATATAATGCAAATTGGTGCAATTGCCTCTTTAGAAAAATCTTCTCGTCTCTTTCTGCAATAACTTGAATTAGTGCAACACCAATCAGGTCTTTTTTTGTCCCACACTACTTACCCCAATACTAAGTCTTGGCAATATTTTTAAGTTTTTCTTTCAGAAACTAATGGCCCAAAATGAGGGATACAGCACCGTTCATCCCCCCTCTTCAACGGGGATGACTTTCCATATTGAAAGAAGCATATGAAAGTGTATCAGAAGACAAATTTCGACCAATGGTTTAGCATCCGCAAAGGATATAAGCCTTCAATTGATAACAACACAAGAATTCCAATGGACCCAGAAAACTAGAATTTGGAGATGAAAAAGAAGGTGCAAACTGACTTTAAGGCATTAAACACGATCCAGTGCAAACTCATGAAGGAAGAATTGAACCACATCGGCTCGCACAAAAATGCAAAGGAACTTTGGGATAAATTCATCGAGTTGCACGAAGGAACAAATGAGGCAAAAGTAACTGAAAAGGATTCATCTCTGAATAAAATACTTGACATCAAAATGCAGGAAGAAGAAAATGTAACTTGGGATGAGGCGTCTTCCGAAGAATAGGACATTGAAGATCGGAAGCATCACAACTACCTCGCGTTGATAGCATCCAAAAATCTGAATTAGAAAATGAGGCGAATCAAGATGACGAGTCTGAAGATGAATCAAGCTACAAGTCCACACTCATTTCTGAATCAAGCCTTCTTACTGTTTATAGAAGGCGCCTTCCATAAGATAAATTTTAGACGTTGCAGCGGATAAGTGCCGAGCTGATCTGGATAAAAGTCGGGTTCCAGGTGCCTGGAATGGTTATGAGCGCCCCGGACTGGTTCGAGTACCCCGGACTGGTCCGAGCACCCCGGACTGGTCCGAGCACCCCGGACTGATCTGGGCGCCCCGGACTGGTCCGGACGCCCCGGGCATCAGAAGTCTGCCTTTTGCTAACTTTTGGTCCGGGCTTCCTTCTTTAGTTCTGCTTGCCTCGGTCTAAGTCTTCCGCTCCGACTCCGCTCACTTTGGTGATTTCGACCATTCGGAATAGGGCTCACCCGAACCCAACTTCCGGCCTTCTCGAGCAAACTTAAGCTCCGGCTTCTCGTCCCTCGGAATCACTGCTTGCTTCTTTTTCGTCTGCTAGCGTACTCTTCCACAGCTTTTCGCCCCTCCGATAGCTGTGTCTTTTGATCCTCGAGCAATCTTCCGCTACAGCTTCTCGTCCCTCGGAAACACCACACGCTCCCTTCTTGTCCGCTGATGTACTCTTCCACAGCACCTTGTCCGTCAGATGCACCGAGCCCGTCGGCTCTCTCCCGTGTCGTCCTTCTTGCTGACTACGTCTTTCGCTCGACGCCTTGTGCTCCTAAGTTTCTGTACACTTAGACACAAGATTAAACACAACATGACCTAACTTAACTTGTTTGATTACATCAAAACTACCTTGGGGTACCAACACCGAGGGCATCCGATCGCGGTCGGTAGACCGACATCGACACACGAACGTTTCCACATTCAAACTCTAGGTGTCAGTAACAAACTTTACTATTGTACTTACAAGAATTAGGCTACAATGCTATCTTTGTAATTTAAACAAACTCTATAAAATAAATCTTTCATCAGGAGAATAGGTGGAGGATGTAATGCTCGTCGTCATGTGATTCCAACTCAGAAGAAGAAGCAATGTTCCCATCAAGTGCAGTGGTTGGTGATGACGGATAAGACAACATGCATCTCGTTTTTTCTGAGTCTTATTAATATATATAATTTAAACTAAACAAACGTAATCGATATGACGTCGATCATTGTATTGCATGGTAGATTGTTAGGTGTGATATGCTGAGGAAGGTGCATGGGATTCCTGTTTGGATTTTTATCAGGTATATATATATATATATATATATATATATATATATATATATATATATTAAAGAAAACACAATCTAATTCCAGTACGGCTCATATTTTAGTGGTGAATGCTAATTTTATGTACGTTTTTATCACGTTTGGTTTACTATATATATTTAATAAAAAAAAGAATCATGATGATCGTAGACCGAAAACTATTTTCCATGCTTAGTTTAGGGGCTGGGTTGGTGTGGACCAGACCGATTAGGTAGCAACCTAAAAACAAAGTTTTTTATTATGAAATTTTTTTAAAAAATATTTTGGTCAAAAACATATAGCTTTTTTTTCAATTTACATTTTCAAACACAATGAACCAGTAACATTGAATCCAGATGATTGATCTTGTCCTAAAAAAAATTTTCACTTATCAGGATAAATAAAGAAGTGCTCACGTTGAGCTATACGGAAGTCTAACATCTTATGATTACACGTCCCATTTGAAAAAAAATTTATATAAGTATGTCGTAATTGAAGATTGAATTACAGATATTTGGATGATAACTTACAGTCCTTCCACGACACCGTAACTCTAAGGGCCAATTTGCATTTTAAAATTTTATCAAAGAGTGACTGGATAAAATTAAATTTCATAGTCTCCCTACCTCTTGGATTTTAAACATTTTAGTTGATCAACAAATGGCCATTAGGCCGGTCCAAATCCTAAGCTAAATGGGCCAACGTTGTCATATGTGTGGAGATCAGGAATTCAGGATTATAAATGTCTAGTATTACTCTTTATATCTACGTGTGATCGGGGTGCAATCCCACGGATATTTTTCACTGCCACTAGGATAAATCAGAAAGTGGAGTTGTAAATAAGCTAAGTCGCTAGGGTCTCATTTCATTAGGACACAGTTTCATTCTATAATTAGCAACACATCATATAAATAATATCATTTCCCAACTTATCGGGCTTTTTGATTTAACGAACTAAATCTCACCCTTTGATAAATTAAAGAAATAAATATTAAGTATACGTGCTTGTTATTATATCATGATTAAGAATACGCACTTCCATAATAATAGAGGTCCTGTTCTTTTTTTTACAGTTAGTATAAAAAGAACAACCTCAAATGGTCTTGCTCAATACATTTAGAGTGTACTAGTGTAATTTTATAGTCAAGATAAACTAATACCAAATTACACTGCAACCATTCCAATGATTTGCCACATTCCATCTTGGTTGTGAGCAAATATTTATAATTTATAAGGAACTGATAATATGATCTTTTGTGTGACATCACACATCATGTTATCTTCAATATAAATTAAATGGCCCCCAGGGCGTAGCACAGACGGTGGGCGCATGGTATCTCTGGCGTAATGGTCAGGGGTCGATTCGCAGGAACTGACGACCTGAGGTTTACCCCACCATGCGCCTATGGTCTGTGTACCTGCATGAACCTCCCTCCATATTCGTGGGGCCGGCACTAGGGGGGCCGCTAAGGTAGCGGATCTACCTTTTTTTTTAATATAAATTAAATGAACAACTACATTTAGCATATAAATGTAGACATTTGACCAATGTGATTCTTATTTCAAAATAAATGTGTATACAAAAAACTAGGCTTTTAGTATGCATTCTAACACAGGTGACCAAAATGAGCCTATATAAAGACCTTCGACCAACATCTTCAGACAATCATCTGCTATGACTTTCATATTCACGCGTTGCTCCGAAAAGGCTCCGACGACATTGAAAGGCTGCTCTGAAGTTCGAAGAACGAAAACTTCTTCAAATTTCCTTTCTGTTTGTCGGTAACATTTTCATTTTAGTTTTTATACTCAGATATCATTGTAACTCATTTTTGAACTGATAGTGATTGTCTAACCAAATCACTTAGGGAGTGCAAGCCTTGAAATAGGAGTCGTCGAAGGCTCCAAACCAAATAAAAAATTACTTGTGTTAGCGTTTGAACTTTTGTGTTTCTTTTCTGCTGCGTATTCCTGATTTTCAAAAAAGTGACGATCACTATTCACCTACCCTCTAGGGTCTTTCTGATCCAATAAGTGGTATCATAGCCAGGTTAGCTCTAAATTGGTGCAACAACCAATCAGGCAAGGAGGTGACTTTCAAACCTTCTCTTAATTTTTTTATTTCAGTTTTGAGTTTTTCGATATAATCCAAATTGGTGCAATTACCTCTTTGGAAAAATCTTCTTATCTCTTTCTGCAATAACTTGAATTAGTGCAACATCAATCAGGTCTTTTTTTCTCCCACCCCACTTACCCCAATACTAAGTCTTGGCAATATTTTTAAATTTTTCTTTCAGAAACTAATGGCCCAAAATGAGGGATACAACACCGTTCATCCCCCCTCTTCAACGGGGACGACTTCCCATATTGAAAGAAGCGTATGAAAGTGTATCTGAAGACATACTTCATCTAATGGTTTAGCATCCGCAAAGGATACACGCCTTCGATTAATAACAACACTAGAATTCCAATGGACCCAGAAAACTAGAATTTGGAGATGAAAAAGGTGCAAACCGACTTTAAGGCATTAAACACGATCCAGTGCAAACTCATGAAGGAAGAATTGAACCGTATCGGCCTGTACAAAAATGCAAAGAAACTTTGGGATAAACTCATCGAGTTGCACGAAAGAACAAACGAGGCAAAGATAACTGAAAAGGATTCATCTCTGAATAAAATACTTAACATCAAAATGCAGGAAGAAGAAAATGTAACTTGGGATGAGGCGTCTTCCGAAGAATAGGACATTGAAGATCGGAAGCATCACAACTACCTCGCGTTGATAGCATCCAAAAATTGGAATTAGAAAATGAGATGGATAAAGATGATGAGTCTGAAGATGAATCAAGCCACAAGTCCATACTCGTTTCTGAATCAAGCCTTCTTACTGTTTATAGAAGGTGCCTTCCATGGCTATGGAAGGCACCTTCCATAAGATAAATTTTTGACGTCGTAGCGGATAAGTGTCGGGCTGATCTGGATAAAAATCGGATTCCAAGTGCCTGGAATGGTAACGGGTGCCCCGGACTGGTCCGAGCACCCCGGACTGATTCGGGCGCCCCGGACTAGTCCGGGCACCCCGGGCATCAAAAGTCAGCCTTTTGCTGACTTTTGGTCCGAGCTTCCTTCTTTAGATCCGCTCCCCTCGGTCCGAGTCTTCCGCTCTGGCTCCGCTCGCTTTGGTGATTTCGACCATCCGGAATAGGGTTCACCCGAACCCAACTTCCGGCCTTCTCGAGCAAACTTACACTTCAGCTTCTCGTCCCTCGGAATCACTTCTTGCTTCTTTCTCATCCGCCAGGGTACTCTTCCACGGCTTTTCGTCCCTCGGACAGCTGTGTCTTTTGCTCCTCGAGCAATCTTCTGCTATGACTTCTCGTCCCTCGAAAATACCATGCGCTCCCTTCTTGTCCACCGGTGTACTCTTCCGCAACACCTCGTCCCTCAGACGCACCGAGCCCGTCGGCTCTCTCTCGTGTCGTCCTTCTCGCTAGCTGTGTCTTTCGCTCGACGCCTTATGCTCCTAAGTTCCTGTACACTTAGACATAAGATTAAACACAACATGACCTAACTTAACTTGTTTGATCACATCAAAACTACCTTGGGGTACCAACACCAAGGACATCCGATCGCGGCCGGTAGACCAACATCGACACAAGAACACTTCCACATTCAAACTCTAGGTGTCAGTAACAAACTTTACTATTGTACTTACATTCTGCAAACAAAAAGTGTAGCCTGTTACATTTATTCGAATTATTCACTATATTCGATTCCCTCTTCCGGGGGTACCGGAAGAGGTCTTTAGTGAATTACCCATCGATAGGTCCGCGGAACCTGGGTCTTGGAGTAGGAGTCATCGAAGGCTCCGAACCAAGTAAACCACTTGTGTTTTCTGGTGTTGGCTTTTCCTATTAATTTTCCACTGCGTACTCTAATCTATTTTTAAAACCTAAAAGAAAATTTTTGAAAATCACGTGATTCACCTCCGTCTCACGTGTGATCGATCCAACAAGACCACTTCGGTTTAGCCTTAGGACGTTGCTGCTACAACTCTACCGGAAGCCACCTCCGTCACCCTCTTCGTCTTCTATTGGGGATAGGAAAGGGGGCGTCAGGCGTGTGGGAAGAAAAGGGAATCACCATAGTAACCTAGCCCCACTATTTATCCGTGTGGAGGAGAGGAAATAAAAGGTTTTCTCTCAATCTCAGCCATCCATTTTGATGAGAAAGATGGATGAAGATCTGACCATTAGATCATGAGATGAGCAGTTTAGATCTTTTGAAATTAAATTGAGATTAATTTGAACAAATAGTCTATGTAGCTCCAGATCTGGATAGAAGGCTAGATGACTAGATCTGAGTGAAAGAACAAGATCTCTCTAGATTTAGATCAACGATTTATATTGATTTAGTTTGATCTCCTCCATTTTATCTGCAAATCAAGCTAAATTTGATCCAACTCGACCCTAATCCATAACTCTTTAAATTTTCTACAAAATCACATTAAAATCATGAGATTTAATTCCACAATGGTAGGAAATTTATAATTAAGTCCAAAATGAATTCCTACTCGTAAAATATAATATAAACACTAAATTTATCATATGAGAAGGTAAAAATACAAAAATAAGAGCCACAATAATAGATAAAAATGCTAGTTATCAATTATCGATGAAATCACATTTTAGTCAATAAACACTTATGGTAGTTCTACGAAATCGTGATTTCGTCAGTACTTTTTTAGTTTTTTTATTATATATGTGCTTCCCCGATGGAAGAATATTTCCATCGGGGAATACCGACAAAAATATATTCCCGTCGATAATTCCATTGGTAAACCAGGTTTTTTTTGTAGTGTGAGGGAATAGTAGAGCCTCCATGTGTTTTTTACATGTTAAGATATCTGTCTACGTGGAAGAAATCAAAGATAGACCGGCTCAACCTGCCGACTAGGATGAAGATTGTTTAGCCAATTGAGAAGGGGATCGGACATGCTCAACCCATCGACCGAGACGAGGATTGCTAGCCGACCGAGACAAAGATTGCTTAGCCGACCGAGAAGGTGATTAGACAGGCTCACCCTGCCAACCGAGACAAGGATCGCTTAGTCGTCTTAGATGCTCATTCGTAATTACTCCCAAGCGGCTATACCCTAGACCTTTGACCAGCGATGTCCATGTTCTCTTGAGCAGTTATGCCTTTGATATGAATGGTTCCATTAGGCTGATAATCTATTGGTGTGCGATAGCATTCAATAAGTCGAAGACGAAGGGTCAAGGGCATTAATGATCATCCTTAATATGCCTATGATTAATGATAATCTAAAACACACCCATTAAATTATAATTTTAACAGGCCCACTAAATGATAATAATTAGCACATCCGGAAGGTGTAAAATCGAAAAGAGAAATAAAGGTTCACTAATACAGGGAAGATGAGAAGTCATGAAAGGTAGCATAAAAAGAGGAGCAAGCAAGAAACAACCAAGTTCTTCTTTTTCATAGAAAAAAGTCACTCTAAACTATTCATTAGCTCACTTTACTTCCCATCCTTGAATTGGTTCTTACTTGGGAGTTGGAGTGGCAACGCTAAGGTATCCCGGCGTCATTTTAACCTTTGTCTTCAATTTTTGTCATTCTCCAGGTTCTCCCAGGGCAATGGTTCCTCCCTTCGTTCTTCCTCCTTCTGTGGTTCTAAGCAACAACAGTTAATATATTCGCCATGTCACCAATGGACTTTCCTCCAAAAGTCTTAGCGTAGGATGATGTATAATATAAGTCTCAATGTTTTAACTAAATTACAAATAATCCTGCACCAAGACTGGGAGATCCACCGGTGACATAGCAAATGTATATTGGTTGTTGTCGCTTAGAACCGTTAGAGGAAGGTGAACGAAGAGAGAAACCACCACCATTGGAGAACCTGGAGAATAATAGATTGAAAATAAGAATTAGAATGGCGCTGGGTCGTTGCCGACGCTGGCTAGCCGGTCGCCCCCCCCCCCCCCCCCCCCCCCATGTGATGCCTCGGGGGTTGTTGTCGGTCTCCTTCTGCCGTCAGCAGTTGCTGCCGGCAGAAGGACAACCGCTGGTGGCCTTGGTGGCCACTGTCGGCCGCTTGGCGACATTGCCTTGCTTGTTGTCGTCCACCTGTGATGCCTAAGGGGGTTGCTGCCAGTCTCGTGCTGTCGTTGGCAGCCGTTGTTGGCTCCTAGCTGCTGCTACTGACCCCGGCGGTCGTTGTCGGCTCTTGTCGACTGTTGCTTTCCGTCGGTGTCGGAGGATATAATTATTTTTGAATCTTATATACAATTGTAAATATTTTATTGTTTCTTGTGTAGGTTTGTACACTGACGCAGTTTGGAGAGACGCTCATTGTTGTTCTCCTTTGTCAAGTATATGCATTTATATTTGTTTATTAATAATGATAGTAATAATGATATTGTATTTGTCTATTGTACTATCTCTTGTTTTTATTTTGGTTGTTATATAGTATTTTCATATGTATGTTCACTTGCTTCATATTTACCATTAGTTTGTTGTCTAGAAGTTTTTTATTATTGTAATTTATTGTAAACAGACAAAATGCAGAATGAAAGAACTTGGATGTATAAGAAGAATTTGCCTAACCGTCGGGGTTTAACTGATGAGTTTATCACTGGCTTGAGGCAATTTTTGAATTTTGCATATAGTCAAGCTGAGTATATGGATAGCAATAAGATAAGGTGTCCGTGTAAAAAGTGTCACAATGGTAAATTTTTACCCTCTGATAAAGTTGAAGAACATCTTTGTAGATTTGGATTTGCCCCGAATTACTATAATTGGACATCTCATGGTGAGTCGTTCATATCTGATGAGGATTATGAACGAAATATACAAGTCTCAGTTAGTGGTGATCAGAGTTATTATAATCAACTAAATCCATATCAGAGGATGATAATTGATGCAGCAAGTCAGAATTTCAATCCTGACATGCATGGTATAAGTTCTAGTTATCCTCCACCAGTTGAACAAAAGTTTAATACTTATACATCACCATTGGAGGAGGTAGAAGTACCAGATGTTGATGAAACATATATTAAATTTCAAGAAGTGTTGAGTGCTGCTGATGAACCATTATGGGCTGGTTGTGACACTCACACGAAATTATCTCTCACTGCAAGACTATTGAATGTCAAGTCAAAGTGTAATTTGTCAGAAGATTATTTTAATAAGTTTGTTCAAACTTTTAAAGAGGCATTGCCGCGTGATAATATATTGCCCAATGATTTTTACAGTATGAAAAAACTTATTAAAGAATTAGGTATTCCGGTGGATGTTGGTTAGTCCTAGGAAAACGTACCAGTTCCACTGTACAAAAATTTTGTACAAGTGTCGAACCTTTCCTTAAATAACCTATTGTGTTCTTTAGAAGTTAAATTAGGAATCGCAGACGGAACTTAACATTATTGATTCCAAATTTAACTTATCTATTCTTAATGGTTTATATTTGAATCGCAAGCGAAACTTAACACTATTGATTCAAATCTACCTATGTTATTAATTCTATTAAATATTAATTTCCAAAATTGGCTTCCAGGACTGCATGGCGAGGCACATGACCTTCTTGGATATGGGAGCAACCACCACCGCCTAGACAAAGCCTTTTAAGGAAAACTAATATTTAATTTCCTTAAATAACTCTAGGTTAACCAAAAAGAACAATCGAATCACAAATTCGAAAAAGAAGAAAACACAAACTCGAAAATATTATTCGAAAAACTAGATCTAATTGCCTCTTGTATTTAAAATTCTTACAAAGAAAATAACTAGTATGATGCGGAAGAAAATTACTAGTTATACCTTCTCTTTGTAAGCTAACTGTTGGTGCAACATCCCTCAGGTCAAGGTTGACCTGGTTGACCAAGCTGAGTCTTGGTTTGGGTTTAGATGTTTGACAATAAGATATTGATTGAAGAAGAGTCAAGTAGGTCAAGGATGACCGGATACTTGACTGGGAAGTCCTAACTGGGATGTTAGGCAGGAGGAAAATCCTGGTGAGTGAAGCCAGGTGAAAGACCTAGTGAGTGAAGCTAGGCAATTGGGAAGTCCTAGTGAGTGAAGCTAGGCAGGAGAAAAATCCTGGTGAGTGAAGTCAGGTGAAAAACCTAGTGAGTGAATCTAGACAATTGGGAAGTCCTAGTGAGTGAAGCTAGGCAGGAGAAAAATCCTGGTGAGTGAAGCCAGGTGAAAGACCTAGTGAGTGAATCTAGGCAATTGGGAAAGTCCTGGTGAGTGAAGCCAGGCAAGAGAAATCCAGATGGGTCAAGGTTGACCAGACATCTGGTGAGAGTCAAGTAGGTCAAAGGATTGACCAGATACTTGCACGAGGAAGAAAAGTCCAAGTAGGTCTTAGGGGTGACCGGATACTTGGCAAGAAGAAAAGTCCAAGTGGGTCAAGGATTGACCGGACACTTGGTGAGAGAGTCCTAGCGGCCAAGGGTGACCGGATGCTAGGTCTTATGTACCAACAAGTCATGGTTGACTAGATGTTGGTTTAGGGGCTTTGGGCTTGGTTTTGGGCAAAACCAAGGTTTGGATTGATCCGTGGATTGATCCAGAGTTTGGATTGATCCGTGGATTGATCCGGCAGGTTTGGATTGATCCGTGTTGAATTGAAGTTTTGGATCGATCGCTGGATTGATCAGAAGATCTGGATCGATCCACCGATCGATCCGGTGAGTCCCCACGAACCTCTTTGGATCGATCCGTGGATCGATCAGAGGTCCCAATCGATCGGTGGATCGATTGGGGACAAGTGTCGCGTAGAAGGTGGATCGATCCGTGGATCGATCCGAGATTTTCACGATAGGCGCTGGATCGATCCGTGGATCGATCCAAAGCCTCAATCGATTGGGAGCAATCAATCGATTGGGATTCGACCGTTAGCGTCGTTTATAGCTGTTGGCGTGCGATTTCTTCGAGAGAACTTCACCGATTCATTCGGATCTCGCCAACTCCTCCACAACGCTCTCAAAGATCAGATCGCCAGTTCTTGAAGGATCTTGGAAGCTTTCCAAGTCAAGAGGCGGATCAAAGGCAAGAAGAGAAGCTAGGGTTAGGGTTTCTACGCTCATTGTAAGCTTTGCGCTTGTATTTTGTTTCCTTTCCTTTCTTCTTGTCGAGAGTCTTGTAGGGCTTCTCCGCCCTCGGTAGTTACCGAAAAGGAGTGTTTTCATAGAGGAGGGTGCGTGCGTGGTGTGGATCCTGGATTAGTCACCTCTTGTGAGGTGGATACCAAGTAAACCAACCGTGTTAGCGTTGTGTGATTTGTTTCATTTTCCGCTGCACATCTTAGAAGAAACAAGCAACGAAGCAGCAACGCCGAGCAACGAGCGAATGACGAGCTATTCACCCCCTCTAGCTACTTTTGGTCCTAACAAGTGGTATCGAGCGAGGCCGTTTCACACTCATCATCGGAAGGGTCAAGCATATCAAGAAAAGCTAGAGGGTGAAGAAGTTGAAGCAAATTCTTCAAGTTCAAGACTTTATCAAGCTCAACTTCAAGATGCAATTCCAAGATGGACTTGGATTTGACACAAGGGTGGCTCCACCGTACACATTGATGAGTTTCGATTCTTGGAAATCAAGGATAAACATTTTTTTTCATGATGGAGATAGAGCAATGGCTTTCTCTAATGGAATGCTTTGAAGCTTCAAAAGATTTAAAGGGCAAAATTCTGAAGAAAAACAAATGGAGCAAGGAGCAAACTTAAAGGTGCGAGGCGAACGACAAGGTAACCAAATTATTGGTTAGTCTATTGCCAAGCACAATCATTTGCAAAATTAGAGAATACAAGAATGCAAATAAACTATGGAGCAAATTGGCCAAGCTTCATGAAGAACCCTCCATTGCACCAAACCAAGAGAAATTCAAAGAGGGTGACTCATTAGAGCAAGATCAAGAGGAGAGGACTCCGAAGTTGAGAGATGCTTAATTTCCGAAGAAGAAGTCCAAGAAGCTTCATCCTCAAAGGAATGCAACGAAGAACAAGGAGGGAGCATACTCCTTGTTTCATGTTCAAGATGATGAAGCCTCCACCTCTAGGATTGAGGGGAGCATCCTTGACGCCGGAGAGAAGAAGGAGAAGCTTCTACATCCGGGTCAAGTGAAGAAGAAGAAGATGGTGCCACCTCCGAAATTCAAGAAATAGCAAATGGAGGAGCAAGTGTCATCCCTACACAAGAAGGTATAAATGTTTCAATTAAAAATAAAAATCATATAATATGTTTTGAGTGTAGGGAAAGTGGGCACTACAAGAGCAAGTGTCCCAACTTGGCCAAGAAGAAGGGCAAGGAGAAGCCCGAGGAGACCATTCCGGAACAAAGAAGAGCAAGGAGCATATCATATGCTTCTCTTGCAATCAAAGGGGCATTACCGGAGTCAATGCCTCAAGGGGAAGAAGATGGTCAAGGCTCAAGGAGGCATTAGTCAAGGGGGAGCCTCCAAGGTAAAGAAGAAGGTAACATTTATTGAGCCTACTCCTTTACATTATGGTAAAAAGCATGATAGTTCTAATTTTTATCATTTTAATGCGATTTACCATAAGAATAGGAAGCATGAGGGCTTTAAGGAAAAGCATGTGGCCCTACATGCCAAAACTACTACACCTAAGGCTAGGAATGTAGGTAAAAGTCTAGGCAAGAACTTTAAGGATTGTAGCTATAAGCCTAGAAACAAAAATGCTCATGGACTTAATGGAAAACCAAAAACTAAGGACTTAGTGATGGAAAATCAAGTCTTGAGGTCAAGACTTGATAAAATGGAAAAGACCCTAAGAAGGATGGAAAATATCTTATTAGGCCAAAATGAGCATAGCCTAGGTCTAGGAGCACAAAGGTCATCCAATGGTCATAGAGGTTTGGGATACAAACCCAAAGCTAAAAAGGATGTGCCTAGTTATCATAGGGTTCCATATAGCTATGGAACAAACCCAAAGTCTAGAGGTCAAGTCCAAGATACAAGGGAAGATATCCCTAGAAGTATCTTTGCAACCAAAGTGACTAAGACTTCTAAGAAGTCTAAGAAAGTCACTAACAAGGTCACAAGAGAGGCTATCCCTAGAGTTGACCTTGAAAATGTGACCAAGGCTCCTAAGAAACTCAACAAGGTTACTAGGAAGGTATCTAGGGAAGTTATCCCTAGTGAGTACCTAGAGCATCCAAGGAGCACCAATAGGTGTTGGGTTCCTAGGAGCATCTTCTCTACCCCATAGATGGGTTAGAGAGTGTCAACTCCGATTAGAAGGGTAGTTAACCCAACTTTGAGGAAATTGACACTCAAGGAGCATTTTCAAGGTTTTTGTTAACCTTTGAAAATGAAATGGAATTATTATTTACTCCTTGAAAGAGTAAAATGTGCCTAATGGTGGAAAATTGATTTTATCTTAAAAAGGCATAAATTGGGAAAACCTAGAGAAATACCAAGTTGGGATTTTGGTATTCTCTTATAAATTTTAAGTTACTCCGGGCCTTGATTTATGTGATTACTCTTGAGGAAAAATGGAATATGCCAACATTTGAGGATAAGCTTAATTTCAATTGGCATAAATTAATCAAGAGAATTAGAAATGCTCATTTAGGTTTTGGCACTCTCTTGAAACACTTTGGGCAATCTAGGGTTTAAGTTTTAGGATTAGCTAAGATTAACGATACTTAGATAGGTAATCTAGGTATATTTTATTTATGCTAAACCTTGCCATGATTGTTTGCTCATAATATGCCATGACATCATATTTTATCTTATTTGTATTTTGCATTCATGACTTATCATGAAAAATACAAAAATACCATGTCATGCCATACATACATCATGTAGTTATAGAAATCTTTCTTTTGAAAGCTATTTTATTTTGATGTATGCCATAACATTATCATGCATTATGTTTATTTCCTTAAAAATTAAGGACATATGGCATTAGTTAAACAAGTGGCATTTGTTTACAACAAGTGAAATAAACAAGTGACATTTGTTTAACAAGTAAATCAACAAGTAACATCCTTTGTGGATGTCTACCTCTCAAAATGCCTAGATAGATATGCATGATCCCTAGAATAGGGCAAAACCAAAATCTTACATCTCACAAAGACCTATAAGATGACTTGTATGTGTTTCAGTGCACATTAGATACAAGTGAGATGTTAGGATGATGAACAAAACTCAAGATGTTGATTTAGTGCATTCTTTTGAGTTTTAAGTTCATCAAAACACATAGTTATGTGTTTTCCCATCATTGGGAAAGCTAATGTACAAGTCATGTGCATTATGCCCAAGGAACATGATGGGATATTGGTTTTGAAAATATTTTTAAATGTTTTTGGAAAACCTTGGTGAAGGCTGTCTTTTGATAATAATCACCATTGAATAGTTAGACACAAACTTGAAGAAAACACTAAAGTTTTTGCAAGTTTTCAAGTTTGTGTCAATCTTTGAAAATATGATGTATTTTCATAGAAAACTATTTTTCCATGATTAAGTATGCCCTAAATAATGTCTACACGAAATTTCATGATTTTTGGATTTTTGTAGAATTTTCTAGGGTTTCTGAAGTTGACTGAAATGGAATTTCAGCAACTATCAGAACTCCGATCGATCCATGGATCGATTGGAGTTCCTGAATCGATCCGTGGATCGATTCAGAAGGTAAATCTCGCGAGCAGAAGCTCGCTGGATCGATCAGTGGATCGATCCACACATACTGAATCGATCAGTGGATCGATTCGGTTGGTTCAATCGATTGGATCCCAACTCCAATCGATCCAAGTTGCTGATTTTGGCTGGGAAGGCCTGACTTCAGCATCTTTGAACCATGGTTAGTCTATGTAACCATTCCAAACCCTTAAAATACATTTGTATACATAAAAAGGGTGTTTTCGTGTTGAAAACAAGGATGGAATGATTAAGGAAGACTTCATTGAAGTTTAGGTTGAGGTTTGTTTCAAATTTTGAACATTTGAACCTCAAAACTTCTAAATCTGGGTTTCCTAAATGTTTAGGGATTCCAAGTCATTGTTGGTACAATGACAGAAGTTACCACCATGTCTTTAGGGGGAGGGACTCTTTAAAGGCATGAAAATTATTTTTCATGAACCTTGGAAGGTGGTTAACCTTCTTTAAAGAAAATGCTCATGGACGAGCTCTTGAACTTGAAATGGGGAGTGGATATCCTCATTATTTCAAGTGGGAACTCAAGATGTTAGAAAATGCTCAAGGTTGGGTATTTGTCTACATTGAGGAAGAAGTTAAGGATAAATGAAGGGTATGGGACCTTCATTATCATGTTGGTTCAACGAGTGAAGTTGTAACCAATGATGAACAACTCTTGGGAGAGTTTTCAACAAATGGATTTGTTGAAGTGTGCCCAAAGAGGGGCATAGGTTGATGTGTGCCAATAGGGGAGAATGAAAGGACGTGTGAAGGGAGTAAGTTAGGCTTTCATTATCTAAGAGGGAGTTTTCCTCTTAATGAAAAGCTTAACTTATGCTTTCATTACCTAGTGGCATGAAGAATGAGGCTATGGGATTAGCCTAACTTATATGGCATTGTAAGTGTTATTGTGGTGTCAAACATCAAAAGGGGAGATTGTTGGTGCAACATCCCTCAGGTCAAGGTTGACTTGGTTGACCAAGTCGAGTCTTGGTTTGGGTTTAGATGTTTGACAATAAGATATTGATTGAAGAAGAGTCAAGTAGGTCAAGGATGACCGGATACTTGATGGGAAGTCCTAACTGGGATGTTAGGCAGGGAGGAAAATCTGGTGAGTGAAGCCGGTGAAAGACCTAGTGAGTGAAGCTAGGCAATTGGGAAGTCCTAGTGAGTGAAGCTATGCAGGAGAAAAATCCCGGTGAGTGAAGCCGGTGAAAACCTAGTGAGTGAATCTAGACAATTGGGAAGTCCTAGTGGTGAAGCTAGGCAGAGAAAATCACGGTGAGTGAAGCCGGTGAAAGACCTAGTGAGTGAATCTAGGCAATTGGGAAAGTCCCGTGAGTGAAGCGAGGCAAGAGAAATCCATGGGTCAAGGTTGACGGACATCTGTGAGAGTCCAAGTAGGTCAAAGGATTGACCGGATACTTGCGAGGAAGAAAAGTCCAAGTAGGTCTTAGGGAGTGACCGGATACTGGCAAGAAGAAAAGTCCAAGTGGGTCAAAGGGATTGACCGGACACTTGAGAGAGTCCTAGCTGGCCAAGGGTGACCGGATGCTAGGTCTTATGTACCAACAAGTCATGGTTGACTAGATGTTGGTTTAGGGGCTTTGGGCTTGGTTTTGGGCAAAACCAAGGTTTGGATTGATCCGGGGATTGATCCAGCAGGTTTGGATTGATCCGTGGATCGATCCAGAAGATCTGGATCGATCCACCGATCGATCCGGTGAGTCCCCAGAACAGAACCTCTTTGGATCGATCCGTGGATCGATCCAGAGGTCCCAATCGATCGTGGATCGATTGGGACGCTCTTCCGCTGGCGATAAGTGGATCGATCCGTGGATCGATCCGTGTTTTCGCACAGAAGCGCTCGGATCGATCCGTGGATCGATCCAAAGCCTCAATCGATTGGGAGCAATCCAATCGATTGGGATTCGACCGCTGGCGTCGTTTATAGCTGCAGGCGTTCGAGAACTCCGATTCATTCCAGATCTCTCACCAACTCCTCCACAGCGCTCGAAAAGATCAGATCGCAGTTCTTGAAGGATCTTGGAAGCTTTCCAAGTCAAGAGGCGGATCAAAGGCAAGAAGAGAAGCTAGGGTTAGGGTTTTCTGTACTCATTGTAAGCTTTGCGCTTGTATTTTGTTTCCCTTTCCTTTCTTCTTGTACTGAGAGTCTTGTAGGGCTTCTCCGCCCTCGGTAGTTACCGAAAAGGAGTGTTTTCATAGAGGAGGGTGCGTGCGTGGTGTGGATCCTTGGATTAGTCACCTCTTGTGAGGTGGAAACCAAGTAAACCAACCGTGTTAGCGTTGTGTGATTTGTTTCTGTATTTTCCGCTGCACATCTTAGAAGAAACAAGCAACGCCGAGCAACGAGCGAGCGACGAGCTATTCACCCCCCCCCCCTCTAGCTACTTTTGGTCCTAACACTAACGACCTCAAGATCTTCTGTCGTATTCCTCGCCTCGCCTTGGATGTCGTGTGGGCGACGATCCTCCAAGATGAACACCACCCAAAAGCTTCTTCCTCTTCTTCTAAAATCCGGCCACCAACACCACTAAAGATAAGAGAGCAAAAGGAAAAAGAGAAAGGAGAGAGGGGTCGGCCACTTGAGATCTCCAAGCAAAAGAATAAGAGTTGTATCTCATGAAGCCCCCTCACCCCTTCTTTTATATTACTTGCCCAAGGTAAATAAGGAAAAACTTTTTACAAAAAAAAAATCATCCAAGAGTTTTTCCTTTTCCCTTTTAATTTTTCCTTTTCTTTCCTCTTGATTGAATCAATCACCAATTTTGATTGATGATTATTTTATTTATTTTAATTATGGTCGGCCCCTTGCTTGGGCACCAAGCAAGGTGGCCGACCACCTAATCAAGAGAAAATGAAATATATTTTTTAAAAATTTTACAAGAAGAAATCCTCTTATAAAATTTACAAGCTCTCTTTCCTAAAGTAGAAGTTAAAAAAGGAAAGTTCTAAAATTAAAACCATGTTTTAAAATTTAAAACTTCTCTTATAAAATTTTCTTTTTTAACATGATGATAGAAAATTTTAATTTTAAAACTTATCTTCCTTTTTTTTCTTAAACCATGAGGATGGTTAAAAAAAGGAAAGTTTTAAAACTTTTAAAACTCTCTATTAAAATATGTGGCCAAATTCAAATAAGGAAAGTTTTTAAAATTAAAATCTCTCTTTTAAAATAAGGAAAGAAGATTTTAAAAATTCAAAAACAACCCTCATTATTTGAATATTGTGGTCGGCCCCTTCATGCTTGGTCACCAAGCAAAGGGCCGGCCCCTATAGGAGAGGATGTGGCCGGCCCTTGCTTGGTCACCAAGCATTGGACCGGCCCACTTCTTGGACACCAAGAAGAGCCTTACATTTAGATGGACTTGAGGCTATAATGAGGCTATGACAGGGACCTAGAGGAAAAATTGGTTTTGGTCTTCCGATGAGCTTGAGTATCCCGTGCTCGCCCCCGAACACACAACGCAAGTTCATCATTAATAACCCATTCCACTAGAGAGTTATTATCGCACTACCGCACCAATCCCAAATTACATTATGGACTCCTTCTTATCATGAGTGTGTTAGTCTCCCTGTGTTTAAGATTACGAATGTCCACTAATTAAGTAAGTTACTGACAACTCACTTAATTAATATCTAGCTCCAAGAGTAGTACCACTCAACTTCATTGTCATGTCGGACTAAGCCCACCTGCAGGGTTTAACATGACAATCCTTATGAGCTTCTCTTGGGGACATTCTCAACCTAGATAACTAGGACACAGATTCCTTCTATAATCAACAGCACACACTATAAGTAATATTATTTCTCAATTTATCGGGCATATTGATTTATCGAGCTAAACCTTACCCTTTGATAAGTCAAAGAAATAAATATTAAATATATGTGCTTGTTATTATATTAGGATTAAAAGCACACACTTCCATAATAACTAAAGTCTAGTTCTTTTATTAAGTCAGTACAAAAAGAACTTACCTAAATGGTCCTACTCAATACACTTAAAGTGTATCAGTGTAATTTATTAGTTAAGATAAATTAATACTTAATTACACTACGACTATTCTGATGGTTTGTTCCTTTCCATCTTAGTCATGAGCAACTATTTATAATTTATAAAGAACCGACAAAATGATCTTCTGAGTGTGACACCACACTCCATGTTATCTACTACATAAATTAATTGAACAATTACATTTAACAAATAAATGCAGATATTGACCAATGTGATTCTTTTATTTCAAAAATAAATGTTTACAAAAGTTAGACTTTTAGTATGCATTCCAACAGTGGAAAGAATTGATGTATGCAGAGATGGTTGTATGCTATATTGGGGAGATAATGCAGATGTTTGTAAATTCTGTAATCAAGATCGGTGCAAAAGCACCAGAAGGAATCAACAATGACGTAAATCATACAGTCAGATGTTTTATTTGCCTTTAACTCCTATGTTACAAAGGCTTTATGCATCAAAGGCAACTGCTGAACACATGACTTGGCATGCAAATCATCAAACAGAAGAGGGGTTAATGTGTCATCCATCAGATGCGGAGGCATGGAAAATTTTTGATAGAACATATCCAGAATTTACAAAGGAGATTCGAAACATTAGATTAGGTCTGTGTGCTGATGGTTTTGCTCCGTTTGGTAAATTAGGCAGAAATTATTCATGTTGGCCAGTTATCATAACTCCGTATAATCTTTCACCTGGAATGTACATGAAAACACCCTATATGTTTTTAACTTTGGTTGTCCCTGGACCGCAAATCCAAAAAAAGTTAATAGATATTTATATGCAACCACTGATTGCAGAACTGAAACAATTATGGGATGAAGGTTTTCCTACATACGATGTTCAAACTAATCAGATGTTTATAATGAAGGTTGCTCTTCTTTGGACCATATATGACTTTCCGACTTATGGTATGCTATCGGGTTGGAGTACCGCTGGGAGATTAGGATGCCCAATATGTATGGAGAGATTGAAGTCAATCCGATTGAAACATGGAAAAAAAAACCGAGTTATTTTGATTGTCATAGACAATTTTTACCACCAAATCATATTTTTAGAAGAAATAAAGATGAATTCACTATGAATAAAATTGAAAGAACCCCTCCACCATTGAGATTAACTAGTGAACAGATTTGGTGGCGAGTAGTTAACTTTTCATCTGTTATTGAAGAGCCACATGGTACAACTTATGAATATGGAAGTACACATAAATGGACTAAACGGAGTATATTTTGGGATTTGCCATATTGGTTTAGTCATTTGATTCATCATAATCTCGATGTAATGCATATTGAGAAGAATGTTTTTGATAATCTCACAAATACAGTGATGGATATTAATGGAAAAACCAAATACAACCTGAATGCAAGAAAAGATATGCGACTCATTTGTAAAAGGTCAACTCTTGATGTCAATGAAAATGGTAGGGGACCAAAGCTAAAGGCTGTTTATACATTGAATAAGGATCAGAGACGTGTTGTGTGTGAATGATTTAAATCATTAAAATTTCCAGATGGGTATGTCTCTAATCTTGGAATATGTGTCGATATGAAAGAATGCAAATTGATTGGTTTGAAAAGTCATGACTGCCATATAATCATGCAAAGACTCATTCCTATTGCCTTTAGGGAACTCTTACCAAATTTTGTATGGAGTGTTATTACAGAGTTAAGCATTTTTCTACATGATATATGCTCCACAGTTTTGAGACAATCACACATGGAGAAATTAGAAAGAGACATTCCAATTATTTTGTGTAACTTGGAAAGGATATTTCCACCCTCATTTTTTGATTCCATGGAACACCTTTTAATTCACTTGCCATACGAAGCCAAAGTTGGAGGACCTATTCATTTTCGATGGATGTATCCTTTTGAAAGGTAAATTTTGTTCTACTATACTTCCATACTCTGAATGCATAAAAATTTACTAATTTAATTATAAATTAATATCTAATACAATTTATTTTTATCATCATCAGATTCTTATATCATTTGAAGAAAAAAATCAAAAATAAGATACATGTTGAAGCATCTATTGTTAATGCATACATTGTTGAGGAAGTGACAACTTTTGCATCATATTATTTTGAGTCTCACGTTCAGAGCAAAAGGCAAAGGCCAGGAAGAAACGATGAGGGCCTTATTGATCCGAATTTAAACTCATTCTCAATTTTTAACTACCTTGGTCAATCAAGTGGACCATGTAAGGAGAGATATTTAACTGGTCAAGAATGGCGGGCATCCCATACATATATTTTACTGAATTGTCCAAAAGTATCATCATTTTATGAGATAGTATATATATATTGATCCGGCAGTAAGGACGGGGACCCCCTTTGTGGGGAGCCTACGTGTCAGAAGTCAAAAGGGTCAGCATGAGGTCCATCCGATCGGAGAAGGGTTGGGTCTATCGGTCGAACGGGTCCGGGCGGAATCAAAGACATCTCGACGGAGAGTCGGGTTTCTGACGCTCATGGTGAATAGGGTCACTGGGCCTAGCGGGTAGCCCGCTCGGCCGAGGCGTAAAGCAACAATGCTGTGAAGGAACAGTCTCAGCCGAGCACGCGATGGAGTGAAATCTTCCCGGTCAGACCGATACCTACGCCCGGTCGGACCGATGCTTGCCGAGCGGATGGACGCTCGGCTCGGGGAAAAAAGAGACAAGGACAAGGGGACATTGGGGAACATCTTCTGACAACAGGCATGTTCGATGACCAAGCCATACGCAGAATCATACGACGGAAGGTTCTGCTGTCCCATCAGAGAGGTGCTCAGACTGTAGCAGTATGGTGTCAGGCATGCTCCTCTGGTAAGCCCATACTGAGATATGGTAAAGGACACGTGTACGCCTCGACAGGTGTGCACAAGCCTCCCTAGAGCTCTATATAAGAGCCCACAAACTTCACCGGAGGTACAGGATCTCTCATCTTTGGAGCCACTTCATCATTTTCCTCTTGCCTGACTCGCCGGGAACCCCTTCCCGGCTCGACTTCCTTGCAGGTTCGCCGGAGATTTGTGCAGCTGGTCGGAGATAGGAGAGAGTGCCACGTCCCCAGCGTCCGTCGACTCAGCGTTCGGACAGGATCAAATTGGTGTCGTTTGTGGGAACGCACCTGCATCCGAGCGGAAGAGATGGACGAAGCTGGACGACCTCACACCGTGATGCTCTCCCAGGAGGAGCTCGACGCTCTAATCGAGGCAAGAGCAGCTAAGCTCGTGGAGCAACAGAAACAGAAGGCGCAAGCTGAGCGACTAGAGCAACAAGCGACGTCAGTGTCAGGAGGCCGAGCAGCACATGGGGCCGAGATAAGAATCCGATCGGCATCCAAGGAGAAGCACCGCCTGCCCCGATTCCATTTCATCGGGCCCTATTCCGTACGCCTCCTGAAGTCACACCAGCTAACCTTGATCGAGGATCTTCATCCGACGAGGCGCCCAGGCGAGACTACAGAAAAGGCAAGGCTCCCCGAACGGACGCTTCCCCCGAGCGGATCAATCGGCAGTTTTCAGAGGCCATCCTGCGGGACCCTCTGCCAAAGCATTATGTGCCCCCGGCGATTGGGGAATACAACGGAACCACCGACCCGGACGACCATCTAGGTAAGTTCGACAACACAGCTACACTACATCAATACACAGATGGAGTGAAATGCCGGGTGTTCCTTACCACCCTCTCGGGATCGGCGCAATGATGGTTCCGGAGACTGCCGGACGGATCCATCACCAGCTTTAAAGAGTTGCGCATCGCTTTTCTCCATCATTTTGCGAGCAGTCAACGTTACCAGAAGAACAGTGTTAGTCTATTTGCCATCAAGCAAGAGCCCAGGGAGTCGCTCCGAGCTTACATCAAACGATTCAACCGGGTGGCCATGGATATTCCAACGACCACCTCAGAAACAATGATGAATGCGTTCACGCAAGGCCTCGTGGACGGTGACTTCTTCCGTTCACTTATTCGAAAGTCGCCCCAAGACTATGACCATATGTTACACCGGGCCAATGAGTACATTAATGTGGAGGAAGCACAGGCAGCCCGAAGAAAAGAAGCTCCCTAAGCTAGCTGCCGCCTCGGAGCGCCAAACAGGCACGCCCATCAACCACCAAAGGAGCCCTAAATGGGACCGCTCAACAGCACCAGGAGCCTCAAGCCCACGCCATCCAAGAGGTGGAAGCCGATCGACAAAACCTGAAGGAGCCTTCCACCATGGACTCCTCTATTGTGTTTTTTCCACCATACGACAACACAGGCGACAGCGACACCATGAAGTCGGTCGGCAGATATCCAGAAAGTCTCCCGAGCGGTATCATCCTCAGGGGCACGAGGACATTCCCCGGGTATCTAAGGATCGGCCTGGGCCGTCTGCCCGGGAGGAAGAAAATAGAAGCAACACATCCCGGGGCGAAATCAACATCATCGCTGGCGGACCGACCGAAGGTGACTCCAACAAAGCGAGGAAGGCGAGTGTCAGGCAGCTCAAGATCCATGCAGTCGGCTGCAGTCAAGAACGGGCGAGCGGGCCCGAAATCAGCTTCGGACCCAGGGACCTTGAGGGAGTCGAAGTGCCACATGACGACACCCTCATCATCAAAGCGGTAATAGCTAACTATACTATTCACCGCATTTTCATCGATACAAGCAGCTCGGTCAACATTATATTTAAAAAGGCTTTCGACCAACTGCAAATTGATCGAGCTGAGTTGCTACCCATGACAACCCCCCTCTACGGGTTTACGGGCAATGAAGTTCTACCGGCCGGGCAGGTCCGACTGGCTATTTAGTTGGGAGAAGAGCCGCTCAGAAGGACGTGGACTGCCAACTTCGTCGTGGTCGACTCTCCCTCAGCATACAATGTTATCCTGGGGAGACCAGCGCTCAGTGAGTTCCGAGCGGCCGTCTCCACGTTTTACCAGAAAATTAAGTTCCCGGTTGAAGATAAAGTTGGAGAAGTGCGAGGAGACCAGCTGGCGGCTCGGCGATGCTACGACGAAATGGTCCGAACCGAAGCTAATTCCGCGCGGAAGACGCCACGGATCGAGGTGAACGCCATAACCGAAAAACCACCCTCTTTGGTTTATGAAGAAAAAGAGGAGGTGCAGATCCACCCGACCCGATTGGAGGCCACCACATTCATTGCGGTCGATCTGGAGGCAAGCCAGAAAAAGGAAGTGATCAAATGTCTCCAGAGAAACTACGACGTCTTCGTTTGGTCGACCCATGAGCTGTCGGGAATTTCGCCAAGTATAGCACAGCATGAGCTTCACGTCCGACCGGACGCTAAACCGGTGAAGCAAAGGAAGAGGGACTTTAGCGTCGAACAAAACGCCATCATCCGAGCGGAGGTCGAGAAGCTCCTGGAGGCCAACCATATAAGGGAGGTTCAGTTCCCGAGCTGGCTCGCAAATGTAGTGCTAGTCTCCAAGCCGGGCAACAAGTGGAGGGTTTGCATCGATTTCCGGGATCTCAACAAAGCATGCCCAAAGGATTTCTACCCTCTGCCCCGGATTGATCAACTGGTGGACTCCACAGTCGGGTACGAGCTGATATGCATGCTAGACGCCTATCAGGGCTACCATCAGGTGCCGCTCGCCCGAGAAGATCAAGAGAAGGTCAGCTTCGTCACAGCCGACGGCACTTACTGTTACAATGTAATGCCGTTCGGACTAAAGAACGCGGGAGCAATCTACCAGTGCTTAATGAACAAGGTATTCAAGGAGCAGATCGGACGTAATTTAGAAGTGTACGTGGATGATATTCTCATCAAGTCTGTCCGAGCGGCTGATCTTTTTACGGACATGGAGGAGACCTTCCAAACACTGAGGAAGTATGGAGTCAAGTTGAACCCACAGAAATGTTTGTTCGGAGCAAAAGGCGGGCGTTTCTTGGGCTATATAGTGACCGAGCGGGGCATAGAGGCAAATCCCAGCAAGGTAAAAGCGTTGTAAGATATGCTGCCCCCAAGAAATCTAAGGGAAGTACAGCGCCTGACCGGGCGGATAACTGCATTGTCAAGATTCATCTCTAAGACTGCCGACCGGAGTCTCCCTTTTTTCAAGATCCTACGAAAAGCTACTAAGTTTCATTGGGACGAGGAATGCGATCGGACGTTTGAGGAGCTGAAGACATACCTGAACTCCTTGCCCGTGCTAGCCAAGCCAGCTGTAGGTGAGCCGCTTTGTATTTATTTATCTTCAACCGAGTGGGCAGTAGGCTCGGCATTAGTGAGGGCGAGCGGTGAAGAACAACCTGTGTACTTCTTGAGCCATATTCTAAAAGATGCTGAATCTCGCTACACTGGGCTCGAGAAGCTGACTTTTGCTTTGGTCCTCGCCGCTCGGAGACTTCGTCCTTACTTCCTGGCACATACAATCATCGTTCGGACAAATAGCCCATTGGGAAGAGTGCTGCTAAATCCAGAAGCGTCCGGACGGCTCATCAAATGGACAACGGAGTTGAGTGAATTTGGCATTCAGTATCAACCCCGTTCGGCGATAAAGGCGCAGTCCTTAGCAGATTTTGTTACCGAAGTGTAAAATCCTGAACCCAAAGCTATCTGGAAAATATTTGTGGATGGATCGTCCACTCGGCGCGGGAGCGGAATTGGTGTGCTATTACTCTCCCCCAAGAAGAACGGATGCACCTATCCGTCCGGCTGGACTACAAAGCCACAAATAATGAAGCGGAGTATGAGGCCCTCATAGCCGGCTTGCAGGCAGCCCGACATGTAGGAGTCGGTCGGGTGACACTCCATTCAGACTCCCAGCTGGCCGCCCAGCAGCTCTCGGGTACTTTTGAGATTAACAACGCTCGGCTCAAGCTCTATGCTGAGACCTTCGAAAAGCTCAAGGCCCACTTCAAAGAAGTCATTATTCAGAAGATACCCCGAGCAAAGAACTAGGCGGCAGATGAGTTAGCCAAGCTCGTAAGTTCAATATCACCGGTCATCATCCAGTAGCCAATTGAGCAAGTATCCTTGGTGGCGTACATTGACCGGATGGAGGGCCTCGCATTCCCGAGCGATTGGAGGACAGCCATCATAGAGTTTCTGCGCTCGGGTGCGACACCGTCCGATCGGGAGGAAGCCCAACTATTGAGGAGGAGAGCCGGTCGGTTCACACTCGTTGGAGACCAACTCTACAAGAAGGCTTTCTCCCGCCCACTTTTGAAGTGTGTGAGCTCGGAGGACGCAGAGTACATCCTCCAGGAAGTGCACCAAGGATCGTGCGGAGGACATCCGGGCGGGCGATCGCTGGCTAGGAAGATCCTGCTGGGCGGGTACTTCTGGCCAACCCTGCAAGCAGACGCCGCTCGGACCGTCGCGACGTGCCTCTCCTGCCAGAAGTACCACAACGTCTACCACCGACCGGCGGAGGAGATGAAAGCATCTATAGTGTCCTGTCCGTTCGATCAGTGGGGAATGAATATCGTAGGTCCGTTCCCTATGGCGACCGGTCAGCGGAAGTTTCTTCTAGTGGCGGTCGACTACTTTTCCAAATGGGTGGAGGCCGAGCCACTGGCCAAGATCACCGAGCAGATGGTCAAAAGGTTTATCTGGCAGCATATAACTCGCCGGCTCATATCTGATAACGGGCGACAGTTCGTCGGGAAGCAGCTCGAAGAATGGTGCAAAAGTTACGGTATCGAACAACACTTTACTTCCGTGGCATATCCTTAGAGCAACGGCCAAGCTGAAGTAACCAACCGAGAAATCCTCAGAATTCTTCGGGCTCGCCTTAACCACATAGGAGGAAGCTGGGTGGACGAGCTGCCGGGCGTCCTATGGGCTATCCGCACGACCCCAAAGGAGGGAACGGGCGTCACGCCATTCCATTTAGTGTACGGCGGCGAAGCAGTTATCCCAATTGAAGTCGGCGTAGAGTCCGTCCGGATCCAGAACTATGATGATGACAATGCCGAGTGGAGGAAGATGGAGTTGGACTTGATCGACGAAGAGCGAGCCAAGGCGTCCGTCCGGCTGATGGCGTACCGGCAGAGAATGAAGCAGAACTACAACCGGCGCGTGATCCCTAGAGCATTCCAGGTCGGCCACCTAGTGTGGAAGAAAGTAAACCCGGTCGGGGACGCTTGCAAGCTAGAGGCTCCTTGGGTGGACCCCTTCAAAGTCATCAAAAAGCTCCGCTCGGGTGCCTATTATCTGAAGGATGAAGACGGACGGCAACTGGATCGACCATGGAGCGCGAACCACCTCCAGCCTTACCGGGCGGGGTGAAAGGTGCGCCAATGTAATGTATGCTGTATACTTTCCGTTCGGCTGTGTACTTGAAATGCAGGAGTAAAAAATCAGAAAATTAGCGCAAGTATAGGGCATCGTCAGTCGAATCGGAAGACCGTCGAGCTCCGACGTTAAATATCGAGAGTCGGACCGGTGACTATAAACCCTCCGACCGGAAGACCGTCGAGCTCCGACGTTAAATATCAAGAGTCGGGCCGGCGACTATAAATCCTCCGGCCGGAAGACCGTCGAGCTTTGACGTTAAATATCGAGAGTCAGGCCGGCGACTACAGTCGAGCTTCGACGTTAAATATCGAGTCGGACCGACGACTATAAACCCCCGGGCCGTCAAGCTCCGATGTTAAATATCGAGAGTCGGACCGGCGACTATAAACCCTCTGGCCGGAAGACCGTCGAGCTCCGACGTTAAATATCGAGAGTCGAACCGGCGACTATAAACCCTCCGGCCGGAAGACCGTCGAGCTCCGACTTTAAATATCGAGAGTCGGACCGGCGACTATAAACCCTCCGGCCGGAAGACCGTCGAGATCCGACGTTAAATATCGAGAGTCGGACTGGCGACTATAAACCCTCCGGCCGAAAGACCTTCGAGCTCCGACATTAAATATCGAGAGTCGGTCCGGCCGGAAGACCGTCGAGCTCTAACGTTAAATATCGAGAGTCGGACCGGCGACTATAAACCCTCCGGCCGGAAGACCGTCGAGCTCCGACGTTAAATATCGAGAGTCGAACCGGCGACTATAAACCCCCCGGTCAGAAGATCGTCGAGCTCCGACGTTAAATATCGAGAGTCGGACCGGCGACTATAAACCCTCCGACCGGAAGTAATGCTATTTAGCGGTAATTCCAGTTAAAGCTATGCATGTGTTCAACTAAGCGGGTCCGGCTGACCATGTGTGCAAGCGGGCGGGTTACCAAAAGTACCCCGTAAACATCTAGCGAAAATTCCATTTGTGAAATGAGATATATTCAGCCGAGCGGCCTAGCTTGACAAAATACTTCGTTAAAAATCCCGTTCAAACACAAGAGAGGCGGGATGAGAGGCGAATAACGAGAAGTGAAGGAACATGAACGATGGTAGTTGGTGAGCCGAGCGGACAGCACGCGTATTGATTAGCAAAATAAAAAGTAAGCAAAAGGATAGCATATCATTAGAGGTCGTTAAGGCCGATCGGAGTGGTTACAAAATGCCTTCATTCCAGGAAATCATAAAGGTCCTTTGGGATGGTGCTGAGGAGCGTCGCTTGGTCTTGGGCCAGGATGAGGACGGAGTCGGGAAGCTAACCCTTGGACTTCAGGTAGGTTGTTGTGGAAGTCATAGCAAGCTCAAAAGCAGTGTACATCCGTTCGCAGACTTTCTCCGATAATTCGTCCGAACGGATGTAATTTAACCTTAAGGAAGCTACCTGGCCTGGCTCAGCCTCCTGGTATTCCTTGAGGGCCGCTCGGGAAGCATCAATGGCTGCCTGGTGTTCTTGCAAGGCAGCCTCAAGCTTTGTCACCTCATCTGATCGGGCCGCCTTCTCGCCGGCCAGCTGCTCCGTCAGCTCCTTAACCTGTTGCTCCAGGCCTCGAGCCTCGACGTTTTTCTTCTCCAGATCGGCGATAGCCGTTTTCTTCCGATCGATTGCCAGGCTTATTTTTCGGTCTAGTGATTTGACCCGTCGTTCGAGTTCGGCCAGAGTATGGGCCTGGCCGGCCGTCTTCTTTTGCTCAGCCGCCAACAGATCTTGGGTCTTCTTGAGCTCTTTCTGAAGCTCGGCGTATGAAGGACCCTAGGAGGGCGCGCCGCCCGAACTCCTTAGCCTCTTTAACTCTTCGTCCACCATGGCCAGACGATTGGAGACAGCGATCTCCTCTACCCATCTCTGACATAAATAGAATCATTAATAGCCGATCGGAGAAAGCGCGTAGAAGACCAAAGAAAACATAGTTACCCCAGTGACCTGCTGCATATGGCTATTGGCCAGATTACCGAGTGGAATCATCGCGACACGTGCCCGAGCGTCGGCCCACATCTCGGCTAGGGGCCCCTTCATGGTGATCATGTGCTCAGGCGCGGTTGGCCGATCGGACTCAGGCATCAACTCTTCGGTGGGGAGATGCAGGGAGACCCTGATGGTATGGCGCCGACCGGGAGTCATCTGAGAGGAAGCTGGGGAAGGATCGGAGGCCGGTGCAGAAAACTGGGACAAAATATCCGAGCGTTGGACTCGACGGGGAGAGGGCGGAAGGGCGCTGACAGGTATGGCCTCGAGGGGGTCCGCGGACGCGTCCAGTTGGGATGGGGTCCGATCGGACGAGATCGCCTCCACTGCTGGGGCTTTGCCGCGAGAATCGGCGGTGGTCCATTCGGATGGCTGGACCGCGGAAGTGGCCGATCGAAGTGGTGTCTCCGTTTGGCGCCTCTTTTGTCGGAGAGGGCGCTCTTCCTCCTGAGCGGAGTCTTCCTCCTGAACTGTTGGTCCCCTGCTGGGGGTGGCGCCTCTTGCCACATCCCGGGGAGAGGCTTGAGCGGCCGACTCCTCGTGGGTCTCGCTCTCCCCTTCGTGTGAGCCGACCGGCTCAATGCCACGCAACTCCATCTCCTTGGCAGCTGCGGCCTCGAGCGCCGCCGCCTTCCTCTTCAAAATCCCGGCCATCACGGACTCCATGACAATGTCTGCTGCAAAAGAAAAAGGAGAAAATCAGTTAACAATCAAGGCGAATGCACAAGTAAAATTATTACCGAAGCTGCTCGGAGGGGAGTCCGGATCGGACTCAAACCAAATATGTGCATCACCCCTTCGGGTAAGAATTTGTTGATGTCGAACTTCAGACCGGCTAGCATGTTGGTAGCGTGAAGATAGTCCGGTCGGGTCTTGAACCTCTTTATCTCAGGGGAGGTTGGCAGTCCGACCTGCCACTGGGTTCGGAAGGAGGCCCGTTTGGGAAGACGAAGATAAAAGTAGTACTCTTTCCAATGTTTATTGGAAGAGGACAGTTTATTAAAGAAGACTAAATCGGGCCAAGCCTGGAACATGTAAGTACCCAGCTCGGACTGTTTAGGATAATAAAAATAGTAGAAGACCTCCGGTCAGAGGGGAATGATGTGGATTCTGAACAAGACAATAACGCCACATAAAAGGCGGAAGGTGTTAGGGACTAAGCTTCCGAGCGGAATGCCGAAAAAATTACAGACTTCTACGATAAAGGGATGGAGTGGAAATCGCAAACCGGCTATGAACTGGTCGCGGAAAACACAGATAGCTCTGCGCGGCGGTTTGTGTGGCCGAGCGGAGGGGGAGGGTAAGATAAGTTCAAAGTCAGAGGGGATGTCAAAATTGTCCATCAAAATCTCGACGTCGCGCCGATCAAAGCGCGACTCCATGGTGGTATACCACGGGCCGAGGGCTGGGTCTTGAGGTTGAGAAGAGCTGGCCATAAGCCGAGCGGGAAAAGGAGCAAGAGATGGACGAAAGGGCAAAAAGCTTAAGAGAGGGGACCAAATCGTAACCAGGAGACGAGAACGCGAAGAGAAGAAGAAAGCATGAGGAAAAACAAGAAATGAAAAGAAGATCGCAGAAGGACCTTACGGAAGCAGACGAAGATCGAAGGAAGAATGCGAGAGGTCGCCGGAAGAAGCAGCAACAGGATGACCGGAGCAAAAACGACAGGGAAAGCTTCTGGGCACGCGAAAGCAAGAATGCGGCGGAGGAAGAAGGCGAAAGCTTTATAGGGTTGGGCCCGAATGGCCTCAGCCGTCGGATGCAGGTCACAAAAACCAAGGACGCTATCGGGCTGTCCATTTCAAACCGCCTCGGTCTCGTCGCCCGCGACGCCGACGCCGTACGATGACGGCAGCAACGCCACGTGGCATTCGGCCACTGGAGTGCATTTAATTAGCGCCTTCACGAGGCACAGAGCGCATGCCCGGCCTTAATGTCGAAGATTGGCGCAAATTTCGAAGAGATCCGAGGAATGTTGGCGTTGACTAAGGTCATAGCTACCCCCGTGGGGGTCAAGCGGAGGATAGTTTCACAGAGACGCCGCTCGGCGTGACTGGCGGTCCAGTCAGTCGGACTAATCGCCTCCTTCGACTAGACTTGAAGGGGAGGCAAGTGATCCGGCAGTAAGGACGGGGGACCCCCTTTGTGGGGAGCCTACGTGTCAGAAGTCAAAAGGGTCAGCATGAGGTCCATCCGATCGGAGAAGGGTTGGGTCGATCGGCCGAACGGGTCCGGGCGGAATCAAAGACAACCCGACAGGGAGTCGGGTTTCCAACACTCATGGTGAACAGGGTCGCCGGGCTGAGCGGGTAGCCCGCTCGGCCGAGGCGTAAAGCAGCAATGCTGTGAAGGAACAGTCTCAGCCGAGCACGCGATGGAGTGAAATCTTCCCGGTCGGACCGATACCTACGCCCGGTCGGACCGATGCCTGCCGAGCGGATGGACGCTCGGCTCGGGGAAAAAAGAGACAAGGACAAGGGGACATTGGGGAACATCTTCTGACAACAGGCATGTTCGACGACCAAGCCATACGCAGAATCATACGACGGAAGGTTCTGCTGTCCCATCAGAGAGGTGCTCAGACTGTAGCAGTATGGTGTCAGGCATGCTCCTCTGTTAAGCCCATACTGAGGTATGGTAAAGGACACGTGTACGCCTCGACAGGTGTGCACAAGACTCCCTAGAGCTCTATATAAGAGCCCACAAACTTCACCGGAGGTACAGGATCTCTCATCTTTGGAGCCACTTCATCATTTTCCTCTTGCCTGACTTGAGCGTCGAAGGGTCGTCGCCGGGAACCCCTTCCCGGCTCGACTTCCTTGCAGGTTCGCCGGAGATTTATGCAGCTGGTCGGAGATAGAGGAGAGCGTCACGTCGCCAGCGTCCGTCGACTCAGCATTTGGACAGGATCATATATATATTGATCCTGTCTGAGAAGCTAGGCAAGACGGAGAGCCGGCAAGAAAAAACCTACCGCTGATGAAGAATAATACCTGTAGAACAACGATCCGAGAAACCCAAAGCGGATCGGGAAAAATAGAGTCACCGAATGCCCTCCTTGCACGAAGATCCGATGACGAGAGAGAAATCCAATCGAAGAGAAACCCATATTCGGAGCTTCCAAGACTTCCTGCGCACAAGAGACCAGCCAACACTATCGTCAGTGACCTAAGACCGGGGTGGGAATCCCTGGCTAGGCCCTCCGACGCTCAAGTCAGTGATCTCTCTTGGTGTGGAAGAAAGAGGAAGAAGATGAACAGTAATTGAAAAATTAGGGTTATGAATGTGCGCAATGATGTGAACTTACCTAGCCAACGGAGAGGATTCCCCTTTTTATACCACTTCATATAACCTCCGTAGTCATGAAGTGGACCCCGATTTGTTAGAGTTTGTTATGAGATGACGTAAGCCATGTACTTGCACAAAATAGCTTTTAAGGAATCTTCTTTGTACCCCAGATGTATCTTTTTTATCGCCTAGTGCCTGTAGAAAAGTATAGAAACATTCTTCCCGCCAAATTAGCAAACCTGTTATACAATCACATACTACAGATATCTTCATTAAGCTATTTATGAATATTCTTAAGATATTTGTTCTCGCCCTGTCTTATAAGCTATATAGAGATATATTTATCGTCCATACTTGTCTACTTTATTCTTATTATGTTACAGACAGCCCGATATTATGTTATGATTTATATTGAACAGGATTGAACCTAAGTAATGTCCGGACTGGTTATTGCTATTGTTCAATATAGATCCTAATCGCCCAGTAATATACTATAAATTTTGTAAAGTCCTGCATCTTTTCATACCCGGACGATCATATACACTCAACTAATACTAGTCTATGTCTAGATGTGCTAACTCAAACAATCCTAGTTTATCTATCTTAAACATGTAAACCTGACCGATATTGGCCTATCTTTCTTAAAGTATTATACCGACCAATATTGACCTACCTTACTTAAGGTATTATCCCGACCAATATTGGCCTATCTTTCTTAAGGTATTATCCCGACCAATATTGGCCTATCTTTATCCCGACCAATTTTGGCCTATCTTTATCCCGACCAATATTGATCTATTTTTATCCCGACCAATATTGGCCTATCTTTCTTGAGGTATTATCCCAACCAATATTGGTCTATCTTTCTTAAGGTATTATCCCGACCAATATTGACCTATCTTTCTTAAGGTATTATCCCGACCAATATTGGCCTATCTTTATCCCGACCAATATTGGCCTATCTTTATCCCGATCAATATTGGTCTATCTTTCTTGAGGTATTATCCCAACTAATACTGGCCTATCTTTCTTAAGGTATTATCCCGACCAATATTGGCCTACCTTACTTAAGGTATTATCCTGACCAATATTGGCCTATCTTTCTTAAGATATTATCCCGACCAATATTGACCTATCTTTATATCGACCAATATTGGTCTATCTTTATCCCGACCAATATTGGCCTATCTTTATCCCGATCAATATTGGCCTATCTTTCTTGAGGTATTATCCCGACCAATATTGGCCTATCTTTCTTAAGGTATTATCCCGACCAATATTGGCCTACCTTGCTTAAGGTATTATCCCGACCAATATTGGCCTACCTTACTTAAGGTATTATCCCGACCAATATTGACCTATCTTTCTTAAGGTATTATCCCGACCAATATTGGCCTATCTTTATATCGACCAATATTGGTCTATCTTTATCCCGACCAATATTGGTCTATCTTTATCCCGACCAATATTGGCCTATCTTTCTTGAGGTATTATCCCGACCAATATTGACCTATCTTTCTTAAGGTATTATCCCGACCAATATTGGCCTACCTTGCTTAAGGTATTATCCCGACCAATATTGGCATATCTTTCTTAAAGTATTATCCCGACCAATATTGGCATATCTTTATCCCGACCAATATTGGCCTATCTTTATCCCGACCAATATTGGTCTATCTTTTTTGAGGTGTTATCCCGACCAATATTGGCCTATCTTTCTTGAGGTATTATCCCGACCAATATTGGCCTACCTTGCTTAAGGTATTATCCCGACCAATATTGGCATATCTTTCTTAAAGTATTATCCCGACCAATATTGGCATATCTTTATCCCGACCAATATTGGCCTATCTTTATCCCGACCAATATTGGTCTATCTTTTTTGAGGTGTTATCCCGACCAATATTGGCCTATCTTTCTTGAGGTATTATCCCGACCAATATTGACCTATCTTTCTTAAGGTATTATCCCGACCAATATTGGCATATCTTTCTTAAGGTATTATCCTAACCAATATTGGTCTATCTTTCTTGAGGTATTATCCCGACCAATATTGGCCTATCTTTCTTAAGGTATTATCCTGATCGATACTGGCCTACTCCCCTAGATTCTATTATCTCCTTTATTCTTTTCACCAAGGACCTACTAAACCTAACCCATATCATATATATATATATATATATATATATATATATATATATATATATATATATATATATATATATATATTATTTTTATGTCATAACATTTAGAGTTATATATTTTTTTTTATCGAAGGATTTTTGAAAACTTATATTCTGATTTCTCAACATAAGAGTTTGATCGCTTATGTCAAGAAGAATTTGCACCATGGTTCAAATGATATGTAAGTAGTCTATTTAAATTTGGTTTTCGCTTATGAATTTTGTAATAATTGTTGTATTTGAATTTAGGTTCTTGATAATCAAACTAACATTCAGCAAGAATTTCTAATCCATCTGGCATGGGGTCCAAAAGCAATGGTACGCACTTGGCCAGCTTATTTCATAAATGGATATAATTTTCATACTGAAAATTATGGAATGAGAAAAACTACAATGAATAGTGGAGTTTGTGTTAAGTCATCCAATGATGGAGATGCAAGCAATGATTTTTATGGTTTGCTGGATGAAATTTTAGAGATAGAATATCCTGGCCCAGAAATGTGAGCAATTCTATTCATGTGTCATTGGTTTGACCTTATCAGAGGGATGAAGGTGCATCCACGATATAATTTGGTTGAAATAAATCATAAGAGATTGTACAAGAAATATGAACCAATTGTGTTGGCACAGCAAGCAATTCAAGTTTTCTATGCTTCATATCCTAGTTTGAAACGTGACAAAGTTGATTGGTGGGTCGTTTGTAAAACGAAAACACGGAAAAAAATTGAGGAACGTTGGGAGGGCATTGCTTATCAACAAGAGAAAGTTACAAATACATTTCATACTGAGGAATATATTATTCCAACGTTACGAGATCCCAGCGAAGTAGTCATAAATGTGGATGCAACTGAAATTGATATTGATGATGATGAGGAGGAGGAGGAGGAGGATGACGACGACGATAATGATGACGAGGATGATAATGACAATGAGGACTTTGATTTTTTGTAATGGGTAAGTTTTGTTATCTTAATAAAATAAACTTAATGATATTTTATTTTCATATATGATACTGATTTTTTAGGAGCAAATTTAGTTTTAATCTGCAAATTACAAAACTCATAGCTCAATTAGTTAATCTGTCTCAATTAGTATATAATTATTTTTTTTTTCATTTATATATTTTATATGTTAATACTCTGTAGTTTTTCTATAGGTGATTAGAAGTTATATCTCATCGTCGTCTCAGGGGTTTGTGCACTCTCTTATTTTTAGGAATTATGGTGAGTGTTTTTTTCAAATTAGTCATTAAGCAAAATATTTGTATTTATTTTATCATATTTTTGAATTTTCAGAATATGTTTCGACGGGGTGGTCTTAGACGGAGCTCTCAAGTTACAGCACCTGCAGAGACTGTTGCTACACCCCCAGTAGAGGATGCAGCACTGTCGCATACACCTATGCCAGTACCATCGCATACACCTATGCCAGTCCCATCGCATATAGCTACGCCAGTACCTTCCTCTATATGATCGCCTTCTCCTTCCACAGTACCTTTACCGATTGAGTCGCCAGTACCCTCTTTCGTTCCTTCTCGACACTCGGTTGCTGAGAGACCAGACACTCGAGAGCCTATATCCCCTTGTGGAGATTCGTAAGTAGAATCAAACTATTTCATTTTTTAACTATTTAAATTATTTAACAAATTTTTTTGTAATTTATAATAGATTTGATAATTCTGTCCGTGTTATTCATGAGATTAATAGAATCGTGAATAACCATTGGAGAGGAGACTCGATGAGTTATACAAGCACTCCAGCACCAACAAGAGAGCTATGGTGGAGTGAATTTAAGGTATATCTCAATCATTTTATATCTTAAATAAAAGTGAATATATAATATTTATTTTTCTTCTATTGCAGCGATCATTCACTTGGGACATGTTTGATGAGATGGAAATAAAGAAGATTTTCATGAAAAATGTGGCGATCACATTCGTCATGTACTCAATCATGCAAAGTCGAGGGGGAAAAAACCACCATTCATCACCGAGGAAAATTGGATAAGGATTTCAAATTTTTGGGAAAGTGAGGAGTTTAAAAAAAGAAGTCAACAGAATAAAATAAATCAATCTTTTAATTCTGGAGAAATGTCTACGACATATGCAGGAGGCTCTATCAATGTGGATGAACATAGACGTAGATTGATAATTTTTTAACTCTCTAATATTTTCTTAATCTATTTTTTTACTATTTAATTATTTATAATTATCTTTTTTAAACCAAAGAATTGGGAAAGGAGCCTAATTTTATAGATACTTTCACCCGCACATTTCAGAAAAAAGATAAGACTTGGAGCGGGGATAGAGCTAAAGCAATTAAGGTTTGAATAAACTTTGGATCTTAATTTATAACTTAGAATCTATTATTAATGTATCTGCTCTAACTTTATACTCTTGCATTCCTAAAATTTTATTATTATAATTTGTTTTATTTTTTTTTACAATACAGGAAAAATATGTTGAGCTAGAGGTACCACAGAGATGTTCAGCTTCTGCTAGTTCTGATATTGAGGGGTCTGAGCCATCTATTGGTAGTGATTTCAATTTATGGCTACAGGTGAGTGGGGGGCCAAAAGGAGGAAGAAAGATATTCGGAATGGATTCATTGAGCAGAACACATAGAGTTGGTCGTATATCTTCTTCCTCCTCCTCACATACCCAGTAGATGCATAACTTGACTAAAGAGATTTCCCAGTTGAAGGGCATTATAAAGGACAGGGATGAAGAAATGAGATAAATGCGTCGACAACAAGATTTTATTATGCGGCATTTTCAGTTAAGTTCTGTTTCAAGTCAAATTCCTCCCGGTGACAGTGATGATGGTGATGATGGTGGTAGTGATTCTTGATAAATTTATGGTAAATTTTATGTTTGAATTTTTTTTCATGTCATGTTATAGTTGATTCTATATTTTCATTTTACCTTGATACATTGCTTCTTATGTCATGTTTGCTATCTATATAAGATAACGCTGCCAAACAAATTCTACTACCTTATTATTAATTTAGCTTTGTATCTTCATGTCCTTGCTCTTTTGATTGTTTTTTAGAACACCTTATACTATGATGTGTTATACTAATTTCATGCTGCCTTTGCATAATTTTGATGTTTGAGTTACAATTATGTCGTCTTTTTGATGCAGTGACTAGTTTAATTTGGTGATCATTCTTTTGAACCTTTCATAGAGTAACTATCTCTAATATTGATTTGAGTTCTTTTGTCAATTCTTTTACCAGCATTTGTTATTATTTTTGTTGGCACTGGAAATTTTGTTCTAGTATAATCACATTAGTATATATGTAATATATATACTAATATATATACCAATTAGATAAAGTAGAATAAGGAGCAAATATGGAACAGAATTATGAAGGGGACTGATCAGTTACATGATTTATCATTTGAGCAATGTAGTTCTCAACCCTGGAAAGTTACATAATGATATGCAAATACATATTGAAATATGAATCAGGAAGGCTTATGTTTGGCATATTCACTGAGTTGCAAATTAAAGAGAATAAAGGACGACATATAATCATCACTGTCAAGTCATATTAGTGTCAACTATTTGGGATTGGCTGCAGTTCTTATCCCTCCATTGTACAATTAGAACACATTACATATCCCTCCATTGTACAATTAGAACACATTACAAATGAATGATTTGAACAAAAGATTTTGGCCAACATGGAAATAAGCAAGGCTAAACATAAGCAAATACGGAATCCACTCCATGATCATTAAAACGAGTGCATGTGGTCATACTCATCGAGGAACTATCTGAATGTTCAAATGCAAGACTCGAAACAGTTCTGAAGAAATCTATTCGGTTAGACGGTTTCAAACTAAAAATGATGTGATACTCTGCTAAAGAAACAGAGAAAGAATATTTAACAAATGAAACTTTGAAAATATTCGCACATAGAAGATGTGAACATCTAATAACATTTTCTAAAAAGTGAAATAATGTAATAAGTTCCACACCCAAGTAATAGAACAAGCAGATCCTCCAGATGCAATACAATCAAATGCATACCAATTGAACAACAATCAACATGGTAGGGGGGATAACAGTGACTATTAGGAACTAAGAGTGCATTTTATAAGTATATATGTAATATATATACTAATGTGAGTATACTGATGTGCTCTTTTTAAGAGCACTTATACACACATTTAACTATACAAAATTAACCACCCAAGTAGTAAAAGGATTATCAATGTACTTATTTCATTATCAATTTGTTGAACTTGTTGTTTGGATTTTGGTTATTTGTATATATGAACATGAGGCTTGAACAAAGGATATGAATTACAAACAACTTTAATTTCACATTGATACTTTGCATTTTATGTCATGATGATACTTTACATGTTATAACAAACAATCTTAGTAACAAATTTCATTCATGTATGTAAATGTTAGATACAGATATCATTAATATGTTTGATACATTTTTTTTTAGTTATAAATGTTACTTATTGTTTGTTTATAATTTGACGCAGGAAAAGAAGCATGGAAGGCGACCGAAGCTCCTGAGACATGACGATATGTATTTTATTTTCCTTTGGATGTCTTGTTACATTTGTTGTTTGGATTGTTATAGAACTTTCATGTTTGATATTATGAGTTGTTGAACTTGTTTGGATTTTGGTTAGTTATATATATGAATATGATGTGTTTAGTTTTGGGATGATTTGTTTGGATATAAGATATATGGATTATGGATGTGTTGGATATGATGTGTTTAGTTTTGGGATGATTTGTTTGGATGTTGTATATGGATGTATTTGATATAAATTGTTGAAGATGTTGCAAGTGTAATATGTAAACAGAATAACAGAAAAATCAAAAATAGATTCTGGATTTTTTTTTATTTTTGGGACAAATTTTGCGACAAATATGTTTTTGTCGCAAATTTATCGTAAATCTTTTGCGATGAATCAAGATTTGTCCCAGAATTCGTCGCAGATTTGGGACAAAATTAAGTTTTTCGTCGCAAATTAGGAACAACTTTTGGGACGAATTCAGATTCGTCCCAAAATTCGTCGCAAATAGCTTATTTACCCAACGTGGTTAAAGCGATGTTTTTGGGACGAATCTAGGTTCGTCGCAAATTTGCGACGAATCTGGATTCGTCCCAAATTTGGGACGAATCTAGATTCGTCGCAAATTTTGGAAGAAAATAATTTTTTGTCGCAAATTTCCGAGGTTTTTTTCCCTCTAGTCATTTGTAATTAGGCAACGTTTTTTGTGACGAAAAATTTTCGCTGCAAATTTGTGACAAAAGTATATGTTTGTCGCAGATATAAAATTATGAAATTTGCAACGAATAAATGTTCGTTGCAAATTTGCAACGAATTCTGCGACGAAAATTTAAATTTGTCGCAAATATTTCCAACGAAAATTATGTATTCGTCGCTAACATTTTGCAACGCCATTTTTGGGACGAATATAAATTCGTCCCAAAATTTGTCGCAAAAAATTTTGCGACGAATTTTTTTATCAAATTCGTCCCAAATTTTGTCCCTAAATAACAGTTTTTTTTGTAGTGGATGCCCCAGCATTACCACTCTGACGTCCAAGTCAAAACCAATCAAAGGGAATAAAGTAGAAACAAGGAACAGTTGAGAATTGCGTTTTTAGAATTAGAAAAAAGAAGAATCTCCTTGCCTCCTGCTGACTCCCCTTTTATGCTATCTTAGATGGCTTCTTATCTTCCTTATATTAATGGTCCTTCACTTATTTTTTTCTAATTCTAAAAAAAAATAACTCTCAACTGTTTCATGTTTCTATTTTATTCTCATCCTTTGACTGATTCTAATTTGAACGTCGAAATGGCAATGCTAGGGCATCCCAACCCTATTCTAATTTCTTATTTTCAGTCAATTATTCTTCAGGTTCTCCGACGACGGTGGTTTTTCTCTTTATTCTCCTTCTTCTGGTATTTCTAAGTAGCAACAGCCGATATACATTTATCACGTCACCGATGTATCTCCCTCCAAAAGTCTTGGTGCACGTAGGATCAACAAATGAGACTACAATGCCATCTTTGTAATTTAAACAAACTCTATAAAATAAATCTTTCATCAGGAGAATAGGTGGAGGATGTAAATGCTCGTCCTCATGTGATTCCAACTCAGAAGAAGAAGCAATGTTCCCATCAGGTGTATATATATAGAGAGAGATTGTTCTTGCGTTGTGCTGTAGTTGGTGATGATTGATAAGACAACATGAATCTCGTTTTTTCTGAGTCTTATTAATATATATAATTTAAACTAAACAAATCGTAATCGATATGACGTCGATCGTTGTATTGCATGGTAGATTGTTAGGTGTTATATGCTGAGGAAGGTGCATGGGCTTCCTGTTTGGATTTTTATCAGTATATGTATATATATACATTAAAGAAAACACAATCTAATTCCAGTACTGCTCATATTTTATTGGTGAATGCTAATTTTATGTACGTTTTTATCACGTTTGGTTTATTATATATATTTAATAAATTTTACTATTTTATTAAAAATCTTTCCATTTATTAACTAACTTTGGTGAAACCTAGAATGAATTTACGTTACTATCCTTTTTTCTATTCACACTAAAAATAATTCCAAGGTTTATTAGTAATTCAACAAGCGAAACAATTAGTGATATAGAGTTCGAAACTCAACTACGACGTATTATTATGAATTTTTCTCATCATTAATTTTTTCTGGTTATTTTATATAAAAAAAATATAGTTATCTTTAGTCTCATATCTTTAGTTTCTTTTACTAAGATAAGTACAATATTAAATTAAAATAATTTTTTGCATAGGAAGCTCGTTACAGTAGTTTATTATTGGGATTCTCTAACGTCACCCATGCATTATTGCACTATTGCATGAGTCTTGGTTCTGAACGGTAAGGATGACACTAGAAAATCCAAATAATTCGGATTTTCAAAGACCCAAATAATTTATTATATTATTATATTACACTAGTATATATTTTATTAAAAATCTCCCCCCTTTACTAACTAATTTTGGTAAAGCCTAAAATGCATTTACGTTAATGTCCTTTTTTCTATTTACACTAAAAATAATTCCAAGGTTTATTAGTAAGTCCACAGGCGAAACAATCAGTGATCTAGAGTTCGAGACTCAGCTACAGCATATTATTATGAATTTTTCTCATCATTAATTTTATCTGGTTATTTTATATAAAAAATATATAGTTCTTTTTAGTCCCATATCTTAGAATTGACAATACTATGATCAAAGAAACTTCTATAAATATTTTAGGCCGACGATGTTAAAAAAATATACTTTTCTTAGTTTTTTTTTTACTAAGATAAGTATAATATTAAATTAAATTAATTTTTTCCATAGGGAAGTTCGTTACTGGGATTCTCTAGCATCACTATCACGCAACACGTGTGCACTAGACCGAAAACTATTTTCCATGCTTAGTTTAGGGGTTGGTGTGGACCAGACCGATTAGGTAGCAACTTAAAACAAAGTTTTTTATTACGAAATTTTTTTTAAAAAAATATTTTGGTCAAAAACATGTAGTTTTTTTTTTCAATTTACATTTTCAAATAAGGAAGCGCTCGCGTTGAACTATCTAAAAGTCTAACATCTCATGATTGCGCGTCCTATTTGAAAGAAAAATTTATATAAATATGTCATAGTTGAAGATTGAATTATAGATATTTGGATGACAACTTACGGTCCTTCCACTACACCGTAACTCCAAGGGCCAATTTGCATTTTAAAATTTTATCAAAGAGTGACTGGATAAAATTAAATTCCATAGTCTCCCTACCTCTTGGATTTTAAACATTTTAGTTGATCAACAAATGGCCTTTAGGCCGGTCCAAATCCTAAGCTAAATGGGCCAACGTTGTCATATGTGTGGAGACCAGGAATTCAGGATTATAAATGTCTAGTATTACTCTTTATATCCACGAGTGATCGGGGTGCAGTACCATGGATATTTTTCACTACCATTAGGATAAATCAGAAAGTAGAGTTGTAAACAAGTCAAGCCACTAAGGTCTCAGTTCGAAAAAAAAAAAAATTATTTGATTAAATTAATGAGCTGAGCTCAAGCTTAATTTTGAGCTCGAAAATATTGTCAAACTAAGCTCGAGCTTAACAATATTTCATTCATGAATTTGCGAATATGTTCATTTTGAGACTTATGAACATGTCTGTTAAGAGATTCGTAAACATATTCATTAAGAAGAGACTCGTTTATATATAAAGAGTGAGTTTTGATATGCCTCTCACACTGCACATCCTGTAAACATCTAAAATATATCTTTTAAATTTTAAGATATAATATATATATATATATATATATATATATATATATATATATCAGTTAATTTGAGCTCAATTATACGCCTAACGAGTTAAAACTCAAGCTTGTTTAACAATATGAAAATGATATGTTAACAAGCTAATTTCAAACTAAACTCGTTTAAAAGCTATTTTTAAATTGAGCTCGAGCCGTTTGAGATCTATTTAATTTCATTACGAACCGAGCTCAAACTTAAGAAGTAAATCTCGAATCAAACTCGAGCCGAGTTTGAGCTAAGCTTGTTTAACTTTTAAACAAGTTATTTTTGAACCGAGCTCGAACTGTTCGTGAACTATTTAATTTCATGACGAACCAAGCTCGAGCTTAAGAATTAAAGCTCGAATCAAATTCAAGCCGAACTCGAGTTTAGGGAGAAAACCAACCGAGCCAAGCTCAAACCTCTTACTAGCTCGGTTCGGAGAAGTGCATATAGGTTTGCGGACGGTCCAGTGTTTCAAGTAATTCTAATTCAAACTTATCAGGTGTAATATAACATTACTCATTCATTATAAAAGTTGTCATTGATACATAGCATTGGCCCATCTACTTCATAATAATTGATACTGAATTAGTGAAATCTCCACTCCAAGGCCATCTACTTGCTCACCCTGAAACTTAAATATTTAAGAAAATTGTTATGAACAGAGGAATTAATGTCAGTATCTTATCGATAGAATCGAAAAATATAGCTAGTTAATTTTCGCTAGGCTCAGTAACAGACAAAGTCCTTAGATTCTTGATGTCTCAAAGGTACAAGCTGGGATCGATAGTAAGATAACGAATGACATTGGGGAGGAAGTGGTGTACCTGTAGGTGTTGGACGGCTAGCTACTTATAGTTGGGGAAAGGGACGCGGCCGGACTCAATGCTTTTGAGGTCCTCGATTAGGAGGTCGTAGTGGGACTTGACCTCCTCGGCAGTCTTGCCCCCGCCGACTGCTCGGGCCACGTTGTGCCACCGGTCGGGGGTGTCCTTGTCGAAGACTGCTAGAGCGCGCTCAAAGAGCTTGTTCTGATGCTCGGTCCATGCTGAGGCCATGTTGGATGTTGAGGGGGAGGGAATTGAAGAGGTTTGGATGAAACAGTGAGTGAAAGGGGTAGAGGAAGTTGTTTGGAGAAGGGGTACGTGATAGGGGGCTCTTTTATAGGGACTGAGGTAGTGGTGGAACCGATTCGGAACCAATAGTTTGGACTCAGGCTCGAACCTAACACACGTCGCAGGTTTGCTAGTGCAAAAGTAGAACAACAAACCTCGCTTAATAACAATAATGTAGAAATCTTCTTGTTTTCTACTCTTTTTTAATTTACTATCACATGTCCCTTGAGCACAATAATCTATAGAGGTGATGGATTCCCTTCAGGACTAAATTCAATTTAAAATGTTAAGTACACTTTAGGATATGCTAATCCCGATACTAATTAACCTCCCGACGAGCCTAATGTGCCTCTCCTTCTCCTGCTGCTTCTTCTTCCATGACAAAGTGGATTCTATTCCACTGAACAACAACCTCAAAACCCAAGTCATAATGTGCAAGTTGAAGAAAACAACCTTGGATTCTCACCTCTTTCACTCACTTTATGCAATGAGGTGGGATATGGTTCCGAGAATGACATATTCTAGCCCTCGTAATCTTTCTTTCTTCTTTTTGGCCAAAGATCAGATAGTCATGCCTTTATTGGATAATGGGGGTTGAATCTAGCCCACAATATAAATTTAGGGTTTAGAGTTTAGTTTTAACCATTGGGATTCTTTCAACCACTAGCAATTAAAATAAAGACAACCGTTTTACTTTGCATGCATCATCATGAATCATGTTCCTCTTAGCGTAAAACTTAGGTTTGTTGATATATTATTATTGTAACAAAGGAGATTGTGCTCCAATAACTCTCACTGTGAATCTTGTGCAGACTTCTAAGAACTGTCAAAATTGTAGGGAAAGTATTTTTTTTTGTTCTTCCCTTTTTTCAAAAATATGTACATGAAAAAAACCATCTTAAACTTGTTTGCAAACAAAATTATCATGATTCAGTTCTCCATTTCTTCAATGTCATCAAATATAGAGATATTATAATGTTATGGAGTTGTAATCTAGTCAGTTTTCCCACTTATAGAGAATAGCACTTGAATGGAATTCTTCTTTATCTTTTATAAATAAAAAAAGGAAAATAATGGCAGGAATCAAAAGAAGTCTTTTCAGGACTATAAAGAATAAATTAGATATATATGCACAGTAGCCATATGTCGGAGAGGTACATGCAAAAGCTAGCTAAGGATCAATAATGGAAGTTGATGATAACAGCTATGTGGTTTTGTTTCATCAGATCAGATGAATCAAATATTATGACAATAGTGTTTAAAGAGGGGCCGAAAAAGCATGTCCCATGCATAGGAGGAACTAATCCATTCATTTTGGCTGTCTTTTCTTCCATGACTTTTGAACAGTCAGAAAGAAAAGTAGGAGGATAATGATGGCAAAAGATGAGATATGAAGAATATTCAGATAATATACAGTAAAGCTATTTCCAAAAGAATGTAGCAAGCAATTTACTGATTCAAATGGAAGAGAAAGCACGATAACTTCACTTAAGGGAAAAGTTTCTGGGTGTCTTTATAGATTTTCTACTTTTGTTGGTCTTAAGTGTTGCAGAAATGAAAGAGAGTATGCGTCACACAAGTCCAACCATGAATCATGCATTGTAGGAGTGCAATCCTTAGATATTTTTCAATTCTGACAAATTAACTGATTAAATTCGGCTCTGAGGATCATGGAGCTTACAGTATCAACCAGCTGATCAAATCCCCTTCTGCACGTTGAGGTAGAATGTTTTAGATGATCACATTCTTCAGAACATGTTGTTTACTGCAATGATCCATCAAGGTTTGACACACTAGCATAGCACAGGTTCACAAAGATTGGGAATTGAAATTCCTTTAGGAGTTACCTCGGTTCGTAATGCAGGATGCAAATATATCCTTAACCACTATTCTTCATCACTGCTGCAGATGGATCTCTTCTGGCACTGTCACTTTTGTTCAATCTCCTGATTCATTTTATAGAAGTTCACAATCTTCTGATCTAACTCGTAATAATGAAACATCTTATCTAGAGGTTTCAAATCCAAGTCAATAAAAAAAGCCTGGAAACAAAAACATACCAAGTCAGACCTGTAGTAAATCCAAAAGGATGCAATATTTGTAGGCCAGCTAATATGAAAAAAAGAAGACCAGCTGATTCAAGAACTGGATTGGCTGAGGAGCCACCAGCTCTCCTGCCAATCTAGTTTTAAGAAGACTGGTTTACGGCTGAGTGAGAAGCATGTGAATGCTAAAACTGCAACTGATCTATAACATGGAAACAGAAATGTGATAACGCCAAGGTGAATATGTGTAAAATAGCATGTGCCTTTGTTCTTGGTCGTTTAGCATTCTTACAGGATTCCCTTATTCGACATGGATGTTCCTAGGATTAATAGGGATCATAAGTAAAAGAGCAACTACAATGATCGGATACCTTGTAAGCATAGGTTTGATTTGATGATCTGAGAAATACAGAATCATAATTAGATGTAGTACAGCCAAGTTCTGAAGGCCTAAAGCAGATCATCAGGCTGCAATCTTTTGCAGTAGCTGATATAAGATATTCCCTAACAATTTTCATGCTTTTCTCTAGTGGTAGAGAATGCAAGGAGGAATACTTGTGCAAAACCTTCATGTTGCTCAAATTTTTGCAGATTGGACATGGCTGAGAAATAATATTGTAATAAAGATGAATAACCCCTTCTATGTCAAGGACATCCAACTTCTGAGTTGCTAAAAGTCTATCAAAGATCCCAGACCTAAAGCCTGTCTCTGCTACTAGTTCAAAAAAGCTAGCTAACTGTAAGCCACGGGAAGCAATCAAGTTTGCAATTGCTTCTTTGCTTTTATTAAACTGTTCAGTTGTATTATCTAAGCTACCACCCAATCCTCCAAACACAAGAGATCCATCAAAAAATATACGGAAATTATTCTGAGGAGATTCAAACAAGGCAATGATGGCCTGTAATATTCTGTCCCTTGATCCAGAGAATAGATCAAGTGGGTTGTACCCACTTATTTGTAAGATCTGCAATACAAAAAATGTAATATATCAAGAAAGCTTCACAAATGTAGATGTTGATAGTTAATGATCCATAAGCTTCAATATTAATAATCATGTTAACAATCAAGAGAGATGTTGGCATCAAAAGGAGTGTTATTTTAGTAGATAAAACAATTACAGGAACCAATGTGACCTGTGTTTTCAGACAGTATCGTACGAATAGCTTTTGGCAAAACTTCAAATTACTGTCGAAGTTAAAGATCAAAATATGAAATATAATAAAGTAATGTGTACCTCTCCCCGATGATGTTTTAGGAATTGATGCATTTTAAATCGTGTTGCATTCTTCTTAATTGCATTTGCTTCTGTGATGTATTCTGAAGATGGGAGGAAACCACACTTTGGCTAATACATTGTCATGAAAAAAGATTAAGCAATGGAACCACAGGTTAGAAGTAAGGCTGAGGTACAATAGTAACCAAGCCAAAACGGGAAAAGAAAGAAACTGATCTACTATAGAGGAAGCACCTTTATTTCAACTGCAATGCTGAAATCACATTTTGGAGTACCTGAAATTGTGCTGAAAGTGTCATGATCACAAGGCACAATTTTGTGATAAGCATTAAAAATGTACCTTCGAAGCATATTCATAAAATAGTCTCTTCAACAGAAAATAAAAAAAGCTGATAGGTTCTGGTCAGAGTTAATAATAAAAGTCATACAGAAGAGAGACAAATTAGTGAAAGACGAATGACAAACTATGATAAAAGGCATGTAGCAGAGAATTTTTTTGGCAAATAACAATTGATTAAAAATATGAATACAGACAGGTTAAAGGCAGCAGATTGTATCATTAAATAATTATTTGTGTGCATTCCCAAGGTTGAAAGTTGAAATTTCCTTTGAGAAAATAACTAAAATTTTACTGAAATTATGTTTGAGTCTCATGCTGGCTACAAAGGCTGGAACTCTGGAAGTTTATTTTGTTTCCTCCAAGGGCTAGAAGTGATGGAATTTATATCAGGGAAAAACCTAGAAACATGTAGTCTGAGAATATGGCATTATCTCCACTATCTACTAAAATTAACCAGAAAACTCTTCTTAAAAATCAGCCAGAAAATTTGCTTTTGCTGTTTATACTGCAGTTCAATAACATGTGCATGTGCACATGTATATAATCAATTCCAGTGTCCTTAATTGTTATCTTGTTAATCCACCTGTTGTAATTTTATCACTAATGAACTTTTTTGCTTTTACTACTATTGCTTGATCTGAGTGTAATTGAGTGTTTTGAATAACAAAAGTACCTGCAAATTTTGGAGATGTAAGAAAGATGCTCATAACAGTCACCTAGTTGACCCACTAATTAACATCTCATTAAAATTTTAAAAGGTATAATTCTTCAGACTATGATTGTATGAAACATGACTAGAAAAGTCATTTTCTTTTACTATTAATTCTTAGCAAAAGTTCTTATTTGCTCTTTCACTCTATGCCCATCTCTCAGCAGGTGGGTAAATGTAGAACCATAAGAAACATCTTTGTTTTTTTAGTGTTCTAGTTAATACATAAGCATTTGAATATTTCTGATAACATATTTATCAGAATATAAAAAAATTCTTGTTGCATTTGAATTTTATTGCATTGTTAGTCCAATGCTGGTCGCTTCAATTACTTCTGGGTTCTGGCTACTTAAAGGCTAGGCAGTTTAATATCAATTGATCTTGTTCAAATTTTTATTCCCTTATTGAAAATTATTGTTTTTGTATTAGTTTATATTAAATTTCTTCCTCAAAAATCAGTATTACAATGAAGTTTGTCGCTTGCTGGTGCCTACACCCATGATTCTTTTCCTATGCCGGACTCAATCTAATCTGTATGCAGCTTATATTCCTGGTAGCATTGTTGAATTAGCGTTACATTCACACTTGCACATTATCTATTAGGTTTGGAGTCATGTTTAGCTAATTGTGTTCCATATTGGCATATTGGTAGACATGGTCAAGTACAAAGTCATAGGCATTTATCCCTATCTTGGATTTTCTGGGCATAAAGAATCATGTAATTGTGAAGTAATGACAGAAATTAGTGGGGAGTTACACACCAGTTGGTGAACAACTTGTTGAGATCACCTTGTATTACTAAGGAGAGGATAGATGAGAAGTTTATACATTCAGATGTGAAAATTGAAGGTATGGTACCAAGTAAGAGAACACATCAAAAGTTCTCTGGACACCGATATTAATTGAAGCTCAACTTCTCAGACAAATTGTGAGTTCTCTACCCAACAATATCACAACCGAGCACAACCATGTCAAACACGCGGTGGAATGGATCCTAGGCCATAACACACTATCAGAGTATCAGTTAGGTAATTCAGTATGCCAAGATATTGTAATAAACCCTGTAAGACATACAATTTTTCTACTGGCCATTGCCTACATAAAATCCAGATTGTATTCAATTTTACAGAAGAAGTTGATGAGAGTCAACAAAGTTAAAAAGAAAAAGAACCTACCAGGCTACCACCAACTAACCTATAGCAGAAGTTGAATGGGCAAGCTCTTCTAAATATCCAGTCCACCCATTAGACATCATCATCATTATCAGGTCATGTTCATTCCAACTATCTAGGATCGACTCAAATTTGATCACTCCATCGAGCTCTATGCAAGGCAATATCATATCAAATTTAATCTCCAACTACCCCTTATCCCTTCCACTTTAATAAATTTAACTCTTCTCACAATAGAATCAGTCAGCCAACTTTGAATATATTTGTACCATCTCAAATCTCGATGTATTTGCTTTCATTTTATTATCTATTAGAGTTCCACTTAATTGCTCTCAAATATATTTTTTTAATTTTATTCTTCTATGTAACTCCACACTTTCATCTTAAGATTCTTAGACAGCTACATTAATTTTATACATGTTTTATAGAGTCCTAATACTCTTGACTTATAAAATATGACAAGTCATACCGCAATCTTATAAAATTTTCTTTTTAGCTTAAGAGACACGAAAATCATACTAGATGCTAGAAGCTCATTTCCTAAGTATCTAACATTACCTACGTTTCTGCATTTCCTATGGCTTGTTTAAAAATACGAGGCTATTTTACTGATCCACATTCTTCCTACTTGCAGGAACTAGTGTGTTAAACTATCATTCTTGAAGAGTATAATGCATGTTTCTGTCATGGTCTTAGCATGACAATGTTCCTCCATGGAAAAACAAAACAAACTATGTTATGAGGAAAATAGTTTAGTTCTCACTAGTAATAACTGAATGGTCAGAAATAAGAAGTGCAAATTCACACAGCTTATTGATATTGGCAGCATCAACCCTCCATATTGGACGTTGACTTTTAATATTCGTCTCCATAACATCCAAAAATTCCTTAGAAACATAGATAAGAATCTGCAAATTGAAAGACAAGAAAAACAGAAAAGAATGTGAGAACTCTGAAAACTGTTAGCAACTTCAAAAATCTCTCATACATAAAAGCTGCAGCTACTCCAAACACTGCAAAAGTATGACAGAGATAATGATAACAGGATAAAAACTAAAGCATGCAGTATGCTTCATAGTAAACCTGTCCTATTATTTCAAAAGTGCAAGCCATTCAAGAAAGTATATGTTTAAGGTCAAGCTTCTATGATCAATGTTGATTTTCATCATATAGAATAGAAGAATATGGTATGGAAAATACCTACTCAATCACATACACGTTCAGGCACTAAGCATCCCTATGCCAAAATTGGATACATGTCTTCTAAGTACAGGAAATAAGTAAAAGAGCTTGAATACGAAAAGATTGCAGTATGAATTATAGTCTTTATCTTAAATTGATAAAAAAACAAAGATTATAAAGATCTCAACCAAGACAGGAAACCATAGTACATAAGAAAATAAAATAAAATGGCTCCAAAAAAGTTTACCCCCGCATCTATATGTTTGGAGTTCAATAAATCAGCCATGACATGCTGAATAAAAGCTCTGGAAGCAAAGTCTCTGGTAGCGGACTCCAGAATTTCCCCTACATCTTTCCATATAAGTTTTTCATGATTAGATAGGTCCAATCCTTTATGCGCAGACAGAGTCTTCTTATTTGGAATTTTCTGAATGCGTAATACCTTTCCGACCTGCTTCATAAAAACATCAAATTGGCACTGTTTCGTCTATTTGTTTTTTGTAGGAAAGAAATCATAAGTTCCATAAAAATAATCTAAGCAATGTGCTCATAACGTCTTAACCCATAAGCAACCCCCCCAAAAAAAAAGGAAAAAAATATCAACACTAAGATAACACGAAGGCTACCAAAAAGGGAGAAGAGCCGCAATATACCAGGACCAGATTAGCAGCTCCTTCTCCTTTGTAGAACCAATCCTTAGCAGTGCTTTCTCCTACGATCATCTGTTCTTCACACACAGAAAAACGAGGGGACAAGAGAGTAGATTCAAAATTTGAGATTTAACATTCTAAACGGCTAACGATCAAAAGGAATGCACCAATTCATGCTCGGAGTCAATTTTACTAAGAACGAAACCTGATTAAATTGACATATAAAAACCTCAAAATTAGATTTTTTTTTTCCATTATCGAAACGTGTATAAATTGTTATCGCCTGTACCAATGTGGATTGTTCATACCTGCCCGTTGTGGCTCATACTTCGAATGGTGGAAAATCGCTGACCTGCTCCACGTACCGCCGGAAGGGAAAAGGCAACGGTAACACGAAACTCCTCGGAATGGGAGCGGGTCGTTCGCTCTAAAGCAGAAGCTAATTGGCAGATGATGGAGAGGAGGGAAAGATAGAAACAAGGAAGATGATGCAAAGACAGAGCGATAGAGCACGGAAGATGTCCAGAGGAACAGAATTCAGATCTTCGCTTGCAAAATGTGAAGACATTGAAATTGGTCATTGAGCTTGCATTTTTATATCCTTCGATTAGAGACTCATAAATGTAGGGTAAAAATTGGAAAAAGTGCCCCCTTATTTTTATTATCTCCACAAGGTCCGCTGTTATTTTTGATAATTTACCAAAAGATATATTTAGATTTTTGAATTTATTAAAAAAATATATATATTACTATAGTATTTATCAAAGAGCACATCTTTTTATAATGGTCTTCCTATTCTACCCTCTTAACACATTTAACTGAATTTTCTTTTTCTTTGTTTTTGTCATTTCTTTCTCTTCTCATTCCTACTATGCATGCAACTTATCTTCTCTTTCCTATTCTTTTTTTTCTCAAACCTGTTATAGGAGATCAGACCCATGTTGGGTCTGATATCTCTCCATATTAGGCGCAATGTGGCCCTGATATGAGGAGATATAAGGCCTAACAACAGGAAAAAAAAAAGAAAAAAAAAAGAAAGAAAAAGAAATATTTAGGTTTTTCAAAACCTCTGGTTCACCACTAGAAATGTCGAAAATAACAATGGAGAGCATATTTGAACTCCTTGTAATTTTAGAAATTCATAGGAACTAAAATGAGTGCAATCGGAGCTCTCTAGGTCCATCAATAAATTTTGACCGAAATTCACTGATAACCTAGAGACTTCATATTGCAGTCATTTCAGGTCCTGTGGATTTCTAAAATTGCAAGAAGTCTAAATATTCTCTCCATTATTATTTTCGACATTCCTAGTGGTGGACCAGAGGTTTTGAAAAACTTTTTTTTTTCTTTTTTCTTATTATTAGGCCTGACGCGAAGAGATATCAGGCCCAACATGGGTTTGATATCTCTTCGTATAAGGCCCAATGTGGCCCTGATATCTCCCCATATCAGGCTCAATGCCTAACAACAGAAAAAAACAAAAAAAAAAAAGATTTAAGTTTTTCAAAACCTCTGGTCCACCACTAGGAATGTCAGAAATACCAATGGAGAGCATATTTGAACTCTTTACAATTTTAAAAATCCACATGACCTGAAATGACTACAATATATAGTCGATAAGTCGATAAGTGTGTTTCGATCAAAACTCATTGATGGACCTAGAGAGCTCCGATTGCACTCATTTCAGTTCATATGAATTTAAGATATTTCAAGGAGTTCAAATATACTATTTATTATTTATTTCAACTTCTAAGAGATGTTAAAATATAATTAAAAAGAATCAGCAAAACAATCCCCATATGTTTTAGGTTTTTCAAAACCTCTGGTCAACCACTAGGAATGCCGAAAATAACAATAGAGAGCATATTTGGACTCCTTGCAATTTTAAAAATCTACAAGACCTGAAATGGTTGCAATCGGAACTCTCTAGGTCCATCAGTGGGGTTTGACCAAAATCCACTGATCGTCCTAGAGACCTCAGATTGCAGTCATTTCAGGTCTTGTGGATTTCTAAAATTACAAAGAGTCCAAATATGCTATCCATTGTTATTTTTGACATTTCTAGTGGTGGACCAGAGGTTTTGAAAAACCTAAATCCTCTTTTTTTCTTTTTTTCTTTTTTCTTTTTTGTTATTGGGTCTTATATGAAAAGATATCAGGCCCAATGTGGGTCTGATATGGGGAGATATCAGGCCTAACAACAGAAAAAAGAAAAAAAAAGAAAGAGAGAGATTTAAGTTTTTCAAAACCTCTGATCTACCACTAAGAATATTGAAATTAACAATGGAGAGCATATTTGGACTCCTTGCAATTTTAGAAATTTACAGGACCTGAAATAACTGCAATCTAATGTCTCTAGGTCGATCAGTGGATTTTCGGTCAAAATCCACTTATGGACCTAGAGAGCTCCAATTACACCCGTTTTAGTTTCTGTAGATTTTTGATGTTGCAAGGAATTTAAATATGTTATCTATTATTTATTTCAACTTCTAAAAGATGTTAAAATATAATAAGAAAGAATCAACAAAATAATTCCCATACGTTTTAGGTTTTTTAAAACCTCTGGTCCACCACTAGGAATGCCGAAAATAACAATGGAGAACATATTTGGACTTCTTGAAAATTTAGAAATCCACAGGACCTAAAATGACTGCAATCGGAGCTCTTTAGGTTCATTAGTGGGTTTTGACTGAAACTCACTGATCGACCTAAAGACCTCACAGGACTTCTAAAATTGCAAGGAGTTCAAATATGCTCTTCATTGTTATTTTCGGCATTCCTAGTGGTAGACCAAAGGTTTTGAAAAACCTAAATATCTCTTTTTTCTTTTTTTTTTTTGGTTATTGGGTCTGATATCTTCCCATATCAGGCCTAACAAAAAAAAAAGAAAGAGATATTTAAGTTTTTCAAAACCTTTAGCCACTGCTAGTGATCCTGTCCGAATGCTGAATCAACGGACGCTGGACACGTGGCGCTCTCCGGGTTGATGACGTAGATCTCCGACTGGTCGCACGAACCTCCGGCGAACCTGTACAAAAGTCGGGCCGGGAAGGGGTTCCCGGCGACGACCCTCCGACGCTCAAGTCAGGCAAGCAAGCAGTGGGAAAAAGTGGCTCCAAAGGTGTTGAACGCGTACCTCCGGCGAAGAATGAGAGCTTTTATATAGGGCAGCGGAGAAGCGAGTGTACACATACCGAGGTGTACACGTGTCCGCGGCCCATACCCCAGTAAGGGCTTGTCAGTGAGCTTACCTGACCCATACTGCTACAGTCCAAGCGTGTCCTCGATGGGATAGCGGAACCCCCTGTCACAAGATTCGGAGTATGACCTACATGTGGAACATACCCGCTGTCAGGAAAAGATGTCCTTTGTCCTTTTCCCCTTTGCTCCCGATCTGGCGTTCGGCCGGCCAGCTTCCACGACATCCGGCCGGACGTATACGGTGGTTTACTTGGGGAGATTCACAATCACGCGCTTTGTGGAGACTATTAGTAGTATGCTTATGGCTTTGGTCAAGCGTGCAGTCCGCTCGGCCCTGCGATCTTGTCCGCTGAGCGCCGGAACCCTGGCTTTCGACAGGGCGCCTTTAACCATCAACCAGACACCGGCCGCCCGCCCGGCCGGTCGAACCTGCCCTTCGCCGCCCGGCCACCTGCCACTTTGACTTACACGTGGCGTTGACCCCACCGGACGGGGGGCCCCTGTTCTTACAACCGGATCAACTAGGAATGTCGAAAATAACAATGGAGAGCATATTTGGACTCATTGCAATTTTAGAAATCCACATGACCTGAAAATGATTGCAATCTGAGATCTCTAGGTCGATCAGTGGGTTTCGGTCAAAACCCACTGATGAACTTAAAGAGCTCCGATTGCACTCATTTCAGTTCCTATAGATTTCTGATATTGCAAGGAGTCCAAATATGTTATATATTATTTATTTCAACTTCTAAAAGATATTAAAATTTAATTAAAAATAATCATCAAAATAATCCTCATACGTTGGGCTTGATATGATTCATTCAGATCCACGCATAAGGATTTTTGTTAATTCATCATTATTACAATTTTACACCTCCATAAAAGCTGAAATAAATAATGGATCAGTCTTTGTTGATTTATGGGGTTGTAAAGAATTCAAATATGTCATCTATTGATTATTTTGACTTCTCCAAATGTATTCTAATATTATTAAAAAATCAACTAAACTCTAAATGTTATGAGTCCGATATAATTTATATATCATATCTATGTTATACATGCACGTATGGAATAATAAAAAGGAAAGAGAAAATGAGAGAAAAAATTAGATCTTTACCTGCACCCTTATGTATATTATCGTTTTATTTTTCATCTTAAAGATAGACCCAACATAAAATAACATTATTCTTAAGTAGAAGTGTTGCATATAATTTGTTATTATATCAATTTTTTTCAATTAAGTAAATAAATTTAAATAACTGATTTAGTTTTAATGAATATGCACCTTCAACTATCTTCAACTTGCTAGTATTCATAAATAAAAACTATAAATTCTTCACGAATAAAGGACGTTCGTCTCGTCGGTTCAACTTCCAAGCCACTTCTCTCGAGGGGCGGTCGAGCCGGCCCGGTTCAGTCGACTACGCGTGTGGGTTCCGTGTCTTCGAAACTTTGACCTCGATTCCTCTATTCAGGATCCGGAAGTTCGTCGTTCTTTTCCAATCCCTCGATTTCCGTCGCTTGCTCCGTCCCAAATCGCCGAAGAGGAAAAGGTCGATTCATGCAGGTAAATCCTCGGTTAATCCGATGCTTCTTCATCGTTTCCTTGGTCTCGAACTCTGATCTCCTTGTCGACTGACCTAATTGATCTTCCTTTTTTCAGAACTTCATCTTCTTGAAGAAATATCCGTAGATCGACGTCAGGAGAAGAAGTGGGAGACTTTAATGGAGGTTGATGATCCTACTGCTTCGTTTCCCCTGGCAAAATGGAGAAGTGATTTCTCCAGGGCGTTTCAGTACTACTTGGATAAATCGACGCCCCACGCGACCGAAAGGTGGATCGGGACTGCTGGAGTCGCTGCGATCTACTGCCTGCGCGTGTATTTACTGCAGGGCTTTTATATCATCAGCTACGGTTTGGGGATCTATCTGTTGAATCTCCTGATTGGGTTCCTGTCTCCGCTGGTTGATCCGGAGCTCGAAGTTTCTGACGGCCTTGCTCTGCCTACAAGGGGCTCTGACGAATTCAAACCTTTCGTTCGTCGTCTTCCGGAGTTCAAGTTCTGGTAAAATTTTATTTGCCTTTTATTTTATTAGCCACCGGGATGAATTTACTTTCCCTTTCTCTTAGATCCACTCGCTCCTAAAAATTTCCAATATCCAGTTCAATTTCCACTTCTCAAAACTTTAACTTCATGTGCATTGTGTATTCGATGTCTACTATGGTCTGCTTTGTTTGAGAAAGATGCTTCTATCAAACTATTCGACATTTTTTAAGCTGCAAAAGGAGCTAAAACATGTTTAGACAGACCATATGTTAGACATTAGCTTTTATGATGCACATTATGTTGGAAAGTCTGTCATTCTCTTCGTGATATACATTATTATTTGTCTTCCAAAGAGTAGGTTGTTGTATGAATATATTATGGTTGAATCTTTTGTTTTGACATCGTCTACTCTTGATATTTACCTACGTATCTGAAAAAGGGTTATCAGTTTCTTGAAGTAATCATTAGCAGTAGGGCTCCAGTGTAAAAAAAAAAATGAAACTAAAAAATTGTTCTGATAAATAAATTTTTTGGGTAATGGGTATGGCATCTTGGTGATTGCAAGACATTTGAAAGGTGTAATTATATCAGTAACCAACACTATAGATATACAAATACACTAATTTAATGACGTTTCTTTGTTTGGTAAAACAAGACACCCAATGTTAGCGGCCGACATGTCTTACTCAACTTTTGTTTGAAGGTATTCCTGTCATCAATTAGGAACATCCTTGCCTGTTGACCAAGTATGATGCTGTTATGGACAATAACATTACCCATAAATTTAGTTCATGCAACGTTCATTTAGGGTGATGATCTAACAATAGACGTGTTCATGTTCATGCAAATATGAGCTATTGAGGAACATGCTCGCCTTTCCTGATTTTCCATTGAGACATTCCTGTTACTAGAAAATGAAATAATAGACATACTGATAAACCTATCATAGTCTTAACTAAATGGTCTAGTGACTAAGTAAGCTAGTGCTAATGGACATGATAGTCAAAGTGTTTGGAAAAGAGGAATTCTAAAGGTAATTTGATTATTGAAATGTTGATATGTTATCAATTTTAGTTTACATGTATCTGATCCATTGGTCTAGGCTCACCCTGAATCTACTTATCTTCCTCTATTCAAACTGATAATTCTCAGGTTAGGTTCTGGGCTTGCTTTTATTCTCGATCCATTTAGTACTATGATAGAGAATCTATTTCCGTTTACATGTATCTGACCCATTGGTCTAATAAGCTCACTCTGAATCTACTCATCTGCCTCTGTTCAAACTGATAACTCTCTAGTCAGGTTCTGAGCTTGCTTTTAGTTATTTTGATCCATTTAGCACTATGATTTTACTTCTGTTTTATTTTAGGTAAAACAAATCCATTCAGAATCTGTAGGTGAACATCCAATTGTAGTTGTAAGATAACATTTGATTGCTACAATTGATATAAAAGTATACCATAGTAACTTCCTGAAAACTGACAATAATTGTGGCTCATGCATTCTGACCCTCTAGATTTTGGTGATTCCAAGTCATATGGTGTTGCAGTCATGCAGCTTACAGTATGCCAAGCCCCAGCCTATTTGTCATGGCCTTGTAGCTTGTAGCCTTTGATCTATGACCATGTGGTCTTCATTCTGCTGCATGCAGCTTTACCGACCTTGGCTAATGGTATTCGCCAGTGGCCTGCAGTATCATGCTCTTCCACTTCTGTTGGTTGCATCATGTGCTCTGTGCTATGCAGCTGCTTATGCCCTCTGTGGGTATTTGGACTTTCCAGCTTCACACATGCAGCACCCATGATTTGCTTGCATCCACTGCTGTTTCAAGGTGCTCATGTAGGTGGTCAGACCAGGTGAGTCTTGAGCACCTCCAGTGCATCTTGAGGGAGTGCTTTCGGCCAGGCATGCCTTAGGCAAGTGTCTTCAGCTGGATCCCAGGCATCTAGGTGGTCACCTCACTGATTCAAGTTATAAGAGGGACAAGGAAAAATTCAAGATGTCTTTTCTATTTTTTTTCCTTTTATTTAATCTTGCTTTGGTAATGTCGATCAATACTGTGTATGTTTTACATCTGTGGTATTTTACTCTTTCTAGGTTTATCATTTAATGCTCAACCTCAATGGATAGTTTAAAATAGAGTTTGTCAATTATTTCTAGCGTTAGTTGAGCACTTGATTTACACTTGGAAGTTGGGGGTCTATGAATCCTTATTGCTCCATTATCATTATTAAATATTAATATTGATTTATTTGTTTGTTGACTCAATGGATAAAGTTCTAAGATAGGGTAGTGATTTTTTATTTATTCCTTATATTTAAATTATATATATTAAAATGATATATTTATATAAAAGTTCATACTATGCTTAGATTAGTACCTTTCGTCTCTTACAACACAAGCATTGCAGTATCTTCCAGCCTCAAAATTTCCTAGTGTATTCAATAACAGTGATCCCATGTAATAGCATCACTGGTTGCTAATGTAATAGACTACTACATTTTGGTTAAACAAGGATAATGGATAAATAAAGCATTCTTCAAAACATAAACAAGCATTGTACAGTGATCAAATCTCATAAAAAATGGTTGTTACTACAAATAAAAATCATAAACAGGAAGAGGAACAAAATTTAATTCCTTCATTATTATTGATATGATTTAAAAAAAACAATATGAAAAAAGTGTAAGCGAAGCTGTGTGATGTTTGCATAGAATTTTTTTATAATTATATCATAGACTCATGTTTGATAACATCTTCATTCTCTTTTTTCTGTTGCGTCCAATTTTTACAATTATATGATACGGCCTCCAAGAGACAGTTAGTTATCCTGTGTAGCCGTTTATTTAATCAGTTAAATTATTAGAGACGTCTAAGGAGTTAAATTGACTTCTTGTTGTTATTTGCTGATATATATTTCTGTTCTACTTTTACAGATGTCTAAGTAGTTAATTTGACTTCTTGTTGCTGTTTGCTGATATATATATTTCTGTTCTACTTTTAGAGATGTCTAAGGAGTTAATTTGACTTGTTGCTGTTTGCTGATATATATTTCTGTTCTACTTTTATATTTATGTTTGAACTTTGTCATCCCTTTGTTTCTGTTACCTGTTCATTTAAAATGGCGTTAAGTATAATGGCCATGTAATCATTTTACTTCACAATTATTCAGGTATTCAATAACAAAAGCTTTCTGTGTTGCTTTTGTGATGACTTTCTTCTCTGTGTTTGATGTTCCTGTCTTCTGGCCCATACTGCTATGTTATTGGGTGGTTCTTTTCTTTCTGACAATGAAACGTCAAATTACCCACATGATCAAGTTCAAGTATGTGCCATTCAGCCTTGGGAAGCAGGTTAGTCTCGGTAGTATTTTAGGCTTTACAGTTATGGAGTCGCAATTCTTTCTTTAATATTTCATTATAATGGTTCTGAAAGTGTTAGAATACAAAGGCACAACTCTAGCCAACGCCAGGATACCCTGCAAGTATCACTATGGATACAGTTTGTTTACTTGGAAAAAAGGAGTGAAGCAAAGATTATCATTATTTAATTATTTTCTTCACAAAATATAACTCTTCCTATATCCCCTTTAGTTTCCCTTCATGTAAACTTGACTTGCTTCTGCCTTAAGGCAGCTAGCAAAATTGATATTGTCTATATGCTCAGTTAAAAGACCAATTATTTTCTTATTGATACCTGAACATAATGGCAAGATAGGTTTAAGATTAGCTTCATTTTGCCGCTGATTGTTTTGGCCCTTAATGTTCCTAAGAAGTCAATTAAGTTGTGGAATATAGCGAATCATCTTAACTCATTTCAAATAACTGTCAACTGAAAACTAATACTAAATTATAACGGTTAAAACTAAAAGATTAGCGCTTCAAGAGGTTAAATTAGAGTCATGTTGGACTTTAATGTTCAATTTGAAAATAAGACTACTTTATTTTCCCTAACTTTTATGTTTTCATGTGTTTTGATAAATGTATTCCTGTGGGTTTTTCTTGAATTGGTTTACTGTTTTGATTCAGAGGTACGTAGGGAAAAGGAATTCTGGAAGCAGTAGCCGGTCAAGTGATTGATCTCTCACGGGGTTAAGAGCATCCAGATGTTCAGTATCTTCACTTAATTGATACCTTTATTAGTTTTACTCGATTGGAAAATTGAAGGATATATTCTGTTAAAAACGTTTATTTTCTGTGCTTCCATCCAAATGTTCTCATCCACTAGCCTGGTATATGATACGCTGGAGAATAGCCGTCTGAAAACACTAGTAATTGTTGTTTAGTTTTATCTTTAGTTGCTTTGTGTTGTTTCTCATCTTTATTGGACGCTTTCTCTACTTGGAGTGCAATATGTTTCTGTTCTTTGTTGACCTTGTGGACTCGATGCTTTTTGTAATCTCGATCTCGACTTTGAGCGGGGATAAAAAAAAATGAAGAAAGAAAACGATTTTAGATTGGAAATATGAAACAAGTTTTTCATGTTTGATGAATTTGGAAATAGATCTAAATCTAGTAATCGATGATTTTGAAGCACAACAAAAACAATCTACAAAAGCAAGTTTCAGCGTAATGATATGCTAAGAAAAAAAATTCAAAGGTAGACATATAAAGTTATGTTCTATCATTTCATTTTTTTTTTTGGATCTCATCATTTTATGAGTTTATAATTTTTTTTGAATATTTTTCGAGCATATTATTTTTCTATTACGCTTGCCTGACAGAGACAATCTACAAATTAATTTGACGCGTTGGCATAATTATAATAAAATTCAAGTTTTTAAAATTTTGTAATATATATATATATATATAGGATTATATTATGCTGCACAAGTATAATTTTGTTTAACGTTTTTTTTTTGTATATAAAATTTAAGGTTTAGAGAGAAACTCGGTTCAAACCGAACCACCGAAGTCCGGTCGAGAACGTGCCATCTATGATTTACCCCATCACTATGGCGATATAAGAAGGCCGCCTCTAGGGTTTTGCATTGCCGACTCTGCTCCTCCATCGCACCTGCAAAGACGCAGACGTAGTGGAAGAAAGGAAAGAGGTCCTCGGCATCTAACACGATGGGGTTAGTTTTTTCTCCGCAATATCTGATACTATTATTTGTTTTTAGCCTTAATGAGAAGCACGAACACAAATGTATGGAGCACGTTGCTGTCAGTTGGCCATGTTGTTTGGTTTCCTCCTTGTACCGAGATTCTTGGATTATGTTTAGGTGGTTTCTTTTGTTTGAAACATTGGAGTACGTTCTGTGGCTAAAGATTAGATTTTTGAAAGGTACTGGAAGTGATAGCTGGAGAGGATATATGGCAGGTGTTAGTTATCTATTATGGCTATCGAATTGATGAGGTTACTGGTGGTAGGGTGCTTCATTTGCATTTTTGGGATTCGCTACTAGCAACTCTATAAGTCCGTATAACTGGACCGTTAACAGTCTATTATCTTGCATAAATTGATCATTTGTCTTGGTCCAGATCTTGTAAATCTATATGGAAAGTCAGATGACGAATTGTAAATGTGTGGGCGGTAAACTCCCATATCTGGCTTTTATTACTGAGAAACATGGCTTTGTAGGAAAATTACAGTGTATTGTTATCCATTGAATAGTTGTGTAGTGTTCACTGATGATTGTTTTTTATTAACTAATGTGTATGATGTTCTGTCTTTCATATTATTTTCGTAAGCCTACCAGGTTAAGGTATCTTTGTCTTGTTCATACTGTAAGTTAACAAAAAAATCAGTTTTGGTTATTTTGGTGGTTGGTCCTGCATTATTTGCTTAACTGATACTGCCATTCTTAACTTGATTGTGGTTCCAAATTTATTGTCCATGTAGCTATATTGTCTTGGAACATGATTTCTATGATTTTGGCTGTCCATATCATAAATTGATAAAGTTATTTGGGTATTTTTATGAGAGATGTTTTTAATTTTGGCCTTGATTAGAAGATGTTGAAGATATGCATTTTCTGGCAACTAGAAAAATATTTTGGCCTCCAATTTGTTTGTAATTCACCAGCTTTTGATGCTGACTCTTAAATGTGCACTGAAGATGATAATAGACTTGCTCTAAGATAACAAGAAGCACAAACCAAGTTTAGTTTTTGCCACTTCAGTCATCACAGAGAGTAAACATGTTTGTTTGAATTGAGTTTTTTCCTGCTCAATTGTAAGCGATGTCGCAGGAAAACTCGTGGTATGGGAGCTGGGCGCAAGCTCAAAACTCACAGGAGGCGTCAAAGATGGGCAGACAAGTCATACAAGAAAAGTCATCTGGGCAATGAGTGGAAGAAGCCCTTTGCTGGATCATCACATGCCAAGGGTATAGTCCTCGAGAAGATGTAAGCAACATCCTACTTAATATTTCTTTCAGTTTACTGCTGCTCATGCTTGGAGTACTATATTACATTGCCTCTTGCAGAGGTATTGAAGCTAAGCAGCCCAACTCTGCTATCAGAAAATGTGCTAGAGTTCAGCTGATTAAGAACGGGAAGAAAATTGCAGCTTTTGTTCCTAATGATGGTTGCTTAAATTACATTGAAGAAAATGTGAGTTGCATCTATCTATTTGTTCTGATTGTCATCTAGCTTTTTCAGAAGAATCAACTAATCCCCTGCCACCATTCTGCAATAATTGCTATGCACATAACTTAGTTCTTACAATATCCATAAAGTTGCACCCAAACTAAAAGATCAGTATACCTATGTTATTAGTATTATTATTATTTTGAATATAAAATATTGAATCACTTCGAGTCAATTAATTTTAAGGCTATTGCACTAGTTACACTTTGTTGTTAAGTTCTTTGTTTGTGTGCTTTGTAGAAGCTTACAAGACTATTCTTCATTTTTCCCGCAGGATGAAGTCTTGATTGCTGGTTTTGGGCGTAAGGGTCATGCTGTGGGTGATATTCCTGGAGTCAGATTCAAGGTGGTGAAGGTCTCGGGAGTGTCCTTGTTGGCGCTTTTCAAGGAGAAGAAGGAGAAGCCTCGGTCTTAAGTCATTAATGAGTTTCTGATCAACCAATTTCTGTTAGGTTTGTTTGGACAATTATTCTTGAACTTGCTACCTGATGTAGACCTGAAATTTTCATTTTGCATGAGCTCCCAAGTTTTTCATCTTTATGCAAAAAGTAGAACTTGTGAAAATAATCATCATCATTCAAAAATCTAGAACAACTTATAGTTATTCTGTGATGTTTCCTATCTGATGAATTGTGATTCAGGTGAAGTGAAGATACAATATTGTGGGAACACTTTAGTGAGCTTGTTTGAATGAATTGCCGTCTTGGACGAGCTTGTGTGAATGAATATTGTTTGATATTTAGACGCTTTAACTGAACACTTAGGAAGCCAATCTATTCCATCTATGTTGCCATTTCCATCTTTTCCGTTTGTATGCTTGTGAATATTACTTGAGAGAAATTTTAATCAAAACTTTGCTAATTCACAAAAACAACTTATTTCTGCTGAAGAATTAAAGATAGGGAATAAGGGGAATCTTTTTTGTCTCTCTATTTGAAATTTAATAGATCACAACCATAGCATAAGGCCATAGTCCCTTTCTTTGATTCTTTACAGTGGCAAAAGATGAATACGTTCATCTTCAACGTCCCTATCAATCTGTCTCAGGATCAATACGAAGAAAATAAATCACAGACGACTATTAGTCTTTAGAATAATAACTAACACTTAAGGAAAGTATTTATCTCGATTTTTATCGAGATTCGAACTTCAAAATTCATGACACAATGGATGAGTGTCAAATTATTATTATTTAAGAATTTATAATTCAATCTTCAACTATGATGTATTTATGTATTTATAAGGATTTTTATTTTAAATGAGACACATAATTATGAGATATTGAGCTCTAAGTTTCTAAATTGTCATTAAATTGTCTGCGGTAAACCCTTTCTAATTTATTTTAAAGGTTGATGGAAATTTTTATGGACCGAGTTGGTTCAGATTTTATGTTAACTGGCCGAGTATTTTTCTAAAAACAAGTATGCTTATGAATTATTGAACACTTTTAGTAAAAGATTATCCTAACATTCAAAATGAGGTTAAAACATATTATCATGGTATTATGAAGTTATTGTCGTGCCCTAAGAGAATCATTATCTGATAAACAGATAGCATTTCTCCTCTTAGTATAATATGCAGCTCACAAGGTTGGATAAAAAACACAACTGAAAATATAAAGTAAACCTTTAAACTTAAAATAATTTGACTGCAAGTCAACCCGGTTTGACACAACAACATCAAAACAAATACAAGAAATTACAAGGTTAAACTCCATACAAAAGATATATATTACACATACAAGTCCAAAACTAATGATACGAGTGGAAGCAGGGTTATCTCAAGGTTCCATGAGATCCTAGGTCAAAATTTTTTATAGACCTTTAACAAATTTATAAAAAAGTAATATTTTTCCTCAAACTTTTTCATTCAGACTTGGGGCCGACAACGACGGATTCAAATTTTTATTTTAAAAAATAAAATATTAATTTAAAAATAGATTTTATAAAAAATTTAGTTTTTTTAACTTTGAGATATAAAATTATTATTAAATTTAGTTTGACTATTACCTGCACAAATATAATAAGAAAATAAAAAAATATATTAATTTTGATTTGAACCAATTAATTTAAATAGTAATAATGAACCAATATAATAAATCAAATAAGTACATTTTAAGAGTATTTTAAAAACTATGAATCATATTTTATAATTTTTTAAGTGCATAAATCATATTTGTGATGATAATAATTTGCTTGCACAAAAAAAAAATGGAAAAAAAATTACTTGCAATTGTTAATAATTTTCCAACGATGTTTACATCCATAATCTATTCCATCCTTAATTTATCATTTATACAAAATAATAAATAATATTTTGAGGAAGAATAAAAAGAGCGAAAAAAATATTACCAAATAAAGAAGAAGAATGATATCTTGTTAGATAATAGAAAATCACAATAGGGAAAAATGTAAAGCATCAATGAGAAAACGAGTCATCGAGGATACGAGATCATCAACTACTATAAAATGGGATGAAAAAATAAAATAAAATTTGGTCTTATATTTAACTAGATAGAATTTTACGATCAGGAAATATAACAATTATAATTAATATGTAATTAATTGATAGTCGTCATTGGAACTAATTAATGAGTGCTGGAGCGGAAATAAAGTTGGGTTAATCAAAGCGTGGAGCAAAATCTAAACGTGGAGCTACAATAAATGATTTTAAATGACATACATTTTGAAGCGTCCGTATGCGGTAAAATTAAAGTGTTACGTGCACGCACGGCGTGATGCATGTTGTTCTATCGGATACAAATTTTAATCATTAAATTTGTTTGAGTTTTTTTTTTAATAATAATAGGCCCCAATATTATAGGGCCCAAGGTATAGGCCTTAAGACTTGAGTCAGACATGAGTGGAAGTAATAATGAAAGAAGTTGTTTGATGTGACATGTGATTAGTAGACAAGATCTTTAACTGACTTCATAAATTCTTTGTCTATTCCCTGACGAAAGAAAATCAGTACAAAGGGTGGTGAGTATGGATGACTCAATGGATAATAGACAGATAATGCATGAACATAATATATTTAGAAATTCAAAGGTATATATTCTTATGGGGAAATAATAGCAAAGATAATAGTTATATCATAGTAAATGCCCATACATAAACTAATATGTTTACGCAGATAAGCCGACTAGAGGGGGTGAATAACCATGTAATAAAATAGAATAATCTTTTTCTTTTCAAACTTAGCAAGGATATAAGTTAGTTACGCACAAGCAATTAATATTAAAGAAATAATAACAACTTAAAAGAAGAGAGACGCAATAATTACTTGATTACAATTTAGGTGGTTGTTAATCCAAGGCAGTTGAAATCTCAATGAAAATATCCTTCGTTGAAAGTGAACAAGCTTTTTACACTCTTTGAAAGCTCAGAAAAAAACTATGAGTTGATTACTAGAGTTGTTGTTTAATTCCTAGCTCCAGTACAAAGGGTGGTGAATACGGATGACTCAATGGATAATAGACAGATAGTGCATAAACATAATATATTTAGAAATTCAAAGGTATACATTCTTATGGGGAAATAATAACAAAGATAATAGTTATATCATAGTAAATGCCCATACATAAACTCATATGTTTACGCAGATAGGCCGACTAGAGGAGGTGAATAACCTTGTAATAAAATAGAATAATCTTTTTCTTTTCAAACTTAGCAAGGATATAAGTTAGTTACGCGCAAGCAATTAATATTAAAGAAATAATAACAACAAGAAGAGAGACGCAATAATTACTTGATTATAATTTAGGTGGTTGTTAATCCAAGGCAGTTGAAATCTCAATGAAAATCTCCTTCGTTGAAAGTGGACAAGCTTCTTACACTCTTTGAAAGCTCAGAAAAAAACTATGAGTTGATTACTAGAGTTGTTGTTTAATTCCTAGCTCCAGGAGTCTTTTTATAGTTCCTGGAAAAATTTATTCGTTGCTCGAAGGTCCTTTCAAGTAGGTCCAAGGTGCCTTCTATAAGATAACTTTTATTCGTCGAATATAAAACTTTATTTTTGGCTAACGGGTATTAAAGGCGTCTTTAATATGCTTAAAGGCGCCTTCCATAAGGCATTGAAGGCGCCTTCCACAAGGTTGATCAACTTTCAGCTGGTCTTCTTCGCGTGGATGATGCTTCGGTTATCTAGAGTACCTGAACACAACTCCAACCTTCTCCTCGAGCAGGCTTCTGTTCCGACTTCTCGTCCCTCAGAAGCGTCGTACGCGTCCTTCTCGCTCCACCGGCATACTCTTCCACAGCTTCTCATCTCTTAGATGCACCGAGCCGATCAACTTGATTCTCATATCATCCTTCTCGTCCGTTGCATCTTCCGCTCGACTTCTTGTGCTCCTAAGTTCCTGTAAGCTTAGACACAAGACATCAAGCACAAACAGGACCTAACTTAACTTGGTTGATTACATCAAAACTATTACGGAGTACTTACAATCTCCTCCTTTTTGATGTATATCAACCCAAGTTTAAACTAGGGTTAAAAAAAAAAAGGTAAAATAACATGGAAATAATTGCAATTAATAAATATGTTATGCAAGTGATAAATATGTAAAGTTAAAACACTTAATATACAAATATATATATATTTTAATTCCCTTAGACTTAATCTATAATTCTCCCCCCTTTGATCATATTAAAAATAGGGGTAAGAATCATAATTGTTACACAAACAGTGACTAACACATAGAAAAATTCTAGGAATTATTTTTCAAAAAATCTAAATTTTGACGAATTAAAAACTAGTTTTTGAAAAAAAAAATATTTTTTATTGTTGAAAAAATTTGAAAATTTTTGTCACGGTTAAACATACTGATCTAAAATAGTGATAAAATTTTCACGAATAAACATTGATCCAGTGGTAAGAGGAGGGGGCCCGCCCGACAGAAGGTCAAAATGGTCAACACCCGGCAGACGTTCGACCGGGCGGGTTACCTTCTTGATCAGCAGAAGGATTAGCCGACCCGACATCTTGACAGCTTGGCCTGATGCCGAGTTTCCGACGCTCATAAGGTAAAGCGGGAAGAAACAGAGGTCGAGCGGCTATCACGCTCGGCTAACAGTAGACATGGGCACTGTCCGAGTGGGCATCCGCCTGGAGGCCTTCAGCCAGCGTTCCTCCACTCGACCCAGGAAAGGTACTAGTCGAGTGGTTCCTCCGCTCGACCGGGGAAATGTGTTATCCGAGCGGTTCCTACGCTCGGCTCGGTAAAGGACAAAGGGAGCAGTTGGCGATATCTTCCTAGGAACTATGTCGCCGACAAGAGGCATGGTCTGCGGCATGATCAGACAGAGAATCGTATGGGGGAAACTTTCACTGTCACGTCAGAGATATTCTCGTGCTATTAAAGTACGGTGTCCTGCACGCTTTCCTGACACATTCATTCCAGGTATGCTTTGAGGAGCGTGCACACCTCGGGGAGCGTGCACGCGCCTCTGGGGAGGCCTATAAGGACTCCCAGACGTCGATGGAGGTATGCGCTGTTATTTACTGTAGCTACAGTTCTCATTTCTTCTTCGCTCTACTTCTTTCTGTCGGAGATTTGACTTAAGCGTCGGAGGGCCATTGCCGGGGAACCCCTCCCCGGCTCGGCACTGTATTTGCAGGTTCACGGCGACAAAGGATCTACATCTTTGGAGTCTTCGGCCAGTCAACAGGAGCGCCACGTCCCTAACGTCCATCGACTCAGCACTCGGACAGGATCAAATTGGCACCGTCTGTGGGAACGCACCTGAATCCGAGTTAAGAAGATGGAAGAAGCTGGACGCCAGCACACCGTGATGCTCTCTCAAGAAGAACTTGACGCGCTCGTACAGGCACGAGCAGCCAAGATAATAGAGCAGCAATAGAAGGCGCTAGCCGAGTGGCTGGCGCAACAAGCAACTTCAGCATCTGGAGGCCGAGCGACGCACGAGGACCGGCCGAAACAGCTCTCCATATGGGGTCAAAACAAAGGCTCGACCGATACACAAGAAGAGGCGTCGCCCGCCCCGATCCCATTTCATCGGGCCTTGTTTCAGACGCCCTCTGAGATCGCGCAAGCGAATCGAGACCGGTCTTCCTCAGACGAAGCTCCCGCTCGGGATGCAAGAAAGGGCAAAGCGCCCCGAGCTGACACATCACCCGAGCGGATCAACTGCCAATTCTCCGAAGTAATTTTGCAGGATCCTCTGCCAAGGCACTACGCACCCTTGGCGATCGGTGAGTACAACGGGTCGACTGACCCAGACGACCACCTCGGCAAGTTCGACAACGCGGTAACCCTTCATCAGTACACGGATGGAGTTAAGTGCCGAGTCTTCCTCACTACTTTGTCCGGCTCAGCACAATGTTGGTTTCGAAGATTGTCGGACGGATCGATTCAGTGCTTCAAAGATTTCCGAACGGCTTTCCTCAACCACTTCGCGAGCAGCAGGCGCTATCAGAAGACCAGCATCAGTCTGTTCTCTATGAAGCAAGGGCCTAGAGAGACTCTACGGGCCTACATTCAGCGCTTCAACTAGGCGGCCATGGATATCCCCGCAGTCTCATCCGAAACTATGATGCATGTCTTCACCCAAGGGCTCATCGACGGGGACTTCTTCCAATCGCTCATCAGGAAGTCATCCCGCAATTACGACCATATGCTAAAGAAGGCCAGCGAGTATATCAACATAGAGGAAGCCCGGCGTAGGGCTGTAAATGAACCAAGTGTTCGTGAACAAGCTTAGTGTTCGGCTTGGTAAGAGTTTGTTTATGTTCGTTCAATATACATAAGATTAATTAAACAAACAAACTTAAACAGCTCGTTAAGCTAAACAAACAAGCTTGAACATATATGTGTTCAGCTCGTTAACGTTCGTGAACAACGTTCGTGAACAATGTTCATGAACCATATTTATTAATAAAACTCTTTTCAATATGCTAAATAAATAATAAAATAAAATAAATAAATAAATTTAAATTATCAATCATAATAGCCAATCAAACAATTAAAAGTTTCAAACAATCAAACAAACTTGAATTGAGAGCTTGATAACATTTAAACGAACCAAGCTCAAACCAAGCTCAAGCCAAGCTTGAATTGAGAGCTTGATAACATCTAAACAAACCAAACTCAAGCCAAGCTTCAAACAAGCTCAAGCTCATAAAAAATAAACCAAGCCAAGTTTGAACACTCATTTCAAAAGCTTGGTTCATTTTAAACTCGGCTCGACTCGGTTATCTTATCAAATAAGCTTAAACACCCCAAAGCTCGGCTCGGCTCGGCTCGGCTCAGCTTGTTTACAGCCCTACCCAGGCGACCCAAAGGAAAGAAGCGCCATCAGAACCTGCTGTGCACGCCGAATGGAGGCCGCCGACCAGCCATCAGCCTCCAAGAGGGCCCTGAGTCGATATGGCACGACCACATCCGGAAGCAAGGTCACACGCCGTCCAGCACGTCTCGGCCGAACTACCAAGTCCCAAGGGAAAGGTATGAACTTCTATGTTCTGTGCCTTCCATCAATCCGCCACCCACAACACCCGAGACTGCCGCGGAGTTCCTGCGGTCGCCTAGCCAACTCCCAGGAGTTATCGCCGTCGATCGCCTTCCCCCGAACTGCGATATCAGCGGAAGAGTGCCAAACGACGAGAGGAGATCAGGCGATCACCCGAGCGGCGACATCATCATCAAGCAAGGAGTGATGAACGCACTCCAGCCTCACGCAGGCAAGTCGGGCACTCCGCTCGGGAGGAAGAAAACCGGAGCAATGCCGCTCGGGGTGAAATTAACATAATAGCTGGTGGACCAACTAGCGGAGACTCCAACCGAGCCCGAAAGTCGTATGCCAGACGACTGGAGATCCATGCTGTAGGATGCAGCCAAAAGAGGATGAACGGGCCTGAGATTAGCTTTGGTCCCAGGGATCTTGATGGGATCGAAGTGCCGCACGACGCTACCTTCATCATCCGTGCGGTAATCGCCAACTACACTATTCATCGCATATTTATTGATACAGGGAGCTTGGTCAACATCATCTTCAAAAAGGCCTTCGACCAGCTCTAGATAGACCGGACCGAGTTGCTACCAATGACAACCCCTTTGTACGGGTTCACCGGCAACAAAGTCCAGCCGATCGGTCAGACAAGGTTGGCTATATCACTTGGAGAGGAATTGCTCCGAAGGACCAGGACCACTACCTTCATCGTCGTGGATGCCCCATCATCCTATAACGTCATCCTGGGCAGACCGACCCTCAACGAATTCCAGGCAGTAGTCTCGACCTATTGCCAGAAGATTAAGTTCCCCGTGGAAGACCGGTTGGAGAAGTCAAAGGAGACCAACTGGCTGCTCGGCATTGCTACATCGAGATGGTGAAGGCGGAGGTTAAGTCCGCTCAGAAACCTCCTCAACACGAGGTAAATGCCATAACTGAAAAACCTCCTACTCTAGTTTATGAAGAGAAAGAAGAGGTGAGGATACACCCTAGCCGGGCGGAGGCAACGACTTTCGTAGCAGCCGACCTGCAAGCTGAGCAGAAGGCCAAGCTGATCAGATGTCTTCAGCGAAATCATGATGTCTTCGCCTGGTCCACGCATGAACTACCCGGCGTTTCCCCGAGTATAGCACAGCATGAGCTTCACGTCCGACCGGATGCAAGGCTAGTGAAGTAAAGGAAAAGGGATTTCAACACCGAGCAGAATCAGATCATCCGAGCTAAGGTAGAGAGGCTTTTGGAGGTCGGCCATATCAGAGAGGTCCAGTTCCCGAGTTGGCTTGCGAATATGGTGCTAGTCTCAAAGCTGAACAACAAGTGGAGGGTCTGCATCGACTTTCGAGACCTCAACAAGGCCTGCCCAAAGGATTTCTACCCACTACCCCGGATCGACCAGGTAGTGGACTCTATAGCTAGGTGCGAGCTGATATGCATGCTGGACGCGTATCAGGGGTACTACCAAGTGCCGCTCACCTGGGAGGACCAAGAAAAGGTGAGCTTCATCACAGCGGATGACACCTATTGCTACAATGTAATGTCGTTCGGACTAAAGAATGCTGGGGCTACTTACCAAAGGCTCATGAATAAGGTGTTCTAGCAGCAAATCGGACGAAACATGGAAGTATATGTCGATGATATACTCATTAAGTCTCTCCGAGCTGCTGACCTCTGCGCAGATATAGAAGAAACTTGTCAGACGCTCCGCGCATATAGAATCAAGCGAACCCGAGCAAATGTCTATTCAGCGCAAAAGGTGGGGAATTCCTCGGCTACATCGTCACCGAGCGGGACATCGAGGCGAACCCTAGTAAGGTAAAGGCGTTGCAAGACATGCTGCCACCAAGAAATTTGAAGGAAACTCAACGCCTCACCGGTCGGATAACTGCCTTATCTCGATTCATCTCCAAGTCTGTCGACTGGAGCCTCCCTTTTTTCAAGATACTGCGCCAAGCTACCAAATTCCAATGGGACAAGGAGTACGACAAGGCGTTTGAAGAACTAAAAGCATATCTGAGTTCTCTGCCTGTATTGGCTAAGCGAGCTACCAACGAGCCACTTTGCATTTATTTATCCTAGACCGAGCACGCTGTCGGCTCGGTGTTGATACGATCGAATGGCGAGGAACAATCAGTGTACTTCCTGAGCCATATCTTAAAAGATGCTGAATCCCGCTACACTGGTCTCGAGAAACTTACCTTTGCGCTGGTGCTCGCCGCTCGGAAGCTTCAACTATACTTCCTCGCGCATACAATCATAGTAATGATAAACAACCATCTGGGTCGAGTCCTCCTCGGACGGCTAATCAAATGGGCAACGGAGCTTAGTGAGTTTGATATACAGTATCATCCCCAAACGACCATCAAGGCACAATCCTTGGCAGACTTTGTCACCGAAGTACAGAATCCCGATCCAGAGGCCACTTGGAGAATATATGTGGATGGATCGTCCACTCGGCAAGGGAGTGAAGTCGGTGTACTATTGATCTCCACTCAGGAAGAACGGATGCATCTGTCCGTTCGGCTAGAATATCGGGCAACTAATAACGAGGCCTAATACGAGGTGGTCATAGCAGGCTTGCAAGCCGCTCGGCATGTCAGAGCAATCAGGGTCTTGATTCACTCGGACTCCCAGTTAGCCGCTCAGCAACTCGCTGGGACATTTGAGATAAGCAGCACCCGACTCAAGCTCTACGTCGAAGCCTTTGAAAGGTTAAAAGCCCACTTTCGGGAGGTGATTATTCAAAAGATACCCTGAACGGAAAATCAAGTGGCAGACAAGCTGGCCAAGCTAGCTAGCTCCATATCGCCTATTGTCATATCGCAGCCGATCGAGCAGGTATCTCTGGTGGCACACATTGATCGGATGGAGGGACTCGCCTTCCCAAACGATTGGAGGACAACACTAATAGCGATCAGGAATTACACCATCCGATCAGGAGGAAGCCCACCTGTTGAGAAGGAGGGTGGGAATATTCACGCTAATTGGGGATCAACTGTATAAGAAAGTCTTCTCCCGACCCTTACTCAAGTGTGTCGGGCTAGAAGACATCGAGTACATTCTGTTGGATCAAAAAGAATTTAGATATCTCCACAATTACATGATATTGTCCACTTTGGGCTTAAGCCTTCATGGTTTTGTTCTTGGGCTCTCCCCCAAAAGGCCTCATGCCAATGGAGATATCTTTCTCTTTATAAACCTATGATCTTTCTCGTGTGTTTTCAATATGGGACTATGTTTGCAACCTTGCAACACCAATAATCCCCCCTCAAACGAAGGACCACAGGATTTCCATGTCTGATCCTCGACCCACCAGGTCTTCCTGCCCCTCGGTCCACCCGACCTACTAGGACATCCTTGCCTAGCCGCAACTAGGACTTCCTGCCTGGTGTCTGGTCCTCTGAATCCAAACATAGGAGCACTCACTTTCTTTGTTCGAGGTTAATATTGTACCCACATGGCTCAATCAGACCATAGCTCTTGTGCACAGTCGGCGGTTAAACTTTCTGGCAGTCCAGGCTCTGATACCAATTGAAGGATCGAAAAAAATTTAGATATCTCCACAATTACATGATATTGTCCACTTTGGGCCTAAGCCCTCATGGTTTTGCTCTTGGACTCTCCCCAAAAGGCCTCTGGAGATATCTTTCTCTTTATAAACACATGATCTTTCTCATGTATTTCTAATATGAGACTATGTTTACAACCTTGCAACACCAACACATTCTACAGGAGGTGCATCAAGGAACTTGCGGAGAGCACCCGGGCGGCCAGTCGTTGGCCAGGAAGATACTGCTGGCCGAGTATTTTTGGCCAACACTCCAAGCGGATGCCGCTCGGACAGTGTCCACATGCCTGTCCTGCCAGAGGTATCACAACTTTGTTGGTGCAATCATGCCCTAGATGTTTTCAATGTGTTGACAACTATTTAAGTTTAGGTTAATATGTTTGGATCTAGCGTGTGCTGTAAGTTTTGCAGGAAGAAGTCCAAGAAGGTCGAGTACCGGAGTCTTGGCAGGAAAAGTCCTTGCAGGTCAGAAGACCGGATGTAAGACAAGAGAAGTCCAAGAAGGTCGAGGACCGGAGTCTTGGCAAGAAAGTCCAGGGATGCGTTCATCTGGCACAAGATATTAGTTGGGAAACCAGCAAGGTAAATCGATTGAAGCGCATAATTATGGAACAGAATACTGTTGAATCGATCAGCCGATCGATTGGAGGAAACCAATCGATCGGCCGATCGATTGATAGCCTCTGCGCGAGAGCACAGAAGGAACTTGGATCGATCCGTTGATCAATTGGAGGAATCCAATCGATCGGTCGATCGATTCACATGTATTCTACGCAAGAACACAGTGCGAACCTGGATTGATCAGCCGATCGATTGGAGATAACCAATCGATCGATCGATCGATTCAGAAGGTTTCTGCACGAAGGAGCAGTGCGATTTTGAATTAATCAGTCGATCGATTAGAGGTAACCAATCGATTGGTCGATCGATTGAATCCACTTCTGTACCTATGAAATATGCGGCATAAACGATCCAGTGTTGGCCCAATCGATCGTGACAATGCTCAACGGCTATATTTGAATCAATTGGAGATGTGCTCAATCGATCGACGACGACGATCACGTGAGAAACAACTACTTTTGAAGACAAATAAAAAAGGGAGATACACTATAGCAAATACAACACTTGAATACTTATTGTGCTAAGCAAAAAGAGAGCTCTCTAAGTGATTTCAAAGCAAAAGATTTTGAGTCTCTTCCTCCTAAGCCTAGATCTCATCTTGTAAGAGGAAGAGGCAACCTTGTAAAGGTTTCTCCACATTTGTTTGTGATAACGAGAAGGAGAAGTTCATATTGGAGCTTGATTATGTGGGTGCGTGCCTTGGATTAGTCACCTCGAGAATGTGGAGATCAAGTAAACCAAAGAGTTAGCATTGTTTTCTTATTTTTCTTGTCTTTCATGTCTCTTTATTTGCTTCCACTAACAAGTTGTAGGTGAAAAATCGAAGAAAGGCTATTCACCCCCTCTAGCCATACGCAAAGGTCCTATCAAACCTCTCACACCGACCCACAGAAGAGATGACGACGTCCACAATATCTTGCTCGTTCGACCGGTGGGGCATGGATATAGTGGGGCCCTTCCCCATGACAACCGACCAACGAAAGTTTGGCCTGCTTGTCGCGGTAGACTACTCCAAATGGGTCGAGGCCGAGCCGATCGCAAGAATAACCGAACAGATGGTTCAGAAATTCATCTGGCAGCACATCATATGTCGGTTCGGAATTCCGCATCGGCTCGTCTCCGACAATGGGAGACAGTTCGTCGAGCAACGTCTCGGAGAATGGTGCGAAGGATACAGGATTCAGTAGGCCTTTACTTCCGTGGGGTATCCCCAGAGCAACGGGCAAGCTGAAGTCGCCAATCAGGAAATTCTGCGAATTCTTCGAGTTCGGCTCAACCACGTCGGAGGCAGCTGGGCGAACGAGCTTCCGGGCGTGCTATGGGCAATTTGCACGACCCCAAAAGAGGGGACGGGAGTGACACCGTTTCACTTAGTCTATGGAGGTGAAGCGATCGTCCCTGTTGAAGTTGGAATCGAATCCGATCGTCTACAGTAGTACAGCGAAGAGAACGTCGGGCGGAGACTCCTGGAGCTGGACTTAGTGGACGAAGCATGCGCTAAAGCAGTCGTCCGGCTGATGGCTTACCGACAGAGGACGCGCTAGAACTACAACAGGCGGGTAATACCTAGATCTTTTCAGGTTGAGAACTTCGTATGGAAAAAGGTGAAGCCGGTCGGGGATGTCACCAAGCTGAAGGCTTCTTGGGCTGGACCCTTCAAGGTCATGGGAAAGCTCCAGTCGGATGCTTATTATCTAGAAAACGAGGACGGGTGGAGGCTAGAGCGTCCATGGAGTGCAAACCACCTCCAGCCGTACCGAGTTGGGTGAAAGATGCGTTGATGTAACTAATACCATGTAATCTTTGCTTTCTGCGTCCTTCGGCTGCAGGATTAAAAGCTAAAGCAAAGGTTTACAAAGTTATTGCCGAGCGGCCAACCCGCCTTGAAGATCGTCGAACGGCGACGTTAAATCCTAGAGTCGGAGCGGCGACTATAAAAACTCCGCCTTGAAGACTGTCGAGCTGCGACGTTAAACCCTAGAGTCGGAGCGGCGACTATAAAAACCCCGCCTTGAAGACAGTCGAGTGGCGACGTTAAACCCTAGAGTCGGAGCGGCGATTATAAAAACCGACTATAAAAACCCCGCCTTGAAGACCGTCGAGCGGCGATGTTAAACTCTAGAGTCGGAGCGGTGACTATAAAAACCTCGCCTTGAAGACCGTCGAGCAGCGACGTTAAACCCCGACCTTAGAAAATTGCCTAACGTATACACTAAAATTGAAGTCGAGAGGCAACTCTAAACCTCGGAGGTATGATCCTAAGTGAATACTTCAATAATGGCATGAGCACCACAGCCGAGCGGGACTACGCATTCAAATACTTGGCAAGCAAACAACATATGAAGAGGGCGCAAAATGATTTTATTAATAAGCGCTGCCGAGCGGCAGGATTACAGTTAAGACTTCAAAAAACTCTACTGACCTCTTGCTCACTCGATGTATTCAAAGACCTTGTCGAGGATGGATTCAAGAAGTTGGACGCAATTCATGTCTTTATCAGATAGGGCCTCGGAGACATGCCCATTCGTCTTCAGTTGGCTGAGTGTCGCCTCTATCGCCATCTCAAACGATCGGATGATCCGATCGGCCGCCTTCCCCATGAACTGGTCCGAGTGGAGGTACTGTTGCTTCAGGACCGCGAAGCGACTCGGCTCGGCCTCTTGATAGGTCCTCAAAGAGGTGCGCAAAGCCTCTAATTCCTCTTCGAGGCGCTTCATTTGGCCTTGAAGTTCAGCCTCCTTGGCCGACCGGCCCTCTCGCTCAGCATATAGAGAGTCCTTGGCCTTCTTCAGATCTTCGGCCAACTGTCGGGCTTGTTTATTCTTTTCTTCTAGATCGGCGACGACGCACTGCTTCCTTGTAGTGGCCAGATCGAGTTTCCGATCGTAAGTCTTCAGTTGAGCCTCGATCTGACTCAGCCTACTGGCATGTTCGGCCGATTTCTGCTGCTCCTCCGTGAGAAGTTGTTGGGTCCTCTCCAGCTTGGCCTTCAGCCGAGCGGACGGCAGTCCCCGGGAGGAAGAGCCTTCTCCAGAAATTTTGAGCTTCTTCAGCTCATCTTCCACCTATGCCAACCGCTGGCACATGGCGATGCTCTCCACCCAGTACTACAAACAAATATTAGTGCAGATCGGATAAAATTTATGAAGTGATAGATGAGAGAACTAACCCCGATGGACATCTCCAGATGACTGTGGGCCAGTGTGCCTGGGGACTTCATGGCCGCTTGCGCCCTCGCCTCCTCCCAGACGTGTCCGAGCGGACCCCGGATGTAGACTTGATGTTGGGGAGATTCGGTCTGGTCGCCTAGCGCGTGAAGATCCTCGGTCGACAGACGAAGGGTGGCGGTGACGAATCGTCTCTCGCCCGGCGCCGATTGGGCAGAGGTAGACGGACAGGAGGATTGGGCAGGACGAACGGGATGAATGGCTGAGTGGGTTATCTTTCGCCCGACCGGAGGAAGGGAGGTGAGTGGCTGAACGACGAGCGGCTCTTGCAGCTCAGCCACAAACAAAGTCCGATCGGAGGAAGTAGTCTCCACTGTTACGGGGGCCGGGGACGGGACGCCTCCCTCCGCAGGGGCTTGAATGGCTGAAGTAGCGGATTGGGACGACACCTCCGTTCGGTGCCTCTTGTGGGAGAGCGGAATTTCGTCACCCGAGGACCCCGATCCCTCAATAGGAATGACGGGCGGCAAGCCGTGAACCGAGCTTGGTTCGGTTGCCGCTCCTACGCTGGGAGTCCATTCGGCAGTCCCATCGCCCGTAGTTGTGTTTTCTCCAGTAGTTGTAGTTTCCCCAGCCGTGCCCTCTTGCGAGCTGGCCGGGGTCAAGCCGAGCCACTCCATCTCCTTGGCAGCAGCCGCCTCGATCTCGACCTGCTTGGCCTTCATTATTCCGGCAACTCGGGCGTGCATTATAATGTCAGCTGCAAAAGAAAAACAGAATCAGTTAGACTCAAAAGAAGAAGGTTTAAGAAATTTTATACCTAGGTTGCTCGGGAGCTGCACTCGGCTCGGACTCATCCCGAAGATGTACATTACGCCCTCGGGAAGCAATTTGTGAATATCAAACTTCAGCCTGGCCAACATGTTGGCTACGTGGAGGTAATCTGGCTGAGTCTTGTATCTCTTCAGCTCGGGCGGAGGTGGCAGAGCGGTCTGCTATTAAGTGCGGAAGCTTGGCCGCTCGGAGAGTCTAATGTAGAAGAAATACTCCTTCCAGTGCTTGTTGGAGGAGGGCATTCTATCGAAGAAGACCAAGCCAATGCGGGATTGGAATAGGTAGGTGTCCAGCTCGGACTATTTGGGGTAGTAGAAGTAATGGAAGACCCGAGGGGTCAGCAGAATGCTATGCACTTTGAATAACAAAACTACCCCACATAACAATCGGTAGGAGTTGAGGACGAGCTGGGCGAGCGGGATGCGAAAAAAATTACAAACTTCGGTTATGAACGGATGAATAGGAAATCGGAGACCGGCCACAAACTGGTCCCGAAAGAAGCAAATAGTGTCGGTCGGTGGGTTATGTGGCCGATCGAAAGGTCCGGCCAGGACAATCTCGTGGTTGGGCGGGAGGTCAAAAGCATTGATAAAATGTGTCGCGTCGCCCCGCATCAAACATGGTCTCCATGGTGGTGTACCAGGGACCAGGGGCCGGGTCGACTGGCTGGGAGGAACTGGCCATTGTTGGAAAACAGAGAAAGAGAAGGATTTGCTAAGGGGGTCGACGAAAAATCAAAGAAGGGTCGACATGGGGCTCGCTAAATGGGATGACGGAACACCGAAAAACGGTAAAGGCCAGGAGAAAAGACAAGGAAACAGAAGTTAAAGCTTACAGGAAAATGGATTGTCGGAGGAGAAAGCTGGGAGTCGCTGGAACGCTGGAAGCAAGCAGAGTTGCCGAAGCAAGTGGTCGAAGAGTAGAAACAGAACGCGAAGGAAGAAGCGGTGACGCTGAAGCTTTATAAAGATGGGTGCGGTCGATCGGGGTCGTCCGATCTAGGTCACAGGAATCGGAGCGCACATCCGACAGTTGAATTCAAACTGTCAAATGTCACATCAGCAGCTGTCACTCCAGACATGCGGTGACTACGCCAACGACACGTGGCGTCATCCCACATGATGCCATTTAATGGGTGCATGCTCAGCCTTAATGGAGAGGATTTACACGCATCACGAGGAGATTTGGACGGCGTCAACATTAGCTGATCGACCTACGCCCCTCCGACAGAGGTAAGGAAAAGTATCCAAAATAGCCAAGTGCAAAGGCACGAATCGCCGACCGGGAGAGAAAGATCAGTCCTATGGAGACCGAGCGGGATCCCACTCATTTAATGGCTGACCTGCCAACCACTCGCCAGGCTATTTGTCCAGTCAGTTGGACTTTCAGCCTCCTTCGACTAGACTTGAAGGGAAAGCATGTGATCCGGTGGTAAGAGGAGGGGGCCTTCCCGGCAGAAGGTCAAAATGGTCAACACCCGGCAGACGTTCGACTGGGCGGATTACCTTCCTGATCAGCAGAAGGATTAGCCGACCCGGCATCTCGACAGCTCGGCTTGACGCCGAGTTTCCGACACTCATAAGGCAAAGCAGGAAGAAACGGAGGCCGAGCGGCCATCCCGCTCGGCTAACAGTAGACATGGCCACTGTCTGAGCGGGCATCCGCCTGGAGGCCTTCAGTCGGCGTTCCTCCGCTCGGCCCGGGAAAGGTACTAGCCGAGCGGTTCCTCCACTCGGGCGGGGAAAGGTGCTAGCCGAGCGGTTCCTACGCTCGACCCGGTAAAGGACAAAGGGAGCAGTTGGCGATATCTTCCTAGGAACTAGTGCCGCCGACAAGAGGCATGGGCGGTGGCATGATCAGACAGAGAATCGTACGGGGGAAACTTCCACTGTCACGTCAGAGATATGCTCATGCTATTAAAGTATGACGTCCTGCACGCTTTCTGACACATCCATTCCAGGTATGCTTTGAGGAGCGTGCACACCTTAGGGAGCGTGCACACGCCTCTGGAGAGCCCTATATAAGGACCTCCAGACGTCGATGGAGGTATGCGCTATTATTCACTATAGCTACAGTTCTCATTTCTTCTTCGCTCTACTTCTTTCTGCCGGATATTTGACTTGAGCGTCGGAGGGTCATCGCCGGGGAAGCCCTCCCCGGCTCGACACTGTGTTTGCAGGTTCACGTCGGCAAAGGATCTACGTCTTTGGAGTCTTCGACCAGTCAACAGGAGCGCCACGTCCTCAACGCCCATCGACTCAACACTCGGACATGATCAAACATAATTAATATAGACAGTAATAAATTATTTTACACAAAGAGACGTATTTGTAAAGAAAAATGCTTAATAAATAGATTTTGAATTCTAAAATTCTTGTAACTTTTTCTCATAATATAAAACAGAAATTATATCTTTAGAAAAATTAAATTTTCAAAGTTTGACTTTTTGAGAATTTTTAATATTAAAAATTAATATTTTGGTAAAAAATTTATAGAAAATTCATTAACAGATAAAAAATTTAAATTTTTCTCTACAGATAAGTAATAATAAAATGTTTTTTCACGAAAAATTGAGATCTAATTAATTTCGAAGAGAAAGAATATGAAACAATTTATTTGAAAAGATTTGATAATTTAAGCATGCAAATAAAATATTAAGGTAAATGCATGAAAATTTAATATAAGTATGATTTTGAAACCCAATATAGATTTCTATCTATTGAATTAATCAAATATTTTCTAGAAATAAATTTTCTAGTTATTTTTTTAATTTGACTCTTATGATATTTGAAATATCAATTTAGCCCTTGATAGTTCCTATAATTTTAAATATGTGTGCATAACTGATTTTTTCATGTTTTCTATTTGACTTTTTAATTTTTCATTTTTAATTTTTAACTTGTCGAAATCTTCTAATTGATAAAATTTTGCTAAAGTTTCTTTTAATTCTAAGTTTTCCTTTAATAATTTTTCATTTTCAGTTTCTAATTAACAGGAATTCTTAGAAAGCATCTTAATGAACTTGTATAATTTGTCAGGAGGTAGAGATCGTATCTGACTTACATTGTCAAATTCATTATCCGATACTCCCCCTGTATTCTTGCTTCCTTCTGAAGTGGCTCCTCGTTCGTCGATGCTCTCGATGCTCATTTTAGATGAGCTCGCTTCGTTTTCTTTTTGGTGACTTGCCATCAATGCAAGTCTGGCGTAGGTTTCAATTTTTAATTTTGATGATGAAGTTTCATCCCACGTCGCCTTTAGATTTTTGTGTTTTGTCTGGGTCGGTCCTTTATTATTTTCCTTATCCTTCAGTTTTGGGCAATGATCTTTTATATACCATATTTCTTGGCAGTTATAACATCTCACATTTCATTTGCTTCGTGAATGTTTCTTAGCCTATGACTTGTTAAATTTGTTAGTTTTAAGGAATTTACTAAATTTGCTTACCATAAATGCAACCTTGTCTTCGTCAAGCGATATGTCTGAATCTATTTCATCTTTCTGGTTAGTTTTCAGTACTACGTTTTGAGTTGTCTTTTCTTCTTTATTTTTTAGGCCTACACATCTTGATTCGTAAAGTTCAAAAGTAAAAAACAAATTTTCTAAGCTACTAGCCTCGAGGTCTTTAGAGATATAAAATTGTTGGGTTCGGAGCGCAGCGGAAGACATATAATGAATCATGGATCTTTCGTGGTACATATAGTTTTGCACAAAATTATATAAAACATACCTCGAGTCCTCGATAGGTGTGAATAATATCACGGACAAATAAGACAGATAAGAGCCCCACGTGTGACTCCTCTAGCGGTATCCACGCGCACTAGATCATGAACTTGACACGATCCGTTAGGTGCTAGCCACTTGTATCGACAAAGTCTTGGAAGCACTACCGATCTCTTCCGGTGGAAGACGAAGTTGACGAAGGAGAAACGGAGAGAATGAAATCCTTACTTTGATTCTTTCGGAGGATGGCTATTTATAGCTTCCAAGGAATACGAAGAGTTAAGCTTTCAATTAATTCATCATTTATGATCTTCATTAATAAGGAAGATGAAGAGTTATAGGCTCCATAAATTCTTCATTTATAACCTTCATTATGATAACTATTCAAATTCTTCATTAATTATCATTATGATGACTCTTCAAATTCTCCATTAATCATCATGATTATGGATATTCGAATTCTCTCTTCTTTGTATCAAATAAATCCATATTTGATCTTGATTTTGACTAGCTTCCGATACCATTGTTCATGTCTACGTGCTATACGTGCGACCCTCTAGGTTTTATACACGAAGGCAGTGTAAATCCATACACAGACTAAGGTAACCGTCTAGCAACAGTTTTTAGCCACCCAACGCGATAAAATTAATATCAGTCATAAACTGTAAACCACTATGAACCGATTACTGTGTAATTCAATCTCTTCATTTAAAGCCTACATCCCAATTAATTCGATACATTATGCATCATTACCAAATTAATTGTTTTACTTGATTTCCAAGATATAATAGACTCCTCTTGAATGATAAATCATTCCTCCCATGACTATGAATTTTGAGTCACTAATATCTCTATCAAGCGGCCAGGATGTTAACTCCTAATCCAAGAGAGCGATGAATCCTCTATTGACTCAACACTATTCTCTCTACGTTTTGTTATACACCCAACTACCGTATTAATTACAATCCGATTAAAGACTGCTTTTAACGGCGTCAAAGCACATAACTCCACGCATAGAATAAATGAAGGTCTCAAGTCAAAAGATTAGTTACACTCGTTCATAAGAGGAATAACCAATGATGCTTAATATGTGGTCTCCTCTTGAGCGGGTCGAGTCCAGTGTACCTCTAAACTCAAGGCACCCCCAAGTACAACTTGGATATTCATCCCTCCGGTCTATCTCGACCTAGTCATACTCAGCGTTGATCTAGATATCCATGTCCCCTCTAGATATCTATCCGATCAAGGACTGTTTTCAGATTAATATACCCATTAATCTGTGGGACTTTATCATTAATCATATACGTACAGAAAAGTAAATAATTAATGATAAATTCTTGCCTTTATTAAATAATTATCCACAAAATACATAAGGAGTGTCTTGGCACATAAGTGCACACACTAACAAAAATGAGTTGACTATCGATGTTCACTCGGGTGTTCTTAGAAATACATTTAAAGTGTACCTTAATGAATCTCAGTTTGTTACCTTTTCTCCGAGATTCGTGAGTCCGATGATCAGTTCTTTGATCCTTGAGTGTAGATGTGCAACTGTTTCATCTTCTTCCATTCAGAGGTTGCTGATATGATTCCGGAGCATATCCTGTATTGCGAGTTTCGCCTCCAAGGTATGTAAAATGTGACAAATTAATTAATAAGTGTTATTAGAGAAATAACCTTACTGAATTTTTCGAGAATTTTTAGAAAATTTTCGGGATTTAAATAGACGTCATATAACATGTTTAAGGGAATGAATTGGTTAGGCTTAAAGAAAAGCTTGTTTCGAATATCAAATAAGTTGGGAGTTGATTAATCTTATTAACCTAGGTTTATGGTATAAATGGGAAAAATCTAATAATATTGCCTCTCACTTTTCTCCCGATCTCCTTCCCTCTCTGTGTCGGCGTCCCGATTCCCCCTCTCCACCCGATCCTTCGCTTCTTCCCCGCGATCTCGCCACTCTGCCCGCCCTCATGTGTTGCCACCCTTGCCGACTCCGTAAATCAGCGTCAGTCGGCCACCAACTACTTGAGTCCCCTTCGCGTGAACCCTAGAGTCGGATCCCCCTCGCCGCAGCTTTTTATTCATCTGCTGACCATCGATCCTGACGTCACCGACATTAGTGATGACCCTGCCGCCCTACTATGGCCACCTCCCGATCGCCCATCTTTCCATCATGAATGCATTGCTAAGGTTGGTTGTGACTTGGATGTCTTTGTCAACACTGCTCTTATGTCGATGTATTGCGCATTTGGTCATATCGGTGATGCAGAACATTTGTTTGACGAAATGCCCTAATTCCTCTTGTCGTTTATGTTCATGTCGTCAACACCTTCATTGGCCACTTGTTTCCATGAGTAGCTACTGAATCAGTGAACAGCCAGAGGCTTAGTAGCAAGAAGGAGTTGAAGGCATGTTTTATCCTTTATTATGCTTTAACTAGTTCCCTAAATTCACACACGTTTAGAGACCATGATAGTTTAAGTGATAATTACGGAATTTAGTTAGTTGTGATGATGTTTATATTTCTACTTGTTCCATATCAAGATAACCCTACAGGCTCAAAGTAGGTCTCATATTTTAAAAAAGGTAGATCCGCTACCTTAGCGGCCCCCCTAGTGCCGGCTCCACGGATATGGAGGGAGGTTCATGTAGGTACACAGGCCATAGGCGCATGGCGGGGTAAACCCCAGGTCGTCAGTTCCTGAGAATCGACCCCTGGCCATTACGCCAGAAATATCATGCGTCCACCGTCTAAGTAGGTCTCATATTCTAGATTGGATAAGTTGTCGTTTTGAGGGTTTTAGGAGGCCATGAAATCCTCATGTTTTGGGGAACCCTGTGAGACTGTTAGTTTTGGTTTTATTAGTTTTTTTTCATGCCATGAAATCCTCCTCTAGAGGAATACGTGTATGTGTGATGATAGTACGGGATTGGTGCCTCAGGATGAGCTCAAGGGAGGGCCTTTCCAAAATGTATGATAGTGCAATGCATTGGTTTCGACTAGTGTGAGTTGTACCATAAGTCATATGCTTGTTGTGCAACCAACTACATGATCATGAACCAAAAGAATGTTCTCTTATGATGGTCACCACACCTGCATCATGTTCATCCCTTATTAAGTTATGCATAAGCTTTCTTTTATATAAAGTAAGTTTATGCTCCATGCTTCCTAGTTATGTTCTTGCTTATGTTATGCTCTTGATAGGTTTTAGATCTTCACATTAGTTATGCTTAATTAAGATTATGTTTTTGTTAAGCTCATGTTCACGTTTATATACGTATATGTTTAGGTTTATGTTATGTATGTTCATACTCATGCTTATGCTCTTATACTCATGTTCACGTTTATGTTCATACATGGTTATGTTTATAATATGTATGCCTATGCTCTTATGGTCATGTTCACGATTATGTTTATATCTGTTTATGTTATGTATGTTCATGCTCATGCATATGTTCTCATGCTCACGTTCACATTTATGTTCCTATAAGTTTATGCTTAAGTCTAGGTATGTTCATGCGCATATCTATACCTTTATGTTCATGTTCATGTTCATGTTCATGTGCATGACTTTGCACTCGGTATGTTTACGTTCATGTTTTAGTATGCAAACACAAAAACATACTTTAACAAGAATAAAGTCTTAGTATGCACTCGATTACTCTTTAGGACGCATGAATATAGGAACTGATTAATGCATAAGTATGGATTAGATGTACTGAGTCTCTTGACTCACCGATTTTAACTATTTCAAATAATGAGATGAATGAGGCTAGAGGTGTTGACAAGTGAGTCAGCTTGGGACAATGGTAGTACAATCTGAAAACCTTCCAGTTTAGTTTCACACTAGTTAGATGTTTCCTTTTTACAGAATAAGTTTTAGAACTATATGACCAGTTATTGTTGCTAGTGGTTAATTATTTTTAAGAACTACTTAAGTACATCAGTTAAATCGGGAGTATGTTATGGTTGTAAGTGGATTTGTGATTCGGGAAAAAAATTAAAAAAAAAAACTAGGGATGTTTCATCCCTTTGTGCAGTTCTAGAAATTTTTTCCAAAGGTCTTTGGTTGACTCGTAGGCTCTGATCCAGTTGACTTCTTATAATGGTCGAACGCTTAGCAGATGGAATTCTGCCTTGTCATTAGTCACGAAATCGGCTTGCTCCTTTGTCCACAGATATTCTTCTTTATCGGCTCCTTGCTGATCTTGAGATGCTACAAAACTATATTTCATTATTAAAAAAAACCGAAATCCATTTTAAAGAATACGTCCATCTTATTTTTCCAAGTCACGAACTCCCCCTCGAACTTAGGCGGGTAGATGCTAGGTCCAACAATCGTCTTTATGCTTCAATCAACGGTTAGTACTTCTGAAGTAATTGGGCTCTGATACCACTTGTTGGTGCAGGTAGGCTAGCTAAAGAGGGTGGTGAATAGCCTTGTAATAAAATAGAATAATCTTTTGCTTTTCTAACTTGGCAAGAATATAAGTTTGTTACGCACAAGCAATTAACATTAAAGAAATAATAATAACTTAAAAGAAAAGAGACACAATAGTTACTTCGTTACAACCTAGGTGGTTGTTAATTTAAGGCGGTTGAAAGCTCAATAAAAATCTCCTTCGTTGAAGGTGAAGAAGCCTCTTACACTCTTTGAAAGCTTAGAAATAAACTAAGAATTATTTACTAGAGTTGTTGTTTAATTCCTAACTCCAGGGATCTTTTTATAGCCCCTGGAAAAATTTATTTGTTGCTCAAAGGCGCCTCTAAGTAGGTTCAAGGCACCTTATATAAGACAAGTTTTATCCGCCGAAGATAAAATTTTATCTTCGCCTAACGATTGAAGGTGCCTTTAACATGCTTGAAGGCGCCTTCAACATGCTTGAAGGCGCCTTCAATCTGGTTGAAGGCACCTTCCACAAGGCTGATCTGCTTTCAACTGGTCTTCTTTGAGTGGGTGATGCTCCGATTATCCGGAGTTTAGCTTACCCAAACTCAACTCCGACCTTCTGCTCGAGTAAGCTTTTGCTCTGGCTTCTCGCCCTTCGGAAGTGTTGTGCACGTCCTTCTCACTCCATCAACATACTCTCCCACTTTTCATCCCTTGGATGCACCGAGCCCATCAACTCGATTCTCGTGCCATCCTTATCGTCAGCTGCATCTTTCGCTCAACTTTTTATGCTCCTAAGTTTCTTCATACTTAGACACAAGGCATCAAATACAAATATGACTTCACTTAACTTTGTTTGTCACATCAAAACTACCACGGAGTACTTACACCATATACTAAGCAAGCAATAGAAAGTCAGGTATAAGTGAGGATCTGTGATAATACTGCTTATAACTATAAGAGCAACATGTAAGGCATATACATACTACCAATAAGTAAGTAAGTGTCGATACACATGCAGCAGACATATCTCAATCATATGTAAACATATTACAGTCATATGAATACAATAAAATAACTGTGTATGCAATCACAATATCATATGCATATGCACGGCATGATCACTCCCACCTACCCCTCAGCATCATGACCCCTGATGATTGTGTTAGAATGTATACTAAAAGTCTAATTTTTGTATAAACATTTATTTTGAAATGAGAATCACATTGGTCAAATGTCTGCATTTAGTTAAATGCAGTTGTCCATTTAATTTATATTGTAGATAACATGGTGTGTGGTTTCACACAGAAGATCATGTTATCAGTTCCTTATAAATTATAAATAGAAGCTCACAACTAAGATGGATTAGGGTAAACCATTGGAATGGTTGTAGTGTAATTTGGTACTAATTTATCTTGACTATAAAATTATACTAGTACACTATGTGTATATAGAGCAGGACCATTTGAGGTTGTTCCTTTTATACTGATTGCATAAAAGAACAGAACCTCTATTATTATGGATGTGTGTACTCTTAATCCCGATATAATAACAAGCACATGTACTTAGTATTTATTTCTTTAATTTATTAAAGGGTGAGATTTATTCGTTAAATCAATAGACCCGATAAGTTGGGAAATAATATTATTTATATGGTATGTTGTTGATTATAAAAGGAAAACTGTGCCCTATATATTAGGATGATGATGTCCCCTTGAGAAGCTCATAAGGATTGTCATGTAAACCCTGCAGGTGGACTTAGTTCCGATATGACAATGAAGTTAAGTGATACTACTCTTGGAGCTAGATGTTAATTAAGTGAGTTGTTAGTAACTCATTTAATTAATGGACATTCGATATCTTAAACACAGGGAGATTAACACACTCATAATAAAAAGGAGCCTATAATGTAATATGGGATTGGTACGGTAATTCAATAATAACTCTTTAGTGGTATGAGTTATTATTGATGAATTTGAGTTGAGTGTTCAGGTTGAATACAGAAAGCTCAAGCTCATCAGGAGGCCAAAACTAATTCTCCTCTAGGTTCCTGTTGTAGTCTCTATGTATAAAATCTCGCATCCACCCAAGTCATCCTTATGGTCGGCCACATCCTTGCTTGGTGCCCAAGCAAGGGGCCGGCCAAGATAGGTTTAAAAGTGGGTTTTTAATTTTTTTAAATCTTTCTTTTTGTAGTCATCTACAATGTTTTAAAATAGATTTTAAATTTTAAAAACTTTCATTTTTTTGAAGTCATCCACATGGTTTTAAAAGAGAGTTTTAAATTTAAAAAATCTTTCCTTTTATAGTCATTTACAATGGTTTAAAAGAGAGATTTTATTTTTGTTAAAACTTTCCTTTTTTGTAACCATAATTTAAAATAGAGGTTTTAATTTTAAAAATCTTTCCTTTTTGTAGCCACCTACAATGTTTAAAAGAGATATTTTTAATTTTATAACTTTCCTTTTGTAGCCATCCACAATAGGAAATTTAAAAGAGAAATTTTAATTGTTGTTAAAATCTTTCCTTTTTAGCCATTACCAAGAATTATAAAAGAGGATAGATGGTGCCTTAGAAATAATAATCATCTACACAATTTATATTCCTCTTCTATTCTCCTTGTGGCCGACCCCCTCATATTCTTATTCTCCCCTTGCTTTCTCACCTAAGGCCGGCGGCATCAAGAGGTTTCAACCATCTTGTGGCCGGCGGGTTGCAAGGAAGAAAGAAGAACAAGAGGTGATGTTCCTATCTTTGATCCCTTGGTGGCCGAAAGTCTTGGAAGAAAGAAGGACTTGGATAGTTTTTGCGTCTTGGTAGATCGTCACCCACACGACGTCCAAGAGGAGGAGAGGAATACAGTAGAAGATCAAGAGGTCTTTAAGCTACAAAGAAAAATATAACTAGTTAATTGTTTCCGCTGTGTACTAGTTTATTTTTCCTTTGTATGGATCCTGAAGTACCAACACAAGAGGCTAGCGATCTTGTGCTTTGATTGAGGTCTCTATAATTTAACCTAGGGTTTACTGTAAGGAGTTTAAATATTCAATTTCTTTGAAAGGCTTTGACTAGGAAGTGGTGGATGATCCAATACCCAAGAAGGGTGAGTGCCTCGCCAACGACCTAGAAGTCAATCATTGAAATAGATATTTAATCAACTTCTGTATGGTTTAACTTCTGATGAACACATGGGTTGAACTTGGATTAATAATGTTAAGTTTCGTTTGCAATCCAAGTTTAACTTCTGAAAAGCACATGAGTTGCTAGGAAAAGTTTTGTGCTTGTACAAATTTTTGTACAGAGAAAATAGAACGGAATTCTAAGTAGCGCCAACAGGTTGAGAGGTCGGGACAATGACAATTATATAACACTCCAGCCACCACTACTCTCAAGTGTTCAAGTGGACAGTTTGCATAGTAGATGACTAGCTACATAGCAACGGGATCCCTGCTGCTCGCAACTCCAACTACCACTACTCATGAGTGGCTGAGTGGAGGCACGACAGGACAAGCAGCACGTACTCCAGCTATCACTACCTATGAGTGGTCGAGTGTATGGCTCTGGCCAATGACTCTCTCAATCACAAGGGAGATATGGTTATTGGCATGCATGAAATGATATGATGAGCAAGATATGAACAGTAATCAACACAGGTACATAAATAGCAATCAACTATGCTATAGTGAAACTAGCATGCTTATCAAAGTACATGTATATATAGCAATCAATGCGAGTAAACAAGACATCTAGTATCTACTAAATATCATGGATGACAATGAGAGACTGTATAGATATCAAATTGAACATCTCTAAGGTTAAGCAAGTAAGTATCAAGCTCAGGTAAAATATGAGTAGAGTCAAGATAAATACAGCAACTATTTGAATATATAGCTTATACACTAAGATCAAAGTACTAAAGAGATAAAGCAAGAAGTACTCATCTCAATATAACTTGTGTCAGAAATAACCTCCACGTTGTGATCTCGTCTCAATCAAAGTCCTGTATCAACGTATACAATTTAGCTACTTTCATATAAATAAAATAGCTAAATCGAATTCCCAAACTCATTAGGGTATCCCTAATCTAACATGAGCTTAGATTAACCCCCAATTAACTTGTTAGGTCTCACTTATACAATTCACTGTTTAAATATGATTTAATCCCATTTCAACCCTAGCTAATTAACCCATTCCATTTCCACCACATATTTTGATTAGGTTTATATATGAATCATCTCCAAAAACTCACCCAAGTTTAAGGTAATCGCTAGTGGCACATGACCGGAGGGATTCAGGGCCGAAAATTAAAACAGTGATGGTCGCGTATTTGAATCACTCAAAATTAGTGATGACCGGAGCTACAAAGGCCAGCAACAATAAATCACAACATCCCAATACAAAGAATGGAAATCATATCTCTAAAAATCTAATACTAAGTGTAACTTAACCAAATCTGGATTCACATAACCTATCTAATACCAAAATAGAGCGATCACTCTAATAATCAAACACTATTCAGATCTTACCTTAATATGATCTATCGCTACTTGGCGAAGGAAAACCATATGCAATTGCAAGGTTACAGATCAGTGAGTTTGGCTAGCAAGAAAATAGAACCAAATGAAATATCTGGTGATGACTTACTTGATCGGCGGTGGCACATGGCTAGATGTAGTGGTTGATGATCGGAGATGGAAACAACCACAGTGGTTGCCAAACCTGAGACTACTCACATAGGCTATCCTTGATTGAAAATGAGAGACAGAACAACGACTACCTTCAGAATAGTGGCAACCTCCAAGATAGTCATGACCGTTGACTAACCTCTACACAAACGAAGAACACTGCGGTTATGACATTACTGAGCTGGAGAGCCAACGAACGATTGCTCGTGACAGTAGAGAAGCCGACGATGTTGCCTCGTGCTTGTGCCAAACACCCAAATCAGCAAACGACCAAAAGTGGACATCGGAGATAGATCAGGAAAAGGGAGAGAGCTCAATCGACGTTGGATCAAGACAAAGGGCCTCAGAGAGAGAGGATCATATCCGTCAATGAAGAGATGACAATGATTAGGGTAGAGGGCGATGAGAAGGGGGTCGGCATTGGCACAAATGAGGGAGAAGGAGAAAGGTTTTGGTAAAGCTTCAGTTTAGGGCACAATAACAATAACATTAACTTTTATACCTAGGTTAATTTAATTAAAACATTATGTTAATTAAGTATATCAACTCTCACTTAATAGGTATTCTAAACAGACTTCTCTTAATCGGATAAATCTATCCATTAAACGTCTCATCCAAGCTCAAAATAAATCTTGAAAATTTTCTAAAAATTTTAAAAGATTAATTTCCAATAACAATTATTATTTATTCATCGTATCTTATTATCTTTTATTTTTGAAAGAAGAGAAAATTAAAGAAAAAGTATAAAGAAATAATAAGTGACATTGAAATACACAAAAAGATGCTCACCTCACGTGTTTTTCATGGTTGATCCCACGATGAAATAAGAGAGTAAACCAAATAATCAAACGACGGTTTTTATGGGAGGGATTTTATTTCTAAAAAATTATTTCTTTGAAAATTCTATCTCTATTTTTATGTGACAATTTATTACTTAACTACTAATTCGATTATATCCGTGGGATGATGATGATTGTAAAAGGTAATTATGCTCACTCCATATTATTCTCATAATTTATCTTCAAATTATGTAAAGGGAGGTAAATTATAAAGTCAATTTATAACTGATTGCCAAATGATGGTGTAAGACGTTGTATCAGTTGCAACGTTAAGAAAATGAAGGGGTGTCCATTCACTTTCATCTTCCTCTATTGAAAGCCATAAAAGCATCGGTTTGTAACCGATGCTTGCTTCCTATTTATAATGGTGTCCAAGAGCAATCGACAAGTGAGGCAACAGTGATCAAAGTGCACACAGTGGAAGCGACGGTGGGCGAAGGAGAACATCCGAGAGGAAAGAGATTTGGCTTGTGAAACTCGAAGAGCTTTCTGGTTCATCCGTGATCGCACTTCTGACGACAATGACATCCAGCGGCTTTTTCGATTTCTTCTCGGGAGATCACTGTGAGTTGTTACCGCTTTTTCTTGTGTTTGATTCATGCTGTCAAAAAGACAACAATGGTATCAGAGCGATTTTGAAAGCATGAATTTCAATGCGCAGAACTGAGAAATCATGATGTTGCGATTTCACTTGATCTCTACGAGAATCGGCATCCCGAAGTCGTGATTTCCACCTAGCTACATGGAAATCGTGTAGTCCTTGACGACATAGAGTCATAGCAGAGGAGCGTCGGTGACCGCGTTTAAATACCGGTGAAAGTTAGCCGAGGGAAGCCTCGTGTTTGTCGCGAGATAGAAGATGAACAGTGTTATTTGACGGCATAATTTTTTTCTTGTTTTAATCAATTTTTCAATTGATTCATTCATTTGAATCGATTGATAAGAAAATTGAATCGATTAATTTTACGGACACAGTGATTCATATACTTAATCAATTTATCAATTGATTGAATTCGTTTTAATCTCGATTCAATTCAATTTCAATCGATTCAAGAAGAAAAAGGGATGAGTATTTGACGAATGTGTGTTTTAAGAAAAATTTTATTTTATTAAATAAAAAGGAAAAAGGAATAAATTTTCTCATAACACGATTGTTAAACCATGCAGGAAGAGTATGTTTCATCTTTAAAATTTAATTAAATATATTTATTAATTAATTAAATACATATAGAAATGTATTATTAATTAATAAATATATATTTAATTAATTTATTATTCAATTAATTGAAAATTAAATTAGACCAACTTGTTCAATCAAACCCAGGTCGGGCTTAAATCATTAGTTGATTTAAGCTGACCAATTTGATTCAATAATACCTAAATTTAGTTCAAATCATTTGTAGGTTTAACCAGTTCGGTTTATTATTGAATTAATTGGGGTGATTTTGATTACATAAGTTGGGAAGATCGAATATGACCAGATTAGTTCTATTGTGTCAGATTTGATAAAAAAAAAAAATAGATTTATATAATGGATCAAACTTAATCCAATGGGCATTGGATTGATCAAACGGACTTAAGTTTGGTCAATAAGTTTGAAATTAACTTAAATGAACTTAGATTAAAACAATAACAGAACATAGGTCAGAAATATCTGTCCAATTAGATTAGTTCTAATGAGAACAATAGACTAAGCTTAGAATCAGGATTCCTGATCGACCGATCAAATGGGTCAGTCGACTTAAACTCTTAAAAATCGAGAAGATTTATTTTTCTTGATTTATAATGATGGTTCTATGTCTGTATAAATTGAATTAAACTGATTTTGTACTAGTTAGTCGGTTTTGTACTAACTTATTTAAATTCAATTTTTCATATGGCACGAACGATTACCACATTGACTCATCGCAAAGTGTGACGAAACTAGCTCCGAGAGGAGATTCAGGAGATAGAGTATAACTCTGCTTATGGAGTCGACGGACATGTTAGACGACTTGATGGACTATTTTGGAAACTTGAGCAAGAAGAATTTCCATCACTGACACTTATAGGATCTGGACTTTGATGCGTTCATTGCCAGAGTATCCTAGGATAATAATAAATTATGTATGGGGGCATCATGAAGGACGCGTCACATATTCAGAATTGTGTGAGGAACTACTTTACCATATGGGTGAAGAAGAGCCTGAAGAGTCTGAAGAGGACTAAGAAATGTTCGAGAAAGATCTAGAAATGGATTCAATGGAGAATCCTGGAGCTGCCCCATCTGAGATTATCCCAAATGAGTCCAGGTTGATAAGGATAATTTTGGTCGCTGCACTAGTATTTGTCCTAGTGGGAGTGGTGTTGGTCTATCTAGTTTATTAGTATTCTGTTTACTATCATTATTGATCCGGTTGTAAGAACAGGGGACCCCCGTCCGGTGGGGTCAACGCCACGTGGAAGTCAAAGTGGCAGGTGGCCGGCCGGAGAGGGGGTGGGCCGACCGGCCGGGCGGTCGGCCGGTGTCTAGTTGATGGTTAGAGGCGCCCTGTCAAAAGTCAGGGTTCCGGCGCTCAACGGACAATATCACAAAGCCGAGCGGATCGCTTGGCCGAATACATGAGGTAGCATACTGCTAATAGTCTCCTCAAAGCACCCCACCGAGAATCTTCCTAGACCGTTATATGTATGTGCCTGGTCGAATGTAAGGCGGAGGCGAGCCGGCCGGACGCTCGGAGACAGGCCGACCGGACGCTAGTTCGAGAAGCAAGGGGAAAAGGACAAGGGACATCTTTTTCTGACAGCGGGTATGTTCCACATGTAGGCCATACTCCAAATCTTATGATAGGGGGTTCCGCTGTCCCATCGAGGACATGCTTTGACTGTAGCAGTATGGGTCAGGTAAGCTCACTGACAAGCCCTTACTGGGGCATGGGCCACGGACACGTGTACACCTCGGTATGTGTACACTCGCTTCTCCGCTGCCCTATATAAAGGCCCTCATCCTTCGCCGGAGGTACGCGCTCAACACCTTTGGAGCCACTTTTTTCACTGCTTGCTTGCCTGACTTGAGCGTCGGAGGGTCGCTGCCGGGAACCCCTTCCCGGCCCGACTTTTGTGCAGGTTCGTCGGAGGTTCGTGCAACCAGTCGAAGATCCACGTCAGCAGCCGAGGAGCGCCACGTGCCCATCGTCCGTTGATTCAGCATTCGGACAGGATCAATTATGTACGAACAATATTAGCCCATCTAATTTAAGACGTGTAATAATTGATAATAATAATACAGAAGTCCACAACAATCTCTATTTTTATCATTCAAAAAAAATTGATAATACTAAATCTAGAGCGACTGATCCTGTTCCATGGAAGTTTTTCACCAGCCGCTAAATCAGAAAGCACTCGCGACGAGTGGCCTAGAATCTCAACATCCTCTGGTTGTACGCCCCATTTGAAGGAAAAATTTTACAAAATGCATCGTAGATGGGAATCGAATCATGAATACTTGAGGGATAATTTGATACCCTTCCGCTACACTATAGGCCTAGGTACTATTTTTGTCATTTAAGAGAATAAAGAAAGTCATTATCAACATTCATAACATGAACTATTCTTTTATCCTAACTAGATGAGAACTCAATGTAAGACTAAACAAAGGAAGACTCAATGAGGCACGAGAAGGGCATGTCTTGAAGATTCCTCTCCTCAACAAGTAAGAGTCCTTTGACTTTATTTCGATTATAAGGAAGTGTCTCTCTTGCAATCGATCCGTTTGAGTGTTTTTCAAGTGGTATAACTATCTTGCTCTGTTGATGTCCAAATACAATGGAGGAGGACCTGTTGGATCCTGTGGCACTTGATTGGGGATAGGAGGTACCTCAGTTGAGGTGGCAAGTACTTCTTCAAGAGTCGGATTTCTTATGAGAGTCTTTGTAGGATCCGCTGCAAAGCCTGCGACCAGTAATTGGAAATCCTCTCTTGCCATGGTGATAACTTCATCATGAGCTTTGTCTCTTATAGGATTGGTATTCTCATCAGTTTTCCCAGGTTCCACTATCGTTTAGTTTCAACTCAAGTAATTCTCATAGATGACGTCAATTTGTTTATGCCTGAAATGCTTCTATGCGAGTCGCTAGTGAACAACGGCCGAGGAGAAAGTCCTTGACAGTGGCGGATCCAGACAAAAATTTGGAGGGGTGCTCAAAGAAGAGACTAAAAAAATATTTCTTGTTATCAAATAAATATATCAAAAGATAAAAGTACTAAATTGATAATGATAATGATACAGATATAAAAATATATACATAGCAAGAAAGTAATTATTTTTTGATACTTGAACCACCAATACCATATCTAGACAACAAACAAGAGGAGGCAACTGTATCCTACGAGTGTTCATCTGTTGAAAATGTTGTAAAATATATTTATTTTTAATTGTGGCAAAAATATCCTTCTCGATATATACTACTAAACTGTCATATATTCATCCACTCATCCCCCATCCTATAACGTAAATCAGTCTTGATAATTTTTATCACAGAAAAAATCCTTTCAATAGAAACAGTTGCAACTGGTAAAACCAATGCTAATTCGATCAAATGATATACCAATGAAAAAACTGTATTATTGCCCGTTTCAACCATCTTTTTGGCAAGACTTGCCAAATTTTCAATCATAGAAAATTCACCTCGTACATTTTGAATGTAAGTCTCAAGTTGGTCCTCAAGTATTACATGATCAGTAAATGAAAAGTCCTTCGGATAAAGTTCAGCAAGGTGGAGTAGTTTACCAAATATCAAATTGAGAAAAAGAGTCCTTTGGATCTAAGCAAGCAATGCAAGTAAGTACCTCTGTACTTGATTTTGAAAATCGATTATTCATCTCTTGAACCATCATATCAAGAACCTAATATTGTAACAATAAAAAAATGAATAAAAAACATTATTAGAAAAATTAAAATTCAATAAAATATTTAAAAATAATATATGATAAAAAAATTTCAACACGATAGTGATGAAAATTAGTAATCATTTGTCCATTACGTCTGCTGCGACCACGAGTTCTCATATTTTCTTCCATATTTGGTACTGGGATCATATGGTTACTACAAAATTTGTTGACGATGCCCAAAAAATTCTCCCATGCTTCCTTTCTCAATTTTTGTAATCGAACTTTCATCGTCTTGATCAAACTGATAGCCAGTACAATGTTTCGATCCTTTTGTTGTAAGGCAAATGACAATTCATTTGTGATTCCCAATAAAGATTTCATCAAATGCATCACAAACACAAATTCATAACTCTCCATCTTATTAATTAAACTGGTGGCAATACTACTATTATCATCATTAGTATCATCATCATATATATTTTCAAGCACTTGTAAAACAGAAGTCCACGTAGATATCAAATGGACAATAGTCATATAATGTGAACCTCAACTAGTATCACCTGGTCATTTTAAACTGATTTCCTGATTTTTTTTTCCTTTGTCGCTAACAATATTTCCTTTCTTCAAACATTCTACAAGTCTATCATGTTCAAGTTGTCTAACTTATCTTTTCTTTTGCATGAAGCACTAGTAATATTCACAGTCATAGTAACATATTGGAAGAAATCACTCACAGTTCAGTTGCTTTTAGCAACTGCAACAACTAGTTGAAGTTGGTGAGCAAAACAATGGACATACCTTGCAGATAAATTGTCCTTCAATATGAGAGCCTTCAATCCATTATACTCACCTCGCATATTTGAAGCTCTATCGTATCCTTGACCCTCAATCTTGATAATGACAACTTATGTTTTACAAACAATTCATCAATAGCCTTCTTCAAAGAAATAGTAGAAGTGTCAGACACATGTACAATAGCAAGAAATCTTTCAATAACACATCCATATTTATTCACATATCTTAAAACAACTTTCATTTTTCTCTTTGACTGAAATATCTCAACACTCATCAACCATAAGAGAAAATATATTATCTTTTATATCATTAAGAATGACATTTCAGCAGCACAATCCCATGTTAAATCCTTTTAAACTGTTGGAGACTTCATTTGATTGTTTCCAGGGGCATTTTCATTCATTGTCTTGGCAATATCGTCATTTCTTTGGGTATACCACTCAACCAATTCAAGAAAGTTACTTTTATTTGAGGAACTCGATGACTCGTCATGTCCACGGAAAGACAAACCTTGTTTCAAAAGAAAGCGTGTAACATCCAAAGTCGCCGTTAACCGAGTGTGATATGCAACCTCCATTCAACACCCCTGTGCTTGTAGCAAATGTGACACACTTTGTCGTTGATTTTGAAAAACCTCAAATTGTGTTCTTGCATCATTATGAGCACTAGCACCACCACCAACATGCGTATTAAATACTCCTATTGCTTTTCTCCAATTATTCATCCTTGAATTAGTAAATGTCTCATCTCCAACTCGACATCCTCTATGAGAATTTTTAAAGAGATAACACCAAAAATAAAAAGCGGCATCTTTTGATATGTTGTACTCTAACCATGAAAATTTTTTAAATCAAGTAACTTGGAAACTTCTATGCTCTTTACCAAATTGTCTTTGGGGATAACTATGACCAAATGGTTAACAAGGTCCTCTAATCAAATATTCTCTTCGAATCTGATCTCTAATAGAAACATTAAATTCATTAATTGGTTTGCGTAGCCCTGGGTCACTAACAACATCATTCGGGTTGAATTCAACGCGAGAATATTTTTTCTTACTATTTTCTTCCATAGAATTCTTAGAAGACTCAATACTTCGTTTTAAAAATTTCTCCATAACCTATGTCAATTCATTAAAATTATTGATTTATGCAATTTGTAAAATACCGGAAAATAGGTGAATATTAATAAGGGAATTTTATGGAATTTTTGGAAATTTTTTGGGAATTTTTCGGAACTCGTATGGACGAGTTAACGGGACAAGAACGGGACCCGGAAAAGCCTGTTTAGGCTACCCTATTTAAGTGAGGAAATGTTTATATTTCCTTTTCCTTTTATATTTCTTTTTGCTTTATTCCTTTATTTGCTTTCTTCTTCTCTTCTTCGCCGAAAGTCCTCGCGTGCCCGATTCTCCTCCGAGCGCCGGTTCCTCTTCCCTTCTTCTTTTCTTCCCCTCGCGTCCGATCACTTCCCATTTCTTCTCCTCACTTTCTCTAGTTGCCTCCGCCCGATTCTTCTCCTCATCATCTTCTTCATTGCGCCGCCGCTCGACGCTGCAACCCTGCTTCCTCCTCCTTGGGTTCGTGATACCGCCGGCCGTCTCCTCTGTGCCGGTCACCGATTCGACCCAGTGCCGCTGTGGCCGCTGTCGCCTCTGCCCTAGCGCCGGCCCTTCTTTCCTCTTCCTCCATCATTTTTGCCCTAGCCGACGCCACCACAGCAACTCACGGGCGAGCCCTAGCGCCGGCTGCCCCTTTTGCACAGAGAGGTCGTAGCGTGGAGGACTGGTGGTGCGACATTCTAGCCACAATTAGACTGAAGGTGATTGGAGAGGTCGCACAGTGCCTATTTTCCCTTGCCACAGCAAGGCCATCGTCCAGTTACTGTCGCTGTTGATCAGTGCTGTCATCGTAAGGAGAAGGAGCATCGCTTAAGGGATTAGGCCAACCTTCCCTTTTCTGTGGAGTCGGGAAGAATTTGCAGATCTCACACAAGAGGAGTCCACGATCTCTTCCTCTTCACTGCCGGAGTCAGGGTAAAACTTCGATTTAATCTCTTGTTGTCTGATCATTGTAGCTCCGACTAGAATACTTGTGATGGTTGGAATACTTGTAGGTGTTGGCGATACGGACAGAACCAGAGATCAGTGAAAGGTAATGCTCTTGTTTAACGTTTGTGGATTTAGGTCTTGATGTGGATAAGTTAATCGATGATCAGTTAAGGTTGATCGATAATTAGGGTTCATGATTTAATAGGAATTTGATTTAGCTACTGAATACATATAGTAATTAGCTAAATCCGGATATGTTTGATACCACAGGATTTTGACGCGAGACGAGTATTTCGATTTGTCGGACTGAACCATTTCGATTGGAGGCGGGTACTTTTGACTTATTGTCTTTGATATGCTTAGTAATGAAATTAACAATTTGCATTAATTGTGTTTTCTTATTTGTTTCGGTTAATCACTGCCCGATACATGTTACCTGCTTGATTGATTGTTTGTTTGCATTTCGGGTTGATACCTATCTGATTTCACATGCTCATGGGTAGTGATATAACCATGTTTTACCATGTCAGGACCTAGGTTTGATACCTTATGTGATCAGTATACCTTGATATGATTTATTTACTTTGGTGCACATTGTCATATGTCCAGAGATTGATTTAGCATATTACCATGCTTAGTGACATGCTCCATTCGCATGATTGCATGCTGTGTGAGAGATTGCTCCATTATTGTCGAGCACTTTGCCAGTTTTCATCACTGTTCGGTGCTCCGTTGTGACGCTCATGGGTAGCGTGACACAGCGTGGTAGCACTTCAGTTTGACTCTTCCGGTGCTCCGTTGATCCGCTCATGGGTAGTGTGACGCAGCGTGTAGCACGTTAGAGATTCCTCCCCGTCATAGCGTACCGGGAGATGAGAGCATTGCGCTCCCCCATTTATGATTTGGGGTAGGAGTACGTATGTACTCCGACAGCATCCCGTCCACTCGGTCACTCATCAGGGGTAGTGATGCAGATTGCACGGTCGTCACAACCCTACCCACTCGGTCCCACTTTTGTTGTGAGTTGGCTGACTGCGTTAGGGGTGACCATAACATTGGCATCATATGCATGATGCATTTATTGTTTGTGATTGTGTTTGCTGCATTTATATGCTGCATATTGTTTGGATACCTATGTTTGACATGCATACAGGTCTTCTATACCTTTCGGATTGTTTGTCCTTATACCAGGTCCTGGTTAGTACAGATTCTCTCCTGTCTACTTCGGTTTGCATTTATCTTTATTTTTATCAGGAGACTGTACGCATGATTAGTGCTAGGTGTTATTTCTTTACTTTGTATATCAATTGTACCTGCTGAGTGTTGGACTCACCCCGCCTCCATTGTTGTTATTTTTCAGGTTAATGCTGTCAGGAGAGAGTTCCAGTTGTTGGTTGCTACTCGGAAAACCAAGAGGTTCCACTGTACAACAATTTTGTACAAAAGTCTGAACCTTTCCCTAGCTACCATGTGTTCTTTTAAATTAAATTTTGGATCGCCTGCGGAACTTAACACGTTTGATCCAAAACTTAATCTATTTGTTCTTTTAGGTTTTGACTTGGATCTCCTGCGGAACTTAACACGTTCCACCCAAGTCACCTTAAGTTATTAATTCCATTAAATATTAATTTCCATAATTGGTTCCCAGTACTGACGTGGCGAGGCACATGGCCTTCTTGGATATGAGAGCAACCACCACCGACTAGACAAAACCTTTTATGGAAAGCTAATATTTAATTTCCTAAAATAACTTTAGGTTAACCGAAAAGAACAATCAAATCACAAGGAAAAGAAAAACAAAAGAACACTATATCGAAAATAAATTCGAAACTCTAGAATCATATGCCTCTTGTATTTAGTATTATTTCCAAAAATAACTAGTATGATGCGGAAAGAAAAAAATACTAGTTATACCTTTTAGAAAAACCTCTTGATCTTCTACCGTATTCCTCTTCTAACCTCGGACGTTGTGCGGGCAACGATCTTCCGAGATGAGAAACCACCAAAGCACCTTCTTCTCCTTTCTTCAAATTTCGGCCAAGCACAAAGCTTCCAAAAGATGAAGATCTTTTCCACCAACCAAGCTCCAAGGGATGTAAGCTTTCTCTCCTTCTTCCTCAAGCTAGATCCGGCCACCAATTAAAACTCCATGAGCAAGAAGAGGTTCGGCCACAAAGAGAAGAAGAAGAGAAGAAGGAAGGGTCGGCCACACCACCAAGGAAAAGAGGGAGAAAAATAGAATAGATTCGTTAGCCTTAAAGCCTCCTCTACCCCCTCTTTTATAATCCTTGATCTTGGCAAATAAGGAAATTTTAATAAAAACTTCCTTAATTCTTTTGCCATTGAAAAGGAAAATTTATTTAATTAAAAATAATTTTCTTTCTCAATTTTATTTGGCCGGCCATATAAAAGCTACAAACAAGGAGAGTTTTAATTAATTAAAACTTCCTAATTTGTCTCCAGAAATTTATAAAAAATTTCTCCAATAATTTTTATCCCTTCATGATTGGTTTATAAAAAGGAAATTTAATAAATTAAAATCTTTCTTTTAAACATGTGGATAAAAAGAAAGTTATCTCTAAAAATTAAAATCTCTTTTAATCTACAAATAAGGAAAGATATCAAATCTTTTCTTAATCTTTTGTAGAAACTTATAAAAGAGAATATTTAATTTTAAACTCTCTTTTAAATCATGAACATGGTTAAAAAGGAAAGTTTTCTTAAAATTTAAAATCCTCCTTTAATCAACAAATAAGGAAAGATTTCAAATTTTAAACTCTCTTTTAAACATGTAGATGATTTACAAATAAGGAAAGTTTTTACCAAAAATTAAAACCATCCTTTTAAACTACAAATAAGGAAAGAGATTAATCTCTTCTCTTAATCTTTTGTAGAAAGCTATAAAAGGAAATTTTTAATTTTAAACTCTCTTAAAATCATGATATCCACATAAGAAATAATTTTAATAAAAATCCTTTTTAATATTCTAGTGGCCGGCCACCTAAGCTTGGGACCCAAGCTTTGGCCGACCACCTACATGGCTCATCCACTTGGTCTTGGCCGGCCCTAGCTTGGGTTCCAAGCTAGCTTGGCCGGCCCCATTGGATGGGTAAGAAGGTGGGTATGCGGTGGGTATAAATCTCTATATACTAGAGGCTACGATAGGGACCGAGAGGAGGAATTGGTTTTGGTCTCCCGATAAAATTAAGCATCCCGTGCTCGCCCCGAACACACAACTTAATTTTATCAATAATAATTCATTCCACTAGAGAATTATTATTGAACTACCGCACCAATCCCAAATTACATTTTGGGCTCCTTCTTATTATGAGTGTGTTAGTCTCCCTGTGTTTAAGATAACAAAAGTCCACTAATTAAGTAAGTTACTGACAACTCACTTAATTAATATTTAGCTCCAAGAATAGTACTACTCAACTTCATCATCATGTCGGACTAAGTTCACCTGCAGGGTTTAACATGACAATCCTTATGAGCTCCTCTTGGGGACATTCTCAACCTAGATTACTAGGACACAGTTTCCTTCTATAATCAACAACACACACTATAAGTGATATCATTTCCCAACTTATCGGGCTTATTAATTCATCGAACTAAATCTCACCCATTGATAAATTAAAGAAATAAATATCAAATATATGTGCTTGTTATTATATTAGGATTAAGAGCACACACTTCCATAATAACTGAGGTCTTTGTTCCTTCATAAAGTCAGTATAAAAGGAACGACCTCAAATGGTCCTACTCAATACACTCTAAGTGTACTAGTGTAATTATATAGTTAAGATAAAATAATACCTAATTACACTACGACCTTCCAATGGTTTGTTCCTTTCCATCTTGGTCGTGAGCTACTGTTTATAATTTATAAGGAACCAATAACATGATCTTCTGTGTGTGACACCACACACCATGTTATCTACAATATAAATTAATTGAGCAACTACATTTATCATAAATGTAGACATTTGACCAATGAGATTCTTATTTCTAGATAAATATTTATACCAAAAGCTAGGCTTTTAGTATACACTCTAACAATCTCCCACTTATACTAAAAGACTAAGCTGCCATATCTGCTGCCATACATCTGATTCCCATGCCTTTCAAAAAACTCTTGCCTTAAGGACCTTAGGTTATCATCTGATGCAATCTAGGCGGCAACAACTTCTCCTCGTTATACAATTTCTCGTATTGGGTAGTACTTGCGCTCTATTGTGTTTACTTGCCTTATAGACTCATGGTTTCTTCGAGTTTGTTACTGCACCATTATTATTACAATAAATTGTAATAATCTTTGGACAAACTAGAAATCATATCTAAGTCTATCTTGAGGTAATTAAGTCATTCAGCTTTTATGGCTACCTCATAGGCTTGCCATATACTCAGCTTCTATGGTGGAGTCCAGAAAAACACCTATGCTTATCACTCTTCCATAGTTATGACTTTTCCTCCTAAAGTAAACACAAAACCCCGAGGTCGACTTATTATTGTCCCTATCCGATTGGAAGTCAAAATCCGTGTAACCCACAGGGACCAAATTAACTGCCTTGTAAGCTAGCATATAATCTCTAGCGCCTCTAAGGTACTTTAATATATGCTTTACTGCAGTCCAATGTCCTTGTCTAGAGTTACTTTGATATCTGATAACTATGCCCTTGGCAAAACAGATTTCTGATCTCGTGTATAGCATACATTAGGTTGTCTAACTGCCAAAGCATAAAGAACTGCCTACATGTCCTCAATGTCCTTAGATGTCATCGGAGACATCTCTTTAGATAAAGGCACTCCATGCTTAAAAGGTAAGAAACCTTTCGAGGAGTTTTGCATGCTTAAAACGAGCAAGGATTTTCCGATATATCAAGCTTGGGATAAGTAAAATATATTTTTCTTTCGATCCCTTATTACTTTGATCTCAAAAATATATACATTCTCCCAAGTCCTTTATATCGAATTATTTGGACAACCATACCCTTACTTCTGACAACATTTTGATATTGTTTCCGACTACCAAAAATGTTATCTACGTATAGTACAAGAAATACCACCACGTTTCCATCACACCTTTTGTATACACAAGACTTATCCGTTTACTCAATAAATCCATAGGTCTGGATTACTTTGATAAACCAGATGTTCCAAGACCTTGAAGCTTTGCCTCAGTTCATAGACTGATTGAGCTTGCACACAAGATGCTCTTAGCCCTTTGCAATGAACCCTTCTGGTTGCTTTATATGGATGCTTTCATCAAGACTTCCATTAAGGAATGCTGTCTTGACATCCACTTGCCAAATAGATAAAAGAATCCGAATAGACTTAAGCATGGCTACCAGTGAAAAAGTTTCCTTTTTCATCAAGCCTTGCTTTGAAAGTTACTACCTTCCTTTCTATCCCTCTTTTCCTATTATAGACCTTTTTACATCCAAAGGCTTTTACACCATTTGGTGGTTCTACAAGCTTCCAGATTTTATTAGAATACATATATTCTAATTCTGTTATTCATTACTCTTTGCCAAGATGTTGCATCTTTATCTTGGAGTGTTTCATCATATGTCCGGAGATCAGGTTCATGTCCTCCAGGGATCGAGTCCAAAAACTCTCCCAAAACATGAATCTTTTTAGGTTGTCTAACAACCCTCCCACTACGACAAGGCACTTTCTACAATTGTGTATCATTTGTGATACGTGTTGCAGTTTCCTTGTGGTATCTCATCTTGTACAGTTGGTACTAGATTAGACATGCCTTTTATTATTTCCTTAAGAACAAATTTTCTTATGGGCACATGATTTATTACATAGTCCTTTTCTAAAAATCGATCATTGATGCTAACAATGACCTTCTGATTTTTAAGACTATAAACCTACTTTCATTTTACTAGGATAACCCATAAACAAGTGAATTCCTGTCCAACTTATCATTGTCTCTCTTCTGCATATGTGCTGACTACCCGAATCCGAATATGCTTGAAATAGGCTTACGCTATTCAAAGAATTCTATATGAGTAGAGAGTTCGACTTTAGAAGGTACTATATTCACTCCGCTTCCAGAGTATATCCTTAAAATGATTTTGATAATATTCTTAATAACTCATCAATCTACTTATTTCCATAAGAGTCATATACCTTCCTTTTCCTACACCATTCTGTTGGGGTGTACCAGGTGCAGTTAGTTTGGATTGAATCCCTACTTCTGATAAATGACTCCTAAATTCTCCCAAGAGGTACTTGCCACTACGATCTTACCGTAGTGTCTTGATACTTTTACTTTGTCGTTTCTCCACATCAGCCTCATACTCTTTGAACTAATCAAAGCACTTAGACTTGCAGCACATCAAGTAAATATATCCGTATCTCAAATAGTTGTCTATAAAATAGATGAAATATTTGAAACAACCTCTTGCCTGGATGCTCATAGGATCACACAAATCAGAATGAACCAATTCCAATATATCTTTGACTCCATACCCCTTAGACTTAAAAGCTTCTTGGTTATTTTTCCTTCCAAGTAAGACTCGTAGGTTGGAAAGATTTCCACTACTAATGAACCCAAAAGTTCATTAGCTACCAATGAATCCTACTCAAGTTAATATAACCTAGCCTTAGAAGCCAAAGATATAATTGGTTCATTTTCGAAGGTTACTTTCTCTTAAAGTTAGAAGATGTATTACTAATTTCCATTTGTTGCATCATGAGAGTTATTGGATTTATAAATTGCCAACCAACGTACTAGAACAGATAACTTCCCTCTTTTTCTTAATAACAACTTTGTTACTAAAAGAGGCAGAATATCAAGTTCTTTGAATAGTTTAGAAACTGAAAACTAGTTCTTTCTAAACTTGGTGCGTAAAGACAATTACTCAAAAATCCATGTTTTATTCTTATCAAAAGATAAACATCTCCCACTGTAATAGCTACAGTAGTGCCCATGTGGACGGTGTTTTAATTTTCATTTAGTTGCCGGGTTTCCTGGAACCCTGCAATGAATTGCGGACATGATTAATGACATATGTATCTACACTCCAGGTTCTTGGTAGATAACACCACTAAACATGTTTCAACTAATGAATTAAATACACCTATATTGTTCTTAATTCTAAGAAGACAGTCTACCTTAATGTCCAAGTCCTATTTCCAATCATTACAATTGGGACTACTAAGTCTTTTCTATAGTATGACTACTAGGTGATTGACAAACATTTTAAATCCTAAGAATCATAAGAATATTTGGTCAAGATCAACTCCTTAAAAATCCCCATGAATTTTGTATGCCACGATAGTGTGGACGTATACAAAATCGAAGAGGAGATTTTATTCATTAATTTTATTATTTCGTCAACTTTACTTTATGACGAATAAAATTAATAGTTGATCTGTCTTTGATCAAATATTTGGTCAAAAACTTTTGAATTTAAAAAAATATTGATTCCTCAAACAATATTATTTAAATTCACCAACACCTCAAACACCGTGAATTTTGCATGCCACGTTAGTGTGGACGTATACAAATTCAACATTTGTAAAAGGAGGATTTTAACCCATTAATTTTATTATCTTGTCAACCTACCTTTTTGACAAATAAAATTAATAGTTGGTTTCATTTGGTCACACAAATAATAGCAGTGACTCCGATGGGGAGGATACTATTAGATGTGTCTAAGTGTATACCATTACTTGACACTAAGTCCATTAATAAGATTATGCCCCTTCCGTTTGGGAAGATCACACGCTCTTAATTAACTTCCTATAGTCATCCAAAAATGGAAGTCTGTTCTAGTGATCCACAAACAAGCTCATCCGTTATGGAGGAAGGCACTCAGAGCCAACGCGCAAGCTTGTTTGCATCACTTACAAACTAGTAATGGAGACCATGGGATTTACTTAAAAATCCCTCTCCCACTTAGTTATTTATAAATGAGGAATTTTAACTATGCTAGCCTACTAAATATGTAAACTAACATGCACACACAGCACAATATAAAAGCAATAAATAGAAAATCTAATTTTCAACTATTATGGCTTTTATCTCTTGTTGTCCTCCGTGTGTTGTCATCCCAAGTCGTCGCCATATTTGGCCACTGCCACCGGGTCTAGTTGTCGCATCCATCTAGTTCCGCTGCACCTCTGGTCCTTAGAAGGTTTCACGCTTTGCAAGATTCGATCCGCGACATAAATAGAATTTTACATTTTTGATCCTATATTCCTCGAAGGAATGTACATGTAAACTAGATCGAACATAAAATAAAATTTACATCCATCGATCCTATATTCCATAAAAGGAATGTACATGTAACTAGATCAAAAATAAAATCCTAATAAAACTAAATACAGCTCCTGTTGTATTTTATAATACAATCATGCACACACAATAAAATGCCCTTGACATGTCCAAGGGTCCAATCACACACATAATAAATATAAGCCATAATAGTTGGATCCTGCATCCACAAAGTTAGCACATCCTACTATTAACCTGCCTAAATTATGTATGACATGTGCATAATTAAACTAATACCAAATACACAAAGGCAAAACCCTAGCTCTTATACCAATTGTTGGTTGCTACTCGAAAAACCTAGAGGTTCCACTGTACAAAAATTTTGTACAAAAGTCTGAACCTTTTCCTAGCTACCATGTGTTCTTTTAAATTAAATTTTGGATCGCCTGCGGAACTTAACACGTTTGATCCAAAACTTAATCTATTTGTTCTTTTAGGTTTTGACTTGGATCTCCTGCGGAACTTAACACGTTCGACCCAAGTCACCTTAAGTTATTAATTCCATTAAATATTAATTTCCATAATTGGTTCCCAGTACTGACGTGGCTAGGCACATGACCTTCTTGGATATGGGAGCAACCACCACCGACTAGATAAAACCTTTTATGGAAAGCTAATATTTAATTTCCTAAAATAACTTTAGGTTAACCGAAAAGAACAATCAAATCACAAGGAAAAGAAAAACAAAAGAACACTATATCGAAAACAAATTCGAAACTCTAGAATCATATGCCTCTTGTATTTAGTATTATTTCCAAAAATAACTAGTATGATGCGGAAAGAAAAAAATACTAGTTATACCTTTTAGAAAAACCTCTTGATCTTCTACCGTATTCCTCTTCTAACCTCGGACGTTGTGTGGGCAACGATCTTCCGAGATGAGAAACCACCAAAGCACCTTCTTCTCCTTTCTTCAAATTTCGGCCAAGCACAAAGCTTCCAAAAGATGAAGATCTTTTCCACCAACCAAGCTCCAAGGGATGTAAGCTTTCTCTCCTTCTTCCTCAAGCTAGATCCGGCCACCAATTAAAACTCCATGAGCAAGAAGAGGTTCGGTCACAAAGAGAAGAAGAAGAGAAGAAGGAAGGGCCGGCCACACCACCAAGGAAAAGAGGGAGAAAAATAGAATAGATTCGTTAGCCTTAAAGCCTCCTCTACCCCCTCTTTTATAATCCTTGATCTTGGCAAATAAGGAAATTTTAATAAAAACTTCCTTAATTCTTTTGCCATTGAAAAGGAAAATTTATTTAATTAAAAATAATTTTCTTTCTCAATTTTATTTGGCCGGCCATATAAAAGCTACAAACAAGGAGAGTTTTAATTAATTAAAACTTCCTAATTTGTCTCCAGAAATTTATAAAAATTTCTCCAATAATTTTAATCCCTTTATGATTGGTTTATAAAAAGGAAATTTAATAAATTAAAATCTTTCTTTTAAACATGTGGATAAAAAGAAAGTTATCTCTAAAAATTAAAATCTCTTTTAATCTACAAATAAGGAAAGATATCAAATCTTTTCTTAATCTTTTGTAGAAACTTATAAAAGAGAATATTTAATTTTAAACTCTCTTTTAAATCATGAACATGGTTAAAAAGGAAAGTTTTCTTAAAATTTAAAATCCCCTTTAATCAACAAATAAGGAAAGATTTCAAATTTTAAACTCTCTTTTAAACATGTTAGATGATTTACAAATAAGGAAAGTTTTTACCAAAAATTAAAACCATCCTTTTAAACTACAAATAAGGAAAGAGATTAATCTCTTCTCTTAATCTTTTGTAGAAAGCTATAAAAGAAATTTTTTAATTTTTAAACTCTCTTTTAAAATCATGATATCCACATAAGAAATAATTTTAATAAAAATCCTTTTTAATATTCTAGTGGCCGGCCACCTAAGCTTGGGACCCAAGCTTTGGCCGGCCACCTACATGGCTCATCCACTTGTTCTTGGCCGGCCCTAGCTTGGGTTCCAAGCTAGCTTGGCCGACCCCATTGGATGGGTAAGAAGGTGGGTATGCGGTGGATATAAATCTCTATATACTAGAGGCTACGATAGGGACCGAGAGGAGGAATTGGTTTTGGTCTCCCGATAAAATTAAGCATCCCGTGCTCGCCCCGAACACACAACTTAATTTTATCAATAATAATTCATTCCACTAGAGAATTATTATTGAACTACCGCACCAATCCCAAATTACATTTTGGGCTCCTTCTTATTATGAGTGTGTTAGTCTCCCTGTGTTTAAGATAACAAAAGTCCACTAATTAAGTAAGTTACTGACAACTCACTTAATTAATATTTAGCTCCAAGAGTAGTACCACTCAACTTCATCATCATGTCGGACTAAGTTCACCTGCAGGGTTTAACATGACAATCCTTATGAGCTCCTCTTGGGGACATTCTCAACCTAGATTACTAGGACACAGTTTCCTTCTATAATCAACAACACACATTATAAGTGATATCATTTCCCAACTTATCGGGCTTATTGATTCATCGAACTAAATCTCACCCATTGATAAATTAAAGAAATAAATATCAAATATATGTGCTTGTTATTATATTAGGATTAAGAGCACACACTTCCATAATAACTGAGGTCTTTGTTCCTTCATAAAGTCAGTATAAAAGGAACGACCTCAAATGGTCCTACTCAATACACTCTAAGTGTACTAGTGTAATTATATAGTTAAGATAAACTAATACCTAATTACACTACGACCTTCCAATGGTTTGTTCCTTTCCATCTTGGTCGTGAGCTACTGTTTATAATTTATAAGGAACCAATAACATGATCTTCTGTGTGTGACACCACACACCATGTTATCTACAATATAAATTAATTGAGCAACTACATTTATCATAAATGTAGACATTTGACCAATGAGATTCTTATTTCTAGATAAATATTTATACCAAAAGCTATGCTTTTAGTATACACTCTAACACCAGTTGCTAGTCCCCTGTAGATCTCAAGCTGTATTTATCTTTTGGGTTTCTTATTTAGACTGTGTTAGACTTATTCTATTTGAGGATTTGGATATTTTATGGATTCATATGGTCGATGGATTTTTGTATGTTTTGGATTTGTTCTACTACATGCCTGCCTGGATGGCAGAAGAGGTAAGTTAATCTTATCGTCGAATTTGAGATTTACGAGTGTAGTTGAGTAGGGTTGTTTTTGAGTCATATGTTCATTGTTACATTGTGTTTATTATTAACTGCGTGTGATGGTTATATATATGTTTGTTTATTTCTGTTATTATTCCAGCCGCATGTGGCTGAGGTATGTGGCTATGTAGAAAGTTTCAGATTGTCCGCCGTACAGGGGAGATGCTGCCGAAATTTCTTCGGACAGGGACTCCTCCGGGGCGTGACACAATTAATGTAACAATTACAGTACTATCAAATATAAATCAGGAAATTAAGAATTAGATGAAATAAGGAACAAGATTTACCTAAAATTGAAGGGATTTTGTTTGTTGTGGAGGATCGCTGGCGGAGCACAGTGGAAGTGGTGTCGACGGAACAAGAGAACAGTAGTGGCGTCACTCGGTCATTGGCGTGAGGCATCAACAAAGTGAAGAGGCAACAAAGAGGAGGGCAATGGTTTGAGGAGACCGGAGAGGGAGAAACGATGAGATCTCTTAGCGCAATTAGGGTTTTTGGTTTGAAGAATACAAGGTTGGCTTAGAAAAAGAAGGTTCGGCTGCTGGAAAAAACTGCGGGAAAAAGGATCAGGAATGAGAAAGAAAAGAAAAGGTGTTTTAATGACACTTTTGAGAAAAAATCCAATAAGTTTGAAAAATTATAATTATACCCTTTATTTTTTTAATCATAATTACATTTTGCATTTTTTTTCTACAAGCAAGGGTGTGCTTCCACACCCCCTCCCGCCCCGCCCCCCCCCCTTCCTACCTCCGTCGTTGGTCTTTGATGAGGAGAGCTCTTAGGATATGGTATTATTTATCACTGGGGTCGAAGCCTATGGAGAGACTTAGCCTAGGCCGAGCTAGAAGAGTTAGGTGTGGTTGGGTGAGACTGAGCCAGAGGCATCAAGAGAAGTTGGGCGAAACTAAGTTGGAGGCGTCTAGAGAGGTCGGGTAAAAGAGGTGGACGAAACCAAGTTGAAAGAGTCAGGTGGACTGAGTTAGATGAGCTTGGTCTCGGTTAGGGTATGCTCTGTTCTGAGATGATCTCTTTAACTTACACCTCTACTTAACTTTTGACTGAGTGTCTTGACCTTTAACTAGGTCATGCCACGTATGAGGTCCCTTATCTGCCACCTTATCAACAAATCAATCCAATAAAAAATATTTAGAATCATTGTAACGTACAATCAATTCCATTATAAAATATAATTCCAAACTATCTCAAATTGATTTAGGTGGTGCTTGGTTTATGGGTTTGGGAATGAGGGAATGGATTCATTCCCAAACCTTGTGTTTGATTAATGGGAATGGAATCAAGATTTTGGAATGAAACCCAAAAATTTGGGTATGGATGAAACCCACCCCCTCCCTTGGGTTTTGATGGAATAGGATTGTGAATTAAGTTTTAGACAAAAATATCCTTAGTATATTTGTTTAATTTTTTAAAATTTCACACACTCTCTCTCATCATATTTTCTCTCTCCTTATTTTATCATCACATTTTCTCTCTCAAGATACTTTCTCTCTCCTCATTCTCTCTCTATATTCTCTCCCATCATATACTCTCTCTCCTTATTTTCTCTCTCTTCTATCACACTTTCTCTCCCATTACACACTTTCTACTTATTTTTTCATCATACTTTCTCTCTCCTCAATCTCTTTCAGCATACTCTCTCTCCTCATTTTCTCTCATCACACTTTTTCTCTCTTTATTCTCTCTCATCACACTCTCTCTCTTTATTTTCTCTAATCACACTTTTTCTCTAAGCACACTTTCTCTCTCATCATATTTTCTCTCTCCCAGTCTGGCATTCTCTCTCATTATACTTTCTCTCTCTTCATTTTTTCCTATCATTCTTTCTTTTTCAACCTACTTTCTCTCTCATTATACTTTCTCTCTCCTCACTTTTTCATTTTATCTCATAATACTCTCTCTCTTCATTTTTTTCCATTACTCTTTCTCTCTCAGCATATTTTCTCTCTCCTCAGTCTCTCATTTTCTCTCATCATACTTTCTCTCTCTTCATTTTTTTCCATCACTCTTTCTCTCTCAAACCACTTTCTCTCTCATCATACTTTCTCTCTCCTCACTCTTTCATTTTCTCTCATAATAGTTTCTCTCTCTTTATTTTTCCCATCACACTTTCTCTCTCATCACACTTTGCTCTCTCATCATACTTTTTCTTTTCTCAATCTCTCCTATCATGTACTCTCTCCTCATTTTCTCTGATCATACTTTCTCTCTCTTCATTTTTTCCCAACACACTTTCTCTCTCATCACACTTTCTCTCTCATCATTGTCTCTCATCATATGTTTCTCTTACATTCAACTTTCTCTCCCATCTAATTTTTTCTTTTATTTTCCTACAAGGGTAAAAAAGAAAATTTAGGTTCATTCCGATTGAAAATATTTAACTAACCAAACATCATTTTTAAGAATGATACCCAAGCTCATACTCATTCCCATTCCATAATACTATGATATCTATTCCCATTCCGACTCCTAGGAGAGAACCAAACGTCCCCTTAGTATTTTGAATTCTACAATCATCTAGTGCGAATTTTTCCGACTATGATCATAACTTCATAAAAAGGAGATATTTTTCAATTGGTTCACGATACAAAATATTTTATCCAAATCATCGGAAAAAAAAAAAACTAAGTACACAATTATTTTACTCTACAATGGAATATACAATTTTCAAATAAATATATTCACATAACGAGTTCAATATAGTTTTTTTTTAGAATAAACCATTAAATTTATTATTAGTATTTTATTTTAAAATTTTATTATTTAGAATGAGATATTAGATTTAGTATTTTATTTTTAAAATATAAGAATAAGTAATTAAATTTATTCTCATTTTTATTCTTATTTTTATGTTAAAACAGGTTGTTAAATTTACTATTAGTTTTTCTGTTTAGAAAAAAAGTATTTACACATGCCTAGCCTTATATACCTTTAGCTATAAATAATACAATTGATTAATCAAATTAGTTTTTCAGAGACTTTTAGGGTTCGATCTGCCTCTCATCCTTTTCTCCAATTTCCTTCGGGACGCGGGTTAGGGCAGCACTTCGGTTCCAGCAGAGAGACAAACGTCACCCACTGTAATTCTCCTCCTCCGTGCTGCCGCCGAATCCCGACCCTCCTTCGATCCATGGCTTCTATGGACACGGACGTCGACATGGTTCCAGTCGGTGAAGGTTCAAGCGTCGGCGTCGCGGGATCGTCCTCCGCCGCCGCTTCCTCCTCTTCGAAAAAGCCGAAGAGGTTCGAGATCAAGAAGTGGAACGCTGTCTCCCTCTGGGCCTGGGGTATGCCTCCTAGTCACAAGTTTTTGATGGATTCTATTTTGGATTCTCCTCTTGACTGTTTGATTTCTTTGATTTTCCGTGCTTGAGTCCTCCGAGTAGATAATACTAATTTTATTGTATTTTGCAGATATTGTGGTGGACAACTGCGCTATTTGTAGGAATCACATCATGGATCTCTGTGAGTCCTCTCACTTCCCGTGATTTCTGGGTTTTCAGCAGCCTTTATGTTGCACATTTTAGTGTTTCTTCAGTTTAAATTATAGGGATTTTGATTTGGTACTCTGTGGTCTGTTTGCAGGCATCGAGTGCCAGGCTAACCAGGCGAGTGCGACTAGTGAGGAGTGCACAGTGGCTTGGGGTATGCTTCGCGTTTTCTTATTTTAACAACAAATTGAAGGACTTCTGAGTATATGGCACAACCAATTCTTTTGTTCTACGATTGTTTTCAAAATTTCAGTTTAATTTTATATTTTTATTGCATGAAAAAAATTCAGCCAATAACTAATCCTACAGACCAACAAGGAAACTGTTTTTTTGTCTCTTTCATATTATCACAAAATAGAATTGTTATCTTAGAGTGCATTTTGAAGAGAACTTGATGCTGATTTTAGGGTGTATGGTTTGCACTTGCATACGGAAAGCGTTTGGTATGTATAGTTTACACTTTGATAGGAAGAGAGTTAGAGAACTTTTAGGATTATGAGATAATGTATATGAAGTGTGTTTTAGGGATAATTTTGAGATCCAACCAATCAGAAAAGTGTACTGTAAAATATCAGATACGATACCGCTATATTGTCCTGATACTTGAATAAGTTATAACTAAAAGTATAATGCCTCAATAAAATTTCCTAGGGAATGGGAAGAAACATAAATATAGTTATATCTTCCCTTTATGACTACGTTTAGGGCATGTGATTTGATAATTATGCATATGAAGAATGACTGCATTCTGGATCTAAGTCCTAGAGATATATTGGTAGAGTAGAGGGCGCTTTCTGTCATATTTATTCCCGACATGACTTTCTGTCTTATTTGTTCCCAACATATGTTATTATGTTATCTCCTGTTTGGTATGAACAAACATCTGATAGAAGCATTGTTTCAGACTGCATCTGTGGTTGTCACAAGAGTATGAAGGGTCTCTCTCTGTCATTTCTAATTTTGTTATGATTGGACCTTAAAAACAGATTGCAGTTTGATATGGTTGAGATGTTTCAGACTTGTAGGATTTGTTCTCAGGATCATAGCCTTTTTATTTACAGGCAAAAGGCATTATATTTACAGGAAAATCACATAACCACAATGATTTTGGCCTAATTGATGACTTTTTGAAACCTTTTATATATATATAAATATTCTCACTATGTCAAGCTAATTATTACATAAATTTACATTCATTACCAACTCAGACTTTTGGTTATGTAAAGAAAGATAGCTTTGGTAATTTTGTAGATACACATTTACAACGCCTTGCATACACCACTTGTTTCCTTTGATCATCCATAATTTCTGACATTTGTTTCCTTTTCTTTTATTTACTGTGTTCAATATTATCTGGTTCGGACAGGCGTCTGCAATCATGCCTTCCATTTCCACTGTATCAGTCGTTGGCTTAAAACTCGCCAAGTCTGTCCCTTGGGTAAATAATCTTGTCTCCCGCCACTTGATCTCAGATTTTTCTGCTGCATTTCTCTCATACTTTTACCTGATGATACCTTTTCTTCATTACAGACAACAGCGAATGGGAGTTCCAGAAATATGGTCACTAGAATAATCATTAAGGTGTTTCCAAGGCAGTTTGGATTCTGCGGTAGTGATCATCCAGAAGATACTAAAACTCGTATTTACTCGACTTGCACTTTGTTTACAATTATGCCAACTTGCTGCAAATTCCTTCAATACCAATTGGTTTTAATGCTGAGGAAAGTAGTTGTTATGCTGTATGTGTGGTTTCATACTCTACTATTAATCTTTGTTTAGTAGGAATAATATAATTAAGTGCTTGTTCTGTGTGATCAATTTAATGTGTTTCCCTATTTTCAGAATGCTTTATTCATCATGTGCTATTATAGGTTATGCCCACCTTGTTCTTTCTAGGCTGAGATAAAAGTTCTAGAGGATAGAGGGAGAGCTAGGAAAATTGTTGGTCAATATAGCAATAATATTTATAATCTATTTGAATGTTCCTGATGACAATTTCGCAGTGTGTTTGAAAAGATAGAAGGTTCTTCACTTCTTTTTTCTTTCCAAAGCGAGATTTTAGTATTCAATGGTTTAGTTATGCTTCGAGAAAAGTGCAGAAATGAGTCTTTGTTTTTCCAACGTCCTGTTGGAAAATAATCCATTCAACTGCTATCTTCCTCGGGAACTTGGAATTTGTTACAAAAGGTTAAATCAAGACTTATAGGAAGTCTTGTCGTTTCAGTTAGTTTATCAATTATTTTTCCTATTTTGACTTGCTCTCCTAATGTGATGGAACGAGGTATCTTAGAAGGCTTCATGAAATTCGCATGATAAATAGAATATTATTATATTAAAAATATTTTTTATTTGATTAAAATTATTAAAATTATATTAAGTTAGTTGAAATTATTTTAAAATTATTATAGCAATTATTTAAGTAGTTATTATATAGTTGTAGTAGCTATTGCAATAATGGAGTAGTTTTTTAGTAGTACACAAATTAAAAGGCCATTTTTATTTTTTTGAAATCATCAAGATTCCTAATTTTTTATGGCGCCCCATCCCATATATAATTATTAAACTATCTTTTATTATATTATTTCTGTCATTATCCCTCATTTATATTTTTCATCTAAATTTTGAAGTGGATTTGATGAAACTAAACTACTAGCTGTTACTATGTTATATGGTTGTAGTTGCTATGAATTCATAGCTCTTATAATTTAGTTGTCATATAATTATAATAGTTATGAAATTATAGTTATTATAACTTGTAAGTTTTGAAATGTCATAATTTTTTTATTAAGATTGAATCATGGGACATAATATATCGAATTAAAATTCGTTTAGATATTTACATTTGCTATTAGATGTAATCGATCCAGTTTTATGTTCAAAAGATATCGTTTAAAGCTTTTTTTTTTTAAGATTTTAAAGAATTTTAGTCCTCATTATTAACGGTATCTTCCCTATTATAGTAGATACGAAATTGTATGTGCTACACATGTTGTAACGTTTACAGTTTTGTAATTACTACAATGTTTCCGACTGATTCAAAATTTAGGCGGAAGATGTAACATGTAGATGGGATAATAATGAGAATAGTACTTATCTACTTAAAAATATTCGTGTCATCTTATATGGTGTGGGGTATCTTATACGAGAATAGATCCTATGGTCCGTAAATTACAGACCAGGAGATGACCCATTACATGAGGACCCTTGATTTGGATGGACCTCATCTTTAAATAGGCGGGGTCCATCTAAATCAAGGGTCCTCATCAGTGGACCATCCCTTGGTCTGTAATTTATGGACCAGAGGATCTCTATTGATCTTATACGGGGTGGGGCATCACTTCGATAAAAAAAAAAGTTAATGGATTTTAATTTTGTTTTTTTTTCTTTTTAAGTATTTGAATAAACTAGAGATGCATTTTGGAGTTTGTCCTATTTAATAGATGTTAACGTGTTGTATTAGTTATTGTAGTATTGAAAATGTCTTTTAATTTTTTTTAATGATTTATATAATTTAACGGTCCGTCGTCCAGCATCCTTTAATTATAAATACATCATAATTTAAAATTAAACTACAGGCATGTGAGAGACAGTTAAACGTCTTTGGGTCACATTAAATTAGCAAATTATATACAGTGAGTTGTCCCCAGCTACTGATCGATCAATGTACGCATGATATCTCAATAGAATAAATTATATATTCGTAGAATTTAATGCCGATTTGATCAATTTCGTGCTGTGCGCACACACAAAAAAAAAAAAACAAAGGCGGCTCTTTCCAGAATTGCACTGCATCATTTAATATATTTGAAACTCAAATATTATTAAAAAAATAATACTTAATAACTAGAATTTAATATATTTTATAAATTATATCAAAGATATTTTAATAATATCATATTTATATATATTAATTATATATATATTATAATTAGCTGGCCAATAAAATTTACCGTTCAAAAAATATTTACATCCGAGATAAAAAAACAAAAAGCTTTCTGGAAGACTACTCACGTGGTTGGGAGCACGCGACCGCGTACAGGAACTAAAATCCCCACGTCGTGCGTCCGCACCAACCGAAATCATCGACGACTGCAACGGCGGTCCTCACCGTTAGTTTTAAACTTTCCACGCGTCCACAGTGAGCAGTTCGTCCATCCCACGGACGGTCCAGATTCGACCCCTCGGACTTCTAGAATCGATAAATCGCATCCAACGGTTGAGAATACTAACTTACTTCCCAAGGTTTCCTTCCTGCTCCCTCTATAAAAGTCATCGTCTTTCGTTTTCTTCTCTCTCAAATCTTATCGGAAATCGAGATGGCGACTGAACGCCTGCCGCCGGCGACGTTTCCCTACTTCTCCTCGTCCCCCAGCTTCGGAAGAGCACCCGTCGAGTACGAAAACGCAGCGTACGATGGCTCCGACTCCCCCACTTTCGGCGTCGCTCACCGCTTGGAGACGCTGCCTCCGCCGGTCAAAGCCTCCGCCGACGGCGACGACGAAGAATACGACGCTTCCAGCGATGATTTCGAGTTTTCCGTCGAATCGAATGGAGCTTTCGGGTTTCCTTGCGCCGACGCGGACGAGATCTTCTGCGGCGGGCGGATGCTCCCTGTCTACCCTGTCTTCAATCGCGATCTCATCCGCCGCCCCGCGGAAGCGGAGGAGCCGGAGGAGCCGGAGGCCGACACGATACCCATCCGGAAGCTTCTAATCGCGGAGAAGGAGGTGGAGCGGGAGGAGCACCAGCCGGAGCGGTGCAAGAAAAGCGCCTCCACCGGAACGCTGCGGGGTCTGTTCCGGAGCTTTACGATCGGACGGAGCCAAAGCGACGGGAGGGATAAGTTCGTGTTCATCGAGGCGTCGGCGCCGGGGTCGGCGTCGGCGAAGAAGATGATCTCCAACAAGGTCTCGAAGAAGGGGCCGCGGGCGGCGGAGGCTGATGCGGTCACCGCCAACCCTCCCTTATACGGCAAGGGAGCAAACAAACAGGCGGTGAAGGGACCGCGGCGGTCATTCTTACCGTACAGGCAGGAACTACTGGGGCTGTTCGCTCCTGCCAATGCATTGACGCATAATACCCATAAAAGAAACCCGTTTTATTATTAATAAATATCCATTATTATCTTTTCATCTCATTTTGTAGAGAAAACAATTCTTATTGAAATTCATTGTGTCCAAAAATGAGAAAATCTTTATAATTAACCATTTCAATCAGAAATTTTAAATTAATAAATGAATATAAAAATTTTCAACACTTGGATAAGGTCAAGGTTATTTTATTGTGGAATATTGAATCTAACCCACTAACCATTAAATTATATTTCTTCTAATGGTTTTCTTATTTCTTAAAAATGAAGAGGTCTCTATCAAGAGCTTGTCCAACTTGTTTTGAAAGCTAAAGAAATGATAGAACTTCACAAGAGTTTGACATGGGAGATGGGACTAAGTCAATGGCTAAATATTTATTCATGCAAACTAAATGAGACCTAAAGATTGAGCAATACAAATGTGTGCATTGTAATCACAATAACACCATTTGACTCTAGGAATTGACCATAATTTAGCTTAGAGGCCAGCAGTCTACATAAAGGAAATGTGTGTCTCAAGCAGCCACAGGACTCAAGCCAGATGAGAGCTGTAAATTGGCAGCATAGTCCCGAGCCCACAGATCATAGTGCACGATTTCCTCGAGCGAAGGGCGGGCGACGAGTTCGTTTCGGTGAGCATCGCATGTGAGTTCCACTACCTTGAATATGTCCAGATAGTTGATTCTGCAAAGTGGAACATTATGTTTTGCGACTTCGATTGAACCGTAAGAATGAAGCATCAAAGGAATTGAAATAAGGGAGAAGTACTTCTCATTAATGAACATCTCCACTGCCTTTTCATTTGCAGCACTAAGGACTCCTGTCATTGTGCCCCCGGCTCGGCCAGCCGCATAGGCGAGATCCATTGAAGGGTACTTCACATTGTCCGGAGCTTTGAAGGTCAATGAGCCTTGCCTGCATTGCAAATTTGCGATAAGTTTTCTAGTTTGTTCACTCAATGATTGTACATTGCCTCACTCAATGCTAAATATAATGGCAAAAGCTTTCACGCGCTGTTGATGTCGGTAACTTTGTAACAATTGTGCAAAAAGGCGGGTCCCGCCGCCCAGCGGCCCCCTAGGCCTGGCCCCACAGGGATCCTAGGAGGAGGTAAATCAACGGTGAATGCTGGCCCGGGTAAAGCGTGGTGTCTCCGGAATTTAACACAGGCGCGGTAACTTTGTAACAAGACAGTATGCATGTAGGATATGAAAAAACCAAATACGTAACAAATTAGATTAGAATCTCATACTTGCAAAGATCAAGTCGAGGCCATGAAATCTCTGAGCAATAGATTCTGTCCGGCCATGATAGTGTGTAAAGGATTGGAAGGCGCATATCAGGCCACCCTAGTTGAGCCAATACAGATGAGTCCTGCATAATAAACATAAATTTGTTCAAAACTATGAGTTTAACATTCTTTATGCCAGAATATGACAGTAGTTGTTGACAAAAATCTATAACGAAGATCAGAGATAATGGGTTTGCGATAGAATTTACCTGAGTCTCAACCATAGAGTGGATTATCGATTGTGGATGAATCACAATCTCTATATTATCATAATCTGCTCCAAACAAATAGTGTGCTTCTATAACTTCTAGTCCCTGTATGACAAAGAATATTCTAGGTGAATCTGAAAATGTAGGGTATAGAATCGAATCCTAACTAACAAATTTTATGATAATGCTGACAATACCTTGTTGAACAGGGTAGCAGAATCCACAGTGATCTTTTTTCCCATGTTCCAGTTGGGATGCTTCAAAGCATCAGCAACCTTCACGTCTTTTAGTTTTTCAACAGGCAAATCCCTATGTCAAACACCAAAGTAGATGTTTCGATAACTTACTCGATGCTAAATCACAGGTGGAAACAGAGAATTGCATTACTGATATCTGCAAACATAAACAGGCTCGCATTGTTTTTGAGAAAGAAGGAATCAAGCTCATTTACAATAGTCTAACTCCTAGCTATGAATTTAGAAAACACCAGGGCTAGGTCCTAGTCCGGTCCGGTTCTATGAGTGGATCAGATGTGCAATTGAACAAATAAAAAACTGGTCCTAGCAGTCAATTTTTGTCACAGAAGCCAAACCAGTCAGATTGACAAAACCTGGCCAGTTTTTTTTTTCAGAGCTTAAATTTTCCAATAATAACCCTCATCATCATTTGATAATAAGAAGTAAAACCGTCTTTCAATTTATAGTTTGATTCAGATAAGTGTTGTCTAACTGACATAATGCATAAACAATGGACTGATCGTACAATTGTCACACAACTACCATAGCCATAGGACTCCACTCTTGTGTGTCTAGAACATAGATTGTTAAAATGTATGCCTTAACCAGATAATTGTTAGCATTTTTTAGTCATTTATAAAAGATGAAAAATGGAAGCTAATTTGCAGTTGTTATACCTGAAGGCTCCTCCTGATGCAGTCAAAATTATGCGTCGCAGTGCACCCTCTGACAAGCCTTGGATACACTAAGAAAAAAAATGATACTTTCTAAAGATCAGGTATATGGGAAACTAAATCAAGCCTTTAATGAAAAATAGAATTTTGGAGCAAAAGGAGATGAAATCACCAACTGCTAATTGAATGAGTGATGCATCGAGAAATGAATACCTGGAATATGGCAGAATGTTCTGAATCAGCAGGAAGAATTTTCACATTGTGTTTGTGCGCAAGTGGTAGCACAAAAGGACCGCCAGCAATAAGAGTTTCTTTATTTGCCAAGGCTATGTCTTTCCCAGCCTTAATAGCAGCAACTGTAGGCTGATCATATAAAATTGGATTAATTTGAAGCATTAAACTGAATGTAGAGAGAATAATTATTAGATCCAGATGTGTTTTGCATTAGTATATGTATCTTTTTGAATAATTCTAATGCAAACAATAAAACCACCATATAAAATTTCAAATAACCAAAAAAATTAGGAAATTGTATTAAAAAAACCTGGAATTCTTCAAAACTATCAATCAAGATATTCTTCTTCTCCTGAATATAGAACACTTATAGAACTAAAGCTCTTAAATTTCAGCCATTGCAGGTGTCACAAGCGCCATTGAAAAATGAATGCAATGATGATAAACATCTTGGTATGCTGAATCATGTTGAACTAGCTCGTTGCATATATGAGTATTCAAAGTAAGTGCATGCACATCCATTTAATATCCAACACATATTCTTTGTGTTTCTCTTGTGATGAAATCTGAAGAAGCATTTGCAACCTAATGCAAGGTCAAAGGAACATAGTTATGAAAAAGGTCAATACTCAGTTTCTCCCAGCCAGTCTTGGTGTTCACAATCTTCTAAGTTATCAAATGGTTACTCAATGACCTTCTGAAAATGAAAAGCTAATTAGTTGTCTACAATAAGGCAAATTTCAAAAGATACAGTTTGACAGATCAAATATTAGTCTATCCTGTCGAGAAGAGCAGCATCAAGTCAACCAAAAAGGTTCATCGTCTAATTGTTTATTTTCAATGTCAAAAGAATTTTTGATGTTTTAAGTGGCACCACAATCATTCAAAACATAAACTATTATGAAATATGCATCAAGGTAAATCTAAATTACAAGATAACAATATCAAGATAGAATTAAGAGATAATGCATTACCTTTAGTCCTGCACATCCTACTATTCCTGTAACTACTGTCACGGCATCAGGATGGCGAGCAACCTAAAAACTCATATCAGAACAATGTTAACTTAAGAACAGTTCAAACAGTTCACAATATATGCACACAGAAAATTACCTCTACAATGCCTTCCTCTCCAGGAATGATTTCAGGTTTGTGTTCAGCATCCTCCAAGGCCTTTTTAAGTTCAGCAACCAGTGACTCATTTCTCACAGAAACCAGTTGAGGTCTGAAAGTCTTTATCTGATCAAAGGGAAAAAAAAGAATAGACTTTTAGACAGTACAATGACATTAATGTAACTCTAGCATAACTAGTGTTACCTGATCGGCAAGGAGTGTCACATTGGAACCAGCTGCAAGAGCAACAACCTTAAACTTGTCTGGGTTTTCAGCAACTATATCCAATGTCTGTGCACATTATATTAAAAGAAAGAAACAGTATCAAAATTTGGTGTCATAATTCAAAACAGTGGTACTCATTTTCGCTAGGTCTTTAAGAAAGCCTAACAACAGTGATTCTGTATTTTTTATAATCCTGTTGAGCTTGGTTGATAAGTAAGCTCAACAAGAGGGACTGTACTTTTTGGCAAGAAATAATCCAACAACTTGGATCAACAACTAGTAGTTTCTAAAAGATCATCTAGAATATTGAAAGTAAACATTCATGAGATGAGATCCCTTCAGTAAATATTCCCCCAATGTGCCAATAGTTTGATAAAAAAATATTACAAGATACACAATAAGAGGAAATATATGTTGTCACTGCCTTCAACTTTATACCTGAGTTCCAATTGACCCAGTGGATCCAACAATTGAAATAGGCTTTGGCCCATCCCAAGTCTTGCGTCCCGGTTCCTCAACAGCTCGGCCAGGCCAGGCCGGTGGAGGCCCCTGCTGCATGGAACAACTTGCTCTCCAGAATTGAATTTTTGCTCCCTTTTGTTTTTGTCCCAAAGGAAGGCACACTGAGAACGGCAATGCCAAATAAAAATTCACATGCTATCCGTTCGAACACAAGTAACAAACCCCTACACTTAAATGGTTCGAAGCATACGCGAAGCTTGTTCTCTGGATTGCTCCAGCAGCTTCAGGAATTGATGCCCTTTTCTAAAGATTTTTTTTTTCCTCATAAAACTACTTTGAAAAGCTAAAAGTACAATTAAGAAAAGGATAAATCACTTCTGCAAGCTCCAATTGCGGAAAGGAACTGGAACAGAACTAAAATAAGAAAATAAAAGCCACTGAAAAGACCTAGCCGTAGGGGAAAAAACCTTCTTCGAGTCCAGCTAATTCATTTATGCAAAAACAATCGATAGGGCGATAACCTAATCGCAACCAAATGTAATTAACCGCTGATACAAGGTTGGAACTCGAGATAAATCGGCCCAAATCAACGAAGCGGAAACGAAAAACCAAGGTACCAGATCCAACTACACAGCTCGCGTCTCCAGACACAAATTCTCACAAACAAGAAGAAAAACCAAAAAAAAAAAAAAAAAAGGTCGCACCTTTGCGCTGGGTAAAGGCGCCCCGGCAGGACTCCAAGAAGGAGACGCCTCCAATCTCTCCCGAAAGCGGCAGTCCGAGCGTCATCGTCGCAACTCGCACTACCTCCCGCTCCGCAAATTATAGGAGGTTGGAGGAGGGATAAGACGAAGGGGGAATCTCGAATTGCAACGGGCGCAGCGCGGCGGATGCTCAAAATATTATACGGCTACTCCGTCAGCCCTCCGCCCTCTTCGCCTCGGCCACTGGAGTGTCAGGGGCTCCAGTGACGTTATTCGGTTGTCGTCTATAGCAAATCGTACCGGTACACACCTTTCTCCATGTCCTTTCTCTATCTGATATACATTTATAGCATTCTAGTGATTTATTCGAACTGCTACATTGTTCTATAACGTTTTGAAACTGTTACAGACCTTTTTCTGAATCGAGTTTTTATATTAATTTTATTTTTATTTTATTCCAAATTTAAAAAATTATTAATATTTTTAGATTCGGTCCAAAGTATCCTTATAAAATAATCTCTGCACGTTCAGCAGTGGGAATTATATTGGGTATATTTAATAGCAATATCCATGCTGCATGAGTGACCCTTGTAACAAAGGATATACTAAATTTTTTATATATATAATTTTAAATATATGTGCTATTTTATTATTTTTCAAAAAAAAATATTTCGATAATTGACCAAAGCTCACTTAAAATTCAAAACCCTACCAAACATCTAGATTTTCTAAAACAAGCATGAATGCCCCATATTTTCAAAAAGAATAAATCTTGTTAGTCAGAATCTGGTCAGTTAAAATTCTCTATCGTTCAATCATAATACATGTAATTAATATATGCATATAATATTACTAAAATACCTTTATATATGCATATATGCATAAATTCTAGCTGGCCAGAATCATTTAACATTATCCTTTCAAAAAATATTTTCCATTTGATCTCTCATATCAATTATGAATGTCATTCAAGTATTCATAATTTAATCTCATCGGTAATAAATTTATAGAGTTTTTTTTTTAAATAGGATACCTAATCAAGAGATATTGAATTTCTAGACCACCTCCCACGAGTAATTTCTAATTTATCTGGATAATTAATAAAAAAAAATTATATGACTAAATTGACCATTCCAAGACTTGCTCAGATTAGAACCCTCACCACCAGGGGCAAAAATTCTAAATGCATGAAAAGGTGTTTTGTGTATGGCAATCACTGGAATTAACGGTGGATATGGACAAATGCGGCAGTTTGTCTCATTATCTTCAACGGGCAAGGGATCACAATCATGCACTAGTTAATTTATTAACTTTTATCTACAATATTTTAATAATTTTATCAGATCGCCCTTCAAAAAAAAATAATTAAACAATCTATGTCTTATTATTATTTTGTTTCAACCTTTTAGTTAAAAAAAAAGAATATTGTCCTTTGCTGTGAAGCAAATGGAGAGAATCATCACAATTATGGTATAATTTAATAAATTTATCCTTTCTCTATCTTTATAACTCTTTGCACCTTTTCCTTTTATGTGGATGAGTGATGCTCTTCTTGCTAAACAAGCAATTAGTATTACTCGGATGAATTCCATAACTCATGGTATAGGGCATCTTCCTATTTTTCATCTTGGGTAGTTGGACACAAGAAGAGATCAAACTTATCTAAGGTAACCCAAAGTGACGTGGAAATAAAAGAATAATTTTAATTTTTTTATTGAGTTAGGATTTTGAGGGTAGTTTTGTATTTACAATGTTAGGGCTTAAATTAGGGGTGTCAAAAATGAACCCGACACGACAACCCAATCCGAGTCGACTTGAAAAAAAATCAAATTCGAGTTGAACATTTTTGGGTTCGGGTCAGGTTCGGGTTGGAGGGTTGGAGAGTAAAAAAGTTTCGGATTGGGTCGGATCCGGGTTGGCCCGTGTTGACTTAAATATAGGGTTTTGTGAATTTTTTTTGGGTTAAATCAAATTTTATTTAAAAAATTTAGATGTTTTTATGTATATTAATATCATGTTTGTATGATAATAATGGAGTATTGAGATAAAAGTGAAGAATTATAGGGAAAATAGCCCAAAAAAATCATTTTGAATAGGATTTTCGGGTTATATGGGTCGGGTTCGGGTTGATCGGGTTGGTCGGGGTTCGGGTTCGGGTTGAGGTGTTTTGGGTTGAACTCAGGTTCGGGTTGGGTTAAAAAAAAAACTCAACCCGATCCAATCCGACCCGACCTACCCGAATTGATACCCCTAGCTTAAATCTATTTAAACGCATGTTTAGTTGTTTTAGAGTTTAGTTTTTGGAATAAGAATTTACAGTCATGTTTTTTTTTTTTCAAACGTTGAGTTTCATTGCATATCTTTTGGTATTATGCAAAATTAATAAGATTTAGAAGATCATTTATGTTATTTATATGTGAATCAATATAACCAATAGTTATTTATCGCGTCAGTTGGTATCAGAGCGATGTTGATCTTATAGAGTCAATCATCATCTCCTTCAGGAACGATGAATTTTACTTTTCTATTTCCTGAAATTCATGTGCGAATTAACCAGATTTAGAAGATTATTTTCACTATTTATACGCTAATCAATAGATTCAATAGTTTTTTGTATTACATTAAAAAGATCATAACGTGTTGACAATGCTTTTAATGATGATATCATCAACAAATCGAGGGTGAATTTTTTTACCATGGAGAGAATGATACGAGAGTAAAAGAACAATTTTAATCTTTTTATTATTTTTATCGAATTAGGATTTTAAAAATATTTTCATCTTAAGATGTTGAATCTATTTAAACACATGTTTAATAATTTAGTAATTTTAGGTTTACTTTTTGGAATAAAAATTTACAATCGTTGTTCTTTTCAAACGTCAAGTTTGATTATTCATGTCTTCATATTCTACTAAATCAATATAATTTAAAATTTTTTTTTTAGAATCAACGGAAAAAAATAGTTTGCACAAATAGATTTGTGATAGATGGCTCCGTATGCTTAAGTGGTAGTTTTATATTAGCTCAATTGTAAATAAAGTATGGTTTATATGAAAACTTTAATGTAATGAACCACTTTGCTTGACTTTAACTCGGCAAACACCTGATCACTTAATGTCTAACTAAATCATTTTAAATTATTATTAAATCGATTAAGCCGATTGTACTGATGTCGGGTCGGAACGGACAAATTACTTGGGATGGACAATCTGACAATCAAGTTGGGATCGGTCAAGAAACGAATCTATCGAACTTTTGATAGATTTGGAAATCTAACACCAATAGTTAGCGGTGGTGGGGCCCAGTGTTGGTCCAATAGCGTTGAATGCTTTAGGCAAAAATTATGAAACCCATTCGAGTTGTGTGATTGGCCGAGATGGTCGCTTTGTCCACACGCAAATCTCCTTCGATTTTAAGAAAAAAAAAGGAAAAAGTTTTATTTATTTATTTTAAATCTGACCGTGCGTGTTCCTCCTCTGCCCTTCACAACTACCGGAAAAACAGATGATCATGCGGCTCAGTTCATAAAGATATGGGATAACGGTTCAAAAATGAAGAAGATGATTCACTGAATAGACGGTCAACTTCGGGGTTTAAGAAAAAAGTCTTAGTTAAAGATGGCTGTATGATTAGCTCGATCAATAATAGAGTGGTCGAGTAGATCATCTGATCGGCCAGATAAATAGACATCATGGACTGATCAATCGAATCGATAAACTTGTAGTTGGTTGTTTCGGTTGGTGAGAAAACGAGTCGTTCGGACCATCCGTCCGGCGTAAGGAATGACATTACACAGGCGGAAACAAACAAACAAAATAAAATATTCCGTCTATCATTAAATATAAAGAAGTCAAGACAAAAAAGAACATTCCATCTATTATTAATACATAGAAATAAAGATAAAGAAGTCTTTCTCTTATAATTAATATCATTAAATAGGGACAGATGAATGATCACAAATAAATATATAAAATGGTATAGGTATGAGGAAAGGTAAGATCTATTTATTTCTTGATTACTCATTCTCTTTTCATGATTCTGACTTGAGCGTCAAATGCCCAATGTCAGGGACTCCTTCCTTGGTTTGATTTTACTTTGCAAGATCATTTTTTGAGGTCTTCATCCCGTTAGTAGTCGTCTCATCCTCAGCTTTCCAGTTTCCCTCATTCAAACAGGATCAGACCGGGTATCCAGTCTATCTGATAGGACCGTAGTTTCGATCGATTGAATTATTCGATAAAGCTAGTTAATCGTGCTATCTTAGAGTGACAAAGAAGACTTGGCTCTAAAGGGTGCTGACTTATTTTTAGTTATTCATCAATACTGAGAGACTCGGTGTTCAACTGATATAATGATCCCGTCGAATAATCTTTTGATCGTGACAATCAACCGAGGGACTCATTTTCCTAGGATTAACATCTCTGTCATGTACTTTTAATTGTGTATCTATATTTATCTTTTTCTATATTTGTAGGATCGACTTTAGTAGAGCTGTTGATGTAACAATTTCACATTTTTTTGAGAAATAATTTTTTATTAACTTTAATTAGCATGTCAACCGATAGTTTAGACCTAGGAGCTCCATTTTATTTACCGTATGAATGATGATAGTGACAGAGGTGAAACTTTGTAAAGGATTTCCTCATGTCTGTCCGTGTAATTATATTTCTATTGAACTTTGTTTCAACTACCGACGGTTAGAAGGGAAGTTAATATTACCTACTATATTTATAATGAAAAAAAGATGGCATTGCCACCCTACCCACTTTTCTAAAATTGTCCAATACACTCAAAAGAAGTTAATTACGAGGACTTAACGATCATCCTAAATTTAGAGGACATAAAATAATTTAAAATAATATTTATATATGTCAACAATTAAATCGTACCTCTACAATGGCATGCCTTAGCATCTCCCACTTGGTTGAAGAGGAGAAATCAACTTCGACTACAAATTAATTCTTACACTTTTTGACTACCAATCAAATTCACTGGGTCGCACTCTCTCACAAGTGGGATTGCGCCATGAGACGAATGCAACCCCACGCAGCGAGGAAAATTGCGACCAAGCCCTCCATTTCCTAACAATTCTCATTGTGATCCTGACATTGTTGGGAAAAGTTTATGTTCTATTTATGAATAGTTTAAAATTATTAAAGTTTGTATTATATTTCTTGAAACTTAACAAAAAGTTGGGGAAAAAAAAAATTAAAAGTGCATTTTTTTAAATTGGATTCTTCGAGGAGCATTTTTTTAATTTATTATAAAAAAATATCATATTCCATCTTACTTTTAAAATTATTTTTATTTTTAACATTGTTGTAATAGTTCTAGCTGTTATAATATAAATACTAATATTAATTGTATCATAAATTAATACCGATCAATATTATATTATAACATATAATTCATAATTTTTATAATATAAATATTATATTTTTATAATTAGTTTCACGAAAATTTTCTACTAATCACTAGAATAAATTTAAAAAAATACATATGACAACCAACACAGAAGTCCAGAAGTCCAACATCTTTTAATTACGCCTTTCATTTGAAGAAAAAATTCTTATAAATACATCATAGCTGGGATCGAATCATGGATACCTGCGGGACAACCTGAATGTCATATCACGTCACCATAGCTTTGGAGGCAAATATTATAATAATAGTGTTAGTAACTATTGATAATCCCAATTAGTCTTATTGACTATTCCTGAGATGACCGGTTCGACCCTACGAAAATTTTCTATTGGTCACCAGGATAAATCGTGAAGTGCATACGGCGATAAACCTAGGAGCCCAGTATCTTTGATTGCATCCCTTATTTAGAAAAAAAATTTCTATAAATATATTATAACTGTGATCAAATTACGAATGTCTAGATAACAATATGAATATCCTAACGGAACGCTATAGCCCCGGGAGGATAGAAGAACCTCAAAAATAAATGTAATTTTGAAAAGTAAATTGTATAGTAATAGGATAGGATAACAGATGAAAAAGAAATATTCCTTGCGTAATTCTAAGGGGCGCGCCTTTTTTTATTTTTATCCTAAAAAGTTTAGGGGCCTGTACTAATCTGTAAATCTAGAATGTCAGTGGCGGCGATATGGAAAATAGGCAAGTGGTTCGGCCGCGTGAATCTTCCGGGAAGGATGTGGCGCCCCGGCCGCCATCGAAGAATTCACCCATTCCATTTTGTTTTTCTCTTCCCTTTTCTGTCTTCAAATGCATCTTCCGTTTTGGGCGTGGATGAGCGATTCATCCATCCGTCCTCGCGAATCCAGTTAGGTATTCTCTGCTCTCCTTTGGGTTGTCTGCCTTCCCTTCCCGTTCCGTCGCCTTGTTTGCTTGCGTCGCCGGCTTCGTCCGCTTTGAGTTCCTCGAAGAGAATTCGAACTTCGGCGAGGAGGATCGAGACGCGCTCGATAGGTAAGACCTTCAGGTCCCAGAAAGATTGGGCCTTCAGCCTTCATTTCCATTATAGCGGAACTGTTTTTTTTTTTTTTGTGCGGCGGGTTCTTCGGGCTTTATTATCTTAAGATCCATTTCGTTGTCTGACCTAAACGTGTGATGCCATCGCCAGATTTGTTTTGTACTGCCCTTGCAGGGACGTCTTCTCTCTCTCTTTCTCTCCTTTTTTAGAGTTGCTTGTACCACTATTGCTCTCTTTTTAAAGACACGATCTTTACTGGCTGGGTTTGTAGCTTTTGGGCTTTCTGTTTATTTATTTATTTATTTTTGGTGAAATCTTTGAAGTGCCAAGTTGTTGAATTTAGACAGTCTTCTTCTGAAGTCTTCCGTAGCATCTATATATGCTCTCCTTAACCCTGGTTAAATTCTCTTCAGTATACTTGGAATTTTGGCAATTTGAAATTCTATTGGTGCAGGAGTAGATGGCGATTAGTCTCTTAGATGGGAGTGTCAATTTGCGAAGTGGATGGAACTTAAACATCAAGAACGATTATCAGCATTGTTCTGGATTGTCTAATTTAGCATTCAAGACATGTCTCCTAACAGATGCTTCACGGTACATATCTCACATCCACATCAAGTCAATTGTTTCTTCTTGTTCATAAAATTCAAATGGGGTCATGGTTCATTTCTGAACTCTGATACATGGTTACCAAAGGTGAAACAATCCTACTACATTTAACAACCTGTATTATCTTCTCTGTCAGGTTTTGTACCATTTCCAGGTTTGGGCATGGGACAACTGTTCGATCTGTCCAAACTCTATTTACTAGGAGGACTGCTGCAGATAGACATACTAGAATTGCGTGCTCGCAAGACAGCAATTGTGATACAAAGTTTTTTGATTTTATAGTTGTTGGCAGTGGTGTTGCTGGACTGCGGTATGCCTTAGAAGTTTCAAAGTATGGATCTGTTGCTATAATTACTAAAGCTGAACCTCAGGAGAGCAACACAAATTATGCTCAAGGTGGAGTTAGTGCTGTTTTGTGCCCTTCAGATTCCGTAGAGAGCCACATGCAAGACACAATCATTGCTGGGGCTTATCTTTGTGATGAAGAGACTGTTAGAGTAAGCTTCCTTGATGTTTCTAATTTCACAATTTTATTCTTGATTCACACATATTGGTATGCTGTAGCTTTTTCTCTCTTGATGAAGTATGATCCACGTATGCTCATTGTGTATATTGTGATGGTATTTTAGTGGATAAGAATTTCGAAGCAGTGATCTGTGGCTTCTTTTTAATAGTAGATTATTAGTTATTACAAATATCTGAGAGGATTGTCCAATTACCTTCTAACATTGCCAACTCCAGGTTGTATGCACAGAGGGCCCTGATCGGGTAAAGGAATTAATTGCCATTGGTGCTTCATTTGATCATGGCGACGATGGGAAGCTACATCTAGCTAGGGAAGGGGGGCATTCTCATAACAGAATTGTCCATGCAGCTGACATGACTGGGAGAGAGATTGAACGTGCATTGCTCAAGGCTGTTGATGATGAACCAAATATATTTTTGTTTGGTCACCATTTTGCAATTGATCTCTTGACTTCTCAGGTATGTTCTTATGTTACCGCATGCTTAATTGCTATGGTGGTTATCCAAGATCTATCCATCACTTGTACTTCATCAAGAGCCGTAATTAAATGACTTCTCAAGCTGGACAATCGATACTGATTCAATCTCTTAATGGATAGGAAATTAATAAATAAAAAATCTGTAACTTCCTAATTGCAATAATTCTAAATTACAGTTATCAATGATTTTCCCCCTAAACAGTGTCATACCTGTCTTTTACTACTAAAGAAGAAAATTATGACCTGTAAATTACCCCCGGTTATAGGTAGTGCCTTGGATGAGATAAAAGTAGGTTAATGATGAAACTCTTGGGTTATGGATGATTTATTTTGAATGAGAAGCCAACTACAGGTTTGAATTCACTTGGGACCCCACTGAAAGAAGCTTTACCAATTACCATCCGAGAAAAGATCATCAGCAAATCTTCTAGTGTTTTCTGTTCTGGTACATGTTTATGCTGACCAACCAAATTCCATTTGTGATCTTGCATAAAATCTATTTTCTTTTTGTTTATCGTTCTTGTCTGGTTAATCAGGTATTTGTTGTCAGCTAGAGGAATGCTCTCTTTGGCAATAAATATTCATATGTTTAGACTAATTTTAACACTAGCTGTCTAGGTGCAATGCAACCATAAACCTTTCTTTCTCATCCAGGCATGGGACTAGCATTGGTGGGATTGTTTCTCATGGACATATATTAGTGATAAATTCATGTGTAACTGCACCTTGGCAATTCTCTTTACCCAGAAAAACAGTGACTATGTACCAAAAAGCAAGTGAATCACATAAAGAATTTCATGTTTTTTCAGGATAATGGCGAATCATATTGCCATGGTGTAGATACATTGAACACAGAAACCCAACAGGTAGCAAAATTATTTCTGTATAGAAGCTGTTTATCTGTTAATTCTATTCTAGTTATTGATGCCAGCATTATCAATTCTGCATGCCTTTAAATTTCATGGTTGGTTGTTCTTTAGATTGTCCGTTTTATCTCTAAAGTGACACTGCTAGCCTCTGGTGGAGCTGGACACATATACCCTTCAACGACTAATCCCCCTGTAAGTATCATTTAGCCTTAATAGTTTTCAATGAATTGAAGTAATTTGATTCATTCCTTGTTATTCTAGAAATAATTAGGAAAGAACAAATCTGATCTCGGGTTGCACAATAACACATTTGCTTAGTGTTGAAACTGCTATGCATTTTCTGCACAGGTAGCAACTGGAGATGGTGTTGCTATGGCACATCGTGCTCAAGCAGTGATTTCAAATATGGAGTAAGTGTCTATGCTGAACTAAAGTTGATAGCTTCGTCACCTTTTCTCGTTAAGAACTGTAATCAGCTCTATATAGAGTTCTACTCTGGATCAAATAGAATATATATGTTGAATGCTTGCTCTTGCAAAGTTTAACAAAGTATGCACTTATCATAATAGTTGCATTATAGCAATAATTTCTCTTTACTTCACTATTTAACATATTGTCATCTCCATTAACAAGATTTGTGCAGTTCCACCCAACAGCTTTAGCTGATGAAGGCCTCCCAATCAAACCTATTAATAGACGAGACAATGCTTTTCTGATCACGGAAGCAGTCAGAGGGGATGGAGGCATCCTTTATAATCAGTCAATGCAGAGATTCATGCCGCTATATGATGAACGGGCAGAACTAGCTCCAAGGGATGTAGTTGCGAGAAGCATCGATGATCAACTAAAAAAGCGTGGAGAGAAGTACGTGCTACTTGACATAAGCCATAAGCCAAGAGAACAAATTCTTTCACACTTCCCCAATATTGCGGCGGAGTGTCTCAGATATGGATTGGACATAACCTGCTCGTCAATACCCGTCGTTCCAGCTGCTCATTACATGTGTGGTGGCATTCGTGCAGGGTTGCACGGAGAGACAAATGTTAAAGGTCTCTATGTAGCTGGTGAGGTTGCATGCACAGGATTGCACGGAGCTAATCGACTTGCAAGCAACTCATTGCTCGAAGCACTAGTCTTCGCTCGACGTGCAGTGCAACCCTCAATTGACCATATGGCAGGATCAAACCTTGATACCCACTCTTCAACATTGTGGACCCGTCCAATGCTTCCGTCGTCCCTCAAAGGCCATGCGATCCAGGAGATTTTGTTTAGGACAAAGGCAACTAGAGTCGAATTACAATCTATCATGTGGGAGTTTGTCGGTATAGTACGCTCCACAAGTCGGTTGAAGACCGCGGAGTGGAAGATTGGAGAGCTGGAGGCTGACTGGGAGGACTTTTTATTTCGGAGAGGGTGGAATCCGACAATGGTCTGTCTGGAAGCTTGTGAGATGAAGAATCTTTTCTGCTGTGCAAAGCTTGTTGTGAACAGTGCTCTCGCAAGGCATGAAAGCCGGGGGTTACATTTTACAGAAGACTTCCCTTTTCTTGAGGAGAGTAAGAGGAAGCCGACGATAATCTTTCCAACTTCTATGAAGTTGACATGGAGTTCACAGCAGGTACATAAGCTCATAGCCGGTTTGCCTCGATGAAACATAAAACATAGTCGACAAATGGATCCTCGGTCATTATTTCGCAAGATTGTTTCCTTCAAGAAACTAGCTTATGCCATATTGAAGCAGTACACTCAAGATTCACACTCATTTTTTAAGTTCACCTGTTCCACATGGCTAAGAAGCTCTATTGTACCATGATTTTAAGCATCATATAAGTAGTGGATAGTGTTGTATTTTAGTTGTCTGGTTTGCCATGCTGAAGCATTTTTGCGAAGAAACTCTATTGAACCATGATTTTAAACATAATAAACACAAGCCCAAGGGTTCTTGGCTTCTATTTACAGATCAATTCAAGCATCATTTGAATTGCTTCTCTTTAATGTCAGTGCATTTGGATGCGATGTGAGTAAGCAATTTCTCCAGCTGCCTGCAATGCCAATCTCAATCAAGCTCAAAAGAAATCTTTGTGGAAATGATGGAAAACAAGCACCAAACTTCACCTGATGACGACGGCACTGACGGAGTGTTCTTACTGTCCGGACCATCACGACGACAGGCAAAAGTATTCCAGCAGTCCTCAACACCAGCAACTGTACAAGTGAACGAGAATTACGATCATGAAGTGCTCCAGAAGCTGATAACTACAATAGCTAGATCTCAGATCCAGAGTTTTACTGAGAATAAGGTGAATGAGTACTGCTCAGGTCCGCCGATCAGGGGAGGAAGGCAATGACGAAGAAACAAAAGAACCACGAACTGGACGAAACAGAGATGATGACAGTTGATATCAAAATCAAACGGATGATGATCTGGGAAAGGAACACTGACTGTTATGGCTATGGCTCGACAGCAGATTTTGCTCCTCGAATGGTCGTCGTCATAGTGGTGCAAAGTATCATCAGGCTCAGAAGGAGCAAGTGTCAGGATTTGAGAATCATGAAGATCCTCCTGTCTTGTGATCTCCCAGTTTCCTCTAAATGAGTATCGCCCAGGTCAAAGATCGACATGGATGTTAGAACCATGGAGCAGATAAGAAAATACCTGAAGTTCATCGGAGCAGTCCCATACTGAAGTAACCTCGGCGGAGCCGTATATCCTGGCTCGAATTGCTGAAGTTCATAATGATAAAAGCTATTGAAATAGAAAACATCGACTGTCAATTCAAGATTTTTGCTGGTCGAGGTTTCACCTGCAGGCAAATCTCGCACACAGTGTCGCCCTTTTCGTTGCACCATCTCTGGACACATTTTCTGTGAGCAAACTGGCAGTAGGAAGGAAGAAATTGCAGGATTCAATTGAAAAGATCCGGCTGAATCTTTCGAGAAAAGTAGTTCTTTTTTTACCTTCAAGCTACCACGGCAAGAGCAAGGAGTCTCCATATTGAAATCTTCGTCTTCTTCTTGACAGATTCGGCACTCGAGTGATTCCCCTCCGGCGATCCTGTTCCGGGTGATTTCTCTGCCTTGGTCTTCCTCCTTGCTCCCGACGGTTGCTTCGAGCGTCGACTCCGTGAGGAGCCGGCCCGCCAACAGCGCGAAATGGTCGCCCATTTTTTCTGCAATCTTTGAATGAAGCAGTTCTCTTCAACTCCGAAGACAGCATCACCCCGTCATCGACAACAATCTCAGAAAGAAATTGCGGGAAAAGATTGCGAGAAAACCGAGATATTCATGATCATCAGCCGAGGCATCGAGAAAAGCATCACTGAAAATGGAATGCGAAAACGTAGCGAGGAACAATAGACATGAAAAGGAGATTAAAAAAAGGGAGGGAAATAAGCACAAATGGCTTTGAACAACGCTGGCAACGAGGAAATATCAATGATCAAACGGACGTGAGCAAGAAGGTAAGCGCATAGACCCGACGGAAACAGAGCACCAAGAAGAACGACGCAATGGAAAAGTGTCGACTTGAAGAGGAGGAGACTTGCGAGGAAGGAATTGGATGTGACGAGGCGAAGCAAACAGAGGAGGAAGCAAGAGATGAAGTGAGGAGGAGGTGGAGGTGCTACAAGCCACCAAAATGAAAGTCAAAACTAAGACACGCTCCACACCATTTAGAAGTTTCTTTAGAAGGGAGTAAATAAAGAATTTTTTTAATTTTTATTCAATTCTATGAATCAATCCGGATTCTGTCCGAGAATCGAGACGATGAACGTTGAAAAAACGTAACATTCTTGTTCACTGTGCGTGGACTCCGAATAAGGTGATCTTGCAGCCACAATAACATCAGTGTCGAGCCAGAGAGGGGTTCTCCGGCGATGACTCTCCGATGCTCAAGTCAGTTACCAGTGATGTGGGAGTAGAGAAATAAGCGAATCGAAAGAAGCAGAGTAACAGTAGCTACAATAATCTTAGCATACCTTCGTCAAAGCTTGGGGCTCCTTATATAGGGTTATAGAAGCGCGCATGCATGCTTCTCGAGGCGTGGACGCTTCTTGAAATTTTCCCTGAAAAGACATATCAGGAAAGTGTCCCTGACACCATACCTCAATAACCCGAGCATATCTCTGACATGACAGTGTAAGCTTCCGCCGTACGATCCTCTATCTGACCATGCCGCCAATCATGTCGTCTGTCGAGGGCACGGGTTCTCACAAGGATATTGGCTAATCCTTTTTGTCCATTACTGGGTCGAGCGGGATAGCCGCTCGGCCAGTCATCAGCCATTCGGGCAATCCTGTGTTTGAGCCGAACGAAGTGCTCGCTCGGCTAACATTCCACTGCCCGAGCTCCGTTGTTGTGCCGAGTGGAGGAGTTATATCTGAGTGTAACTACTCGGTTGCGATCCCGTTCCACCGGTTCCTAGGTTCGATGTAAGTTCGAGCAGGATGATCGCTCGGCAAATGCTTCGGCGGCACATCTCTGAGCATCGGAAGTTCGGTATGCAACCGAGCTGTGGTAACATCGGGTTGACATCGACCTGGCTATCCTTCACCCCGGTCGGGCAAGTGGCTTGTCCGACCGGCCAGCGATACAAGGGCGTTGACCGCCTAGACTTTGACTTCTACCGTGGCAACGACCCTCTGAGGGGTGGGCCCTTATCACCGGATCACATGCGTCCCCCTCAAATCTAGTCGAAGGAGGTTGCAAGTCCGACTGACTAGACAAAAAGAAGAATGGAGACCGGTTGGCCGATCGACCATCATGTTGGTAGGACTCCGATCGGTTCATTGAAGAGTGTCAGTTGGCCCCGAGATTGATCCTTGTAGCCGATCGACTCTCCAAGTATTTGCACTTGGGCTTTCTCCCTCAGTGTCCTCGGACATGTGCGGTCAATGCTGATGTCACCAGATCTCTTCGAAATTCGTGCAAATCACCCCGTTAAGGTCGAACACGCTCCTACGCTTGATAATGGCGCCCATTAAATGTGAACTAGTGAGGGAATGCCACGTGTTGCTGTCGCAGTCGCCGTATGCCCGAAGCGACAGGCTTTGACGCGACGTCTGGCGGTTTTGAATTCCACTGCTGGATCTGCGTCTTGGGTATTACGTCCTAGATCCGATGGCTCTACTTGGCCAAGCTGAAGGTTTATAACCTCGCAGAGCCCCCTTCCCCCTTACCTTTGCGTTCTGCTAAAGTGCCCGGCGATTCCTGTGCGATCAGTGTTCCGACGACTTCCCGTCTTCTGCAGCAACCTTTTCTACTCTTTCTGTAAGCTCTCTTTGATCTTTTGCAATTCTTTTGGATCCTCGCCTCTTTTCCATGTTCGTTGTGCTTTCTGTCCATCTTTATTTCTATCGAAGTCCTGTTTTCTTATTTTCCGGCAATGGCCATCTCTTCTCAGCCGTTTGACCTCGCTCCTGATCTCTGGTACAGTACCATGGAGACCAGATTTGATGCAGGCGACGCTGAGAACCTTAGGAATGTCTTCAATATCCCCTCTGATCATGATATAATCTTGGCCTCCCCATTCGATCGGTCGAATGACCCACCGACCGAAACTATCTGTCTTTTCCGAGACCAATTTATAGTTGGTCTTCGATTCCCGACCCACCCCTTCATCATCGAAGTTTGTAACTACTTCCGTGTTCCCCTTCCGCAACTCGTACCAAATTCTTTCCGTTTGTTGTACGACGTCGTAGTTTTGTTTCGGCTGCACGACATTCCCCTGACCCCACGTGTTTTCCATTATTTTTACTATCCCAAGCAGTCCGAGCTGGGGACTTCCTCTTTCAATCGCGGGTCGGGCTAGTCTTTTTTTGACAAGATGTCTACTTCCAACAAGCATTGGAAGGAGTATTTTTTTCTTTTTGCGTCTTCCCGAGGACCCTGCTACCGAATGCGCTGGCAGGTCGGCTTGCCCCCTCAGCCCGATCTAAAAAAGTACAAGAGTTGGCTGGACTATCTTCACACAACGATCATGCTGGCAGGCCAAAAATATGACATCCATAAGCTGCTGCTGGAAGGTGTCATGCACGTCTTCGGCCTAAGTCCGATTTGATCCCGACTCCCGCGTGGCTTAGGTAAGAAACTCCTTAGGTTCTTTCCTTTAAGTCTACCTGATTTCCTTTTTTCCTGTTGCAGCCCAAATCACGATGCGAGCACGGGTGGCAGGCTATAGCAAGTTGAAAGATGCCGAGGTCGAGGCGGTCGTTGCAAAGGAGTTGGCGAGCCGCGACTTAGCGTCTTTCGGCTCCCACGAGGGCACTCCTACTGGGGAGACACCCATTGTGGGCGAAGGCACCGTCGACCAGACGACCAACATTGAAGCGGCTGGTGACCCCCTCCCAACCCTCGAAGCACAACCCGTCACTCAGACCTGAGGCTCCGAGTCTTCTGGTGGTGGAGTGCCCCTTGCTAGGCGCAAGAGGCGCCACACGGACAATCCATCCCGCTCCGCCACCTCGGCTGTGGGGGTCATCGAGCGGGTCGACACCTCTTCTTCCATGACCATCCCGGCAACAACGGAGGTTACTTCACCCAATCGGACCCCATCTCTGGCCGAGCTGCCACTAGAGACCCTTGCTGCCTAGCCTGACGCATTTCTGCCGCCGACCCAACGGAGACCATTGCAGTCTAGGATCAATCCTACATCCACTGCCGCACCTTCCGGTCCGGTGACCTCCTCCCAGTCGAACCTGAGCGGCCGACGATCCATGACGGCGGTCCTCAACCTTCCAACAGAGGACTACCTCGAGCAGTGCACCCGTCCGCATATCCCCGAGCACAAGATTCTTATCCGCGGGCCACTCGTCGACGTTTGGGAGGAAGCGAGGGCCCGAGCGGCGATGATGTCACCAGGGGCGCTTGGCAATAGCCACCTGCAGATGTCCACCGGGGTACGTATTTCATCAATTCATAATTTACCTCCGATCGACGCTCAACCTTTTCCTGTTTATCTGCAGTACTGGGTGGAGAGCATGACCATGTGCTAGCGGCTCGCTTTTGTGGAGGACAAGTTGAAGAAGTTCAAGATCTTGGGCGACACCTCTTCCTCCCAGGAGCCATCGGTCGCCGAGTTAAAGGCCGATCTGGAGAATGCCCAGAAGCTCCTTGAGGCCGAGAGAAGAAGTCTACCGATTAGGAAATCCAGCTGGGCCAGCTCGAGGCGCAGGTGAAAACTTATGATAAAAAGATCGAGCTGGCCACGACAAGGAAGAAACGAGCCATTGCCGATCTGGAGCTAAAGAACCAGGAGGCTCAGTAGCTCGTCCAAAATCTCAAAGAAGCCGAGGACTACCTGATTATCGAGCGGGACTGCCGCTCGGCTGGAGAAGCCTCTCTGAAGGGGAAGTTCAAAGATGCTGAGGACGCCCTGGAGGCCTCTCGCTTGGCTCTAGTGACCTACCGGGAAGCTGAGCCGGCTAGGTTTGAAGCGCTGAAGCAAGCTTACCTCCGCTCAGACCAGTTCACTGACAAGGTTGTCTAGCGGATCGTCCGCGTCTTCTAGTTGGCCATCGACGGGACGCTTCAACAGCTCAAGACGGACGACCACCTTCCCTCCGAGACGACGGACAACATCATCAATCGCAGCAAATTGAACGACTCGATGCCTGATGATGTTTTTGATTATATAGAGTGAGGTCGAGCGTCCGTCTTGTAAAAGTTTTTGAAATCTCATTGTATGTCCACCGATCGACGGTTCTTCCCTTTGATCAATGAATTATCTGCCCGCTCGGCGGACTTCTTTGTTTGTTTACATGTCTGGCCCTGATCCTTCCGTTCGGCTATAATCATCGTCTAATTTTACGATTATACTCTTGGGTTTAAGGTCGTCACTCTACCATCAATAAAAACATGGGTATAATGTCGCCGCTCGACGACTTGTCAAAGTCCAGGGTTTAAGGTCGCTGCTCGACCGTCGGTGGAGACATGAGTTTAACGTCACTGCTCGACCGTCGGTGGAGACATGGGTTTAACGTCGCCGCTCGATGATTTGATAAGTCCAGGATTTAAGGTCGCCACTCGACCGTTGGTGGAGACATGGGTTTAACGTCGTCGCTCGACGATTTGACGGCTATAATCATCGTCTAATTTTATGATTTATACTCTTGGGTTAAAGTCGCCGCTCGACCGTCAATAAAGACATGGGTATAACGTCGCCGCTAGATGATTTGATAAAGTCCAGGATTTAAGGTCGCCACTCGACCGTTGATGGAGACATGAGTTTAAAGTCGCCGCTCGATCGTCGGTGGAGACATGGGTTTAACGTCGTCGCTCGACGATTTGACGAAAACTTGGTTTAAGGTCGCCGCTCGACCATTAGTGGAGACATGGGTTTAACGTCGCCGCTCGACGATTTAAAAAAGACTTGGGTTTAAGGTCGCCGCTCGACCGTTGATGGAGACATGAGTTTAACGTCATCGCTCAATGATTTATTGTGTCATTCGACATAGAGTTTGGAATTTGATTCCTTTATTTCTGCCCTGCATACAAGGAGCATAGGGATATAAAGATAGATTAATTATTGCATCGGCGTACCTCTCACCTGGCTCGATAAGGCCAGAGATGGTTCGTGCTCCACGGCCACTCTAGTCGTCGTCCGTCCTCATCCTCCAAGTAATAGCGCCCGAACGAAGCTTCTCCATGACCTTGAAGGGTCCAGCCCATGGGACTTCTAGCTTGGTGACGTTGCCGACCGACTTTACTTTCTTCCATACCAGATCGTCGACCTGGAATGACCTCGAGATCACCCTCTGATTATAGTTCTGCTTCATCCTCTGGCGGTAGGCCATCAATCGACTAGCGGCTTTTGCGTAAGTTTCGTCCACTAAGTCTAGTTCCAGAAGCCTTCGCTCAGAGTTGTCCTCATCGTAGTGTTGTATCCGATCGGATTCGACTCCGACTTCGACGGGGACGACCGCTTCGCCACCATACACTAGGTGAAAAGGAGTTGCCCAGGTCCCTTCCTTAGGAGTCTTGCGGAGCGCCCACAGCACGCTGGAGAGCTCATCGACTCAGCTGCCTCCCATATGATCGAGCCGGGGCGAAGGAGGCGAAGAGATGGGTCGATCTGTCGTGGTCGATCGCCTCAGCATCGGAATCTGTCGCTTGATGAAGGTGAGGTCAAAGAGATTGGGTAGTGTGAAGGAAGCGTGAATGAGGCGACGGAGGCGAAGATATTAGGGCATGAAGAGGTGAAGGAATAAGGTGATTAATCCCGCGGTCTTGACGGAGAGGAGTTCGGAGGAGTGGTTCGCGGAGAGGGGTTCGCCGAAGAGGGGTTTGCCAGAGAGGAGTTGGAAGGAGAGGGCATGAGAGGAGGAGTTGGATGGAGAAGGCCGACGTGAGATGAGGAGTTGGGAGAAGGGTTCGGGATCAAAAACGATCGGAAGATAGGTGGGCCAGTGAAACTAAGGGTTTTCTACTCCTTACTATTGGAGTGTATACTAAAAGCCTAGCTTTTGGTATAAACATTAATCTAGAAATAAGAATCACATTGGTCAAATGTTTACATTTATGATAAATGTAGTTGCTCAATTAATTTATATTGTAGATAACATGGTGTGTGGTGTCACATACAGAAGATCATGTTATCGGTTCCTTATAAATTATAAACAGTAGCTCACGACCAAGATGGAAATGAACAAACCATTGGAAGGTCGTAGTGTAATTAGGTATTAGTTTATCTTAACTATATGATTACACTAGTACACTTAGAGTGTATTGAGTAGGACCATTTGAGGTCGTTCCTTTTATACTGACTTTATAAAAGAATAAAGACCTCAGTTATTATGGAAGTGTGTGCTCTTAATCCTAATATAATAACAAGCACATATATTTGATATTTATTTCTTTAATTTATCAATGGGTGAGATTTAGTTCGATAAATCAATAAACCCGATAAGTTGGGAAATGATATCACTTATAGTGTGTGTTGTTGATTATAGAAGGAAACTGTGTCCTAGTGATCTAGGTTGAGAATGTCCCCAAGAGGAGCTCATAAGGATTGTCATGTTAAACCCTGTAGGTGGACTTAGTCCGACATGACGATGAAGTTGAGTGGTACTACTCTTGGAGCTAGATATTAATTAAGTGAGTTGTCAGTAACTTACTTAATTAGTGGACATTTGTTATCTTAAACACAGGGAGACTAACACACTCATAATAAGAAGGAGCCCAAAAATGTAATTTGGGATTGGTGCGGTAGTTCAATGATAGTTCTCTAGTGGAATGAATTATCATTGATAAAATTAAGTTGTGTGTTCGGGGCGAACACGGGATGCTTAATTTTATCGGGAGACCAAAATCAATTCCTCCTCTCAGTCCCTATCGTAGCCTCTTATTTATAGAGTTCTATACCCACCTATACCCACCTTCTATACCCACCCAATAGGGGTCGGCCAAGCTAGCTTGGGATCAAGCTAGGGCCGGCCTAGGTATGAGATTGGGTGGCCGGCCCTAGCTTGAACCCAAGCTAGTAGGGCCGACCAAAATAAATTAAAAAAGAAATTTAATTTTAATTTTTATTATTATGTGGAAGATATATTTTAAAGAGAATTAAAATTAAAATATCTCTCTTGTAAAAGATCTAAAGATTAAAGAAAGAGATTAGATCTCTTTCCTTATTTGTAGATTGGAGAGATGTTTTATTTTTTCTTTAAAATTATTCACATGTTGATAAAATTAAAATTATAGAAATTTCCTTTTATCAACCATGAAGAGATTTTAAAGAGAAATTTTATTTTTAAAATTTCCGGAAACAAATTAGGAAGTTTTAATTGTTGATTAAAACTTGTCCTCTTTGTTTTCCAATAATGTGGCCACTTGAAATTAATTGGGAAATTTTATTTTATTTCTCTCAATTAAATCATGTCAAGGAAATTAAGGAAAATTTATTGTAATTAAATTTCCTAATTTGCCTAGGCCAAGGAATATAAAAGAAGGGGTGAGGTGCCTTCACAAGACACAACATCTATTATTCCTCTCCCTCTTTTGTTCCTTGGTGTGGCCGGCCAACCTCTCCCTCTCTTCCTCTTGTGGTGGCCGAACCCACCCTTCTATTGGAGCTCTTGTGGTGGCGGATACTACTCGGAGAAGAAGAAGAAGAAGGAGAGAAAGCTAGCATCTCTTGGAGCTTGGTTAGTATTTTGTTTTCTTCCTTGGTGAAGCTTCCTCTTTGTTGGCCGAACCTAGCTAGGAGGAGAAGAAGGTGATTGGTGGTTTCTCGTCTCGGAAGATCGTTGCCCACACAACGTCCGAGGTTAGAAGAGGAATACGGTAGAAGATCAAGAGATTTTTCTACAAGGTATAACTAGTAAATTTTATTTCCGCATCATGCTAGTTATTTATGGAAATAATACCAAATACAAGAGGCTTACGTTCTAGAATTTCGAATATGTTTTTTCGAAGTTGTGTTCTTTTGTTTCTTTCTTTTCCTTGTGATTTGATTGTTCTCTTTGGTTAACCTAAAGTTATTTTAGGAAATTAAATATTAGCTTTCTATTAAAGGTTTTGTCTAGTCGGTGGTGGTTGCTCCCATATCCAAGAAGGCCATGTGCCTCGCCACGTCAAGATCTCGGGAACCTTTTATGGAAATTAATATTTAATGGAATTAATAACTTAAGGAGACTTGGGTCGAACGTGTTAAGTTCCGAGAGATCCAAGTCAAAACCTAAAAGAACAAATAGATTAAGTTTTGGATCAAACGTGTTAAGTTCCACAGGCGATCCAAAATTTAATTTAAAAGAACACATGGTAGCTAGGAAAGGTTCAGACCTTTGTACAAAATTTTTGTACAGTGGAACCTATAGGTTTTCCGAGTAGCAACCAACAATTGGTATCGAGCTAGGGTTTTGCCTCTGTGTATTTGGTATTAGTTTAATTATGCACATGTCATACATAATTTAGGCAAGTTAATAGTAGGATGTCTAACTTTGTGGACGCAGGATCCAACTATTATGGCTTATAGTTATTATGTGTGTGATTGGACCCTTGGACATGTCAAGGGCATTTATCTGTGTGCATGATTGTATTAAAATACAGCAGGAGCTGTATTTAGTTTTATTAGGATTTTATTTTTGATCTAGATACATGTACATTCCTTTTATGGAATATAGGATCAAAATGTAAAATTCTATTTATGTCGCGGATCGAATCTTGCAAAGCGTGGAACCTTCTAAGGACCAGAGGCGCAGCGGAACTAGGAGCAAGATGGATGCGACAGCTAGACCCGGTGGCGGTGGCCAAATATGGCAGCAGCTTGGGATGACAACACACGGAGGACAACTAGAGATAAAAGCCATAATAGTTGAAAATTAGATTTTCTATTTATTGTTTTTATATTGTGATGTGTGTGCATGTTAGTATACATGACTAGTAGGCTAGCATAGTTAAAATTCCTCGTTTATAAATAACTAAGTGGGAGAGGGATTTTTAAATAAATCTCATGGTCTCCATTACTGGTTTGTAAGTGATGCAAACAAGCTTGCGCGTTGGCTCTGAGTGCCTTCCTCCATAACGGATGAGCTTGTTTGTGGATCACTAGAACAGACTTCCATTTTTGGATGACTATAGGAAGTTAATTAAGAGCGTGTGATCTTCCCCAACGGAAGGGGCATAATCTTATTAATGGACTTAGTGTCAAGTAATGGTATACACTTAGACACATCTAATAGTATCCTCCCCATCGGAGTCACTGCTATTATTTGTGTGACCAAATGAAACCAACTATTAATTTGTCATAAAACTAGGTTGACAAGATAATAAAATTAAAGGGTTAAAACCCCTCTTACAAATGATTGATTTTGTATACGTTCACATTAACGTGGCATACAAAATTAACGGTGTTTGAGATAATTTTATTTGTCATAAAGATACGATGACAAAATAGTTAATGGGTAAAACCCTCCTTTTACAAATGTTGAATTTGTATACGTCCACACTAACGTGGTATGCAAAATTCACGGTATTTGAGGTGTTGGTAAATTTAAATAATATTGTTTGAGGAATCAATGTTATTTTAAATTCAAAGAGTTTTGACCAAATATTTGATCAAAGACAGATCAACTATTAATTTTATTCGTCATAAAGTAAAGTTGACAAGATAATAAAATTAATGAATAAAATCTCCTCTTCGATTTTGTATACACAAAATTTATGGAGATTTTAAGGAGTTGATCTTGACCAAATATTTTTGTGATTCTTAGGATGTTTGTCAATCCCTAGTAGTCATACTATAGAAAAAGACTTAGTAGTCCAAATTGTAATGATTGGAAATAGGACTTGGACATTAAGGTAGACTGTCTTCTTAGAACTAAGAACAATTTAGGTGTATTTAATTCATTAGTTGAAACATGTCTAGTGGTGTTATCTACCAGAACCTGGAGTGTAGATACAAGATGCCATTAATCATGTCTGCAATTCATTGCAGGGTTCCAGGAAACCCGACAACTAAATGAAAGGTAAATCACCGTCCACATGGGCACTACTGTAAAAGTGGTAACTGTTGCAGTGGGAGATGTTTATTCTTTGATAAGAATAAAATATGGATTTTAAGTAATTGTCTTTACGTACCAAGTTTAGAAAGAACCTGATTTCAGTTTCTAAACTATTATAAATATTATGTCTATTTTGATAACAAAGTTGTTATCAAGAAAAATAAGAAAGTTATCTATTCTAGTATGATGGTTGACAATTTATAATCCAATAACTCCCACGATGCAACAAATGGAAATTAGTAACACATCTTCTAATTTTAAGAGAAAGCAACCTTCGGAAATGAACCAATTATATCTTTGGCATATAAATCTAGGTTATACTTGAGTAGGATTCATTGGTAGCTGATGAACTTTTGGGATCATTGGTAGTGGAAATCTTTCCAACCTGCGAGTCTTACTTGGAAGAAAAATAACCAAGAAGCTTTTAAGTCCAAGGGGTATGGAGTCAAAAATATGTTGAAATCGGTTCATTCTGATTTGTGTGATCCTATGACTATCCAGACAAGTGGTAGTATTGAATATTTTGTCTAATTTATAGACAACTATTCAAGATACAAATAAATTTACTTAATGTACCGCAAGACTAAGTACTTTGATTAGTTCAAAGAGTACAAGGTTGATGCGGAGAAATAAAGTAAAAATTCACTATGGAAGATCGTAGTGGCAAGTACCTCTTGAGAGATTTTAGGAGTCACTTATCAGAAGTTGGATTTCAATCCCAACTAACTGCATCTGGTACACCCCAATAGAATAGTGTAGTAGAAAGAAGGTAAAGAACTCTTATGGAATAATTAGATAGATAATGAGTTATTCAGAAAATTACCAAATTTGTTTTAAGGATAAACTCTGAAAATGAAAGTGAACATAGTGCCTTCCAAGTCATAACTCTCTACTCATATAGAATTGCTGAATAGGCGTAAGCCTATTTTGAAGCATATTCGGATTCGGGTAATCTAGCACATATGTTAAAGAGAGATAATGATAAGTTGGATAGGAGTTCACTTGTTTGTAAGTTATCCTAGATAAAAAAAAAGTAGGTTTATAGTCTTAAAAATCAGAAGGTCATTGTTAGCATCAATGACTGATTTTTAGAAAAGGACTATATAATAAACCACGTGCTCATAAGTAAATTTGTTCTTAAAGAAATAATAAAAGACATGTCTAACCTAGTACCAACTGTACAAGATGAGATACCACAAGAAAACTGCAACACGTATCACATATGATACACAATTGCAGAAAATGCCTTGTCGTAGTGGGAGGGTTGTTAGGCAACCTAAATAGGTTCATGTTTTGGGAGAGTTTTTGGATTCGATCCCTGGAGGACATGAACCTGATCTCCGGTCATATGATGAAGTACTCCAAGATAAAGATGCAGCATCTTGGCAAAGAGTAATGAATAACAGAATTAGAATATATGTATTCTAAATCTGGAAGCTTATAGAATCACCAAATGGTGTAAAAGCCGTTGGGTGTAAAAAGGTATATAATAGGAAAAGAGGGATAGACAGGAAGGTGGTAACTTTTAAAGCAAGACTTGATGAAAAAGGAAACCTTTTCACTGGTAGCCATGCTTAATTCTATCCGGATTCTTTTATCTATTTGGCAAGTGGATGTCAAGACAGCATTCCTTAATGGAAGTCTTGAAGAAAGCATCCATATTAAGCAACCAGAAGGGTTCATTGCAAAGGGCTAAGAGCATCTTGTGTGCAAGCTCAATCAGTCTATGGACTGAGGTAAAGCTTCAAGGTCTTGGAACATCCGGTTTATCAAAGTAATCCAGATCTATGGATTTAGTAACCGGATAAGTCTTGTGTATACAAAAGGTGTGATGGAAGCGTGGTGGTATTTCTTGTACTATACGTAGATAACATTTTTGGTAGTTGGAAACAATATCAAAATGTTGTCAGAAGTAAGGGTATGGTTGTCCAAACAATTCGATATAAAGGACTTGGGAGAATGTATATATTCTTGAGATCAAAGTAATAAGGGATCGCAAGAAAAAAAAAATATATTTTACTTATCCCAAGCTTGATACATCGGAAAAATCCTTGCTCATTTTAAGCATGCAAAACTCCTAGAAAGGTTTCTTATCTTTTAAGCATGGAGTGTCTTTATCTAAAGAGATGTCTCCGATGACATCAAAGGAGATTGAGGACATGTAGGCAGTTCTTTATGCTTCAGCAGTTAGACAACCTAATGTATGCTATGCACGAGATCAGAAATCTGTTTTGCCAAGGGCATAGTTAGCAGATATCAATGTAACCCTAGACAAGGACATTGGACTGCAGTAAAGCATATATTAAAGTACCTTAGAGGAACTAGAGATTATATGCTAGCTTACAAGGCAGTTAATTTGGTCCTAGTGGGTTGCATGGATTTTGGCTTCCAATCGGATAGAGATAATAATAAGTCAACCTCGGGGTTTTGTGATTACTTTAGGAGGTATAGTCATAACTATGGAAGAGTGATAAGCATAGGTGTTTTTCTGGACTCCACCATAGAAGCTTAGTATATGGCAAGCCTCTGAGGTAGCCATAAAAGCTGAATGACTCAATAACCTTAAGATAGACTTAGATATGATTTCTGGTTTGTCCAAAGATTGTTACAATTTAATGTAATAATGTTGGTGCAGTATCAAACTCGAAGAAACCATAAGTCTATAAGGCAAGTAAACACAATAGAGCGCAAGTACCACCCAATACGAGAAATCGTATAAACGAGGAGAAGTTGTTGCTGCCTAGATTGCATCAGGTGATGACCTATAGATCTTTTCACTAAGGTCCTTAAGGCAAGAGCTTTTGATTGACATGTTGAAGGGTTGGGAATCAGATGTATGACAGCAGATATGGCAGCTTAGTCTTTTAGTATAAGTGGGAGATTGTTGGAGTGTATACTAAAAGCCTAGCTTTTGGTATAAACATTAATCTAGAAATAAGAATCACATTGGTCAAATGTCTACATTTATGATAAATGTAGTTGCTCAATTAATTTATATTGTAGATAACATGGTGTGTGGTGTCACATACAGAAGATCATGTTATCGGTTCCTTATAAATTATAAACAGTAGCTCACGACCAAGATGGAAAGGAACAAACCATTGGAAGGTCGTAGTGTAATTAGGTATTAGTTTATCTTAACTATATGATTACACTAGTACACTTAGAGTGTATTGAGTAGGACCATTTGAGGTCGTTCCTTTTATACTGACTTTATAAAAGAATAAAGACCTCAATTATTATGGAAGTGTGTGCTCTTAATCCTAATATAATAACAAGCACATATATTTGATATTTATTTCTTTAATTTATCAATGGGTGAGATTTAGTTCGATAAATCAATAAACCCGATAAGTTGGGAAATGATATCACTTATAGTGTGTGTTGTTGATTATAGAAGGAAACTGTGTCCTAGTGATCTAGGTTGAGAATGTCCCCAAGAGGAGCTCATAAGGATTGTCATGTTAAACCCTGCAGGTGGACTTAGTCCGACATGACGATGAAGTTGAGTGGTACTACTCTTGGAGCTAGATATTAATTAAGTGAGTTGTCAGTAACTTACTTAATTAGTGGACATTTGTTATCTTAAACACAGGGAGACTAACACACTCATAATAAGAAGGAGCCCAAAAATGTAATTTGGGATTGGTGCGGTAGTTCAATGATAGTTCTCTAGTGGAATGAATTATCATTGATAAAATTAAGTTGTGTGTTCGGGGCGAACACGGGATGCTTAATTTTATCGGGAGACCAAAATCAATTCCTCCTCTCGGTCCCTATCGTAGCCTCTTATTTATAGAGTTCTATACCCACCTATACCCACCTTCTATACCCACCCAATAGGGGCCGCCAAGCTAGCTTGGGATCCAAGCTAGGGGCCTAGGTATGAGATTGGGTGGCCGGCCCTAGCTTGAACCCAAGCTAGTAGGGCCGACCAAAATAAATTAAAAAAGAAATTTAATTTTAATTTTTATTATTATGTGGAAGATATATTTTAAAGAGAATTAAAATTAAAATATCTCTCTTGTAAAAGATCTACAAAAGATTAAAGAAAGAGATTAGATCTCTTTCCTTATTTGTAGATTGGAGAGATGTTTTATTTTTTCTTTAAAAATTATTCACATGTTGATAAAATTAAAATTATAGAAATTTCCTTTTATCAACCATGAAGAGATTTTAAAGAGAAATTTTATTTTTTAAAATTTCCGGAAACAAATTAGGAAGTTTTAATTGTTGATTAAAATTTGTCCTCTTTTGTTTTCCAATAATGTGGCCGGCCACTTGAAATTAATTGGGGAAATTTTATTTTATTTCTCTCAATTAAATCATGTCAAGGAAATTAAGTAAAATTTATTGTAATTAAATTTCCTAATTTGCCTAGGCCAAGGAATATAAAAGAAGGGGTGAGGGTGCCTTCACAAGACACAACATCTATTATTCCTCTCCCTCTTTTGTTCCTTGGTGTGGCCGGCCAACCTCTCCCTCTCTTCCTCTTGTGGTGGCCGAACCCTACCCTTCTATTGGAGCTCTTGTGGTGGCCGGATACTACTCGGAGAAGAAGAAGAAGAAGGAGAGAAAGCTAGCATCTCTTGGAGCTTGGTTAGTATTTTGTTTTTCTTCCTTGGTGAAGCTTCCTCTTTGTTGGCCGAACCTAGCTAGGAGGAGAAGAAGGTGATTGGTGGTTTCTCGTCTCGGAAGATCGTTGCCCACACAACGTCCGAGGTTAGAAGAGGAATACGGTAGAAGATCAAGAGGTTTTTCTACAAGGTATAACTAGTAAATTTTATTTCCGCATCATGCTAGTTATTTATGGAAATAATACCAAATACAAGAGGCTTACGTTCTAGAATTTCGAATATGTTTTTTCGAAGTTGTGTTCTTTTGTTTCTTTCTTTTCCTTGTGATTTGATTGTTCTCTTTGGTTAACCTAAAGTTATTTTAGGAAATTAAATATTAGCTTTCTATTAAAGGTTTTGTCTAGTCGGTGGTGGTTGCTCCCATATCCAAGAAGGCCATGTGCCTCGCCACGTCAGTACTGGGAACCTTTTATGGAAATTAATATTTAATGGAATTAATAACTTAAGGAGACTTGGGTCGAACGTGTTAAGTTCCGCAGGAGATCCAAGTCAAAACCTAAAAGAACAAATAGATTAAGTTTTGGATCAAACGTGTTAAGTTCCGCAGGCGATCCAAAATTTAATTTAAAAGAACACATGGTAGCTAGGAAAAGGTTCAGACCTTTGTACAAAATTTTTGTACAGTGGAACCTATAGGTTTTCTGAGTAGCAACCAACACTTACTTGATCCAACGATTTGTATTAATCTAGATTTAGACGAGAACTTAACAACATACAACACTTTTTAAAAATTGTTGTCACTAAAAAAAAGGCTAATAGACAATGCTTTTTACGAAGCGTTGTCTTTGATCCATAAAAATCACTAATAGACAACGGTTTTTAGAAAAACATTGTCTATTAATAAGAAAATAATGAAATAGACAACGCTTTTCACTAAAAGCATTGTTTAAAAAAAAATAGACAACGCCTTTTAAAAACAGCGTTGTCGTTTAAGTGTTGTAGAATCCCAATTTTCTTGTAGTGTCGAACCAAACAAGTTAACAAGTTGTTAACTTGGGTTCGAGCACCCGGACCAGGATTTTTATCCGGATCATGTCAAACGTGATCCGTTGCAATGGGGATAAAGTTTTATCCCTCTCCAGGTGCTTGGAATCCTTCTAGACGCCCCGACCAGGGTTATAAATACAGTCATAGTCCCAAAAGCTAAGAAACAATAAGAAAACACTATAGAACACTTGTAAATTATTTCTTTTGTCTAGCTTCATATTTTTAGTACTTCAATTGCTATAAAGAGACTTCTCCACCTGAAGGAGAGTTTAGTGTGCTTTTCATCTTCCTTGGATTAACAACCTCCCTGGTTGTAACCAAGTAAATCTGTTGTACCTCTTCTTTTAGTTATTTTGTAATACATATTTAGTCTTTATTCCTTTTTATGCAAGTGTTAATTTTGTTAAAACTATAAAAGTTTGAGGAACGTTGTTTTTTTTTAATTTTTTAAGGCTATTTACTCCCTCAAGCCGACCGCTAAGGGTCCTAATAGAGCTTCAGAGGATGATGATTGAGGAAGGGAAAAGTCGCTTAAACTCCGTTGATGGTGCTCCAATCGCCTTCTTCCTCTCCTCTGCCTCCTCATGCACGATCCCCGTTCCAACAAACTCCTGTAGCAATTTGACGAAAACCCCTTACTGTAGCTTCTCATAGATTTTAAATTTGATCTCAGATTTACATGGACGATTGAGATTCTTCCAGATCTTGATTAATGGTCAGATTGGTTCAGATTTGATTCAAAAACTCTAGATATTGATCTATGGTCCTAATCTACCCTCTCTTTGACTTGGATGGAACAGATCTATGATGGATGGCACAGATCTCCTCGGATCTCGAATGGACGACCTAAATTGCTTTGAACCTTGATCTCCCCAATTAATCTCATAATTGAGCTCAATTTGGATTGATCCGACTTGAGTCCATCATCCTTTGATGCCTACAAAGATAACATTCAAATATTAATATCAAATATCACAAATATGAGAGAATTTACAATTTACACCCTGTTTGGAATCCTATGGAATTGAATTCCTATGGTAATTGGAATTCAATTCCATAGTTTGGAATGAATTTTTGAGATGGATTTGATATGGAATTCAATTCCAATTCCATTCAAAACGTGAATAGTAAATCAGACCTCAAATTGTCAGATTTGGATAGGAATTTACCATGAACAACTAAAATCACTTAATTGTCCTTTTAACTTAAAACCCTTTTTTCCATCTGCCGACTCTCTTGTTTTCTCCTGCCTTTCTCCCATGCACCGTTTCTCCTTGTGTCGAAAACTTCTCCTTGCACTGTTTCTCCCGTGCGCCACCTTCTTCATACTGCTGTCTTAACTGTGTGATCCCTTCTTCCTATTCTCTAATACTTAACTTGATTATTAAATGATTAGTTATGAGGATAAAATGGTAAATATATAAGAATGGAATTCAATTCAAATAGATTCCAAATTAAGGAATTCAATTCAATTCTATTATTCACTAATCCATTCCAAACATAGGAATTGAATTCAATTCCTGCCATACTTCAATTCCTAATGGAATTCAATTCAATTCCTTCACTTAAGTTGTTTCCAAACAGGGTGATACAATTTATGAAATATGATATAATCATGGATTTAGCATACAATCAACTTAAAACCATAAGTATAGGATCCTAAATAATATGACGAAATGATAGTTATCAGAGGTCGGGATGTTCGATTCCCGATTGGTGAAGTTCGGATATGTGATTCTAGTAGGAAGACATGGTGTGTCACATTGGATGTCAATAAGGTAACTTGACATTTGGAGGAGAGTGACTCAGTGAGGACGCATCTTGTTTAAGGAGATAGTAGGCGTTGGTCTAGTTTAGGTTCATTTTGGATCCCTAAACTGAGACCTTAACTAGTTCCTGGTCTTAGAAGGATAAGAACTAGTTATTACTACTATTTATTATTGTGCTAACTAATTTGTTTTGTAGATTAGATATTTTGTATTGGATTAACCCATTTTGCAGGGTAAAAGGAGCACAAATTGCCTTGGGTGGACAATACCTGAGGCGCCTTCCATGCGATAGAAGGTACCTTGTGCAAGGTGATGGAAGGTGCCTTGAGGAGCTTGGAAGGTGCCTTTGGTCTGATAAAATTAGACTTCGTCAATGATAAGAAGTGAGTTGTTCGGGATAAATCTTAGTGGATGGAAGGCACCTTCAATACTCAATAACAGAGCATCTCGACTAGCCCTCAAGACACATCTCTTCTATAAGCTTCTACGCGTCCATTTGACATTTTGACTGCTCTAGTTTTGTGATGATGCTCTACTACGGCACTACTAAACTCGACTACTACTAAGGAGTCATCCAACACTGAGCCTGATCCGATCATCTTCAAAGGTGTTAGGTAACTAATGTTTAATATTGTACTTAATTGTTGTATAAGGAAAGTGTAGCTTGTTACACTTTCCCTATTATTTTTTTATACTCAATCCCCTCTTCTGGCGGTTTCGGAAGAGATTTTTAAGTGGATTGCCTGTTGAAAGGTCTACGAGACATGAGTCTTGGAGTAGGAGTCGCCGAAGGCTCCGAACTAAGTAAAATCAACCGAGTTCACGTACTTGTGTTTTCTTTCTTTCTATTTCTATGTTCAATTCCACTGTGTGCTTTTGATTCAAAAGAAAAATAAAAAGTTTTTAAAACCATGTAATTCACCCTCCCTCTCATATGTGTCTCGATCTAACAATTACAATATATTTATATGGTGCACTAGATAATGACATATACATGAAAGTCCCAAAAGAACTAAAGATGCTAGAAACATGTAATTCTCGAGAATTATTTCTATTAGATTACAAAGATCTTTATATGGTTTTAAACAATTTGGGTGTATATGGTACAATAGTCTTAGTTAATATTTGTTAGAAGAGGGTTATATAAATAACCATATTTGTTCATGCATTTTTATAAAAAAAAAGTCTGAATATGGTTTTGTAATAATCATTGTATATGTTGATGACTTAAATATTATTGGCACTTTTGAAGAGATCTCGAATGTAATAAATTATTTAAAGAAAGAATTTGAAATGAAAGATCTTGGTAAAATTTAATTTTATCTCAGCTTACAGTTCGAGTATTTAAAGAATGAGATTCTTGTCCATCAATCAACTTACACTGAGAAAGTTTTAAAATGATTTAATATGAACAACTCATACCCATTAACCAACCCAATGATTGTTCGGTCACTTGATATACAAAAAGATCTTTTCCATCCTTAGCATGATAATGAAAAAATTCTTGGTCCCGAAGTGCGCAATTGGTGCTTTAATGTATCTTGCTAATAATACCTAGCTTGATATTAATTTTGTTGTAAAATTATTAGCAAGATATAGTTGTACTCCAACCAGAAGACATTGAAATGAAATTAAACATATTTTTTGATATCTCTGAGAAATAATTGATATGGTCATATTTTATCCTCGTGAGTTAAATACAAAATTAATTGGGTATGCAGATGCACGATACTTAATTATGTTATCCACACAAAGCCTGTAAGTACCCCATGGTAGTTTTAATATGGTCAACCAAGTTAAGTTAGATCCTATGTATTTGATCCTTGTGTCTAAGTATGCAAGAGCTTAAGAACACAAGAAGTCAAGCAGAAGACGTAGCTAGTGAGAAGGATGATACAGAAAAAGGAGTCTACGGGCTCGGTGTATGCGAGGGACGAGATGCTATGAAAGAGTACATCGATGGATGAGAAGCATGTGTACGGTGTTCAAGGGACGAGAAGTCAGGGAGGAAGCCTGCTCGAGGAGAAGGTCGGAGCTGGGTTCGGATAACCTCAACTCCAAGTAGCCGGAGCATCACCCAAGAAGAGATTAGCGTATGGGAGCTGATCTGCCTTCTGCCTTATGGAAGATGCCTTTCATGGCTTGGAAGGCACCTTTGATGAATAGTACGAAAGCGCCTTCCAGCCTATGGAAGGCACCTTAGCTAGTCGTTAGCCGAGTATAAAGTTTTATCCTCTGCGGATAAACTCTATCCGATGGAAGGCACCTTCAAGTTGCGGATAACATTTTTCAGGGGTTATAAAAAGACCTCTAGACCTAGGAAATATTCAATAAATCTTGTATTCATTTCCTAGCAAATTTCTAAGTATTCAACGAGTGTAACAGGCTTCTCTGCCTACACGAAGGAGATATTTTTAGTGCTTTCTTTTACCTTAGAACCACCTAGTTGTAACCAAGTAATTTCTTAGTCTCTTTTATTTGATTATTTGTTCAATTTCTTTTTTATATGTGTGCTACTAATCTGAGTTGAAAGATCGAGGAGGATTTAGTTTTATTTTTGTACAGGCAATTTACCCCCTCTTGCGGGCTACACTGCACCAACAAGTGGTATCAGAGTCCAACCGCTTCAGAAAAACTAACCACTGACTGAAGTATAAAGACGATGGCTGAACCTAGCATCTACCCGCCTAAGTTTGAGGGGGAGTTCGCGATATGAAAAAAATGCATGGAGGTATTCTTTAAAACTGATTTTAAATTATTGTTAATAATCAAATATGATATTATAGCCCTAAATACCAATAAGGAGCTGAAAAGGAGGAATATCAATAGGCCAAGAAAGAATAAGCCGACTTTGTGGTGAACGGACGAGCCGAGTTCCACCTGCTGAGCGTACTTCTACCCTAGGAAGTCAGTCGACTAGGAACCTACAAATCAATAAAAGATCTTTGGGAGAAGTTCCTGAAGCTATAAGAAGAAACGTTCGAAGCAAAGCTCGCAAGATGAGACTTGCCCCGGATCTAAATCAACAACCTCCGGATGGAAGAAGGTGAATTTGTTACTCATCTACACAGAAGAATCAAGGAGCTAATCACTGGATTAACAAACCTCGGAGAAATGGTAACTAATCGGGATGTGCAAAGGTATGTTTAAATGTGTTCCCGAGAATACTGGAATGGACATCAATTGTAGATTTCTACTATATCTCTACAGACCTTGAAGTAAGTACATTAGAAAACTTTTTTTCTTCTTTTAAATTATATGAGTCTCGGTGTGCAAGACAAAAAAAGGGACCAAGTCAAAACCTAGCACTATAAACTTAGAAGAGTGGACTAGATTCAGACTCATCGATTGACGAAGACGAAGTAGCCTTAATGGTAAGAAAATTTACTAAGTTTTTTAAAACTAATAAATTTAAAAAGTCGCAGGCCAAGAAATTTATTCTGGAAAAACAAAAAATAAGGTGCTACAATTGTCAAGAAGAATGGCACATAAATGATGACTGCCGAAAACTGAATAAGAAGGAGAAGAACAAAGGACCAAACAAATCAAAGCACAAAAACCTAAATGCAACGTGGGATGAGTCATCATGAAAATCCGAACTGGAGGAGTATGTGGAACTAGCACTCATGGCAAGCCACCAAGAGGAGAGCATTAATGAATATAAAGCTACGTCTGAAGAAAGCAACAGCGAAGGGGGAGCATCCAACTTCGAACATGATATGGTAAGTGAGGTATGTTTCTTACCCCCTGATCAACTATATTCTGGAATAACCTTAATGACTAGATCTTTATGTAAACTAAAATCTAACAATAATAATTTAAAGAAAGAAGGTATGGATTTAAAAAGAAAATTAGCTAATATATGTTCACTAGAACTGTTTAATAAACTCAAAAATGAGAATATTAAATTAAAAGAACAAATAGAATATTTGAAAATGATTATACATGTTCAACTCTAAAAGATGTATGAAATTTAAATTTTAGAAATTACAAATGGCTAAACTGGTATATCAAGAACTATAGGGGTTAAATTAGAAAAATCCCTAAAAATTATGTTCCACCAAAATTTTTGATTAATTCAGTAAAAATTTATTTATCTTGGATTTCCAAATCATGACTAGTATAATTTAAAACTAATCTTATGCATGTTTTAAATTTCAATATATTTTATCTTTCACGGTGTTTAAACAAATTATTTAAATACCAATTGTTCATATTTTAAGTTGGAAATTTTATTATATGCTATCTGATGATCTTGCTAATAGAAAATTTTTGAAAATTTCTTTCCCATTAAAATATTTTCTATGATTTTTTTACAAGAATGATATTTTGAAAATTAAAAAAAATACTCTTTAGACTGATATTTTTTTTAAAAAAAATATCTTTATGTGATAAAACGTAATGTTTTTTATCATAATAATTTTTTTGACATTTTTAAAATTTATCTAAATTATTACGAATTATTTTTTTAAAAAAGTAATTTTTAATATTAAAATTTAGGTAAATAGATATTCAGGAACTTTAATTTTTCATATCCAACAAATTTTAGAAGAATTTTCAGAATTGAAGTATATTTTATGTTGGGTTCGTCGAGCCGCGAAAACCGCTTTTTCGCGTCGCGAAAACCCCGAGTCACCCAAAGCCATGGATCTCGGGCAAAGATTCGTAAACAAAACTTTTCGAAAAACTTTTTCTTGTACGAGTTTGTAAAAACTTTAGATCTACACTAAAGTTAAGATCATTACCCTTGTAGCGAAGCCCTTCGCGTTCCCGCTCGTCCAAGAAGTTGTCGGATCTCTAGACCGTCAAGCGTCGATTCTCTAGAAGAATCCACACGAACAATTCTTGATGGAGAAAACCTAAACAAAGGTGTGCTAGCACCTTGATAGGTCACGGCAAGGAAGAGGAGGGAGAGCTAGGAGAGAACACAAGGAAGAGGAGGGAGAGCTAGGAGAGAACACAAGGAAGAAGAAGGAGTTACACCACTTGAATGGAAAAATGAATTCCCATACAAACACAAAGTGGCCGGCCACTCTCAAAAACCTCCCAAATTAATTGCATTAATTGCAATTAATATGAAACCATTAAAGAGAATGACTTTGTAACTTCCATGAGGTGGCACCCATGATGATGTGGAACATCATTATTGGTCCACCTAATGCCAACTCACCAATGAGGTGGCAAAAGGTCAAGTCAAAATTGACCTTTGGTCTTCCTTCTCAAGTCAAGTCAAACTTGACTCAATCTCTACCATGTTTGATCTAATCTAACCATTTGAATCAAACCAACTTAATATAATGAATCTAATTCATTAAATTAAGTTGGTTTAATGAGTCATAATCTAAATTAGACTCATTGAATACATGAATCAACTTGAGTCCAACTCAAGTTAGCCCAATTAGGATTACTCTTAATCCAATTTGATTCATCAAATGAATCTAATCCTCTTGGTTCATCATATGAACCTAATCTCCATCTAATTGTCCTTAGTGTGTGACCCTATAGGTTCTTGTAACGTTGGCAATGCCCTAAACACATTTAGGAGCATAAGTAATGAGCGGTATCTAGCAACACATCATTACTACCCAAGTTACAAGAATGTCGAGATCCGACATCACCTTGTGACTACCAATTGTGACTCCTCACAAAATAATGACAAGTGTCCTTCTATCCTAGACATCTAGATTGATCAATATGAGGCATAGACCGTGTCATCCTCTAATCAATCTAAATCTTGAACCCCAAGTAGACTCACTCAATCAAATGAGCTCAACATCTAATGTTGACTCATTTGGGCATGACCATGCACTTAGTGGTCTCACTCTATCAAGAATACCGATGTCGCTCCCGTCATATGGGAGGGATAGATCCCATCTACATCACTCATATCCCTCTACATAATTCGTTATATACCCAGTAATCGCCTTTATAGTCCACCCAGTTACGGGTGACGTTTGACGAAACCAAAGTACATAACTCCTTATGTAGGGATCCATGGTGACTTCAGGTCTAAGGACTAATAGTCATACTAATAGCCACATGAGAAAGTATATGACACTCATATAACGATCCATGATACTTTCTCATGGCGGGTCATTCAGTATACATTCTCTAATGCATACCCATGTGTCAGCTTGATATCTCTATATCCATGACTTGTGAGATCAAGTCATCGAGCTGACCTACATGCTAGTCTTATTGTATTAACATTGTCCCTGAATGTTAATACTCGACTAGGAATGATTTAGAGTAGTGTTCCCTATATCATCTCACTATCGATTCAACCAATCGATTGATATAGGTAAGAACCTTTCTACTCAAGGACGCTATTATACTTAGTCTATTTGGCACTAATATAAATAAGTATAATAACCAAACAAATGCCTTTATTAATATACAAGAATATGATACAATGAGTCCATACAATCATCAAATGATTGGCTTTAGGGCTCTAACTAACATTTTAAAGATTTAACTTCACAAAATTAGTTATTCTGATAAAATAAATCATTTCTATTTGATAAACTATTTTTTCTGTCAAAATTTGTATATTGATAAAGAATATTCTGTTTAAGTTTGATAAAAAATTTCAGAATTTTTTGAAATAGATAATTAATTTCTAAATTATTTTTATCAAAATAGAAGATTAATTAGTAAAAATAGAATATTTTTAAAAATTATTTCTAAAAAATATTAACTTATTGATAATTGTTGCAATGTACCCCCAGAAAAATATTTCAATTTTTTTAATAGTTTATTTTATTTTTCTCCTATTTTTTTTATGTGATCAAAGAGAGAGAAATATGTACAAGTTAAGGGGGAGTAAGGACATTTTTTTTACGAATTTTGTAATTTTATTAACTTGCATAATTCATTACATTATAATATTTTATTCTAATTGCAACTTCTTTACTTCTTTACATAATCATTACTTTTTGTTTAACCTTAACTTTAACTTGGATTGTTACACATTAAAAACGGGAGATTTTAAGCACCCCGTGGTAGTTTTGATATAGTCAACCAAGTTAAGTTCGGTCCTGTGTATTTAATTTGATCCTTGTGTCTAAGTGTGCAGAAGCTTAGGAACACAAGAAGTCGAGTAGAAGATGTAACTAGCGAGAAGGATGATACGGAAAAAGGAGCTAATGGGCTCGGTGCATCCGAGTGATGAGATGCTGCGGAAGAGTACACCGGTGAACGAGAAGGACGAGAAGCCGGGGAGGAAGCCTACTTGAGGAGAAGGTCGAAGTTGGATTAAGGTGAGCTCAACTCTGGGTAGCCGGAGCATCATCCAAGAAAAGATCAATGTATGGGAGCTGATCTGCCTTCTACCTTATGGAAGGTGTATTCAATGGATAGTGTGAAAGCACCTTTCAACCTATGGAAGACACCTTTGCTAGGCGTTAGCGAGGATAAAGTTTTATCCTTGGTGGATAAATTATATCCGATGGAAGGCGCCTTGGACCTCTTTGAAGGTGCTTTCAAGTTGCGGAATATATTTTCTAGGGGTTATCAAAATACCACTAGACCTGGGAAATATTCAACAACTCTTGTATATATTTCCTAGCACATTTTTGAGTGTTCAACGAGTGTAACAAGCTTTTTCGCCTAAACAAAAGAGATCTTTTTAATACTTTCTTTTGTCTTGAATTAACAACCACCTAGCTTGTAACCAAGTAATTTCTTAGTCTCTTTTATTTTATTAATTGTTAATTTTTTTATAAGTGTGTTATTAATCTGAGTTGAAAGATCGAGAAGAGTTTAGTTTTATTTTTATACATGATCAACCCCTCTTGCCGACTCCTCTATGCCAATAAGGTCATATCTCAATTAGTTTATGTATTCACATATGGTAGAACAATAATATGTTAGAGACCTATGAAATAGATTATAACTCCTAATTCATCAAATCATGCTGAAATAATTGCACTCCATGAGATAAGTCATGAATGGATTTGGTTTGCCTCCACGGGCTGGATCAGCTTGAAGGGTGTCTGACGCTTACAACGGAGGTTCAGGGGTCGAGAGTCGTTAGTTGCACACGGGCGTAAAACCTCGATTTGCTGCGCTTTAAATTCCACTCGACCCCCAGTCACTCCTCCTGTCCAGTTTAATCGTGATTTACCCCCCCTGGATATCTGTGGGATCGGACACAGGGGCCCGCTAAGGTAGCGGTTCCACCTTTTTGCAATGAATGGATTTGGTTTTCATTAAAAAAAAATGAATGAATGTGGTTGAGGTTTATTATAAACAAGAAGACTCCAACTATATACTCTCTGAAGATAATGCAACTTGTATTTCCTAATTAGAAGGTGGATACGTTAACTGCAGTAAGAAAGAAATTGCAGGAAAAGATTGCGAGAAAACCAAGATATTCATCGATCATCAGCCGAGGCATCGAGAAAGGCATCACTGAAAATGGAATGCGAAAACGTAGCGAGGAACAATAGACATGAAAAGGAGATCAAAAAAAGAGAAGGGAAATAAGCGCGAATGGCTTCGAACAACGCTAGCAACGGGGAAATATCAATGATCAAACGGGCGTGACCAAGAAGATAAGCGCATAGACCCGCCGGAAACAGAGCACCAAGAAGAACGACGCAATGGAAAAGTGGCGGCTTCGTCGAGGAAACTAAGCTGCCGAATAATCGAACGAATTAAAATCAAATATTCAGTTAAAATCAATCAATTAAATTAAATTTTAAAAAAATTAAGTATCAAATAATCGAACGAATTAATTACGTGTTTTTTTACATCGGCGGTTAGATTTAATCATTCTTATAACATTTTCATGTAATTATAATAAATTTCAAACAGGACTATTGAATGAAATAGGAGGAGGGTGTACCTGAATAACTGTGGCTACTGCTCCACATATTTATTATTAGTTGTAATTTTTGATCCTATAATACTAAATTTTAAATTCTAAATCTTAAATCTTAAATCCTAAATCTTATATGAAAATAGGATCAAAACTGAACATAAAAAAAATTAAGTTAAAGTCGGATTTTATTAGATTCAGATCGAATTTGGATTGATTTGATTGACATGATTAATAAATAAGTTATATTTAAATCAATCTAAATTGATCCAAACTTATTTTTAAATATTTTTGGATATGATCCGAACTCATTTTTAAATATTTTCGGATCAAATTTTGATTGAGTTCGGATTTAAATACGTATATTTTAATAAAATAAAAAAAATTTCGATTGAATTCTAGTTAAGATGAATATAATTTTATAAATAAATCATTTTAATAAGATTCAAATTAAATATAGATAAATAGATCAATTTAAAATATTAATCAGATAAAATTTAAATTTTAATATTCCAATTCGTTAACCAACCAATCGAAATCCACCCATCCAAATCTGATCCAAATTACCACCCGTATGTATCATGCACAGGCCAAGATTGTGCGAGGCACGTAACACGTTGGACGCCAAAGTTTGAGGTCACGTTCTCACCGATTCCTCAACGTGGATGGTTACTTTACTTTAATCATTACAATGATTGGCCGAGGTTTAAGCTCCCATGCTTCTTAGCGTGCCCCCAAATCGTAAATTGCTCTAAATTTTCGATATTGATAGGATGCATCCTAGTTAATTTCACTGATTCTATAATTTATTTTTTATATAATTTAAAATTTTAATGATCAGCTATAAATTAATTTCATAATTTAACTATTTTCATATAATTCAACAATAACAATTATTTAAAGAAAAATGATATGTCTTAATCTCAAGAAAATATTCAATGATAGACACATAAAATGATGAGATTCACAAAAAAAAAATGATAGATCATGAATTTATGTATCTATCCTTAAATATTTTCTTGAGATTTTTCCTTGTGTATATCATTACTCTAATTTAAAGAGCGACAAATTTATTTTAATAATATAGAAATTAATTTTAAATGAACATATATTTTAAAAAACTCCTTTCACTTCTAATCATTTAGACAATGAGTCAAAAAACTCCTTTCACTTCTAATCATTTAGACAATGAATCAGCTCCTCAGATGATGAACTATCTAAAATAATAACATTTTACTATAATAAATTACTGAACGATTAGAATATAAAATACGTCCCATAAAAAAAACAGGACTGTACTAAAAATAAAATATCTAATTTGTCTGAATTTAACTGAGAACCGCCGACACTCTACTGAGCATTATCACTTTTCTGCGATTTAAAACTATGAGAGCGGATTGATTACCTCCGGGATGCAAAACGTTAAAACCAATGGATTGGGTGGACCGGTCAAACCAATCAAATTATTTGAACGAGTCTAGATGAAAAAAAATGTATAATAATAATAATAATAATAATAATATTATTATTATTATTATTATTATTATTGAAAACAAACTCAATTCAGTGCTTTGTAAAAGAACAATAATAATAATTTCGATATTTTAATTTTAATGGTTTAGATCGTGGATTGAAAAATTTTATCACCCAAGTTTTTGTTTCCCTTCCTTGTCATGTTCTGGATTCATCAAAACCTTTTCGTGAAGCCTCTACATCAACCACCTCCAACATCCACATCAAGGAGGATGTGTGGAAGGGAAAAAAAACAAGGGCAAGAAACATCCACTACCCATCAGACGGCGGGCAACGTCTCCGGCTGCCACGAGAGATCTGCGAAATCGGACGACCCGCAGCCCGCTACGTCGGCGTACTCAAACAGTCCCTCTTCGAACGGCACTCCGCCTTCCTCCACCTTCTCCTCCTCCGGCAGCATCCCGCACTCGAAACTCTCGAACCCTAGAATGCCGCCGCCGCCGCCGTCGTTGGCGTCAAACCCCCAAAGCTCTCCCAACTCAGGTTCCTCTAATTCTCCGGCGCCAGCGATCTCCTCCTCCGAAGGAGGCGGCAGGCCTAGCTCGTCGTCGGAGGCCTCGAGCAGAAACTCCAGATCGGGGCGGTCCGCAGGCGCCTGCACTGGCGGCGGCGAGGGGAGGGTGATTTCCTGCTCGAGGCTCTTCATTATGGAGGCGAGATCCTGCTCCCCCGCCTCCGCATCGTCGTCGAGCATGTCGAGCAGGAAGCGCTTCGCTTCCGGCGACCCAGATTCGAACTCCTCGCGCCGCCGCTTGTGGTCGCCGGCCGACAATCCCTCCATGAAACCAGCGAGCGTCTCCGATCTGGAAAGGTCAAAAAAAAAGGAGCAAGCCCTCCGTAGCCGCAAGGGAGAAAGACAAAGAAGAGTGTCAGTGCGCGTGCGAACGGTGCGGTGCGGTGCGGTGCGCGGTGGAAGAAGGGCTTTATATAGGAAGAGGATTTCGGCAGATATTTTATTCTTCAGAAAACCCTTCTTCATAGGCCACCAAATCGAGGGGTATCCCGGTAATTTCAACACGAAAGAGAATAAAAAAAGATAGACGAGTGTGGAGTTCGGGGATCGTGGGGACACCTGTCACGGGCGCGGAGGACGACGAGCCTTTTTCTTTGTTTTTTCCTTTCTTTCTTCCATTTTCTAAAAATTAGAAAAAAAATCCGTTATCAACTTGATTTGAAGTCCGGATTTGACGTCCGAATAGGACCACTGATTGGCGTTAATTTGGACGGTTAGTTTTTTTTCCGTTACTAATTTCTCCGTCCTTTGCTTTTGGCCTTGACTCGTTGACCACACGCGATTGCGTTGGGCAGGTATGAACGAATGGACGATTGACAGGTCGGTCGACGGGCCCCGCCCAACTAATCTGCCGCCGCTGCCCTTCCTCCAATAATTAATGCACTTGCGCCGGGTTAGGGGAAGTGGGCCCCACCTCCTACCCATTAATGCTGGCGACACATCACGTGGCTGTGGCGCCGGGCCTAACGAGGAAGCCCGATTGGATGGCACGTGGCGCGGGATTAATCACGCTGCAATAATTAAAATTATTGCGCCGGTGTGAGCGGCTCGGTTCGATTCCGCACGTGGCAGCTCGCTAAGATTTTCGTCCGTCCGCGTCACCGCGCGGTGCGGCTCGTGTCGCGCTGGCTGGCGGAGCCGGGTCCAGCGCTGCGACATGCGGCGCCTGAAATGCTGCGGGTGAGACGTGGCGGAACCAGCAGCGCGCCGTGTGGAGGCACAGGCGGTGGGTCTGGAATCCATAAAATTGAGAAAGTTTTTGTTTTTACAATTATAATTCGGTAAGAGAAAACAGTTTGTTTATCGAACCACATGAAATTATCAAATATGTATGACAGTTTTAAAATTATTTAATTACGTACCTATATTTTTTTTATTATTTAATTAAAAGTACTGGACAATCAATCATATCTGAACTAATTTAGTATAATTTTGAGATATGTAGATTTATTAGTTAATTTTGACGGTTGAAACTCTTTATATTTATTCGGTCAAAATTGATTATTGATAGATTAAAATATTTAAAATAATGTGAAATTATGTTATATGAATTCGTTTAATTCTTATGATTATATATATTCGTATTCTCAAATATCAATTTAACTTAAAATATTAAGAGCATTTATTTTTTTAAACACGAATATATTGAAAAAATTTAATTCATATTTAAAAAATCATCACTTTTAATATATTAGGTAAAATCAATATTTTAAGATATTTTTCTAATAAAAAAATTAAAAGAACACATAAGAATTGATTTTATTTCATTCTGCAGTAAAGATCCATTAGTCGATTTCGATCAAAATATGTTGATAGACCTAGAGACATTGGAATGATATGAAATCAGTTTCTATGTATTTGTCTAAATGATGATAACTTGTAGATTCACCCTCCATGATAATTACTTTGATCCGGTAGAAAAAAATAACAAATTTAGGTCTTAAAAAATAGCGAAAAAAATAATAAAACAACCACAATTTTATGTCAAATTTCTACATTTTCAACAGCAACTCAAAAAACAGCATCTACTTGATTTCTGCATTTTCTTTGACAGAACTAAAAAAATTAAAGAATTTGATCATGCATGAAATCATCCAACAGTGATCTAGAAGACCCGAACTTTTAGAGACCATACGTTTAGTATTCAGGGCAAAGTTTAAAATCACTAGTAACTACTTTAATTATCCTTGTGGAAATCAAGTAGCATTTGTAGCACAAAAAAACTAAATTGAAAAATATCATCACAAAATCTGCTAACACGATCAGGAGGAAATCGAAATTGTAACAATAAATGAGAAGTTTTTGAATCACTATTACCTAATAATAGAAAAAGTCTTTGCTTTCTTCCACACGGTGCCAGGGATGGAGGTCGCAGAGTTCGCGGGAGGGAGGTCGCGTTCGGGAAAGTCGCGGGAGGGAGGTCGTCGAGGACGCCGACGACGCAGAAGGGAAGTTGTCGGAGGCCGGCGACGCAGCAGAGAGGTCGCTGAAGGGAGGGCGCAGGATGTCGCTGGAGACGACGTTGGAGGAGGAAGCCGCAAGATGTCGCTGGAGACCACGGGAGGGAGGCAGCGAGAGGGAGGAGGGAGGCGACGGTGGAGGTCGAGGAAGGTTAGGGATTTTTCGCGTTGAGCGGCGCTGGAGAGCGAGAGAGGTTAGGGCGTTGGAGAGCGAGAGAGGTTAGGGCGTGCACGTGTTTTACACGTGAGAGACGTTTTATACAGCCGGTGTGGTCCAAGGGCGGACCAGGGAAAGGCGGTCCAGAAGATCTGGTCCCTAAACCCTAAACCCCATCAGTGTCCTCTCATGTCGGATCGAAGTGGGCCCGGCTCAAGTAGATCTTTCCAATTCTCAATGGAATTCTAATTTCTTTTTAATTTTAACAATTATGATATCATCGTGACGTTAGTACTAGGTCCGATTAAGCTAGGCGGCACATTATATAGTTGTTTGAGATTAAAAAAGATTCTTCTCATTAATGAACGAATGACCGATATATTATAATCTATCTAACGAATAGATCTTGACTTAAGAATATGTCTGCACGTGTTCGACGTTTAGAACAACGGTAAATTAGAGAAAAATTCCTAATGGTAATCATAACTTTGCATGTAATCCTCATGCCTAAAAAACTTTGTTTCCACTCCCTACATGCAAAATATTACTTGTTTCAACTCCCTCATGTAAATATTGATACCTAAATTGCCCCTCAGATTTTTTAGGTAAAAAAAGTCCAAAATTGAGTACAAAAAGTCTGAAAACGAGTATAATTCTTCTTAAAGTCAGTACTTTATATTAAAAATCGAATATATTTTCTATCAAAATTATCCCTCTTATTTTTTAGGTATAAAAAATCTAAAAATAAGTATAATTCCTGTTAAATTCAGCACTTTACGCTATAATCCAGTACTCTATACTAGGATCGAGTATATTTTTTATTGAAATTAACCCATATTTTTTAGATACAAAAAGTCAAAAATTAAGTACAAAAAATCCGAAAATGAGTATAATTCTTCTTAAAATCAGTACTTTATATTAAAAATCGAGTATATTTTCTATTAAATTCAGCACATTAAACTAAAATCGAGTATATTTTGAGGTGAAAAAAGAATCGTACTTAATTTAATAGAAAATATACTAGATTCTAATTTAATATACTGAATTTAAAAGGATTTATACTGGTTTTTGGATTTTTTGTACCTAAAAATATCATGGACAATTAGGTAAATATGTTTGACTGGGGAGTGAAAAGAAAGTTTTTCATGGATGGGGACTGCATATAAAATTGTGTTTACCAATGGGGAGTGCATGCAAATTTACTCGAACAACAATGGCGATTTCTCAGAGGTATACTTCAAGTTTGGGATCCATCATATTTTGGCGAGATTTCAACCGCAGAAAAAAATATCAATGGAAAAAATATTCCTAAAAGTGATCTAAAACTTTAGCTCCGTTAAAACTTTGAAGATTCAGTGTTATGTGAAGAAGACTGATTAAGGTTTTGGCGTAGCAGCTCCTTCTATATTTTTTTTTCATCCATTCTCTTCAAAATTTTCACATCTATGAATTATATCGAATAATGTTCGTAGGATGTTTTTTATATCAAATTTTCAGAATTCTAAATCTCTAGCTTCATCAATAAATTTCATTTTAAACCAACTAATGGACTTAGTAAAGTTTAATCATATGTTTCTTCATTGCTTCTTGTCCAAATGTATTATCATTTATTTGCATCTTGAAGCATTCCTAGCACTGATAGGTTTTAAATTTTCAGAACATAGTTGATACGGTGCATAAAGAGGGACCCGATAAGGCCAGACAATCAGAACTCAAGGGGACGTGATAGTCAGAAATTAAGGAGACGTAACAATCAGAAGTCAAGGGGACGTGGCAGGTAAGGACAATCAGAAATTAGAGGGAGATGACAATCAACAGATAGGAGAGGAAAGGAGTTAGGTCGCATGACGCCATCAGCCGCATAAAACCCCGGTCGAGTACTGACAGATCAAGATCCCAGATCTAAAGTACAATATGTAGCCTGGAGCAATACTTAACCTGCCTCGACTCATCGGGTTTCCTCAGCCCTGGCCACATAGCTCGGCTTGGTACTTTCAGGGAGACAACTCCTGGTCGACCTTTTAGTGATCCAAGTATGAAAGGTGGGACTCTCTCCATAGCTCGTCTCCCTCATCAAGACTCGAGCTAGGTGTCACACCAGAACAGTCATCTCGAGCTATCCGTAGCTACATCCGGGCGTAACAGAAAGTACTAACCGACAACAATGTCAGAGAATCGTAACATTCTGTCAATGAATAACTGCTATACGTCAAGGAATATTCTAATGATTTGCTATCATCTACTATTATCTGCGAATGGAACCTTCTTTCAACCAATAAGAGGACACCACGTATCCTCCATCACCCGACAAGCTCTGACATTAGACATTCTCTGACATCGATCAGTCTCTAGAGGTACGCATTGTCATATAAAAAGGGAGGCCCTCTCCCGTAGCCAGATACGCGCAAGTGCGCATTCGCACCCGCCTTCTACAGTTCTTTTTTCCTTTGTACACTGTTTTTTTGGGAAAAAAGTACTTGACTTGAGCGTCGGAGGACTTGCGCTGGAGATTTTTTCCTTGATTTATGGTCTTTAACATTTCGTGTGCTTGTTTGAGTGTGCGTAGAGCCTAAGTACCTCCGGTTTCATCATCGTCGTCCTTCAGTTCCACGTGGGGAGCCATTTTCCTGTGCACATACGCTAGGTGTGTCCAAGTCATCTCTCCGTTAACACCGACGACATCTCAGCCGACATTCGTTTGACTGAGATTCCAGACATGATTAATAGTGATATTGGTTTTGAAAAACAACATCATAAATACCTCAAGGGAATTAACATATATTACACATAACATATCCTACGGACGCCAGCAGGAATGAACACTATAAATACCTTCTACATACTCATCCAATCCATTACACGTTAACTTTTCAGAAATCCAAGTCTTCTAGGTATGGATTTCAATCAAAATCCATCAATGTACTTAGCTAGTTTAGATTGAACTCATTCCAATTTCTTTGGATTTATTAGATGCACTGGAGTCCAAATGTGTCTTCCTTTACTATTTTAAGATATTCACAATAGTGGTCAAAAGGTTTTGCAAATTTTAGAACTCAGTGGTCCTGTTCTTATAAGAGCAATACCATAGTGGTTCTGATCTTTGAAATTCAACACTACCTTGTGTGAGAAGAATAAAATACTATAGTGTTGGTTTCTGAAAACCAATACCACAGTGATGCTAGCACTATAATGGTATTGGTCTTCAGAAACTAGCACCATCTGTGAGAAAAATAAAATATTGTGGTGTTGATGTCAGGATACTAGCACCGCTATGGTGCTGGTCTTGCGAAACCAACACTATAGTATGTGTGCCAGTTGACACGCAACTATAACTTCGTTTACGAGTATTAGGATAAGACTTTCACATCATATATATATACCTTTTACAGACTCACATCTTGTATGTCATGACAAAATTTCAAAAATCCAAATCCCATGGGTCCATTAATGAGTTTGAGCTAGACCTAGAGAATATTGATCGGACTCATACCAAATCTGATAGGTTTCTTCATTGCTTCTCAATCTCACTGTGCCCTAAAGTCTCATATTCAACTCCTTCATAGACAGGCATAGTATGTTTTTAAAAATTGATCTCGGGTCCATAACTTTTATATGAGGATTAGAACTATATTTATAAACCATCTATACGTACCTTAGTCTAAGTCATTGTTATTATTGCAATAATATTTTTCACGGATGACTATATTTCTAATGAACTTGAATAATATATTATTAGATACAGTAAATAAATAATAATAAAAAATAATAAGTGTTAATTAAAAAATAATATTATAGAATTTTTTAAGATTTAAACTAAATTCATATGACATTTTTAAGGGAATAAATCTATTAGACTTTGGGTGAGCCTATTTAGAATATCATTTAAGCGGGGAGTTAATTGATTTCATTAACCTAAGTATATATAAATAAAAACCTAAACTTAAGTGTCTATTCACTCGAGACCCCCCTTTCTCTCCTGATCCACTCTCACAGCTGTGCCAGTTCAACATCGTCGGTGCACCTGACGTACGAATGTCATCACCCCTATTCAAGCCTACTGAGCAGTCGTTGCGGATAGCTCTCTTGATCCTCACCATCCGAAGCACTGACGATCAACCTTGCTTTTTCCCCTAGCACTCGCGTGTCTCCACCTCACCATCGGTCGCTGCTTTGTTCCACCGCCGAAGCGGCTAGCAGCGTGCCCCACCCTTTCCCTACCCTATGTGTTATATATATATATATATATATATATATATATATATATGACGAAAGTATGATGAGAGATAAAATGTGATGAGAAAAAATGACGAAAGATAGTGTGATAGGAGAGAAACCATAATGAGAGAGGATCAGGAGAGAAAAAGTGTGATGAGAGAGAAAGTATGATGGGAGAAAATGAAGAGAAAGTATGATGAGAGAAAATTAAGGAGGGAGAGTGTATGATAGGAGATATTGAGAAGAGAGAAATTCTGATGATAGAATGAGGAGAGAGAAAATATGATGAAAGAGAAAATGCAAAGAGAAAAAATGATGAAAGATAGTGTGATGAGAGAGAAACCATAATGAGATAGGATGAGGAGAGAAAAAGTGTGATGAGATAAAATGAAAAGAGAAAGTGTGATGAGAGAAAATTGAGGAGAGACAATGTATGATAAGAGAGATTGAGGAGAAATAAAGTTTGATGATAGAATGAGGAGAGAGAAAGTAATATAAAAGAAACTTTGAATCAATACAGTAAAGGTATTTTCGTCTAAAACTTAATTCTCATTCTCATTTTCATCAAAACCCAAGGGAGAAGGTGAGTTTCATCAATACCCAAGTTTTTTGTTTTATTTCAAAATTTTAATTTCATTCCCATCAACCAAACATAAAGTTTCGGAATGAATCTATTCCCTCATTCCCAAATCACTAAACCAAACGTTATCTTAGGTTTTAATCATCTAACCCTAAGTTTTAATATTCTCCTCTCCTGTTTGCGAACACGAAGCCGTCGCCCATCCTCCTTGCACATCGTGTGATGCTCCTCTGCCGCGCCACTTCATCGTCGCCTCCCCACAACTAGCCATCTCGGAGGCCTTCAACTGTCCCGAAGGCCAGTGATAAGTGTTTTGCGACTGTCACTCGCTCACATCAAATTAATTTATTTCTAATCTACTGAATCCCTTAACCTACACTAAGGTAGTATAATAAAGGAGCAGGTCGCCTCTCACATAGAACGAGTGACAGTTGCAAAACACGCTTATCAAATTTTGGCACTATTGTCTGGAAACGAACCTAGGTCACCCGCGTGACAAGCGGGAATACTCACCACTATACTACAACAACAACAACATAGGAATAATTTCTGCCGGAGTTGGACACGCGAAGATGGAGTTCGCTTCTGCCAGAAATGGATGCACCCATTGAGGTTGCTGGAGTTATGCCCACCTTTGCAACGCCGTCCACAAGGAGTCCACAACACTACTCAGTGATTGAAGAAGGAGAAACTCGCCAGAGAAGAAGAGAAAATAGCCTACTTCCCCTTTGGATCTTCTGCTTTCGCAACGCCGTCCACAGAAGACATCCACTGAGGAAGGGCTGGGAGATGGGTACCTTGCCGGAGAAGAGATGAAAAGGCCAGATTCCTTCCTCTGCCGAGATGATCTGCGTTGGCAACGCCGTCCGCAAGAAGAATCTCCTCTGAGGAAGGGATGAAGAGGGGTGCTCGCCAGAGAAGAACGCTCCGCCGTTAAGATGCCCTAGTTATGCGCCACCGCCCTTTTCCTTGAATCGAGAATTATGGGAAATCACTGCCACACCGGAGCAGAGCCAGCCCAGTGGCAGAGAGCACTGAGATGAGGTCGCTGCTGCTCGCGGGAGTCATCGGAGTTGTTTCCGTCGTCGGACTGGAGAAGATTGCGAGAAGAGAGCTTGGGGCGTTGGGTGTGCGGGAGAAGAAAAGGAAGACGCGCACAGTGAGGAGAAGAAAGAAAATGTCCCGAGCCAAGTTTGCTTTGAGCCGAATTTACCTTTTAAGCCATCCACTGAACCGGTCCAATTGAGCCGAACCCAGAGGAATTAAGGTTTTTTTTTTTCTCATGTGGATTTTGGATTTGGGCTATTGAAATTGGACTTTGGATGAGACATTAGGTTTGGGCTCCCTCTTCAATAATTTAACAATTGAACTAAGTCATGGTTGAACCCAACCAGTGCCCTTCTTCTTAATTGTTGTCTCCCTCGATTTCTGTAAAATAAAATATAATTAAATAATATACATAATACCCATGAAATGTATAAGAATTAAAATAGAGACTAACAAAAATCCAAACTTATGAAATATACTAAAAGCATAGATTTAGATAAAAGAGAGGATCAAAACATCAAAAAATAATACTAAAATAATAGGTCTAAATACTAGTTATCAGCTAGTCGTCTCCCCTCTTCTCTCCTCGTCTTGCCTCAATGCATGTAGCGTTTTCGCCGCAAGGATGACAACGCCACCCAGTATCTCCCCACCCCAACACCATCGTCGGTTGTAGCTGATAGACGCCTAGACCAAACAGCTACAATTGCGTGCCCAACCATCAGCGCAACTCCTTATGCTGCCATTAGAGCGCAGTTGCCACAACGCGCTGCATTGTCCTTGTCGAACTCACAATGCTGGTGGTTGCCAACCACTGCCGAACGTCATGCACGCTGCTGTTGCAACCCGACGCCGATCACCAACTCCTATTCCTATACCGGAAATGGGCCCTAGCCACTCGCCATGGGTCATTGTCGGATAAGAGGAGGTCGCAGCTACAGTGGGTAATGAAATTCTAGTTAACATGATCATTGATTAATTGGTTAATTAACATAATAAATTACTGATAAGTTGTTTAAGTAATTTATGAATTAATAACTTTATTGAGTAATCCATTGGTAAGTGATTGAATAAGTTTAATGAAGTAGATCAATTGATTTAATTGGCTTAGATATGAGCAAATGGTAACTTGTCATTTAATGAGTTAGTTCACAAGATAGTGAACATGATTAGTTGACTTAACCATAGAGGATTCAAATTACTAACTTCAAGATGAACTAATAAGTTAATTAATTAATCCATAGGGTTTACTTATTGATTAAGAGACTCTTAGGTTCTCTACATCCTTTACTTATAGGATTCAAGCTCGATGTGACCTTCGGACTTGAAGACGGATAGGACAATTTATATTAGAGGTGAATAGTTCCTGCTTGTCCTCTTTAGACCTTTGATCTTAGTGTATAATTATATTTATTTTAATATTGATTAGGTAGCATTTATTTGCTTACCCTAACTTCACTCTAGTTATTTCTTGAATTGATACTGTAGGATCGAGGAACGTGAGGAGGGGGGGGGGGGTGGTGAATCATGTGTATTTAAAAACTTTTATTTTCTTTTTAAAACAAAGTGCAGTGAAAAATAGATTTAAGTAAAGAAAAGGAATGTGAGAAAATAGAACACAAGTATTTTTACTTGGTTCGGAGCCTTCAACAACTCTTACTCCAAAACTCAGATCCTTTGGATCTATTGATGGATAATCCACTATCAAATCGCTTCTTTACAAAATATAGGTTGGTAACAAGTCTACCAACATTATAATATGCAGAAAGAAAGCGAGAGTAATATAAGGCAATAACTATGCATTACCAAAGTCTAGGTTCGTTTGAGCACATAGCAGCGTCATGTCTTTATTGCGTTGTTGAAGTTTGAATGTGGCAGAGTAGTAGTATGCAATCTGAGCTGCCAGATGGACGAAGAAGCACGTAAATGAGTTGTCTTGATGTTGATGCAATATGTTGGCCTAACAAGTCTTTTAAATAGGGTTAAGGGCACCTCCAACCCCTTCCAAGGTGCCTCCAACCTTAAAATCAATCTCGAAAACTTTGGCTTCTATCATCTCCAAAGCTCTCACTCTTTATCCATCTGAGAGCGCCTCAAAGCGCTCCGAGGTGCCTCCAATGCACCTCCGAGACACTTTCGCTATGTCCACGCATAGGCGCCTCCGTAATGTCTAGGGAGCCTCCAAGCGCTGATCCGAGGCACCTCAGACACTGTTCATCAGAGACTATTTTTGCATTTAACCCTATAAAAAAGAGTTAATCCATAAAATAAAACATACCCTGTAAACTAGAGTTAGCACAATAATAAAATATCATTATTAATTAGATCCTGTCTTACCAAAATCATAATCTAGTCAATATCTCAGCTTAGACATCCGAAATGGTTCTAAGATGGATTGCGCCTAAAGTCCCACCAAGACTCATCCTCACTGGACCACTCTCCTCCAGTGACTTACCACACTTATCATTTGCAGTTGCTTGACTTGCCTTTTAACCCATTAGTTCTTCCTATTAGTTGTCAAGTTTATAGACCCAACTAGACTTCGGCCAGCTATCAGGTCCCGCAGAGCCAACTGGACTTCTTACTAGATATCGTATTACTCCTTGACCTATTTAGACTGCATGCTAATTATCAGGTCCTTAGACTTAACTGGGATTCAACTTGGTGTTAGGTCCTTTAGACCCATCAATTCCTACACACTCGATAAAGAGGTTAAACAAACATAACACTTAACTTTAATCTATTTATTATTCATCAAAATCTGAGTTTGACCATTGATGCTAATTGTACCAACATATACTTAGTTGCTTGCACTTATTTTGATCTATTTGATATTCATGCAGTTTCGTTGCATTCCATGCTATTTATGCTATTTATACTTGTGCCTTTATGTAGCAATACTATAGTGTAGGATATCAAGTATTCTATTAGACCCTTATTTGTTATTTAGGCTCATGCCTATATAATAGTAAGATTGTACCATAGTGTAGGATATTGAGTATCATACCAAACCTTTATTTTTCATTTAGGCCCATGCCTATACCTTGGTAAGATCATACTATAGTGTAGGATATCAAATATCCTACTAGACCTTTATTTGTTATTTAAGCTCATGCTTATACCTTGGTAAGATCATACTATAATATAGGATATCAAGGATCCTACTAGACCATTATTGTTATTTAGGCTCATGCCTAAACGTTAGTAAGGTTAGACTCTCATACGTATCATTACATTGTTATACCCTATGGATCATTGTTTCACATTAGTGGTTGAGAGAGTCGTCAATAACCGTTGTTATTGACCATTGACTCTCATTCATGGTTGAGAGAGTTGTTAGCGACCGTTAGTATATCCTGCCGATCATGACCTCTTATTCGTGGTTGCAAGAATTGTCAGTGACTGTTGATATATCCTATCGACCATTGTCTCCCATTCATGGTTAAGAGAGTTGTCAGCGATTAGAATACATATGATTACCCATGAGATATTCATGGTAGTGAGTTTGCGTGCAATCCATAGCTAGATAGTTACATATATACCATGTCTTCCCATGAGATTGTACGTGGTAGTAAGTTCACTTGCATACAGTGACTATTTACTTATCCTAACGGTCCACAGGATCATCCATGGTAGAGCACTTCTCCTACAATCAAGGCTTGTTATATGTTTGCTATATGTCAGTCATGTATTTGTTCATGTAAATTTGGATTTACTGTATGCATTTTCGATTTATTGGTTATACCTGGTTGAGTAGGTTAGTGGAGGATTATGTTATTGGTTATGCTTTTGATTAACAGGTGATTATATTGATGCTCTTACTTTTGTAGTAAGTATTTTACTGAGATTATATTCCTTGATCTCCTTATGTTTAGTATCATGTACTATCTTCTTATACACACTGAGTTGATGTACTCACTACCACTTGCTTTTCTTTTGACTTTCAAATTAGCAGATCGAGGATGTATTGTGTCTCTCAGAGGTCCTGACTATTGATCCCACTCATTTGGATTTCCTTATAAGTTGCTTGATTTATTTTTCGCTGCTTGTATTTACAGTTTTCTTACTGTATTAGTTTGAGCTTTGTTAGAATAATATGACTTTGTCTTGTGTAGTCTAATATGATCTCATATATATGCATACATTGTAAAATATGACACCTAAATAATATTCAAATAATAAGTGTTATTGGAGAAATAACCTTATTAGATTTTTCAGAAATTTTTAGAATTTTTTCTAGAATTAAACGGAGTCCGTATAACACGTTTAAGGGGATGAATTGGTTGGGGTAGGGAAAGCCTGTTTGACATATCATATAAGTAGGAGTTGATTGATTTCATTAAGCTAAGGTTAAGATTAATTAACCTAAGTATTTAACCTAAGTTCTTCTTCCTCCCCTCATTATCGCCGACTTCCCTTTTCCCCTCTTTGCTCACAACTCTACTTGAGCCAATTGTCACCTCCCCCTCTCTACGCGAAGCCAAGTCACCGCCGCTCTCCCTCATGTGCCATTGCCCTTGATGATGCCATCGACTCCATGAGCCATCGTCCTTCTCCCGACCATGAGCAAGAGCTCCGGTGTCCATTCACCTAAGCGTTTCTGGCCGTCGTTGTTCGGCACTGTCCATGCATCATCACTCTGATCCAAAATGTTACCCTAGCTCCAAATCCACCGCCTTTCTCTCGGTCGACTCACACCACCCCAATCTACTGGATTCGCCATCGATCGCATGCGGCTGATGCTGCAGATTCTCTCGATCTCAGATGATTTCTTCCTCCTCATGAGATCTCAGGTGATTGTCTACCGTGGCCATCACTTGATTTCCTTTTCGGCCACAAGAAGATCCAAAACCACATTCTGTCGGGTTTCTGGCAGATAGGGGTCTGCTGATATGAAATTGTGGCAAGGCATTTTTATTTTGGAGTTGTAGAGATCTGGATTCTAATTTTCGAATAGGAAGTTGTGCTAACTAGGTTGGTCGATCATTGTAGCTTCGACCATGGAATTCTATCAGCCATTGCTCCGACCACAATAGCTCCACCAGCAGCTAGTCTGGATGGGTGTCTCAGCTGGCCACAATGAGTTGCCACCATAGAGGAAGTCGAATGTTTGATTTGGGTAACGAACTAAATCTAAATAGATTAATTAGTTGATTAATCTGTATCTTGTTGATAACCTTAGATTGATTTGGAATTTATAAATCTGTTGATGATGGAGATTTGATTTCACTTTCAGTGGTGAATGGATTTAGAATTTAGTTGTAGATTTGGATTCATTAGTAATCATTTATTTGGGGAATTGTTAAAGTGGATTATGTTAACCGAAATTGATTAAGTTGTGGGATAATCTTTTATTAATTGAATTTAGTGGATTAATAGTTGATTGGATGATTGGCTTGATTTAGGTGATTTAGATGATCACAAGATCGTTAATAAAAAATCATTGAATTGATATTGTGTTTAATTAGGTGGATTTCCACATACGAATTAATGGGTGGAGGGGTGATTAATGGTTTGATGAAATATCGGAATTATGGATTCATTGTTTAGTTGAATTCATTTGTTGGATTGTTAGTTTATATCTTGTTTGGATAATTGAAGCATGTTAACCGGGATGGTTACATGGATCCATTAAGGAGTTGGTAATGATGAGTAAAATCTAATTCAATCAATGGATTTGGGTGAATTGAGGTTAATCGTTCGATTAGGATTTTCTCTAATTAGTTTAGATTTTAGGTTTAGCTAGTTGTTGTTTATGTGATTAGCTAAACTGTACATTATGTGATTTGTAGGATATTGATTCGAGATGAGTGTCTCGATGTGAGATTGATTTATTGGATCGACAGATAAAGGTGGGTACCTCTGACTTATCTTCTTTTGATATTGTCATTATGATATGCATAGTATGTTATAGTTAGTAGTAATTGTTATATTTATATTTACTTTGGTATGTCACTACTTGATACCTGAGGTATGCCTTTATTTTATCTGATATGCGTTTATGTCTATATCATCTTGATTCTTGCCTTGTGTACTTATGCTCATAAAAATAGTGACATACAATGCATTACTGGGTACATGGCTAGCTACTAGTTATACTTGGCATGTGTACCTAGACATTATGATACCTAGTTTATTGTTATAGATTCATTGTTCTTTCTTTGTACATATTAGATGGAGGCGCATATTGTTAGGTGTTACATGCTTTAGTGTCATGCATCATCCTACATGATTGCATGCTGAGCGATTGTTGACTCCTTTGTAGTTGAGTACATTGCTAGTTACATGATCTGCACACACAACCACTCATGGGTTAGTGGTATATCAAGCAGGGTGTTGCAGTTGCTCTGTCAGGGCTCCGCTCGGTCGCTCATGGGTAGTAGTGACACAGCATGATAGCGGACATGGATCCCTCCTCTTAACTATGACATAGGGAGATGAGAGCTTCGACTCCCTCATTTAGTTGGGGTAAGAGGATAGGTGTACTCCGATAACATCTTGTCTACTCGGTCACTCAGGAGTAGTGACGGCAGAGCACAGAGTCGTCATAGCCCTACCCACTCGACCTCATCATCGCGATAACGATGGTTGACTGGCGTCAGGGGTGACCATGTCATTTGTACCATATGCATGAATTACATTTATTTGTGTGTGATTATTGCCTTTTAGATGCTTCATTTTAGTGGATGCATATGATTGACATGCATACATGAGACATTATGTATTTAGCCTGACGATCCTGCATCTGTTTGTATGGTTCGCACCCTTATGTCAAGATAAGAGATCACCTATTAATGTTTGGGAGACTGTACTACATGACTATTACTGATAGTTATATTTTACTATGCATGTCTACTCGATACCCGCTGAGTTCATTAAACTCACTCCGTTGATTTATTCCTATTTCAGGTTGAAGCCGTCAGGAGGTTTCATCTGCTAGTCTCCTCTCCATGTCGCGACAATTTCTATTTTGATCTTTTGATTCCTTGTCATGTGATCTACATACTCGTGATGTGTAGTTCTTGCGTTCATGGATTTTAATATCGAGTTTTGGGGGTATGCTACCCACGTTTTTCCACTGCTAAGGTTTTGTTTCTTTGAATAAGTTTTTTATATATCTGTGATGTTTTAAATATCGACTCGCTTCTTTTTCGTATTATATTATCAGCTGGAGGCTATCTTTATTAAATTGTGTGGTTGTGACTTGATGTATAATCAGTCGGAGGTTGTACTATTATAAACTGCGTGGAATGTTTTATTTTCTTATGGTATATGTTCCAACCGGGTTGGCTGAGGATTGTGGGGCCCTGAGGGCTATGTATTTCAGGATTCCTATTGTCACCGGTACAGGGGAGATGCTGCCGGATTTTTGTTGGCAGGGACTCCTCTAGGAGCGTGACATACATATATGCATCACTTTTTAATAACTTAGTGATTTTATATTGCATTGGTGTTTGTGTTAGCTTTAGATGATTTGATATCGATTATTTTTTATATTGTCACTAAGAGTACCATCCGATTTGGCGAACAAGTATACCCTCGGGGTGTGATAATTTTATTGGTATCAGAGCACGGTTTAAGCCCAATTGCCAGGTTTTGTGTTTTGGGGATTTCTATCTCATTTTGATTTACATTTTTCTGATTTTGGGAAGCAAGGCAAGCCAAAGAACATCTCTGAGCTATATGAAAGTAAGATATGTTTTTGATGATTATTTTACCTTTTATATTCACTACTTAGTATAGCTTATTGTTAGACAAGTTGAACATCATAGAAATTGAGGTGTGGTTAGTTAGACTCCTTTTAATTTAGTTGAATTGTATAATTGTTTCTATAACTATCAATTAGGTACTTACTTACTTGGTTTAGCATGATGACACTTATTCATTCATGCACCTTCATAATTTTATGGTTTCTAGATTGGGACAAGCTTCAAAAACCATGTATGCTTTATTATATGGAGTGTTACATGCATAATAATGTCCATATAAAAATAATCACATTACTATTAAAAAATAAATTTACAGCTAAAAGACTAGCAAATCTCTTTAGGCAAGGAACTGAGGTGTTTGTTTGATATGTCTTACTTGATGGAAAAGGTCCCCGATGGTAGGTAATTAGGGAGTAATAAATTGATAGATGGTTTCAACCTAATGAATCTACCTAGATTTTTGTAATCATCTACAATATCCACAAAACTTAGTGGAACCTTATATGTACTAGAATAAAATAACACACAAATAAATATATACAAAATGTATAATTTATAAAATACTAAAACATCATCATTTACTTCAACTCTATGGGAATACTTTTCAAACAACTCCTCAATTCTTGATCTAATAGATTCTTTTTTATTAGAAAAGTGAGAAAGAAAAAGGTCACCCAATACTCTAGTTGAGTTCATAAGAACAGAAGAACCTTTGTTAGCAATATCAAGCAACAAAGACACATCTCTTCTAGTGAAAGTAACTAGGACACTTGAAAATCAAAATAATTAGTTTTCTATTATGACTAAAAAAAATATTAGGTTGCTCCAACTTTTAAAACTAGAAAATGTAACTAAAAATATAAAGGTTTAAGAGGTTGAATCCCAACTTTAAAATATATTTACCAATAGACCGTAAAATTACTGAATATCTTGTATGTCTAAAAAATATCAAAAGGGGACTGTTTAATGTAGCTTTGTGCTAATTATGTAAACCAACATACCCATGCTTTCTTTTCATTATTGGATGACCAAAAAATCTATTAAAGTGACCTATAACACTGGTCTATTGGATTTTCTAGCCAACATCAACTTATGGTTGGAATCTTAAAAAAATATAAAAAAAATAAATGTTTATATGCACAAACAATGATTATAAGATTTTAACATTGATTTAACATTATGTACTCTGACTTCTCTACCTTTATCAATATGTTGGTACTAGTTTTCATATTAAAATACTACAGTGATGCTGGTTTTTTAGAAATTGAATCACATTGGTTTGACTTCTCTTCTTTATTTTTTAAAATTGAGTGGTGCTGATTTTTGCAATCCAGCACCACAATGGTGTTGTTTTTTGAAATTCAGAACAACTATGTTCAAAATACCTTAGACTTGCTTTTCGGGGTGGTGCTGCTCTTTGAAATCTAACACCACTATGGTGTTGGATTTCGAAGAATAGCACCACCACACGATGGATTTATATATCATAAACCCTAAAAGTGTGGTTGTTAGAAACTATGGGACCTTAATATTGAAACAATCTAGATACCTTAGGTTTTGATGTTTGGGTAAAAGTTTAATTAAGTTTATTGTTGTATTTGATATGCATTGTGAGTGTGCGGAATACAGGTACAAGAAGGAAAGTCCACGTGTGATTTTGGCAAAGGAGGAAAGTCCAAGTGTGAATCTTGGCGGTGTAAGTCCAAGCATGTAGTCTTGACAGCGTAAGTCCAAGTGTGACTTGGTAATGGATGAAGTCTCGGAGGCGTGACCTCTTGGCGATGAAGACATAACAACGATGGCAAGGCCGATGGAAGCTCTAAAAGGCAAGGCGTGAAGGATGGAGAGGCATCCGAGGGACGCAAGGCTGATGGAGAAGGCTAGAAGGCTAGGTCTAGGTTGTGCGAGCAAGGACAAGTGCATGAGAGATTGTACTTAAGGTAAAATCTTAGATTTAGGGTTTACTGTAGCAATCGACTAGTACACTGTAATAATCGACTAATACATTATAGTAGTTGACTGGTAGCCGATTGTTGGGATGCAACGGTCAGCTTCACTTAAAGGATCAGTAGACTGGTATATACACCAGTCGACTGATGACGGGAAACACAACTTGTGTTTTCTCCCGAGCTCTATTTAAGAGAGATCAGAGTGTTTGACCATGGTTGATGAAATAGACTTGGTTAAAAGTCTCCTAAGTGCTCCAAGTTTCTCTTATGATCTAAGGGTGTTTGGATCAAGGTTGTGGTGAGGTTTCTCCATCGAGAAGGAGGTTTGAGCTAGCCAGAGTTTTCTGGAGAGTCATTCATCGACGGATCGGGATCGTCCACCTTACAGACAGCCTTGGAGTAGGAGTTTTATCTTCGAACCACGTAAACAAACGTGTCATTGGGTTTATCTTTCTATTTGTTAGTTGTTTTGTATTCCGCTAGGTACTAACAATTGCAGGAAGCGATCAAGTGGGTGATTAACTATTCACCCCCCTAGCCGGTGTTAAAGGTCCCAACAAGTGGTATTAAAGCGGATCGCTCTTCTACGGACTAATCACTGAGGGAGCAAAGCACTAAAGGAAGATGGAATCCGAATGACCACTACAACAAAAATGTTAAAAGACAACACCATAAAGACAACGGTTTTAGAAGGAACTGTTGTTAATTTGGTAAAAGACAACGATTTTTGACAAAATCGTTATCTTTGAGGTCCACCAAAAAATAAAAGACAACAGTTTTACAAAAATCGTTGTCGTTGAGTGACTTTTTGTAAAATCAACAATACCTTTTACAACGGTTTTCTAAAACCATTTTCTTTAAGCGCTTTTTTAGGGGTCAAAGACAACAGTTTTAATAAACCGTTGTAAAAGAATAATCCATTAAAACCATTAAAACTGTTGTCTTTGACTTTATTTTTTCACTGTTTTTCCCTTCGTCGTTTTTGTTGTAGCAATGTTTTGCTTCTCTCTCTCTGAAAATTTTTTGGCGCCGTGTTTTCCCCCATTTAACCTTCTCGAACCCTAAACCCCTCTCCTCATACGATCTTTTCCTCCCTTAGCCTTCCTACCGAAAAACGTCTCTGGTGAAGGAGTCACCGGTGAACCCTCACCCAAGGAGAAGGAGAAGGAGAAGAATAATCCCTAAACTGTTGTTTGCTCTAAGCTTTCCTTTTATTTTCCTGCTTTCCTGGCACGATCATATTGGTTGACTCCATCTTTTACCTAGTTTCTGTGTTATCGATCTATTTTATATTCTCATGCAATTCAATACAGAGTTTTAATTTACCATTGTAGCTCATGGGCCAATTTTCTACTTCATCAGGTGAAGAATGCCTTTTGTACTAGTTTTAATTTACCATGATGTTCTCTTCTCTGAGGTCGATTCGGGTGCGAAGGAGCGTTTCCATTTTCTGACATCCGATCCTCGTGCTCGCTCCTTTCCCTTGGGAAAGATCTCTTCTTTTGCCTCCATAAAGATCGAAGGGATAAGGAATTCGCTAATTTGCAGGCGGGGTAACTGAACATTGCTTTGCTCCGCTTCTATCTGCAGTGATGGATTCTTCCCCAAAGTCGACGATGGCCTCTGCAGCAGCAGGCGTAGATGTCTGCACGTTGGATTGGATGCCTGTATATGTCAAGGAATTGATTGCCGGAGGTGCTGCTGGAGCATTTTCGAAGACGTATGTGGCACCACTAAAGCGGGTCAAGATTCTAATGCAGGTTTGTTGAACAAGCCCTTTGTTATTGCTATCTTTTGTTGACAACATCGACTGGTATATGTGAAGGAATGACTTGATTGATTTTTCACCAAACCATCGAGCATATTCTTGTAATTCAATCTGATACTTACGCTTGGGTCGATGTAAGGGGTGGGCCCGTTTTTGGTTATATATAGTTATTTGAGTTTTATTTTTCTCTTTCATTTTCAAATTTCATAGAAATGAGAATGATTTTGTATTATATTTTTTTTACCAATGAAAACTTGTTGCTTGTTTATCTTGTTATTATTTCCCCCCTTTTTTACTGAAGCAACGCAAGTTAAATAACATATAACTGTATTGGTTTCGGAATAGACATTTAATCAACTAATGATTGCATTGAATTGTATTGGTACCGAAATAGACATTCACTCAACCAATTATTTGGTGATGGTTGATTAACACTTTGTGGTGGAATATTTATTCCCCTAATTGTAGGTGATCTGCTAGTGTTTTTTTCTCAGATTTTCTTGTTTTGCAATATTGGATTTCTATAATCTGTTTTTAAAACAATATGCCAATAATTATGTGTTCCTGCATGCGGATATGAATATGTGGACTTACCAAAGAATGACTTGATTTGTTTTTAATTTACCATGATAGCTCATGGGCCTTTTGAATGCCTTTTGTACTAGTGGGAAGCTGGAACTAGAATTGATGTACAAAGTCCAGATCCAGTGCTACGAGGATGCCAAACTGATGAAGTTATTCCCTGACATTATTAGGTCCCTTTATGAGCAGGACGTGCTCGCCGAAGATTCCATTCTCCTTTGGTTCCGAAAGGGTTCAAACCCAAAGGGCAGGTGCATTACTAACTCATCTTCCCTTTCATCTATTTGGATGTAAATGATGCTTATGAGACTGGATGTGTTTTTTCTTCTGCCAATGTAATTCGTTCTAGTCTGTGAATTTTGTTCTAGTCATTTATTGTTGACATTATGGATTACATAATTATGGGTTTGTTTGTTGCATTTTGATAGTTACAAAAATACATTTTTAGGGAATGTCTTCTTGTGAGACAATCATTTTTTCAAAACAATCCTAAAAATTTTATTGACATTGGTGGTGGAGTCATAGATGCGGAGGTTTTCCTTGTAATTTGAGGACTTCACAAGGAGGCCTTTCTTTGATTATTGGTAAGAACTTACAATGTCTCTACACTTCTGCTATTTGCTTTTTCTTGTATTGTCATTCAATCACTTTATTGTTTTAAAATATTATTATCTTTCTTATTTGTTGAATATAGATGTCTCTACTACTATGACTATGTGTCCTAGACCAGTGGTTGATTTTCTACTTGCAAATCAAAATGTCAAGGATGCATACCAACTGGACTGGAACAAGGTGATTAAGAATTTGTTCTTTATCACTAGTGGTTACATCATGACATGCTATTATTTCCTAAGAAAAAATGTGTACTAGTTTATTATGTCACAAGATTGTTGAAGAATACTCTCTAGCTTGATTGGTTGGGTGTTTATATATATATATATTTTTTGATGCATGTATAAGAGCATTGATTGCCATTTATTCGGAAGGAAAAGGTGAATGGCAAGTTCTTACAAGTATCAAATGCCAAGTCATATTTATTATTTTCCCTTTTAACAAAAAATGTGTTTATATATACAAGGTGAAGCTTCTCTATTAACACAATGCTTCTACAGGAGTTTATTGGAAACTTTTACTGTCATGTTCCAAGAGTAAATAGTTTCATTCTCCAGTTAATTAGAATTACCTCAGTTCAAAGATGAATTTTTTTTTTCAAATTTCCTCTCACACAAATGACAAATTTCTTCTATGTAGAGTCAACTGTTCTTGCATATGTTATGTCACAGTCGAATCGTCGACACAACTATGGATTAGATCTCCTCCTTTTATCTATTGATGAAGGCATTCAGGTTATAGAGATGATTCACTGGAAAATGTTAAAAGAAATAAAATTGAGGTATTAACTTTAGTTACACTGCTACTTTCTAAGGCTATGGTATAATTACCATGTTAGGAATTCTTCTTTTATTAATTAAATTTAGTTATTTCTTGATTTTTTTTATGTGACAGTTATGTTATATTATTATGCTCTTAGTAATGTAGGTTATTATCATTTCATATTACATTTTTTATTTATTTTGTAATGCATAAGTTATTTTTTCCGGCCACTCAATGAATCTCAATCAGTTAGTTGTAACATATGTTTTTATTATACTAAACAATTCTAAACACATTTCTTACTGTATAACCTGAATTTATTGGGCATTCTGTCTATATTATTGCATGTATGATGACATATGAGTTCTCTTTGATCTTTACCATAAATTTGTAGGTGCACTTCATATTACCCATACTTGAGCAAATGATATTATACAAGATCTCATGCCTCTAACTGAGAAGTCATCCAACTTGGGTTATGTTTGTTCAAGTGTTACAATTTTTCTGTCATATGGGATAAATACTAGGAGAGATTGTTGTTCTACATTAACTTTCAAATTTTGGGTGTATGATTCTAGAGTCATGTGAATGTTATTAGCATCAGAGATGTTAATCATATTGTATCTATAGTGTCTGTAAATTGTATGGACTACTGCTCCTTCCAAGTTACATTAGAATGTCATGACATTATTATTTTTTATTCTTGTTTAGGTGGTAGCTCAAATTTTTCGGTGGATTTGCATCAAAAGGAACAACTTCATGAAAATATTCCTACCATGCAGTTGCAACATTTACCCGTGAGTTGAACTGTGGTGAACTTTTGGAATTGGCTTATCCATGTTGATCATGTTTCTTCATTCATTTAGTAGTTTGATAGCAACCAGATGATGCCATCTGGCGGATTTAGCTTAGGAGGAACTTTTCAATCTAGCCTTCAGCTAGCAACAACAACTGCATAATACCACATCCCATAGTGGTGAGCTGCCTTTTGCCACTGGAAACACTCAAGACCTACATTCACATGGCTCTGATTTCTTTCCTTCTCATGATAATTATCATTCACAGGTACCTTGCCCTGACTTATGCAATTCTTTAGATAGTTTAATCTTTATTAATGCTATGGATTAAATGATTTTCCCTCAACTTTATACAGATTCAAAACAGTGGAGACCTTAGTATTGGGTTGAGAGTTGAGACCATTGAACTATCCTACACCAGCCTCTGGTATGAGTATGTATGAGCAACTGATTCAGCAATATCAACAACCACAAAGTCTTTCTCAACTTCGACTACAGCAGATGTCTGATGTTAGCTAGCCATATAGAGATCAAAATGTAAATTCCACTCAGGAGTCACAATTACCGCCTGGTTCATTTGGCTTGCTTGGATTATTGAGTGTTATTAATATGAATGATCCAGATCTAACATCTCTTGCATTGGGAATTGATTTAACAACAGTAGAACTGAGCTTGAGCTTGATAGATAGTCTTTATAAAACATTTGGTTCTCCATGGTCTGATGAGCCTACCAAGGGGGAGCTTGAGTACTGCAATCCAACATGTTATTATGCCAAAACACCTCCACCTCTACATGTAAGCTTTTATGTTGTGGTTTTATTTGCCGATATGAATGGGGTACTTGAAGAGTATATGATTTATCAAATCTGTTATTGTGGTTGTAGCAACTACATTTCTCCAAATTTTAGCTATTAACCTTATTTTACGTCTTCTACAGGTATTCTATTCTTCCCTTTTATTTTTGGTTCTTTGCTCACATACTTTGCTTCACAAAAATCCAGAATGTTGGAAAAGGTTGACATGGAAGAATTAGCAAGTGAGAAAGAGGAGTCCAATGAAATTCTACAAGTTGAAGATTGTGATGGGGCTTGGGTTGACAATAATTACTTGCAATCCTATATGGCATGAACCACCATCACAAGTTTCTAGTCTTTTAACTATTGTTCATTAGTTGTAAATGAAGTTTATCTATTTATTTGTATTGGGATAAATTTTATTTGAATATTAGACATGTTTCTTCTTTTGTGATTGTAATTCTTGTATAAGTAACATTTTGAATAACATTGATATGGGAAATATTTTTCCTTTTGTGATTATGATTCTTTATTATATATTTATATTGAAATATGATATATTGGTATTAAAAGATAATAATTTAAAAGACAACGATTTAAAACCATTGTTGTTGTCTATCACCCTCAAAGACAACGGTTAAAAACCGTTGTCGTAGCCTCAAAAATGGTTGTAAACTGGCAATGTTAATAAAAATACTCTAAACAACAACGGTTTTAAATCGTTGTCTTTTCATTCAAAGACAACGGTTTAAAACCATTGCAAAACGGTTGTATTTTCATTAAAAGATAACAGTTTAAAATCGTTGTCGTAGCCCCCATTTTTAACAACACTGTCAATTACAACGATTTTAAAGGACCTACGACAACGGTTTTTAACCGTTGTCTTTTAATGTTTTTGTTGTAGTGGACCTCTAGTATAGGATATCCGAATCCCACCTCCATACGATCGAGATGATTTCGAGTACTGGAGGAAGTGATTGGAGACTTGGTTCTAAATGGATTGGGACCATTGGATCACATTAGAAGTTCTGTTCGAAGCTCTGATGGACAAGAAGGGGAAGCATCTCCGACATTGGTATTGGACAGAGGAAGATGAAGTCCAAAGGACCTCTAGTATAGGATATCCGAATTCCACCTCCATACAATCGAGATGATTTCGAGTACTGGAGGAAGCGGTTGGAGACTTGGTTCTAAATGGATTGAAACCATTAGATCGCATTGGAAGTTTCATTCAAAGCTCTGACGGACAAGAAGGGGAAGTGTCTCTAATCTTGGTATTGGACCAAGGAGCAAAGGGAGCAAACGAAGACAGATAAGAAGGTAACTAGAATTTTAATTAATTTATTATCTCTTAATGTGGTATCAAATGTAGGTGAGTACAAGAGTGATCATGAGCTTTGGAGCAAGGTGATTGCGCTCCATGAAGATACTTCACAACTCTAAGGAGTGGAGGAACTTAAGGAGAAGGGTTCATTGGTCCAAGGGAAGGATCAATCAGATGTTGACACGTGCGCAACATCCGAGGAGGAGAAGGAAGATGAGGAAGTATCATTCACATCTTCAAGGGAAGAGGAAGTAGAACCATCCACATCTTCAAGTAAAGAGGAAGAGGAGTCATCCAAAGAAGAAGAGATCTTGGAAGCTCAACCCTCCACCTCATCCACCAAGAAGAGAGGGAAGAGCCACATCAAATGTTTTGAGTGTGGTAAGATGGTGCACTACAAGAGTAGGTGTCCATCACTCCAAAAGGTAAGGGAGGTAAACCCTAAACTCACTAAGGTTGATTTAACTGATGTGAGTTGTAGAAAGAAGGAGACGAAGCATATTAGATGTTTCACGTGTGGTGAGTATGGTCACTACCACACTAAGTGCTCAAGGAGAGGAGAGCTCAAGAAATTGACATACTTGAAGAAATGGGAAAAGAAGAGGAGCTCAAGTCAAGGGAGAGCTCCAAAGATAAAAGGAAAGGTAATTCCTATTTTAAAGTTTAATTCAAATTCAAATTTATACATGCTTGTTAGAAAAAATGAAAATAATGTACCCATTCATAATTATGGATTTAGGTATAATGATAGGAATATGGTTAACACTATAGATAACCCTAGGAAATCATGTACTAAGGTTAGACATAATAAGACCCAAACCACTTTGCCTAAGGGAAGGAAAGTGGGTAAAAACCTAGGCATTAATCCCAAGAAGGGGAGGCATGTGCCTAGGAAGGTGGGTAGATTTAGGAATATCCAAGGTGGACAAGTTGACTCTAGGGTTAAAATCCTAGAGCTAGAAAATCAAACCTTGAAGTCAAGGCTTGAGGAAATGGAGAAAGTCTTGTTAGGACCTTCGGATGCAGCTAGAGAGGGGGGGTGTGAATAGCCGACCCCAATTTCATGTTTCTTTCTACAAATCAAGTTAGCACAGCGGAAATAAAAATAATAGAAACGAAAGCGGAGAAATCAAACCTCAACACGCGTCGATGTAACGAGGTTCGGAGATATACTCCTACTCCTCGGCGTGTCCGTAAGGTGGACGAAGCCTATCAATCTGTCGGTGGATGAGTCCCCGGAGAACCGGCTAATATATATACTCTTTCTTGGTGGAGAAACCTCGCCACAATCTTTCTTGCACCAGCAAGAATAGGAGTACAAGAATACACAAGAAGAAGCAACAATATGAATGTATAAACAAACAATCTTGCCTTCTCGTCGGCTGTTGATGAAGCAGCAACTTCACGGGCCAAATACAGCAGCAACTGTTGGAGACCCCAGCCGAGGAAGTGTTGGTTGCTACTCGGAAAACCTAGAGGTTCCACTGTACAAAAATTTTGTACAAAGGTCTGAACCTTTTCCTAGCTACCATGTGTTCTTTTAAATTAAATTTTGGATCGCCTGCGGAACTTAACACGTTTGATCCAAAACTTAATCTATTCGTTCTTTTAGGTTTTGACTTGGGTCTCCTGCGGAACTTAACACGTTCGACCCAAATCACCTTAAGTTATTAATTCCATTAAATATTAATTTCCATAATTGGTTCCCAGTACTGACGTGGCGAGGCACATGGCCTTCTTGGATATGGGAGCAACCACCACCGACTAGACAAAACCTTTTATGGAAAGCTAATATTTAATTTCCTAAAATAACTTTAGGTTAACCGAAAAGAACAATCAAATCACAAGAGAAAGAAAAAAAAAAGAACACTATATCGAAAACAAATTCGAAACTCTAGAATCGTATGCTTCTTGTATTTAGTATTATTTCCAAAAATAACTAGTATGATGCGGAAACAAAAATTACTAGTTATACCTTTTAGAAAGACCTCTTGATCTTCTACCGTATTCCTCTTCTAACCTCGGACGTTGTGTGGGCAACGATCTTCCGAGATGAGAACCACCAAGCACCTTCTTCTTCCTTACAAGTTTCGGCCATCAAAACTTCTCCTAGGATGAAGAGGTTCGGCCACCACCACCATGCTCCAAGGGATGCTAGAAAAGAGGCTTCTTTTCTCTCCTTCTTCTCCTTCTTAAATCCGGCCACCAAAGCTATCTCCACCATGAGAAGGTTTCGGCCACACAAAGGAGAGGAGAGGAAAGAAAGGGCCGGCCACACCCAAGGAGAAAAGAGAGGAAAAATAGAATAGAGTCGTTAGCCTTGAAGCCTCCTCTACCCCCTCTTTTATAATCCTTGGTCTTGGCAAATAAGGAAAATTTAATAAAACTTCCTTAATTATTTTGCCATTGAAAAGGAAAATTTATTTAATTAAAATAATTTTCTCTTTTCAAATTATAATGGCCGGCCACTCTTCTCCCCAAAACAAGGAGAGTTTTAATTAAAACAAAAAATTAAAACTTCCTAATTTATTTCTAGAAATTTATAAAATTTCTCCAATAATTTTAATCCCTTCATGATTGGTTAATAAAAAAAAAATTTATAAATTAAAATCTTTCTTTTAAACATGTGGATAATTTCCAAAAAGGAAAGTTATCTCTAAAAATTAAAATCTCCTTTCAATCTACAAATAAGGAAAGATATTAAATCTTTTCTTAATCTTTTGTAGAAACTAATAAAAGAGAATTTTTAATTTTTAAACTTTCTTTTAAATCATGAATATAATTAAAAGGAAAGTTTTTACCAAAATTAAAATCAACCTTTTAATCTACAAATAAGGAAAGAGATTTTAACTCTTCTCTTAATCTTTTGTAGAATCTTATAAAAGGAAGGATTTAAATTTTTAAACTCTCTTTTAAATTATATTATCCACATAAGAAAAATTTTAAAATTAAAATTCCTTTTTATTTTAATAGGGACGACCACATGAATTCACCCATGAACATACCCATGGCCGGCCCTAGCTTAGTCTCCAAGCTAGCTTGGCCGGCCCCTATAGGATGGGTAAGAAGGTGGGTATAGGTGGGTATAGTACTCTATAATTAAGAGGCTACGATAGGGACCGAGAGGAGGAATTGATTTTGGTCTCCCAATAAAATTAAGCATCCCGTGCTCGCCCCGAACACACAACTTAATTTTATCAATAATAATTCATTCCACTAGAGAACTATTATTGAACTACCGCACCAATCCCAAATTACATTTTGGGCTCCTTCTTATTATGAGTGTGTTAGTCTCCCTGTATTTAAGATAACAAATGCCCACTAATTAAGTAAGTTACTGACAACTCACTTAATTAATATCTAGCTCCAAGAGTAGTACCACTCAACTTCATCGTCATGTCGGACTAAGTCCACCTGCAGGGTTTAACATGACAATCCTTATGAGCTCCTCTTGGGGACATTCTCAACCTAGATTACTAGGACACAGTTTCCTTCTATAATCAACAACACACACTATAAGTGATATCATTTCCCAACTTATCGAGCTTATTGATTCATCGAACTAAATCTCACCCATTGATAAATTAAAGAAATAAATATCAAATATATGTGCTTGTTATTATATTAGGATTAAGAGCACACACTTCCATAATAACCGAGGTCTTTGTTTCTTTATAAAGTCAGTATAAAAGAAACGACCTCAAATGGTCCTACTCAATACACTCTAAGTGTACTAGTGTAATTATATAGTTAAGATAAACTAACACCTAATTACACTACGACCTTCCAATGGTTTGTTCCTTTCCATCATGGTCGTGAGCCACTGTTTATAATTTACAAGGAACCGATAACATGATCTTCTGTGTGTGACACCACACACCATGTTATCTACAATATAAATTAATTGAGCAACTACATTTATCATAAATGTAGACATTTGACCAATGTGATTCTTATTTCTAGATAAATGTTCATACCAAAAGCTAGGCTTTTAGTATACACTCTAACAGGAAGCTCACGCGAAGCTTCAGCTAAGAAGAGCTCAGCAACAGCAAGCTCTTACAGAAGCAAGAGGTAGCAGCTGAGGAGAGGAAGAAGAAGAAATATTGCTGTAGAAGCCCTCGATCTCCTTTTATAACCTGCACTGCAAATAAGACATCGAAGAAGACGGAGATAGCCGTTGTCACTCATAACGGCTATACCTGGACCGATCAGGCTCCACCCTGATCGGTCCGAGGCCTCCCTGATCGGTCTTGGGGACCGATCAGGACCTATGCTGATCGGTCCCCAGACCGATCAGCACTCTTCACAGAAAACTCGCCCAACTCTCTGATCGTCTCTTGATCGGTCCACAGACCGATCCCCTCCTTTTCTCTTTGCCTTCTGTTCGCTTTCTGATCGGCCTGCAGACCGATCAGATAACATACAGTAGCATACTGTTTGGTTACTGATCGGTCACCAGACCGATCAGATAACCCAGTGTATCACTGGATCGATCCACTGATCGATCCAGCTCTTGGTTTTTGCCCAAACCAAGTCCCACGCCTTCCAAACCAATATCCGGTCAACCTTGACCTATTGGTATCTCATGCTTAGCATCTGGTCACTCCCTTGACCTGCTAAGACTCCCTACCAAGTGTCGGGTCAATCCCTTTGACCCACTTAGACTTTTCTCTTCGTGCCAAGTATCCGGTCACTCCCTTGACCTACTTGACCTTCAAAATACCAGATGTCCGATCAGTCTTGATCCATCTAGATTTTTCCTTGCCCGGCTTCACTCACCAGGACTTCCCAACTGCCTGGCTTCACTCACCAGGACTTTCCCTTGCCTGGCTTCACTCACCAGGACTTTCACCAACTGCCTGGCTTCACTCACCAGGACTTTCACCAACTGCCTGGCTTCACTCACTAGGGTTTTCACCTAGCTTCACTCACCAGGATTTCCAATCTGCATGGCTTCACTCACCAGGACTTTCCATCTGCCTGGCTTCACTCACCAGGACTTTCACCTGGCTTCACTCACCAGGATTTTCACCTGGCTTCACTCACCAGGATTTTCCATCTGCCTTCCTGATCTAGAGAACGAGCTACCGAGCCCTCTCTGACCTAGTCCGAAGAACGAGCTACCGAGCCCTCTCCGTCTTTCACTTCCGGTCCAGAGAACGAGCTACCGAGCCTTCTCTGACCTAGTCCGGAGAACGAGCTACCGAGCCCTCTCCGACTTCCACTTACCAAGTTCCCATACTTGGACTTCTCCGTGCCAAGTCTCCATACTTGGACTTTCTCCCGTGCCAAGCTCCCTGCTTGGACTTTTCCGTGCCAAGTCAACTCACCTCGGGTCAACCAGGTCAACCTTGACCAAGGGTTGCACCCACAACCTCCCAAGTTTCTGTTCTTGTCAAACATCAAGATACAACTTGAGTCAGGTCAACTCGAGTCAGGTCAACCAGGTCAACCTTGACCTAAGGTTGCACCAACAATCTCCCATCAAAATACAACTCTTCTATTCTCGTCAAACATCAAAATACAACTCGAGCCAGGTCAACTCGAGTCGGGTCAACCAGGTCAACCTTGACCTAAGGTTGCACCAACAAGTCTTAGATAGATTTATTATTGGACCTAAAATACTTTACATATGTTTGAGTAGTCAAAGATCCAAAAATATTAATTTGGGTCCCTCCAAGACCAAAAGGAGGTCAAGTGCTAGGGTGGCACATGCCATTGGTAAGGGAGGAGTGACCAAGGATAAGGGAGTGTCATCCAAAGCCAATGAGAAGAAATATGCTAGGATTGTATATGTTTATGGCAAGAATGAGGTGTCCAAAGTTAAGGACAAGAATAAATTAATCAAAGACAAGGTGTCTAAGGTTAAGAAGGTAATTTTTGTAGGCCAAGTGTCACCCAAGGTTCACCGAAGTAGCTTAGCCATAGTGGATGAATCACCTAGGGAGGTGGCTAAGATTAAGAGCTCTAGGGGAGCACAAAGAGTTTTTGAGACATATAGTAAATGGATCTCAAGTGGATATTACTTGGGAGTATAGAAGAGCCATGGAATGTGCCAAAGGATTTTGGAGACGGACTTGAGTCTCAAACCTAAGGAATTATCGCAATTGAGTTAAGTTTCATGCATGAAAATATGATTTGTGTTCATATTACATGAAAATTAATTTTTATGTATAGATGTCATATAAACTAATGATAGGAATACATTCTGGTTTAGTATGGGCAGATACATTAAGAGGAAGTCAAAACTAAGACTTTAGGTTAAGATTCAATTGAACCATTTAGCTAGTTTTAAATTTTATATCAATCTTAGGATCTGTGATAAATATATTTTTTATATATATATTTTTTGTTCAAGTAGACATTAGTAAAATAGATCTCTCCATAAAATTTAAAAATTTTTGGAGGTCTGTGGAATTTTTAGTGCGTTTCTAAAAGTGAGTCAGAAAGATTGATTTTTACTAAAATAGAGTACCAGTCGACTGGTAACAATTTTTTTGACCACAGAATGTTTCTGTAAGCTTTTTTTTTTATGAGGGAAGTCGATTGGGATCAATGTCAGTCGACTGATATAGACTAGAAGTGTTTTCCAGCAATAAAAAATTACCAAAAGGATGGTGAACATGTATGTAACCTTATAGAGGGGTTAATATATGATAATTGTGGTCATTAGAGGTCAAAAAGTCCAATAATTGGGATATTACTGGAGCTCTTTTTGATGTGTGACAATAGGGAGAAGTGTTGGGTTTAAGTGGGAAACCTACATACCTTTGCGGGAAATCCTAGCTCAAGGGAGAGCCTAGATGAAGAGGGATCAATTGCTCATTTATTGGCAAAGAGGAAGAAGTTAATCTTTACGGGAAACCTAGCTCTAGGGGAGCTTAGGTGAAGGGGGAGCCTAGGGTTAGGTTCCATGTTTATGCATTAGCTGATTTGCATGTTTATTTATATTGTTATTGAATTTATGTTTCCCAAACTTAAACGGGTTGCCAAATATCAAAAAGAGGAAGATTATTGGAGCAATCTATGTGACCTTGGTTTTGATGGTTGGACAAAGTTTTAAGTTAGATTTATTGCTGTATTTGATATACATTATGAGTGTGCAGGATACAGGTACAATAAGAAAAGTTCAAGTGTGATCTTGGCAAAGGAGGAAAGTCCAAGTGTGAATCTTGGCGGTGTAAGTCCAAGCATGTAGTCTTGGCAACATAATTCAAGTGTGACTTGGTAATAATGGATGAAGTCCTGAAGTGGCGGCCTCTTGGCAGTGAAGACCTGATAATGATGACAAGGCCGATGGAAGCTCTAGAAGGCAAGGCATAAAGGATGGGGAGACATCCGAGGGATGTAAGGCTAATGGAGGAGGCTAGAAGGCTAGATCTAGGTTGTGCGAGAAAGGACAAGTGCATAAGAGATTGTACTCAAAGTAAAATCCTAAGTTTAGGATTTACTATATCAGTACTGTAGCAGCCGACTAGTTACTGTAGCAATCAACTGGTACACTGTAGTAATCTATTGATACATTGTAGTAGTTGACTGGTAGCCGACTGTTGGGGTGCAACGGTCGGCTTCACTTAAAGGACCAGTCGACTGGTGGCAGAAAAGACAACTTATGTTTTCTCCCGAGCTTTATTTAAGAGAGCTCGGGGTGCTTGGCCATGGTTGATGAAATAGACTTGGTTAAAGTCTATTAGAAGTCTCCTAAGTGCTCCAAACTTCTCTTGTGATCTAAGGATGTTTGGATCAAGGTTGTGGTGAGGTTTCTCCATCGAAAAGGAGGTTTGAGCTAGTTGGAGTTTTCCGGAGAGTCATCCACTAACGGATCAGGATCACCCACTTTACGGATAGCTGTGGAGTAGGAGATTTATCTCCGAATCACATAAACAGATGTGTCATTGGATTTATCTTTCTATTTGTTAGTTGTTTTGTATTCCACTGCGTACTAACAATTGCAGGAAGCGATTAAAGTGAGTAATCAACTATTCACCCCCTCCCTCCTCTAGCCGATGTCAAAGGTCCCAGCACTTAAAACTAATACAAAATCAAAGAATGCAAGTTAATGTGTAAAAGGAAAACCCTAAACATGTGCAAGAGATGAGGACTATATTAGAAATCAAATTTATACCTTTGGAGAAGATCAAGAGGTTGAAACATCTTCTTGCGCCATTTTGTTTGAAATAGGAATACATATACAATAAGAGAGGAGGGAGATGACTAGTATAGTTTTGACGAAAACCCAAACTCGCTTGTCGTGTGATGAGAGTTGAACAAGAGGGTCTATGTCTAGGGTTTTGACTTCTGAGGTTTTCGGTAACTAGAGAGAAAGATTACTTTCGGCGCACTAAGAGAGATTTTTCCATGATTAGATTTCTAGAATATTTGCTTTCCTTGTGTAGAGAGATGTCAAGGTTATGTACATCCGGACCAACAAAAGCTTTTTTTATTTTTTATTATTTAAATGTGGCTCGAATATTTAGAAAAATGAGAATGAAAGATTGTCAGAGGAATATAATTGAAATAAAATGTATCTTTTAGGCAATCCCAACTTTTAATGCACCTTTTGGGCAATCCCAAACTTTAGATACACCTTTTAGGAAATCATCGCGTTATATGAGAAGAAGCATAAGCATGTTCTTTTCTCTTTTATTTGTTGGTAGAATGATGATTTTTAAGTGATTTTAATGTGATATCGGTCTGTTCCATATTAGTAGAATGTGTCTACGTGACTCAACCCAAGCTAATCTAGTCATTTTACTAAGTCACTATTATATGAATTACACTTGGTAGCTATCGAGCTGATCCGAGTTGATCCGAGTTGGTCCGAGTTGATACCAGTTATTGTGTTGCCGATTTGTCGATCTATTAACCTATCGAGCTAACTCAACAAATTATGAAGAAACATGAGTCATAACGTATTCTTCGGGGGCGTTTGGTTTGAGTACTTTCTATTTTCATTTTCTGTGAAAATAGAAAACATGTTTGGTTGATAATTTTTATCTCTATTTTTCAGAAAATGAGATATCATTTTTTAGAAAATTAGAAAGCGTCTAAAGATTGTTTTTAGAAAAAAAAGGAAAATGGGAAAATGCGGTCTAGAAAAACAAAAAACGCGGTCCTCAACTTATCGCACATTTGTTTTTCCTCCTCTCCCTTCATCCTGTGTGTCCTATGCCCTAAACCCCCTCCTCCGCCGCTCCTCTCCCCATTTATTCCCGTTGTGGCCTAACTTCCCTTCCATCGTGCTGCCTCTCCTCCTTCGCCCCCTATTGCTCAAGCATCTCTAGCTCTTTGATGGTCCCGCCTCTCCATTTGTCGGGCTTGTCTCCTCGAGATTTTTGTGCAGTACCTTCTGTCTGTCGCCTCCTTGACAAATTGCATTGCGCGCATGGTCCCTTCCGTATGTAGCCTCATGGTACCTTCCGTCTATGGGGATCGCCTCTTCCCTTCCGTCACGATCTTGCGGCATCGCAATTCCAGCCATGGGATCTACACCCACCTCTACTTAATTCATTCCAGATCGTGTAAGCATCAAAGCCATATTTTCAATTTGTTCCATGGCATATTTTCAACCTTTTACTTAATCTCATATGCTATTAATCTTTAACATCATGCATCTTGTTCCTTTAGCTCAAACAATTACTTCCCTGATGCAAACTAATCATGTTTTGTGTTTCCACATGAAGATGAGTGGATCAGAGTTGAATGACAACTTTTTTTGCTTTCTCCATTGAATTCTTTATAGCTTGTACAAAATTTTGACAACTTTAATCATTCCTGTAAAATATCGCCATGACTTGTGGAGTTAATCTTGTATTGTAATTTGAATGATACTATTTGCATGCATGTGTTGTTAAGAAAGAGATTCGAATTCTTTTCCATTTTTCCTTAATTCTACTGTTCTTATTGTTCTTTATTTCTATTTGTGCCCTTAAATATGAAAATAATTTTTTTTATAGAAGACATTATGAAAGGACATAATCCCGATATCGAAGTGGAGAAATAAGAATGGTAAAAGGCTAATGTTGCCATGTTTGTCGAGATCATTTACGATAAAATGAAGCAAAATAAGTTACAAACATCTACCTTTAGTAATACGTTTTGGGAGGAGATCAACAAAGAATTATATTTAGCTACGAAGATGAATTATGTTATTGATAGGCTCAAAGGTAAATGGAATCGTCTACACACCAGACAATGATTTTTTATTGCATCACTTGCTCATACTGGTGTGATAATGGATCCAGACACTGGTAAAATGAATGCTCTAGAGGAAGTGTGGGTAGAATTTTATATGGTAAATATTTTTATCCATTCAAATATATATTTTTATTGTATGCTAGTGTATAATAAAATGCTTTCTTAATCAATGGTACAGAAAAATAAAAGGGAGTATAAGGCAATATGAAAGGAAAGTTGTGATCATTTCCACATTCTTAGTAAAGTTTTCGATGAGACAACTGCAACAGGTGATATGCACAGGGCTTCTACTCAATTATCTCCCACATTTGATGAAGAGAGAGAGCTCGAAGAAGCATTCATTAATTGAGGTGTTAACTAGTATGTTGAAGTCGTTGATGATGAAAATGAGGATGTTGGAGGGGAACCTAATAATCGACGACATCGTGTTACAGAATCATCCAATAGTCATCGACGTAAAAATCCAAAACTTTCAAAAATTGAAAAATATGAGGCTTGTATAGACAAGTGGAGTAATATCATGCAATAACTGAGTGGAGAATCTATTTCTAGGCAAAAATATCTGGAGTTGAGGGCTGTTAAGTTAGAACATGAACAAGATATATCATGTTCTTCTAGAACTAGCGTGTTCAATGATCCTTACTCTATAGAGATGTGCATGCAAATTTTAAATGGGATGGAATCATTTTCTATCCAAGTATACGCAAAAGCTACTAAAGCTTTCCTTAAACCTGATATGCTTGAAATTTTTATGAAAATTCCATCAAATAGGAGAGTTGAATGGTTGGATTACCTAAATCTTGAGCACGTGTAGGACATATGTTGTCAAATTGATGGGGAGTGCTTTTATTACCTAGCTTAAGATTATTTAATGTTAATGGAGTTTGTTTGATTTCATGATTTGTATATTTAAGACTTATTTAATATTTTGGAATTTAATGTTGAAGCCTATACTTGAGCTTTTCAATATGAATTGTTTATTGGATGTTTATGAGATGAATCTATTGGTAATTTTATACATGTGTATGTTGATTTTAATGTTGATTTGTTGCAGATCATGTCAAGCTCTAATGATGAATATGATGAATTTGGCATAGATATCAATTTGCTGATAGTTTTGGGCATCACAAATGATTTTTTTCATGACATGATGATTGAATATCATGGATACATTGATCGAATACCGTGTCAGACTTCATCTCTTACTAGGAGGATGTATATACAAGAAATACTTGATGGGCACCCCCAAGTTTGCTTTGACAATTTTCGTATGTCAAAACATATATTTGTGAATTTTTGTAGAATATTAAAAGAGATGAATTTATTGCAAGATGGAAAGAAAGTTACAGTCGAAGGTGTCGCTATGTTCTTACTAATTATCGGGCACAACACACGATATTGGATATGTGCAGTTTCAACATTCATTTTACACCAATAGCAAATGATTTAAACGAGTTCTACGAGCTGTTTGTACGTTGGGCACATATATTATTCGACCATATGAACACAATGACGCTCATCCTCGAATATTGAACAATCTAAAGTGGTTTCCGTATTTTAAGGTACATATTCTACACTAATGTGTCTACTTACGTTAACAATATATTCTTACTAACACATTGTATATTTTTAGAATTGTCTTGGAGCTATCGATAGGATTCAAGTGTCGGCACGGGCATCGACCAATTCAGACATATTTTCATGGTAGAAAGGTTATTGTTACACAAAATATGATGCTTGCAAGCGACTTCGATATGCTTTTCACATTTGTGTATACTGGTTGGGAGAGGACAGTAAATGATTCTAGGGTGTTTATAGACTCATTAACAAGGCATGAAAATAATTTTTCTAAACCTTGTGGTCGTAAATAGCAAATAAAACTCTCCCTCTCTATATATATATTCATTTATGTTAATATTTTACATCATTAATATGGAAACACTATCATAGATCAATTTTATCTTGTTGATTCTAGTTACCCAAACATGTCGGGTGCTCCGTATCAAGGATGACTCTATCACTTGCGAGATTATCGAGGGCAAGGTAGACCAAGAGGGAAGGAAGAGTACTTATTCAATTATGGGCACAGTACATGTCGTAATATTATAGAGCGGTGCATTGGGGTGCTCAAAGCAAGGTTCCGAATTTTAAAAGATATGCCAAACTATCCAATTACTAGGCAAAGATTAATTCCAGTTGCATGTTGTGTGGTGCATAATTTCATTTGTCGACATTATGCAATGGATAATTTGTTTATGAAATACTCTTCTGATGATATGCTCATGTCTGGAGTCGAAGTTGATTTTAGTAATCAAGAGTCGATTCTAATTGATCTAAGCCAAACAACTTAGATGGGACAAGTACGGATGAAATTGCAACCCATATGTGGAATGATTATGTGGAGAATCATCCATAATTAGCTTTGTATTTATGTTATATATATATATAACAAAAAAATAAAAAATATTAGAAAACACATACATATATATTCAATTTTCTTTTCTAAAAAATAAAAAATATAGTCTATCATACCAAACACATTTTATATTTTCTAAAAACAATATTAGAAAACATAAAAATAAAAAATAAAAATTAGAAAATAAAAATATTTTACAAAGCAAACGCTCCCTTCACTTTTCCTATATTCTCTTTCCCACTCTCATTCTCCCCGGTACTTTACACTTATCAATAAATATATGTTTTAAAAAAAAGGCTGAATCTCTATATCTTTTGACATTCTCTTATTTTGTTTTATCATTCACGACACCAAGATGATTTAAACATTGGAGGGACTCTTAGCTAGCCCCCCAAAAAAACATCTTCAATAAATAATATCTAGTGAGATGGTGAGCATCAAATTGGCGGATTCCGATGTTCCTGGTGAATGAAACTCAGATGGTCACTCACAACATGACAATAGAAAACTAAAGCAAATACAAATGCCCACATAATTTACTTAGAAAAACCTTGTAAAATATCAAAAGTGAAAAATCACAAAAGTAAGCAAAACCAATTTTGAAACTGAATTCTTTCAAATTCACGACGAGAGAAAATCTACTTTTATTCTCTGCTCTCACTGTCACACAAAGGGAAATCTTCCTTACTTTCTTCCTTGTTTGTTTGTTCGCCTATAGAAAGTTCTCTATTTCTCTGAGCTTCATGCATGGTTCAGAGGTAGAATTCCCTCCTTTCTTTCTTTCCTTTGCATTCAACTTCAACCCAAGGCAAAAATCAAATGCTTGCCCTTTCAATTTGCTCTTCACTCTAACAGCTCAAGAGAATTTATTTGTTTATCATATTCATTCTATTTGATCATGTCCAACAATTAGAAGATGATTAACTAAGAACGTGGCTCTGTGATTAACTGGAAAAAGACTCGACGATGACTCTGATGTTGACTAGAAGAAGACTCTGTGCGATCCTACAAAACCAAGAGCTTTAGTGCCAGGGGAGAAAAAGGATCTCGATGTTGGCCTTCGACGCTTAAGTCAGTATTCGATTCGGTGGAAAGGCATAGTAACGACGAACAGTAACGAAAGGCGCGTAGAATAATAAAGCATCGCATATCTCCGCTCATGAATAAAACTCCCTTTTATAGTATCACTGTAATATCTATGCACACATCCCAAAGCATGTGAACGCTTTCCAAAGCGTTCTAAGAAAATACAAATCAAAAGTGTCGCTGACACATTTTCTTAAATGAGCATGTAAATCTCTGATATAATATACTATAAGTTTCTAAAATACTATTTGCTTGCTGGATATTTTTTGTTGTCGACGGCACAAACTTCCAAAAAAGTATGATAAAATATATATGTGGGCCCCTCTATAGGTCGATCGGGAGCCGCTCAATCGGGATGTCACCCGCTCGACCGTATTGAATGAAGCTATCGGCCTGTTCTTCATTCGATCTTATTATTATCGAGAGACGTATTACGTCTGATCATATGTGAGGTTTGATTAGCCATGACGGTAGTTCAGATAACTTAGTGTTTGACTTTTAAGTTTTAACCTCAGCTGTCAATGCTGAGAACGACCATTCGAATGTTCCAGTCGACCTTTTTAATGTCCGATTGGCTCGAATGGCCCGCTCAACCAACTTTATCTGATCCGCACTCTATGATCTCATAGTCCATCCGGCCCTATAATTTTAACCATTTAACCCTAACTTCTACCTCATCCAATCTTCACTACTTTAACCACTTTTGGGGGCCATCTTTATTGCCATATTATTATTCATACAATAATTTGGTCACGAGATGTTAGATTTTAAACACCAAAGTCACACACTGCGTTGACACACTACCCTATCTATCTTGAGCTATTACTTAAGGACACAAAAGCCGCCATCCTTAACAAAACTGCAGCAGCTACGAGATGGCTGACGATGGAGAGGTTGATCAGGAAGCATCCGGCAGTGATGAGAGACAAGAAGAGAACGCACAAGGAAAGGTTTCGAGTCATGTGAGATGGCTCGCAAAAGCTTCATTCTCCCCCACTGTCAACTGTCAGTGATTGGAGCAGGCAGCTAGCAGTTGCTATCCTGGGAAATCTATTAGATCTCCCTCCTCAATCCCTCGCCTTCCTTTCTTGTCTTGCTCCACAGGATTGCCGAGTGAAACGCGTTGCATGAAAACGGACAAAAGCTACGCACTTCGCTTTTCTTCTACCCGAGAAAAGATTTAATCGTCTTCGTTTCAGATAGATTCCCCAACCCCAATCCACACTACAGAAATTCAGACTCAGTAAGTTGACATTTTGAAGGAGAGTTGCCAACTCAAAAGCTGCAACGAAGATTATTTTAAGTGACCGTAATTATGAGGATCAACAAAGATTTCAGAGAAGCGATTGTCAATACACCATTATAGTTCCCGTCGCAGTACCGAACTAAAAAGGAGCTTTCAGAGCAAACTCGCAACGGTGGCTAGCTAGGGTTCGAGGGAGAAATCAAAAGACGTGTATATATTCAGCATCATTCAATGCGTTCTTGAATGAAGTAGCAGTGTGCAGTTGAGCTAGGGTTAGCTAGCTACTGACATTGTGTTTTGGTCGAAATGCCAATGTTTCATCGAACTTATAATCTTGTACTTCCAGTAAACATCTAGCTTTGCACTTGCTTCAAAGAGTCAGTTTCCATATATCATGTCAATAAGAGAAGCTGAATTATGTAAAACTGACAAATCAATCATGTTGGAAAAGTAAACTGGATCTTAGTTAAGTGAGGTTTCATGAAACTGATTCTGGAGATAAAACAGTCCCAAAGCAACTGTTTCTGATTAATTAATGAACAAGCTCGCAGTGGACAACAAAGCATTAGTAGTACAGTGATCCGTGATGGCTCTTAGGCCTTATGTAGCCTTAGCATGCCCTTCTCAACTAAGAACACAACCATGACTTGGTAAATGGAGCCCTTGTCCTTATTGCCTCCCCTGGCATAATAGATAGCATAACAGAACACATTGCAAATGAAAGTGATGGTGGTCTGGATAGTAGAGTAGGAGTTGTAGGGAGGGAAGGCAACGTCTCTCTCAACACTGATCCCCCTCCCCGATGACCAACACACTCAGCTTCTACTATACTCACAGTGCCCGAAGCTAGTTAGCTAGCCCTCGCCTAACGCCTACTACGAGAAAAGAAAGAAGAGGAAGAGTCGGCTGGGAGAGCTGAGCAGAGCAGAGCAGGAAGTGAGGAAACTGATAGAGAACTTTCAATCGCACACTCTTTTCTCGTCCCTCCCTCCCTTTAAAAAACACAAAGCCTCTCAAAATGCAGTCTTTAATTTGTTCTTGCTCCGTTATATTTCCCCTTGATCGCCTCACTTTCTTCTTCTACCTCACGTCCGCTGGAGCATTGAGCGGTGCAATGTACTGATTGTCATGTGCTTTGTTTAAGCTGCTGATCATGATTATATTGCTCTGCTTGGTTTGGTTTGCAGGAGGGCAGAGGAGAATTCGCTCGATCTCAACAACTACCCTGACGAACACGGCAAGCCGCCGCCGGCAGAGGAAAGCTCGATGACCTCTGCTGCCTCCGTCGGCACTACCCGTACAGGGTTAAAGAAAAAGAAGGGGTTAGGAAAGGATGAGGCTGCGAAGGTGTACGAGTGCCGGTTTTGCTCCCTCAAGTTCTGCAAATCTCAAGCACTCGGAGGGCACATGAACAGGCATCGACAAGGCACGATACAGGCCCAACACACTTGTATTGATCGATACGTATAGTTTGATTAATCTGTTTTTTTGTTCGTCGTCGGCAGAGAGAGAGACTGAGACGCTGGATCGTGCTCGTCAGCTAGTGTTCAGCACCGAGGGTCTTGCCGGCGCTGCATCAGCCGTCAGAGGCTTCCAACACGGCGCCGGCCTGAATGGAGAACCGTTTCTCCAATTCCGACCGGCTGTGGTCTATCCCAATGCGCCTGCAGTGAAGCAATACATGTACCCTTCTTCTTCAGAAGCCTCCTCGCCCTACCAACACCCCGCCGTCATTTGCAATTACTACGTCGGCCACGTCATCTCCGGGGGCTCCCAGCGCCAAGCACTCTGTGGCCCTCATCAGGATCCCAGTTTCACATGCTACGGGGCGCCGCTGTCTCGCAGCTTTCCGGTCGAGGAAGCGCGATTGGCCACCGGAAGAGACAGCGGAGCACCTCACAATCTGAGTTTGAGTTAGTGTGTTTGTCTGCGGCATGTGCATTGACGACTGAAACAGAGGGTCGTTGTAATGGGAGCATCCATAAATCTATCCCTAGATTTGAATCTGATGGAACTTGGCTGAAGACTCCCTTCATCTCTTTCATATGAACTATACGAATAAAAATATATCTAATCAAAGTAAATAGTCGATGGCAGCAACAATTCAAACTCCATAATGCCTCCCCGCGATCAGTGTCTATTGAATGTTCTTGGGGATCGTGTAAGAATGCTCGAATCTCGGGGATGACTTCGACAGGTTCTCTGCCGGTGACGATCCAAAGATTTCCTCGTGCGAATAAAGTGGCCGGTGAGGTTGGATCTTGTATGTCTTTAATTAGGCATGATGTAGGTCAATGAACTAGGCAGAATTACGGGAGGAAGTTGAATTGAAGAATGCAATTTTGTCAAAAAGAATCCTATTAGGCCTAGTTAGGCTCTTAGTGAATCGATGGCTCAAAAGTAGGGTAAAAGCAGCAGGAAAGCCAGAGGTTTATGCATCATGCTCAAAAGTTCAATGTCCAAAGTTAGAATTATGTTGGAAAATTATTACCGCGACCAAAATCCATCTCTCGCTGTGGGACTTCAGTATCTATAATGATAAAAAAATAGCAACAGAGGTTTGCATTTCTGGCCATTTGGAAGAAATCAGGGATTTTCCTTGTTCTTTGGCTCTTCAGCAGCACTGGTCTGCTCCGCCACAAAGAACTTCCTGACTTTCTGAAAGAAAAATATAATGCGTCAAACTACATTGACAGTGCATAAAAGGTACATTGATACAAATGGTTCATGAGGTAACAGAAAAGAAACAACTGTAAATAAAGTCGCAGGATATTAGTGAGGCCATAATATTCATGTCTATCATCTATCACCTTAGATGTTTAACACAAATTTATTACTAAGCTTGGATTATTTTGACACATGAAGTTCAGGATGACTGGCCAACAAGAAAAAGGGGTATGCAAATCAAACGAAGAAAAAGAGTACATACGTAGTAGTTCATTGATCAATTGGCAGATGGAAGAGCACTAGAAGTCCTTGGTGAGTGGCCTAATCTTGTCTGTAAAAGAAATCTTAAAATAGCACGGTTTCTATTAACTTATATCTACATAAATTTGATGAAATCCCTGCCTCAACAAGAGTAGCACATGATAATAGAAGAATCAATCACATTCACATGCTCTCAGCACAATGCAATGCAAGCTTTAGATTTTCTCTTCCATGAATCCCAATTAACACATAGGTACTCTAGCAGCTAGCTAAAAAGGATGCAACATAAAAAGTGTTTCTTATTAAAGGGGAGCCTTGGCGCAATGGTAAAATTGTTGCCATATGACCAAAAGATCACGGGTTCGAATCCTGAAAACAACCTCTTGCAAAAAGGAAGGTAAGGCTGCGTATAATGGATCATTCCCCCGAACCCCGCATGGTGGGAGCTTCGTGCACGGGGCTGCTTTTTTTTTTAATCTGATTTGACTGAATTAGCAAAAGTTGGTCACTGATGGTATTTTACAGTCATGTCTCATAATGTTCCTTAAAGCAAGATAGAAGGCATATGTTACCATAAGTTTGCCACAAACTAATAATAAGTTGTTAATATTTTAATTCTTTCCCTAAGAAACAAGTTTTTCATCAATAAAGATGAATAAATGGATCACTTAGAACCAAAAGTAAATGAATTTTAACTGTGGCTGAAACTTGTTGAACCTCTTAGATATTGAAGTATCAAGCCCAATCAATCATTCTAGACTATTTGTTGACTCAGACATTTTTTTTTGTAAGTGTATGCCAATCCTTATAAGGCATACATTGATCCCTCATGGAATATAAAGAGCTATCATGTAGTAGAGGTGCTTGAGACAAATTGACTGGGTGTTCAACCATAGGCCTGACAGCGTTTGCAATTGCAAAATTTTTAACAAGTTTGTTCAATGGTTGATCCTTGAAGTAGACTGTGGATTGTGCATGGTGGATAGGGTCAAGTCCAGTCTGGTGGATTAGGAGGTACTAATATGACAGAAGATTCCAATAGAACTACAGAAGCAAATTAATCATCTATGATTATGGTTCAATCAGAAGCAAGTAAAAGCAGCCAGCAAAGGCTGCAGACCCATTGAATCATTACAGTTTAAGTTATCATGTTAGGATTTCACATATCTTGTGTATGGTTTAGCACTTTTGTCAGTGTTTAATTCACATGCATTTCACAGTTTACGTTCACGTGTTAGGATTTCACATATCTTGTGTATGGTTTAGCACTTGACACTTGTGTTAGTGTTAATGTATATTACCCACAATGCATCCACACCATACAGGACAAAAGTTAACTGTAATATGGTTTAGGACTTGTGACGCCATTGTTGCATATTTCTGATGAATATATCCATGTCACACAGGGCAAATGTTGTTAGATCAAATGATGTGAAAGATAGGATACCCTTGTAAGGTGAGTGTCATCATCATTGTACAATGAATCATCCTATCTAAGTGTGGTTGCTAGATGTTTTTTTGTTGTTTCATTTTCAATTGTAGTGATTCATAGTGGGATCTTCTCCTTCGTCACCCATGATTATTATTGTTTTGCATTTCCATATTAATCATTGTGTTTGTGCGTGATCATGATGTGTATCACAAGTCGTCACCAGCATAATCTACCTGAGCTTGATAATGCTAAGCTGATTTGTAACACACCGTCTCTGCTATCAACAGGTATATTTACCAAAATTATTTTCACGCTTTTACTAGAATTTTTAATATGTAGAGTAAAGAAAAATACTTCAACCCACTTGATCATATAAAAAAGTAGAAAAGAACATAAACAGATTTTAGATGTGATGCTTATTACCAACAGCCAGCATTCTACAGAAAACACACCAGAGCTAATTTTATTTCCATTATACGGCCACTCGCCTGGTTAACTAATCACGATAGGAAATCTGAGTAGTTAACACGCAAACAAATTTGCCCGGAAAGTGTTCGACCGATGTGCACAAACATTTTACAGCAAAACGAAGCGATCGAGCTAAAAAAGATGAAAGGCATTGAACCTTTGGGTAAAAAAAACTATACCTTCTCGAGAACACAGCTCCGTAGGGCGTCCAACAGGCGGAGGCACTTGTCACGGTCGAAGGGGTTTTCAACGGAGCAGTTGAGCAGGTCGATTGCTTCCTTGGCGCAGACCGGCCGAGGCGTCACTGACTCCATCGTGTGCTCCGGCGGCCGCTATTCTCCAGCTGCCGATCCGGAGGAGAGAGCGGTGAGAAGAAAAAAATGGTCGACAAGAAGAGAACCGAAGAAGGCAGTGCTTTCCGTCTTGCGGCTTGCGGAACAAGAAATCAAGGGGAGCACGCCGTTGTGATTTACTGGTAGCGCGGTTGACGGTATTTATGTTAGGGCGCATCTTAGCCGTTGGATGGCCTAGGACAAATACTCGGATCACTCCCTGCTAATCAAGAATTAAGATTTCGACCCCTGCATAAAAACACCTAACTCATAACCCATCTTACACCTCTCCCGTCTGTATATCTGAATTTATTTCTTTCCCACACCATTGAGCGGCGGATCTTTGTTTTTTTTTTTGTTTATTATAAATTTTCTCTGAGAAATTCAACTTTCAAAAAAAATTTCTATTTTTTCTGGTATTTTTTAATTCATTTATCGGATAAGTTTGAAGCACAATCTATACATATTGAACATGCCGATCTTTAAAAGGTTGATTCCTATTGAAATTCGAATTCTCATATACTTATTTATTCCTCTATGTGCTTTACCTCTCCTATACTGATTTCTTTATTTTATTGTTATTTTTTTAATTGTCATTAATTTTCTATCGGTAAAATAAGAAGCGTTCAAGACCTATTAGAGGAGAGAATTGTTTTTACAGTGCGTCAATAAAATTTAAATATTAGATCGCTTGGTTAGACTTAACTATTGTAATAGTTTCCGGAGGCAATAATGATTCCTTTAGATGAATATGAATCGAGCTAATCAAGACAAACAAACAACAGTGTTGTCAAGACTGGATCAGGCAGTGAACTGGAGGCCCTCCAGGTTCCAGTTTTCCCACTTGTATAATCAAAGAGTTTGTAGAGAACCCTGAGTCATGGTCCCTGTATGTCGACAATTTCGCAGACAACTTGGCCGAATGTGCAACTCACTGTATCAAACCATGTAACCAACACTAACTAGCAGACGTGATGATGAGTGCTGAGTGGCAGAGATGAGCAAAGAGAGATCCTGGGAAAAGATCCTTATATGTGCTCATGTCAGGTGAAATCTCCTTGCTTCTGCAAAAAGTTCAGACGGTGATCATTGATGTGGCGGAATCATAGTCTCCAACTTTTTATATGTCTTATGTGGTTAAAACTCATACTGAGTTAAAGTTAAAAGTTGAAGTTAAAGTGGGATAGACGCTACTCACACGACATCAAACTCTGCCTGGATGGAACTCCAAGTCTAATCGAACCCGCTCAATGCATTCATCCCATAGATTTAAGTTTGATCAAGGATAAGTCAGCGATTACACCTCAATCTCAATCGCCAAATCCTCCACGTCTTGGCCTAAGTCGCTAACATTCTTCCTATCTTAGCCTCATATCTTGGTACCATCCATGTCCCAACATTAGATCCTGACATCTTTCATGCCTCGTCTCAGTCACCACATCGGCCCTAGCTCGGTCTCAGTTGTCGACATTATTTCAGTCTTGGCCTCAAATACCGACATCCTCCATGCTTCGACCTCGACTTCATCTATACTTAAACACACTTAACATCGACCTCATTTCCTGTTAGTATCCCGTGGTAGTTTTGATTTAATCAACCAAGTTAGGTTAGGTCCTGTTAGTGTTTAACCCTATGTCTAAGTGTGCAGGAGCTTAGGAGCACAGAAAGTCGAGCGGAAGATGCGGCTAGCGAGAAGGATGACACGGGAGAGAGTTGACGGGCTCGGTGCGTCTGAGGGACGAGGTGCTACGGAAGAGTACACCAACAGACGAGAAGGGTGCGCGCGGCTGTCCGAGGGACGAGAAGTCGAAGCGGAAGCCTACTCGAGGAGAAAGCCGGAAAATGGGTTCGAGTGAGCCCTATTTCGATTGGACGAAATCACCCTAGCAAACGGAGCAACATAAGAGTCTAAAAGGAGTTGTGGAGCTGCTAGAGGTGCCTTCATTGGAGTTAAAGGCGCCTTCGCGCCTTTCAGTGGAAAGCGTTGAAGGCGCCTTCAACCCACATGGAAGGCACCTTCAACCTTGATTGAAGGAGCCTTCAATCTGGTAGATTTGAACGTTGTCAAGGATAATATTTTATCATCGGTAGATAAAGTTCTATCCCTTGAAGGTGCCTTGAACCTCTATTGAAGACGCTTTCAAGATACAGATAAGATTTTGCAAGGGCTATAAAAATACTCCTGGACCTAGGAAATATATAGTAATTTCTGTATTTATTTCTTAGCTACTTTCTGAGCTTCCAACGAGTGTAAGAGGTTTCTCCACCTTCAAAGAAGGAGATCTTTAGTGCGTTTACTTGCCTTGGATTAACAACCTCCCCGGTTGTAACCAAGTAACTCTTTTGACCTCATTTTTTTTTTGTTCATTTTTTTAAATTTTTTTTTGCACTACTAATCTAAGTTAAAAGTCGAGGAAGATTTTTCTTAAACAGTCAGATCACCTCCCCTCCCTTCGGCCTACCTGGGTCAACAATTGGTATCAGAGCAAGGTTCGCTTCAGGAGGACTAACCGTCGAACGAAGCATACGAGATGGCCAGATCAAGCATCTACTCACCGAAGTTCGAGGGGGATTTCGCCAACTGGAAGAAGAAGATAGAGATATTTTTCAAACTGATTTTGATTTACTTTTAATAATGGAATTTGGTTTTGTGGCACCCGAAGGCAAAGAAAAATATCACTGGACCAAAAAGGAGCAGGCTAATTTTGTGGCAAACGGTAAAGCAGAGTTCCATCTGCTAAGCGTCTTACCGTCATAAGAAGTCAACCAGATTGGAGCCTACGAGTTTGCAAAAGAACTCTGGGAGAAATTCCTGGAACTACACGAACGAACCTCGGAGGTGAAACTAGTGAGATAGGATATGTTCAGAAACTAGATTGATGTGGATATGGTATAGGGGCAGAAGAGTAATTAAGAGAGGAAGGAGGGGCATTTTCGTCCTTCTACTATTTAGGGCTTAAGAGGGTTTCGTGGGTTTGGTTCAAGAGGGGCTTCTTCTTCGTTTGGCTCCGCCGCCAGCCCTCACGCTCCTAGCCAACGCTGACGTCGGCCGCTCCCCTCTTCTTCCTCCGGCCGCCGCCACCTCTTCTCCTCTCTCCCTCCCTTTCTTCCGCAACCAGACCGCATCTCAAGATGAAGGGGGCTTCTTCTTCGTTTGGCTCCGCTGCCAGCCCTCTCACGCTCCTAGCCGACGCCAACGTCGACCGCTCCCCTCTTCTTCCTCCGGCCACCACCTCTTCTCCTCTCTCCCTCCCTTTCTTCCGCAACCAGACCGCATCTCAAGATGAAGGAGAGGACTTTCCTGCTTCGTGTCTTGCATCGCGCCGCCACCTCTGCTCCCTCTTTCGTCGCCACCCTCAAGCAACGACCTCCACCTCTCTTCTTCCTTCTCCTCACGACGCAAGCCACAACATCTCATTTTCCTTCCTCCTCTCCATGCCTCTACCGTCGTCGGTCAGACCGATGCCAACACCAGCGAGGGCTTCTTCTTCCGCAGCTAAGAGGAACCAAGGGAGGAGCCCGTGTTTTCCTTCCTCGCTACCACCACAGCAGCGAGGGGTGTCGTCGCCGCCCCCATTCGATGCTACCTTGCCGGAGGGTCTCGCCACCATCGGGTCCTTCTTGTGCCACCTCTGCCCTTCCTCTTCTCTCTCTCTCGCATAGCTGCCTCCTGCCATCGTCGGCTTAGACGCATGCCACCAGAGCCCTCATTTGCTCCCTCACTCACGCTGCCATGCACCGACAACCCATCACCCTCCTCTTCCTCTCTTCCTGCTGCCACCATAGTTGTTAGAGTCACTGCCGGCACCTCAAATCCATTGGTCCGGTTCTCCGGCGCTCGATCCGTAGTGTTGTATGCCTCCGATGTCGATCAGGCCCCCGAGCCCTCGTTGTCATTATGTTTTGACCAGACTTGTGTGATGTTTTATGTCCCGGCCTGCGCGCTGATATTTGTATCCCAGCCCACATGACGATATTTGTATCCCAGCATGTGCGCTGATGTCTTATCTCGGCCTGTGTGCCGAGGTCACATCCAGTTTCATGCCACCGCGTTCGGCTCCGCGCCGTCAGATCTAGCTCCTCGTCCGACACATTCATCTACCCTTCCAGGTCACGACAACTAGAGCAGTGTCCCATCCGAGGGCGCCCCTACACCAGGGTACGTTTTCTGTACTCGCCCCTCATTTATTTCATTATTACATTATTAGTCTATTACTTATATATTCGTTGGATCTACCTCGAGCCTCGGGGTACCAGAGACTGGGGCGACCCATGTTAGAGTGTATACTGAAAGCCTAAGCTTTTGTAGACATTTATTTTGAATAAAGAATCACATTTGGTCAAATTATCTACATTTATTTGTAGTTGTTCAATTAATTTATATTGTAGATAACATAGTATGTGGTGTCACATACAGAAGATAATGTTATCAGTACCTTATAAATTATAAACAGTAGCTCACGACCAAGATGGAAAGGAACAAACCATTGGAAGGTCGTAGTGTAATTAGGTATTAGTTTATCTTAACTATATAATTACACTAGTACACTTAGAGTGTATTGAGTAGGACCATTAGAGGTCGTTTCTTTTATACTGACTTTATAAAGGAACAATGACCTCAGTTATTATGGAAGTGTGTGCTCTTAATCCTAATATAATAACAAGCACATATATTTGATATTTATTTCTTTAATTTATCAATGGGTGAGATTTAGTTTGATAAATCAATAAGCTCGATAAGTTGGGAAATGATATCACTTATAGTGTGTGTTGTTGATTTTAAAAGGAAACTGTGTCCTAGAAATCTAGGGTGAGAATGTCCCCAAGAGGAGCTCATAAGGATTGTCATGTTAAACCCTGCAGGTGGACTTAGTCCGACATGATAATAAGGTTAAGTGGTACTACTCTTGGACTAAGATATTAATTAAGTGAGTTGTCAGTAATTCATTTAATTAGTGGACATTCATTATCTTAAACACAGGGAGACTAACACACTCATAATAAGGAGTCCAAAAATATAATTTGGGATTAATGCGGTAGTTCAATAATAGTTCTCTAGTAGAATGAATTATTATTGATAAAATTAAGTTGTGTGTTCGAGGTGAACACGAGATGCTTAATTTTATCGGGAGACCAAAACCAATTCCTCCTCTCGGTCCCTATCGTAGCCTCTTAATTATAGAGTACTATACCCACCTATACCCACCTTCACACTCATCTAAAGGGGGCCGACCAAGCCTTGCTTGGAGCCCAAGCAAGGGGTCGACCAAACCATGTTTAGATAGGATTGATTGTGGCCGGCCCAAGCATGAGTTCAATCTATGTGTGGCCGGCCATTAGAAATAGAAAAGGAATTTTAATTTTAAATTTTTTCTTATGTGGAATATATGATTTAAAAGAGAGTTTAAAAATTAAAATATTTCTTTTTATAAGATTCTACAAAAGATTAAGAGAAGAGTTAAATCTCTTTCCTTATTTGTAGATTAAAAGGTTGATTTTAATTTTGGTAAAAACTTTCCTTATAAATTATTACCATGTTGAAAAGATAAATTTTAAAATTATAGAAATTTCTTTTTATAGCATCAATTATGAAGGGATTATTAAATAGAAATTTTATTTTAAAATTTTTCTGGAAGCAAATTAGGAAGCTTTAATTTTTCTAGCGAAAAATTTCCTTGTTTGCTTATTTTGACGTGGCCGGCCATATGCATTAAGAAAAGGATTTTAATTTTAATTAATTAAAATTTTCCTTTTCAATGGCAAAATAATTAAGGAAGATTTTATTAAATTTTCCTTATTTGCCAAAGCTAAGGATTATAAAAGAGGGGGTTTGGGTGCCTTCATGGATACAACCTCTATTCTATTTTTCTCCCTCTTTTTCTTCCTTGGTGTGGCCGGCTTCTTCAAATTCTCTCCTCTCCTTGGTGTGACCGAATCTCTCATCTTTCTTGGAGATCAAGTGGTGGTCGGATCTTAGCTTGGAGAAGAAGGAGAGAAAACTTGCATCCCTTGGAGCTTGGTTGGTGGAAAAGGTTCTTCATCCTTTGGAAGTTTTGTGCTTGGCCGAAACTTGAAGGAAGGAGAAGAAGGTGCTAGGTGGTTCTCGTCTCGGAAGATCGTTGCCCACACGACGCCCGAGATTAGAAGAGGAATACAGTAGAAGATCAAGAGGTCATTATTCACAAAGAAAGGTATAACTAATAATTATTTTTCGCATCATGTTAGTTTTGTTTATTTGTAAAAATACCAAATACAAGAGGCATGCAATTCTAGTTTTTCGAATTAGTTTTCGAAGTTGTGTTCTTTTGTTTTTTTTCTTTTCCTTGTTATTTGATTGTTCTTAGCGGTTAACCTAGGGTTACTATGGGAAGGTTAAATATTTAATTTCCTTAAAAGGCTTTGTCTAGTCGGTGGTGGTTGCTCCCATATCCAAGAAGGCCAAGTATCTCGCCATGCAGTACTGGAAGCTGATTTTGGAAATAGATATTTAATTGTCTTCGTGGCCTAGGTGATTTGGATCGAACGTGTTAAGTTCCGCAGGAGATCCAAATCTAAACCTAAAAGAACAAATAAATTAAACTTAGGATCAAACGTGTTAAGTTCCACAGGCGATCCAAGTTTAATTTAAAAGAATACATGGTAGCTAGGAAAAGGTTCAGACCTTTGTACAAAATTTTTGTACAGTGGAACCATTAGGTTTTCCGAGTAGCAACCAACAATTGGTATCAGAGCTAGGGTTTTGCCTTTGTGTATTTTGTATTAGTTTAATTATGCACATGTCATACATAATTTAGGCAGGATAATAGTAGAATGTGCTAACTTTGTGGATGCATGATCCAACTATTATGGCTTATAGTTATTGTGTGTGTGATTGGACCCTTGGACATGTCAAGGGCATTTTATTGTGTGTGCATAATTGTATTATAAAATACAGCAGGAGCTGTATTTAGTTTTATTAGGATTTTATTTTTGATCTAGATACATGTACATTCCTTCGAGGAATAAAGGATCGAAAAATGTAAAATTCTATTTATGTCGCGAATCGAATCTTGAAAGGCGTGGAACCTTTTGAGGACCAGAGGCGCAGCGGAACAAGGAGCAAGATGGATGCGACAACTAGACCCAGTGGCGGTGGCCAAAAATGGCAGCAGCTAGGGATGACAACACGGAGGACAACAATAGATAAAAGTCATAATAGTTGAAAATTAGTTTTTCTATTTATTACTTTTATGCTGTGTTGTGTGTGCTTGTTAGTATGCATGTTAAGTAGGCTAGCATAGTCAAAATTCCTCACTTTAAATAACTAAGTGGGAGAGGGATTTTAAATAAATTCCACGGTCTCCATTACTGGTTTGTAAGTGATGCAAACAAGCTTGCGCGTTGGCTCTGAGTGCCTTCCTCCATATCGGATGAGTTTGTTTATGGATCACTAGATTAAACTTCCATTTTGGATGACTATAGGAAATTAATTAAGAGCGTGTGATCTTCCCCATCGGAAGGGGCACAATCTTATTAATGGACTTAGTGTCAAGTAATGGTATACACTTAGACACGTCTAATAGTATCCTCCCCATCGGAGTCACTGTTATTATTCGTGTGACCAAAGGAAACCAACTATTAATTTTATTTGTCAAAAAGTTAGGTTGACAAGATAATAAAATTAATGGGTTACACCCTCCTTTTACAAATGTTGAATTTGTATACGTCCACACTATCGTGGCATACAAAATTCATGGTGTTTTGAGGTGTTGGTTAATTTAAAATAGTATTGTTTGAGGATTCAATATTATTCTAAATTTAGAGTTCTGACCAAAAGTTATTTGTGATTCTTAGGATGACTTTCAACCCACTAGCCATTATACTAAAAGAGAACAGACTTACTGGTCCTAACTACATGGATTGGAAAAGGAACCTGGACATTGTTCTTACTACTGAAAGCTATAAGTTTGTACTGACTGAGCCTTGCCCTGATGCACCCAATGGTGAATCTACCCAAGAGGAGATTGAGTATCATAAGAAATGGGTAAAAGTAGATGAGATGGCGTGGTGTTACATTTTGGCTTCAATGTCAAATGTATTGCAACATCAGCATCAAGATTTACCAACAGCTTATGATATTATGAACAATCTCAAGGAACTCTTTGGTCACTAGGATCGGGCCTCTAGGCAAGAAGCCATGAGAAATTTAATGACGGCCACCATGCAAGAGGGTACTCCTGTGAGGGATCATATCCTAAAGATGATGGCTTATCTAAACGAAATACAAATCCTTGGAGGAGAAATTGATGGGGAAACCCAGATCGATATGATCCTCCAAACGCTACTTAGAATTTTTGAGCAATTCCGCCTAAATTATAATATAAATAAAAGGGTATATTCATTGGCGGAACTACTGACAGAACTTCAGGCAGCAGAAGGTTTGTTTCGTCACAATTCTCAGATTCACTATGCTGAAAATGGTTCTACTTCTAAACCGAAAGGTAAGAAGAAGAAGAAACAAGTTAGCTCAGCAAAGAAGGTGAATAAATCTCAGAGTACAGGACCTAAAGCTGGTGTGAAGAAGCCGAAGGGCAAGTGTTTCATCTGCAAGCAGTCAGGGCATTGGAAGGCGGATTGTCCTCGTAAGAATCAAAACAACAAAGGTATATCTCATGCTCTAGTTGTTGAAACATATTTAGAGGTATTATCTACCAGCACCTGGTGTGTAGATACGGGAGCCACTGATCATGTCTGCAATTCTTTGCAGGGGTTCCAGGAAACCCGACGACTATTTGAATGAGAGATAACCGTCTACATGGGCAATGCTACTAAGGTAGCGGCTGTTGCAGCGGGAGACGTCTACTTATCTTTTGATAGGAATAGAAAATTGGTTTTAAGAAATTGTCTTTATGTACTCAGTTTAGAAAGAATTTAATTTCAGTTTCTAAACTGTATTTGGATGGATATTCTATTTTCTTTAATAGCAATGTAGTTATAAAGAGAAATAAAGTGATTATTTGTTCTGGTGCATTAGTTGGCAATTTATATACTTTAAATCTAATTTCTTCCACAAAGAAAAATATGAAAATCTATAACACATCTTCTAACTCTAATAAGAGAAAACAACCTTCGGAAATGAACCAAGCGTATCTTTGACATCTAAGACTTGGTCATATTAACTTAAGTAGGATTCAAAGGCTTATAGCCGATGGACTCTTGGGTTCATTAGAGTTGGAAAATTTTTCCAACTTATGAATATTGCTTGGAAGGTAAAATGACCAAGAGGCTTTTTAAGGCCAAGAGGTATAGAGCTAAAGAAGCATTAGAATTGATTCATTTTGATTTGTGTGGTCCTATGTCTATCCAGGCGAGAGGTGGTTTTGAATATTTTGTCTCTTTTATAGACGATTATTCAAGATACGGATACATTTACCTAATGCGCCGCAAGTCCGTGTGCTTTGATAAGTTCAAAGAGTACAAGGCTGATGTGGAGAAACGACAAGGTAAAAGTATCAAGACACTACGGTCTAATCGTGGTGGTGAATACCTCTTAGGAGAGTTTAGTGTTGGTACAGCGGAGGCCGGCAAGAGGGGGGTGAATTGCTGAAAACAAAAAGTAACTATACCCTCCTCGTTCTTTCAACTCAGTTAGTGCAATAGTTAACAAAATAATAAAACAGTAAAAGAAAGATACAGAAGAATTAACCTAGTTACAACCAAGGAGGTTGTTAATCCAGGGCAATAGAAGCGCACTAAAAGAAACTCTCCTTTGCTGAAGGCGGAGAAGCCTTTTACACTTTCAAAAGCTCAGAACTATTGCTAGGAAACACTACAGATTGAATGCTTGAGTTGTTGTACAATTCCTAGCTCCAGGGGCCTTTAAATAGCCTCTGGAAATTCTATCCCGAGGGTCCAAGGCGCCTCCAACAAGGTTCAAGGCGCCTCCACATCTCGGTCAGCGGATAGAACTCTATCCGAACGCAAACGGTCATGTTGACCTGTTGAAGGTGCCTCCAACCTGGCTGAAGGCGCCTTCAACCTGGTTGAAGGCGCCTTCAAGCTGGAGGCGCCTCCAGTCAGGTTAGAGGCGCCTCCAAGCTGGCAGCTCAGCTCTTTTAACTTCGTTTCCAGCTTGTTGCGACTTTCGATGCTCCGATCTTTTGGGTGATTGTGGCCAACCGAAATAGGGCTCACCCGAACCCAATTTCCGGCCTTCCTCGACCAGCCTTCCGTCCCGTCTTAACGTCCCTCGAACGCCGCGCACGCTCTTCACGCCCACCGGAGTACTCTTCCGCAGCTCTCTCATCCTTCGGACGCACCGAGCCCGTCGGCTCCCTTCCCGTGTCGTCCTTCTCGCTAGCTGCGTCTTCCGCTCGACTTCCTGTGCTCCTAAGCTCCTGCACACTCAGACACAGGGATCAAATACAACGCAGGACCTAACCAACTTGGTTGATCACATCAAAACTACCACGGAGTCCAACAATCTCCCCCTTTTTAATGTGCATCAACCCAAGTTCAAGTTAGGGACAACATAGACATAAATAGAAATTTTAAAGGTAAATTACTAGACAAACAGGTTAAGTATAATTTTGCAATAAATAAAATTGCAACACCTTTTTTTTAAAAAAATTTGCAATAAGTAAACATTTAAAATTTTATCTTCCCCTTGTTTAACTTCCCCTTGAACTTGTACCTTTCTCTCCCCCTTTGATCACAGCAAAAATGGGGTTAAGAAAATATGAAACAAATAACTTAAGTTAAGGGAAAAAACGATTTTTTTTTTTTTTCAAAAAAAAAATTCTAAGTCAAATTTTTGAATTTTCAGAAAAAAATTTTCTAAGTCAATATGAATTTTTTAAAAAAATTTCTAAGTCAAAATGAATTTTCTAAAAATTTCTAAGTCAAATTTTTGAATTTTCAGAAAATTTTTTTTTTACCGTAATATGAATTATTAAAAAAAAAAATCTAAGTCAAAATGAATTTAAAAAAAAAATTCTAAGTCAAATTTTTTGAATTTTCAGAAAAATTTTCTAAGTCAATAAAAAAAAAATTCTAAGTCAAATTTAAATTTTTTAATTTTCACAATCTGACTTTTTAGAATTTTAAAAAGATTTAAAAACTTTTAAAGTATTATTTGATTCTAGTTTAATGCTTTTTCAGAAAGTTAATTAAACATTTTCTTTCAATATTTTAGCTTCCAGGTCGTGACGAGGCACTAGGCCTTCTTGGTTATTGGAGCAACAACCACTTCCTTAGACAAAGCTTCCATAAAGAATTTCAATGTTTAATTTTCTCACTTTAAGCTTTTAATTTTTGAAAAATTAATTAAGCACAGATTTTGGAACCCAATAGAGGTTCCTTCCTACAGGATTATTCAAAAATCTAGGGGGTACATAGTTTCTTAGTATTTTTATAAGTTGACCTTGATGCTTCCTTATATACCAATTTAATTTACCATAAGTTCTAATTTTTTACTTTGGAAATTTCTTTAAGCATGCATCATTTTTCAATTTTTCAATTTCTAATTTTAAATTTTCATTTTCTGATTTTAGATGATCATACATGTCTAACGGCCATGCTCTTGCTAAGTTCAACTTTAGTTCAGCATTCTCTTTTTCTAATTGATCTAACTCTTTAGAAAGAGACTTGATAAATTTGAAAGATTGAGTTGGGGTTAGATTGCGTACCTTACTTACCTGGTCTGGTAACGCTCCCCCTTCACTGCTGCTTTCTTCTTCTGATGTTCCTCCCCCTTCATCGATGCTCATCTCTAAGCCTGAGTCTTCTTCCGGTTGATGGTTCGCCAATAGCGCTAACCCTGAGAATTCTTCGATGTCCGACTCAGAGGTTGATGAATCTGACCAAGTAGCCTTCAGATTCTTATGCTTGGAGGGTTCTGGTTTCTTGTATTTTGGCTTTGCCCTTTCTTTCTCCTTTCTCTTTAGCTTTGGGTAGTCATCTTTGATGTGTCCCTCTTCATTGCAGTTGTAGCAGCGAACCGTCCTCTTCTTTCGATGATGCCTCTGCGATTTAAATTTATTAGTACTAAAAAACTTATTGAAGCGTCTTACCATTAGTGCCGCTTCGGATTCGTCGACTAAGGCTTCGGAGTCAGAACTGTTCATCTTTGCCTTTAAGGCAATGTTCTGACTTGTCTTCTCTGCTCCGTTGGGTTCTGAAACTCGAGATTCGTGAAGTTCAAAAGTTGAAAATAATTGTTCTAACGTACTTACCTCGAGGTCCATAGAGATGTAGTACGCATCTACTAAGGAGGCCCACTCTGGAGTTCTCGGGAAGGCATTAAGCGCATATCGGATAGAATCCCGGTTGGTTACCTCTTCTCCAAGGTTCGTTAGTTGCGTTATCAGCTCCTTGATTCTCGCCTGGAGTTGCGCTACCTTCTCGCCTTGGTTCATCCGGAGGTTCGTTAACTGGTTCCGGAGGATGTCGCGCTTCGCTAGCTTCGCTTTGGAAGTACCTTCGTGTAGCTCCAAGAATTTTTCCCAAAGATCTTTCGCTGAGTCGTAGCTTCCGATCCGATTTACTTCTTGTTGTGGCAGCACACTAAGCAGGTGGAACTCCGCCTTTCCGTTGGCGACGAAATCGGCTTGCTCCTTCTTGCTCCATGTGTTTTCTTCTTTGTCTTTCGGCGCTGCAAAACCATATTTCATTGTAATAAGAATATCAAAATCCATTTTAAAAAATACCTCCATTTTGCGCTTCCATGTGGCGAAGTCTCCGTCGAACTTCGGGGGATGGATGTTCACTCCGGCCATCGTCTTGATCGTAGTGCTTCAGTTGGCGGTTAGTCCTTCTGAGGCGATCTGGCTCTGATACCAATTGTTGGTACAGCGGAGGCCGACAAGAGGGGGTGAATTGCTGAAAACAAAAAGTAACTATACCCTCCTCGTTCTTTCAACTCAGTTAGTGCAATAGTTAACAAAATAATAAAACAGTAAAAGAAAGACACAGAAGAATTAACCTGGTTACAACCAAGGAGGTTGTTAATCCAGGGCAATAGAAGCGCACTAAAAGAAACTCTCCTTTGCTGAAGGTGGAGAAGTCTTTTACACTTTCAAAAGCTCAGAACTATTGCTAGGAAACACTACAGATTGAATGCTTGAGTTGTTGTACAATTCCTAGCTCCAGGGGCCTTTAAATAGCCTCTGGAAATTCTATCCCGAGGGTCCAAGGCGCCTCCAACAAGGTTCAAGGTGTTGATACAGTCTGACCTGGCTGTTGTTTTGATGTTGACACTGATTTAAGTTTGTATCAGATGTTATTTGAACTCGGATTGATTACTGATCAAGGTTGATCGTGTGGAAGGGAAAAGTCCAAGTTGGAAACTTGGCACGCGAAGTCGGAGAGGGCTTGGTAGCTCGTTCTTCGGACTAGGTCAGAGAGGGCTCGGTAGCTCGTTCTCTGGACCTGACGGAGTCGGAGAGGGCTCGGTAGCTCGTTCTCTGGACCTGATGAAGTCGGAGAGGGCTCGGTAGCTCGTTCTCCGGACTAGGTCAGAGAGGGCTCGGTAGCTCGTTCTCTGGACCTGACGAAGTCGGAGAGGGCCCAGTAGCTGTCCCTGACGACGAAGTCGGAGAGGGCTCGGAGCCTGCTCTCCTGACCAGGTCGAGAGGGCCTCAGCTCTCGACCGCAGTCGAGAGGGCCCGGCACTGCCTCCTGACTAGGTTAGAGAGGGCTCGGAGCTCGTTCTCCGGACGAATTAGGTCGAGAGGGACCTAAGTGGACATGGTACATTGGATCGGTCGGCAGATCGGATGCCTCATACTGGATCGGTCTCCAGACTGATCCAGTGAAACTGTGAAACTGAGTTTCCATGGATCGGTCTGGTGACCGATCAGGAAACACTCAGTAGCACACTGAGTGTAATCTGATCGGTCTGGTGACCGATCAGGAAACACTCAGTAGCACACTGAGTGTAATCTGATCGGTCTGCGGACCGATCAGGAAACACTCAGTAGCACATTGAGTGTAATCTGATCGGTCTGCGGACTGATTAGGAGATGCGATTGTGAAGAGAAGAAGGAAGGATCGGTCATGGAGACCGATCCAACTGCGGCCTGATCGGTCTCCACGACCGATCAGGTAAGCTGTGGACCGATCAGGATATGTCCTGATCGGTCCGTGGATCGGTCTGGTGACCGATCCACACACAATCGTTTTGTTCGATGTTTATGCGATTCCTCCACTGCATCTAATTTGCCTGATATATGTGATATAACCCTCTGTGCTGTTAGCTTTTGAGTTTGCAGGATCACAGGTATCATTCAGAGCTTAATTTCAAATTAAGTCCATAAGAGGAATACGACAAATGACCTTTCTGCTGTGATTCGCGGCGCATGGTGTATTTGAAGCAACAACGGCTACTGGTGTGATCTGGCTGCGATCAGCTCGACTCCTGGTAATTGGTTCGAGCTCAGAAGACACCAGTGAAGACTGTGATTTCATTGGTGTGAGTTCAGAGAACCAGGTAAGGAGGAAGAGGGATTGGCTGCAGCGATGATTTGATGCAGATTTACCACGATTCGTGACAGCAGAGAACAGGGGCTTAAGAAGCAGAAAACAGCGAGAGGAAAGAGATACAGAAGAAGCAAGCAAGAAAGTAAAAAAGTTCTGTTGATCGTTCTTGAGCTCTCATGTGAAAAACTACGATCTGTGAGTTCCTGTTTCCACTGATCCTCGCGTGGTTGTAAGCATTAGTTCATTCTTCTTTGCCATCTAGATCTGTAAGTCTTGTGCTTTAACATATATATTCCTTGAGACTTTGTGGAGAGGTTACTCCACCGAGAAGGAGGATCTTTAGCCGGAATTTATCCGGGGTGCGATCTACCTAAGATCAAGGAGTCGTCCACCTTACGGACACGCCAAGGAGTAGGGGCAAGTTATCCCCGAACCTCGTAAATCAGTGTGTTAGTGTGTTTGTTTCCTTCTTGTTTTAGTTTTCTAATTCCGCTGTGCTAACAAGTTTTTGTAGAAAGTTTTTGTCTAAGTTTTTAAGAGGCTATTCACCCCCCTCTAGCCATCTAAGATCCTAACAAGTGGTATCAGAGCCTGGTGCTCTTCATCTGGACTAACATTCCAAGGAGCAACAAGATGGCCATGAAGGAAGGATTCAGCACCAACAGACCACCCTTCTTCGATGGAACAGATTTCCAGTATTGGAAGAGCCGCATGGAGTATTACCTCAAGACTGATATCTCCATGTGGTTCTCGGTCAAGGAAGGATTCACACCACCAAAGGACGAAGAAGGTAAGGAACTCGATTCATCAAGGTGGTCTACTGAACAAACTCGTAAAGGGCAAGCCGATGCCAAGGCAGTAGTCACCTTACAATGTGGGATTGCCAAGGACCAACTCGTCAAGGTAGGTCCATTCTCGAGTGCAAAAGATTTATGGAACAAGCTTATTGAGCTCCAAGAAGGAACTCATGATTCTCGGATAGCCAAGAGGGACCTATTCTTGAATCAACTCCAAAATCTCACCATGAAGGAAAACGAAACGGTAAGTGAACTACATGGGAGGTTCAAGGAAATCATCAATGGTTTACATTCCGTAGATGAACGCGTGGAGAATCGCGATCTAGTAAGGTACGCTCTTAAATCCTTTCCAAGGAATGCCTTGTGGTCATTTATGGTAGATGCCTACAAGGTTTCCAAGGATCTTTCCATTGTTAAATTAGACGAATTCTTTTGTGAAATGGAACTTCATGAACTTGCTAACAAAGGTCAAAGGGAGAAAGGTATAGCTTTGGTTGCAGGAGAAAAGAGCAAGGATGGGAGAAGAAAGAAAGAAAAGAAGAAGGAAAAAGAGATCCCTTCATCTTCATCCTCCTCCGAGTCCGATGATGAAGGTGGATCATCATCAAGCGAGATGGCAAATTTTGTGAGGAGGATCATGAGAAGAAGCAGGAGATACAAAGGTAAAACTGTAGATCAAAATATTGATAAGTCTAACGTTACTTGTTATGAGTGTAGCAAGAAAGGTCACTACCGGAGTGAGTGTCCAAAACTCAAGAAGGAGGAACGGGCCAAGAAGGAGGAGGAAAGGGCCAAGAAAAAGAAAGCCCTCAAAGCCACATGGGATGAGTCTTCCTCAAGCTCATCGGAGGAGGAAGAGAAGAAGGAGAAGAGTACTCGGCAATTGGCACTCATGGCAAGGGAGGAGTCCGAGTCCGAGAGTGATGACTCAAGCACTTCAGTCGCGGCTTCATCATCTTCGGATGATGAAGAGGTAACCTCTTCTCACTTAGAAAAATGTTATAAGACTATTACACATTTGTCTACCTTGCTTAAAAAATCAAAAACAGAAAATAAATCATTAAAAGAAGAAGTAGAAAACTTGAGAGCTCTTAGGGAAGATGAGGTTGATGACCTACATCTAGAGCTCCTTGAGGATGAGAACAAGGCCTTGAAGGGTGAAGTTGAGAAACTCAAGAAAATGCTTGAGAAATTCTCAACTAGCTCTAAGACCTTAGACATGATTCTAAATGCCCAAAGGGCGGTCTACAACAAGGCTGGATTAGGATACCAACCTAAGGAGTCTAGCTTTATTTCTTTAGTGTCAAGAACCCAATTTCATAGATCGCATGTTTCTAGGGTTCATGAGACTAGGAAGAAGGTAACAAAAGCATGGGTGCCTAAGTCTTTCATTGTAGATGCATTAGGTCCCAAGATTTGGGTACCTAAAACATCTATCTTTCATGTCTTGTAGGCATTGGTAAAAGGGGAGCGTCTATCAACTTGGTTTGTTGATAGTGGATGCTCCAAGCACATGACCGGGGACAAGTCACTATTTTCTACCATTCAAAACAAAAATAGAGGTAATGTGTCATTTGGTAACAATGGTAGTCTTAAGGTTATAGGAGTTGGAGACATTCATATATCCAAATGCCTCCAAATCAAGAATGTCCTTCTAGTCAAGGGGATGACTTTTAATCTCCTAAGTGTCAGTCAATTGTGTGATACGGGTTACACAATTGAGTTTCATTAGAGTCAATGTCTAGTCAAAAACATTGACACACTTGACACGGTACTAGTAGGCACAAGGGTAGATAACATTTATCAAGTTTCTTTTAAAAGTGCTACTAATGCTCTTGCTAAGTGTTTCATGTCAAAAGAAGAAGAATCTTGGCTTTGGCATAGGAGGTTGGCTCATGTGAACATGAAGAATATCCGGAAGCTGGTCAACAAAGGTTTAGTGCGAGGCTTACCAAGCATCAAGTACTAAAAGACCAAATTGTGTGATGCATGTCAGAAGGGTAAGCAAACTAAAGCGCCTCATAAAGGTAAAAGCGTTGTAAGTACAACTACTGCCTTAGACTTATTACATAAGGATTTGTTTGATTGTAGTAGTGTTATTTCATTAAATGGAAGTAGATACTGTTTAGTGATTATTGATGACTTTACTAGGTATACATGGACCTTCTTTTTGAAAACTAAGGATCAAACCATAGATATTTTTATTTCCTTTTGTAGAAGAACTGAAAATGAAAAATCAACAACAATTAAAACCATTAGAAGTGATCATGGTGGGGAATTTCAAAATCATAGGTTTTTAGAATTCTGTCAAGAAAAGGGATATAGGCATGAGTTCTCTACTCCAAGGACCCCACAACAAAATGGGGTTGTGGAGAGAAAGAACCGAGTCTTACAAGAGGCTGCACGAAGTATGCTCAATGAGTACTCACTACCGAGTTACTTATGGGCTGAAGCTGTAAATACAGCTTGCTATGTGCAAAACCGAATCCTGATACATAGGTTTTTAGGAAAGACTCCCCATGAACTTTGGTTTGGAAAACCCCCTACAATTAAACATCTTAGGGTGTTTGGTTGTAAGGTGTTTATTTTGAACACCAAGGACCATCTTGAAAATTTTTTGACCAAAGCTGATGAAGGGATACTGGTCGGGTACTCGCTCACCAGCAAAGCCTATCGAGTCTACAACAATAGGACTAAATTGATTGAAGAGTCCTCTGATGTAGCGTTTGAAGAAATCCCTAACTTAAATGATCAATCAAGGGATGTAGGAGAAATTCAATTTGAACTTAGAAGACTAAGTTTGAATGATCGAAACATAGAAAGAGTCGAAGTTGACTCTGATGATGGTGAGCAAAGGCAATAAAGAACTCAATCTGATCCTTTGCCTGATATTGAGTCCTTGCCTGTGCCTAGTGAGACCATTTATGAGGCACCACCAACACCAAGACAATCTAGGACAGCCACTAGTCATCCCCAAGACCAAATTGTGGGAGACATTCAACAAGGGGTTAGGACTAGGTCATTCTTTAGAAATGAGTCTAATGAAGTCGCATTGATTTCATAGATTGAACCAAAATTAGTTGACGAGGCATTGCACGATCCTGATTGGATCTTAGCTATGCAAGATGAGTTAGGTCAATTTGAAAGGAGCCAAGTGTGGGACTTAGTTCCTAGACCTAAGAAGACCACCATTATTGGAACTAAATGAGTCTTCAAAAATAAGTTAAATCAAAAGGGAGAAGTTGTAAGAAACAAGGCAAGACTTGTAGCCAAGGGCTATAGTCAAGTCGAAGGTCTCGATTATGATGAGACTTATGCTCCCGTGGCCCGATTAGAGTCCATTCGTTTGATGCTAGCTTTTGCTGCACATAGAGGTTTCAAGCTCTATCAAATGGATGTTAAATCTGCCTTCTTAAATGGCTTTATTAAAGAAGAAGTCTATGTTGAACAACCACCGGGGTTTGTGAATACCGAAGCTCCAAACCACGTGTACAAGCTCAAGAAAGCACTTTATGGGCTTAAACAAGCACCACGAGCTTGGTACGAAAGGTTGTCAACATATTTACTAGAAAAGGGTTTTGTAAGAGGCCAAATAGACCCAACACTATTTCTGCGTAGAGATAGTGAAAACATTTTTGTAGCCCAAGTGTATGTCGATGACATAATTTGTGGCTCAAATAACAAGGGCATTTGAATGAATTTATTTCTCACATGGAAAGTGAGTTTGAGATGAGTCTAGTAGGAGAATTGACTTTCTTCCTTGGACTTGAAATCAAGCAAACTCGAGATGGAATTTATGTCCATCAAACGAAATACACTCAAGAGATGCTCAAAAAATTCAACATGAGTGACTCTAAGGAAGTGTCCACTCCAATGGCGACAAACACTCGTCTTGACAATGATGAGAGTGGGAAACTAGTTGATCTAACGCAATATAGAAGCATGATCGGTAGTCTTCTATATCTCACAGCTAGTCGACCGGACATACTTTTTGCTGTGGGCATATGCGCTAGATATCAAGTTTGTGCCAAGGAATCTCATTTAACTGCAGTTAAGAGAATTCTAAGATATCTCAAGGGAACAATTAGAGTAGGACTGTGGTACCCTCGTACGGAGTCTTTTGATTTGATAGGCTATACCGATTCCGATTATGCTGGATGCAAATTGGATCGGAAAAGCACTAGTGGGGGTTGCCAATTTTTAGGATCATCGTTGATTAGTTGGTCAAGTCGGAAGCAACATTGTGTTGCTCTCTCCACGACCGAGGCTGAATACATTGCCATGGGAGAGAGTGTATCACAATTGTTGTGGATGGTTCACACTCTAGAAGATTATGGACTTTCATATAAAGGAGTGCAAGTGTTGTGTGACAACATTAGCACAATAAACCTAACGAAAAATCCAGTCCATCATTCTATGACCAAACACATTGAAGTGCGTCATCACTTCATTAGAGATCACGTAGCTAGGGGAGACATTGCACTCACATATGTTGAGTCAAAGTCAAACTTAGCCGATATTTTCACCAAACCCCTTCCGGAAAATGAATTTAGTCATTTAAGGAGGGAATTGGGAATGTGTTTGGCTCAATAAGTCATTTTGACCACATCATGATCAATAAGGACCATTAAAATGACAAGAGAAATTGGAAAATTAATTTGGGCAACTTGGGGACATCTCACACAAACTATAAGGTTTAACAAAATAATTTTGTTTGCTAGAAATGGGGTGAGATGCTAGGATCAACCAAATTATTCAAAATGTATCATGCATCCCTTGAATAATTAGGTTGAAGAGACATAAATTGAGTATGGGGAAGGCCATTACATAATTCATGTGTATTTGGCTCCTAGATCTTACTCATATATTCCAACCAAGGAATCTTGGTTGGATCTGTGTCTAGAAATCATCAAACCTGGTTAATGTGTTGATTGATACCCGTGATTGATACCTTCCTGATTTTGATTGAAAATAGGACAAGTTGGTGAAGAAATTTGACATATTTTGACAAACTTGTAACTACTCATAGGAAGGATATATCGTGAACCGATAGCCTGAGTCAGATTTATTACCTTGGTTCACTATAAATCATAGTTTCAGCAAACAACTAAAACAAACTTCTCTTTTGAAACTTTGAGATTCAACACATTTGTTATGAAGTGTCTGAAACTTTCGAGCCCTTGATAATTCAAAATCATTAGAGCTCATCATTAGGAAATATTCATTGGTATCACTGAATATAATTTGTGGGCTCTTCAGATCCTAGGTTCTGAACTTGGAAGTTGTTGAACCAAGTTTCAGAGCCGTCGATACGAATTTCAGAGACTAAAGTCACTAATTATCAGACACTGATCAGTCTCTACGACCGATCAGGAGAGTTCTTCGATATCCGATCGGTCTGCAGACCGATCAGTGGTTCTGGCATGTATCAGCAGTTACTGATCGACTTCTGATCGGTCCGGGGACCAATCAGGAGCTTCTCTGATCGGTCTCCACGACCGATCAGGAGGCTTGGCACGCTGATCCACCTCTGATCGGTCTGGGGACCGATCAGGAGGCTCCCTGATCGGTCTCCACGACCGATCAGGAGGCTCTACCTCTGATCCACCTCTGATCGGTCCAGGGACTGATCAGGAAGCTCCCTGATCGGTCTCCGAGACCGATCAGAACACTCCCTGACCGATCAGGACGTTCCCTGATCGGTCAGGATTTCTCCTGATCGGACAGCCGTCCGATCATTTCATCAACTGTATACCCATCAGTAAACCATTAAAACTTCCCGATCTCTTCTTTTCCTCTTTCACGCGGAACCCTAGCCGACTCCTTCCCTCACCTCACTCCTTCTCTTCTCGTTGCACGCGGACCTCTAGCCGAACCCTAGCTGAAGCTCTAGCCCTCCGAAACTCTAGCCAAAAGTTCAATGGCACCAAGGTAACTCTCTACCTCTCTAGAACTTTGGCAGTTTGGTTTCATTTCTCACCATATATGTTTTTTTTTTGGTGCTGGTGGCTCCGGTGCTCACTCATTGCCCCAATTTACCACTTTGTTAACCCTTAGAAAGAAAGCAGTGGGTGAAGGGACTTCTAAATCTAAGTCACCTGAGAAATCCAAATCCCAGGCACCCTCCCGACCTCAACCTTCCTCTTCTTCAAGATTCCCGAACCACCAGTTTGAGCAAGCATTTCAACAGAGGACATTCAAGCTGCTTCCATGTCGATCTGTGGATCGAAAGTACATGGATGAATTTTGTCCCTCTGTATCCGAAACCCTAGCCTATTATAAACTTGACTCGGTAGTCTACTTAGAAAGGGACATCAACCTTGACCTAGTTTCTGAGTTCTATAACAATCTTCATCAGAACAGTGATGGTGTTTATAAAACCTGAGTTGCCAAAAGAACTATCGATTTCTCCATCAGAGAATTCTTTGGGTATCTAGGTTGTCGTATGTGTTCAGGAGATCCTTTTCCTATTTATCCTGATTTACCAGAGTCATTACCTCCTCCACTTGATGTATCACTTGACTCTATCTATGAGTATTTCTTTGGACACCCTAGACCTGATGGATTAGATGAGCTAGATGTTGACTTCCCTACTTTTGCAGCCTTGAGATTATCTCCTCAAGACTACATTCTTTTTAAGATTGTCACGAACTGCCTTCTACCTATCACATCTAAACCATTATCAGAGATCCGACCATACCACTGTCTTATGCTTTATGGTTTACGTCGGCGTCTCGATTTTGATATCATGTCGAGCATCTATTCTTCTATCATCTCCTATTCTCAGCCTAGCAGCTCCACTGTTTATATGCCTTATGGGCATATAATTACTGATTGGCTCGAGACCCTTCAGGTTGATGTCTCTAAGGGTAGAATAGTCAAAATGGTCAGGTAGGATTGCCGACTTGGGAAACGGACATTTTCCAAGTCTGGCATCATAGGGCAAAATGGGGATGTTCGGTGGAAAGATGGGAGAACACTAGGTGAGTTACCACGGGGACCTCCACGACAGGTTGCTCCTGTTGCTGCTCCTCCTGCTGCTGACGATGGAGAGGCCGATCCTGATCTGCGCTGGCAGATCGCCGAGCTGGAGAGTCGCTTTGATCGGCACGATGAGCTGATGGCTGCTGAGCTTCATGGACTGCGTGTTCGGATGGACCAGCGCTACGATGATTTACGCAGTCAGCAGTTGGTGATGCAGCAGCTGCTTCTGGGCTGGATGGCCAACTACCCACCTCCACAGCATTTCTCGGGCCATCCACCTTCGAGCTCCAGCATGCCGCCTCAGGGTTACGAGCCTCCCGCGGATGATGATGATGTTCCTCATGTTGAGGAAATTGATTGATACATTCTATGTGTTATTTTGTCTGTCTGTGTGTTGGATGATATTTGTTGGATATCTTTGTCTGACCTGGATACTTATGCTACTCATATATTTTTGCTATTCATTTGTCTATTTCTCATTTTTTCTTATGCTTCAGTTCATATTAATATGTTGTTCCTATGCCATGACTTGATTATATCTTATCTCTTTCTTACTGTCGCATAGTACACTTCGAGGGAACTCTAGGTGCATTAAGAAAAGACAGTATGGGTTAAGGGGGAGTCTTTTGAGTCTTATCACCCCATTCGCACCTTTTCGGTGTTTGACAAAGGGGGAGAGATATCTAAGTTTAGAGGTGTATGAAGGTTTGATTTTAGGAGAGAAGATAACGGGGAGGATCTTGACTCTCGTTATTGACTTCCTTACATCATGGTATATTCATCTTAGGGGGAGGATCTTGATTCCCCTAAAATTATGAAAATAAGAACATTTCTGATCTAAACTTAAATCGTGTTGTCAAACAACAAAAAGGGGGAGATTGTTGATACAGTCTGACCTGGCTGTTGTTTTGATGTTGACACTGATTTAAGTTTGTATCAGATGTTATTTGAACTCGGATTGATTACTGATCAAGGTTGATCGTGTGGAAGGGAAAAGTCCAAGTTGGAAACTTGGCACGCGAAGTCGGAGAGGGCTTGGTAGCTCGTTCTCCGGACTAGGTCAGAGAGGGCTCGGTAGCTCGTTCTCTGGACCTGACGAAGTCGGAGAGGGCTCGGTAGCTCGTTCTCCGGCCGGGAGGGCCTCGGTAGCTCGTTCTCGGACCGACAAAGTCGGAGAGGGCTCGATGGCTCGTTCTCCGGACTAGGTCGAGAGGGCTCGCCTGCTCGTTCCGGACTTGGCAAGTCGGAGAGGGCCTGTGTAGCTCGTTCTCCGGACCAGGCCGAGAGGGCTCGGTAGCTCGTTCTCTAGACCGCAAGTCGGAGAGGGCTCGGTAGCTCGTTCTCCTGACTAGGTCGAGAGGGCTCGAGCTCGTTCTCCGGATTAGGCCGAGAGGGACCTAAGTGGACATGGTACATTGGATCGGTCGGCGCACCGATCCAGGATACATAAGATGGATCGGTCTCGTCGATCCGGTGAAATGGCGAGTTTCCATGGATCGGTCCGGTGACCGATCAGGCTGAAAGCGCACGTGTGTAATCTGATCGGTCTGGTGACCGATCAGGAAACACTCAGTAGCACACTGAGTGTAATCTGATCGGTCTGCGGACCGATCAGGAAACACTCAGTAGCACACTGAGTGTAATCTGTCGGTCTGCGGACCGATCAGGAGATGCGATTGCGAAGAGAAGAATGAAGGATCGGTCATGGAGACCGATCCAGCTGCGGCCTGATCAGTCTCCACGACCGATCAGGTAAGCTGTGGACCGATCAGGATATGTCCTGATCGGTCCGTGGATCGGTCTGGTGACCGATCCACACACAATCATTTTGTTCGATGTTTCTGCGATTCCTCCACTGCATCTAATTTGCCTGATATATGTGATATAACCCTCTGTGCTATTAGCTTTTGAGTTTGCAGGATCACAGGTATCATTCAGAGCTTAATTTCAAATTAAGTCCATAAGAGGAATACGACAAATGGCCTTTCTGCTGTGATTCGCGGCGCATGGTGTATTTGAAGCAACAACGGCTACTGGTGTGATCTGGCTGCGATCCGCTCGACTCCTGGTGATTGGTTCGAGCTCAGAAGACACCAGTGAAGACTGTGATTTCATTGGTGTGAGTTCAGAGAACCAGGTAAGGAGGAAGAGGGATTGGCTGCAGCGATGATTTGATGCAGATTTACCACGATCCGTGACAGCAGAGAACAGGGGCTTAAGAAGCAGAAAACAGCGAGAGGAAAGAGATACAGAAGAAGCAAGCAAGAAAGTAAAAAAGTTCTGTTGATCGTTCTTGAGCTCTCGTGTGAAAAACTGCGATCTGTGAGTTCCTGTTTCCACTGATCCTCGCGTGGTTGTAAGCATTAGTTCATTCTTCTTTGCCACCGAGATCTGTAAGTCTTGTGCTTTAACATATATATTCCTTGAGACTTTGTGGAGAGGTTACTCCACCGAGAAGGAGGATCTTTAGCCGGAATTTATCCGGGGTGCGATCTACCTAAGATCAAGGAGTCGTCCACCTTACGGACACGCCGAGGAGTAGGGGCAAGTTATCCCCGAACCTCGTAAATCAGTGTGTTAGTGTGTTTGTTTCCTTCTTGTTTTAGTTTTCTAATTCCGCTGTGCTAACAAGTTTTTGTAGAAAGTTTTTGTCTAAGTTTTTAAGAGGCTATTCACCCCCCTCTAGCCATCTAAGATCCTAACACAAGGCGCCTCCACAGCTCGGTCAGCGGATAGAACTCTATCCGAACGCAAACAGTCATTTTGACCTGTTGAAGGCGCCTCCAACCTGGCTGAAGGCGCCTTCAACCTGGCTGAAGGCGCCTTCAACCTGGCTGAAGGCACCTTCAACCTGGTTGATGGCGCCTTCAAGCTGGAGGCGCCTCCAGTCGTTTCTTTGCTCCACTTTGACTTCCGATGCTCCGATCTTTTGGGTGATTGTGGCCAACCGAAATAGGGCTCACCCGAACCCAATTTCCGGCCTTCCTCGAGCAGCCTTCCGTCCCGGCTTAACGTCCCTCGAACGCCGCACACGCTCTTCACGCCCACCGGAGTACTCTTCCGCAGCTCTCTCGTCCTTCGGACGCACCGAGCCCGTCAGCTCCCTTCCCGTGCCGTCCTTCTCGCTAGCTGCGTCTTCCGCTCGACTTCCTGTGCTCCTAAACTCCTGCACACTCAGACACAGGGATCAAATACAACGCAGGACCTAACCAACTTGGTTGATCACATCAAAACTACCACGGGGTCCAACATTTAGGAATTACTTATCAAAGGCTGGGATTCAATCCCAATTGTCCGCACCTGGTACACCCCAACAGAATGGTGTGGCAGAACGAAGGAATAGGACTCTCATGGAGATGGTTAGATCGATGATGAGTTATTCAGAATTACCAAATTTGTTTTGGGGATACGCTCTGGAAACGGTAGCGCACATTCTGAACTTAGTACCTTCTAAATCAGTATCTTCTACTCCCACAGAATTGTGAAATGGGTGAAAGACGAGTCTAAGACATATTCGAATTTGGGGTAGTCCAGCACATGTGCTGAAACTAGATGCTGATAAGTTAGAATCTCGTACAGAAGTTCGCATGTTTGTAGGTTATCTCAGAGGAACGAAAGGTGATTTATTTTATAATCTTAAAGACCAGAAGGTCATTGTTAGCACCAATGTCCAGTTTTTAGAAAAAGACTATATAATGGATCACAAGCCCAGTAGAAAAATTATTTTAGAAGAACTTAGAGAGGACACGTCTACTTTAGTACCAACAGTATAAGATGAAGTACCACAAGAGACTACAACACGTGATACACAATCACAGACGGTGCCTCGTCGTAGTGGGAGAGTTGTGAGGGAACCTGAGAGATTCATGTTTTTGGGAGAGTCTTCGGACTTAATCCCGGGCAAACATGAATCTGATCCCCGAACATATGACGAAACACTCCAAGATATAGATGCAGTATCTTGGCAAAAGACAATGAATTCTGAAATAGAGTCTATGTACTCTAATAAGGTCTGGGAGCTTGTAGAACCACCTGATGGTGTAAAAGCCGTTGGATGCAAGTGGATCTACAAAAGAAAAGAGGGACAGACGGGAAGGTAGAAACCTTCAAAGCAAGGCTTGTTGCGAAAGGGTACACTCAGAAAGAGGAAATCAATTATGAGGAGACCTTTTCACCGGTAGCCATGCTTAAGTCTATCTGGATACTCTTATCCATTGTCGCTCATATGGATTATGAGATTTGGCAAATGGATGTCAAGACAGCTTTCCTTAATGGAAGTTTTGAAGAAAACATCCATATGAAGCAACCAGAAGGGTTCATTGAAAAAGGCAAAGAGCATCTAGTGTGCAAGCTCAATCGGTCCATTTATGGACTGAAACAAGCTTCAAGGTCTTGGAACATTCAGTTTAATGAAGTAATCCAGTCATATGGATTTATTCAGTGTCCGGATGAGTCTTGTGTATACAAGAAGTGTAACGGAAACGTGGTGGTATTTCTTGTATTATACGTAGATGATATTTTGTTAATTGGCAACAATGTCAAGGTATTATCGGACGTAAGGATATGGTTGTCCAAACAATTTGATATGAAGGACTTAGGAGATTGTGAACACATTCTTGGGATCAAAGTTATAAGGGATCGCAAGAAAAGAATGTTGTGTCTGTCCCAAGCTTCATATATAGATACAATCCTTGCTCGTTTTAGCATGCAGAATTCCAAGAAAGGTTTCTTACCTTTTAGGAATGGAGTAGATATATCTAAAGAGATGTCTCCAAAGACATCAAAGGAGATAGAGGACATGAAAGCAGTTCCTTATGCTTCGGCTGTAGGAAGCCTTATGTATGCAATGCTATGTACGAGACCTGATATCTGTTTTGTCGTGGGCATGGTTAGCAGATATCAGAGTAACCCTAGACAAGGACATTGGACTGCGGTAAAGCATATATTAAAGTACCTAAGAAGGACTAGATATTATATGCTAGTTTACCAAGCAGACGATTTGCTCCCTGTGGGTTACACAGATTCAGATTTCCAATCGGATAGGGACAACAGTAAGTCTACGTCAGGCTATGTGTTTACTTTAGGAGGTGGAGCCATTGCATAGAGGAGTGTTAAGCAGAAATGCGTTTCGGACTCAACCATGGAAGCTGAGTATGTAGCAGCCTCTGAGGCAGCTAAAGAAGCAATATGGCTCAGGAACTTTCTAATGGACTTAGATGTGATTCCTGGTTTTCCCAAAATCATCACAATTTATTGTGATAATAGCGATGCAGTTGCAAACTCGAAGGAACCATGAGCCCATAAGGCAAGTAAACATATAGAGTGCAAGTACCACCTGATACGAGATATCGTGAAGCGAGGAGAAGTTGTCATCACCAAGATTGTATCAGAAGATAACCTGGTAGATCCTTTCACTAAGGCCCTTCCAGCAAAAGCTTTTGATCGGCATATGGAGGGGATGGGAATTAGATGTATGGCAGCAGATATGACAGCTTAGTCATTAGTATAAGTGGGAGATTGTTAGAGTGTATACTGAAAGCCTAAGTTTTTGTAGACATTTATTTTGAATAAAGAATCACATTTGGTCAAATTATCTACATTTATTTGTAGTTGTTCAATTAATTTATATTGTAGATAACATAGTATGTGGTGTCACATACAGAAGATAATGTTATCAGTACCTTATAAATTATAAACAGTAGCTCACGACCAAGATGGAAAGGAACAAACCATTGGAAGGTCGTAGTGTAATTAGGTATTAGTTTATCTTAACTATATAATTACACTAGTACACTTAGAGTGTATTGAGTAGGACCATTAGAGGTCGTTTCTTTTATACTGACTTTATAAAGGAACAATGACCTCAGTTATTATGGAAGTGTGTGCTCTTAATCCTAATATAATAACAAGCACATATATTTGATATTTATTTCTTTAATTTATCAATGGGTGAGATTTAGTTTGATAAATCAATAAGCCCGATAAGTTGGAAAATGATATCACTTATAGTGTGTGTTGTTAATTATAAAAGGAAACTGTGTCCTAGAAATCTAGGGTGAGAATGCCCTTAAGAGGAGCTCATAAGGATTGTCATGTTAAACCCTGCAGGTGGACTTAGTTCGACATGATAATAAGGTTGAGTGATACTATTCTTGGACTAAGATATTAATTAAGTGAGTTGTCAGTAATTCATTTAATTAGTGGACATTCATTATCTTAAACACATGGAGACTAACACACTCATAATAAGAAGTAGCCCAAAAATATAATTTGGGATTGGTGCAGTAGTTCAATAATAGTTCTCTAGTAGAATGAATTATTATTGATAAAATTAAGTTGTGTGTTCGGGGCGAACACGGGATGCTTAATTTTATTGGGAGACCAAAACCAATTCCTCCTCTCGGTCCCTATCGTAGCCTCTTAATTATAGAGTACTATACCCACCTATACCCACCTTCACACCCATCTAAAGGGGGCCGGCCAAGCCTTGCTTGGAGCCCAAGCAAGGGGCCGGCCAAATCATGTTTAGATAGGATTGATTGTGGCCGGCCCAAGCATGGGTTCAATCTATGTGCGGCCGGCCATTAGAAATAGAAAAGGAATTTTAATTTTAAATTTTTTCTTATGTGGAATATATGATTTAAAAGAGAGTTTAAAAATTAAAATATTTCCTTTTATAAGATTCTACAAAAGATTAAGAGAAGAGTTAAATCTCTTTCCTTATTTGTAGATTAAAAGGTTGATTTAAATTTTGGTAAAAACTTTCCTTATAAATTATTCACATGTTGAAAAGATAAATTTTAAAATTATAGAAATTTCCTTTTATAGCATCAACCATGAAAGGATTATTAAAGAGAAATTTTATTTTAAAATTTTTCTGGAAGCAAATTAGGAAGCTTTAATTTTTCTAGCGAAAAATTTCCTTATTTGCTTATTTTGATATGGCCGGCCATATGCATTAAGAAAAGGATTTTAATTTTAATTAATTAAAATTTTCCTTTTCAATGGCAAAAGAATTAAGGAAGATTTTATTAAATTTTCCTTATTTGCCAAAGCTAAGGATTATAAAAGAGGGGGTTTGGGTGCCTTCATGGATACAACCTCTATTCTATTTTCTCCCTCTTTTTCTTCCTTGGTGTGGTCGGCTTCTTCAAATTCTCTCCTCTCCTTGGTGTGGCCGAATCTCTCATCTTTCTTGGAGATCAAGTGGTGGCCGGATCTTAGCTTGGAGAAGAAGGAGAGAAAGCTTGCATCCCTTGGAGCTTGGTTGGTGGAAAAGGTTCTTCATCCTTTGGAAGTTTTGTGCTTGGCCGAAACTTGAAGGAAGGAGAAGAAGGTGCTAGGTGGTTCTCGTCTCGAAAGATCGTTGCCCACACAATGCCCGAGATTAGAAGAGGAATACGGTAGAAGATCAAGAGGTCATTATTCATAAAGAAAGGTATAACTAATAATTGTTTTCCGCATCATGTTAGTTTTGTTTCTTTGTAAAAATATCAAATACAAGAGGCATGCGATTCTAGTTTTTCGAATTAGTTTTTGAAGTTGTGTTCTTTTGTTTGTTTTTTTCTTTTCCTTGTGATTTGATTGTTCTTAGCGGTTAACCTAGGGTTACTATGGGAAGGTTAAATATTTAATTTCCTTAAAAGGCTTTGTCTAGTCGGTGGTGGTTGCTCTCATATCCAAGAAGGCCAAGTGTCTCGCCATGCAGTACTGAAAGCTGATTTTGGAAATAGATATTTAATTATCTTCATGACCTAGGTGATTTGGATCGAACGTGTTAAGTTCCGCAGGAGATCCAAATCTAAACCTAAAAGAACAAATAAATTAAACTTAGGATCAAACGTGTTAAATTCTGCAGGCGATCCAAGTTTAATTTAAAAGAACACATGGTAGCTAGGAAAAGGTTCAGACGTTTGTACAAAATTTTTGTACAGTGGAACCGTTAGGTTTTCCGAGTAGCAACCAGCAACCCAGTCATTGGTTGTAGGTAGCATTGACCAGAGGACTTCTAATGACTTGGTCAACATAGAAGCCATCTCAGCACACCCCCCTCCGGGACGTCGCGATTCGGTCAACATTTCATCCACCTCACCCGTGATCCGTCTGAGTCAGTTTCTGGACAGGATCAATTTGGCATCATCTGTGGGAATCTTCTCCACCTGTTATGGAATGTGAAGATGGACGACGTTGGGAGGTTCTCTGCCATTATCACAGTCTCGGAGAATCCTGACGAACGTATTATCTTCTACCCTCACTCCACGGGTATTCGGGAGTCAAGGAATTGAGTTGGAGCTTCAGCTGGCCGATAGGTTAGTTTTTCCATTATATTTTTTTCCCTGACTCCACGAGTATTCGGGAGTCAAGGGACCGATACCAACCCTCAACCAGTTGGTGTGACTCCTCGATCAGGTGCGCTACGGGCTCTGCTATCTTTTTACGGTTATAGGATCTGCTATACCTCCCTGATAAGAGAGTAAGATCCTAGTTCCTTGATCAAAGACTAGAACCTTCGATTTTTGATCGGACACTAGGGGCCCAGCTCCCCGATCAGACATTAAGGGTACAACTCTTCGCTCATACACTAGGGACATAACTTCCTAATCAGTGACACAGTACAACTTCCCGATCAAGATCTAGGGGCCTCGTTCTTTGATTATAGGCTAGGAGCCTTACTCTTCGATCAGGGACTAGGGGCCTTGCTCCCCAGTCAAGTGTGCTACATGATTTGCATCCTTCACCATGAGGCTCTGCATCCTCTTACTACTACAGGCTCTGCACCCTTCACCATGAGGCTCTACATCCTCTTACTGTTACAGGTTTTGCACCCTTCACCATGAGGCTCTGCATCCTCTTATTGCTATAGGCGCTTCACTCTATCATTAATATATGCTCTACATTCTCCACCTATTTTGCATTCTCTTACCTCTACAGGCTCTACTCCTTTCACCCACAGTGCTCTGCTTCCTTTTAATGCTACGGACTCTGCTCCCTTATATGGCTAGGGGTTTCACTTCCTTTGATGATCATGGCTCAGATTATTCTCTCCTTGACTCCATGGACATTTGGGAGTTGGGGTCGACACTATTTCTCTCCGTGACTTCACGAGCATTTTGGAGTTGAGGGACTGAGACAGATCCTCAGTCGGTTGACACCACTCCGCGGTCAGGTATGATAAAGGCTCTCCTCCCTCATATTGCTACGGGCTCCGCTTCTATGGACTTCAGGGCTTCACCTCTCTTATTCGAGGTCAAGCTATCGCCACTGGTCTCGGACCAGAATATCACCACCGGTCTCGGATCAGAGTATCGCTAATGATTTCTCGGTCAGGCTTCCATGCCAATTCTCGGTTGGGCTTCCAGACCAATTCCTGGTCAGGTCTCCAGATTAAGTCCTGGTCAGATCTCCAAATCAATTCCTGGTTAGGCCTCCAGATTTCTTCTTGGTTAGGCCTTCAGATCAAGTCCTGGTTAGGTCTCTATATTAAGTCCTGTTCAGACATCTAGATCAATTTCTGGGCAGGCCTCCAGATTGCTTCTTGGCCAGGCCTTTAGATTTCTTCCTGGTCAGGTCTCCAGATCAAGTACTGGTCAAGCCTCTAGATCACCTCTCGGTCGGGATTCTAGACTCTCGTCTCAGTGCGAGTTATAAGTGAGCATGCTCTCACGCCTCCAGACTCTAGTCCCAGTGCGAGTTATAAGTGAGCATGCTCTCACGCCTCCAGACTCTCGCCTCAGTGCGAGTTATAAGTGAGCATGCTCTCACGCCTCCAGACTCTCATCCCAGCGCGAGTTATAAGTGAGCATGCTCTGACGACTCCAGACTCTCGCCCCAGCGCGAGTTATAAGTGAGCATGCTCTCAAGCCTCCAGATTCTCGCTCCAACGCGAGTTATAAGTGAGCATGCTCTCACGACTCCAGACTCTAGCCCCAGTGCGAGTTATAAGTAAGCATGCTCTCACGCCTCCAGACTCTCACCCCAGCACAAGTTATAAGTGAGTTTGCTCTCATGACCAACGACCTCCCAGTCGGTGTTCCAGACTCTGACCCCAGCGCGAGTTATAAGTGAGCTTTCTCTCACGACCAACGACCTCCCGGTCGGTGTTCCAGACTATCGCCTCAGTATTAGTTATAAGTGAGCTTGCTCTCACGACTAACGACCTCTCGGTCGGGATTCCAGACTCTTACCCTAACGCGAGTTATAAGTGAGCATGCTCTCCCGCCCAACGACCTCTCGGTCGGCGCTCACCGCTCACTCGTCGCTCTGCTCGGCACTCATCGTTCGTGGCTCACTCGCCGCTCTGCCCGACACTCACCATTTGCATCCCAATCGTCGCTCTACCCAGTACTCATCGTTCGCGACTCACTCACCGCTATGTTCGGCACTCACCGCTCTTGCCTCACTTGCCGCTTTGCCAGAAACTTGTCCCTCGCATCTCACTCATCGCTTTACCCCCATATTTGCTGCTCGATCGATACCCGCTTTCCTCCTTGCTCGACAGTCGCATGACCACCTGATTGTTTTTCTCCCGTTTGTGCTCCATCCATAGGCTCTACTAGCGTTCGCGCTCAATCCACGGGCTATGCTCCCATTCTCATTTGGTCTCAGGTTCCGTGTTTATCCAGCGCACTAGCTTCGCGCCCACTGGCCATTCTTTCGATCACCAGGCTGGTCTTCTCTTAGTTGATCGATCAGTATCGCTTGGTTATCTGCTCGGTTGTTTGCTTTGTACCGGTCGACATTTTTCTCGGTCGCGCTCACGGCTTTGCTCGTCCATCATCTTTCAACCTATTTGGCATTTTTTCAACTACCTGGTTAGCATTTTTCGATCGTTAGGTCTACATTATTCGATTGCTCGATTGTGATTTATTGTCGCTCGATCGACATTTTCTCATTCGGGCGTTTGATACCGCTCGCCTATCGTCTTTCGACTCGCTCAACATTTTTTCGACTACCTGGTCTGCATTTTTCGATCGCCAAGTCTGCATTATTCGATTACTCGGTCGTGATTTACTATCGCTCGGTCGACATTTTCTCGGTCGCGCATTTGATACCACTTGCCTATCATCTTTCAACTCGCTCAGTATTTTTCGATTGCCAAGTCAGCATTTTTTGATTACCAGGTCGACATTATTCGATTGTCCGGTCACGATTTATCATCTCTCGGTCGGTATTTTTCTCGGTTGTGATTTACTGTCTCTTGATCGGTATTTTTTCGATCGTGCCCTCGGAACCCTTTGCTCGTCGTCTTTCGATTCACTCGATATTCTCTCTATGGCCTGGTCAACACTCACCTCATTCATCGCTCCCACCTCCTTTCGTCGCTCTGCCCAGCGCTCATCGTTTGCACCTCATTCGTTGCTCTGCTAGGTGCTTGCTATTCGTCGCCATTCATTTGATGTTATATAGCAAGTCCCGCGACCAGGCTCTGCATTCAGGATGGATTTCGCTGTTCGTTTGGTTGGGTCTAGTCAGTCGAACTTGTGCCTCCTTCAACTAGACTTGAAGGGGAGGCTTGTGATGTAGATATGGTTTAGGGGCAGAAGAGTAATTAATAGAGGAAGGAGGGGCATATTCGTCCTTCTATTGTTTAGGGCTTAAGAGGGCTTCGTGGGTTTGGTTCAAGAGGGGCTTCTTCTTCATTTGGCTCCGCCGCCAGCCCTCTCACGCTCCTAGCCAACGCCGACGTCGACGCCAGTCGCTCCCCTCTTCTTCCTCCGGCTGCCACCTCTTCTCCTCTCTCCCTCCCTTTCTTCCGCAACCAGACCGCATCTCAAGATGAAGGGGGCTTTTTCTTCGTCTGGCTCCGCCGCCAGCCCTCTCACGCTCCTAGCCGCTCCCCTCTTCTTCCTCCGACCGCAACCTCTTCTCCTCTCTCCCTCCCTTTTTCCGCAACCAGACCGCATCTCAAGATGAAGGGGAGGACTTTCTTGCTTCATGTCTTGCACAGCGTCGCCACCTCTGCTCCCTCTTTCGCCGCCACCCTTGAGCGATGATCACCGACGATGACCTTCACCTCTCTTCTTCCTTCTCCTCACAACGCAGGCCACAACATCTCTTTTTCCTTCTTCCTCTCCATGCCTCTGTCGTCGCCGGTCAGACCGACACCAACACTAGCGAGGGCTTCTTCTTCCGCAGCTAAGAGGAACCAAGGGAGGAGCTCGCGTTTTCCTTCCTTGCTGCCACCACAGCAGCAAGGGGTGCCACCGCTGCCCCCATTCGGTGCTACCTTGCCGGAGGGTCTCCCCGCCACCGGGTCCTTATCGCACCACCTCTACCCTTCCTCTTCTCTCTCTCTCGCACAGCCACCTCCCGCCATCCCCAGCTTAGACGCACGCCGCCAGAGCCCTCATTTTCTCCCTCACTCACGCTGCCATGCGCCAACATCCCATCACCCTCCTCTTCCTCTCTTCCCGCTTCCACCATAGTTGTTGGAGCCGCTACCGGCACCTCAAATCCGTTGGCCCGGTTCTCCGGCGCTCGATCCGTAGTGTCGTATGCCTCCGATGTCGATCGAGCCCTCGTTGTTATTATGTTTTGACCAGACTTGTGTGATGTTTTATGTCCCAGCCTGCGCGCCTATATTCGTATCCCAGCCTGCGTATCGATATTTGTATCCCGACCTGCGCGTCGATGTCTTATCTCAACCTGTGTGCCGAGGTCGCATCCAGTTTCGTGTTACTGCATTCGGGTCCACATCGTCAGATCTAGCTCCTCGTCCAGCACATTCATCTCCCTTCCAGGTCACGACAACTCGAGCAACATCAGAAGAAAGCAGTACTTCAGGGGGAGCTTTGGATCACGGGATCGACAAGATAAGTCAAGTACGATCTCTTCCTCCTGACAAGTTATTTCAGTTTATAAAATTATTAACAAAAAATTACTGTAAATTAGAAAAAGAAATTAAATAATTGAAATCAACTCTAGCTAAATCTTGTCGATTAAAAGAATTTGATAAAATAAAAAATGAAAATGAAGGCTTGAAAAATGAAATAAAAAATATAAAAAATTACACATGCTGAAATATTCAATTTATTAGAAAATATAGTGGATTGAATTGGTACCTTAAATACCATAAGAGTCAAATTAGGAAAATTTTATAGATATATATACCTAAGAAAATTTTAATTAACCTAGTAGGAAGGAACCTATATTGGGTTCCAAAATCATATTTGGATTGAATATTTTTAATAATGGCTTTCAGAGTAAATTAAATATTAAATTTCTTTAAGAGGCTTTATCTAGAAAGTGTTTGTTGTTCCAATATCCAAGAAGGCATAGTTTCTCGCCACAATCTGAAAGTCAATTATTGAAATAAGTATTTAATTGACAAACTATTAAACATTTAGAAGTTATAAAAATACCTTAATTTTCTGTTAAAAATTAATTAAATATTTTTAAATTAATTCTTATCTTTTTAAAATAGGTAGAAATTTTTTTCACTGGTTTTATTATTTTTATTCTTAGACTTTTAAATGACCCCCATTTTTAATGTCATCAAAAGGGGGAGTAGGGAAGAACAAGTCTAGAGGGTACTTATAATTTTTTTTTGCAAAAAGGTTAAAAGCTTTTACTTGAAAATTTTTTAGTAAAATGTTTTTTTTTGTAAAAAAAATTGCTAGCAAATTTTACTTAGAAAAAATTTTCTTACTTGTATTTTTTTTTACTTGCAAACATTAGATTTTTTTTAATTACCATAACTTAACTTGGGTTTGATCACATCAAAAAGAGGGAGATTGTTGGTACCCCATGGTAGTTTTGATGTGATTGACCAAGTCAGGTTAGGTCATGTTGGTATTTAACCCTGTGTCTAAGTGTGCAGGAGATTAGGAGCATAGGAAGTCGAGCAAAGACGCGGCTAGCGAGAAGGATGACACGGGAGAGAGCTGACGGGCTTGGTGTGTCTGAGGGACGAGGTGCTGTAGAAGAGTACACCGACAGACAAGAAGGATGTGTGCGGCGGTTCGAGGGACGAGAAGGTGGAGTGGAAGCTTACTCGAGAAAAAGATCGAAAAATGAGTTTGGGTGAGCCCTATTCCGGTTGGCTGAAACCACCCTATCAAATGGAGCAATAGAAGAGCCAAAAAGGAGTTGCGGGGCTGCTGGAGGCACCTTTATTGGAGTTAAAGGCGCCTCCGTGCCTTTCAATGGGAAGGCACCTTCAATAGCGTTGAAGGCACCTTCAATCCACATGGAAGGCGCCTTCAACCTTGATTGAAGGCGCCTTCAATCTAGAAGATTTGAACGTTGTCGAGGATAATGTTTTATCCTCAGCAGATAAAGTTCTATCCCTTGAAGGCGCCTTGAACCTATATTGAAGGCGCCTTCAAGCTACGGAAAAGATTCTACCGGGGCTATAAAAAGACCCTTGGACCTAGGAAATATGTAACAACTTCTGTATTTATTTCCTAGTTACTTTTTGACCTTCCAACGAGTGTAAGAGGCTTCTCCTCCTTCAAAGAAGGAAATCTTTAGTGTATTTACTTGTCTTGGATTAACAATCTCTCAGGTTGTAACCAAACAACTCTTTTGGCCTTATTTTTTTTTGTTGTTTATTTATTCTATTTTTTTTTTGCACTACTAATCTGAGTTGAAAGTCGAGGAAAGTTTTTCTTAAACAACCAGTTCACCTCCCCTCCCTCCGGCCTACCTAGGCCAGCATTTCCTCATTCTTGGATCTGGCCTACACCCTACATTGGTCCACTAAAAACATGTGAGGGGTGTGTGGATAAGGAAGCAGCGTAACCGCCTCATTGATGAGATTGTTTTTCCCAAAAGATGCAAGCAACGACTGCAAATATTTCGAAACATGCGACATTGGATGAATGAAGAGGTAGTCAAGTAATTGTTAGATCTGGCCTCCTAGATGCCCTCCTTCAGACACATAACACTTGGTAAATGAAAAGGTAACTACCAATTGTCAGACCTAGTCCCTTCACCGGCTCATATGAGGATGATGAAGGAGAATGCAACATCTGACATGGAGATACTCTTCTACAGCTATATAAATTAAGTGCAAAGGATTTTAGACTCTCTTCAGCTCCACTAAACTCTCTCTTTCTCTTGCTTCTTCCTCTTCCAGTTTCATACCTCAAGTAAATTTTAAGTTGTATGTCGAAGTGGTATGTTGGGATTCCTCTCAAGCATCATTCTACCTCAATGTTGAAGTGCTTTTCAGGTCCTCTTATCCTTTGATCCCGTCTGAAACCAAGAAAGACAGATAGAAGGCTAGATGACTTCGACGTTGACCGTGAAAAGACTTTGTGTTGGAGGAAGATGATGTCGATCGGTCCTGCGTGTCAAAAAGAATGTAGAGGAAAAAAATGTCAACAACCAGGCTAGGGAGGGATCCCCGGCGTAGGTACTCCGATGCTCAAGTTAGGCAAGTGGTCAAGAGAAAATGGAATGTGACAAACAGTAAAAATGAGCAGTGAGATCCGAGTGCCTAATCTTGCGTACTTGTACCTTTAGGAGGGTCTATAGTGCTAGTTTTTCTCAGTGCACAAATATCAATGCATTTCCAAAAAAGGACCAACTATTCTAACATTCTGACAATTTTTCTAAAATAGACTCACTATTTTTGTGCTTTATAGGGCAGAAACTTCCTTCGTACGGATTGCATAGGGAATATTCCCTTGATTCTCTGATACGCCAAAAAGGAATATTGGATAGTTGTGTTGGTGAGCCCTGAATACACTTTGATGGTAGACCGACTGAGTCCCCTCTAATGTCCGATTGTACTTCGTTCTCGGATGAAGTCAGGTCAGCTAAGGGATATTAACCATCTTGTGGGCTCAATTTTTCTAAGGACTCGATCTCCTTAAGGACTCGTCCTTCGCTCGGGCAAGGAGTCCGGTCAGATCTCGTTCTTAGACGGGGTCAGGTCAGCTAAGGAATGTTAACCACCTTGAGGGCTCGGCCTCTCCGAGGACTCGGTCTCCTTGAGGACTCAGCGTTCACTCGACCAAGGAGTCCGGTCGGATCTTGTTCTCGGACAGGGTCGTGTCGGCTAATGAATATTAACTAAAAGAGAATTATTCAATAAACCAAATCAAGATTAAGATGTAGTAATTATTAAAAGAGAATTATTCAATAAACTAAATTAAGATTAGGATGTAGTAATTATTAAAATAAATCAAATAGCTAGTTCCTCTTTTATTACTTTATCAATTTACTAAGTATGCAATGACTCTCTATATATATTGTATATCTCATAAATAAATTAATCAAAAATTTTATTTTATTATCTCATTTCTTTTGTCTAGTTAATTTAATATGGTATCAGAACCATGATCCTTCATTTCTTCTCAAAGAAATAAAAAAAACCTAAATACTTTTTAGCTTGCTCTCTCTCCTCTTTGTTTCTTCTTCCACCGATTCACAAAGAAAAGGATATTTCCCTTTCTTTCTTTTGCCGATTCAGCAACCTTTCCCTTTCTTCCACCTCCAAGGAAGAAACTCGCCTAAGAGTCATCGCCGTCCAAGGGTATCTATCGCTGGTTTCCCTGCTCCATTGCTATCTCAGCTAGGTGATGCCATCTCTGTCTCGACGAGCAGCTTCCCTTCCCGTCGGCTTCCAAAATTGTCGGATTGCCAGCCAAACCAGTAGATAACAAAGTTTCATTTCCCTTCTCCAGTAGCACCTTCCAACAGTTCTCTAGTATCTTGGCACAGTACTCGTCGCTCCAATCGTGAAGAATCCACTTCATAAATATCACATCACCGTTTGGGACACTCACAAACATGTCTCCACCAACATGTTCAACTCCTACATCTCCGAATTTGAGAGAATTGATGAGTTAATTTTTTAGGTGAGTAATTATTGAATCTATTGGGCTTTGACCTGGAAAATTTGGAGCTTTAGAGTTGACATGAAAGAGGTTGATATGCGTAGATCTTATAATCTTTTATACATATTTTGACGTACATTCACGTATTTTATTCATGATGGATTTATGCATTCTTACACTCCTTATCATGTTTACAGCATAATTACTCTTCTATTTCGAAGATCTGTTCTTTGTGTGCATTTGTGTTGACAGAGATAACTTTTGGAGTAAAAATAGTGATCGTCGACATACCGGAGAGCAAAGCAGAAGGCTAACCGACACTGGTTGTGTGACCCTACACGACCATGCAACACATCCAGAGGAGAAGGAGAATACGGTCGTGTGACCCTACATGACAGTGTGAAGCATCCAGAGCCAGAGAAGAACATGGCTGTGTGGATCTCACACGGTCGTGTCACTTAACTCGCAGCCAAGAAGGAGTTGGCCATGTCTTGCCTGTGGCCTACCCTATAAAAGGGGTTCTAAACTTCTTCTCAAGAGGGGGGGGGGGGGGGGGGGGGGCGTTCAAATAAAGATCACTTTGGTGTCGTTCCATGCCATCACGGACCTCCGTTCGACGATCTGAGGGTGTCTTCATAATCACATCAACTCCGGAAGCAAAGGGTTGGATCCAAGGATCACTCGATGCCATTGGATAAGCGTTTCTCTTACTTCCTTCTCTTAATTTGGAATTGAATGTTGTATATCATGATGTCTTTGGGTTCTCCTCTTTCGTTTATGGAGTAGATTCATTATTTTAGGATTAGGGAGTAGTTGTAGATTAAGGGTACGATGTAACAACTCATGTTTGTCCCTTTTACCTATTATGTGATATTGACTTGCTCTTATATCTATTCTATTTTACATGCATGAGAATTGCTGGCGTTTGATTGTCATGTAGATTGAATGTTTGTGTAGGGATTGTAAATCTCGTAGAGAGGGCACTTTAGATTATATACCCGAGGGGCACTAGTGATAGAGGTAACTCGTTCACGGATATCTAGGATACTCCCTTGAAGGAAGAAGCAACTCCTTCATAAGGAAGTAGGAAACTGTACTGAACTCATATCTTTATCTTTTGTGTTGGGATTGTAAATCTCGTAGAGAGGGTACTTTAGATCGTATACCCGAGGGGTTCTAGTGACAGGGGTAACCTTTTTACGAACGTCTAGGATACTCTTTTGAAGGGAGAAGCAACTCCTTCATAAGGAAGTAGGAAATCGTACTGAACTCATATCTTTATCTTTATTGTTATTAACTAGTCATGTATTCTTGTGATCTATGACCGAGGTGCCCTCATGACAAGAGTTAACTATTTTCGAATTTCACAAGAATCATCTCTATTCGATACTTAGAGATAATGACTCTAACTTCCTATAAGGGCACGTTAATTGAAGATAGGAAAATGGTAGATCGTGACACATTAGTACACACCACAACGAAACCGAACTCCTAGAATACTCCCCAAACCGAGATAGACAACTTTACCTCTAGCTCTTTCATCTTCCTTCTAGGATTCATCTTTCCTTCTCAATAGATAACTTCATACCATTGATAGTTTAGCTAATTCTACGTAAGCGATAGCTAGTGCTTATAACCAGATTTTGTGGGTTCGATATCTTTTGTATTACTAACGACGTAACCGTGCACTTGCGATATGTAACAGAGGTCTAAGTTGATGTTAAATTAACCCAGTGTAAAGGTTCCTTTCCGCCTAGTTTCAGCCAATTCTAAACCAGTCATGCTGCCTCTTGGTGCCCCCTGCTGCCGGACTTCTTCTCTGGATCCACAACCGCCGACCACATGGTAGAAGCTCCTTGTGACATCGTCTAACAGCTGTCCGCCGGAGCTTGTTACTGCCTGGTTTTCTGCCACTGCTAGCCAAGGGTCTATGCAAACAGCTAGCTTTCTATTTTATTTTCCAGCAAGAAGACATATCCTCGCGTAAAACAGAGCACCATTATTAGGAGAATCTCCTTCACAATCTGCATAAGACAACATCACCTACAGAACAAGTTATTTTACTTCTGATGTCAAATACTCAACGACATCAAGGAGTCCAAAAGCAAAGTCAGGTTGATGTCAATTTGTCATATCATTGGTCATACTAGAAATCAATGCTTTAGAAGATTTGATTGGTCATATACTCGGGGGAAATGTCAAATTTATCTCAGAAATGAACATTTTGGTATTTAATGTCCTAGACGATTTGATTCAAATTTCATTGGTGGTCTTGCAGCTTTAAGATAACCAACTACTTCATAAGTCTATCCTAAAGTCCTCTCATCCATGCCTACTCATGGTAAAACCCTAGAGTTTTCATTTACTAATTGATATATTGACACTGGAGCAACTCATCATGCCACATCAAATTATAATATTCTCACAGACTTAATGTCGTATTATGGGTTAGATACGGTTCAAGTAGGCGATGGTTCAGATTTGTAAATTGTTAATCTTGGAAACACATTTATTTATTTATCCAATCATACTTTTCACATTTGCAATATCTTTCATGTTTCATCTATTACTAAAAATTTACTCTCTACATGTGAGTTTTATCTTGATAACAATATCATTTTTTAGTTTTATCATAATCATTATCTTATCAAAGATAGAGGAACAAATACTATTATGTTTTATGGGAGAATAAAAAATGGTCTCTACTATCTTCAAAGTTCTTAAATTATAACTTTTTTGGTGAATGCACAAATAAACCAGCTTGGCATGCTCAACTTGGTCATCCTTCTCTTCGCATCGTTCAGTCAATCATCAATAGGTATGATTTACCTACTTCCTTTACCTTCTATCCACTCATTCATGTAGGCCCTGCATGGAATCTAAAAATCATAAACTCCCTTTTTCATCATCCGATCATATTTCTAATTTTTCACTTGAAATAATTCATTCAAATGTTTGGGGCATGTACTTATTATGTCTAACCAAGGTTTCCAATATTATATTACCTTGATCATTTTAGTAAATATACTTGGCTTTATCCTATGAGATGGAAATATGATTTATTAGATATATTCTATAATTTTCATAATCAAGTTGAATGATATTTTAATCATAAAATACTCTCTTTTCATTCTGATTGGGGAGGCGAATATCAAGCTCTCCATCGTCATCTTGTTTCTTTTGAAATTGTTCATCGAGTCTCTTATCCTTACACCCTAGAACAAAATGGCTATACTGAGAGAAAACATAGACATATTGTTGAAACTGCCTTAGCTCTTCTTCATCATGCATCAGTTCCGCGTAAATTTTGGGATGAAGCTGTTAGCACTGCTGTATATCTCATAAATCAGCTTCCTACTCCATTGCTCGATTGTAAGTATCCTTTTGAAAAATTTATAATCAAACTCTTGATTACACTTTTCTTCGAATTTTTGATTGCACATATTATCCGTGGTTATGCCCCTACTCTAAACACAAACTTGACTCTCATTCACTACAATGTATTCCTTTGTTATAGCAATTTGTACCATTGTTATCATTGCTTGCATATACGAATAGGATAAATTTATATTTCACGACATGTTACTTTTGATGAGTCTTTATTCCCTTTTTTAGTAGCTTCTTCGATCTCTCCTCTAGATACATGTGGCACCTTCTTAATGCCGCCTAATATTGTCAGAAGTGATAGCATCATAGGTCTTGCTTCAGAGCTCTCTAATAACTCCCATATACCATCAGAATCACCTCAAGTTACTGATCCAATCTCTGAAGCTTCACCAGTTGAAGATAATACAAGTCCATCATCAAAATTACCATGTCAGTCTACGTCATTGTCGCCGTCAACAAGTGATTTAGATGATAATCCTCCTCGTCACTGGAGGATCGAAAAGAATGCTAGAGGGGGTGAATAACGATCGTCGAAAATTGATAGCGAATTAATCGTAGTATCCAGCGGAAGAAAAAATGAACCAATGCTAACAAATCGAGTTTTACTTAGTTCGGAGCCTTTGACGACTCCTACTCCAAGACCCGCACTCATCGAGTGCTTTCGTTGGGCAATCTACTAACAGTTTGCAAAAGATTACAGGAGTTAAGTACAAGAACTGGAAATAAAAATTACCAACAATAACAATAAAATGGAAAAGTCTTGGTCGCCGGTTGTCGGTGGAGTGTAGCAGTGTTGTGAGAGCCTTTTTGGAGCACCGAGCAAGAAGAAAACTTGTCATGATTGTTGTACTGAAGGTCCGGGTAGAAGGTCTTTAAATAGGTTTATTCCGGGCACCTGGAACCCCTCCGGGTGCCTGGACTACGTGGCTCGGCCAATCGACGTGCTCCACGTCAGCTTGTGGATGAAGTTTCGGGCCCGAGCACTTGGATCGACTCCAGGCACCCGAACCGCTTGGGCGCTTGCGACCCGTCTAGGCGAGCTTGGTCAGGGAGCTCGGACTCCTTCCGAGTGCCAAGACCCCTTTTCTTCAACAACTTCCCCTTGCAGAAAAGGTTAGTCCTAGGCAACCTAAAAATAGATTTTTCCCTGCAAAATAAAGTTTGCACAACATAATAAAATATGAGTAGTAATTAGATCATGTCTCCCCGAGACCAGGATCTAGTCAAGATCTCAACTTAGATTTTTCAAATGGATCTAAGTTAGATCGATGCCTACAGTTCCCTCAAAGGGGAGCGCACCCTCACTGGATCTCTCCTCCAATTGCTTACTTTTACTTACCACTTGCAGTCACTTGACTTCTCTCTGACCCACCAAGTCTTCTCATCAGTTGTCAGGTCTACAGACCCAACTGGACTTCGGTCGATTGTTAGGTCCTGCAGACCCAATCGGACTTTCTGCCAGATATCTGGCCCCGCAGACCTAGCTGGACTTTGCACTAGCTATTGGGCCCCGCGGACCTAGCTAAATTTCCCACCATCTATCTGGTCCTACGAACCTAGCTGGATTTCAACCTGGTGTTAAGTCTTTCAGACCAGTCAACTCCTGCACACTTGGTAGAAGCGTTTAGATAAACAACTCATCTAATTTTAACCTATTTGTCATACATCAAAACTAGACTATTAGCACAACCTACACCAACAGTCACATGCTTCCCTTAAGTAACATATATGTACAATGCCCACGGATGACAACTCGATATAGTAGGATGGTAAATAGGCTATAAGGGGGGTGAATACTATTTTTTTTAAATTACGAATTAAAATAAGCTATGCAGCAGAATAAAGAAAACAGAAAACAATGCTAACACAGATTATTTTACTTGGTTTGAAGCCTGTGATAACTCCTACTCCAAAGCCCGCGATCGTCAATCACTTTCATTGGGCAATCATTATCAATTTGAATAATTAGTTACAAATATTGAGTACGAGAACTAAAATTAGTTGTTACCGACAAACATAAAGGAAATGAGAATCTCTAGTTCTTTGAACTTTGGAGCAGCCTTTCAGTGTCGTCAGAGACTTTTCGGAGCAGTACGCAAGAATGAAACTTGTAGTAGTTGATATTCTAAAGTTGCTCGTCGAATGCCCTTATATAGGCCCATTCCGGGTACCAGTAACCCCTCGGAGCGCTTGGACAATTGCTGATGTGGCGATCTTGTTGGGATATGTCCAATGCGGTGTGTACTAAAATACGTTTTGTAAACATGAGCAGCGGAAAATAAAACAAGAATAATTCCTAAATTATTACATCACATGTACCACACGCATACAAGGATACAACATGTTAAACATGATTGCATAATTAATTTTTTTTTACAGAAAGTAAATTTACGCTAGGTGTACCTTACGGATGACCTGTAATGAGAATGACATCAACCGTAGCGATGTTGTCTAACCTCGCCTCTATTCGTATCCATGCTAAGCTCCTCAAGATAACTCCTTGAGTACAAGCCTCCCCTTCGGAAGTTACTAGCCATGAGCGAAGAAGAGGGATCAAGAGGAAGAGGAAGAGAAGCACACAAGGAAGAGATTTCTTCCTTGTGGCGGTCACGACAACAAGGGGAAGGGCTTTCCCTTGTTGGCGGTGTTAAAGAGAGAGGGGAGAGGGAGAGGAGAAGAGAAATTAGGTTAAGATTTTTCAAAAACCTTACAAACCAATTAATGATCTCATGTGCATCATTTTCTCTCAATCATATCAATATATAGCCCTCATTAATGAGTTGGATTAGAAAGTCTAAATCCAATCCATTATCCCTTAACCAAAAATTAGCTCATTAACCCCTTGGTTTGGTTTACAACTAAACCAAGTTGGTTCATGACTAATTCATGATTAAACCAAATATGGTCCAACTCTTCCATAAGAGATGTGATCCATCCGTGCTTCCATTGCGACAAGTATTTCCATATTTGTCTTATATATGGTCTAACTAAACATTTATCTCTTTATCTAAGAATCCTATTCTTTAACTTATTTTACGTCTTTTAGAGACTCATTAGTGCATGTGACCCAATATATTCCCGGTTTATCTTGGCAGCCCACAATTAACTACTTAATTATATAACGATTATGAGTGATACCTAGTAGTACATCATGATCCTCAATTAGTTAAAAAATCATAGTTGATCATAGAATTAATTCTAAATCCTTGAGCAGCTACAGTGAGTGACACCTCGTTTCTTTCACTAGTCTTATACTCGGTTCAGGACATGGTCTATGTGTCTTGTCCCCACTAGGCTAACTACGCCACACCTAGCCCAAGTAATACTTCCTCGTTCTACGAATTCAAATTACTCGTACATATGTACAAGAGTCTCGTACTCTTAACATGTGATGCTTTGGCCAAAGACTTTGAGTGATAATCCTAACAAGTGGCCATAGGGTATACGTCTCTTCCCAAGGAGCGGTGAATCCTCTATGGTCTATCCAAACACTTTCAAGTACTTCAACTTATACTCAATCATCCCGGGTCCACACCTCAATTAGATGCTTTCTTAAGATGTCAAAGTATAAGTTTCCATGACCAAGATGACTTGTATACCTCAAGTCAAAGGAAACTTGCACTCATGCTGCAGTAAGAACTTCACAGACATATCTATATATATGTAGAGAACCATATGAAGTCATACAGTGAGTTACTCCAATGAACTAGTTACCATAACCAGCATCCATGTTTAACTCTTGACATCTCAATGTCTCCAACCAGTGAGAAAATAACTACTTGGCTGAACCAAGGAGTATAACCCGTGTTAGTCTTACAGAATTGGTGATGTCCGAATGTATCAATTTGATGACTAGGAAAATTTCAATATATTCATAATTGCACATGTAGAGATAATTACTAGTTACGATTCAATAATAAATTCTCTCATACTATGAATTATATTATGGACATAAATGAGTTTAAGATAATCAAACATATAATATGCACTCAAATAGTGAATATATACTTATCAAATAAATAGAAAAAAAAATATAAGGCGATTGTCTTAGGTCATCTCTCAAATTCTATCACTCTCACTTGGCCTAAAGTCAATCGCCACAGTGTCCTAAACAGTAAGTACAAACGTGACTCTCAAACTTACTTTGTGGTAGAGCCTTTGTCAAAGGATCTGCTAGATTCCTTTCAGTGGAAATTTTCTCAAGTTGTATTTCTTTCCTACTAATGATCTCCCTGATCAGATGATAACAGCGAAGCACATGTTTTGATTGCCGATGAGACCTCAGTTCCTTTGCTTGCGCAATGGCTCTAGTGTTGTCACAGTAAATAGGTAATGCTTCAACAATGGATGGAACCACTTCAAGTTCAGTAATAAACTTCTTGATCCAAACCGCTTCCTTTGCTACTTCTGAAGCTGCAATGTATTCCGCCTCACAGGTAGAATCTACAAGAGTGTCTTGCTTGGAACTTTTCCAACTAACTGCACCTCTATTTAATATGAATATGAATCTAGACTAGGACTTGGAGTCATCCTTGTCTGTCTGAAAACTAGCATCTGTATATCCGCGTATGGTCATATCACCATCTCCATAAACTAAGAACATATCCTTAGTTCTTCTTAAGTACTTAATGATCATCTTAATAGCCACCCAATGATCCATTCTTGGATCAGACTGGTATTTTCTCGTAACACTTAGAGCATATGATACATCGGGTCTTGTACATAACATAACATACATGATAGATACTATTGCGGAGGCATAAGGTATCTTGTCCATGCAAATCCTCTCGTCTTCTATGCGTGGGCACATAGACTTCGAAAGTTAAATTACATGCCTCATATGTATGAAACCTTTCTTGGATTTAGACATGCTAAAATGTTTTAGCACTCTATCTATATATGTCGACTGTGAAAGACCAAGCAACATTCTCAATCTATCTCTATAGATTTTCATCCTGAGGATGTAAGTTGCTTCTCCCATGTCTTTTATGGAGAACATATTAGACAACCAAATTTTAACTGACTGTAGAACTGGCACATCGTTTCCTATAAGCAATATATCATCAACATATAATATTAAGAATATGACTACACTCCCACTAACCTTTTGATACACACAAGGTTCATCTGGATTTTGTGAGAAATCAAACTATTTGATCTCCTCATCAAAACAAATATTCCAACTCCTGGATGCTTGCTTTAGTCCATAAATGGACCATTGAAGCTATATACTTTATTCTTGTTGACAGATGTGAAGCCTTCGGGTTATATCATATACACATTCTCGAGCAGATTTCCATTAAGAAAAGCTATTTTCACATCCATCTGTCATATCTCATAATCATGATAAGTTGATATGGCCAAGAGTATCTGAATGAATTTAAGCATGGTCATAGGTGAGAAAGTTTCATCATAGTTAATGTCTTGCCTTTGACGATAGCCTTTCTCCACTAACCTTACCTTGTAGGTAATAATATTACCATCCATGTCAGTTTTCTTCTTGAAAATCCATTTGCATCTTATAGGTGTAATGCCTTCAAGTGGGTCCACCAAGTTCCAAACTTAGTTTTTATACATGGAATCCATTTCCAACCTCATGACTGTAAGTCACTTGTCCTTTTCTGAACTATTTAGAGCCTCTTCATAATCAGTAGGTTCCTGATCCTCAATGAGTAACACATCATTTGATTATCTTACAAGAAATCCATATCTCTCAGGAATATTGCGTGCCCTATCTGATCTATGAAAAGGTTGTGTCATAATCAGTTGTGGTCCTTGACTAGACATCTCATTAGTATTTATTAGAGTCTCTTAAACTTCATCAAGTTCAATCATACTCCCACTTGCTTCCTGTAAGAGAAATTCTTTCTCTAGGAAGGTAGCATGTCTTGAAACAAATACTTTTTGCTTCATGGGGTAATAGAATCGGTAACCCTTAGTTTTCTTAGGGTATCTAATAAATAAACACTTATTAGACTTGACATCCAACTTGTCTGTTATAGTCCTCTTCACATAAACAGGGCATCCCCATATCTTCAAATAAGAATGAGGAGTTTCTTACTAGTCCATACCTCATATGGAATAGTTGAGATTGCTTTCGTCGGGACTCTGTTTAGCAAGTAAATAGCTGTCATGAGTGCATAACCCAAAAAGGTCTTGGGAAGATCTAAACAATCCATCATTGATCTAATCATGTCTAACAAGGTTCGATTGCACCTTTCCGATACACCATTATATTGTAGCATATAAGGCGGAGTCCATTGAGACAATATACCATTGTCCCTTAGATAATCTAGAAACTCTTGACTTAAATATTCACCACCTCGATAGGATCAAAGTATCTTAATATTTTTACCAAGTTGTTTCTCTACTTCACTTCTGAATTCTCTAAACTTTTCAAAAGCTTCAGACTTGTGTTTCATTAGATACACATACCCATAATGAGAGTGATCATCAATGAAAGTAATGAAGTAGCTATAACCTCCTAATGCATGAGTTCTCATTGGTCTACATACATCGGTATGTATGAGCCTAAGTAACCCATCAACTCATTCACCCTTTCAAGAAAAAAATGTAACTTTGTCATCTTACCTTTTAAACATGAATCACATGTATCTAATTCAAATTATTCAAGAACTGCAATCTTTTGCAGTTCGGACATGCGTTTCTTGCTTATATGGCTAAGGCGACAATGCCACGAGTAAGAGGTTAATTGATTATATATTCGGGCGCGTTTATTGCTCTTTTTTATATTGAGTACGTCACTAGATATATCTAACGTGTAGATGCCATTGTATAAAGTTTTCATGCCATAAAGAACACCATTTAAGGTTATATAACAACAATTGATACTAAAAATTAAATGAAAACCTTTTCTATTTAAGCAAGAAATAGAAACAATATTTTTTATTAATGCTAGAACAAAATAACAATTATCTAGTTCTAAGACAAGTCTACTAGGAAGCTTTAACAAGTATGTTCCGATGGCGACTGCAGCAACCTATGCTCCATTCCCAACTCGCAGACTTGTTTCTCCCTTGATGAGTCTTCGGCTATTCCTTAGCCTCTGTATGTCATTACATATATGTAAGTCACACCCTGTCACGCCCTAGAGGAGTCCCTGTCCGAAGAAATTTCGGTAGCATTTCCCCTGTACGGGTGACAATCTGAAGCATTACTACATACAAAATATACCTCAGCCACACTCGGCTGGAATATATATGCAAAATAGAAATAACATAACCACGCAGTTAATATACGCAGCCTACCCGGCTGGACATAAATGAATAAAACATATAACATAATACAATCACTACAAGAAAAAAGCTAAACAACAACGCTTTTTTGGCGTTGTCGTATGTACTTAAAAAGTGATGTTGTAGATGGTGTTGTAGAAAGTCATATCAAAGACAACGCTTTAAAAGCGTTGTGGTTGGTCACAAAGACAACGCTTTTTAAGCGTTGTCTTTTCGTCTTAAAAAGCGTTGTTATAGATGCTGTTGTAAAAATGCACATATCAAAGACAACGCTTTAAAAGCGTTGTGGTTGGTCACAAAGACAACGCTTTTTAAGCGTTGTCTATTCGTTCTTAAAAAGCGTTGTTAAAGATGCTGTTGTAAAAATGCACATATCAAAGACAACGCTTTAAAAGCGTTGTGGTTGGTCTCAAAGACATTATTTTTTAAGCGTTGTCTTTTATTACTTAAAAACGTTGTCTTTTTAAATTTATAAAAATAGTGTTTTTCTTAATAATAGCAAAATTATAAAAAATACTCAAAATTTACATATAATTGAATATCCACAACCACAATCATTTTTATAATAAGACTATTTAACAAATACATAAAACTTTATATTATACAAACAAAATGTATACATATTGATCCATAAATTAAATTTGTATCATACAAGTTATCCTTAACTTCATGACAATAATTTTTCAAACACACAAGTTTTACAAAACCTCATCATTGACTAACCGCTGTTGTTGGTGTCCATCGCATGGAATTGCTTCTTTAAGTCCAGCAATCTCTTCTTCTGAAAGGCTTTCAGCTATCACTCTTAGAGCCATCTTCTTCAACTTGTCATCAGCACACCTGGGGTTGTAGGCAATCAAGAAATTTTGTATGAAAACTTTCATACATGTAAATCTCGTACTAAATAATATGTCAATGTTATATATACATGTAATTCATACCGTAAGTGTGTTTATATCGTAACTGACAAGTTTTCTTTAGGGCCAACTTCTACTCAAGCTCTTTAAACATTGCATCAAAATAAAAAAATTGGCATTAGTTCTGTGCTAAATGAAAATCATATTTAGAGGAAAAAGCGGGAGTGCTGTAGATGGATATATTAACCAAGCATATTAATGTTTGACCTGTCTTTACAAGTTCTAAGCATATATATTAACCAAGCATATAACCTAAGAGGAATAAGTTACAAAATGCTACTTGATGTTTGACCTGTCTTTATTGGATTTTGCGGCCCCGGTCTTCTTGTAGCCAGGCACAATGTAATACTTGATGTTGTTTTTTTTTTATTCATTCTACATTTGTCGTAACCCTTTTGTTTATGCTATGACTAGTAGACTTCGCAGCCGAAGGAACAATGAGTCATTGCGTCTAGTAATTCGCATGAGATTGTAAAGTTGTCCAAATGTTACTTCGTGTGGAAGGCCTATAATGGCAATGACAAATGGGAAGCAAAAGGTTGTATGGCGTACCTCCACTTATCATTATCGATGTGTTGAGCAACACTCCTATTAAGTTGATTGCCCACATCAATGTGTTACTAACCGATCATTTTGTAATCGGTGAAAGAGCGCCTTTCTCCATTCCAATTCTACAAGCAAAATCTTCCTTAATTCTATACTCTGCTCGGTCCATAAGGATCGAAAGAAACAGGAGTTTTCCAGATCTTGGGTTCAAAGGCTTCCTATAGGACCCTAGAAGCTGGAAAGCTAAAAGTCCATTTGCCATTCCATAAATATTTGGAACAAAGCCTACGTGATGGAACCCATGAGCAGTTGCTCAAATCTCTAGTATCCCAGCCTCATTTGAAGTATCTTAGATGAAGTACAAATTCAACTTAGCATGAGCTTTTCCGTCTATATCTACCTTCGCCATCACATCCTTGCATCTCATTTCAGTCAGCTGAAGAAGTGCACAGCTCTTAGACCAAGATAATATCATCTTGTATGCAGTATTGCATAGATTAATTATTAATGGGCATAATTTCGGCAATAGTTTCAGGTTGTTCTTTCTGTAGCATAATAATTTAATAGATAGATTCATAGAATATTCGCATAACACAATCAACAACCTAACATAACCCTAAACCCTAATACCCTCAACCTCTTTGAGGTATGAGAACCAAAAAGGGCTAGTTAAACAGTCCACTTCCTCGTTCACAATGTTCTCCGCATAAACTGGACTAGCAATTCTCCAACAATATCCAACAATACCGCATTTAAATGTGACATTGACTTGAACACTTGTAGTATTTCTTCTCCAAGTCTCCTGTTACATTGGTTACATTGGTGAAAATTGAAAAACATCCAGTAAATGAGGTAAAATATTAGCAAAGGCCCCCAAGAAAGTTGTCCATATCAAATTTCTTTAAAAAACAATAAAAATGTGAACTACCCTGAGAGCAAAATTCTGGAACCAGTCAAAGTACAAGACACTTGCAAACTAAAATTCAACCTTCAGCTATTTTTTGTGAGCTATTAATTGTTTCACTGCGAATGTGAAAAATGAGAGATGACATATTATAATTTCACAGCATAGACTCTAAGGGAATAAAACTTTTAGAGAAATTGCAGATGACATTACTAAACTTCTTTGAACGGAATATGGTTCAGTGGATAAGCAACCAGAACACAATAAGGTCACAGCATCCAGCACAATTAAACAGCAATCTAGCAAGTAGTATGAAGTACGAAGAAACGCAGATAACAAGATAAATGGCCTTGCCGATCAAAGGCGAGAAATGACATCTTTAACCTCGGCAGGTGTATATAGATGGTAAGTAGGAGCCACCTTTGCAATGTCAACATTATTAGGGGTTACCTGTTAATGCAAATGAGTAATTAGCAATGTAAAAGTTGCAATACTCTGCAATTTATGTAAAACAAAATGAAACCCTAGAACTGGATCCTTAAGCATCAGTCCAATTTACCCGTCTAATACAAAAGTACCCAAAACATACATTCAGGTCAGCTGGTACCAGATTGAATAGTGTATTCTCTCTTTATCATATTTAAATGCAGTGTTTATATGATTTAGAAGTAAACATCTAAGCACACCCGATTAGTTTATCCAAATAGACCAAGTAATAATTCATTAACCAGGAGCCTGAATGAACCTAATCCAGGTTTGATAACAGGGATGCTTTATCTATCTTAGCTTCTAAAGCAGGTAGATACAGAAAAACCACAAGAAATATACCTTTTCTTCCATGACTTGTTTCAGGATGGAAAGAGCTATAGTTTCAGCTTCCAGAAGGGACAGGTCCTGGATAAACAAGCGCCCTCATGAAATTATTCTCATCACCGCCACCACAATACCACAAACAGAAAATTACTATAGATCTAAGTAGCCACAATAGAGAAGGCTGCCGTCAAAGCAAATTTGCCTTGCACAGCCATGTATATCTAAAATTGCCATAGTAGCTACCTTGTTGTATTGCTCTTGAAGAGAACTATCAGCTCCTTCGGATCCAGATCCTATTGCTTTTGCATTGCATTGCCAGAATGTGCCAGATGGATCGGTATAGTACCTGCAATTTATAGCATGTAACATTTGAAGCAAAACATTGAAATACAGGACTACATAGCAGAGACTGTGTAGGAGGGACTTCAGATTTTACCAGATAACTTCTGACATTTGTAATATCGAGCAGAAACATTAACATACGAAAAGGTCCAGCACAATAATACATATGCACTAGAATATTTGTATCTCCTAAAGAGTGATCTCTGGGAAGAATCGTTTAGGACACAGGAAGATTATGTTAATAGTAGTAAACAACCCACTAGGACAATAAAATCAGTTCCCTAATAGGAGGGTTTAACGTGAAAATTTTATACATTTTAGCACTTCAGACACTGTAGCTTATTGAGGAAATAAAATATTATCAAAAGGATTGTGTCCACCCATCCTTGTTCATCAGCTTGGAACCTTTGAAATGAAAGCTGCATTGGGTACATGGAAAAAACAACAAAAAGGGAGGATAAATGATAGCCACCAACCTAATTGTTCACAAATATCTGTATAAGTTATTAAGGGTGTTCATAGAAGTTGATCCTTTAGCCGTGTCTATTAGATGGTCAAATCTAGGCGCCAACTCAAAAATGTTGGCGTCCAAGTGTTAGTGTTCAACTACTTCTGATTTTCTTCATCTTTGAATTGTTAAATACATAGGGTATTTATAGGGAATACTCAAGATGTATCTAAATAAATACATGAACCAATATTAAATGACATACATTCATCATCCGAAGAGTCATTCATGAATCCTCCAATATTCATGCTCCAGATGACCATACATTAGATTATAAGTCCAATTAATTTGATTGCAAGGTTGTAAACAGTCCTTGAGGGCTATTGATAGTGATTCCAGTACGTACTGGAAAATAATGGAACAAACCTATGAAACAACTATCAAGGGATTCACTTCAACTTTCCTAAACCAAAGAAGAAACAGATGGATTACAAAAGAAAACAATTTGCACCATCAAACTGAAACTTATAATAAGCCTTAATAAATTAATGAAAAAAGAATTGTTTAGAAGTTCACTGAGAAACATATGAAAATACAACAATGCAACTGCAAAAAAAAATAAAAAACTAGTATCCAATTAACTTTTTTTTATACTTTCAGATCAAAAGGTCAAATTTATATACTTTGGTTCATGTTCAAGCAAGAGGATAACAATCTCATCGACGGTTAGTATTTCCTTTTAATATAGAACACTAAAAAGAAGGAATATCAATGATGAAACAAACCTGAAAATGCGAGCTACTGAGGCAGCGAGCAATCTGCTTGAACAAGGTAATCATGCAGCGTTGGAACTCTGTCGTGAGCATCAAAGACCAAATATTACCAAATATTAAGATCACTGACAAACCAAATAATACCTTATTTTTAACAGCTATCTAGAGGATCTGGCTTTTTGACTTGAAGCTGGTTCAAAGAAGACAAATCAAATATACAAATACTAAGATGAAAGCATAATGAAGTAGTTAACTTTTTCTACTTTACCTGATTATAAGATCTTCAGCTTCTTGCTCAGTATTTTGCTGCACGAGTAATTATTAGAAAAACAAACCCAATAGTGGAACAAAAGCTAGATAAAGAAACTAGATAATTTACACTGACAGAACTTTACAGAATAACATATAATACAGTGCTTTGTACTTGCATATTAATCCAGAAAACATCCTTTCACCTAAGTGACAATTTTTCCAAAACATCATCATTCACAAAACATCATCATTCACTAAAAATTTTCACAAGTTTTTAAACTTCAGTGACAACTTTTCTTTGGGGTCAACTGCTCAAGGTCGATCTGGTAACTATGCACTGCATCAAAAAAATTGGCATTAACTATGATTCCACTAAAAAAAACCACCATTCCATGAACTTAAATCTAAATAGAATTATGGCAACTATCATTCCATACCTATTCATAAATATGATCTTGTATGCACTCCGCCAACTCGGACCGAACCTCATCAATTTGTTCACGAGAGTACCCTATTTTTGTGAACTGTGAGCATACACAATTTATGTTAATGGAAAAAATAATCAACACTGATCACTTTGCAATTTTAAATAGTTTATGCCAAATAATTTGAGATAAGCTAAATAATGTTACTATTGATTGCAGCGAATCTCTCTCAATAGTCTCAACTTCTTCAATAATTTCTCTCATAAATCGCATCACAAAAAAACCACATTGTTTCGCATCCGGTTGTTGAGGAGCCTATATATAGTAATTAGAGTCAAATTGTTAATGAAAATTATACACATTACAATATATGTTAAACAAAAGTACACATACCTTAACTACTTCCCACTTAACATTTTTCCTACCTTTCCTTCCCTTGGTTGAATTAAACAATTTTAAGGCCCTTCATACGTTAAGAATATTTGTTAAATAAGATTTTTATTATAATAAATATTTACTAAAAGAAATCTGAACTCACATTTCCATTACGTATTTTGAATCATCATCGCAAATGCGGCAACTTAGGGAATCCAGCAGGTAAATAGCATCCTTGTAAGGTTCAATAACACTAAGATTCCAATGGAAACTAGGCAAATACATAGGATTAGATCATAAAATTGAATAAATTATCGAAAGGAAGCAATTGAAAGTGATGTTTTACTTCTTGCTTACCCGACATTACATGGCACTAACACTAGTTGATCTGTTGATGCACTTGTCAGCTTATCTGCTAAAAGAGTTGCCCTTTGATTCAGGGTTTCAAGCTTAACTGATTTGTCTTGTGCCGTTTTTGCCAGATATGGGAGTTTGTGTGGATTCATAAATCTAAATTTCTTTGTCTTGGTATCTTTCACCATCTTTTTATACAGACACCTATCATTGCAAAGAAAAAAAATATTTAGATACTAAATAATAAAATTTAGATACAAAACACTCATAATAAGTTGGAAAAAATAATGATCACTCATAACACTAAGTTATGGCTGATGATAGTAACATTCATACATGAGAACTTACTATGAACAGTCTTGCATATTAAACATACCAGAAATGTATACATGCAAATTCTTTTATTTCTTGAGGACAAGCACATTTAAGATACTTAAAAATATACAAGAAAAAAGATATGAGCAAAGTACTTCCTGTCTAGAAGAACAAATGGCAGAAGGCAAACATTAAGGGCCGGTTGAAAATGAATGAGCTATATTTATGTAAAGTGTACCACATCAATTGATATTAGTAAACCTCTCAATAGAAATGATGAACTATTAACTTAATGAGAATAACATGGTATGAGAAAATTACTAGAAGTTAAATTTTTCAAGAGTAAACTTGTTCACACAACAATATTAGTAAACTTCTTGCAGTTCAAATCAGGGATTTCTGTCTTGCTAGATATTAGAATTTCCAAGCAAACATAAAGCAATGCAGTAATTTCCCAGCATAAGTAAAGCAATGCAGTTGCAACCGAGAAAATAATATTTAGATACTAAATAATAAAATTTAGATACAAAACAATCATGTGGATTAAAAAATAATGATCACTCATAATAAGTTGGTGAAATTGTAACAATAAACCATAATAAGTTGCTAAAATTGGGAAGCAAACATGTGATGAAAAAGTTGCTGAAATTGCTTAAATAAACTTACTTACCATATGTAGGCAACGATCAAATTTCCTGAAATTGACTCCAAATGATACAAAGAATTGATGTCCTCAAGGTCAAGAAAAAGTTCACAATCTTCATCAAACACTTCATTATCTAAGCACATTGATATACATTTTCCTCCATCTAGAGCATGCTTCCCGTAACAATATAACTTATGTAATGCTCTTGGGACACTTGTTGACAAAGTAGGTTTTGATTTTTTTCGTTCAAACTTCTTCCTTCTAGGCTTCTAATAATTTCAAATATAAACAAGTTAGATAGCTAGGTTGAATAATAATAAAGTGGCAATATAATTAGAAATATAATAATAAAGTGACAATATAATTAGAAATATAATATCTCATATACCTCATCTTGCTTCACAATCTGCTGTTCAGGCCAAGCCACAACAGTTCCTATGGCATCACCAATTACTTCACATTCACTTGGAATTGGATATGGCAAAGGAGCGGATTTGTCCACTGCTTGATCAATGGAGACTCGAATGCAATTCTTGGGAAATGGAATACCATGAAGCATTTTTTCCATGCCATTGAAACAAACAATTGTACCATATGCAGCAATATTTGAGCAAGATTCCAATGTCAATGCAACTGATTGACCCTAAAATATTAAAAAAAAAACATGTTGATTATATTTAGTTTATAATGCTATAATAATAATGAATATCACTATAACTTGTATTTTACTTGTAAAACTTCGTCTTTACCCACAATCTATACGTCATCTTCTTCAATATTCTTCTGATGAAACTTCACCGAGCAACTGCCTTTGTCATCAATTGAATTGTCCCATGAACCCCTTTTATGCATTAATGCTTCAAGTTTTTGGATTCGTACATCTTGTTCTAAAATTTGCATCTTCGCCTCCTTCAGCTCCCTTTTATGCTCAGCGATTATATCTAGGGTAACATCATATTTCTTCCTTGTTCTACCAACATTGAAATAGATTGTTGGGTTGATATGACCTCCGATACCCCGGACACGCCTAGAATATTCCTGAGTTTCAAGTGCCTTGGTAAGAATATCCTCTTTTGCTCCTTCGCATTGCAGCTTACCCTCCCTCTTTTGCTGTATATATTCATCCTGTAATGCAACATTAAAAAGAATTATCAGTACTTTACCAAGGATAATTACCAAGGATATGCAATATTGGTTTAAAAAATACTGATGTCCAGGCCGGTTCTTCCCATGATAGCTCAAGTCAAGTGCTTAGTAAGTCATATTGAACAAATATGAAGTTGACTTTGAAATATTTTTTCCTTTTTTGGCATTCAATCATATATTTACTTCTGCACAGTTCTAAAAAAGGCACATATTTGATTGAGCAATTGACTACAAGTTTAATAAAATGACAAAATTTTAATAAATTTTCACTACACAAACCCATAAAGAGAGGACCACCACATAATTGAAGCTAATTGTCTGGAGTTGTAGGAAAGAATAATCAAAAGTAAAGTTGTTCCCAACCTCTCAAGTTCCGAATCATGAATCTTATGCTTTAATTCAAACTAAAACAACACAAAGAGAATGCTCAAGGAGACAAGGAGCTTTATTTGTCACCAATCAAGTGGGAAAACATAATAGAAGCTTCAGAGCAGTGGTCTGGGGAACAACTTTACTGGCCCTTGGGTTATCGAAGCTTACAAATTGCTTACTGCCAAGAACGTTTCAAACCTGGTTGATTTATCTGCATCTGTTCTATAGAAACTCTAGCTATCACCTCTAAGTTCTCAATGCATTCACCATTAATTGATTGCAGCAAAAGGAAACCACTGCATGTAATAGACTTTCCGACTTGATCTCTTCTCCAAGTAAGAACATTTCAAACCTAGATACCTAGTAAATCCACATCTGTTCTATATAAACCCGTCACCTCTAAGCTCTCAATGCATTCATTCACCATTTACTTCCTCAATACATGCTCTAGTATTGAGAATTCAAGCTATGCAAGGAATGGCTATTAAACTCCTCATTGCATTGCTTGCCTTGGCTTCCTCACGCAAAGGGTATGCATGCATGCAACTTTACTCTCGAAAACTAGAAGATATATTGAAGTCATTATCAGAAGAACATGAAAATTTACTTACAATCTTGTGTACTGTGTCCACCAAATCTTCACCTTCAAACTCTCCTCCTTTGTTGGCGCGTCCTTTCTTCCACATAATAGCTCTATTGATGTCATTATCATCACATAATTCAGTCCCCTACAACAAAGAAAAATCAAATAACAAATGTGAAATAATTTAATGTGAATCAATTAGAGGGTTCTTAGAGGAAATATATTTTAAAAATACTTACAATTTCTTCAGCAAAGCGTACATACCCTTTGCGTGAGAGTCGATGAGGATATCTATTTTTTTTCCTTCGCTCTTTTTGTTGATCACTGAGTTTCTAGTTATTTCAAACATGCGACATATCAAATTTGAATAATACATAATGAATTATGATCGAATAGTTTCAAAAGAAAAAATTTAGAATCTTACAATGAAATCTTCAGAAATGCGACTAATGACAAACGCACGCCAATCTTCTCTTGTAATTTCAAAGCCAACAGGTGGCTCATTCAACTCCTCAGGTTTGTCACGCCTGCTTAAAATAAATTTTTGGGTGAGATGGGTCTTGTATTGCCTCCACTTACTGTTTGCAGACCTCAAACATCCCTTTTTCCACTTTGAGTCAACATTATAAATCAACTGTACATCAAATAAGTGGAAAACATTAATAAGATTAATTAAGACAAACATAAAATATATCTATCATTAGTAGTGAAATATTATAATTGTTAAAACATGCTAACTTGCTTACATTGACTGATTCCCATATTAATTCTTTGACAGCAATTGGGACTTGCTTCCATGTCTTGTATTTAATATTAACCTTTTGCCGAGCCAAGACACCAATGTAACTTTGCATGGCTACAGCAGCTGGTCCTATCGGTTGTCCAAAATTATTGAATGACACCTCATTTCTAATACCTTGCATTCTTTGCTTTGTAATCTTATCCAACTGTGTGCGACCTCTAGAAGTTCTTGAGGAGATAGTGTCTTTGGAATCCAACACTTTATCACCCTCGCAACTCTCTTCACGGGCAACTGTAATGATTTCTTTACCCTTGTCCAACTTTGCAAGTTGCCCTATTCTCTTACTCTTTCTAGTAGAATCCATTGATCTGTAACAACTTAGACTGATCAACATAAGTTTAGTTAGAAACATGCATAAACTCACAGCAAGATGATATATTTACACCAACAAATTCACAACAGTATGAAAAAAATAAAAGATAAAAGCAGAAACTTGCAGCAACATCACAACATATCTGATTCGAATTAAAGTGAGGAATATAACATATTAATATTGTCCACAAATTCATCCTCATAGGTAAATTGTTTACACACTTATATTCAAAAGCAAAAATTCAGCAATTAAATATTGTCAATCCAACTTCCATCACAGTCTTCACGAATACATGGTGGTTCATTATCATCTTCTCCGTCAATATCCATTGATGGTAACCCCCTACTAAAACATTGATAGTGGATAGCAGTGTCCTCTAACTCTTCGCCCTTTAGGTATTCAAAGTAGTCTCTGTTTAGTGTTGCAAGTACAACACTCCATAAAGGATCTTCAGGATCTTCAATGTAAAATACTTGCTTTGCTTGGCTTGCCAGGATAAAAGCGTCAGATTTGAATCCAAGTCTATTGAGGTTTACCAATGTGAAACCAAGATCATCTACTTTAATGCCGTTATTATGCTCCACCCAATTACATTTAAACATTGGAAGTTGAAATTTATGGTAATCAACTACCCATATTTCTTCTATAACTCCATAAAAAACCATATCTGACACAATAGGATTTTTATCCTTTGCACTTGCAACTTGCATTGTCTTTGCAACGCCGCTGCCTACGGAGTTTTCAACAACTCGTATAGCATCAAACTCTTTTGTAGCATACGTAACCCCATCAATCAAATAGCTAGAGTATTTTAGTACTTGCTTGTTAGGCCCATGAGCTATCCACATCAATCTTTCTGAAACTTGATGAGTGGAATGGTCAACTACATCAGCAACCTAAATTTTTATGCAATAAATTTTTAATTATGCATAAATATGAAAATGAATGTATGCCAATATGTAATACTAAAGAAACTTACACGATCACGCAACCAAGTAATAAACGTTCGATTATGCTCATCTTGTAACCACTTCTTGGACTTAGCCTTACGAGGAAATCTTGCATTCAAATACGTCATGTGTTCCCTAATCAAATTATTTGGTATAAATAAACCAACAGAATGTAAGCAAACCACATTAAAATATTAATAAGTTAGATACATTACTCGATATAGAGATCAATCTCAGCATCATTTGCCAATACATAACGATGTGCTTGCGTCAACTCATCGTGAGTAGTGGAGTAGACTACTGCACCTGATAAAGGCTTAGTAAGTTCTATTTGTCGATGACTTGATGGGATCCCAATTGTGTGCACACTAGACAGATAGTCTGAGCAAAATTCAACAGCCTCTTCAGCAATATAAGATTCAGCCATACACCCTTCAGGTCGATTGCGATTTCGCACATAACCTTTCAAAATCTTCATGCATCTTTCAAATGGATACATATACCTATACCAAACCGGTCCACACAGTTTCACCTCCCGCACAAGATGAACACTTAAATGAATCATTATATCAAAAAATGAAGGGGGGAAATACTTTTCAAGTAAACACAATATTGTCACAATCTCTCTTTGCATATCATCCATCCTTGAAACATCTATCACTTTATTACATAACACATTGAAGAAGAAACACAAGCGAGTGATAGTGTCTCTAACATGTTTGGGCAAAACACCACGTATCGCCACAGGAAGCAATTGTTGCATTAAAGCGTGGTAGTCGTGTGACTTAAGGCCAATAAGTTTTAAGTCCTTCAACGACACGAGGTTTTTAACATTAGATGAGTAACATGATGGAAGTTGTATTCCAAACAAAGAATTCAAAATTTTCCTTTTCTCATCCTTACTAAGTGTATAACAGGCTGCTGGCAAAAATGTTTTCTTCTCCCCCATCCTTGGTGCCAAATCTGTCCTGACATTCATTTCCAAAAGGTCTAATCTCGCTGCTACTCCATCCTTTGTTTTTCCTGGAATATCAAGTAATGTTCCGATAAGACTTTCACAAATATTCTTTTCAATGTGCATCACATCAAGAACATGTCGAATGTATAGATATTTCCAATACTGAAGTTCAAAGAAAATTGATTTTTTTTTCCAGCATGATTTTACATCATCATTCGACTGAGACTTTCTACTCATTTTTCCCCGATGACAATTAATTCTTTCAACTCTTTCAAAAACTTCATCGCCACTTAATGGTTTTGGAGCAGGGTTAAATTCTTGGTTCCCATTAAATGCCTTCCGTTGCCTTCGATAAGGATGAGTTGCAGGTAGAAACCTTCTATGACCTGTATAAGACATTTTCCTACTATGCTTCAACCTTGTTGAATAGGTATCTTCACCACAAATAGGACATGCATGATATCCTTTCACAATGCATCCTGACATGTTCCCATATGCAGGAAAATCATTGATCGTCCATAATAAGATAGCCCTAAGCATAAAAGTTTCTTGGCGATATGCATCATATGCTTCGACACCTATATCCCATAAGCATTTTAAGTCATCAATTAGAGGTGCTAAGTAAACATCAATATCATTTCCCGGCTGTTTGGGACCAGAAATTAACAATGTGAGCATCATAAATTTTCTCTTCATACACAACCATGGAGGAAGATTATAAGTAATCATTAAAACTGGCCAACAACTATATGCAGAACTCATTAAACCATGAGGATTCATCCCATCAGCTGATATAGCCAATCTGAGATTTCTTGCCTCAATACCAAAATCTGGCCATTTGCGATCAACTATTTTCCAAGAAGGTGTATCAGCTGGATGGCGTAAATATTCATCACAAAGTCTTTTTTCGGCATGCCAAGTCAACTCCTTAGATATCTCTTTATTCCGAAACATTCTTTGAAATCTTGGAATAGGGGGGAAGTACCACAAAACCTTGGTAGGAATTCCTTCATTTATCATATTTTTTTTTCCCAACTTCCACCTTGACATCCCGCAAGTAGGGCAATTAGTTAAATCCTCATACTCCTTCCGGTATAAGATACAATCATTAGGACAAGCGTGAATTTTTACATAATCCATCCCTAATGCAGATAAGCTTTTCTTTGCATCATACAGAGATAAAGGCAATTTATTGTCATCTGGAAGTATTTCTCCTAACAAACTGAGTAGGTCAGTGAAACTTTTATCACTCCAACTATATTTGGCCTTCAAGTTGAATAATTTCACAATTGCAGATAACCTTGTAAATTTAGTGCATCCCGGATATAAAGGTGTCTCGGCATCTTCAAGAAGCTTATTGAATTGGGTTGGATTCTCAAGCATAACTATCATATGCATCATGAACCATATTTATTGGTTCCTCACGAACATATTCATTTGGCCCTACTTGGTCACTTTCATTTTGTGAAATCCCTATCGTAGATCTTTCGCCGTGCCATATCCATGTATGATATGTCATATCTATACCGTTACAATACAGATGTGCCCTGATAGTTTGTATATTTTTCTTCTTTAGATTGCCACATTTTGCACATGGGCAAGATATTCCCATATTCGGATCATTAGTGTTTTCCATTGCAAATTGCAAGAAAGACTCAACTCCATTCTCATATTCACGTGATAGTCTATCCTTTGACATCCAATCTTTGTCCATTCTTTATAACTAATCAATCAACAATGAGCTAATACCTAAAAATATTAACACAAACAATAGTGTGAAACTATAACAAAATATTTAAACAATTAATCAAAATTGTATTTCTACCGAAAATTTTTGACCATACAGGTTTCTCATCAAAATGCAATCCCAATAGCAAATTTCTCACTTGGGGAGATAACCTAGTTATCTATATTATCCATATGTACATGTTTGTTAGAGTCTACGTATAGGTAGTTAGGTACTTTTGCCTTGGTATAAATTGTAGAGTCATATAATATTGGAGCATTCACCAAAACATATTCTCTATTGAAACATGTTAACCTTTAGTTGAAAAATGAAACCATTCCAGGAAAATGCTTGAATTATAACTTATAATAAGCAACTTTGTTTCTTTAGCACTTGAGAATCTGCAACTTCCTCAAAGGGACATCAACATAAGCAACTCAATGCAATAGTGCATGATGTATTAAATCATACTTAAGCCATTAAGCTCTTAGAAGGCAAGTGACATAAATATAACAATAGTAGTTGATATAAATTCAACAAACTGAGTAGGCACAAGTCACTGCCCAGAATTAAGATGAGATAATGCAGAACACAAGTTTTAGATACAATAAAAATGAGAGATATTCTCTGCGCATTAAGGGTACACAATAAAAATAATAGTAGAATAACACTAGAGATTGATTAATTTCAAGCTGCACATTATACCTGACGACAAAGAAAGGCTGGAATGTGAATAATATCTACAACTTGGCAACAGCTTCACACTGAATTTGAGAAAAAAGGATAGCATGTTATATGCTTCATGCTATTTTTAAGGATTAATACCTACTGCCAAAGTCTATAGCTAAACGTTTAAAAATTCCAGATTAAATCATGAGAAAATACAATCAGGGGAGGGGGAAAATTGATGCAGTATGAATCCGGCAAAATGGCTAGTTCGGAAAATAATCAAAAATAAACAAAATCTTATTCTAGAGGGATGGAAGAAATTTTACCTTTCTTTCTTCCGTTCCTCCTACTCTCGAATCTGCTCTGCGAGGAAGGAACTAAGATCGAAGGGTTCAGAGGAGTTGAGGAGCCGTGAGAAGATTAGGAAGGGTAAGCTGACTTTGATTGAGGAGATGGGGAAATGCGAGATTAGGGATCTCGACTTGGAGGAGTTGGGCCGGCGTGAGGAGTTTTGCGTGAGGAGTTTGGGTCGAGATTAGGGTTCAGAGGAGATCACGCGGCAAGGAGAGGAGAAGGCGCTCGTGGAGAGGAGAAGGCGCTCGTGGAGAGGAGTGGAGAGGAGAAGGAGAGGAGAAGGAGAGGAGAAGGCACTCGTGGAGAGGAGAAGGAGAGGAGAAGGCACTCGTGGAGAGGAGTGGAGAGGAGAACTCGTGGAGAGGAGTGGTGAGGAGAAGGCGCGCGCGCGTTGAGGGTTTAGAGTTTAGCAAAGCGAGGGCTGCGAATTTATTTTAAGTGAGTTTAGGGGAAACATACACAACACTTTAAAAAATGTTTTTTAAAAAAATGTTGTCTTTGACCATAAACAACAACACTAAAGACAACACTTCATTAAAAACTGTTGTCTTTAGTAAAAAGTAAATACCATAGACAACGCTTTTCACTAAAAGCGTTGTAAAACAAAGAACGACAACGTTTTTATTAAAAAGCGTTGTCTATTGGGTGTTGTTGAATGCAAAAATTCTTGTAGTGAATAGCCCACACGGCTGGATATAAGCACAACCACACAGTTAATAAGAGCCCACTCGGCTGGAACAATATAAACACACAGCAGCGGAAGACATAAAACGATACGAACGTAAAACCAACAACGACACTAACAAAAATACCTGCCATCACAGACTTGACCCAAAATTCATATCAACTTATTGAAAACAAAATACACAAAATCAATATACCACCCCAAACGATAATAAAACCAAAACGAAAACTATCCTCGAGTGTGACGTAGGACCCAGGACTGGCAGCCGACATCTCTTCAAGCATCCATGACTCATCTATCTGTTACCTGGCGAAAGAAAACCATTTTTGTGGGGTGGTGAGTATTGGAACTCAGCGGGTAAAGAGAAGAGATAGTGCATGAACATAACATATAAGTAGAGAGTGTCAACAGTATACAGTCTCATAAGAGAAATAGTAGATACTACAATAGAACCAAAATGAATGCTCATACCTGAAACCATATCCTAGGCTAGGTATAGTAGGTCAGAACTGATACTAATCTGCTACAATACTGCTCATAATTACAGAGGTAATAAGCAAGGTATATACAAATTTCCAATGACTGAACATCTACAATGAGAATATATCTCAACACAAGTAAGCATATCAGCATACGTGAACAACAGCAGTAAGTAAGCAATAACAGCATATATAGACAGCAGCAGCCAAAACAAATATAATAACAACGTATACACGGATGGTCACTCCCGCCCACCTCTCCGCACCATGACCCCTGTATGGTCGAGAGACCGGGTCAGTGACAAACTGTACACCACTCCAGCTACCACTTACACGAGTGGCCGAGGGGACAGTTGCATAGTAGCTAACTAGCTACATCTGCGACGGGGTCCCTATGCGTGACCGAGTGGAAGCACGACAGGACAAGCGACATCAACTCCAGCTACCACTCTCTCGAGTGGCCGAGGATGCGGCATGCATGCAATGACATGATGCGAACAATGCAACAGTCATCATATATAAGCAAAAACAGGTATGCTACATGAGGCCAGCATGCTTAATATCGTAAATAAATAAGCAACAATCAAAGCATGCAAACATGATATCTAGTATCTGCTACTGATCATGGACAACAACAAGAGACTGTATAGATATGAAAACGAATATCTCAAAGATCACGTGGAAGTATCAAGCGCAGGAAAAATAAGAGTGGAGTCAAGGTAAACAGTCCTTATCCAAAATAATTCATGCACCAAGGTCAAAGCATTAAAAGAAACAAAACAAGAAATACTCGCCTTTACTTGTCGATCGTATCAAAATAAAATCCATGTTGTGCCGCTCGCCCCAAATCCGAATCCTATGTCAATAGATATTATTTAGCTACTCTCACATGAATCAAATAACTAAACCAATCTCTAACCCCATTAGGATAGCCCTAATCGAACCACGATCATCGCTTAACCCTAATACAACCAACCTTTTTAACAACTTGGGTCCCAAGTTGTCATCATCTACCCATTGATTGATACTTAATCAAAATAACCTCCATCATAACTGAATTAGCAAAAAGGAATAACTATTCTCCTCCTGACTTCAAAGCTCATTCCTAGAGCAAAGTACAGCTCAACCAAAGTAACGACACCAATTTTCCCAAACGGCAGAAGATAACACCAGAACAAATCATCTCACAACCCACGTATTAATCTTCTTCGATCCAGCAACTAAAACCATCCAAATTCCTACCTACCAAAATCCGATCAACCAACAAGGGAAGGGAAACTTCATAGAGACAGTGCACGAATCAAACAAATACATGCTACAACACCCCGAATTCCCAAATTCAGATCTAGGTTTAGTGCATACCTTAAATCTGACCACCGAAAACCCTAGAACAACGATGGAAAGGAGGGTTTATGCGACTTGGATCAAGCGGAGAAGGGAATTTCGTAGGTGAACTTGGGCCCAAGCCGAATCTCCATTGCTCGGCGGCGATCCACTGGAGGAAAGGTAGGCCAACGGTGGAGACCAAACTAGGACAAAGGAGATGACGCTAGGGCACGGAAGAGGAAGGCGGTGGTGGCTTCGGCTTCCGGCGTGTGCTTGGCGTCCGTGATGAGAAGAGGCGGCGGCGCTGCAGCTTCAGGCTAGGGCACAAGATCGGCGATGCCGTGATGCTCACATTAGGAGGAGGGCAGGCGACTATGGCTTGAGAGAGGAAGAGGTCGGTGAAGGTGAGGAAGCAGCGTAGCGAGGTGGGGGCTCCGGGGAGGAATCGCGTGAGGAGAAGCCGGCGGGGTGCGAGAAATTCACGAGAGGGAGAGGGCTCGGGAGTTGGGACTTTTATAACTTAGGACTTAGGGATTTTTCAATTAAACCCTAGATAAGTTCCTCAATCAACTCCCGCCTCCAGGTATTCCAAATAGACTTTTCTCGAGCCCATAAATACATCCCCTCTAAATACGTCATACATGCTCCGAAAAATCCCCAGAAAATTTCTAAAAATCCCTAATAATTTTGTTAAAATTATTTGTCAAATAACCTTATTATTTAAATATTATTTGGGTACCGTATTTTACACACCCAATATCTAATATCCAAGTGTCTATGGAAATATCATGACAATCAATAACGAAAATATCTGAAGAGGATAGAGCACCGAATGTCTTATTCTTCTTCACGGACTCGAGATAGATCTTATAGTTTCTTCGTCAGTGTCCTATCTTGCCACAATGATGGCATGGACCCTTTTGTGTCGGTTCTACTATCTTGGCCTTTTTGATCTTCCCTTTAGCATGATGTTTTGACTTCCTCTTAGAACATTTCTTGAAGGAGTCTACTAACATTACAGTTTTCTGTTCACCCTTAATAGAAGGCTCCACAGTCTTGAGCATATTTATCATCTCGGGGGTGGTTGATTCCAAATTGTTCATCCAATAGTTCATCACAAATTGTGAATGACATTTCGATAAACTATGTAAAATTAAGTCAATATTTAACTCATGATCCATCGTAAAACTGAGTGATGTTAAACGCTCTATGTAGTCATTCATTTTTAATACATATTATTGTTGAAACCCCAAGGTTGTTTTGGTGTGATCAACAAGTTAAGTTAGGTCCTGTGTGTTTCTAACCTTGTGTCTAAGTGTGCAGGAGCTTAGGAGCACAGATAGTCGAGTGGAAGACACAGCTAGCGTGAAGGACGGTAGTCCGAGGGACGAGGTGCTGCGAAAGAGTACACCGGCGGACGAGAAGGAAGCGTGCGGTGGTTCCGAGGGACGAAAGCCAGAGCGGAAGATTGCTCGGGGAGCAAGAGACGCAGCTAGCGAGAAGGAAGGCACGCGGTACGTCCGAGGGATGAAGACTGCGGATGAGTACACCGGCAGATGAGAAGGAAACACGCAGCGATTCCGAGGGACGAGAAGCCGGAGGGAAGCTCGCTCGAGAAGACCGGAACTTGGGTTCGGGTGAGCCCTATTCCGGATAACAGAGATCACCCAATCAAGCGGATCTGGAGCAGAGGACCCAAATGAAAGTCAACTAGAGTTGACTAAGCATCCGGGCCGCCCGGAATTGTCCGGGGCACCCGGACCAGGCCGGGGCGCCCGGACCACTCCGGGGCGCCCGGAACCCTTCCGGGCGACCGAGAGTCAGTTTTTGACCGGATCGAGCTTTGACTCAATCTGAACATTGGGGGATAAAATTTATCCCCCCAGGGCTCCTGGAACCCTTCCAGGTGCCCCGACCAAGGCTATAAATATAGCCTTGGTCCAGAAGCTTTGAATTAACTCAGAAATTTACATTCCAAACACTTGTGCGCTTCTTTTCTAGTTTAGCTTCTATCTTTTGTGCTTTCACTACTGTAAGAGGCTTCTCCGCCTGAAGGAGATATTTTAGTGCACATTCATTCCTTGGATTAACAACCTCCTTGGTTGTAACCAAGTCAAGTTGTGAGCCTCTTCTCTCTACTTTTTATTTACTGCTAATTACTTTATGGAAGTGTTATGTTGAAAGTTCGAGAAGGGTCTTTGTTGTTTTTTTTCAGGCTATTCAACCCCCCCTTCTAGCCGGCCCAACGGTCCTACAAGTGGTATCAGAGCCGAGGTGCTTCAGGAAGACTAACCTCCGAACGAAGCAACGAGATGGCTGGACCAAGGATCCACCCGCCGAAATATGAAGGGGATTTCGCCTCCTGGAAGAATCTGATGCAGGTATTTTTTTACTACAGACTTTGAATTAACCTTAACAATGGAATCTGGCTATGTAGCTCCAGAAGGTAAGGAAAAATGTCAATGGACAAAAAAGGAGCAAGCTGAATTCGTGGCGAACGGCAAAGCAGAATACCATCTGCTAAGCGTTCTTCCACCTCAAGAAGTCAACAGGATCGGGCGCTACGACTCGACAAAGGAACTTTAGGAGAAGTTCCTCGAGCTGCACGAAGGTACGTCCGAAGCCAAGCTCGCTAGATGAGATCTACTTCACAATCAGCTCACCAGCCTGCGACTTGGGGAAGACGAGATAGTCGCACATCTGCACTCCAAAATAAAAGAAATAATCACCGGACTCATGAATCTCAGAGAAAAGGTAAGTAACCGAGATTCGCTCAGGTACGCGTTAAATTCGTTTCCAAGAAATTCGAAATGGGCATCACTAGTAGATGCCTTTTACATTTCAAAAGATTTAGAAAAAAATTCATTAGAAGAATTTTTCTCGACTTTTGAAGTGCACGAATCAAGATGTGCAGGTACGAAGGAGCCCAAGAACAACGTCACCCTCAAAACCTCGAGAGACGAACCCGAGTCGGAATCTTCTCTCGACGACGAGGAAATGGTAATGATGGTAAGAAGATTTAAGAAACTTTGTAAATCCAGATCTACTAACCATCCGCTGGGGAAGAAGAAAAGGACAATCCGCTGCTACCACTGCGACGAAGAAGGGCACATTAAGGACAATTGCCCCAAGCTGAAGAACAAAGACAAGCAGAACGGTAAGAAGCCTATCCAAAAGCGAAAGGCCCTAAAGGCGACGTGGGACGATACGTCGTCCGAATCAGAAGTCGAGGCATTCTCCGGACTCGCACTGATGGCGAGTCATCAAGACGACAACTGCGATTCAAGCTCTTCCGAGATGAGCATCGAGAGCATCGATGAAGGGGGAGTTTCATCAGAAGAAAGCAGCAATTCAGGGGGAGACACGGACAACGAACTCGACAAGGTAAGTTAGGTGCGTTCTCTTCCTCCCGACAAACTTTTTAAGTTTGTTAAGTTATTAACCAAAGACTGCTGTAAATTAGAAAAAGAAATAAAAAAATTAAAAATAATTTTAGCTAGATCCTGCCCATTAGAAGAATTAGATAAATCAAAATTAGAAAATGAGAAATTGAAATCAGAAAATAAAGATCTGAAAATTCAAGTAGATAATTTGAAAAACTATGCATGCTCATCTAATTCTAGAAAATTTAAAAATTTAAATTGGTATTATAGATATCACCCGGGACAAATTAAGGATATCTCTAGAAAATATATCCCTAAGAAATTTTTAATCAATTCAGTAGGCTGGAACCTTTATTGGGTTCCGAAATCTTACTTAGTCTAAATTTTAAAATTAAAATTAGCGCTTTTCAGTGAGAAAATTAAACAATAAATTTCTCTATGAGGTTTTGTCTAAGGAAGTGGTTGTTGCTCCAATAACCAAGAAGGTCTAGTGCCTCGCCACAACATGGAAGCCAAAATATTGAAATAAATGTTTAATTAACTTTCTGTCAAAGCATTAAAATTACAATTACTTAATGCTTTCAAAGTTTTTTCAAACATTTTTTTTCAAAATATTTTTATGCTTCGAAAAATACTTTTACCTGAAATTCTTACTCATAAAACCTTAAGTTAGGATTTTTTTAAATAATTTTTATAAAGAATTAAATATTTTTTCTCAAAAATAATTTTTTTTTGTTAACTTAGAAAAAAAATTTCTAAGTCTTCAACCCTTAGATTTTTTTTGGAACCCCACTTTTTTTGTGATCAAAGGGGGAGAAGGATTAGTATAAGTCTAGGGGGAGGTAGACCAAAATATTAACTTATTTTATTTTTGCACTTAAATTACAAATTAAGTTAATTTACTTAATTTTATTTTATCCCTAGCTTAACTTGGGTTGATCACACCAAAAAGAGGGAGATTGTTGGAACCCCAAGGTTGTTTTGGTGTGATCAACAAGTTAAGTTAGGTCCTGTGTGTTTCTAACCTTGTGTCTAAGTGTGCAGGAGCTTAGGAGCACAGGTAGTCGAGTGGAAGACGCAGCTAGTGTGAAGGACGGCAGTCCGAGGGACGAGGTGCTGCGGAAGAGTACATCGGCGGACGAGAAGGAAGCGTGCGGTGGTTCCGAGGGACGAAAGCCGGAGCGGAAGATTGCTCGGGGAGCAAGAGACGCAGCTAGCGAGAAGGACAGCACGCGGTGCGTCCGAGGGACGAAGACTGCGGATGAGTACGTCGGCGAACGAGAAGGAAACACGCAGCGATTCCGAGGGACGAGAAGCCGGAGGGAAGCCCGCTTGAGAAGACCGGAACTTGGGTTCGGGTGAGCCATATTCCGGATAACAAAGATCACCCAATCAAGCGGATCTGAAGTAGAGGACCCGGACGAAAGTCGACCAGAGTTGACTCAGCATCCGGGGCGCCCGGAACTGTCCGGGGCGCCCGGACAAGCCTGGGGCGCTCGGAACCCTTCCGAGCGCCCGGGAGTCAGTTTTTGACCGGATCGAGCTTTGACTCGATCTGAACGTTGGGGGATAAAATTTATCCCCCCCAGGGCGTCCAGAACCCTTCCAGGCGCCCCAACCAAGGCTATAAATATAGCCTTGGTCCAGAAGCTTTCAATCAACTCAGAAATTTACATTCCAAACACTTGTGCGCTTCTTTTCTAGTTTAGCTTATGTCTTTTGTGCTTTCACTGCTGTAAGAGGCTTCTCCGCCTGAAGGAGATATTTTAGTGCACGTTCATTCCTTGGATTAACAATCTCCTTGGTTGTAACCAAGTCAAGTTGTGAGCCTCCTCATTGCTTTTTTTTTACTGCTAATTTACTTTATGCAAGTGTTCTGTTGAAAGTTCGAGAAGGGTCATTGTTATTTTTTTTCAGGCTATTCAACCCCCCTTCTAACTGGCCCAACGGTCCTACAATTATACTACAGACGAACCCTCCTGCATCTTTGAGCAAAAGAAAAGGTTGGAGACCTCGAACCTTTCGGATCTAGCTTGCTCATCAAATAGCTCACGAAGATGATAGACAATATCATAAGCATTCAAATGCTCATGTTGTTTCTATAATTCAGGAGTTATAGCGGCTAGCATGATGAAACTAATGGGAAGAGGCTAATCAAGGGCCAACAATTGGTCCGCAATTGCATCAGTATTAAGACTAGTGGGAAGAGGCTAATCAAGGACATAAGCTAGCTTCTCAGCTTTGAGAATAATTCTCAAATTTCGAAACCAGTCCAAGAAGTTCAACCCAATCAGTTTGTTCGAGTCCAAAATCGAACGCAAATCAACAGAAGTCATAATTAAATTATTAACCTAGAAATACAAAAATGAGAATGTATAAGAGGCATGATTTTATTTATGTAAGCAATATACATAAAAGTCCGCTTATTTATTAAACTCAAATACCCTTATTTTGAATTCGGGAGATGGTAGGTTTTCTCAAAGTGGGTTGATATCCACCATAGATAAGAATAACTTTGACTTTGGCCAACAAGTCATTCTTAGCTATAGTAGTAGATAATATATTTACCGATTGCATATCACTTATATACAACTATCACATTATGCCAGCAACTAATTGATCTTCGCATAATCATCAGGTTGTTAATATATTAAGAAGTATACATCAAATGCACATCACCCAACTTCACCTCTATCCACATTAATCATGGCTTTAGCACAACAAATCAACACTTCAAGTTTAAAACCAACCCGTTAATCATAAGATTGCATCTCTATGGTTTGAACATCTTTAATTTCAAGTTGAGCTTGACTTTGGCCAACAACTCAAACAAGAAATTAAACTCTGGTTCTTACCATATTAATGGAAGGTGTAGGATTTAATATTGAGTAAGGGATTTAGGTCTCATCTACATCATGCAAAATTCTATCTACATGACATTACATGCATGATATAAATGATGACATGGGACGTCGCACGTATGACATAAATGATGACATGACATATCACACGCATGACATAACATGACACATCATACATATGGTAAGATCTAATCACATCACATGCATGACAAAATCTAATTATATCATAATTAATGCATCTACATAGAATACGGTATGTTCATGTCATAAATTTACGTATGTTATAATTCTATTTTGGAAATAAAAATATGTTATATATCTGATTTTAATAAATCAAGATTTATCTAATCAAATTAGGAAATAATTTCCAAATTTAGTTAACATATCTCATCTAGAATCTTTCTATCAATCAAGAATCTTTAATTATTTTGAAAATAAATTTCTAAATTAATTTCCTAACCATTTAAGAAATAAATAATTAATATTTCTTAATTCATTACAAAATAATTCAAATCTAGATTTTTCAAATATTTCCAAATTTGGTATTTCCTCACAATTTAGGAAACTTTTCAAAAATAAAATATTTTAAAAAAATCCAAAAATTTCACAAAATATTAATTCTATAATTTAATTTAGAATATTTCAAATCTAGATTTTTTTTATGATTTTTAAAATCTTTCCAAATTTGGTATTTCCTAATAATTTAAGAAACTTTCCAAAATAGAATATTTTAATAAATCCGAAAATTCTAGAAAAATTAATTCTATAATTTAATTTAGAATATCTCATATATGGATTTTTTTAAAAAAAAATTAGAATCTTTTCATATTTGGTATTACCTAAAAAATTAGAAAAAATTTCAAAAATAGAATATTTCTTAAAATTTAATTTTAAAAATCATAATTTCTAAATTAACAGAATATTTCTAAATTTATTTTTTTTAAAATTCTATCATAAATTTTTCAAAAATAGAATTTCCTAACAATTTAGGAAACTTTCCAAAAATAGAAAAATCTTCATAATTTCAGAAAATTCCAAAATTAATTACAACACAAATTATGAACCGTAAAATAATTTTATGATCATGTTAAAGCACGATCAGTCTCTGATACCACTGTTGGGATATGCCCGATGCGGTGTGTACTAAAGCACGTTTCGTAAACATACGTAGCGGAAAATAAAATAATAATAATTCATAAATTATTACATCACACGCACCACACGCATACAAGGATATAGCATGCCAAACATGATCGCATAATTAAATTTTTTTATGGAAAGTAAATTTATACTAAGTGTACCTTACGGATGACCTGTAACGAGAAGGGCATCAACTGTAGCGACGTTGTCGAACCTCGCCTCTATTCGTATCCATGCCGAGCTCCTCAAGACAACTCCTTGAGTACAAGTCTCTCCTTCGGAAGTTACTAACTACGAGTGAAGAAGAGGGATCAAGAGGAAGAGGAAGAGAAGCACATAAGGAAGAGATTTCTTCCTTGTGGTGGTCACGACAACAAAGGGAAGGGCTTTCCCTTGTTGGCGGTGGTAAAGATAGAGGGGAGAGGGAGAGGAGAAGAGAAATTAGGTTAAGGTTTTCCAAAAACCTTACAAGTCAATTAATGATCTCATGTGTATCATTTTCTCTCAATCATGTCAATATATAACCCTCATTAATGAGTTGGATTAGAAAGTCCAAATCCAATCCAATATCCCTTAACAAAAAATTAGTCCATTAACCCCTTGGTTTGGTTTACAACTAAACAAAGTTTATTCATGACTAATTCATGATTAAACCAAATATGGTCCAACTCTTCCATAAGAGATGTGGTTCATCCGTACTTCCATTGTGACAAGTATTTCCATATTTGTCTTATGTATGGTCTAACCAAACATTTATCTCTTGATCTAAGAATCCTATTCTTTAATTTATTTTATGTCTTTTAGAGTCTCGTTAGTGCGTATGACCCAATAGGTTCCCGGTTTATCTTGGTCATCGATAATTAATTACTTAATTATAGAGCGATCATGAGTGACACTTAGTAGTATATCATGATTCCTAATTAGTCGGAAAATCATACTTGATCTTAGAATTAATTCTAAACCCTTCAACAGCTACAGTGGGTCGTGCCTCATTCCTTTCACTCGTCTTATACCCACTTGGTTCAAGATATGGTCTATGTGTCTTGTCCCCTACTAGGCTAACTACGTCACACCTAGCCCAAGTAATACTTCCTCGTTCTGCGGATTCAAATTACTTGTACATGTGTACAAGAGTCTCACACTCTTAACATGTGATGCTTTAACCAAAGACTTTGAGTGATAATCCTAACGAGTGACCATAGGGTATACGTCTCCTCACAAGGAGCGGTGAATCCTCTATGGGCTATCCAAATACCTTCGGACACTTCAACTTATACCTAATCATCCCGGGTCCACACCTAAATTAGATGCTTACTTAAGATGTCAAAGTATAAGTCTCTATGATCAAGATGACTTGTATACCTCAAGTCGAAGGAAACATACACTCGTGTTGTAGTAAGAACTTTACAGACATATTTATATATATGTAGAGAACCATATGAAGTCTTACAACAAGTCACTCTAATGAACTAGTTATCATAACAAGCATCCACGTTTAACTCTCGACTTCCCAATGTCTCCCGCCAATGAGAAAATAGTTGTTTGGCCAAACCAAGTAGTATAACTCGTGCTAGTCTTACAGAATTGATGATGTCCAAATGCATCAATTCGACGACTAGGAAAATTTCAATATATTCATAATTGCACGTGTAGAGATAATCACTAGTTGCGATCCAATCACAAATTCTCTCATGCTATGAATTATATTACGGGCATTCAATAAATGAGTTTAAGACAATCAAACATATAATATGCACTCAAATAGTGAATTTATACTTATCAAATAAATATTAAAAAAATGTAAGGCGATTGCCTTAGGACATCTTTCAAATTCTAACAGATCTCTCGTTGAAACTTCATCCGCGAAGTTTATCCACTTCTGGGCGCCTAGATTGTTGACATGGATTCGGCCAACCATCGCTCTTTAACTCAGCTTCAAGATTACTTTTCTAGTCCGGGCACTCGGACTGCCTAGGTACTTGTGGCACCCACCCAAGCGAGTTGGTTCGGGTGCCCAGACTAGCTCCGGGTGCCCGAACTCTCTTTTTTTCATCCTTTGAATTACTGTAAAAAAGAGTTAATCTAAGCAAATAACAATATATTTATCCTGTAAAATAGAGTTAGCACAACATTAATAAGATAGAAGTAGTAATTAGATCATATCTTTCCGAGACCAGGATCTAGTCAATGCCTCAACTTAGGTTTTCCAAATGGACCTAAGTTGGACCGATGCATATAGTTTCCTCAACCGAGAACGCATCCTCATTGGATCTCTCCTCCAATTGCTTACCTCTTACTTACCAACTGTAGTCGCTTGACTTGCCTTTGACCCACCAGGTCTTCTCGCCAGTTGTCAGATCTCGTGGACCCAATCAGACTTCCCGTCAGATATCGGGCCCGTAGACCTATCTGGACTTCCCATCAGCTATCGAGTCTCGTGGACCTAGCTGGATTTCAGCATAGTGTCAGGTCCTTCAAACCCGTCAACTCCTGCACACTTGGTAAAACAATTATATCACAAAATACTTTAACTTTAATCCACTTGTCATTCATCAAAATCTACAATCTTCCCTTTTTTGATGCAATAACAACCTGAGTTAAAGTTAGAAAAAAAATAATATTGAAAGATAATATTAAAAATGCAAACAAATTATCTAAGTTAGTTTTGCATTTGTTTTAGTGATCTAATTTGTTTATTATTTTTCTACATTAACCCTTACCCTCCCCCTTTGACATTCATAAAAAAAACTAAGGTAAAGGAAATCCAAATATAAGAAAGGTAATGCTAGATAGTAATATAAAAAAAATAGTTGTAAGCAAATTCTTTGTATATCTCAAACTTAGGGAGAGGTTTTGAAAAGAAGATCAGTCAAATAATTTTTGAAAAAAATTCAAAAGAAAGAGACATTTTCTAAGGAATATTTCAAAAGAAATTTTAAGGAAGAAATTTTCTTTAAAAAAAATAAAATTAAGAAAAATTTGGATAGTTATTCTGAAATTGGATCCTCCTCCCTAAATCTGAGCACATAATAGCTGACGTGTATGATAAGAAATAGAAAGCATTATGTGATAAATGAACTGAAACACCTAGTGACTAAAGTGAGAATCAAGTAGCATCAAGTCAGTACAAACTACTGAGAAGCATAATGTGATAAGTGTAAGAAAACATCTAGACTGAAAGACAAAAACATCAATCAGACAATGAACTACTGAGAGGATGAGGAGGGATCTGAACCCCAAGATTATAACATGTCCATCAACTCAGTATGACGAGTCTGCTCCACCTCTCGAAGACTGGAAATATCCTGTCAAAGACCGGAGACCTTCTGTCAAAGACTCATCATGGATGCCTCAAGTCCAACAACTCTGTCGTCTAAAGTACAAGGAACTGGAGGCGGGGGTAGCCAAAAAAGATCTACCATGAACTTATGTCTATGCCTCCTCTCCTAGAGCTAGGTCTAGCTGAGCCTGGGCTACGGGGTTAGACTACAATTAGCCTACAAGATCAGGTTGTGGTTCGGCTGTTGGGTCAGGTTGGTTATGTTGGAACACTTTGGGGCTAGAGGGGGAGGGGGTGAATAGCTCGTTGCACTCGTTTGCTTGCTTCAATGAAGATGATGATGCAGCGGAAAAACTCGAAGTAATCTTCCCAATGCTAACACAAGGATTTACTTGGTATCAATTTCAAGAAGAGGTGACTAATCCAAGGATCCACACACTAAGCACACTCTCCACTATGTAAACTCTCCTTCTCGAAACAACTAGAGATGAAAAAACCTTGTACAAGACTCAACAACAAGATACAACTCAAACAAGAAGTAATACACAAGAATACAGATAAAACCTTCTTCTTGCTTGATCTTGTTGATGAAGATTGCCTCTTGATGCTTGAAAATGCAACAGCACCTTGCTTCAAGCAACTTCAAGAAATGGCGGAAGAATGGGAGAAGTGTTATGTAAGCACTGTAGCGTTTGAACCTCGTCATCGCCTTTATACTCCATGATCTAGGGTTCCTAATCGATTGGGCATACTCCCAATCGATTGCCACATCAGATCTATGCAATCCTAGCCGTCCAAACCTCACAACCTGCTCAACGGTCATATCCTAATCGATCGACTGATCGATTGGGGAGGCTTTGATCGATCGATTGATCGATTCAGAGCACCTTTGTACTCTCGTAGATAAACTCAGAATCGATTGACCGATCGATTCAGGTTGCCTCGTAATCTCGCGAGAAAATAAGCCCAATTAATCGATCGATCAATTAGAGTATCCCAATTGATCGGCTGATCGATTGGGGAGCACACTGTGCTCTGTGCGTGAGTGCCCTCCAATCGATCCTCTAATTGATTGGTGTATCTCCAATCGATCGGCTGATTGATTAGCGTATCCCCAATCGATCGACTAATCGATTGGGTTGTCCTTACTCGCAAAGCTCTCCCAATCGATCAACGGCTCTGGTTCAATTGATCAGCTGATCGATCGACCAACTCTAACTTGACTAACTCAAGTCTAGGGTCCTAAACCCAACATCCGATCAATCATGACCTGCTGGGACTCACTCATACCTAGTATCTGGTCAACCTTGACCTACTGGGACTTCATTACTAAGTGTCCGGTCAATTCTTTGACCTACTTGGACTTTTCTAGCCGTGCCAAATGTCCATTCAACCTTGACCCACTTGGATTTACTGTCTCATGCCAAGTGTTTGGTCCTCCATGACCCACTTGGACTTCCAAACACCAAGTGTCTAGTCACCCTGGACCCATTTGGATTTCCACATGCCTGACTTCACTCACAAGACTTCCTTACTGCCTACTTCACTCACTAGGGCTTTCAAACTGCCTGGTTTCACTCACCAGGATTTTCTCACTGCCTAATTTCACTCACTAGGTCTTTTACCTGACTTCACTCATCAGGATTTTTCATCTTCCTAGCTTCACTCATTAGGTCTTTCACTTGACTTCAGTTACTAAGATTTTCCAACTGTTTAGCTTCACTCACTAGGACTTTCTATCTGTCTGTCTTCACTCATCAGGACTTTCCACACCAAGTGTCCGATCAACACTGACCCACTTAGATTTTCATCATTTGCCAATCTCCCTGTTCGACTTACCCTTGTCTAACTTCCAGTTAGGACTTCCCAGTCAAGTATCCGGTCAACCTTTACCTACTTGACTTTTCTTCATACCAAACTGGTCAAACATTGACTAGAGAAAAATTGCTCCAACAATCTTCCCAAATGGATGATTGCACCTACAATCTTCATACATTATCAAACATCAAAACTCAAACATCAAGACTCAAGCTTGAGCCAATTCAAATTTAGTCAACCTTGACCTAGGAAAATTATACCAATAGGTATTGGGCCTCTCTCCTCCAAGATAGGGCACCCTCATCATTTATATGTACACCAGCTAAGGGTTGGTTCCTAGCACCTACTATATCAAACTCATTTAGGGCTCTGACATCACCAGTAGTGACATCAATACCCAATGATGTTATGTAGGCGGTCAAAAATGGTAATAAGGAATATGAACCCGCTTGCTAGTGGTAATACCTACTGAATAGACGATGATATGAAAGATATGCAAACTGATATCTATATCTAACCTCTGATATAATGCATAGAGAAGAAATGAATTAAATGGACGCATCATGGCTACGTCAAGGGTTGTTTGAGGCAGAATGCATGTGACTAAGACCCTATAGAGGATATATTCCTGGACCCTAACCCTCTGTTTGGATGGAGTGAGGGAAGGTTCATTAACGGAAAGGGAAGGGAGGGGAAGGAAGGGGAAGTAAAGTATTTAACTTCTCCTTGTTTGGGAGGGATGGAAGGTTCATTAACGTAACATATGTTACTTTGTTTGGGAGGAAAAGAAGGTGAATGAAGGTTAAATAGATAAAATTACAAAAATATCCTTATTTTTTAAATTAGAAAATTTTCATAATATTAATATTTATTTTATAAATATAAATTAGATATTTTTAATAATAAAATTAATTTTTTATATTATCATTTAAATAAGCTATTTTTTTAATAAAAAATTAATTTTTTTATACTATTCATAACAAAACAATGAATTACTGATAATCAAGTAATTAAATGAGAAATAATGAAAATAATGATTTTAGAAATCTTAAATAAAAAAATTTGAAAGATAACGCTGATAACGAGAATTCCTATTCTTTAAAAACTTATTAAATTTTGATGGAAAAATTTAAAAATAGTAGATATCTTCTTAAATTTTGACGACAAAAATAGTTTCTCCCTTCAATTCAATTAGAAGACGTGTCGGATCCCCTCCTCTAATAATCTAGTAGCAAGCGAGCTGTGAAGAAGGCGAGGAAATTGAACTCCGGCAACATAGTAAAATTAGAAATTGAAATATTTCTTAAACTATTAAGAACAGGGATAAAATTAGAATAAAAAATATTTTATTTTCCCTTCCCCTTCCTTACACCCCAATTCGGGGTGTAAGAAAATCTCTCTTTCCATGTGTAACGAAGGTTAAAGCTTACCCTTCCTTACCTTTCCTTCCCTTTCCTCACTCTTTCCCAAACGAGGTTCAAAGTTTTCCTTCCCCTTATTTCCCCTTCCTTCCCCTTCCCTCACCTCCTCCCAAACAGACCATAAGGGTGCGTTTGGTTGAGGGTTATCCTTGATAACCTTGGTTATCCATCCAAGGTTATCAATGAAAGTCTTGTTTGGTTTAGGTAATCGATGATTCCCGAGTAATGTTCTATGCCCGACACGTCAGCAAAAAGGGCATGCAACTAGGAATTGGAAAACCTCGGAAACTGAGGTTTTTCTTGATTCCAGGGTTAACAATTTTTTTTACCCAAAATACCCTCAAATAAGAGAAAAATGTGCCAAAAAAGAAAACCATAAAGAAAAAAAATTTAAAATATAAAAAATAAAATAACAAAACTTTAAAAAAAATTTAAAAAACATTAAAAATAAAAAAAAACATTAAAAAATAAAAACCCGTAAAAAATAAAAAAATATAAAAAACGTAAAAAATTAATAAAAAACATTAAAAAAATAAAAAATAGAAAATAATGTAAAAATTTTTAAAAAATAAAAAACTTAAAAAAAATAGAAAAAACATAAAAAATAATTAAAAATAAAAATAAGAAAAACATAAAAATAAAAAATGTTAAAAAATAGAAAAAATGGAAAATAAAAAAATAAAAAACATAAAAATGCAAAAAAAAAAGGAAAAACATAAAAATAAATAAAAAATAAAAAACATAAAAAATAAAATAAAAATAAAAAAATAAAAAATGTAAAAAAATAAAAATAAAAACATAAAAATTTAAAAAAATGTAAAAAATTAAAAAAAATGAATAAAAAATAAAAAAACATAAAAAATAAAAAAATGGAAAAATAATAAAAACATATAAAAATAAAGAAAAATGTGAAAAAGGAAAAGAAAAAAAAACATAGAATTTAAATAATAATTATAATAATAATAAGTATGGTGGGTTTTGTAACCGAGGGTAATATAGTAAAATATTAAATCAGGTTATTCATTAAAACTTTTAAACAAACAAATTTTTGTTGCATTACCTATGTTGAACCAAACAATATTTGGTTATGTTTTATTTCCTATAACCTTGGTTATATGATTACCTAGTAATCACATAACGAAAGTTATACATGATAACTTGAACCAAACGCATCCTAAGGGTGACAGATCAAAACTGGGTCACAGTCGGTACACGCTAAGCCTCCAAAAAATATGAATATATAGTATCAAGCGTGATATGCGAATAGGAATCACCAAATGGTGAATCCCTAGGAGGGTAGCACGGAAAAGGGCATGCGGAGGGTCATAATCCTAAAAAGTCTCGAATGATAGTAGGGGATAACGTAATATTGGTACTGACGACCCTAGTGGAGTAGGTAAGATCATTAACTCTAACTAAGTTGTTATACAGTTCATCACACAGACCTATGTTGATTGAACTAGAACGATATAATAAACACTACAAGCTATAATGGTCAATAACCTCTACAGAGGAAATGCATAATCGCATGAAAAATACCTATCTAGATATCTATAAAGTAAAGGAACATATATAGTGGAGGAAAATCGAATCCTAAGTTCATCAGTTGGAAATCTAGGGTTCGTACTAGGAGTGAAGGGACTAGCACCAGGATTTGATCGTTTCCTAATTAACAATAAAAACATCTTAAAAGTGAAATTGTAAATAAAACAAAAGAATAAAGTTTAAGATTAAAATATTACCAACGCATCGTAAATATTTATAAAGGAACTGATGACCTCGGTTGACTCCTAGCAACGCGACTTCAGAATCGAAAGAGAAAAACTTTAAAAAAATTTCTTTTTCCCTTTTTTTACTTTTGTGTTAAAGCTCGATTAAGAGCCTTTACAAAAGAGCGAAAGGGAAAGGTGTGAGGAAAGGGGGGCGCCCACTGGCCCTCTTATATAGGGTTGTTTGGGCACCTGGACTAGGTCTAGGCGCTTAGACCGAGAGGAGGGGTGGGGCGCCCGAACCTTTTTTGGGTGCCCGGAGCCTTATGTTAGGGGCGTCTGCTCCTGATTTGGGCCCCTGGTTTATGCCTTGTTTTTAAAAAAAAATAATTTAAGCTTATTGAAAGTTAAAATTTTAATTGAATTGTTGAAAAATTAATTTCAATTAAAAAAATTAATTAAGATGAAAATTAAGGTGTTTAAATATTAATTAAGTTAAGTAATTAATTTTTTAAAAAATAATTAAGTTAAAAGTTAATTAAGTTAACAATTAATTAAGTGGTTTAAAAATTAATTAGGAATATAAGTTAAACAATTAATTTAAGTTAAAAGTTAATTAAGTTAAAAATTGATTGTTGAAAAATTAATCAAATTTAAAAATTAATTTAAGTTAAGAAAGAAATTAATTAAAAAAATTAATTAAGTTGTTTAAAAAAAATAATTTAAGTTAAGAATTAATTTATGGTAAAGATTAATTAAGTTGATTAATAAGTAATTTAATTTAAAATTATTTAAGTTGTTTAATAATTAAGTTAATTAAAAATTAATTTAAGTTAAAAAATTAATTTATGTTACAAATTAATTTAATTTAAGTTAATAACTTAATTTGAGTTAAAAACTAATTAAAAATTAATTAAGTTGTTTAAAAAATTTAAATTTTAGTTATTAAAAAAAATTAATTAAGTTGTTGCTAACAAATTAATGTAAAAAAAAAACTTAGTTTAAAAGTACTCATCTAAAATTTGTCCTTAAATGTCTAATCTTTAGTTATTAACTGACTACCAGAGGATAGTAGTTTTCACCTGATTAGTCAAGTTAAGTAATATTGCCTAGTTAGATATTTGCTGAAAAATGACTATTTAACTTGATCAATATACTATTGCATTTTCCGCTCATACTTATATTGATGTACTGATATAAGCATCTAAAGTCTATGCATCTCACACCATTCTATATTTTTGAATACACAATCAAGGTAGACCTAGTGTGTTTGTGAGATACTCAATTTCTAAATCTATAGGATTATGTTTTCTATGTGTTCGATCTAGGCTAAGTCAAAAATAATTTTTAAATACTAAAAAAATAGAAATTTTTAGAAAATATATGTTTCCTAGAATTTAAAAATTAACTGAATAAATATCCTCCTCCTTAATCTAAGGTCTTAGTTTTCATGTAAAAATATGATAAGTTTAAAGGAATTGATTTTTGAATTTCAAATTGATTAATTAGAATTAATCATAATTTTATTTTATTTTAATTTAACTTTATTCATCTCATCATTCTAAGTTTTCAAATAAAGGGATCCTATAATTTTGTAAAATGAGTTAAATTAAATTTCAAGATTTGGTTTAACTTGTGTTAGATTCAAGTTTAGTTTTCGATTCAACAAACATGCATTTTTTTAAAATAAACTTCTAAGCTGTGGTGAGTCACATGGACATCATTAGAGTAACCACGCCTTTAAAATTTTCTAAACAGTCTCGCCCACTGAATTTAGTACAAAACTTTGGTCTAATTAGCTAGGATTAATAAGGGGTAGTTTCAGTTAGTTCCACTAAGTCAAATGTACCAAGTCGAACCTATATCTTCCTAGACATGCATAGATAGAGTTTCCCTAACCTATTATCATTCAAAATTACTCTAGTGCTATTTTCAAGGTAAACCTTTGTCCCTTTTAACTTAATCCTAATTACCCAATTAGGTAAACTATTATTTTAGAGGTGTCAATTAATTTGGAGTCTCCCTTGGATCATTAAACTTTTAGATTTAGGTTTTAGGTTTATGTCAATTATTTTTATAGTTAACTAGTTATAATAAACTTGATGGTAATTTGAATTTAAATTAGCTTTATTGTTATTTGATTTAAATTTCATTTTTTGATTTGAGTTTGATTTATTTGATTTCATTTTACATTTTAGGTTTGGGTTTGAATTTTTAGTTGGATTTGGTTTTAGGTAATGAATTTCATTTTTGTTTGGGAGTTAAGTTATATTGGTGCGGGAAGCATCCAACGATCGAATATGTGTTTTGAGTATGTCAAAGGGTCTAAAGTTAAGTTATCTTATTATTTAACAAGCTTCATTGAGCTTGTAGGAAAGTCCTAAGTTGTCTTAGGTAAAAGTCCTAGTGGATTCTAGACAGGTGGAAAACCCTAGGGGTGGTAACCCTAGGTCCTAGGGGTGGTAACCCTAGGTCCTAGGGGGTGGTAACCCTAGGTGATGGAAAGTCCTAGCTACGGTTAGGCAGGAGGAAAATCCTAGGGGGTCGTAACCCTAGTTTGTAGGGGGTGGTAACCCTAGGCTGAGGAAAACCCTAGGGGGTGGTAACCCTAGGTTGAGGAAAACCTTAGGGGGTGGTAGCCCTAGGTCTTAGGGGTGGTAACCCTAGGTGGAAAGTCCAGTCGGTCTGGATGACCGATCTGGTAATAGGTAATCTCTCCTAAGAGGAGTAGATGAGGATACATTCTCCGGTGAGGGAACAGTAAGCGTCGGTTCGACCTAGGATTTCCGGAGGAAATCCGAAGTCAAAACTGAATAGTCCAAAGACTGTCAACTTAATTGTTTAATATTATTTGCTCTATTTGCCTAACTCTATTTTGTAGGAAACTAACAGTTTTGCAGGGTTAGATTTGACCTTGATCGGTTAACCAAACCTTTAGATCAGTCGACCTAACCTCAGTACTGCAGACCGAGTTCGATCGAGGGATCGGTCGACCGAACATGGGGATCGGTTAACCAAACATGGGGATCGGTCGACTTAACCGAGGATAAGTCATGACTTGATCGAGCCGGGTGGATCGGATCAGATAGACCAGCAAAGTTAGTGAGATCGGTCGACCGAACAACAGGATCGGTCGACCGAACGACAACTTATCCAGGCGACAAAAGCATATGGATGAGAAGCTAGTCAGATTCAGAGGGTTCGGTCTACCGAACACCTGGATCGGTCGATCGATCATAGTTGAGTCAAAGACTGATCCTGAGATCAGTGGATATGGATCAAGTCTACCTCGGCTATGAAAGGAGGGTCGACCAGCAGCTTCAAAGAACAACAATTGCTGAGATCAAGAACGCTTCAAGTATGCTCAACTACTGCTCCAACAATCGACAACTTACTCATCCTTATATTGTCAATATACTCTGTTTAGTCTTGTACTTGTAATTGCATACTTGTAAAGAATTTTTGAACTTATAGTGATTGCCCAACGTAAGTGATCAACGATCGCGAGCCTTGGAGTAGGAGTCATCACAGGCTTCGAACCAAGTAAATCTCTGTGTTTGCTTTGTCTTGTTTACTTTCCACTATGTTACTTTGAGTTTTCCGAAACGAATGAAATAGTCACGAGCGCTATTCACCCCCCCCTCCCGTCTAGCATTTTTCGATCATATAAGTTATTCCTTAAGGTGTTGACTTTCCTTAAGGAGTGTGCCATTTTATTTCTCAGATTTTATTAAGTTTTTATTTAGACATACAATTATTCTAAAAAATTTAGTTGTTATAATTGAAGATATCTCGTTCCAACCTTCAGAAATGAGTGTGGACTCGTGCTTGATTCATATTTGGACTCATCGTCTTGTTCTGAGTCACTTTCTAATTCCGGTCTGGTTGCCATCAACGTGAGGTAGTTGTGATGCTTCCGATCTTCAACATTTGATTCTTCATCCCAAGTCACCTTCTCTTCTTCCTACATTATGATGTTAGTAATTTATTTAGAAGTGTATTCTTTTTGGTTACCTTTGCATCATTTGGTTCTTCATGTAACTCAATGAGTTTATCCAAGGTCCTTTGCATTTGCATGCGGGCTGACTCAGTTCAGTTTCTCCTTTGAGAGTCCACACTGGATCATGTTCAATGCCTTAAAGTCAGTTTGCACTATAGGATCAGAAAGAACACTAGAAGGGGGGTGAATAGAAATCATCGAAAAATTTGAATTAAACTGAATTATGTATGACATGTGCATGATTAAACTGAAAACCAAACGCAAAGAGGTAAACCCTAGCTCTGATACCAATTGTTGGTTGCTACTCGGAATATCGTACCGGTTCCCCTATACAAAAATTTTGTACAAGTCTTGAATCATTCCTAACAACCTATTATGTTCTTTAGAAATTAAATTTGGAATCGCAAACAGAACTTAACATTATTGATTCCAAATTCAACTTATCTATTCTTAGTGGTTTAGACTTGGATCACAAACGATGTTTAACATTATTGATCCAAATCCACCCATGTTACAAATTCAATTAAATATTAATTTCAGAGATTGACTTCCAGGTTAAACATGGTGAGGCACTAGGCCTTCTTGGTATGGGAGCATCTACCACTTCCTAGACAAAGCCTTTCAACAAAATTTAATATTTAATTTCCTTATAGTAACCCTAGGTTTAACCAAAAAGAACAATCGAATCACAAGTTCGAAAAACAAAAGAAACACAAAATCAAAAACATAAGTTCGATTACCTAGATTCATTAGCCTCTTGTGTTTGGTATTTCAAGATCTAAATAAAAGGATGAATTAGTTATGATGCGGAAACTAATAACTAGTTATACCTTTTATAGCTTATAGACCTCACGATCTTCTGCCGTATTCCTCTTCTTATCTCGGACGTCGTGTGGGCGACGATTTACCAAGATGAGAATCCACCCAAGCTTCCTTCTTCTTCTTGCAAGTTTCGTCCATCAAGAGTCTTCTAGAGATGAAGAACTTTTGCCACCAACCAAGCTCCAAGGGATGCTAGGAAACAATGCCTCCTATCTCTTCTTCTTCTCCAAGAAAAATCCGGCCACCAAGATCTCTCCAAGAAGATGATGCCGCCGACCATTTAAGAAGAAGAATAGGGGAAGAGGAAGAATAGAGGGTCGGCCACCACAAGGAAGAAAAGAGAGGAATACTAGATGTATGTTCTTATGAGGTGAGGCACCTCTACCCTCTCTTTTATATTCCTTGGTCTTGGCAAATAAGGAAAGTTTTAATAAAAACTTCCTTATTTTCCTTGCCATTGAAAGGAAAATTTAATTAATTAAAAAAATTTCCTTTTCTCTATCAATGTGGCCGACCACTTTAAATCCTCCATGCAAGGAAAGTTTTAAACACAAAATTAAAACTTCCTAATTTATTTCCAAAAATTTTTAAAATAAAAATTTCTCTTTAAAAAAATTCCCTTCATGGTTAGTTATAAAAGGAAACTTTTATAAATTAAAATCTGTCTATTAAAACATGTGGATGATTACAATAAGGAAAGTTTTCTCAAAATTAAAATCTTCCTTTCAATCTACAAATAAGGAAAGATATCTAATCTTTTCTCTTAATCTTTTGTAGAAAATATAAAAGGAAAGATAGATTTAAATTTTAAAACTCTCTTTTAAAACCATGAGGATGGTTACAAAAAAGGAAAGTTTTATCAAAAATTAAAATCTTCCTTTTAACTACAAATAAGGAAAGATATCAAACCTTTCTCTTAATCTTTTGTAGAAAGCTATAAAAGGAAAGATTTAAATTTTAAAACTCTCTTTTAAAACCATGAGGATGGTTACAAAAAAGGAAAGTTTTATCAAAAATTAAAATCTTCCTTTTAACTACAAATAAGAAAGATATCAAACATTTCTCTTAATCTTTTGTAGAAAACTATAAAAGGAAAATTTTAAATTTTAAACTCTCTTTTAAAATCATGGCTTCCACATAAGGAAAGATTTTAAAATAAACTCCTTTTATTTTTTATGTGGGCGACCACCTAAGCTTGGGTTCAAGCTAAGGCCGGCCACCTACTTGACCCATCTAACCTTGGTTTGGTCGACCCTAGCTTGGGCTCCAAGCTAGGCTTGGTCGGCCACCTTAAGGTGGATAAAAAGGTGGGTATAACACTTTATAATTAAGAGGCTACGACAGGGACCGAGAGAAGGAATTGGTTTTGGTCTCCTGATGAACTTGAGCTTCCCGTGTTCGCCCCGAAAATCCAACTCGTGTTCATCAATAATAACTCATACCACTAAAGAGTTATTATTGAACTATCGCATCAATCCCATATTACTATATGGGCTCCTTCTTAAGATATATAATGTCCACTAATTAAATGAGTGTTGGAACCCCAAGGTTGTTTTGGTGTGATCAACAAGTCAAGTTAGGTCCTGCGTTGTATTTAACCTTGTGTCTAAGTGTGCAGGAGCTTAGGAGCACAGGTACTCGAGCGAAAGACGCAGCCAGCGAGAAGGACGGCACGCAGTGCGTCCGAGGGACGAGGTGCTGCGGAAGAGTACACTGGCGGACGAGAAGGAAGCGCGCGCGGTGGTTCCGAGGGACGAAAGCCGGAGCGGAAGATTGCTCGGGGAGCAAGAGATGCAGCTAGCGTGAAGGTCGGCACGGGGTGCGACTGAGGGATGAAGACTGCAGATGAGTACGCTGGTGGACGAGAAGGAACACGCGGCAATTCCGAGGGACGAGAAGCCGGAGGGAAGCACGCTCGAGAAGGCCGGAACATGGGTTCGGGTGAGCCCTATTCCGGAAGGCCGAGATCACCTAAGCAAACAGAGCCGGAGCGAACAGACCCGGACCGAGATGAGCTGGATCGAGACGAGCTGAACCGGAGTCGAAAAGTCAACTTATGTTGACCTTAGGGCTCCGGGCGCCCGGAACCATTCCGGGCGCCCGGAACCGACCGGGGCGCCCGGAACCCTTCCGGGCGCCCGGAATCGACTTTTCAACAGGATCGAGTTTTGACTCGATCCGACCGTTGGGGGATAAAATTTATCCCCCCAGGGCGCCCGGAACCCTTCCAGGCGCCCGGACCAAGACTATAAATATAGCCTTGGTCCAGAAGCTTAAACAGAACTCACTGATTGTAAATCCAGTGCTTGCACACTCTCTTTTAGTCTAAGCTTCTGTTTTCTGCACTTCAACGTTGTACGAGGCTTCTCCGCCCGAAGGAGTTTTATTGAGCTTAATCTTCCTTGGATTAACAACCACATCGGTTGTAACCAAGTAAATCTTTTGTGCCTCACTTTTCTTTATGCTTTTAATTTATCTGCTTAACTTAATTATGCAAGTGTTAGCCTAAAGAGTTCGAGGAGGGTTTGTTTTCTTTTTTGTGTTAGCAGGATATCCAACAACCCCCTCCTAGCCGGCCCAACGGTCCTACAAGTGGTATCAGAGCCAAGTTCGCCTCAGAAGGACTAACCGCCGTCTGACGCAACAAAAACAATGGCCGGAGCTAGCGACTACCCACCTGCATTCGAGGGGGAGTTTTCCATCTGGAAACAAAACATGGAGGTATACCTTAACTCAGATTCTGATATTTCTTTAATAATGAAATTTGGTTATGAAGAACCAAAGAACATGAACGGAGAAGGACTCGATCTACGCCTCTGGAACGAAAAGCAACGTGAGGAGTCTATGGCAAATGGGCGGGCAAAATATTATCTTCTGAATGTAATACCAAAGGAAGATTTCAAAAAGGTCGCAGATTATGAAAGCGCAAAAGAACTTTGGGAAAAGTTCTTGCAGCTCTACGAAGAACCTTCAGAAGCTGACACCTCAATAGACACCGAGCCACCGACAGAAGAGTCCGAAATCGAGGTAAGTACTACAACAGCCGAAGTACATCCCGAGATCGATGAAGGGGGAGAATCTTCGGAAGAAAGCAACTCGATAGGGGGAGAATCAATTACTGACAAGGTAAGTCAGGTATGGACTCGAACCCCTGATCAATTGAATGATTCAATCGAAGAATTGCCTGAAAATTTTTGTGAATTATCGAAAGAGTTTTTTATATTAGAAAATCAATTGTCAAACTTATCCTATAAATTTGAAATATTATCGAAAGAGTTCTTCGAATTTCAAAATATCTTAACAAAAGAATTTTGCAAGTTGGAAACTTTGCTAAAAAACTTTTGTGAATCACAAAGAATTTTTTCGAAAGAATTATGCAACTTAGAAATATTATCGAAAACTTTTTCTGGTCCTAAAAATTTGGAATTACAAATTACTTTATTGAAAAAGTTTTATGAATTAAAAATTGATTCATCAAAAAATATTTTCGGATTAAGAAACCTATTATTAATAGATTCCTGCAAATTCTTATTGTTAAAAAATTCTGGCAAATTACAAAATATTCTTTCAAACGAATTTTGCACATTGCCGAAAGATTTTTTTATATTATTGAGAAATTTTATCAAGTTAGAATTTATGCTATTTGAATATTTTTGTGAAGTTGAAATTCAAAAAATAATAGAAATTAACATGATACAAATTGTTGCATGTTTAATATTTGTGGCTTTAAATTTGAAACAGTGTGATTTAAGAAGTTTTGATAAATTAAAATGGGAATTTAAATCCTGTTGATAAAAAGCATTAGAACAACAATTAAATAAATGCAAAGAAAATTTTTTACGTTATCAATTTTGCTAAATTTTCTTAGAATGATTTTTTTTGGTGAAAATTGTTAGGATCGAAAAGAATTTAGATATCTCCACAATGACATGATATTGTCCACTTTGGGCCTAAGCCCTCATGGTTTTGCTCTTGGGCTCTACCCAAAAGGCCTCATACCAATGGAGATATCTTTTTTTTATAAACCCATGATCTTTTCCATGTGTTTTCAATATGGGACTATGTTTGCAACCTTGCAACCCCAACAATCCCCCCCCTCAAACAAAAGACCATGGGCTTCCCACATCCGATCCTCGACCCACCAGGTCTTCCTGCCCCTCGGTCTACTCGACCTACTAGGACTTCCTGCCCCTCGGTCTACCCGACCTACTAGGACTTCCTGCCCCTCGGTCCACCCGACCTACTAGGACTTCCTGCCTGGTGTCTGGTCCTCTTGATCCAAACATAGGAGCCCCCACTTTCTTTGTTCGAGGTCAATAGTGTACTCACATGGTTCAATCAGACCATAGCTCTTGTGCACAGTCAGCGGTTAAACCTTCTGGCAGTCCGAGCTCTGATACCAATTGTTAGGATCGAAAAGAATTTAGATATCTCCACAATGACATGATATTGTCCACTTTGGGCCTTAGCCCTCATGGTTTTGCTCTTGGGCTTTACCCAAAAGGCCTCATGCCAATGGAGATATCTTTTTCTTATAAACCCATGATCTTTTCCATGTGTTTTCAATATGGGACTATGTTTGCAACCTTGCAACCCCAACAAAAATTATTGCAAAATTTTCAAAGTTCTCGAAATTACTCTAAAAAGATCTTAATGACTTAGAAATTCTTTTGTTTAGAAGTATTTTTTTTCTAAGTCTTTAACCCTTAGATTGTTTTTCTTGAAACCCCATTTTTATTGTGATCAAAGGGGGAGAAGAGAAAGTATAAGTCTAGGAGGAGGTAGAGAAAATTGAAATTTTCTGTTAAATTATGTTAAAATTTAATTTTATCTATCATGTTGCATGTTATTGCAATAAACTGTTTAATTTCATATATATTTTTGTCCCTAGCTTAACTTGGATTGATCACACCAAAAAGGGGGAGATTGTTGGAACCCCAAGGTTGTTTTGGTGTGATCAACAAGTCAAGTTAGGTCCTGCGTTGTATTTAACCTTGTGTCTAAGTGTGCAGGAGCTTAGGAGCACAGGTACTCGAGCGGAAGACGCAGCCAGCGAGAAGGACGACACGCGGTGCGTCCGAGGGACGAGGTGCTACGGAAGAGTACACCGGAGGACGAGAAGGAAGCGCGCGCGGTGGTTCCGAGGGACGAAAGCCGGAGCAGAAGATTGCTCGGGGAGCAAGAGACGCAGCTAGCGCGAAGGTCGGCACGGGGTGCGATTGAGGGACGAAGACTGCGGATGAGTACGCTGGTGGACGAGAAGGAACACGCGGTAATTCCGAGGGACGAGAAGCCGGAGGGAAGCACGCTCGAGAAGGCCGGAACATGGGTTCGGGTGAGCCCTATTCCGGAAGGCCGAGATCACCCAAGCAAACGGAGCCGGAGCGAACAGACCCGGACCGAGATGAGCTGGATCGAGACGAGCTGAACCGGAGTCGAAAAGTCAACTTATGTTGACCTTAGGGCTCCGGGCGCCCGGAACCATTCCGGGCGCCTGGAACCGACCGGGGCGCCCGGAACCCTTCCGGGCGCTCGGAATCGACTTTTCAATAGGATCGAGTTTTGACTCGATCCGACCGTTGGGGGATAAAATTTATCCCCCCCGGGTGCCCGGAACCCTTCCAGGTGCCCAGACCAAGACTATAAATATAGCCTTGGTCCAGAAGCTTAAACAGAACTCACTGATTGTAAATCCAGTGCTTGCACACTCTCTTTTAGTCTAAGCTTCTGTTTTCTGCACTTCAACGCTGTACGAGGCTTCTCCGCCCGAAGGAGTTTTATTGAGCTTAATCTTCCTTGGATTAACAACCACATCGGTTGTAACCAAGTAAATCTTTTGTGCCTCGCTTTTCTTTATGCTTTTAATTTATCTGCTTAACTTAATTATGCAAGTGTTAGCCTAAAGAGTTCGAGGAGGGTTTGTTTTCTTTTTTGTGTTAGCAGGATATCCAACAACCCCCTCCTAGCCGGCCCAACGGTCCTACAATGAGTTACTGACAACTCAATTAATTAATATCTAGCTCCAAGAGTAGTACCACTCAACTTCATCGTCATGTCGGACTAAGTCCACTTACAGGGTTTACTTGACAATCCTTATGAGCTCCTCTTGGGGACATCATCAACCTAAATTACTAGGACACAGTTTCATTCTATGATCAACAACACACCATATAAATAATATCATTTCCCAACTTATCGGGCCTATTGATTTATCGAACTAAATCGCACCCTTTGATAAATTAAAGAAATGAATATTGAGTATATGTGCTTGTTATTATATCATGATTAAGAGCACACACTTCTATAATAACAAAGGTCTTGTTCTTTTATGCAGTCAGTATAAAAAGAACTTACCTTAAATGATCCTGCTCAATACACTCAAAGTGTACTAGTGTAATTTTATAGTTAAGATAAACTAATACCAAATTACACTATGCCTATTCCAATGGTTTGCTCCTTTCCATCTTAGTCGTGAGCTACTGTTTATAATTTATAAGGAATTGATAACATGATCTTCTTTGTGTGACACTACACACCATGTTATCTACAATATAAATTAATTGAACAACTATACTTAGCATATAAATGTAAACATTTGACAAATGTGATTCTTATATATTTATACAAAAAGCTAGACTTTTAGTATACACTCTAACAGACCTTTGTTTTGACCCCATATGGAGAGCTGTTAAGGACGGTCGTCGTGCGCTGCTCGACCTCTAGATGCTGAAGTTGCTTGTTGCGCCCGCCGCTCGGCTAACGCCTTCTGTTGCTGCTCTATCATCTTGGTCGCTCGCGCCTGCACGAGCGCGTCGAGTTCCTCTTGGGAGAGCGTCACAGTGTGTTGCCGTCCAACTTCTTCTATCTTCTTGACTCGGATTCAGGTGTGTTCCCACAGACGACGTCAATTTGATCCTGTCTAAGTGTTGAGTCGATGGACGCTGGGGACGTGACGCTTCTGTTGACTGGTCGAAGACTCCAGAGACGTAGATCCCTAGCCGCGCGTGGACCTGCAAACACAGTGCCGAGTCGAGGAGGGGTTCCCCGACGATGGCCCTCCGACGCTCAAGTCAAACCTCCGGCAGCAAGAAAGAAAGAAGTATAGCAGAAGCGAGAACTGTAGCTACAGTAGAGATGTAAAAACATACCTCCGTCGAAATCTGGGGGTCCTTATATAGGGCTCCCCAGAGGCGCGTGCACGCTCCCCGAGATGTGCACACCCCTCGAAGCATACCTGGAATGAGTGTGTTAGGAAAGCGTGTCTGACACTATACCTCAATAGTAGGAGCATATCCCTGATGCGACAGTGAAAGTTTCCACCGTATAATTCTCTGTTCGACCAGGCCGCTGGCCATGCCTCTTGTCGGCGATACTGGTTCCTAGGAAGATCTCGCCACCTGCTCCCTCTGTCTTTTACCAGGCCGAGCTGAGGAACCACTCGACTAGCGCTTTTCCCAGGTCGAGCGGAGGAACCACTCGGCTAGCGCCTTTCCCGGGCCGAGCGGAGGAACCACTCGGCTAGTACCTTTCCCGTGCCGAGTGGAGGTCCGTCGGTTGACGGCCTTCAAGCGGATGCCCGCTCGGTCGAATGTCGTGGCTACTGTTGGCCGAGCGGGTGGCCGCTCGGCCTCCGTTTCTTCTTGCTTTGCCTTATGAGTGTCGGAAACTCGGCGTCAGGCCGAGCTGTCGAGATGTCGAGTCGGCTAATCCTTCTGCTGATTAGGAAGGTAACCCCCGCCCGGGTCGAACGTCTGTCGGGTGTTGACCACTTTGGCCTTCTGTCAGTCGGGCCCCCTCCTGTTACCAACGGATCAGTTGATATCTTTACTAAGCCATTATCCAAATAATATTTCAACAAGCTAGCAAACAAACTTAATATCAGAGATCTCTCATTGAATTTATCCATGGGTAAAAGAAAATCATTCAATAAACCAAATCAAAATTAGGATGTAATAATTATTAAAATAAATCAATTAACTAGTTTTCTTTTCATTATTTTATCAATTGATCAAGTATGTAATGACTCCCTCTATATATATAGTATAACTCATGGACAAATTAATTAAAAAGTTTATTTTATTATCTCTTCTCTTTCGTCTAATTAATTTAACATTAACTACCTTGAGGACTCCGCCTCAGCTCTGCCAAGGATTCTGGTCGAGCTGTTCATCTATCATATCCGATCAAATCGAGAGGACTCGACTTTGAATCACACTAATTAATTAATACAGATCAGGGATCCATCGAGTCGAGGGGACTCACAATCCGATTGACTGGACCACTCGATTGAACTATACGACCGTGTTAACCCTGAATATTGACACCTCCTTAAATTTTAACCGTCATTTTAGTCGGTTCTCTTGACTTTAACTCCCTCTTCGAAGACCTATCCTCTTTACGTATCATCCTCCTCAACAATGATCTTCAAAAAAAACTAAGCACGTCTATCCGTTTGTTAACGGATGGCTTGGCCAACGGACCATAACAATCACTAAGCAAAATAATGGTACGTAGCATATCTTCCCCCTGGATTCTTCCTCTACCACTTGTCGTGCATATCTCCGCATCATATATATATATTCACTGAGCTGATTCCAGATTGGATTCGCATCCACCTGCAGCACCATGTGCTCATCACTAGGACATTGCTGCTCCTAATGGCAAGCTCCCATGGCAGTACTCATTGGAGTGCATGCAGATGGGCTACAGGCTGGGAGTGGCGACGGCAGGCCAGCCGGCCACCCTACTGAGCTTGATTCAGGGTGACAAAATAAAATGATTCACTGCCACAAAACAAAGTCAGAATAATGGGGACCTAGAGTAATTGATGTCTCCCCCTGGGTGCTCGTACTGTGCAGGGAGACAAAAGTTGCTAGAATTGAGCACTTTTAGTTTGAGTCAATGCTAAATGTGAAAGAAAAAAAAAATAAAGGTGAAATAGAAAAGGAGACTAATGAGACTTTAATCTGAGTTTTATGGTATTAATTATGGTAATTGGGTTATAATGGTATTGATATTGCATGAGGATAGATTTTCTTTTACTCATGCCCACATAAGAATAAGAGAGAGTATAAATCTAGGATCGAGATTGTACTTCACTAAAGTGGAAGATAACTCGACAAATATCTCTCGTTTTCATCTATTGAGTACACGTGACCAATTCAATACCAAATGCGTACAATTTGGTATTTGGGACCGCCACTCGCAACAGATAGCCCGTGCCATATCCCTCGTTTTCATCTATTACATTGGGCACATACCCATCCCGCAGTGAATACGTAGCAGGCAGTCAAGATACGTCTCTGGCTCGCATGCACAAGGAATGGCCTAAACAGCAATCCACTAACATGTTATCGCATGCATGAAAGATTCGACATGGTTTCGGCATGATTAACTGCACTTTGGAGTGGGAAGAAATTAGGAGGTGCAGGCAGCAAAGCGCACTCACTACAGACGAACGAACATCAGCACATAGATCGTGAGAAAAAGCAACACATGAATTCATGATGTTTGTGATTAGGACAGTCATTGTCTCTTGACTTGTTACTTTGACCTCCGTCGGCTTGTGCGTGCGTGGAGTGGACAGCAGTGTTCAGTGGTTTGTTAATCAGATATATCGAAAGGATCGATTTGATTTGATGGGATTAATGGAGATGTGCAGATTGAAGGATTGTTGTTAATTATCGTGTCCAATTGCTATTAGAATTTTGTAAACATTTTCTACAAATACCTTAAAGTTGGAGCCGTGCATCAATTGTTACATACTTAATTGAGTGAGAGGATAAAAACTCAATCACAAACTTTTTGTCGAGTTTTTTTTTTCTCTCATTTCTATTTTGTGAAGTTAGGAGTACGCCGTGACGGTGCATGCGAACATGTGAATGAGGTCACTTTGATCTTCTCCAATTGAGACTTCCAACACTCCTCGATGTCTCCGGCAATCCGGCTCGCGTCCAGCGACACGCCTAAAAGGCCCCGTTTGGTGAATCCGAGAGCGTAGAGCCCTTTGTCCCCCAATTTACACCCTCCGCCGAGCCCACCTTTCTCCTCGATCACCTCCTTCGCCTGCCATGCACGCCGGCCGGCCAAAGTCCGAACCACAAATCAGCAAGAGCGCATGCAACAACTTAGCTTGAAACCACGTACGGCGTCTATATATATATACCTTGAGCCAATGCGGCAGGTTGCTCCTGTAGCCGGTTGCTAAAATTACCGCATCGAATTCCTCCGCCGCGCCGTCAGCGAACTCAGCGCCGTGCTTCACGAGTCTCTTAACGCCTGATGGCCGCACCTTGATGCGTTGGGACTTGATGAGGGCTAGCGCGCCGGCGTCGAGGACAGGGGTCTTGCCGGCGAGTGCCTTGAGTCGCAGCGGGCCGAGCCGCGGCCGCCGCAGGCCAAACTTGGCCGTGTTGCCGAGCACTAGACGAGCGAGGAGCAGTAGCAGCGCGTCCACCACCCGCAGAGGAAGCCACTTGAGAAGCCACATGGCCAGCCCGAACGTGGAGAGGCCGAGCATCTCACGGGGCAGGACGTGCACCTGCGCGCAGACAATTTTATGATCATTCATTCATTCATCATCTTTCTTCGCATGCCAAAAACTTACTAATGTCGATAGCTACCATCACAGACTCAGCAATTTGGGTAATGCGTGTAGCTATCAGTGGAGCACGTTGATTATATTTAATTTATATTTCGTGCAATAATTAATGAAAAGGGAAATCGCACCGAGTCTCTGACGACGATGGTAGGCTTGGCGGCGTTGTTGCAGAGGTCCAAGCACACCTCCATGCCCGAGTTGCCGCAGCCCACGACGAGCACTCTCTTGCCGCGGAACGCCTCGCCGCTCTTGTAGGAGCTGGTGTGCACGATGGGCCCTCCGAAGTCCGCCGATCCTTCCAACTCCGGCGCCACCGCCTCCGCGTTCTCCCCTGTGGCCGCCACCAGCCAGCGGCACAGGTACTCCCGCTTCTCCGCCGGCGATCCCTGCGTGGCGGCCGTCCGCACCCGCCAGAAGCCGAGGGCCTCGTCGTACTCGGCGGCCACCACCGCCTCGTTGAAGCGCGGCCGGACGCCGTGCTCCCGAGCGTAGGCCTCCAGGTAGGCCACGAACTGGCGCTTGGTCGGGTAGGTGGGGAAGCAGGAGGGGAAAGGCGTGAGTGGGAGCTCGCAATGCTTCTTGGGCAGGTGGAGGCGGAGGCGGTCGTAGGTCTTGAGCTGCCACAGCGAGGCGATGCAGTGGGCCCGCTCCAGGACCACGCTCGGGATGCCCTTCGCCCGGAGACAAGCGGCCACGGCCAGCCCTGACGGACCGCCGCCGACGATGATAGGCCCCGGGATGACTAACGGCTCCTTCCATGAAGTACAAAGCCCCTGCAGAGATCCGGACAATGGATCATGAACCTGTTGGCCCTCGGCCTCCCTCCCTCCACCCATGAACGATCCTATCAAGCTCTCCATTAACTTCTGAGCTAAGATCAAGCGAGGTGGAGATGGTGAAGAGCGAGCATGTACTACTACAATATATAAGTTATACTTATTGACATTTTTTTTAAAAAAAAATATTGTTATAAATATTTTATAATAATATTTATTTATTTTAAAATAAAATATAATATTAGATTATTTACATGATAGGTTGTCCAATGTTTTAGGACTCTGAGCGACAATGGACATGAGCGATCAAAAATTTATTTTTTTTATAATTATTCTTTCTTTTCTTTTAAATTAAAATAAAATTCTATTTCTCTCTCATATTATTACATACAACAATGATTGTGGTAGTGATGTTATAAAGTTATTACATAGTAGTTGTTATAATATTATAATAATCAGTAGCTACTACAACTATAAAAAAATTGTTACAATGGTACAATTATTATTATAACGCAGTATCTACATAATAACTATTATACGTTGTAATAGTTATTACAGTAGCTGTTACAACAGTGCAGTAGTTACTACAACATAGTAGCTACGTAATAACTGCTACACATTATAATAGATACTGCATAGTAGTTACAAAGTTATAGTAGCTACGCCACTTTTAAAAATCAGCATTATAGTGTTTGTTAAGAAGAAATGATAATTTTATTTTGATTTAAGAAGAAAAAGAGAAAAGATGTTTATTTTAATTTAAGAGAAAAGAGAGAAAAGTTATTATGTGTATATAAGAGAAGGATTAAAAATTGAGTTTTGACAGTGTCAGATAGTCCATGTCAGATTTCGCTCACGGATCGCAGACACCATATCAATTTCCAATATTAATAAATATTATCATTATTTATATAGATTAATGATTTTTTAAACATATTAACTTTGTTTTTAAATTTTTGTGTTACATTATTGAAAGTTTAATAAGGGTCTTCTTGTGATTCCGGAAAATATTTGGATGTGTTTACAAAACTGCAATATATGTAAAAAGCCATCGTCCATTTTCTTCTAGCCCTAACCCTCATCCATCGCGTCACCACTGCAAACGCTACCGCCGCACGCCGACGCCGCGACGGCCGCATGCTGCCGTAGACATAGCCGTTGCGTGTGCTGTCGTCTCTGTTGCTCCTTAGACTGATACGCTGCTCTGCTCGCTGTCGTTGCCGCACATCGGAGTCACCGCCATTACTGATTTCCGCAGGAAAATCCTTCAGCGGAGGGAACAGCAAGTAAAGCTCTTCATCCGAACGCGCCGCTGCGTTGCATTGCTGCCGCCGCACGCCATCTTTCACCGGAATTTTTTCCAGCGGAGAGAGAGAGCAGCGAGCACGACTTGGACCCTTCAACCGATTCAGGTGGAGGTTTTCCTACTTGTCTCATTATAATTATCTTGTGCATGCGCATGATTAAATATAGAACATTAATGATATTAGATAACCATGATAATATCTTTAAAAGGTGCTTGATTATGAAATAAGGGGTAAATAAATGTAGTGTATTTTCCTGCTTGATTCTCTTAACAAATTACTAAGTGCATGATTAATCAGATAAAATAGATTTTACTTTTAGAAAGTAATTAGCTATGATCATTGTTACTCTTGTTACTTGAGAAACTTCCCTTAGCTTGCTTGTTCTATTCATATCCTAGTTGTTTAGCTATTCTACCTATATCCCCTTGAGTTTACCACTGAGGTTATCAAAAGATAACTCTAAATTATAAGAAGATTAGGAAAACCTAGGGTAGTCCCCTTAAGGAATTGAAGCTGTCATTAAGGCATTAAAACATGTTAAAATAAATTATATAATTAATTATATTAAATTAGGCAGATAATAGATAAATCATACAAGTGAGCTTGATTATGTACTTCGGAGGAATCATGTGATGTATCAAACTAAGTTAACAATGAAATAAATGCAACTCGGTTATCATGAATCTTCAGCTCTATACTTTATAAAAGTGCATGACTACTTTTGCCAGAATAAGAATATAATAAATCCTTATAATTATAGAGCATTGGCCTTGCGCTCAAAAAAAACTCTTGAGTCTTTTCGCATGTTCATAGGCTTCGTCCATGTTGCATGAGATACTTTACTCACTAGGTAAATTGCGGGTCGTTCACTTTATTCATATGTGAGGCGCATTTCGAGTGGAGACATTTCCTTTGACCTCTAGATTCATGGACTTAAGGCGATCTTCAATATTTGGACAATATTACAGGATGATCTTGTTTAGGGATGTTCAGTGATAGTGTTGGAGATGGTTTCTATTAGGTTTATATATATAATAAAAATATTATCCAAGATTAAGTAGTTGTAACTTTAAGTGTTGATAAAATAAGTATGGGATTTTGTAGACATGTTCAAAGGTGGGTGATAAATTACTTAGTCATAAGAATTGAATCGATTAGGGTAGGTGTAAGAGGTAGAGGGAGACTAAAGACTCCCTAAGGAAAACTTTAATTGATATTGAAAGATAATTTAATTGATTTGAATATTACCAGTAATATTGTCTTTCATAGAACTCAATGACAGGATGAATTCCATGTACCCAAGCCTAAATAGTTGTGACAAATGCTTGATAGAGAGGGGCTTATCAAGCCATCTGTTAATAGTCCTATGCCCCTTAGGCTAATGAAAAAAAAAGCCTCTCTATAAGATTGTGATACTGATACAGACCCTAAATGTTAGGATGACAATTTTATAAGATTGTGATACAACCTTGAACAGTTGGGATATAACTTATTTTTGTAAAACATTATTTTTTATCCATTTCTATTAGTTGCAATTCCGAGTTGAACTATTTTGAATATCAGCAGTAACCATGGCTATCTTTTTCTAGTAAGTAAGAACATCAGAGGCTATGTTTCGCCATTCTATTCAGATGCCAATTCAACATGTAAGATCGGGCATTAATGTCATAGCAAAACGTGCTATCTCCTCATCATTTGTATTTTGTCAGAGATTAAAGCAAACAGGTAGAAAATATCAATCTCTGCATTAATGTCTCTCTTTCCTTTAGTATTTCTGGTTGGTAAATTTTAATTGGTATGTTTGTGCAGAAAATGATATTGTGCAGATGTTCAAGTTTCCAAGCATTCCAAACAATGAACATAGCTTGATAGAATACCAAAATCATCAACGGACAGGCCGTGCATTAGATCAAAGGTTCTTGAGAATACTAAAGATTTTTAGATGGGGTTCAGATGCAGAGAAGGCATTGGAGGTTTTAATGCTACGGGTAGATCGTCGGTTGGTTCGAGAAGTTCTCAATACTGATGTTGATATTAGCACTAAGATGCAGTTTTTTCGATGGACTGGCAAAAGGAAGAACTTTGTGCATGACACAACAACATACATGGCCTTGATTCGCTGCTTGAACGAAGAGGGATTATTTGGTGAGGTGTGGAAGACTATCCAAGAGATGGTTAAAAGCCCTTGCTTAATTACACCAGTGGAACTATCAGAGATCATTCGCATCCTAGGTAGAGCAAAGATGGTGAACAAGGCATGCTCAATTTTTTATCAGATAAAAGCGCGCAAGTGCAAGCCCGATTCTCATGCCTATAACACTATGATTATCACAATGATGCAAGAAGGCCGTCATGAGAAGGTGCATGAGCTTTATAATGAGATGAGCAATGAGGGAAATTGTTTTCCTGACACAGTGACTTACAGTGCGCTGATTATGGCATTCTGCAAACTAAGTCGTGAAGATTCAGCTGTTAGGTTACTTGAGGAGATGAGAGAAAACAAATTGCATCCCAATACCAAAATCTATACTACACTAATAGAACTGTATTTCAAATTGGGTAAAGTTGAAAAGGCACTAAATTTGTTCCAGGATATGAGGAATCAATGTTGCATACCTAATGTTTTCACATACACTGAATTGATAAAGGGCCTTGGCAAAGCAGGAAGAACAGAAGAGGCCTATGATATTTTTCTTCAAATGCAAAGAGAAGGTTGTAGGCCTGACACAGTCCTAATGAATAATCTTATGAACATTTTAGGCAAGGCTGGACGATTGGATGAAGTTTTTAATATTTTTGGGAAAATGGAAAATTTACAGTGTGTACCAAATGTTGTTTCCTATAATACTGTCATTAAGGCACTTTTTGATTCTAATGATCATGCATCAGAAGTTCCTTTATGGTTGGAGAAAATGAAAGAAAAAGGAATTGCTTCCAGTGCTTTTACTTATTCAATTCTTATCTCTGGCTTTTGCAAAACAAATAAACTGGAGAAAGCCTTGATGCTTCTGGAGGAGATGGATGAGAAGGCGTTTCCTCCATGCCCAGCAGCATATTGTAGCTTAATTGATGCTCTTGGAAAAGCTAAGCGTTATGATGCAGCCAGTGAATTATTTCAGGAGCTAAAAGAGAATTGTGGCTCCTCCACTTCTAGGGTCTATGCTGTCATGATCAAGCATTTTGGAAAATGTGGTCGTCTAAATGATGCACTAGGTCTTTTTGAGGAAATGAAGCAACTGGGTTGTGTACCTGATGTCTATGCCTATAATGCCATCATGTCTGGTATGGCGAGGATGGGAATGGTAGATGAAGCTCAATCTATGCTTCGAACAATGCAAGAACAAGGTTGTGCTCCAGACATAAATTCTCTCAATATCATTTTGAATGGCGTGGCAAAATCTGGTGGACCATTGCGTGCCATGGAAATGCTCTCGAACATGAAACAGTCTAATATCAAACCAGATGCGGTGTCATATAATACAGTTCTTGGTGCTCTAAGCCGTGCTGGTATGTTTGAGGAAGCAGCTAAATTGATGAAAGAGATGAGCTCACAGGGTTTTCTGTACGATCTCATTACATACTCATCTATACTTGAGGCGATTGGAAAAGTTGATGACATACCAACTAACTCAGTTTGAAATCTATTTATCATCTTTGCTTTGGATTGTTAGGCTACAACAAGCTAATTGAGTCGCAATGCTTGTTCTGAGCAAATGCATTGAATCCCTTATGCCCCTCTTTTAGACTAATGCATATTAAAAGAAAAAAATTACAAAAGCCCAAAGGCTGCTCACATGCCAACAGAACTCTTGTTTTTTTCTTTCCTGTTCCCTGCTTCTCTTTTGTTCCTTGTTCCTACAATCTACTTTTTCTTCTGCTCCTCTTCTCTTTATGCATAGACCCTCCTTTCAATCTCCTTCCCACCCTAATTCTTCTCTTGTTTCTGAATTTGTTGGTGTCAACTGATATGTTGCCCAAAAGATTGTGCATTGGCAATCGATCAGGTAGCCAACCTGACCTCCTCCACTGGAATAAGGTAAACCATGTTTTGTTTCATTGTTTTGTTTTATATGATACTGGTTTATTGCTGTTCTATAATACCGTATGCAAAAAAAAAAAGCACATATTTTTAACAAATTTTAGTAATTGTATCTTTTACAATTATTTATCCAATTATCTGTATATATTGACTTTTCATAATTCATTTGTTCTTGTATTTTCTTGTAGCACAATAATATTTGCATTGTGTTTGTTAGGTTGGGTTATTTCATGGAGGGTTGAAGATGCTTGCTGAGCCAAACAAAATTTTAATGCACGGAGTCATTTCGACTTACCCATACTCCCATGCCAAAAGAACAAAAAACTACAAAAACTTGATGCAGCACGGTTCATGGTGTTTGTAAACTTTTGTCACATTGCATCGACTTAGTATCATGGGCATTGGAAAATATAATGTCATCTGTCTAATTACAAGAAGATGCCCTTCAAATAGTTTAGCACACAAATGAAAACACAAATATGGAGATGAGGTTCTATTGAGCTCACAGTAGAGAAAATTTTCCAAGCTCAGTTTGGTGTTTCTGCTACAAGGCTTTTTGGACTTTGATCTATTGGATCATATACAGAAATGAGAGAGATGGAGGAAGTATTGGCAGTGACGGAGCAACATGTTGAAGAGGAACAAAGGGCATCCAGGATATGCAAACAAGCAAAAATCCAAACTGAGAGTTCAATAAGAAGATGGAGGCGGGGAACTGCAAGTTTGAGGAATTGAAATTGACATTGAAAAGAGGTACCATGCATGAAAGAACCATTTCTTAAAGGTTCTAGAAGAGAAATCAAAGACGCCAGATAGAGATGAGGCTTGGAGATCAGAGTGCAGTATATTTGTTTTCCTTGTGTCCGCTTCTCAACTATTTAGTTGACGAGATATGGGTGTCAATATTGCATATTGTTTATTAAAACAATATGATCAAGATTGTTGGTCATATGATTACCCCAAACCGTATCAGAAAGTGCAAAATTTCCAACCCATGCAATATCACTATTTGGGCCTTGCAAGCATGAATGAGGAGAAAAATGAAGGAAGTTGATTGCTCTATCATCTGTTTTTTTAGTGGTTATATTTGGCAGTTCATCCTAGGTTGGTATCTCTTTATCCCAAGTCATTTGGTTGATCTGTGACTGTTGCATAAATACTCACCATTGCATTTGTCTTTTTTTTTTTTTAATCTTTTCTCTCTTTCTACCTTTAATGAGTTTTTTGTTTTCCATTTTAATCTCTTAGGTTGGTTGTTTCAGAAAGTACTATCAGCAAAACCATGATTTATCATTTGTCACTTGGCCCATTTTTTTTCCTGTACTTGTTTCATTTTGGCATTTGACCATCTTGTGCAAGTGTAACCTTATGATAATGCAAAACTCAAAGAACACTCGGTATTTTGTCATGGATCAAATGCACTGCAGTGTGTCATCGAAACGGTGACTTGAAAAAGGGCCTTAGTTGCACCTGAAATGGATGGTAATATTCCTCCAATTACAATGAACCTATGTCTATTAGACTGTAAACAGTTTTGAAATTAGTTGGTTCAAGGGGCTGTGCCATGCATGTGGCTTAGCAATTTGCTCCACCATGAGATATGGTGGGAACAAGCACATTCATCAGACTGAAACGAGTGGATTATAGTTTTCATTGATCAACACACATTCGAAGATGAAAGATTGCATTATTAGTGTTCGAAACCCCCTGGATCCTGGTTGCAGTATGCGGGGAGTTCCAACTTTGGTTGTTTGTTCCACCCGCACATTTGGCATCCGAAACCTTCAACTTTCTCACAGTCAAAGGGGAGCTGCTGCATAGCCCCGACTCACCCAGCCGCGAGCAAAACTGCTGATGTTTAGTGTTGGTAGTTCATGGTAATGCTTCTGTAACCTCTTGCTGCTGCATGTGTGCTCTTGAGAAACCCCCGCTCAAGTGACGAATATATGCAGTGTTCTGGGACGAATATTAGGCAACACAGTTTTCCTACTAGTCTTTCAGATCAAAGAAAATGTGTTTTCAAACAGTTGAATACATTCACTTGATTGTAGAGATTGTTATTGATTTAGATTTTCTTGATTGTAGGAATTGAGATTGATATTGATTGAATTCCCTGATTATAGGGATTGAGATTTATTTTTTCTTTTGCCTCCTTATCTACATGTAAGTAGATTAACGGTGAATACAAATAGATTTTTTCGGTCTCTTCTACATGGTCTCGGAGCAAGGTTAATCTTTTTCTGATCTATTTTTGTTCTTTTTCGTTCTCTGTCGTCATTACCAGAAACCCTTATACTGTTGAGTTGCTTGTTGTTGTGTCACTATTAGCTCTCTCCTTTTGACCTTATCTAATTTACTAGATCTCACGCAGTTGGAGTAAGCAGCGGATTGAAATTTCTTGATCAACCGGCAACTTGATCCTAGATGCTGTTGGATCGTTAGAGAGGGAATCAATCAGCATTGTTCTAATTCATTGCTACTCAGGTTTCTGTCTTTGAATTTCTCTTATGATGTCTTCATATTCTAAACCTAATTTGGCTACTACTATCAATTGAATGGTGTCAACTATCTCTTATGGTTGTGTTCATTTGAACTATGCCTATTTACTCACAAGATCATATTCTATCCGACCTTCCTGACTCTAAAGATTCAAAATATTTGGAATAGATTTTAGATGACTATTCTGTTATGGTTTGACTTCTCAATAGAATGGAGGAGTCTATGAGCACTAATGTTATGTTCGTGGGAATTGTCAAAAAGATGTGGGATGCTTTACGTGGCATGTATTCGAATGACAAAAAATGTTTATCGAGTTTTTGAATTATATGAAAAACTTTTCTCTCTTTGCCAAGACGGTCAATTTGTTAGTAATTATTTTACTACTCTTAAGGGAACTGTTAATGAAATTTGGTTATACCATATGCTCTCTTGTGATGCTCAGACTTGAAAGAAATTTGGTTATACCATATGCTCTCTTGTGATGCTCAGACTTGAAAGAATCAGTGGGAGAAATTTTTGGTCGCAAAATTCTTATCCGATTTAAATTCTACTCTATGACTGATTTGGGATAATCTGTTGGCAAGTGATAACATTCTCATGTTATTGAATGCCTTGTCCCAAGTTCTTTGTATGACGATGGGTTGTCTTGACACTTTTTTTTTTTCATCCTCTGACACTTCGGTTATGGCTACTTGTGGTCGCGGGTTCTTATAGGGTCGCGATCGTGGTCGTGGACCTGATACCACTAAAAAAAGGTTGCTCATGTGTTCACTGTGGCTGATCCAACCATGTCTCCAAAAAGTGTTGGGCGATGTTTGACTGGATTAATAATGCATCTACCGAACTATCAACTCCATCATTGGACACTGGTGATCACGATGATATGATTTTGATTTCTCGTACTTATTATGAGAAATTGCTTTGCTCTTCTGCTAGTACTCCCTCACCACTGCTGCCTCATCCTCTACAGATGTGTTTGTTGTATCTCATGATAAGTCTTGGATGTTGGATTCTGGTGCTCCTACTCATATTACTGGTAATAAGTCTGTTTTCTTACTTTTTTGTTTCCTCATCTTTATTTTCTATCTGTCTAGCTAATGATACTTATTCTATGATTACGGGAATAAGTGTTATCAAGCACAATGCAAATATCACTCTTGATAATATTTTTCTTGCACCTAAATTTTTTGTTAGTTTTCTATTCATAAGTCAACTAACAAAACTCACAACTATTTTGTATCTTTTTTATCCATCCTATTGTATTTTTCATGATTTGTAAACGAAGAGGATGATTGGAGGACATAAGCATGATGACCTATACTATCTGAATTTGGTTACACTTGTAAGTTCCTAGACACTCTCAGCGATTGTCTCCTTATCAGTGATATTGTCGTTTAGGTCACCCATCTTTTTCCATTCTTAAAAGTTTAGTTCCCGTTCAATCTACTAATTTCCAGTGCGAGTCTTATGAGTTTGACAAACACCATCATACTTCTTTTCCTTCTAGAATTGATAAACGTAGTTCTTTTTCATATGAACTTATTTATTGTAATGTTTGGGGACCTAATAGAGTTGAGTATAGAGGGAGCTTTCAATATTTTATAATTTTTGTTAATGATTATTCTCGCATAGCATGGTTTTTGTTGGTGCTCGACCTAGGTTTGATCAGTATTTTGATGTGTGTGTCAAAGAGTTTAAGTTAGCCTTTCACATGTATTTGATATGTGTTTGAATCTTACAAGACTTGGTGAAACACATGAGGAACTTGGTGCGACCAAGTTTGGGAAGCTCATCCTAGGGTTCAGATCCTTGAGTCGGTGAAGAATGGTGGAAGATATCCGAAGGACCGCCGGACGAGGAGCAACGAAGTGAAGCTGAGGGAAGCGGACTTCAAGGCAACGTGAATGGTGCATGGAAAGGAGCCGCGGGCTCGGGTGCATCTGAGGGACGAAGGCCGAGGAAGAGGACTTCAAAGGCGACTCCGAAAAGGATGAGTGTGTGTGAATGTAATGGATCAGTCGACCGGTACTTGGACCAATTGACTGATCCAAATTCACGAACATCATAGAATGGTTCTGTGCTCGTTGGCTGCAAAGATTAGTCGATTGGTGTTGACACCAGTCGACTGGTATATGGCCGTTGGCAGAAAATGAGTTCTATAGAGAGCCGTTGGCTATGTCTAACGACTACATCAGTGGATCAGTCAACTGGTACATGGACCAGTCGACTGGTGCCGAGATGAGTTGATTTGTTGTTCAACTCTCTCCTATTTATAGGAAGCTTTGGGGCATGAAGGAGGTTACTCATGCTTATTGAATAACTCCTAAGTCTTTGCCCAAAGCTTCCAAGTTTTCTCTTCCTCTCCAAACCTAAATTTCATCTGGTAAAGAGGAAGAGACTTTTGTGAGAGGTTTGCTCCACCAAGAAGGAGAAAGTTCTAGCCGAAGATTGTCAAGGACTAATCCACCGAAAGATAAAGGGATCGTCCACCTTAAGGACAAGTCGTGGAGTAGGAGCAAACAATCTCTGAACCACGTTACATCAAACTTGTTAGCGTTTGTATTCTTGTTTGCTTTCATTGCTTTAGTTTTTGTATTTCCGCTTGCGTACTAACGTCTTGTAGAGAAGTAATCAAATTAGTGGTGACCTAGCTATCTAACCCCCCTTCTAGCCAGCTACCGATTGCCAACAGTTATATTGATTCAAAAATAGAAGTAATGTTTCTGAGGTGTTAACATCATTTTATAATGAAATAAAAACTCAATATTTTGTTGTCTTATACATTCTTCGTACCGATAATGCACTTGAGTTCACTCCAAAAATTGTGTCTATATTTTGTGATTCTCATGGTATAATTCATCAAATCTCTTACTCATACACTTCCCAACAAAATGGTGTTATTAAACATAAACACCATCATATTTTAGAAATAGCTTGTACTCTTTTTTGTCACATACATGTTCCTAAGTTTTTGTGGGGTGATGTTCTCACAGCTTATTTTCTTGTAAATAAGATGTCGTTTACTATGTTACATGGGAGTATCCCCTTCTCTTGTCTTCTTCCTGACAAATCCATTTTCTCAATGCCTTATCGCGTATTTGGTTGTGTTTGTTTTGTTTATATTTTACTCCAGGTGAGGATAAATTGTCTTTTCGTTCTATTAAATGTATCCTATTTGAATAATCTCACACACAAAAAGTGTTGGTGTAATTTCTCTAGGTCAAGGTTGACCAGTTTGACTAAGTTTGAGTTGGCTTAAAATTGAGACTTGATGTTTGAGTTTTGATATTTGACAATATATGGAGATTGCAGGTACAATTGTCTATTTAGATAAATTGTTGATGTAATTTTCCTCTAGTCAAGGTTTGACTAGTTTGATGTGACGAAGAATCAAGTAGGTCAAGATTGACCAGATACTTGACTAGGAAGTCTTAACTAGATGTTAGGCAAGGGCAAGACCAACAAGAAGGTTGGCAGAAGAAGAAAATCTAAATGGATAAATGTTGACGAAAATCCTGGTGAGTAGAGTTAGGTGAAAAACCCTAGTGAGCGAAGCTAGGTATATGAAAAATTCTTATGAGTGAAGCTAGGTGAAAACTCCTAGTGGGTGAAGCTAGACAGATGGAAAATCATGATGAGTAAAGTCAAGTGAAAAACCCTAGTAAGTGAAACTAGGCAGATGAAAAATTCTGGCGAGTGAAGTCGGGTGAAAAGCCCTAGTGAGTGAAGCTAGGCAGATGGAAATCCAAGTGAGTGAAGCTAGGTAATGAAAAGTCTGTTGGTGCAACATCCCTCAGGTCAAGGTTGACCTGGTTGACCAAGTTGAGTCTTGGTTTGGGTTTAGATGTTTGACAATAAGATATTGATTGAAGAAGAGTCAAGTAGGTCAAGGATGACCGGATACTTGACTGGGAAGTCCTAACTGGGATGTTAGGCAGGAGGAAAATCCTGGTGAGTGAAGCCAGGTGAAAGACCTAGTGAGTGAAGCTAGGCAATTGGGAAGTCCTAGTGAGTGAAGCTAGGCAGGAGAAAAATCCTGGTGAGTGAAGCCAGGTGAAAGACCTAGTGAGTGAATCTAGGCAATTGGGAAAGTCCTGGTGAGTGAAGCCAGGCAAGAGAAATCCAGATGGGTCAAGGTTGACCAGACATCTGGTGAGAGTTCAAGTAGGTCAAAGGGATTGACCGGATACTTGGCACGAGGAAGAAAAGTCCAAGTAGGTCTTAGGGAGTGACCGGATACTTGGCAAGAAGAGAAAAGTCCAAGTGGGTCAAAGAGATTGACCAGACACTTGGTGAGAGAATCCTAGCTGGCCAAGGGTGACCGGATGCTAGGTCTTATGTACCAACAAGTCATGGTTGACTAGATGTTGGTTTAGGGGGCTTTGGGCTTGGTTTTGGGCAAAAACAAAGGTTTGGATTGATCCGTGGATTGATCCAGCAGGTTTGGATCGATCAGTGGATCGATCCAGAAGATCTGGATCGATCCACCGATCGATCCAGAAGATCTGGATCGATCCACCGATCGATCCGGTGAGTCCCCACGAACAGAACCTCTCTGGATCGATCCCTGGATCGATCCAGAGGTCCCAATCGATCAGTGGATCGATTGGGACGCTGCTGCTTCGCGCGATAAGTGCTGGATCGATCCGTGGATCGATCCAGAAGTTTTTCCAGAGAAAGCGCTCTGGATCGATCCGTGGATCGATCCAAAGCCTCCCCAATCGATTGGGAGCAATCCAATCGATTGGGATTCGACCGTTGGCGTCGTTTATAGCTGTTGGCGTGCGATTTCTTCAGCAGAACTTCACCGATTCATTCCAGATTCAACACAGCTCCTCCCCAGCACTCTCTAAGCTCCTCACCGCCAGTTCTTGAAGGTTCTTGGAGGTTCATCCAAGTCAAGAGGCGAGTTGCAACGAGAAGAAGAAGAAGCTAGGGTTTTTACTGCATTTCTTGTAAGCTTTTGCTTATTCTTTACTACCTTTTCTTCTTCTTGTACTGAGAGTCTTGTAGGGCTTCTCCGCCCTCGGTAGTTACCGAAAAGGAGTGTTTTCATAGTGGAGGGTGCGTGCGTGGTGTGGATCCTTGGATTAGTCATCTCCGTTGGAGGTGGATACCAAGTAAACTCCTAGTGTTAGCGTGTTTGTGTTTGTTTATGTATTTTCCGCTGCGCATCACTTTGAAGAAACAAGCAACGAAGCACGACGAGCACACGCGAAGCTATTCACCCCCCCCTCTAGCTACTTTTTGGTCCTAACAAGTGGTATCAGAGCGAGGCCGCTCTTCACCGGTATCATCGCCGGAAGGGTCAAGCATATCAAGAAAAGCTAGAGGATGAAGAAGTTGGAGCAAATTCTTCAAGTTCAAGACTTTATCAAGCTCAACTTCAAGATGCAATTCCAAGATGGGCTTGGATTTGACACAAGGGTGGCTCCACCATACACTTCTACGAGTTTCGATTCTTGGAAATCAAGAATCGAAAATTTTCTTATGATGGAGATAGAGCAATGGTTTGCTCTAATGGAAGGCTTCAAGGCTCCAAGAAATTCAAAGGGCAAAGTTCTAAAGAAAAGCAAATGGAGCCCGGAGCAAGTCCAAAGGTGCGAGGCAAATGACAAAGTGACCAAGCTTTTGGTCAATTTATTGCCAAGCACCATCCTTTGCAAAATTGGAGAGTTTGAAGATGCAAAGGAGCTATGGAGCAAATTGGCCAAGCTTCATAAAGAGATCCCCTCCACTGTACAAGATCATGAAGAATTTAGAGAGGGTGACTCTTTGGAGCAAGACCAAGAGGAGGACTCCGAGGTTGAGAGATGCTCAACCTCCGAAGAAGAGGAAATCCAAGAAGCTTCATCCTCAAGGGAATGCAACGAAGGGAACAAGGAGGGAGCATACTCCTTGTTTCATGTTCAAGATGATGAAGCCTCCACCTCTAGGATTGAGGGGGAGCAATCCTTGGTGACTCCAGATCAAGAAGAAGGAGAAGCTTCTACATCCGGGTCAAGTGAAGAAGAAGAAGATGGTGCCACCTCCGAAATTCAAGAAATAGCAAATAGAGGAGCAAGTGCCATCCCTACACAAGAAGGTATAAATGTTTCAATTAAAAATAAAAATCATATAATATGTTTTGAGTGTAGGGAAAGTGGGCACTACAAGAGCAAGTGTCCCAACTTGGCCAAGAAGAAGGGCAAGGAGAAGCCCGAGGAGACCATTCCCGAACAAAGAAGAGCAAGGAGCATATCATATGCTTCTCTTGCAATCAAAGGGCATTACCGAGTCAATGCCTCAAGGGAAGAAGATGGTCAAGGCTCAAGGAGGCATTAGTCAAGGGGAGCCCAAGGTAAAGAAGAAGGTAACATTTATTGAGCCTACTCCTTTACATTATGGTAAAAAGCATGATAGTTCTAATTTTTATCATTTTAATGCGATTTACCATAAGAATAGGAAGCATGAGGGCTTTAAGGAAAAGCATGTGGCCCTACATGCCAAAACTACTACACCTAAGGCTAGGAATGTAGGTAAAAGTCTAGGCAAGAACTCTAAGGATTGTAGCTACAAGCCTAGAAACAAAAATGCTCATGGACTTAATGGAAAACCAAAAACTAAGGACTTAGTGATGGAAAATCAAGTCTTGAGGTCAAGACTTGATAAAATGGAAAAGACCCTAAGAAGGATGGAAAATATCTTATTAGGCCAAAATGAGCATAGCCTAGGTCTAGGAGCACAAAGGTCATCCAATGGTCATAGAGGTTTGGGATACAAACCCAAAGCTAAAAAGGATGTGCCTAGTTATCATAGGGTTCCATATAGCTATGGAACAAACCCTAAGTCTAGAGGTCAAGTCCAAGATACAAGGGAAGATATCCCTAGAAGTATCTTTGCAACCAAAGTGACTAAGACTTCTAAGAAGTCTAAGAAAGTCACTAACAAGGTCACAAGAGAGGCTATCCCTAGAGTTGACCTAGAAAATGTGACCAAGGCTTCTAAGAAGCTCAACAAGGTTACTAGGAAGGTATCTAGGGAAGTTATCCCTAGTGAGTACCTAGAGCATCCAAGGAGCACCAATAGGTGTTGGGTTCCTAGGAGCATCTTCTCTACCCCATAGATGGGTTAGAGAGTGTCAACTCCGATTAGAAGGGTAGTTAACCCAACTTTGAGGAAATTGACACTCAAGGAGCATTTTCAAGGTTTTGTTAACCTTTGAAAATGAAATGGAATTATTATTTACTCCTTGAAAGAGTAAAATGTGCCTAATGGTGGAAAATTGATTTTATCTTAAAAAGGCATAAATTGGGAAAACCTAGAGAAATACCAAGTTGGGATTTTGGTATTCTCTTATAAATTTTAAGGCACTCCGGGCCTTGATTTATGTGATTACTCTTGAGGAAAAATGGAATATGCCAACATTTGAGGATAAGCTTAATTTCAATTGGCATAAATTAATCAAGAGAATTAGAAATGCCCATTTAGGTTTTGGCACTCTTTTGAAGCACTTTGGGCAATCTAGGGTTTAAGTTTTAGGATTAGCTAAGATTAACGATACTTAGATAGGTAATCTAGGTATATTTTATTTATGCTAAACCTTGCCATGATTGTTTGCTCATAATATGCCATGACATCATATTTTATCTTATTTGTATTTTGCATTCATGACTTATCATGAAAAATACAAAAATACCATGTCATGCCATACATACATCATGTAGTTATAGGAATCTTTCTTTTGAAAGCTATTTTATTTTGATGTATGCCATAACATTATCATGCATTATGTTTATTTCCTTAAAAATTAAGGACATATGGCATTAGTTAAACAAGTGGCATTTGTTTACAACAAGTGGGATAAACAAGTGACATTTGTTTAACAAGTAAATCAACAAGTAACATCCTTTGTGGATGTCTACCTCTCAAAATGCCTAGATAGATATGCATGATCCCTAGAATAGGGCAAAACCAAAATCTTACATCTCACAAAGACCTATAAGATGACTTGTATGTGTTTCAGTGCACATTAGATACAAGTGAGATGTTAGGATGATGAACAAAACTCAAGATGTTGATTTAGTGCATTCTTTTGAGTTTTAAGTTCATCAAAACACATAGTTATGTGTTTTCCCATCATTGGGAAAGCTAATGTACAAGTCATGTGCATTATGCCCAAGGAACATGATGGGATATTGGTTTTGAAAATGTTTTTAAAATGTTTTTGGAAAACTTTGGTGAAGGCTATCTTTTGATAGTAATCACCATTGAATAGTTAGACACAAACTTGAAGAAAACACTAAAGTTTTGCAAGTTTTCAAGTTTGTGTCAATCTTTGAAAATATAAAGTATTTTCATAGAAAGCTATTTTTCCATGATTAAGTATGCCCTAAATAATGTCTACACGAAATTTCATGATTTTTGGATTTTTGTAGAATTTTCTAGGGGTTTCTGAAGTTGACTGAAATGGAATTTCAGCAACTATCAGAACTCCGATCGATCCATGGATCGATTGGAGTTCCTGAATCGATCCGTGGATCGATTCAGAAGGTAAATCTCGCGAGCAGAAGCTCGCTGGATCGATCAGTGGATCGATCCACACATACTGAATCGATCAGTGGATCGATTCGGTTGGTTCAATCGATTGGATCCCAACTCCAATCGATCCAAGTTGCTGATTTTGGCTGGGAAGGCCTGACTTCAGCATCTTTGAACCATGGTTAGTCTATGTAACCATTCCAAACCCTTAAAATACATTTGTATACATAAAAAGGGTGTTTTCGTGTTGAAAACAAGGATGGAATGGTTAAGGAAGACTTCATTGAAGTTTAGGTTGAGGTTTGTTTCAAATTTTGAACATTTGAACCTCAAAACTTCTAAATCTGGGTTTCCTAAAGGTTTAGGGATTCCAAGTCATTGTTGGTGCAATGACAGAAGTTACCACCATGTCTTTAGGGGGAGGGACTCTTTAAAGGCATGAAAATTATTTTTCATGAACCTTGGAAGGTGGTTAACCTTCTTTAAAGAAAATGCTCATGGACGAGCTTTTGAACTTGAAATGGGGAGTGGATATCCTCATTATTTCAAGTGGGAACTCAAGATGTTAGAAAATGCTCAAGGTTGGGTATTTGTCTACATTGAGGAAGAAGTTAAGGATAAATGAAGGGTATGGGACCTTCATTATCATGTTGGTTCAACGAGTGAAGTTGTAACCAATGATGAGCAACTCTTCAGGGGGAGAGTTTTCAACAAAAGGATTTGTTGAAGTGTGCCCAAAGAGGGGGCATAGGTTGATGTGTGCCAATAGGGGGAGAATGAAAGGACGTGTGAAAGGGAGTAAGTTAGGCTTTCATTATCTAAGAGGGAGTTTTCCCTCTTGGGGGAGAATGAAAAGCTTAACTTATGCTTTCATTACCTAGTGGCATGAAGAATGAGGCTATGGGATTAGCCTAACTTACATGTGGCATTGTAAGTGTTATTGTGGTATTGTCAAACATCAAAAAGGGGAAGATTGTTGGTGCAACATCCCTCAGGTCAAGGTTGACCTGGTTGACCAAGCTGAGTCTTGGTTTGGGTTTAGATGTTTGACAATAAGATATTGATTGAAGAAGAGTCAAGTAGGTCAAGGATGACCGGATACTTGACTAGGAAGTCCTAACTGGGATGTTAGGCAGGAGGAAAATCCTGGTGAGTGAAGCCAGGTGAAAGACCTAGTGAGTGAAGCTAGGCAATTGGGAAGTCCTAGTGAGTGAAGCTAGGCAGGAGAAAAATCCTGGTGGGTGAAGCCAGGTGAAAGACCTAGTGAGTGAATCTAGGCAATTGGGAAAGTCCTGGTGAGTGAAGCCAGAGAAATCCAGATGGGTCAAGGTTGACCAGACATCTGGTGAGAGTTCAAGTAGGTCAAAGGGATTGACCGGATACTTGGCACGAGGAAGAAAAGTCCAAGTAGGTCTTAGGGAGTGACCGGATACTTGGCAAGAAGAGAAAAGTCCAAGTGGTCAAAGGGATTGACCAGACACTTGGTGAGAGAATCCTAGCTGGCCAAGGGTGACCGGATGCTAGGTCTTATGTACCAACAAGTCATGGTTGACTAGATGTTGGTTTAGGGGGCTTTGGGCTTGGTTTTGGGCAAAAACCAAGGTTTGGATTGATCCGTGGATTGATCCAGCAGGTTTGGATTGATCCGTGGATTGATCCAGCAGGTTTGGATTGATCCGTGGATTGATCCAACAGGTTTGGATCGATCAGTGGATCGATCCAGAAGATCTGGATCGATCCACCGATCGATCCGATGAGTCCCCACGAACAGAACCTCTCTGGATCGATCCGTGGATCGATCCAGAGGTCCCAATCGATCAGTGGATCGATTGGGACGCTGCTGCTTCGCGCGATAAGTGCTGGATCGATCCGTGGATCGATCCAGAAGTTTTTCCAGAGCACAGAGGCGCTCTGGATCGATCCGTGGATCGATCCAAAGCCTCCCCAATCGATTGGGAGCAATCCAATCGATTGGGATTCGACCGTTGGCGTCGTTTATAGCTGTTGGCGTGCGATTTCTTCAGCAGAACTTCACCGATTCATTCCAGATTCAACACAGCTCCTCCCCAGCACTCTCTAAGCTCCTCACCGCCAGTTCTTGAAGGTTCTTGGAGGTTCATCCAAGTCAAGAGGCGAGTTGCAACGAGAAGAAGAAGAAGCTAGGGTTTTTACTGCATTTCTTGTAAGCTTTTGCTTATTCTTTACTACCTTTTCTTCTTCTTGTACTGAGAGTCTTGTAGGGCTTCTCCGCCCTCGGTAGTTACCAAAAAGGAGTGTTTTCATAGTGGAGGGTGCGTGCGTGATGTGGATCCTTGGATTAGTCATCTCCGTTGGAGGTGGATACCAAGTAAACTCCTAGTGTTAGCGTGTTTGTGTTTGTTTATGTATTTTCCGCTGCGCATCACTTTGAAGAAACAAGCAACGAAGCACGACGAGCACACGCGAAGCTATTCACCCCCCCTCTAGCTACTTTTTGGTCCTAACAAAGTCCTGGTGAGTGAAGTCGGGTGGAAAATCCTAGTGAGTAAAATTAGGCAGTGAGGAAGTCCTAGTAAGTGAAGTCATACAGTTGAAAATCCAAGTGGGTCAAAGATTGACCAGACACTTGGTGATTGGAAGTCTAAGTGAGTCAAAGTTGACCGAACACTTAGCATGAGATGGTAAGTCCAAGTGGGTCAAGGTTGACCGAGCATTTTGCACGAGGAGAAAAGTCCAAGTGAGTCAAAGGATTAACTGGACACTTGGTGAAGAAGTCCCAGCAGGTCATGTTTGACCAAAATCTAGGCAATGAAGAGTCCCAATAAATCACGGTTGACCGGATGTTGGGTAAGGAGCTCTAGGACTCTAGTTCATGAGCTAGGGTGCTGAATCACTTAGGGTAAGCGATTCAGAAGCTCTTAAGCGATCAGGGTGATCACTTAAGGACTTCTCTACGAGAAAACATAAAGGGTCGTAATAGATTAGGGTAATCGATTACGCATGCTTAATCGATTAGGGTAATCGATTATACATGCTTAATCAATTACTGTAATCGATTAAGTAATGTTCGCGAGTACACAGAGAGGTGCCTAATCGATCATGCTAATTGATTAGGCACATCTTAAACAATTAGGACAATCGCTTAAGAAGCTTTCTGTTTGAAACTGAAGCTGCGGTAAACTATTAAGCAAGGAAGATTAAGCGCTTATGACCCTCTCGCGATTGAATGAAAGGGTTCTTAATCGATTTGGCTAATCGATTAAAAACACTTAAATGACTAGAGTAATTGCTTAAGCTTGAAAATATAGTCGTTTGAAGTAGGTTGTTGACGTGGTAAGCGATTAAGAAGAGCCTTAATCGATTAAGATGCCAACGGTAATCCTCTCTACACTGTTTTAAACAACTTTTTGCTCAAAGATTCACACGACTTCACACCAGTTCTTGGAGGCTTAGAGTGAAGTGTTGCTGCACTTCTAAATTCATTAAAAGGTGTCTACAAGCAAGAAGAAATAAGTTAGGGTTTCATTTGCTATAAATCTTGTAAGATTTCTTATTGTATTATCTTCTTCTTGTATTTCTGTATGTGAGCTTGTACGAGGCTTCTCTGCTTTAAGATTATTTCCGAGAAGAAGCTCTTACATAGTGGATGTGTGAGAGATGGTCGGATTCTTGGATTAATCACCTCATTTGAGGTTGATACCAAGTAAATCCTATTTGTTAACATTGGAGGAGCTTAGCTTTAAGTATTCCACTGCAAATCATTATCATCAAAGCGAAGTGAGCTATTCACCTCCCCTCCTCTAACTCCGAAATGTGCCAACAAGTGGTATCAGAGGAAGGTTTCTCTTCACCGGACTCATCGCCAAAAGGATAAAGAGCTAGAAGAAGAAGTTGAAATCCTAATTTCAACAAGCTAATGGCTAGCATCAAGCAAGCTCAACTTTAAGATGGTGTTTCGAGATGGACTCAGATTTGACACAAGGGTGCCTTCACCATTCACATTGATGAGTTTCGATCTTTAGAAATCAAGGATCGAGAATTTCTTGATGGTGGGGATAGAGCAATAATTTGCTTTAATGTAATGCTTTGAAGGTCCAAGGGATAGCAAAGAAAAAATTATCAAGAAGAGCAATTGGAGCAATGAACAAATCCAAAGAAGCGAGAGCAATGACAAAGTGTCCAAATTGTTGGTCAATTTATTGCAGAGCAACATTTTAAACAAGATTGGGGAATACCAAGATGCCAAGGAGCTTTAGAACAAATTGACAAAGGTTCATGAAGATCCCTCCATTATACCAAATCAAGACAAATCCAAAGAGGGAGATTCAATAGATCAAGAAGAAGAAGATTCATCCTTAAGAGAGCATCAAGGGAAAGGAGTATACTGTTTGTTTGATGTGCATGAGGATTCGGAGTTGAGAGGTGCTCAACATCTGAGGAGGAAATTCATGAAGCCTCCATCTCAAGATTGAGGGGGAGCATCATTCGTTAACACTGAAGCAAGAAGAAGCGTCTATCTCCGGGTCAAATGAAGAGGAAGATGGTACCACCTCTAAAAATCAAGAAAAATCAAATGTAAGATCAAGTGTCACCCCTACATGCGAAGGTATAACCATTTCAAATTGTAATAATAAAAATCACATTATATGCTTTGAATATATGGAAAGAGGACACTACAAAGGTAAGTGTCCAAAGTTGACCAAGGAAAGGGGGTCAAGTGGCACCAAAGGCTAAGGAGAAGTTAAGAAAGGTCGACCCCGTGATACGGAAAGGTAAGGAGTGTTGGGACCTTGACGTCCGCTAGAGAGGGGTGAATAGCGTCTCATCCAAATTGATCGTTTCCTCTAACACGTTTATGTAACGTGGTTCAGAGATCACTTACTCCTACTCAACGGCTGTCCGTAAGGTGGACGATCCTGATCCGTCGGTGGATGACTCCCTAGAAAACCTCCGACTAGCTCAAGCTCCTTGTCGGTGGAGAAACCTCGCCACAACCACTTGAATACAAGCGCACGGATCACATGAGGGCTTAAGAGACTCTAATAGGCTTTAACCAAGTCTATTTTATCAACTTCAACCAAGCTTCCAATACTTGGTTATATAGGCCACGAGTTGAAAAATCCCGCCTACTAGTCGACTGACAAAACTATCAGTCAACTATCTTCTGTGGAGATTCGACTGTTACAATCCAACGACTCGATACCAGTCGACTGATACTTCCATCAGTCGACTGCTCCACACTAACCGAACGAACAGAAGTATTTTGTTCACTCTTAATCGACTGTCTGGTCGACCGCACCAGTCGACTGATGAAAACACTAGTCGACTGCTACAGTGCTGCTACAATAATGCTACAGTAACCCCTAATCCTAGGATTTAACCCCTGAGTACATTCACTCAGCACTCGTCCTCCCCCGACCAACCTAGATCTAGCCTTCTAGCCTCCTCTATCAGTCTTGCGTCCCTTGGATGTCTCCCCATCCTTCACGTCTTCCCTTCTAGAGCTTCCATCGGCCTTGTCATTATTGTCGGATCTTCCTTTGCCAAGAGGTTGCACCTCCGAGACTTCATCTATTACCAAGTCACACTTGGACTTACGTTGCCAAGACTACATGCTTGGACTTACACCGCCAAGACTCATCCTTGGACTTTCCTCCTTTGCCAAGATCACCCTTGGACTTTCCTTGTTGTACCTGTATCTTGCACACTCACAATGCATATCAAATACAACAATAAACATAATTTAAACCTTTTCCCAAATATCAAAACCTAGGGTACTCAGATTGCTCCAACAAGGAGCACATTGTGTGTTTCTTGTGTAGCCAAAAGGGGCATTACTGGAGCAAATGCCCATGGGGGAGAAAATTGACTAGGGTCAAAAGGGGAAGCTCAACTAAAGGGGGAGCTCCTAAGAGTAAATCCAATGTATCATTTGTTGAAGTGATTCCTTTAAATCATGATAAAAAGTATGCTAAATCAAATTCATATCATTTTAATGATATTTATCATGAAAATAGAAAGCATGATAGGATTAAGGAAAAACATATAGCGTATCATGCTAGGACTATCTTACCTAAGGATAGAAAGGTAGAAGATAATTTAAGCAAGAACTCTAAGGATCTTAGATATAAGCCTAGAAATATAAATGCCTAAGGAAATCTAGAAAAATCCACATCCAAGGATTTAAGAATAGAAAATTAAACATTGAGGTCAAGGTTTGATAAATTAGAAAATGTTCTAAAAAGAATGGAAAATATTTTTAAAGGGTCTAAGAACAAAAACCTAGAAATAGATAAGGAAGAGTCATTTAATGGCTATAGAAGTTTGGGATACAAACCTAAAGCCAAGAAGAATGTGCATTCATACCATAGAGTTTCATATATGTATGGAACTAACTCAAAGTCTATGATTTAAGTCAAGGTTACAAGGGAGACCATCCCTAGAGTTAATATTGAAAAGACCAATGTGACTAAGGCTTTCAAGAAACCTAAGAAAGTCACTAAGAAGGTTACAAGGGAAGTTATCCCTAGAGTTAACCTAGAGGAGTCTAGTATGATCAAGGCTTCTAAGAAGTCTAGAAAAGTCATTAAGAAGGTATCAAGGGAAGTCATCCCTAATGAATAACTAGAACACACAAGGAGCATCAATCGATTTTGGGTTCTTAAGAGTGTGTTCTTTACACCCTAGATGAGTTTAGCGAGTGTCAATTTTAATTGGAAGGGTAGTTAACCTAACCTTGAAGAACTTGACACTTGGAGGACATTTTCAAGATAGTTGTATTCCTTAAAAATGAGAAGATCTAATTGTTTACACTTTGAAAGAGTAAAATGTACCAAAATTTAAAGATTTGAGCTTAATTAAATTGACACAATAAGGATAAAGGCAAAAAAAAATTGTTAAGTTGAGATTTTGACATTTTCTTAGGTGATGAGGGCAACCTAGGATTAGGTTTAACTTAGCAAAAATAGATTAAGGACAAAACTTAGATGCAAATCTAGGTATTTTGTTTATATTAAATTGTCATAATTGTTTGTCCATCATATGTCATGACATCATACTTTACATTCATATCATTATGAAAAATATTATGTGATGTCATACATATATCATGTAGCTATAATATGTCTTCTTTTGAAATATACTCACTTTGATGTACGCTATAAATCATGTATTATTTTAATTTCTTGTAAAGTAAGGACAATGACATTAATCAACAAGTGACATCGTATATGGATGATCAATTTTAAAATGCCTAGATAGAAATACATGATATCTTAGTTTAGGACAACATCAAAATCTACATCTCACAAAGACAATAAGTTGACTTGTATGTGTTTTAATGCACATTAAATATAAGTGAGATGTCAGGAGGATGAACATAACTCAAGATGTTAATTTAGTGCATCTTTTTGAATATTAATTTCATCAAAACACATACATTATGTTATTTAATTATGGGGGAATCAAATGTATAAGTCATGTGCATTTAACCCAAAGATGATGGTTGGAAATTTAGTTTTGAAAATGATTTCAAAAATATTTTGAAAAATCTTGGTGAAAATTATTTGTTGATAGTAATCACTATTGAAAAGTTAAACACAAACTTGAAAGAAACATTAAAATTTTCAAGAGTTTCCAACTTTGTACCAATCTTTGAAAATGAGATATATTTTTTTAGAAAATTATTTTTCCATGATATCATATGACATAAATAATATATACATGAATTTTCATGATTTTTAAATTTTGTAAAGTTAATTATGTATTTCTGAAATTCAGTTGAAATTGATTTCAAAAATTCATGTATGGGAATCAATTAGGGCAATCGATTAACACACCTTAATCAATTAGGTTAATCAATTAAGGTGAATTCCCGTGAGCACAGTGGCTCACAGAATCGATCAATGTGACCGATTAAGGAGTCTAATCGATTATATCACTCGATTAACACTCAGTAATCGATTAAATCCCAACTTTAATCAATTAAGAGAGACTGTAATCGACTAGTAGCTGATACTAATCGATTAAGAATGTTGATTTTGGTTAAATGGTCTGATTTTAGTCCATTAAACTATGTTTAATCGTGACAACTACTCCTAACCCTAGGAAGTGCTTAGATAAACATTTAAGAGTAGTTTTCTTGTTGAAATAAGAAAGGAATGGTTAAAAAAGACTAAGTTGGAGTTTAGGATGAGGTTTAGTTTCAAAGTTAAATTTTGAATATCAAAACATTAAATTTTGGGTTTTCTAAAGGTTTAGAAACTCAAAGTCATTGTTGATACAATGACAAAGGGTTGGAGCAGGTTTTGAGGGGGAGCTACTCCTTAAAGACACGACATAGATTTTTTTTTCAACTAAATAATTGAAGGTTGGAAACCTTCATGGTTATGAATGCTCTAGGATGAGCATATGATTGATGCTCAAGGGTGAGCATTGGGCACAATGAAAGGTATAAGATCTTCATTGTGGTGTTGTGAACAACAAGTGAGGTTGTAAATAACATGAGATAACTCTTAAGGAGAATAGTTTTCTATGTGTGCCAAAGGGAAGAATGTAGGGTTTAAGTTAGAAATTCTCCATATTCATAGGGGGAGATTGCGAAACCCTTATGTTAAGGAGGAGACATTCATGCTTTGGCATGAAGAAGTTGGGGCTCGTGGATGAGATTAACTTAAATATATTGTCAAACATCAAAAAAAGGGAGATTGTTGGTGTAATTTTCCTAGGTCAAGATTGATTAGTTTGACTAAGCTTGAGTTGCCTCAAGTTTGAATCTTGATATTTGAGTTTTGATGTTTGACAATATATGGAGATTTCAAGTACAATTGTCCGTTTGGAGAGATTGTTGATGTAATTCCCTTCTAGTCAAAGTTTGACCAGTTTGATGTGAAGAAGAGTCAAGTAGGTCAAGGTTGACCGGAGACTTGACTAGGAAGTCCTAACTGGAGGTTAGGTAAGGACAAGACCAACATAAAGGTTGACAGAAGAATAAAATCTAAGTAGATCAATATTAACCAGACACTTGGTGTGAAAGTCCTGGTGAGTGAAGTCAGACGGTTGAAAAGCTCTAGTAAATGAAGCTAGGTAAATGAAAAATTATGGTGAGTGAAACTAGATGAAAAGCCCTAGTGAGTGAAGCTGGGCAGATAAAAAATCTTAGTAAGTGAAGTCATGTGAAAAGCCTTAGTGAGTAAGCTAGACAGATAGAAAATCATAGTGAGTGAAGTCAGGTGAAAAGTTATAGTAAGTGAAGCTAGACAGATGGAAATCCTAGTGAGTGAAGTTAGGTAATAAAAAGTCCTGGTGAGTGAAGTTAGATGAAAAGCCCTAGTGAGTGAATCTAAGCAGTGAGGAAGTTCTGGTGAGTGAAGCCAGATAATTGAAAATCTAAGTGGGTCAAAGGTTGACCGGATATCTAATGATTGGAAATTCAAGTGGATCAAGGTTGATCGGACACTTGGCACGAGATGGTAAGTCCAAGTGGGTCAAGGTTGACCTTACACTTGGCATGAGAAGAAAAGTCCAAGTGGATCAAAGGATTGACCGAACACTTGGTGAAGAAGTCCTAAGAGGTCATGTTTGACCAGAAGCTAGGCAATGAGGAGTCTCAACAAGTCATGGTTGATCGAATGTTGGGCAAGGAACTCTAGGACTCGAGTTCAGGAGCTAGGGTTGTTGAATCACTTAGGGTAAGAGATTCAGAAGGCCTTAAGCGATCAAGGTGATTGCTTAAGGACCTCTTTGTGAGAAAATAGAAAGGGTCGTAATCGATTAGGGTAATCGATTACATATGCTTAATCGATTACGATGATCGATTAAGTCAGTGTTCATGAGTGTACAAAGAGGTGCCTAATCGATCATGCTAATCAATTAGACACATCTTAAGCGATTAGGACAATCGATTAAGAAGTTTTCTGTTTGAAACATAAGTTATGGTAAGTGATTAAGTAGTGAAGCTTAATCACTTACGACCCTCTCATGATCGAACAGAAGGGTTCTTAATTGATTCAGCTAATCGATTAAGAACACTTAAGTGATTAGAGTAATCACTTAAGCTTGAAAATATAGTCATTTGAAGCAGGTTGCTAACGTGGTAAGTGATTAAGAAGAGGCTTAATCGATTAAGATGCCAACGGTAATCTTAGAAAAGGGTTTACTCGACACTATTTCAAACAAGTTCTTGCTCAAAGATTTACATGACTTCACACCAGTTCTTGGAGGCTTAGAGTAAAGTATTGCTGCACTTTCAAATTCATCAAAAGGTGTTTACAAGCAAGAAGAAAGAAACTAGGATTTCATTTGCTATAAATCTTGTAAGATTTTTTTTATTGTATTAGCTTCTTCTTGTTCTTATTCTAGTATTTCTGTGTGTGAACTTGTACGAGGCTTCTCCGCCTCCGGATTATTTCCGAGGAGCTCTTACATAGTGGATGTGTGGGAGAGGGTCGGATCCTTGAATTAGTCACCTTATTTGAGGTGGATACTAAGTAAATCCTATTTGTTAGCATTGGAGGAGCTTAGCTTTGAGTATTCCGCGCAAATTATCATCATCGAAGAGAAGCAAGCTATTCACCCCCCCTCTAGCTCCGAAGTGTCCCAACAAAAAGGATATCGTTGTCTTGACCCACTCACAAAATGTAGTTATACCTGTGTTGATGTTATATTTTTTAAGTCTCAGCCATACTTTTCTCCCCGTCTGGATTAGATACATGATACATTATCATCTCTTCCATTACCTATCTCATTATCCATGTCTCCCATTATAGAGGCTCTATCTACTAGACCATTGCTTGTCTACACATGACGTGTTCGGCCAAAATCAGATTCATGTCTTTCACCTCCTCTTCCTACAACTCCTGATGCTCCTCGCTCCTCCGATATTGATCTGCTTATTGTTCTTTGTAAAGTTATTCAGTCTTGCACTACCCATCTTTTGTCTAATCATATCTCATTTGATTATCTTAGTCATATATTCCACGCTTTTGTTGTTTCTCTATTATTTACAAAAGTTTCAACTTCCTACTCTAAAGCCTATCAACACTCGGCTTGGCGAACTGCAATGGAGGAGGAAATGTCAGCCCTTATCTCTCATAGTACATAGGAGCTGGTAGTTGCACCACCTTCTGTTGAGATTGTTGTCTATCATTGGATCTTTACTCTGAAATTTAAAGCTAACGGTACTATTGATCGATACAAAGTTCGTCTAGTGGCCAAAGGATTTACACAAACTTATGGAGTTGATTATTTTGAGATGTTCTCTCTTACTGCTCGCCTAAATTCTATTAGAGTTCTATTCTCCTTGGCTGTTAATCAATCTTGGCCAATGTATCAGCTAGATGTGAAGAATATCTTCCTTTATGATGATTTGCACGAGACTATTTTTATAGAGTAACCTCCAAGGTATGTTGCTCAGGGGGAGAATATTACTATCGGTCTACAAACTTAAAAAAGCTATTTATGGTCTTAAACAAAGCCCCAAAGTCTCATTTGATAAATTCAATAATATAATCGAAGTTGTTGGCTTCAAACAGTGCAAATCTGACCATTCTGTATTTGTATGACAAAGCATGAATGAGATTATTATTCTTATTGTATATGTTGATGACATCCTAATATCCGGGAGTGATGTACATGGGATAGATGAAACTAAGAAGTATTTATAGCAACATTTTGTGATGAGGGATATATGACGTCAATTTCTTGGGAATTGCAATTGCTCACAACAAACCTAGAGTTTTATTATGCCAACTGAAGTAGGCTACATATTTACTCAAAAAAATTGGATTGCTTGGAATGAAGGTGGTTGATACATCTATGAATATCAATTCAAGTGTTTGGAATGATATTGGAGAGTTATTTAAGGATAACGTAAAATATAGATGGCTTGTTGGGAAACTCATCTACTTAACAATAACAATACCTGACATCTCTTTTGCAGTTGGAATAGTCAGTCATTTTATGGATAGGTCAAAGTAAGTTAATTGAGATGTTGCTATCAGAATTCTTAAATATATTAAGAAATCTCCCAGAAAAGGGTTGTCATTTAAGAGAAATAGGCACCTAAAGATCAAAGTTTATTCTGATGCCGACTATGCTGAATCTAAGGCCGACAGGCAATCTACTTCTGGGTATTGTATTTATCTAGTAACATGACGAAGTAAGAAACAAATTGTTGTTGTTAGGTCAACTGTCGAACCTGAGTACAAAACCATGGCTTACATTGTAACCGAGATGTTATGGCTAAAATATTTACTTAAAAAATTAGGATTCATCTACAATGAACCACCAATGTACTGTGATAACCAAGCAACCATTCATATTACAAGTAACTCAATTTTCTATGAGAGAACTAAAGCATATCAACTGTCATTTTATTCGTGAGTATATAATGAGCTAAAAAATTACTACATTCACATCATCATCCAACTAAGTCGCTGATATCTTTACTAAAACATTAGACGGAAAATGATTCTCAAAACTTTATAACAAACTAGATTGACATAAATGCTTCAATTTGAGGAGTACTGAATATTTCTAAAGATTCATTTAATTGTAGAGATTATGATTAATTTTGATTTCCTTAATGGTAGAAATTGAGATTGACTTTAGTTATATTTAGCTATATTTTCTTGATGATAGAGATTAAGATTGATTTTTTTCCCCTTCATATCATATGTATATAAATACCTATGTATGAACGATGAATACAGAATTTTTTTTTCCCCTTGTCTTCTGCGCAAACATCAAGTCAAATCGGTCTAATGCTTTTGAAAAGAGTCGTTGAGCTCCACAGACTCAACTGCAGTTACGTTATTAGGTGATTGATTGACTAAAGAGAACAATCTTGAGGAGATCTGATCACACCACGGGTGTCAGAAGAGGCTTGTTCATCACGTGTGCCTCCAGGTTTTGCAGGACCAAATCTGCCATTGCATCCCGAGTCTCGTTGGTGGCACTTCCGATATGAGGCACCAGCACCACGTTATCCATGCCAAAGAGCTCCTCTGGCACATGCGGCTCGTGCTCATACACGTCAAGGGCAGCCCCACCAAGGCGGCCCTCACGCAGTGCTGCCACCAGCTCCGGCTCATCTACATGTGGACCTCGCCCGATGTTCACAAGCACGCCTTTGGGTCCTAGCGCATCAAGGACATCACGGTTGACGATGTGGCGTGTCTCATCGGTCAGTGGGCAAGCCACAATGAGGACATGACAATTGGAAGCCAAATCAAGAAGGTTAGAGTAGTATTTGTATCCTGTGTTTGGCTTCTCTGACCTTGAGTAGTAGCTTATAGGACAGCCAAAGGCTTCTGCTCTCTTGGCAACAGACATGCCAATCCTGCCAAGTCCAATGATACCGATTGTTTTGCCATTGAACTGCATACAAACGATTATTCTTGATCTCAATAACAGAAACTTTTCACATAAACAAATGCTTATTAGAGAATGTAAATATTATAGGTGATGGATGGACAGATTCAGACCAATATTTCTGTAGGTAAACATATTTGAAATAAATGAAGACATCAAGGAACCGACAGTACAAATTCTTTCAACTGGAATTCACCCAAGTAGTTTGTAATTGAAATTCAACACTGTGATAGGCCATAACTGCCATAGGCAGATCATTAAACGATAACAATCATAATATATGAGGATGTTTTCTGCAGGGTACTTTACAGCTGATTACCAGAGAGACAAGTAATTCTGATGTGATAATACGACCATAAAGAGCACAATATAGGAAGAAAGCCTTTTCACGAGCATTCATATCCATACTATAAATTGACTAGTTCAAGAGTGCACATATGCAGAATGACATCGTATCAAAGTTTCCTGAGATGTCCTATGACGTAAAAAGAAGAAAAAAATACAATGTTCAAGTAATCTGGCCTATGACCGATAGAAACGATGAATAACTCAAGAGAGCTTAGAAAATCTGCTTGACATATATAAAGCTATCATAATCCATGGCCAATGTTCAGGTGGGCATGCAACTCATCATCTCATTATTACAAATTCTAACAAACTCAGACGTTGAACCATGGTGGTGGAAAGGTACAACAAATCATAAAATTTAAATCATATTACACAAGGGCAGATGTTAAATTCCAGTAAACCATGAACACAATTGCTTCGTATTTTGCAAGTAATCATAATGAAAAACTATTACGGTCATGAATTAGAGGAGGAGCAGATATCTCCCAAATGATTACTCCATCAGTAGCTTTGGCAAATGCAAACAGAAAATGCAGAAAGATTGATCATTGACGAAAGTTCCAAAAGGGAGTTGCTCAATGCATAAACGAAACAGTTTGTAACTACTGAGTATGAAACCTTGAAGTTCAATCATCAATTACATCCAACAATAGCACATACAAATACCCATATGTGAGATCTAGCTGTCTCATCACCTAGCAAGTACCAACAACCAACATTCTTATAGACACTAGGTGCCAATAGGCAGCAAAAGTTGGAAGGCATGAGCGCAATGCAAGCATGAGCTAGGGCAAATTTAATATTGCCATATAACATACAAAACTGTACTACATAAATATCAACCATGTCAGCAAAATTTCAAATACTACTATTCCCTGCCAATAAAACATCATATAATATAATTACTTCAAAAGTATCAGTAGCAACATGATTAATTATATGAAACCAGAAATTTGAACTATTAAGAGGATGTATCACATTTCCTTCTTTTCCAACTAGTAGTAGTATATCTTGCTATGTGATTTCTCGCATTAATAAAGCTGCATGTCCTTATTATGAGACTTCACCTTGGAGGTTGATGTGCATCTCTAGTACACCTTTTTTCGAGTTACCGCTCTTACCACTAAACCTAGTGGGGTTTCCAGTCTACTTTCCATGCTCACCTTAATCAACACAAAATTGGCATGCTCCAAATCGAATACATAATCAAATCATTGTCATATGACAAGTTTAGTGGTGTAACGGAGAAGAGGTAGATCAAACTTTGGCTACCCTACGATTGAGATACCAATCTTTAAGGGCAGCAAGCAGAGATTTGCTTTGGTTATTCATCTGTTAGGAACCCAAAGTGCCACTAATCTGTCCAATTTAGGCAGCAGAGAAATAACAATGTCAAACACAAAAAACACATAAAAGATATACAAATGCACAAAGACTTGCGTTGAGCAAATATGATGCATCTAATGGGGGAAACCAGAAACCTAGAACACTAAAGGTTACTTCATCAAACAGCAGGTGCTATGAGAGCCACTCACATGCCTTAGCAGGTGTTTACACTTCTAACCTGATCTGAGAAAGGCCAACCAGGGGCTCTGTGATTTTTCCCTTCAATTATTTTGTTAACTTAATATGGCCAACCCCTGAGCACTGGCAACATAGTAGACCGCCTCAATCATTGTTTCCTTCAAAAATAAAAATTGCTGGTCCAAACTCAACATGAGCTATTAAGGGATGATACATAAAAATTTGCCCGAGCATATGTTCAACATACACTTCAACACCCTAAAACACTCATGGTGTCTTTATGGATAGACATGCCTAGTGAGATGTGATATCATTGGTTGAACAATGTCTAGGGATACAATCTTTAGATTATTGTATAATGTAATTGGATCGTAAGGCTCTTACCATAGAAATTGTAGCATGTTAAGCAACACAAATCATTAGAGACTCTGTAGAAAGATCATCCATAATGGTACTCTAACATCTAATCAAGCCACACACTGAATAAAATCGGCTGTCATGAACTATTACCAAGAATTCCTAAGATTCTAACTCCAACTGTAATGTTTTGGATTCAAGTGGGAAACAAATTTAATTGGATGTTAATTCATTATATTTGGAATCACTTGCTATGAATGTAATTGGTATTATATTATAGCGTTATTTGGTCTCATGATTCATGAATCCTCGAAAGATAACAAACACAAATCGGGATAACTTTAATTGGATTTCCAAATCCCAAATTTTCGAGATAACATAATTTCTTTTGACAACCAAGCACCTAAATGTATGATTCCAAACAAGATATTAACATAGTGAAATCAGAACACAAGCAAAGGTGAAGAGGAGCAGATGAATCTCACCCTAGTGGTTAGTCTGTAGTCCCCTTGGGTCGCCCAGGCTCCGCTGCGGACAAAGCGGTCCGTCACGCAGATGCGACGCAGCAAGGCGATAGTAAGGCCGATGGCAAGATCGGCTACATCCTCGGTGAGTACATCGGGAGTATTTGTGACCCGGATACCCCGCTCCCGGCACTTGTCGAGGTCGACCTTGTCGAGGCCGACGCTAAAGGAGGAGACGATCTCGAGCTTGGGGAGTGCGTCTATGGTGTCAGCGTCGGCACCAGCATGGCTGTTTCCTACGATCGCCCGGATAGCCGCAGCGTTGGAGCGGATAAATTCCTGGCGGCGCTCGGGCGGAGACTCCCACAGGCGAAAGAGCTTGCAGCGGCGTGCGAGCTCAGACTCGAGGTACGCGTTCATGGGGAAGGTGAGGAGGACGCCAAGGGACTCCATCGCCGACGCCGATGAGCCAATCGACTGACGAGAGGCGACGGAGAGGACAAGACTCTACCCCAGATGACGACAAGAGTAGCAGGTTCCGAAAATGCCAGAATTGTAGAGAGAGATTTATATAGAAATGCATTTTTTTTTATTTTGCTCCACTAATTTATCCACATTTAATTATACCCCTAAATGTTCGATATATTTTATTTCCCTAAAATTTCCATATCACTCAACTGATTTACTCAGATTTAGATATCCAATAATATTTAATAATTAATATAAAAATAATTGGAAAATTTTAAAAAGATATTATCTTAAATTAAAAAATATATATATCAAAAAAATCTCTCATCTTAATGTTTCCTTCAAAATTACTTAAATATAGTTTTAATTAAAATTAGTATAATATGAATCTAAGTAATTGCGATTAAGAATACTTTAATATTAATTAAAATTATTTTATATCATAGTAGTTTTGATTAAGATTAGTCTAATAATGTTAGAGTAGTTTTAATTGATTTTGAAGTAATTTTGATTAATATAATAATAATAATAGTTAAAATTAATATTTTAAAATGAAAAAATTAGATTGAAATATTTTTTAATATGAAATATTTTTTTTAATGCTGCTGCTGCTGCTAATAAGAGGTACAATTTCAAGTTTTTTCTAAAAACAATTTGCTCAAAATAATCAACTCTCAATTCTATAATATTATCGTGGAATAGGCATATTAAACAATTCTAAGTGAATGTTATTTTCACTTGATTAAAGTTGATACAGTTAGGAAGAGGGCCCTCAGAGATAGGTCAAGGTAAAAAGGTAAAAAAGAGCGATTAATATAAAAGTCAAAGTTAAGAAAGTTAAAATAAAAGTCAAAGTTAAGAAAGCTAAAGAACACTGGCCACAGGTCAGTCGAACGGTTCAGTTATGAATGGACAGATGACATGTCTAGACGGGTAAACAAGATTAAGCGGATAGCATAAAGTTAAGAGACAAATGGAAAGTACCTCTCCAGGTCGCCTCCCGGTCGAGTGAGTGATGTGTCCGTTCGAAAGAAAGATAATCCTCCGACTACGAAAAAGATAAGCGAAGGAAGATTGTACTGCTCAGCACAATCAAGTGGAGATGTCCCGATCGATTGGACACCGATCTACCTATAGCGGTATCCACCCACATATCTCCTTATATTCTTTTGTAGGTTTGTGTTACTAACAACATAACATGTTTCACAAGCAATTGTAGGATGAAAACTTTTAGTTTGTCCCATCATAAATTTGTATACTTGCTTAAGGAAATGTGTCAGAGATATTTTTTTACTTGTCTTTTCCTGAGACATTTTTGAAAACGTGCGCGTGCCTTGAGATGTGTGCATAAATATTACAATGACATTATAAAAGAGGTTCTCACCTATAGGCAGAGGTATACGCAAATTCGTTATTTTACATACTCTTAGCTACAATTTTTCATTATTCTCTACTTGTCGGGAATTGACTTGAGCATCGGAGGGTCAACGTCAGGAACCCCATCCCAGCCCAACACTAATGTCTTTCGTATTGTAGGACTACATAAAGTCTTTGCCTCATCAATCTTCTAACCACATTCCTAACTTACCATCGTTTCTACTTTTAAACAAGATCAAACGTATATTTATTTATTTATTTTGTCATCTCCCGTCTCCCGTCAAAAAAAAAAAAAAAAAAAAAAAAAAAAAAAAACTCCTAAATGATTAAAGCTTGTTCCACCTTACTTTTTAATACCCTTCAATCCTTCAATTCTCATTGTTATTTTTTACCTGCATATTCCATCTTAATCTCCCACATAAATTTTGAATGCGTCGGACTCATTGTAATAACTATAAATATTAGGTAAGTAAATCAATCTATTTTCGAGTAGTTATAAAATCATATTTATTATACTATAATAGTTATAAATTTCATACTTATTACAACATGACTGATAGATAAATATGATTAAATCCGAGTTGTAGCAACTATAAAACTAGATCCGATCATAATTCTGAGCTGTTGATTCAAAATTTAGAATCGTCAATTCATAGTTCATCATGATTTATCATGATTCAATATTATTATATTAAAATAATTAAAATTATAAATTCATAAAATTATTTGTCCGATACTATTGGGCCATAATTTTCAAAAATAATTATATAGTAAAAAATATTAATTAATTACTAAATAATTAGTAAATGATTATAAATTAACAAGTAAATAAGTCTCTCTCACCTTTTTTTTTTTTTCCCCTTTTTCCATTATTAATAATAATAATATAATAAAAATTTTATTAAATAATTAATTAATACGGGAGAATATAATAATTATAATTTAGTTTGCTGGAATATTTGGTTCTTATTGGAAGACTTGGAGTCAGTACCGCACTAATAAATTTATTTTTAAACGATTAATCATTTGCTGACAAATAATCCTCCCGTACTCTTCTGCCAATTATTAATAATAATATAATAATAATAAAAATTATTGATTAGCTGCCGGTTCTGAAATTCGTACCCCATGAACTGAATATACATATGCTCATCTTCATCTATTATTAAAAACAAAATCATTTAAAATATCGATAAATTAGAGAAAAATCCTCAATGATAATCATAACTTTGTATGCAATCCCCATGACTAAAAAATTTTGTTTCCACTCCCTACATACAAAGTATTACTTGTTTCAACTCCCTCATGCAAATATTGATACCTAAATTGCCCCTCAGATTTTTTAGGTACAAAAAGTCCAAAATTGAGTACAAAAAGTCTAAAAACGAGTATAATTCTTCTTAAAGTCAGTACTTTATATAAAAAATCGAGTATATTTTCTATCAAAATTATCCCTCTTATTTTTTAGGTATAAAAAGTCTAAAAATAAGTATAATTCTTGTTAAATTCAGCACTTTACACTATAATTCAGTACTCTATACTAGGATCGAGTATATTTTCTATTGAAATTAACCCATATTTTTTAGGTACAAAAAGTCCAAAATTGAGTACAAAAAGTCCGAAAATGAGTATAATTCTTCTTAAAGTCAGTACTTTATATTAAAAATCGAGTATATTTTTTATTAAATTCAGCCCATTAAACTAAAATCGAGTATATTTTGATGTGAAAAAAGAATCGTACTCAATTTAATAGAAAATATACTAGATTCTAATTTAATATACTGAATTTAAGAGGATTTATACTGATTTTTGGATTTTTTGTACCTAAAAATATCATGGGCAATTAGGTAAATATATTGGATTGGGGAGTGAAAAGAAAATTTTTCATGGATGGGGACTACATGTAAAGTTGTGTTTACCAATGGGGAGTGCATACAAATTTATCCTTAAAATATTAGTAAAAGGTCCGTACAGATCTAGTGCACTGTCTTTTTCGATCGACAGGATCAAGATCTCCTAATGCTAATGCTTTTTCTGAGAAATCAAGATTCCAGCCCCGTACTAATAAAGTTTTGTTTTTTAAACGATTAAACAGTGACAAAGGGGGTTCTTGTAATTGTAATTACAACAACAACAATCAAATTTTTTCCCAGATGAGATTGACTGCATGAATCATTTTACGCCATTAAATTTTATCTCTTATTATATCATCATCTATATTTAAATAAATTTTATCTTATTTTATTTTTGTTAATCAAGTCTTTTTTGGTCTTCCTTTTTTTATTTGATATGCATGTTTATCATGGTTTCACATCGTCTAACTGAAGCATTTATTAGTTGTCTAAGTACATGTCTGTACCATCTTAAACGTGTCTCTCGGAGTTTTTTCTCAATAGATGCAACTCCGACTTTCTCTCTAATGCTCTCATTTCTTATTTTGTCCATCTTCGTATGTCCACATATCCATCTTAACATCCTCATCTCTGCAACTCTCATCTTCTGCTCATGTGCTCAAGTCATAGCCCAATATTCAGCTCCATATAACATAGTAGGTCTAACTGCGATTTTATAGAACTTATCTTTAAGTTTAAGAGGTATTTTACGGTCACATAAAACACTCGACGCTCCCCTCCATTTCATCCATCCTACTTGTATTCTATGTAAGACATCTCTCTCAATCCCTCCATCATTTTTGTAAAAATGATCCTAAATATTTAAATCTCTTGGTTCCGGGCAACTCGTCCTCTCCTATTTTAACAATTGTTTCATTACTTCTAATATTATTAAACTTAAATTCCATATATTCTGTCTTTGATCTACTAAGCTTAAAACTTTTCCCTTCTAATGCTTCCCTCTAAGATTCTAGCTTAGCATTTACTCTTTTACGTATCTCATCTACCAAAATAATATCATCTGCAAACAACATGCACCACGGTACTGTGTCTTGAATGTGTGCAGTGAGTTCGTCCATAATTAGTGTAAAAAGATAGGGACTTAGAGCTAATCCTTGATGTATTTATTGGAAATGCTTCAGTTACTCCATCTGAAGTCTTTACTCTAGTCGTTACATCCTCATACATATCCTTAATTAGTTCAATATATGTTATGCTAACACATCTTTTTTCTAAAATTCTCCATATAATTTCTCTTGGGACTCTATCATAAGTTTTTTCTAAGTCAATGAATACCATGTGTAGATCTTGTTTTTGCTCCCGATATTTTTCAATTAATTGTCTAAGAAGATGTATAGCTTCTATTGTCAACCTTCTAAGCATGAACTCAAATTGATTTTTCTGTCACTGTAGTCTCCTTAATCTTTTTTTTCTATTACTTTTTTCCAAAGTTTCATAATATGACTCATTAGTTTAATACTCATTAGTTTGTACAATTTTGTATGTCTCCCTTATTTTTATATAAAAGAACTAGAGTACTTATCGTCCATTGATCAGATATTTTTTTCATTTTCAATATCATATTAAATAATTTTGTAAGCCATTCAATACCAGCTTGTTTCCCTAAGCACTTCCACACCTCTATCGGAATATCATCTGGTCCAACGGTTTTTCAATTGTGCATCTCATTTAAAGTTTTTTTTACTTCTGAAGTTTGAATTCTACGATAAAAATTAAAATTTCTATGCTCATTTGACCTAATTAAATTACCTAAGTTAAGTTGGTCACCTAAACCTTCATTAAAAAGTTGATGAAAATACCTCTTCCACCGCTCTTTTATTTATCCATCGTTTACTAATACCCTATTACATTTATCTTTAATACATTTTATTTGGCTAAGATCTCTTATTTTTCTTTCTCTCACTTTAGCTATTCTATAAATATCTCTTTCCTCTTCTTTTGTATCCAATTTTTGATATAACCGTTCAAAAGTTTCATTTTTTGCTTCACTCACTACTTTCTTAGCTTCTTTATTGGCTATTGTATATTTTTTTTAAGTTTTCCTCGTTCTTACAAATATATAATTCCTTATAAGCTATTCGTTTTTCCTTCACTTTCTTTTGTACTTTCTCATTCCACCACAAAGATTCTTTACTTAGTAGTGCATGTCTCTTTGACTCATTGAGTACACTCTTAGCTACTATTTTTAACTTTGATATCATTTTATCCCATGTTTTATTAGAGTCATCGTATATTTCACCTAATGTTTGTACTTCTGCCTTCTCCTTAAATATATTTTGCTTCCCATCCTTTAGATCCACCACTTAATTCTAGGAATTGTATATATTTTCTTTCTATTGATACTATGTTTGAGGCGTATATCCTTACTATATTCTTGTAATTGTAATTAAAGAAAAAAAAAATACTTTTAACCCCTCTATTTTCTATCCAATTATATTTTACCCTTTTATATTTAAAAATAAAATTAACTCCTTTGACCAAAGTCATCCGTAAAAAATTTTATAAAAAATAATTATGTTCTTATTTGTGATATATTTTTTTGATAATATTAAGAAAAAAATATTGAATTGACGTAGAAAATAATTATATATATATTTTTAAGGTCGGCTCTTGGAGTATTGAGTAGTTGGATTGATAATGTATATAGGGGAAAAATATATATAAAAGGATAAAAAAATTATAGAAGCATCCAATCATGTAGCTTTTCGTCACTTGCTCGGATATGTGGTTGATGTCAGTTTGTCGACGTATCTGCTCTCGGTGTCTTACAAAACAAAGCTTGTTAGCTGAGGGTTAACATTGTTGGTGTTACCCTCTTTGACGATCAAGTTAATGATGAACTGAAATGTGAGGCTCCCGTGCATGTATGAGAAAGCAAAAGAGCTCGAAGAAGACAAAGAAAATTTACCTTCATGTAAGAAAAAAATATACCTTCACCTATTTTGGAACCTTATATAATTGTAGTCGTAGACGGATCTAAAATTTTAAATTTATAGAGAAGTAAAGAAAATAATTAATTATTATATATTGTATTAGAAGTTTGTGCAACTGGGAAGACAAAAATATAATTTTAAACTACTTAATTTTATTTTATTCATATAATTAAATATTAATCTTTATATATTGTTAGAGATTAAATTAATTTTAATTAGTAAATTATTAACCATGCACATGTTGAAAATATTAATTAAGAATTTTGAATTATCTAAAATTAATTTAGATATCAATTGATCCGGTGGTAAGAATCGGGGGCCCACAGAGGAAGCGGTTAATGACATGAAAGAGTCAAAGGTCCGGCCGAGCAGGGAGGGAGTCTCTTGGCCGAACGGCCTGAGTAGACCTCGGGCCGACATGAAGACAGCTCGACCTCGGGTTGAGCTTCCGACGCTCACAAGCTCCTTTATAGAGAAATCGCTATGCCGAGTAGTTGAGCTGCTCGGCCGAACTGCAGAATAACTAGTCGATGTCCCACCCAAGTATGTGACCGAGTGGCAGTCTCGCCTGGTCTGAGGTGCGTGTATACCCGGGAGCTCGGGAAGCCAAGCGAGCAGCCCGACCGACCCAATTAGAGACAAGGGGCTTAGAAGAGGACAAAAGGGGTAGCTAGTAATATCATTCTCGAGACGTCTGCCGCCAACAAGCAGCATGGTCGGCGGCCAGGCCGTACCAAGGTTCGTACGGAGGAAACTTCCGCTGCCATGACAGACATATGTTCGGACAATTGCGGTATGGTGTCAGGCATGCTTTCTGACACAGCCATTCCAAGATATGCTTTGAGGAACGTGCACACCTTGGGAAGCGTGCACGCGCCTCTCCGAGGTCCTATATAAAGACCCCCGGACTTCGACGGAGGTATGATTTTTTCTCCTTATCTACTGTAGCCACAGTGACTATTCTGCCTCTATCTCTTCTTGCCACCGCCTAACTTGAGCGTCGGAGGGTCGTCGCCGGGAACCCCTTCCCGCCCCGACTTCGTTGCAGGTTCATCGGAGGCTACGTCGTTGCGAAGATTACCGGGGAGCAGCAGAGAGCGTCACGTCCCCAGTTTCCATCGACTCAGTGCGCGGACATGATCAAATTGGCGCCGTCTGTTGGAACGCACCTGAATCCGAGCTGAGAAGATGGAAGAAGTTGGACGCCAACTCATGGTAACGCTCTCTCCCGAGGAGCTAGAGGCACTCATTCAGGCACAAGTCGGAAAGATGGTGGAGCAACAGCAGAAGGCCCAAGCCGAGAGGATAGCGCAGCAGGCTGCCTCAGTTTCTGGAGGCCGAGCGGCAATGAAGGACTGACCGGAACAATATTCTACCTAGGCTCAAAACAAGGGGGCAGACCGGCACACCGGGAGACGCGCCGGCTACCCCTATTCCATTCCATCGGGCACTGTTCCAGACTCCGTCGGACCTGGCCCTAGCCAACCAGGGATCGTCCGATGAAGCACTCGTGCGGGACGCCAGAAAGGGGAAAGCACCGCGCGCAGAATCATCCCTCGAGCGGGTTAATCGCCAGTTCTCTAAGGCGATCTTGCAAGACCCTCTCCCAAAGCATTATGCTCCAATATCGATCGGGGAGTATAGTGGTGTAACCGATCCGGACGACCATCTAGGTAAGTTCGATAACGCTGCCACTCTTCACCAATACACCGACGGAGTCAAATGCAGGGTCTTTCTTACTACATTGTCCGGTTCGGCTCAACGCTGGTTCCGGAGGTTGCCGGACGGATCAATTAAAAGCTTCAGAGATTTCCGAACGGCATTCCTCCATCACTTCGCTAGCAGCCGACACTATCAGAAGACTAGTGTCAGTCTCTTTTCCATGAAGCAAGGACCAAGAGAAACTCTCCGAGCCTACATCCAGCGCTTCAACCAAGCAGCTATGGACATCCCTTAGGTCTCGTCCGAGACCATGATGCATGCCTTTACACAAGACTTAGTTGACAGGGACTTTTTTCGCTCGCTCATCAGGAAGCCGCCTCGCGACTACGACCACATGCTGAAAAAGGCAAGTGAGTATATTAATGTGGAGGAAGCGTAGGCGGCCCGAAAGAAAGAAGCGTCGGGCGAGCCGCTAGCCCAAACCAAACGGAGAGCACACATTAACCAGCAGCCACCGAAAGGACCGCGTGCCGAGGGGGTGAGGCCACCTCAAGATCCCAGGTCGCCAGCCATTCATCACATTGCGACCGAGCGACCTTGGCAAAAAAGCAAGGTATGGACGCCCATGTTTTGCAAAATCCAGCAATCAGCCACCCATAACACTCGAGACTGCCGAAGTCTCCCCCTAGTCAGCCAACCTGAGCCGAGGATCTACCGTCGCCGGTCACCTTCACCGGACAGGCGAACTCATCATCAGCACGCCGAGCGGCGAATAATTCAGCGTTCACCCGAGTGACACCATCATCAGCAGCCAAGGGCTAGCCCCGAGTCATCCACGAGCAAGCCAGACCGTCTACTTGGGAGGAAGAAAATAGAAGTAATTCCGCGCGGGGGGAAATCAATATCATCGCCGGTGGGCCAACAAGTGGGGACTCCAACCGAGCCCGCAAGTCGTACGCCCGACGATTGGAAATACATGCTGTGGGATGCAGTCAAGAGAAGGCGAGTGGGTCGGCGATCAGCTTTGTTCCTGGCGACCTCGAGGGAGTCGAAGTGTCGCACGATGACACCCTCATCATCCGAGCGGTAATAGCAAACTATACTATTCACCGCATCTTTATTGACACAGGGAGTTCGGTCAACATAATCTTCAAGAAGGCGTTCGACCAGCTCCAAATTGACAGGGCGGAGCTACTACCGATGACCACACCCTTGTTCGGATTCATGGGGAACGATGTTCAGCCAGTCGGTCAGATTAAGTTGGCCATTTTGCTCGGGGAAGAGCCACTCAGAAGGACACGGACTGCTAACTTCATCGTTGTGGATGCTCCCTCAGCGTACAACGTCATTTTAGGTCGACCGACCCTCAACGAGTTTCGGGCAGTCGTCTCAACATTCCACCAGAAGATCAAATTCCCCGTGGAAGACCGAGTAGGAGAAGTTAAAGGCGATCAGTTGGCAGCGCGACATTGCTATGTGGAGATGGTACGAGCAGAGACGAGATCGGCTCGGAAGGCCCCCTGTATCGAGGTAAATACTATAACTGAGAAGCCGCCTACTTTTGTTTATAAAGAAAAGGAGGAGGTACAGATTAATCCGGCTCGATCGGAGGCCACGACGTTCATAGCCTCCGACCTGGAGACAAACCAGAAGGAGGAGTTGATCAGATGTCTCCAACAAAACCATGATGTCTTTGCGTGGTCGACGCACGAGCTGTCAGGAATCTCGCCGAGCGTCACGCAACACGAGCTACATGTCCGGCCGGACCCTCGACCCGTCAAGCAGAGGAAGCGGGATTATAGTGCCGAGCAGAACCTCATAATACGGGCGGAAGTCGAGAAGCTTCTGGAAGCCGACCACATACGCGAGGTGCAGTTCCCGAGCTGGCTCGCAAATGTGGTGCTAGTCTCCAAGCTCGGTAACAAATGGAGAGTCTGCATCGACTTTCGTGACCTGAACAGGGCGTGTTCGAAGGATTTTTACCCACTGCCCCGGATCGACCAAATGGTGGATTCGACCACCGGGTGCGAACTGATATGCATGCTGGATGCATATCAGGGTTATCACCAGGTGCCACTCACCCGGGGGGATCAAGAGAAGGTCAGTTTCATCACGGTAGACGGCACTTATTACTATAACGTCATGCCGTTCGGACTGAAGAACGCAGGGGCTACTTACCAGCGACTCATGAACAAGGTGTTCTGGAAGTAGATCGAGCGAAACCTAGAGGTATATGTTGATGATATACTCATTAAATCATTCCGAGCGGCCGACTTCTGTGCAGATATAGAGGAAACTTTCCATACATTACGGGCGTACGAGATCAAGTTGAACCCGCAGAAGTGTCTGTTCGGAGCAAAAAGTGGTCGTTTCCTAGGCTATATAGTCACCGAGCGGGGCATCGATGCCAACCCTAGCAAGGTCAAAGCGCTACAGGATATGTCGCCGCCCAGAAACTTGAAGGAAGTCCAACGCCTTATGGGCCGCATAACAGCGCTATCCCGGTTCATCTCCCGAACGGCCGATCGAAGCATGCCCTTCTTCAAGATCCTGCGTCGGGCAGCCATATTCCAATGGGATGAGGAGTGTGACCGAGCGTTCGAAGAATTGAAGATCTACCTAAACTCATTACCTGTATTAGCTAAGCCATTTGTCGGCGAGCCTCTCCGCATTTATTTGTCTTCAACCGAGCACGTGGTTGGCTCAGCGCTAGTCCGGCAGAACGACGAAGAATAGCCGGTGTATTTCCTTAGTCACATTCTAAAGGATGCTGAGTCCCGCTACACTGGTCTTGAGAAGCTTGCCTTCGCACTTGTTCTAGCCGCTCGAAGGCTCCGGCCCTATTTCCTGGGGCATACAATCATCGTCATGACGAATAACCCCTTAAGCCGAGTTCTACTGAACCCGGAGGCGTCCGAGTTGCTGATCAAATGGACCACAGAGCTTAGCGAGTTTGACATACAGTATCAACCCCGGATGGCAATCAAGGCACAGTCGTTGGCAGACTTCATCACTGAGGTACAAAATCCCGAGCCCGAGGCCACTTGGAAGGTGTATGTCCACTCGGCAGGGAAGTGGAGTAGGCGTGTTGCTGGTCTCCCCTCACGGAGAACGGATGCACCTATCCGTGCGGCTAGACTACAAAGCAACCAACAATGAAGCGGACTATGAGGCGCTTATAGCAGGTCTGCAGGCTGCTCGGCATGTGGGAGCTAGCAATGTTTTAATTCATTCGGACTCACAGTTGGCCGCTCAGCAACTTTCGGTAGCATTTGAGATAAGAAACGTTAGGCTAAAACTTTATGCGGAAGCCTTCGCCAAACTAAGGGTCGATTTCCGAGAGGTGGTGGTACAGAAGATCCCCCGCTCGGCCAATCAAGCTGCAGATGAACTGGCCAAGCTGGTCAGTTCGATATCACCAATCGTCATTGAACAGCTAGTCAAGCAAGTGTCCCTGGTAGCCCACATCGATAGAACGGAGGGACTCACATTCCCAAATGACTGGCGAACGGCTATAACCAAGTTTCTGAAGTCCGGAACAACACCGTCCGATCGGTCGGAGGCACATCTGCTTAGAAGAAGAGCTGGTCGTTTCGTCCTTATTGGCGACCAGCTCTACAAAAAAGCATTCTCCAAGCCTTAGCTTAAATGCGTCAGTCAGGAGGATGTGGACTACATTTTTCAAGAAGTACACCAAGGCTCATGCGGCGGGCATCCGGGCGGTCGTTCGTTGGCAAGGAAGATTCTTTTGGCCGGCTATTTTTGGCCGACTTTACAGGAGGACGCCGCCCGGACAGTCTCCACATGCTTATCCTGCCAACGATACCACAGTTTCTCACATCGTCCCGCGGAAGAATTAAAAACTTCCACGGTGTCCTGCCCGTTCGATCAATGGGGCATGGACATTGTGGGACCATTTCCAATGGCGACCGGACAACGAAAGTACTTGCTAGTAGCAGTGGACTATTTTTCCAAGTGGATTGAAACCGAGTCACTAGCTAAGATAACCGAGGAAATGGTCAAGAAATTTATATGGAAGCATATCATTTGTCGGTTCGGCATCCCTCGGCGGCTCATCTCCGATAATGGGAGGCAGTTCTCGGGTCAGCAGCTTAAAGAATGGTGCGAGGAGTACGACATTCAGCAAGCCTTCACCTCTGTAGCATATCCCCAAAGTAACGGGCAAGCCGAAGTCACCAATCGGGAGATCTTACGAGTTCTCTGGGCTCAGCTCGACCATGAAGGTGGCAGTTGGGTAGACGAGCTGCCCGGGATATTATGGGCGCTCCGAACGACGCCCAAGGAGGGAACAGGAGCGACCCCCTTTCACCTGGTGTACGGTGGAGAAGCTATCGTCCCGGTAGAAGTCGGGATAGAATCCGACCGGATCAAAGTCTACGATGAGAATAATGCTGAGCGGAGGCATTTGGAGCTGGACTTGGTGGACGAGACGAGAGCTAAAGCCGTCGTTTGGCTGATGGCGTATCGACAAAGGATGAAGCAAAACTATAACAGACGGGCAATTCCCAGATCTTTTCAGGTCGGTGATCTCGTCTATAAGAAAGTCAAGCCGGTCGGCGACGTGACCAAGCTGGGAGCTCCTTGGGGCGGGCCGTTCAAGATTGTAGAAAAGTTCCGTTCGGGCGCCTATTACCTCGAGGATGAAGATGGACGGAAGCTAGAACGATCGTGGAGCGCAAATCACCTCCAGCCGTACCGAGCTGGGTGAAATGTGTGCCATTGTAACTCATAATGTTCAATCCTGTTGTATCTTTTGACCGCAGGAGTAAAGTCAAAGGAACAATTTATGCCGAATAAAGACCGTCGAGCGGCGACGTTAAATCAATGAGTCGGATCGGCGACTATAAAAACTCCGGCTTGAAGACCGTCGAGCGGCGACGTTAAATCCCTAAGTCGGACCGACGACTATAAAAACCCCGTCTTGAAGATCGTCGAGCGGCGACGTTAAATCCCAGAGTCGGACCGGCGACTATAAAATCCCCGGCTTGAAGACCGTTGAGCGGCGACATTAAATCCCTAAGTCGGACCGGCGACTATAAAAACTCCGACTTGAAGACCGTCGAGCGACGACGTTAAATCCCTGAGTCGGACCGGCGACTATAAAAACCCCGGCTTGAAGACCGTCGAGCGACGACGTTAAATCCCTGAGTCAGACCGGCGACTATAAAAACCCCGGCTTGAAGACCGTCGAGCGGCGATGTTAAATCCCAGAGTCGGACCGGCGACTATAAATCTCCCGGGCCGAAGACCGTTGAGCGGCGACGTTAAATCCCAGAGTCGGACCGGCGACTATAAAAACCCCGGCTTGAAGACCGTCGAGCGGCGACGTTAAATCCCTGAGTTGGATCGGCAACTATAAAAACCCCGGCTTGAAGACCGTCGAGCGGCGACGTTAAATCCCTGAGTCGGACCGGCGACTATAAAAATCTCGGCTTGAAGAGCGTCGAGCGGCGACGTTAAATCCCAGAGTCGGACCGGCGACTATAAACCTCCCGGCCCGAAGATCATTGAGCGGCGACGTTAAATCCTTAAGTCGGACGTGCGACTATAAAAACCCCGGCTTGAAAACCGTCGAGCGGCGACGTTAAATCCCTGAGTCGGACCGGCGACTATAAAAATCCCGGCCCGTAGACCGTCGAGCGACTACGTTAAATCCCTGAGTCGGACCGGCGACTATAAAAATCCCGGCCCGTAGACCGTCGAGCGACTACGTTAAATCCCTGAGTCGGACCGGCGACTATAAACCCCCCGGCCCGAAGACCGTCGAGCGGCGACGTTAAATCCCAGAGTCAGACCAGCGACTATAAAACCCCCGGCCCGAAGACCGTCGAGCGGTGACGTTAAATCCCTGAGTCGAACCGGCGACTATAAAAACCTCAGCCCGAAGACCGTCAAGCGGCGACGTTAAATCCCAGAGTCGGACCAGCGACTATAAACCCACCAGCCCGAAGACCGTCGAGCGGCGACGTTAAATCCCTGAGTCGGACCGGCGACTATAAACCCCCAGGCCCGAAGATTAAGGAATGTCACTCGGGCATAATGCGGGCGAAGAAGAAACATTAGCAGAGTCGGAATTTTATATTGACTCGTATAAAAATAACACAGTCAAGTAGGCTGAAAGACAGATTAAAACGGATAATTTTAAATCGCCGAACGGCAAGCATACATATGAAACTTCAAAAACATAGAAACAAAGACAAGCTAAAAACACTCCTCACTCCAAGACATCAAAGATGGGCTCGGGGATGGTTTCTAGCAGTCCGGCCAAGTCTTTGGGAGGGATAGAGACAGTCTCCGGGAGTTGGCCCTTAGCCTTCAGATAAACAGTTGTCGCCCGGATGGCCTCCTCAAAGGCCAAGACTAGTCGATCGCTAAACTTCTCGCCAAATTCATCCGAACGGAAATAATTCTGCTTCATCACCACGAAGCGGCCTGATTCACCCTCTTGATATTCCTTTAGTGCAGCTCGGGAAGCGTCAAGAGCATCATGGAGATCCTTCTTATCTCCTTGAAGTTTAGCTTCAGCAGCCGATCGGCTTTCTCGCTCGGCGGATAGCAGGTCGGCCAATTCTTTGACGCGCTTGCACATTCTTTGATTCTAAATCGGCGACGACCCTATTCTTTCTGTTAGTGGCCAGCTTGATCTCCTGGTCGTGGGACTTAACCTGGGCTTCGAGCCCAGCTACCCTGGTTTCCAAGCCAGAGGACTTGTGCCGCTCGGCCGCAAGCAGTTTCTCTGCTTTGGTCAGCTTGGACCGAAGCGTGGCATACGAAGGCCCCTAAGCCGGTGCCCCTCCAGAAATTTGGAACTTCTTCAACTCTTCCTCCAACGCGGCCAGGCGGTTGCTGATCGCGATGTTCTCTACCCAGTTCTGTGTTCAGATGAAATAATATCAAGAACCAAGGTAAATAGTCATGTAGTGTGTTAAGAAGCATACCCCGGTAGCTTGCTGCAAATGACTGTCTCCGAGCTGACCAGGAGTCATCAGGGCAACGCGGGCCCTCGCACCCTCCCATATCCTGACGAGCGGTCCGCGGATAGTGATCTGATGCTCCGGATCAATTGGCCGATCAGCCGCTAGAAGAAATTCTTCTGTTGGGAAATGGAGGATGACCTTAACCACTCGACAGCCGCTCGGATCCGACTGAGCTGAGGTTGCGCGCCCGGATGACTCGCCGAGCGGGGTGGAGATTATACCAGAGCGCCTAAGCCGAAGATGAGCGCGTGGCTGGGAACTGGCGGGCTGCGCTCTAAGGGAAGCTACAGGCAGATCCAGCTGGGAGGGAGTGCGGTCCGAAGATATGGCCTCGACTGAAGCGGGGGCAGGGGTGATTGCGGCAGAGGGGGCGCCGGCCTGCTCAGTCACCGGTTCCACAGATGTAGTTGATTGGGTGTGGAGATCCGTCCGGCGCCGTTCGCGTATTATCAATGGTGAGTCTTCGGCCGAGTGCCCCGCTTCTTCCAACGCAGGTTGTCCGGCAGACAAGATAGCATCACCGACCGGTGCAGTTGCGGGGATCCGAACGGCCGACTCTCCGACCGCAGGTGGAGCTTCTCCGCTGTCACCTTCGTGTGAGCCGACCGCTTCGATGCCCAGATCGACCATCTCTTTAGCGGTCGCCGCCTCTACCTCGGCAGCTTTCAACCTAATCCGATCAGTAGCCTTGGCACGCCACATGATATCGACTGCATAAAAGAAGAATAAATCAGTTAGATCAAAAGGAAGGGGGACGAGGAAAACGCTTACCCATGCTGCTCGGAAGTTTCGTTCGGATCGGGCTCAATCCGAATATGTACAACACCCCCTCCTAGAGCAGCTTGTGAATGTTGAATCTCTGCCCGACAAGAAGATTAGCTGCGTGGAGGTAATCTGGCTGGCTCTTGTATTTACCAAGGTCCGGCGGGCTCGGCACAGTGGTCTGCCATTTAGTGCGGAAAGATGGCCGCTCGGGAAAGCGAAGGTAGAAGTAGTTTTCCTTCCAATGTTTGTTCGAGGTCGGCATCTTGTCGAAGAAAACAAGACCGATCTGTGACTGGAAGAGAAAAGTGCCCCACTCGGACTATTTGGGATAGTAAAAATAGTGGAAAGTCTTGGGGACTAAGGGAATGTCGTGCAACCTAAAGAGGACAACTACCCCGCACAGCAACCTAAAGGAGTTAGGGACGAGTTGGCTGAGCGGGAGACGGAAGTAGTTGCACACCTCAAGGATGAACGGATGAATAGGAAAGCGTAGACCGGCCATAAACTGGTCTCGAAAAAAGCAAACAGTGTCGGTCGGAGGGTCATGTGGCCGATCGGAGGGTGTGGCTAGTATTAGTTCGTGGTCAGATGGAAGTTCGAAGGTTTGGGTGAGGCTCAGCGCATCACTCTCATCGAACTGGCTCTCTGTGGTGGTATACTAGAGGTCAGGGGCGAGGTCGGACTGGCGAGAGGAACTGGCCATTAGTGATAAGGGTCGAAGCAAGAGATGACAAAGGTTAAGGAGAAGAATGGCCGGAACAGTGTCTAAGGGGGGCACGAATGCGGCGAAAGCGCAAAGAAAAATGCAAAAGAACCGGAAGGAGAGGGGCGAGGGAGCCTTACAGAAGATATGACCGAAGGAGGAAGCGAGGGATCACCGGAGTGCCGAGAAACGAGTTCGTCGGAGCACTGAACGAGAGTAAACGAAAGCCCTCGGATGTGCACACACGATAACGCGAAGCGGCTGGGGAAGAGGAGATGCCCTTATAAACGTTGGACTCGATTAACCGGAGTCGTCTGATCCAGGTCACGAGATCCGAGGAGCGAATCTGACCATCGAATTTGAAAAGCCAAAGGTCACATCAGCCCTGACAGCTCGAGCGAGTGGTGATGGCTGCGCGACCACGTGGCGCCTGCTCACAGGTCACATTTAATGAGCACCATTATGTGGGCATGGTCGCGTGCTCAGCCTTAATGCCATGGATTTGCACAAATCCCGAGGAGTTTCTAGGGATACTAGCATTGACCACCGCCGGAACGATGTGACAACCACTGGCAAACAAAATTGGCCAAGTGCTAACCGATGACGTGCCGATCGGCATCGCCCATTCGCGTAGTCCCTGATCGGATAAACAATAACATCGACAGCTGTGTGGCAGAGACGCCACCAAGCCAACGGTCCAGTCAATTGGACTTGTCGCCTCCTTCGACTAGACTTGAAGGGAAGACATGTGATCCGGTGGTAAGAATCGGGGGCCCACAGAGGAAGGGGTCAATGACACGGGAGAGTCAAAAGTCCGGCCGAGTAAGGAGGGAGTCTCCTGGCCGACCGACCTGAGTAGACCCCGGGCCAGCATGAAGACAGCTCGACCTCGGGTTGAGCTTCCGACGCTTACAAGCTCCTTTATAGAGAAACCGCTATGCCGAGTAGCTGAGCTACTCGGCCGAACTACAGAATAACTAGTCGATGTCCCACCCGAGTATGTGACCGAGCGGCAGTCTCGCCTGGTCCAAGGTGCGTGTATACCCGGGAGCCCGGAAAGCCAAGCGAGCAGCCCGACCGACCCAATTAGAGACAAGGGGCTTAGAAGAGGACAAAAGGGGCAGCTAGTGATATCATTCTCGAGACGTCTGCCGCCGACAAGCAGCATGGTCGGCGGTCGGGCCGTACCAAGGATTGTACGGAGGAAGCTTCCGCTGCCATGACAGAGAATCACATTTGGTCAAATTATCTACATTTGTTTGTAGTTGTTCAATTAATTTATATTGTAGATAACATAGTATGTGGTGTCACATACAGAAGATAATGTTATCAGCACCTTATAAATTATAAACAGTAGCTCACGACCAAAATGGAAAGGAACAAACCATTGGAAGGTTGTAGTGTAATTAGGTATTAGTTTATCTTAACTATATAATTACACTAGTACACTTAGAGTGTATTGAGTAGGACCATCAGAGGTCGTTTTCTTTTATACTGACTTTATAAAGGAACAAAGACCTCAGTTATTATGGAAGTGTGTGCTCTTAATCCTAATATAATAACAAGCACATATATTTGATATTTATTTCTTTAATTTATCAATGGGTGAGATTTAGTTTGATAAATCAATAAACCCGATGAGTTGGGAAATGATATCACTTATAGTGTGTGTAGTTGATTATAGAAGGAAACTGTGTCTTAGTGATCTAGGTTGATAATGTCCCCAAGAAGAGCTCATAAGGATTGTCATGTTAAACCCTACAGGTGGACTTAGTCCGACATGACGATAAGGTTGAGTGGTACTATTCTTGGACTAAGATATTAATTAAATGAGTTGTCAGTAACTCACTTAATTAGTGAACATTCGACATCTTAAACACAGGGAGACTAACACTCTCATAATAAGAAGGAGCCCAAAAATGTAATTTGGGATTGGTGCGGTAGTTCAATAATAGTTCTCTAGTGGAATGAATTATTATTGATAAAATTAAGTTGTGTGTTCGGGGCGAACACGTGATACTTAATTTTATCGGGAGACTAAAACCAATTCCTCCTCTCGGTCCCTATCATAGCCTCTTATTTATAGAGTACTATACCCACCTATACTCACCTTCATACCCATGTTGTAGGGGTCGGCCAAGCTAGCTTGAGGATCAAGCTAGGGCCGGCCAAGCCTTGGTCCATGGGTGGTCGGCCCTAGCTTGAACCCAAGCTTAGGTGGCCGACCCTATTAAATTAGAAAAGAATTTTAATTTTAAAATTTTCTTATGTGGAATATATAATTTATTGGAGAGATTAAAAATTAAAATATCTCTTTTATAAGTTTCTACAAAAGATTAAAGAAAGAGATTAGATCTCTTTCCTTATTTGTAGATTGGAAGGATATTTTATTTTTCTTCTTTATAAATTATTCACATATTGAAAAATTAAAATTATAGAAATTTCTTTTTATCAACCATGAAGGGATTTTAATTGGAAATTTTATTTTTTAAAATTTCCGAAGACAAATAAGGAATTTTAATTGTTGATTGAAAATTACCTTGTTTGCTCTCCATGAGGTGGCCGGCCATGACATGAGGGATTAGGAAATTTTGTTTAATTTTTCTTAATTAATTAATGTCAAGGAAAATTAAGGAAATTTTATTGTAATTAAATTTCCTTATTTGCCAAAGCTAAGGATTATAAAAGAGGGGGTTTTGGGAGCCTTCAAGGTGAACAACCTCTATTATTTTCTCCCTATTTTCTTCCTTGGTGTGGTCGGCCTCATCCTTTCTCTTCTCTCCATCCTTGTGGCCGAAACTTCCTTTACTCTTGGAGATCAAGTGGTGGCCGGTTTCTAGCTTGGAGAAGAAGGAGAGAAAACTTTCATCCCTTGAAGCTTGGTTGGTTGAATCTCTTCATCCTTGGAGGTGCTCTTGTTGTGGCCGAACCTTGCAAGGAGGAGAAGAAGGTGCTTTGGTGGTTTCTCATCTCGGAAGATCGTTGCCCACACAACGTCCGAGGTTAGAAGAGGAATACGGTAGAAGACCTAGAGGTTTTTGTTTGCAAAAGAAAAGGTATACTAGTATTTAATTTCCACATCATACTAGTTTTATCTTCATGTAAAAATACCAAATACAAGAGGCATGCGATTCTAGTATTTCGAATTTGTTTTCGATGTTGTGTTCTTTTATTTTTCTTTTCCTTGTAATTTGATTGTTCTTTTTTGTTGACCTAAAGTTATTTAAGGAAATTAAATATTAGCTTTCCTTAAAAGGCTTTGCCTAGGCGGTGGTGGTTGTTCCCATATCCAAGAAGGTCATGTGTCTCGCCATGCAGTCCTGGAAGCTAATTCTGGAAATTAATATTTAATGGAATTAATAACCTAGGTGATTTGGATCGAACGTGTTAAGTTCCGCAGGAGATCCAAGTCTAAACCTAAAAGAACAAGTAAATTAAACTTTGGATCAAACGTGTTAAGTTCCGCAAGCGATCCAAATTTAATTTAAAAGAACACATGCTAGCTAGGAAAGGTTCAGACCTTTGTACAAAATTTTTGTACAATGAAACCATTATATTTTCCGAGTAGCAACTAACAGTCTACCGCTGACAAGCAGCATGGTCGGCGGTCGGGCCGTACCAAGGATCGTACGGAGGAAGCTTCCGCTGCCATGACAGAGATATGTTCGGACAATTGCGGTATGGTGTCAGACATGCTTTTCTGACACAACCATTCCAAGATATGCTTTGAGGAACGTGCACGCCTTGGGAAGCGTGCACGCGCCTCTCCGGGGTCCTATATAAAGACCCTCGGATTTCGACGGAAGTATGATTTTTTCTCCTTATCTACTGTAGCCACAGTGACTATTCTGCCTCTATCTCTTCTTGTCACCGCCTGACTTGAGCGTCGGAGGATCGTCGCCGGGAACCCCTTCCCGACCCGACTTCGTTGCAGGTTCATCAGAGGCTATGTCGTTGTGAAGATCACCAGGGAGCAACAGAGAGCATCACATCTCCAGTTTTCATCGACTCGGTACGTGAATAGGATCATCAATGAAGAAAATAGAAATGTACGTAAATTATTAATAAATTTAATATAATGTTTTTCCCTTAATATTATAAAAAATATTAAAGATATTAGATAGAAAATAGAGGGAGTTAAGAGTATTTTTTCCTTATTAAAAAAAACATAAAGTGGGGTACTTATGAAAAAAAAAGACGACTTCTGAATTTTGACCATGAAAAATGAAAAATAAAAAATTAAAATTAAAAATAAAAGTTACAGACGTAAAATCCGGCGCATTTCAAGGCACTTACACCTTACTTCCTTCATATTTTCATACTTCAATCCATATTCAACGTGCACCGTCCCCTTATAAGTCAACAAAATGCTCTTCTCCTTCACTTTTCTGCAATCCTCAGCCAAACGGAGCTAACTATAACGGTTGCATGGCAGCCTAGTTAACTTCCTCACCTTCCTTTCTCCTTTTCAGGAAATCGGCCCTCGTTTTTCTATGTCCTTCCATACATAAACCAAGCTCAGTTCTTGCTAATATCATTCACTGAGAGAAAAAATTTCAGCTTATTTGCAAACTCAAAATTTTCAGTTCTGTGAAAGGAGACAGGTGATGGTTCGGTTTCTCAAGCGGGGACACAGCCTTCGCAAGCAGGAGCAGGGCGTGGAGGTTGTTGATATTCACCAATGGATCGGTCGCCCGACATTACCCCAACGTCCCGTAGCAAAGAAACCGGCTGCCGAGACAGACCACCTTCAGGTGATCGATGTTAGGAAAAAAAATCGTATCCCATGATTGTTGCTCTAATTATGTTAGGGAAGTAGATGATATTTAATGATTCTTGCGGTAAATATGGTAACTATCATATGAGAATTACTGAATTATAGGAGAGAAAGATATGTACACTTGTATATATATTACGTCTTGTTAATGAGAAAAGTAGAATAAATTATTATTTTCTGTTTCTATTTTTACATGGTATCAGAGCAGTGATGATCTACTCTATTTTTACTTGGATTCTAACAATTCTTATTCTCTATATCCTTCGGATCATCCCGGAATGATTCTTGTTTCTAAATCTCTTGATGGTGATAACTATTCAACTTGGCGCAGAGCAATGACCATCTCTTTAAATGCAAAATTCAAATTTTGCTTTGTTGATGGAACCCTCGAGGTGCCATCTGCGCAAAACAAACCAGAGGACTATGCGACGTGGAAAAATGCAATGATATGGTATTATCCTGGATTCTTAATTCTTTGATACTTGATATTGTAGATAGCGTCATTTTTTATGACATTGCTCATGAAGTTTGGGAAGATCTTTAAAATCACTTTTCTCAAAGTAACGCACCACGAATTTTCTAGATCGAGAAAGAGATTGCTTGTCTTGCTCAAGATCAGATGATAGTTGCGTCTTATTATACAAAGTTAAAAAAATTACGAGATGAGTTAGGATCCTACAATGATGCTACTTGCACTTGTGGTGTAAACAATAAAAGGCGTAAGTTGATGCAATTCCTCATGGGATTGAATGAGTCTTTTAATGCTATTCGTGGTCAACTCCTTCTCATGAACTCATTGCCTGATGTTTCACAAGCTTATTCTTCCATTATTCAAGAAGAAAAGCAACGAAATTTAGTTGCAAGATGGGAGACAATAGAAGCTTCTGCCATGGTCATTCAAAAAAGTGAACCAGTAGCCCTTGCTGTTCGACACAAATCTAATTCCTCCTTTCGCCCTAATTCCAATAACCGCAAGCCGCTGCATTGTTCTTATTGTGATAGAGATCATCATACGAGAGAGACATGTTGGAAACTACATGGTTATCCATCTGGATATCCCAAGCATTCAATGGCTAAAAATAATCATTTCAAGCACAATGATAGCAATCAATCTTCAATTCATAATATCAGAGAGACTCCAGCGATGCAACAACTTCAACCAATTATGACTGGATTGACTGAATTACAACTACAACAACTTTTATCCATTATACAAAACAATGGAACATCTCAAAGAGCTACTCCCAAGACAAATAATGTCACTACTTCTTCAGGTTTGTCCTCACCTGAACTGATAATCGATAGTGGTGCAACAGATCCCATTACTTCTTCGGCTTTGCTTGTCAACAGTAATGAGAACATTTTTTTACCACCAGTTGTTATGCTAAATGGAGACCAGGCTCTAATTATCTCTACTGGAAATTTACCTTTGAGTCCTATTATTTATTTAAAGAATGTTCTTGTCGTGCCATCTTGTAAGGTGGATTTGATGTCGGTGAGTCAGGTCACAAGAGATTTTAATTGCTCAATAACATTCTTTCCTTATTGGTGTATTTTGCAAGATTTGATGACCGAGAAGATGATTGGTTTGGGTAAACAACGAGATGAATTATATTACTTGATTGCAATATCAGAAAATAAGTCACACCATCCTATTCAATCTATCCACACCATCAAATCTTCCTCTTCTCAAAACACTACTATGTTGTGGCATCGACGTCTAGGACACTTATCCTCTTCTAGATTAGACTTTATGTCTAAAACCTTGCTACATTTCCCTTTGGAATCACATAATAATTGTGATGTTTGTGCGTCTACAAAACAAACAAGGCTTCCTTTTTCAACTAGTTCTATTTCTTACGTTAAACCATTTGAATTAATCCATTGTGATATTTGGGGCCCCTTCAAAGTTCCTTCTTTTTCTGGTGCTAAATATTTTTTGACTATTCTGGATGATTTTTCTTGCTTTACTTGGGTTTTTTTTATGCATCATAAAAATGAGACGAAAAATCTCCTAATTATTTTTTTCTCTTTTGTGAAAACTCAATTCAATACTCCTATATCAAATATTAGGGTTGACAATGGAGGAGAGTTCTTTTCTATGCGATATTTTTTTAAACAACAAGGCACTACTTACCTGCATACTTGCGTTTACACACCTCAACAAAATGGGGTGGTCGAGCGCAAACATAGACATATCCTTACATCAGCTAGAGCCTTTCGTTTTCAAGCTCATCTCCCTTTACATTTTTGGGCAGAATGTGTCTCTATTATTGTTCATATAATTAATAGGCTACCCAAGCCTATACTTTCTCACCAAACTCCATTTGAGAAACTCTATGGAAAAGTTGCTACTTATTCCCATCTTAGAGTTTTTGGTTGTCTAGCTTATGCCACTAATGTTCATCTTTCACATAAGCTTGCTCCTAGTGCCACAAAATGTATTTTTCTTGGGTATCTTGTTGGTCAGAAAGCTTACAAATTATATGATATTGAAACTCATCAAGCCTTCACTAGTCGTGATGTTATTTTTCATGAAGATATTTTTCCCTATGAGTTCATATCCGTTGAGCCTCAATCAAATTCTATCATACCTGTTGCAATCCCAGATTCCTCTTCCATTCAACCAACACCTATAGAATACATCCCTGTCGATTCTACTACTTCACCAATAGCCCCCTTATGTCGTTCTCAACGATCTCATGTTCCCCCTTAGCCTTGCATGACTATTTTTGTAATCAAGTAAGTTCACCTGAATCATTGTCATCCTCGTCATCTTTTCCAAGTAAAGGTACATGTTATCCTCTCAGTAATTTTATCTCTTATGGTCGTTACTCACCACAACAAAGGTCTTTTATTGCTACTATTACTAATGATGTTGAGCCTACATGTTATGACCAAGCTGCCTCCCAATCTCATTGGCAAACAGCAATGCAATCAGAATTGGCTGCTTTAGAGGCCAACAATACATGGTCTCTTACACCCCTTCCTCCTGGAAAAAAAGCTATCGGTTGTCGTTGGGTATACAAAATGTGTAAATCAGATGGTTCCCTTGAACACTATAAAGCAAGGCTCGTAGCAAAAGGTTACATGCAACTTAAAGGTGTTGATTATCATGACACATTTTCACCTACTGCTAAAATGGTTACAGTACGCTATTTATTAGCTTTGGCAGCTGCTCAAAATTGGTCTCTTTCTCAACTTGATGTCCATAATACTTTTCTTCATGGAGATCTTTCAGAGAAATTTATATGTCTCTTCCTCCTAGTTTTCAGCGATAGGGGGAGAACCTTGTGTGTCGCCTAAACAAGTCCATATATGGATTAAAACAAGTCTCTTGTCAATGGTTTGCAAAATTTTCTACAGCTATTCAAGATGCTGGTTTTGTTCAATCCAAAGCAGATTACTCTCTGTTTACATGTAAGAAAGGCAAATCATTTACTGTCTTATTGATATATGTTGATGATATCCTCATAACCGGCAAAGATCCAATTGCTATAACTATTCTTAAACAGTTTTTATATAATCATTTTCGGATTAAAAATTTGGATGACTTAAAGTATTTTTTGGGTATGGAAGTCTCTCGTTCAAAGAAAGGTATTTTCATTTCACAGAGAAAATACACTTTGGAAATTCAAAAAGATGGAGGATATTTTGGAGCCAAACCTGTGGATTTTCCCATGAAGCAAAATTCAAAATTATCGGATGAAGGAGAATTATTAAAAGATCCTTCTTTATATAAGCGGCTTGTCGGACGCCTGATTTATTTAACCATTACTTGTCCAGATATCACCTACGCAGTGCACATATTAAGCAGATTCATGCATGCTCCACGTAAACCTCATATGGAAGCTGCCATGCGTGTATTGCGGTATCTAAAGAACAACTCGGGTCAAGGTTTATTTTTTCCTTCCCAAAATATTTTATCTTTGCACGCTTTTTGTGATTCAGATATGGGATGTTGCCCAATATTTAGAAAATCAACTACAGGATATTATATTTTTTGGGGATCTTCTCTAATTTCCTGATGAACAAAGAGACAAAAAATAGTTTCTCTATCCTCAGTGAAGGCTGAATATAGAGCTATGACTGGTACATGTTGTGAGTTATCTTGGCTATAATTATTGTTGAAAGATCTGCAAATATTACACTCAAAACCAGCATTATTGTAATGTGACAATCAAGTAACACTTCATATTGCAGCCAACCTAATATTTCATGAAAGAACCTGACATATAGAAATAGATTGTCACTTTATCCGTGACAAGATTCAAGATGGTTCAGTCACTACTAAATATATCCCTTCAGAAGAACAATTTGCAGATGTGTTTACTAAATCATTGGGAAAGGAAGTTTTTTTTCTACAATGAAGCGCAAGTTGAGAGTTCTTGACATTCACTCTCCAACTTGAGGGGGAGTGCTAGGAAAGAAAATCGTATCCCATGATTATTGTTCTAAATATGTTAGGGAAGTAAATGATATTTAATGATTCTTGCTATAAATATGATAATTATCCTTAGAATTACTGAATTATAGGAGAGGAAGATATGTACATTTGTATATATATTACATCTTGTTAATCAGAAAAGTAGAACAGATTATTATTTTCTTCTTTTATTTTTACACAGGTACACAGGTGATCGACAGAATGACTTAAAGAAATTGTGTATTAGAATTACTTCGTGATACGTGCGATTGAGATAGATGTTGAGGTTAGACAGTTCCTGTGGCAAGGTGCTTTGGATCGTTTCTCAATATGCCTAACGAGTGTTTGTTTCTATTCGATGGGTGAGATGCGGATGTGCATTTGATGAAGGAGAAGTTTGCGAAACTTCTTCTGGGAGAAGACATGTCAGGTGGGGGTAAAGGAGTGCCATCATCCCTTGCTCTATCCAATGCCATCACCAATCTTGCTGGTACCTTCCATCTCCCTTATTTCATGGGCAATATCAAATGTTAAATAAAAAAAAGTAATCTTTAATTTCTGGTTCTCAATTAGTTTGGCATATGTTACTTGAAAGAACTTTTCAGAAAATGTAGCTTGATACTAAATTTGCAATTTATTTTCATTCCAAGCAAAGATTTGCCTACCTCATAATGTAGAAGAAGATCTAACTTCAAAGTGCCTTTTTCCATTGTATATCTACTGTGATTTTTAGTGCTTGGGCCTAAATGATGATTGAATATATTGAATGCTCTGCACATCAATTGAGTCATTTTTTCTCTGATGGACAGAAACCGAATCCTTCCTAAATTCATGTTGTTTGATTGGTACAGCTTCTGTGTTCAGTGAGCAGCCTCGAACCTATGTCTGCTGAAACAAGAGCAAGGTGGAGAAAAGAAATTGATTGGCTTTTATCTGTCACTGATCATGTTGTAGAGCTTGTTTCTTCTCGATCAATGGATTGATCCAACATGGAGGTTGTATAACATTTGTCCCCATCTTGCTGTATTATTGTAGATTTTTTCTTCTTCTCAATTGTTAATAATTATGCAGATTATGGTAACTCACCAGAGACGAGATCTTCAAGCGAACATCCCTACACTGAGAAAGCTGGATGCTATGCTCCTAGTAAGTTGTACCACCATGCTTTCAGAAACAATCTAAACCCAAAAGTTCCTACGATGATTGAAAGTTTTCCTCTTATGTGAATTCTAGACTTATCTTGATAACTTCAAGGACCAAAATGAGTTTTGGTATGTTTCAAAAGATGCTGATGAGTTTGAGAAGGGAAACACAGAGAGAAATGATGATAAATGGTGGCTTCCTGTTGTCGAAGTTCCTCCGAATGGACTTACCGAAGTGTCAAGGAAATGGCTGCAATTTCAGAAAGAGTCTGTTAACCAAGTTCTCAAGGCAGCTATGGCCATCAATGCTCAAGTTCTAACGGAAATGGAGGTCCCTGAGGAATACATTGAATCCTTGCCGAAGGTAATAATGAATCTCCACTATTTTCACCATACTTTCAGAATGTGTATGACATCTTTTCTGTTACTAGATTTTTGAATTTGCCATTTTATCATGAAATTTTACTCTTTCTTGCAATATACTCTATTCTTCAACTTCCTTGAAGTTTTTTGCCCACTTATGTCCCTAGAATATTCAGTTACAGAGAGAGAGGGTGCATTCTAACATCACTCAAGGTCACTTTGATTAGCTATTTTGAAAGAATAAACTGTGTAGAGTGTAACAATTCTCTTCCTTTCAACTTTTATGGCTTAGTGGATCTGGATTTTGTGGGGGAAAGTTTGGTCTTTGTAGTCTCTTAACTGCTCCTTGAATACATGTTGGTGGCCTTAGCTCACCCTTTCTTTTTTTTTTTTTTGTATCTGAAAGAAACTTTTCATGTTGTTCTGAAAAGAGATGCAACTTATTGCAAATCTGATAATGATCGATATCAACTACCATCAACATGTTCAATTTATGTATGGTATCTGAGTTAAAATTTTCCAAATGCATCACAGAATGGGAGAGCAATTCTTGGGGATGCAATTTACAAGAGCATAACGGATGACGTCTTCAACCCCGAACAATTCCTTGAATCTGTAGACTTGTCAACAGAATACAAGATCCTTGATCTGAAAAATCGAATCGAGGCATCAGCCATCATTTGGATGAGAAAGATGCACAATAAGGATAGCAAGTCATCTTGGGGCTCAGCAGTGAGCATGGATAAGAGGGAGCAGTTTGAGGGGAGAGCTGAGACCATCTTACAACTTATTAAGCAGTGATTCCCTGGAATTCCTCAATCATCTCTCGATACCAGCAAGATTCAATACAACAATGTAACTAACAAAATAGTACTATATGTAACTTTTCTTATCAGAAACCAACAAAGCCTTGGTATTTTTTTTCCTCAATAATTTCTGCAGGATGTCGGACAGTCTATCCTAGAGAGCTACTCGAGGGTTTTAGAAAGCTTGTCCTTCACTGTGATCTCTCAAATTGATGATGTTCTTTATGCTGACTCTGTAGCTCAAGACCCATCCAACGAGAACTCTACAAGAAGACGATCACTGACCGACTCAGAGATGAGACCAGTGAAGAAACTGGTCCCGAAAGAAGAGATGGAGAAGTTGAATGAGGCACCGGACTCAATGACTCTATCCGATTTCATGGGTTGGCATTTTGATCCAGACTCCGAGGAGAAAGATGTGAAGACGAACAAGCTTCCTAATATTGTGACTAATAAGAAGCTCTCATTCTTAGAGAAGCTTGAGAATTTAAAAGGCTCGAGAAGCCCTTCGGCTCGGCATTAAAGATGTACAATAGGAAGTTAGGGAGGCTCTTGGTTTCTTTTTAGAAGTGTAAATACTTGCAGAGGCATGTTAGATGCTTAATAGCTTCTGAATTTTAGATGATCTTCATTCATTCTTCCTCCTTTGTAGATGAGGTACAGCAAACTCTCAATGTTCATGCTCTCTAACTTTTCTGAATTGTTGATCCCAACTAAATACATGGTGATCATTTTTGCCAACTGCATAAACCTCGAAGAGGAATTTCGAGTAACTGATAAAAGTTTCACCATTGGATGTAGACCCGTGTGGAGTTGTCTAACTCAACTCAACTGATACAGTGATTGAGGTGGGACCTCCGAGTTGGGTCAAAGTCAAGAAGATTAGATGACATGGCGGTCAGGGTTAAAGAGGTCAACCTTTGAAGCCAACGCAGTTATTACTTCAGTCGACAGATTGCCAACCGGACCGGCAGTTGATCGGACTGAGGGGCCGGTCGGATGCTGATCCACGAGACATTGATGAAGCTTTGAGCCAAGTTAGTATTCCGGAGAGCCAGTCTTATCCTTGGTATAGCAACAACACAATTAACTAGTTCGACATAGTAATCGAGCTGATCGAGCCATGCATTCAATCGGACCAACTAGATACTCGGTCCAGCCAATCGAATCATGCGTCTGATCGGACCAACTGGATACTCGGTTTGTTCGAGTTCTCTGACCCAACAAAGAGATTGAGCGAAGGTTGAGTCTTCAACTACAGTTCTCTAATCCGACTAGGTGGTACCTATGAGTGAGGCCGATCGGGGGAGGCTCCGTCATATCATCAGCTAAACATATAGTGGGCTCCTCAATCCAATGACCTCATATTACCTTTTTGGTATTTTGTACCATCGAGGACCGAACATATTCTGCATTTAAGCTGTATATTTGAAGTTTTCTCTTTTTCATTTTTGGAAAATGTGTCAGAATATTTTTATGATCGGTTTTTTTTGAAACGTTTTGAAATTGGTGCCTAAACAGTGACATTATAAAAATGAATCTTCATCTATAGGCGAAGGTACATGATGTTGCGCCAATTTACATACTACTAGCTATTTTTCATCGACCCGATCATTGACTTGAGCGTCGGAATATCAACGTCAGGAACCCCTTTCCTGGCCTGACAACTAATGCTCTTTTTGAGACGTAGGAGCACTTTAGAGGCATCTTGGGATAACAAGGAGTTTTCATTTGGTCAATAGTAGAGCCACCATTTTCAACCAACCATCTTCTCCGCTTTTGCATAAGATCATCAACAAAGAAAAACTTTGATGAATGAACATGAACTTTATGTAGTTAACAAAAAGTTTCGATGGGAAACTTCGATGGGGTTGGACTGGGTCGGTCACCATAGATTCGACGTTATCTAACCTTGATTAATTTTTTTTTTTTGAGTTATATTCTCACAATTGTTCATTGTGTTATTCTAAGATATGAGTGTTGCAATCCTACAAACTAAAACTATAGTGCACTATGAAAATTATAGCCGATCTTTTCCTTTGCTAAGAGAACGCAAAGAGACAAGTGTGACTCTCATTGCAAAGTTTTGGTTGTCACTTGAGGATAAAACTAGAACCGATATAAATATAAATATCATTTTAATATTTTTCTTGTCGATCACTTTTGCCTTCATGTACCTTGGAATTTTATTGTGATATTCTAACAAACAACATATTTAGTCGTTACCACTAAAAACTTCAATGCACTTTAATTAATCATTTTTGTTTAGAAATTCAAAATATAGAATTGTATAGCAATTTTGATGTTAATTTTAAAAAGAGATTACTCTTTCCTGAATCTATTAAATTAATTTACCTTTTGAATTTATCTCCATAACATATCTTCAATTTTCACAAAATCATACTATACGATCACGATCTTAATCAATAAAGAGTAATTCGGTGTATGAAATTCTTATCAATATGGATATATAGGATCTATATTTACAATCGTATCAATAATATTTCCAATGTTATGATACACTTTTGTGGTTGACCATAATCTTAATTTAGAACGATGTAAATTTGACAAATAAGATGGCAAAATACAATAATTTTGCAAAAACAAAAAAAAAAAGAAAGAGGACGAATCAGTTATTTGTAATATTATAAATAATTCATTTTGTTATTCATTTGAATGAAGGAATTCAAATTATTTATAGAAGAAAGTGTATCTTTAGGCATTCAATATCGGCGTAGTAGTTTTTTTTAGGGAAAGAGAAGGCAATGGAGAGAAGGTTGAGGGAAACGATATCCTTTTGGGAAGGTACTCTTTCTCCTTCTCCCGCCCCTCGCTTTCCTCGGTTTCGATCTCGGCAGGGGGGTGCCTAGATTCGCCTGAATTCCGATTGGTCGCCTTCATGGCGGGTGCGCTGGTGGATCGAGCCACGAGTGACATGCTGATCGGCCCCGACTGGGCAATGAATCTCGAGATTTGTGGTATCCTTAACCATGATCCGGGGTGGGTAACCTTTCTACTGCATTTTTTTTCCCTGTTCGATTGCCCGCCGTAACGTTTTTTTGTTGATTAATTTTGATTGCTGTACCTGCTTTGTTATTTCAACGTTGTATTGGTATATGATCTTCCCTACATTGAGCTCGATCGCATTATTGGTGAAAATGTTAACGATCATTGCTCTTTGAATTTTTCTCAATCAGATAAGTAAGAAGCTGGTGATACGTGTTTCTTGTCACGGTTGGCAAGGTAGGGGCTTTGGATGACGCAGTTTGCGCAATCTTTTAATTAGGTATTTTTGGATCGTTGTGATGAAGGAAACCATTAGTAGCACGCAATTAGATTAGAATGAGGAAGCAGATGGCTTAGACATTTAAGAGAACACTGATATGTAGGTAATTATTCTTGTATCCCCACTGTATAGCTTTTCATTTATCCTTAAGGTCTCTAATTGTAGCATCCTATATTAATCTCGCATAAGAGTTGTGAGCTAATTAGGGAATTTGATAAGTCTTAGTCAAGCAAACTGTCGTTAACTTGAGCTTAAGTATTTCCTGCTGGTGCTTTGGATTTATCAAGTTAATCTAATGGGTGATTTATTATTATTTTTTTTATTATTATTATTTTATCAGAGTAGAGCATGTCTAGTTCTAGGTGAGATGTTGTTTCAATTTGAAGGAACCTATAAAGGCAGAGAGCCTCCTATTGGATTGAGTCTCACATACCATTGACTAGGGAGTTATGATGGCAACATAGTCTTAATTAGGGTTGATTATGACAACCCAATTGAGTTCCCAGATAGAAAATTATAAGACACAGATATGTGAACTTTCATCAAAGTGACTAATGGTTGAACATATAGAGTTAGTGAATCAATTATCTTGGTTGAAATGGTCTTACACTCAAGATACACATCAAGCCATGTTTGTGCCAACTGTTTTTTTTTTTAAAAAGATTATAGGTGATGATTAGTACCATCAGTTTTATTAGTGAAGTAGTGCATCCACATATGGAGCCTCATTGTCCCAACTATTTGAGGTTGGATATATGAATCTTATCCCTACATAGTGACTTTTATACTATCACTAAGTTATGAAGTACGGATGCTTTAATTGGCCTTTAGATTCACATAATTTCCTGTATATATCTTCCAAAATCTTTTGTTGTGTTTCTCCTTAATACAAGATGAAGGAAAGCTGATTGCTGAAATTTAATCATGTAAGCTGAAAATAAAGGACTGTCACGTTCCAACCTCATATTTATTCATAACTTCCTCTAATACACTTTCATGTCCTAATATGTTTAAATATTGAATTAATTTCCTTATTTGGACTTGGGTTACTAGGCAAGCTAAAGATGCAGTAAAGATCATCAGGAAACGTATTGGGAGTAAGAATCTGAAGGTTCAATGTCTTGCGCTGACAGTAAGTGCTCATAGTTTTTCCTATATATGTCTACTTGCTATTGGTTTTGGGATTTCTTGATCCAGTAATTTGGTTTAACATGATTGCTCAATGCATTTCTTTCTTTATTTGTTGGACATGGTAACTTTTATAGTGTTGTAGCTGTAAATTTGTAATCTTACCAGATCTTGTTTCTACCAATAGTCTCCTTTTCTGAATAATTTTAAAATATTTAAGTACATATAGTTTCCATGTGATAGTGTGTTCCATTATAATGTTCTTTTTAATGGGAAATTGCAACTATTGAATTACTTACTAGCAATGAACTACTTATGAACTTACGATTATATATTGAATTTGGTGATGACTACAATTTGTCATAAAAGGAGATAACAAGTTGAGGAGCCTAGGCCCATTGATTTAAACTATCTTGATTATGAATCTAATTTGGAAGTAAAGGAAGATGCATATGCTCTACTAATCAATGCAAAAGATTGAAAGAAGTCAGTTCCTTGTTAAGCAATAGAAACCCATGTCTCCTTGGATCCGATAGAATCAGATTTTTTTTCTCCTTCCATGTTTATCCAGGTGCACTGCATTTTCAAAACTATCCTATCAAATTGGTTTTGGGCATCTTAGGCGTGGGAAGTGACCAAAACCCCACTGCCCTAAACAATATTAGGCATTAAGGACTAGTCTAGCAATGGACCGGCAAATCACATTTTCTCATTTTGCGAAGTGGGAGGTTCCTTTGTTGTTTTAAATTTGACACCGAACATGGCTTAAGTCTATGTTCTCTTTGTGCTGTGCAATTCAGAATTGACCAATGGTAACAATACCTTATTGCATATAAGCATAATAACAAGTGTCACTGTGTCTTAGGTCTCTATGACACAATGTTGGATAGTAATTAGCAACTTTTTGTTCACACATCGTAATTTATGTCTCTCCATTCTTTGTGGATAATTAGCATCTCTGCTTTGTCTTAACTTGTTTTCACCATTCCTTGTACCCTGAAATTACTATCTAATTTGCATGGTACAGCTATTGGAAACAGTGATGAAGAATTGTGGCGACATAGTTCATATGTATGTCGCTGATAAAGATTTGTTACACAAGATGGTCAAGATTGTAACTAAGAAGGTTTTAAATATTCCACTTTTAAATATTTCTCAATTAATGCACATTACTTTCTTGCCGCTGGATTAATTCCTGATATCTTCATACAGCACCCTGATCATCGTGTAAAGGAAAAGATACTTGCATTGATAGATACTTGGCAAGAAGCTCTTGGTGGTCCACAAGCAAGATATCCTCAGTACTATGCAGCATATCAGGAACTCTTGGTATGCTTTTTTTGCTACTATGTTGCATGTTTCTCGTAGACAAATATTTGATTGATGACTTATCGATTCTAACTATTTATGATTTTGGACAAGTTCATGCCAAGTTTAGCTTAATATTTTACGTGATCTAAGATGATTTTTTTCTTCAACAGAGAGCCGGAGCAGTTTTTCCCAAAAGATCTGAGAGGTCTGTTCCTGCATATACTCCACAGACGTCCCCTTTGCAACCCTATCCTCCATCAGCTCGAGGTCATGGTTATCAGAATGATGCACCTGGATCTTCAGTTAAACCTACATTTGATTTTCCTGTCTTGAGGTACTTTACCTGATTTTCCTCAAGCCCTTAGTGTGTGTGTGTGTGTGTGTGTGTTAGTAACAAATTTACTGTTTGTGAAGTGTGATTATGACTCTTGTCTTCATTATGATGTTCGTGTTTGTCTATTTTCCTTCCACCATGATGCAGTTTATGTTGTGGCTAAGTGCCATATTTGTTGGTACTACATGAACCATGAACTTGCTAATCATAATTATGATAAACCCGATGTATGTTATTTGAAGATGATATTTTGTTATTACTGATAGTAGATGAATTAACCCTGATTTTTGAATTGTTTTGAAAAAATTAGAACTAAATAAATACATAAAAGTAAAATTGAATATATGGAATGTGATTTCAGTGATAAGACAAGGATTTGTATGTATTTTATCTTGAACTAATTATTGAACAAGGAATAGTGTTGAAGAACAGAGAGTGGGTAGTTGAAATGCAAAGAAGCTTCTGGAGGCTTATGTGATCTTTGTGTGCTCCTTTGGTTAAGAGGAAAGTGTTATAATACCGTTGTATGATTCATCATACTTTATGGATAGAAGTTTGCATTACTAGTAAAATTAATATAACAAAGACGAGGGTGCGTAAATGGATATGTGAGATTATTAGAAAGTTAATAAAAATTATTATTTCTAAGAGCAATAAGATGTAGGTCTAATAGAGGATAAAGCGAGAGAAGATAGATTAACATGGTTTGAACATGCTCAAATACATCAGGATATTCTATAGTTAGTAGAATGGAATGGCTTAGAGTAGAAGGTTTAAAAGATAAAGGGAAGACCAAACAAGATTTAGTTAGTATAATGAAAAATGACTTAGTTAATTTAAATATTTCTAATGATGTGGTTTTGCATATAGTTGATGAGGATGACTCATTATGTAAACAACAGACAGTCTGCAGTATAAAAATCTAAAGTTTCTAATTTATCATTATAGCCATATGCTCCTCTTTGGTTGTCACTGCTTCATGTATTTGAGCTTGCAGCATTTTAATTAACTAGAATTATTTATCTGCCCTTCAATTGGGCTTATGTCAAATTTCCTTTTATTTTTCTCTTTCAAGCTAGCTTGTCCAGGCATGTACCAATAAGTATGCAATTTGACCTGGCGTCCTTTCCTCATTCTTATAGAAACTCTTATCTGTTCAATTCTATTATTTGGACATTACTGCAATTTTTCTCATTGAGGATTATGATCACCGTTTCTGGTCATGTAATTTTGTACTAAAAGAGTCTAATGTTCTTCTCAGCCTTTCAGAAATTCAAAATGCTCGCAATATCATGGATGTTCTTGCAGATATGTTGAACACCTTTGATCCTGGAAACAAAGAGGTATAGTTCATTTTTATATTTTTCTGAAGATATTTGTGGTCAAGCTGCCTCCCAAAACAATGATTTTAAGATTGACAACTAAATTTGAAGACGGTAAAATCTTGGCTGTAACCTTATGTTTAGGAGGTCACGGTAGCTATACATGAATGAGCAAGTGTTACTCTTCACATTTTGCTGTCTTTAAGCTCGTCTCTTGCTGAACTCTCTTTAAGCAGGGCAGTTGCAATTTATGTTGATAATGATCTATGTGTTTGTTCTATCTTTAGGTTTGGGAATTTTTTATGTTGATTTGCAGAGCTGCTATATTATTAACTTCTAGAACATGTCTATGATCCAGGGCCTTAAACAGGAGGTAATAGTTGATCTTGTCAGTCAATGCCGTGCTTACAGACAAAGAGTTGTGCATCTTGTGAACACGACTTCGTAAGCCCTCTCATCTATGCTATCCATGTTTGGTGAATCTGTCAAAGACAAATAGAAAGATGCTTAATTATATTTCTGTCCAAAACATGTGATAGTTGCATTATTTTCCTCTTAACTCTACCTTTCTTATGAGTACGCTAAGATGAGAGTGTATATTTGTTTCACTTTATTGTATCATTTATCATTTTTTCTTATGCGTTGCATGTTTTCTGCTATCTTTTAAGCATTGTACTTAAAAAAAAAGCAACTATATATTGTGAGATGTGACATTCGTGCATAATGGCTCTACATTACATGCACACAATTCTGATGTTGAGGATCAAACACCGTGATTGCCACACAAGGACACAGGTAACAACCCACTGTTGGCTTAAGTGTATTAGAATTGACTTTTGTTTCTTGATTTTGCTGTTTTAAATTCATAGTTAGTTGTATGTATGTTCAATTGATTATCCATAGATGTAATCATGAAATATTCAAATTTCATGTGCTAACTTGATCCTAGTTACTGAGGTTTCAGAATGCTTGTGCTACTCAACCATGATCACATTAATTCTTGATTCTTAGCAGAGATGAGGAGCTGCTTAGCCAAGGACTTGCTTTGAATGATGATTTGCAGAAGGTACTGGCAAAGCATGATGCTCTTGCTGCAGGACTTGCTGTTCGTGAGGAGAAACAAAAGTCTCCTCAAGCACTTGTTGATATTGATGATCCTTCAGCTAGCAAAGAGACAGATCAAAGGTATTCAAGTTGTTTTTTAATGATCTGTCATCTTCCTGCTTGCACTGTAGTTGTTTTTACATGAACAGTTGGGAGAAATTGTCATGACAAGGTATTCTGATTTCTGAAGTGAGTATTGGCATCATCGTTCTGTATGGAGTGCATTTCTATGGTAGGTTGTACTGTTGTAGATGCTAGTTTTATTATTATTATAATATCTTCACAAATTTCACCCTTTTATTCATCAACACTGTTGTCAGACCATGTTTACTCTGTGATTGGAGTCTGAAGAACATCCAAATTTTTTGATATTTGGCACTACTTTCTTTTTCTTTCCATTAAATTAACTAAATATAACTAATAACATAGGTCACCAACTACAAACACAAATTCAAGTAGCCAGTCCCCGCTTCAACTGTCCCTGCCTATTCCTTCTTCATCCAATGGTTCAGTTTCCTCTTCAGCTGATCTCATGGATCTTCTCAGTGGCGAAAACTTCAACAAACCTGCAACAGAGAATATGCTAGCTCTTGTTCCTGCCAGCGAACCTGTTAATAATTCGTCTCCAGACCTGAAAGCCTTGGCACTTGCAGACATGTTTTCTTCTGGTAACACACACCTTAATGACAATGAGGTAGCAAACTGTTTCCAAACCATTTCTTCATTTACGGCACCGCCATGTGTATCTGCTGAATCCAACCTTTGCCTCATGTTCAGCAGCCACAGCATGCACAGTGTACCGATGGAGATAGCCTAAACTCAGAAACAAGTCAAGTTGTGCAGACAAGTGATGGCCAAAGAGTCCAGCTAAGCCTTGGTTGGAATGGCCAACTAGCAGGATATAATCCACAGGAGCAGGCACTTGGTTATGGTAAGACCTTTGTGCCTTATCCGAATTTTTTTTATGTTGCTTTTCTTCATCTAATTAAATCTGACTTGACAACATTAGTATTGTCCTTACTGAATCTTAAGAAAATCCAAAAAAAAAAAAACGCATTGTTTATCCTGGAATTGGTATTAAACTTCTCCAGTTTCTGAATTACAGTGGCATATGTTTGAGGGGCTACACTGTATTAACTGCTTCCCTAAAAAAAATATGGAACTGTCACATCAACGACCCTCTTAGAATTGATTCTATGGATATGAAGGGAGGTAAATACGGATACACAACTGAAAGCGCATGGTCGGAATGCTAACTCCAGATAATGACACCCAAGGATCGAACCCTGGACTTCTCGGCTACAAAATCATGCGTCCCCAGCTGTACTACGCCTTGGGGACTTGTATTAACCACTTCCCTGATTGGACTTGAGATGGATCTTGCAGAATGCTCATGGACACGTACATTGTAGTTGTGTCAATGCATTGACTTCCCTCCATTGTAAGATTTGGGGTTTTAGGGCAATGCATTGACTTCCCTTATCGACCAGGTCACATAGGGAGATGCTTTATCATTACTGCAACGTTATATATGAATGCATGCATCTTGCTGAATATTCTATCTTCACAATTCACATAATTAGAAATTTATACATAATTAGATATCGTAAATCTGCTTGCATAATTACTGTCTTCCAAGGTGTATCCTGAACCTGCTCTTTTTGGGTATATCACACTCTCAAAATCTTACATGTAAAGCTTTCTTTTGCCATTGAGTCTGGCAATTTGAAACCAAAACTGTAAATTGTTCCAATCTGTTTAGTTGTTCTACCAAAAACTTTCGGACAGAATTCTCTATCTACTAGCTTGATTATTAACCTTAGTTGATTTGTTTACAGGTGCTGATGACCAAGATGGAGCTTTCCCCCCACCGCCATGGGAAAAACAACCTTCCCAGTGTGATTTGCCTGATATGCACCATCAATCTCCTCAACCCGGCCAGCCTGGTGGTGTGCTGCCCCAGTTCACAGGGATGCAACCTCAGATCGAACAAGGCAACCATTATGCAGGCATGTATCCTCCACTGCAGAACAGCCAGATGACAGCTATGTATCCGCAGCAAATGCTTGGAGGTCACGGTGCTCGAGCCATGTCAGGCTATGCATATGGGCAAGAACAAGACACTCAATTTTACGACCCAACGAGATCCTCATATCCTTATTCAACTCCAAATGAACTCTCCTACAGAATGCACGGGCTTTCTGTCCAAGACCATAGCGCATACGCAAGTAACACCTCATCCTACCAAGTGCCAGCATCCTCATCTTATCTGCAGCATTCAAGCAAGCCATCCCGTCCCGAGGATAAGCTTTTTGGTGATCTTGTTACCATGGCTAAAACAAAGCAAAATAAGCCTACTCATGGATAAGGTGGGTGAATTTATATATGTATATATATATATTTTGTTTGTTGCTGCCATTTGTTATATATATATATATATATATATATTTTGTTTGTTTGTTTGTTGCTGCCATTTGTTGCATTTTTTCCACAGATGAATTTTGCATATATTCTTTGTTTTTTCTCATGCTATTTCTTGTAAACAGTGCCCTTGTCTTCTAGTATCTGTCATTGTGTTTCGAACAAGTGAAGGATAAACACACACACATATATTCTACTGTATTGTGCTAATGTACTTTGACCATGCGACAACAGAACCGTTACAAAACACAAGATAACATATGACAGTTGAAGTATCTACTGGCTACCAGGGTAATATCACGTATCACGTAAAACAACTTTCATAACACACAAAAAGAAGGTAAAATCACTAGCACACTTTTAGATAGTAGCACCAGTCACTTCTTCATACTGATAGACACGCATTCTAAGTCTCTTGGGAACCAAGCATTCACCGCCAAGCCGTTGTTGCAGGTATACGATCGAAGCCAACAGCAATCCTTCGCAAGGAATGATGATGTCCCACGCCGTGGAGTAAAAGTCCCATTCTTCACTTCCGTAAATGTTGGTCGAATGTATAGCAACGTAGCTTCGAGATCGGTATACATCATACAAGTGAGGCAATGCTCGAGTCACCACGATCCCCACGTAGAAGAATGGCGTAAGGACTTTCCCTTTGGACTGCTGAGCCATGTTGAAGACGATTTGAGGAAGCAAGAATCCATCGAGCACAAAACCAGAGTAAGATATCAAAACCGCCCACTCGGACGACCGAAGCCACGCGAGCAGCGCCCCTGCAGCGTACAGAGGCAAGCACCATTTGAGCGCACGCCTCTCTTGAACCCATAGTTTTCTGTTGTCTTCCGCTGCTGATGATCTCGATGACCATGCCAACTGAGCCAAGCGCAAGGACAAGAACAAAGCTACTATCGATATCATCCTCACGATCACTTCATTAGCAGAAATCCACCTGCTCCTCCTCCGCAGAAGCATAGCTGACCCGTTCGTCTGGTTCGTGAACAACAACGCTTCGACGTTCAGCACCAGAGGGATTGTGTAGCCCAGGACAAGCACAAGCAGCATTGTGATGGACACGGAGGGAAGAATGTGCGGCTGCTTCTTGACATGGAAGATCTGCAGCGCGATACAAATGCAAGAAAACGTTAGAGTGATAATAACCATGATAAGTTCCGCATCCATTCTCCAAACAGATCGATCTATTTCGCGTCCTCCCATATTGTTACTGGATGAAATATTTATGGTATCGAAATAAAGAGGCTGAGACTGAATCCTCGTGCTATTGATCGTTCCATCGAGGCGGACCTCATCATCTTCATCAATCGGAGCCAACTGGATACTGATCAATATTTCACAGTCGATGGACTCATAATCCAGGGTGTCATTCTGGCCTAGCTGCTTCGGGTATCGATATCCTTTCATGCATATTCTTCCAGTTGCAGAGTCGTACACACCTTCAGCTGCAAGCTCGTTTATTTCGAAGTCGTCATCATCAAAAGGATTCCATCTGTTGGTTATTTCAAAGCCTACGTTCCGGATACTTGTGTCAGCGGCACCCGAGCTTCTGATGTCTGACGTCCTTCTGTAATCATATTCAAAAACAGAGTCTCCTACTGACAAGAAATTGGCTTCCCTCCACGTCCGTTTTCCTTTAGAATCCTTCATGTTTATATCTAATCTCACGCCACCCAATGATTTTGGACCTGGATATACTTGATGACCAGACTTAGAGGAGGTTGCTATCCCATTGCTACAAGAATTTCGAACCGAATCCACTTCGGTGTAATTGTACTTCAGACCATGAATCCTGTTCCAGCCATCGTTGAGACTATGGATAGAGGCCATGTCAAAGTACTCCACATCTTTCTTGTCCTTGTTGCTCCAGATGCGACCCACGACGCCGCTTCTTTCTTTCAGTGTCATGACCGTCGGGAACCACAGAGTGAGTCCGACGTCGCAGGCACCCACATGGGGATGCTCCGGCAAATCTGCGTTGATCACACGACAAGCTAGCAAACAGAACTGCTTCCTCTGGCGATCCCAGTATGCTTCACCAACCAAGGACCTTTCAGGCCTCATAGGCATATCGTATGAATAGCTACTGGAGTTGGAGAAGTAAAGGTTGAAATTTATGGAACCATTCTCTAGGCAAAAGACCCGGTTCAAAGAAAGGAATCGAGGGGTGAATCCCAGGCTTTTGCCTAACGGTCTACAACTGCCCTCGGGGCAGTCAGCGCTGTTCTTGTAGTCTATTCTGAACACCCGAGCAGAGAGGAAAGCGCAAGCTATGGCAGGTTCGATTTCTAATGAGTCTTCCTGATCAATTTTGACGGTGGGACATGAACTGGTGGCTTGTGGGAAGATGGTGAAGTGATAGGGGTTTGGGGCGTAATAAGCTAAAACCTTGATGGAACTGAAGTTGCTGGGCGCACCGACGCGGTTCAAAATCTCTACTTCGCCGTCAATCAAGCTGGTGTTCAAGTTGGAAACCGTGGGAAAATTCAGGATCAGGACAGCGGAGAGAAGAAGGGATTTGCCTTTGGCGTCGCTGTAGACACCACGGCCGACCATGCAAACTTTGCCGGTGGATTCGGACCAGAAGCCGGCGAGGTCGTCGAAGGTGGCTTCTTCCACGACTGCGTGGGGCGAGCGATGGGAACGCCTCCTGCGCAGGCTGCGCTGCGTCCGGTTCTGGGAGGCGCCGATGAGCGTCATGGCTGCCTGGATCCGGAAGGTGCCATTCTTCTTGGTCTTGTGCAGGGACTTGGTCCGGAAGTTGACGGAGGGCGGGGCGAACACCGCGGAGGTGTCTACCTGGCTAAAGAGGCCGGCGCCGCCAGAGAAATACCCATTACGGAAGGAGATGTGGTCGAAGTGCTTGACGACGAGGGCGGTAGCTTCTGATTCCGGGACGGTGTCCCCGCAGTGCTCGGCGTAGGAGATCTCGCCATGACTAGCCGCCGAAGCAGAGGAAACGGTGCAGAAAGCCAGGATGAGGAAGAGAATCCCCAGGTGATGCATGGCAGTGAGCAACGAGTACGTCTTGTTGACACCAACGAAGTATGCTTGGATTGTTTATCCAAACTATAACATACGAAGAAGTAGAATAAAATTTATTATTTATAGAGAATATAATATACTTGTGGATGAAGATGGAAGAAGTACAACAAAATTTGTGAATCATGTTGCTCCAAGAGGGACGAGATTGGGCAATAGTTTAATGATCTTTGCTGAATGCATGATAGTCCAAGTCGAGGAAAATATAACAAACATAGTTATCAGTTAGAAAAGGAAAGGAAAGGGTAGAAAAAAACAACTCACGCTGTTGTATGTGCTGCTCGAGTCAATGGAAGCATATATAACTTCTTCAGGGTGTCATCTCCACTAGTTAGAAGACACCGTGCTTACAGGGTCTTATGAATACGACAACCGAATATTTAAAATTTTTTATATATTTAATTATTCATCTTTTATTTGGATCCGATCATGATTTAGAATACGCTTTGAAACAGACGGATTTACCTTAGGTCCATCTGAGCTGTAGGTCAGCTTTAAAAAATAAGATAAAATCATGCCTATGAAATCATCTACTTCAAATCCTGCACCAAACAAACCTGCCATCTAAAAAAATATTGTATTCATTTACCCCTTGTCAGATAATACATGAGAAAATTCTTGCATTAATTATCCCTACCATAATAAGTTATCAATCATAATCATAAATATATTTGATCTTATCTTAAACGGGAAAGATAGTATATTGGACCATATCAAAACTTTGAGCTAGAAGAAAGAGAGCTTCTTGTGATCCTACGTGTCAAATAATAAGAAGTAGAGGGAAGAAAAAATTTTAGCAACCTGGTTAGGGAGGGATCTCCGACGCAGACACTCCGACGCTTAAGTCAAATGAGTGGTCGATCGAGAGAAAAAACGATGAGTAGTAGTAATGAACAGTACATGAACTTGCGTAACGTAGTATTGCGTACCTGCACGTGTAGATGGAACTCCCTTATATAGTGTCACTTTTCCTTTGTGCATGAATCTCGAGGCATTTTTAAAAAAGTACTGGCCCTTTTGACATTGATAACTTTTCAAAAATGGGTCCACCACTTCTATGTTTTGTAGGGTAGAAACTTCCTCACACAAACGACCCAAGTAATATTCCCCTAACTCTGACAATTATTATATAAAATACCAAAAAGGCATATTAAGCTGTCAAGTTGGTGGACTATTTATATGTTTAGAGGATAGGTTGACCAGGTGCCTTTTTTCGTTTGATCATACCTTATTCATGAACAGGGTCGGGTCGGCTAAGGAATGAGGACCCTCTTGAGGACTTAGCCTCCGCTCCGCGCCATCACTTGGCTAAAGAGTCTAATCGGACCGTATGCCTAGCATATTCGACCGGACCATAGGTCCGAACAGCTAGACCACTCGATTGAAATATGTGACCGTGCTAGCTTCGCCTTGAGTGACCAAGCAGACTCGGCTCTGCCTTATCACTCAGCTAAAGAGTCCAATCGGATCATATGGCTAACATATCTGATCGGACCATAGGTCCAAGTGGCTAGACCACTTGGCCGAAATATGTGACTGTGCTAACTCCACCCCGAGTGACCAAGCGAACTTTGCTCAGCATGGCACGGATACAGCTTCGGGTTTCATCAATCTTGAGGAACTAGGAATCTGATCGGACCAGAGGTCTAATTGGCTAGGTCACCTGTCCCAAACAAATAATCGTGTTATCTCCGAGCATTGATCTTTCCTTAACTTTGACCACCACCTCAGATGGCTTCCTTGACTTTGAGTCCGACCTCACGGGCCCCCATTATTCGCCGTATCAATATTATTTAAATTTAATCAAACATTTTTAATATTTTTATTTTTATTTCAAGTATCTTATGTAATTATTATTATTTTAAATTTAAAATAATTTTTTGTTATTATATTAATGAAAACTTTTCTTTTCAGAAATCCTAACATATTGATCCTGTCTAGAAATAGTAAAGATGACAAGCTGAGGATGTGGATTTGAAGTTGACGCGGTGAAGACTCCACGTAGCTCTACAACACAAAATGTCAGTGTCGGACCGGAAAGGGGTTCCCGGCGTTGACCCTTCGACACTCAAGTCAGTCTCTGGTGATATCAAGAAATGGAGAACTGTAACTACAGGATGTAGAAAGATGAAGTTGTGTATACCTTTCCCTGTAGAGGGGAACCCCCTTTTATAGTGTCAATGTAGTGCTCATGCACGCATCCCAAAGCATAGACACATTTTCCTAGGTATCCTAGGAAAAGACAAGTCAAAAAGTATCCTTGACATTATTCTTTAAGCAGTCATGCAATTTTCTAATGTGATAGTCTAGAAGCTTCTAAAGTACGATTATCTGTTGGGCATGCCCTGCTGTCAGCGGCACAAACTCTCAAAAGGATACAAAAAGATATTTTAGCGAGGTCATGTGAAACCGACCGGAGTCGCTTGGCTGGGTTGCCTCCGCTCGGTAGTGTCCTTAGGACTTGCCGGCTCGTTTCTTTCCTTACTTCTTAATAGTCGTCGGTCCTCTTGTTTTGACTGGGCGTGGTACTCGGTCTGTAACACCAGTTGCTGCTTACCTTTATTTGTGGTCGGAGGGCAATTTTACCCGGTAGGGGAGAGTCCGACTTAATTGTCTCTTACGCTGGTACCATTCACTCGGTCATACCCAATCTGCTCGGCTGTAGCCGGTCCACTCGGGTGTGCTCGGTCCACTCAGCCGACTTAGATACCTTGCTTGTCTCTGTCTTCCACGTCAGTCGGTCTTCCTTATTTTAACTTATCCCTGGTGGGACCTCTCATTATTATCATATCACAAGCTTCCCCTTTAAGTCTAGTCAAAGGAGACTGTAACTCCGATTAACTGGACCATTAATATGTTCCTGAGCCTCTCTTTTCGATCAGGTACTCTACCACTTAGGGCCGCTCATAGACTTTGATAATGTCCTCCCATGATTTTATAGCCACTATTCGACTGCTGTTGTGAAAATACTCGGTTTTAAAGCCTCCGTTCGACTGTTGATGACGAAGACACTCGGTTTTATAGCCATTGTTCGGCTGTTAGTGGCAAAGATAGTCGATATTTAGCCACCGTTCGATTGTTGATGGTGAAGACACTCGATTTTATAGCCACCATTCGGCTACTGATGGCGAAGACCCTCGGGTTTATAGTCGTCGTTATGTTGCTGATTGTGAAGACACTCAGTTTTATAGCCATTGTTCAGCTGTTGATGGAGAAGACCCTCAGATTTATAGCTGTCGTTTGGCTGCTGATGCCGAAGACACTCGGTTTATAGTCACCGTTCGTCTACAGATTGTAAAGACCATCGGTTTTATAGTCGTCGTTCGGCTATTGATGGTGAAGACCCTCGATTTTATAGCAGTCATTCAGTTGCTGATTACGAAGATACTCGGATTATAGCCGTCGTTTGACTGTTGATGGTGAAGACCCTCGATTTTATAGTCGTCGTTCGACTGTTGATGGCGAAGACACTCAGTTTTATAGTTGTCATTCAGTAGAGATGTAAATGAGTCGAACCGAACCGAACATTATTAAGCTTGAGCTCGGCTCATTTTAGTTATATTCAGGCTCGAGCTCAGCTCATTTTGGAATTACTAAGCTCGCGAACAGTTCGAGCTCGACTCGTTATTAGCTCAATTATCATAGTTAATGAGCCTCACTTGTTAGAGCTCATTTTCAGGCTTATTTTAGATCTTGTTTTTGAGCTCGTTTTAAGGCTCGTTTTATAGGCTTGTTAAGCGAGCTTGAAAACTTATTTGAATAAATATTCAACAAACCTAACAACTAAAATAATATAAACTCAACACATTATTGAACATCCCAAACTACTACATTAAACTTCCAAACTCAACACACCATTGAACATGCTCGCGAGCCCTTTAATCGAGCAGAGCTCGAGCCCAAGTTCACGAGCTTATAAATGTGTTCTTGAGCCCTTTAAATGAGCTAAGCTCGAGCTCAAGTTCACGATCTTATAAACAAACATGTTCTCGAGCCCTTTAAACGAGTCAAACTCAAGCCCTTTAAATGAGCTGGGCTCGAGCCCTTTAAACGAGCCGAGCTCGAGCCCAAGATCACAAGCATATAAACGAACATGTTCGTGAGCTCACAAGTAGAATATCCTTAAGCTCGAGCTCGGCTCGATAAAATTGTTGAGCTCAAAATCGAGCTCGAGCTCGACTCAATAAGCTAAATAAATGAACTCGAATGAGCTTTTTACTGAATTGAGCTTCGAATAGCTCGCAAACCATTTGGTTCATTTACATCCCTACCATTCGGCTTTGTCGTGTGCAACACTTAGACAATTTTCGGATTTCTCACTACGCTCTACTCCCACCGGTAATGGTTTTTAATTGTCACTAATGTCATCCTTTGTTGGTGTAATTTGCACTAGCGACCTAACTCAGATTTTGATGAATGACAAGTAAGTTAAGTTAGGTTATGTTGTGATCTAACCACATGATTAAGTGTGCAGTACAAAGTCTAGATAGGTCAACGGGCCAACCGGATATATGGCAGGAAGCCTAGCTAGGTCAAAAGGCCGATCTAATAGCTGGTACAAAGTCCAGATAGGTCGATGGGCTGACCGGATATCTGGCAAGAAATCTAGCTAGGTCAACGGGCAGACCGGATAGCTGGTGTGAAGTCTAGACAGGTCGACGGGCTGACCAGATGTCTTGCAAGTTGGTAAGTTAAGGTAAATCACTGGAGGAGAGTGACCTTGTGAGGACGCGTCTTGGTTTGAGGGGCAGTAGGCGTCAGTCCAGTTTAGGTTCATTTGGGATCCCTAAACTGAGACCTTGACTAGTTCCTAGTCCTAGGAGGATTGAAACTAATTACTACTCTTTATTATTAAATTATTATTGTCCTAATACTTGTTTTGCAGGTTATTTGGACTAACATTGTTTTGCAGGACAAAAGGAGAAAAGTTGCTTTTGGATGAACAGTGTCCGAAGGCCCCTTCAAGTAGTGAAGGCGCCTTCGTACTGTTCATAGAAGGTGTCTTCCATGGCTATGGAAGGCGTCTTCTATAGGATAAATTTTGGCCGAAGTCATGGATAAGTGCAGGGCTGTTCGGGATCGAATTTGCCTCATTGGAGGTGCCTTCCATGGCTATGGAAGGTGCCTTCCATGCCTTTTATAAGACTGTCTCGAGAAGACATTGAGACAACACTGACATACGAGCTTCTGTGCATCCTTTTGAGCTTCCGATTGTTCTAGGCTTCTGCTATGACTTTGCTCTAAAGCTACTGCGCCCGATGACTGTTCCGAGGGCTTCCAATCACGGTCGGTAGATTGACAATGACACATGAACTTTCCCATGCTTGATCCTACGTGTCGGTAACAAGTTTTATTTGTGTACTTATTTACTGCAAAAGGACAAGTGCAGTGTGTTGCACTTGTTCTAATCTTCTTGTACTTGATTCCCTCTTCCGGAGGTACTGGAAGAGATTTTTAGTGGATTACCCATCGATAGGTCCGCGAGACCTGGCTCTTGGAGTAGGAGTCACTGAAGGCTCCGAACCAAGTAAAACTGCTTGTGTTCTCTGGTGTTTGTCTGTTTTCTTATTCTTTTCCGTTGTGTACTTGTAATTTTAAAAACCGATAAAATGAGTTTTTTTAAAACCACGTGATTCAGCCCCCCTTTCAACTGCGATCAATCCAACAAGTGGTATCAGAGCAGGTTATGCTATGATTTGGTGCAACCACCAATCAAGCCGGGGGAATTGCTTTCAGATTTCTTTGCATTCCATATGAATTAGTAAAACTTTTCAGATAATTTTTTCGTTCGATTTTAATTCGAGATTAGTGTAACATCTCTCAATTTTTTCTATATTTTTTTTTATTTATATCTCAAACTCTGCTAATCCAAGACCAAGTCTTGGTACCTTCTTTAGTTTATCTTTTCAGCACTCAAATAACACAACTTGAAGGGCACAACACCATTCGTCCTCCCCTATTCAACGGTAACGACTTCTCATACTGGAAGAAGCAGATGGAGGTATACCTGAAGACCGACTTCAACTAGTAGTTCAACATCACCGGAGGCTACAAGGCTCCCGTCGACACCGCTGGAATTCCAATAGACCCAGAACAATGGAATCCGGAAATAAAGAAGAAAGCTCAGATCGACTTCAAGGCTCTCAACACACTCTAGTGCGGGCTAACAAAGGAAGAACTGAACCGCATCGGCCCACATGAAAATGTGAAGGAGTTGTGGGATAAACTTATCGAATTGCATGAGGGAACCAACGATGCGAAGGTAACAAAAAGGGATCTTTATTTAAATAAATTATTTAACATAAAAATATAGGAAGGAGAATCTACGAATCAACTACATGCGAGGATAAAATGTTGGGACCTTGATGCCCGCCACAGGGGGGGTGAATAGCGTCTCACCCAAAATGTCGCTTCCTACAATGGTTAGTGTGCACAGCGGAAATACAAGACAAACACTAACAAAAGAAAACAAACCTAACATGTTGTTTAACGTGGTTCATAGATGAAGCTCCTACTCCATGGCTGTCCATAAGGTGGACAATCCCGATCCGTCAATGGATGATTCCCCGGAAAACCTCTGGCTAGCTCGAGTAGCTCCTTGTGGGTGGAGAAACCTCACCACAAACTCGCACAAGCTCTTGATCACTCAAGAAGACCTTGGAGACTCTAATAGGAGTTAACCACCTCTATTTTCATCAACCTTAACCAAACTTCTAATGCTTGGTTATATAGGCCACGAGTTGGACAACTCTGTCTACCAGTCGACTGCCAAAATCATCAGTCGACTGCCCTCTATGGAGATTCGACCGTTACAATCCAACGGCTTGATACCAGTCGACTGATACTTCTATTAGACGATTGATCCACACTAACCGAATGAACAGAAGCATTCTGTTTGCTCCCAGTTGACTGCCCGGTTGACCGCACCAATCGACTGATGAAAACAACAGTCGACTACTACAGTAACGCTATAGTAAACCCCTAATCCTAGGATTTAACCCCCGAGTACATTCACTCAGCACTTGTCCTCGCTGGACCAACCTAGACCTAACCTTCTAGCCTTCTCCATCAGCCTTGCGTCCCTCAGATGCCTCCCCATCCTTCATGTCTTGCCTTATGGAGCTTCCATTGACCTTGTCATTATTGTCGGGTCTTCCTTTGTCAAGAGATTACGTCTTCAGAACTTCATCCATTGTCAAGTCACACTTGGACTTACGTTACCAAGACTATATGCTTAGACTTACACCGCCAAGACTCATCCTTGGACTTTCCTTCTTTGCCAAGATCACCCTTGGACTTTCCTTGTTGTACCTGTATCCTGCACACTCACAATGCATATCAAATACAACAATAAACCTAACTTAAACCTTTGCCCAAACATCAAAACCTAACTTAAACCATGTTCCTATAGATTTAGGACTTAAGCATCTCACCAACACATTAGAGTTACCTTGTTTGTGTATTGTCAAACTTAGAAAGGAGTGAGATGCATAGGCAGCTTGTCTAGACTTAAGATACTTATATCAGTGCATCAACATAAGTCTGTACATTAAATACTAAATTTATAGTGATCAGGTTAAGTAATCTAGGTTAGTCAAACACTAACTGGATAAAAAACTTAACTTGACTAACTAAGTGAACGTTGCTATCTTCTTATAGTTAGTTAGTAACTAACGGTTAGACAGTTAAGGATAATTTATAGTTGATTAGATTATTTTGAAATAATGTCAGGTTCAGGGGGAAGATTAATATCTCTAAAAATTGTCTTGAAATTTGATAAATTTTAAAAACATTCCTTATACCTTTCAAAATCCCACTTTTGAAAATATTTATCACATGTTTGCAAAATTCTGATCAAATCACATGTTTTGAAAAATTATTTTGAAAACTATTTCAATTTTTCTAGAGTACCTTAAACCAAAATATTTTTGAAAATCTTTACAGCACTTAATATTTTAAAATGCTTTTTAAAAGTTTTGTTGCAAAACCTAGTATTTTTAAAATTTTCTAGAAAACTTATGTTTTTCCTAACAATTCTTTCAAGCATTCTCAAGGTAAAAGGTAAGTAGATTTTGAAAATTATTTCAACTTTATCAAATTATGAAAATTCTGATATAAAGTATTTTCAAATTTATTTTAAGCATACATTGAAAGATATTTTTAAATCACGTTGTAAATTTTTGAACAAGGCTTTTTCATATTTTCTAACTCCCCCAAGTAATCTTGAGAATTATCCAGTTATCAAAGTTTTTTCTGATTACTTTACTTAACCCATTTTTTGCTTAGTTGTCTATTCATGTTTTTGATAAATGACAAAGGGGGAGTTAGGGATAAAGTTAGCAAACACCAAAATTTTGAAACATCAAAATTCGAATAACTTAAATATCATTTGTCTATTTATGCTTGTATTTTTTTTTCCTAACTTAACCCAGGTTGTCATTGCATCGAAAAGGGGAAGATTGTTGGTATAGTTTGTACTAACGGTCTAACTCGAGTTTTGATGAATGACAAGTAAATTAAGTTAGGTCCTGTTGTGATCTAACCACATGATTAAGTGTGTAGTACGAAGTCTAGATAGATCGACGGGTCAACCGGATATCTAGCAGAAAACCCAGCTAGGTCAACAGGCCGACCTGATAGCTGGTACGAAGTCCAGATAGGTCGACGGGCTAACCAGATATCTGGTAAGAAATCAAACTAGGTCAACGGGCCAACCGGATAGCTGGTGTGAAGTCCAGACAGGTCGACGGGCTGACCGGATGTTTGGCAAGTGTGAGATATATGAACTTATTAACAAGGGTTATCGGGGAATAACCTTACGAAAGTTTAGGAATTTTTAGAAATTTTTCAGGATTTAAACGGAGTCCGTATGACTCGTTTTGAGGGGTAAATCGGTGGGGCTAGTTGGACGCCAGTTTGGAATACCCAAATATAAGTGGGAGTTGATTAAGGAGTGGATTAAGGTTACTGTGCCCTAGCTTTTAACGCCATAACCTCTCTTCTCCCCCCCTTGACTCCTTCTTCTTCTCTGTTCTTCATGTCGCCGTTTCCACACCACCAGCGATCTTTCTCTCTTCCTCTTGGCATCGCCGGCACAGAGCTGATTCTTGAGCAGGGGAAACTAGCTACAACCGATCCTCTTTTCTTTATCTCTCCCTCTTTCTCTCCCTCGCAGACGACCCGACGCAATTGACACCGACGGAGGCGACATCTTCCTCGATGATCTCGTTCTTCCTGAGTCACCTGAGGAACATCGCCGAGGCTCGACAATATTGACGCATCCAAGCCATCTCCGGTGGAACAATCGTCTCCTTGACAATTTCTTGCACGTGATCGGGGATCCAGTTCTAGGGCACTGCGAGGGGCTTGATTCTCGTCGACCCCTGGTCGATCGACCTCCTTGTTCCTCCTCTGTGGTCTATTCGCTAGAGGGTGATCCGTATCTCCCCACCAGATGGATCGAATCGGACGATTAGCTTAGGTAAGCTCCATCTGAATTCGTAAAGGATTCAAGATCTTGTTTAGGAGTATCCATTGTGATGTTCTTTCTATTCTGGAGCAGAGGAAAGCATTGGATCAACTCGCTGGTGTACTCCTCCTCTACCGATCACTGCTCTCTCCACTTCTTGTAGCTGCTGAGGTTGCGGGAGAAGAGGTGGGGGGTCTGTTGAGGTAAGGTTGGTTCTATTTGTTAGGGTTTTCAGCAACTTTTTGCTGTATAATTGGGTATGGATTGATTCTTGAAAGAATTTGTATGTGGGTGTTCTTTTGTAGCTTTCGGACAGTGTGTACTAGGGCTGTGAGCTACTGGATTGCTGCCCTATCTCAAGGTAGGTGATTTCCAGTGATGTACCTTAGATTTTCTTAGTAGTATGTTGCTAAAGTAGGTTTTCTAATGGGTTGTAGGGTTTTGTTCTTGCTAAATTTATTAGTAGTAAATGGACGTATGGATTTAGCCCATATTGATACTAGATATCTAATTGATTATGGAATGTTAGGGTGCTTCCATTGTAAGCAATCGTGAAAGGAGTAATGGTTTCAATTTAATCAATAGAAGGGGGCATTATTTAGGGTTAGCTAAAATGTTAAGGATAGCTAATTCTTTTAGTACACGATTCATACATCGTAGTATATGTATATAATTTGATACATTATATGATACAGGACCTTGATAGGTGATGAGTCGCATGACGTGGATGGTTCTATTAGATACGAGACATATTGAGGCGAGTATTTCTTTCTTGCTTCTTATCTAGTTCTTTGAACTTAAAGCATGGCTATATTTGGATGTTTAGGTTGTTTTACCTTAAATCTGTAAGTTTGTTATTTTCCTACTTGTCACTTATGCTTGATCTTTGATGTAATCCAATTTAATTCGATATAGTCTCTACTCTTGTTATTTGAACTCTGTAGCATATGCACATGTAGAGTTTGTATCATAGGGATGTCTAGTGTATTCGGTTAGCATGCTGTATATGCATATTTTTGTTAAGTATATACATGATTGGTATATGTTGTGGGAGTCACATAGTTGATTACCCATTTGCATTGTGTGTATGCATATACCTTTGGTTTGGGTATCGGAGGCATTTTGGTTGTTGCATGAGTGATGATAGTGTCTATATGGTGATTATTCACGTCATGCTCATCATTCATTGCATGCTGATGACTATTATCTCCCTTGTGGTGGGAAAGAGTCATCAGTCATTTATAGCTGCCCATTCGGCCACTGTTGGAGAGTGGTAGCTAAGAGTGGAGCTAGTCCTATCGTACTCACTCAACCGCTCAGTGTTTATACTCTGTTAGCTTCGACCACTTTGGAGTAGTGGATTTTGAGAGCACAATAGTCAGGGGGCTAGAGATGTGAGTGGTCAGAGACCCTTAGCTATGTAGTTAGATAACTACTTAGCGAATCGTCCGTCTCACTCACTTTATGGTGGTGCATGTACTGGAGACTAGTATGGTTGTCACAGACCCAAGCTCTCAGCCATACAGGGGTCGTGGTGTTTGGAGAGGTAGCGGGGGTGACCATATGGCATGTATGCGTATTTTTGCATATGATGCGCGATGCATCTGTGGAGATTTATTTGCATACGTGCTAGTAGATATTAGTGGCATGTGATTGTGAGATGTTGCATTTGTTTGAGCTATTATTGTTGCATTTGATTGCCATATTTCATACATGTCATTTATTTTACATGTATATATGGTCGTATATATACTTATTCACAGGTGTTACGAGTAGATCTATTGCTGACCCAATGAGTTTACTGGTCGTTGTATCATGGTGTTGATTTTGATTGGGTATGTACATTTATTGTGTCAAGTATGATCTTATACAGTTGTTGTATTAGATATGGTTAGTTGTATCATATTAGGACAGCATGATCTATTTCTTATTTCCTTTTGGATACTGTACACTTTGATTTCTATATCGTTATATAAACCATGCTTTAATCTGTCTAATACCCGCTGAGTACTTATACTCATTATCCCGTTTATACCATTATGATTTCAGATAGTAGGTAGTTGATATGAAGTTGCTTCGAGTATGCTGCCTACCGATCCCACATCATATCTGAGGACTTTTATCGATTTTATTTCCACTTCACAACATATCTGAGGTCTTTCATTGGTTTTATTTATGCTTTTCTTGCATTTAGTATTCGATGGTTTCGGTGTTGTATGAATTTGTCTGTGTTTTTGGAGTTTGATATGTGATGGTTGCTATTGTGATCTGGTGGTTGTGTAAGCCTTGTTATCATTTTTATCCAGCCGAGTAGGTTGAGTATATTAACTGCGTGGTTGTTATCATTTTTGTTCTAGCCGTGTTGGTTGATGGTTATATGGATATGTATGTATGCTTTAGATTGTCATTGATACAAGGAAGATGCTGCCGGATTTTCGTCTAACCACATGATTAAGTGTGTAGTACGAAGTCCAGATAGGTCGACGGGCCGACCGGATATCTGGAAGAAAATCCAACTAGGTCAACAGGCCGACCGGATAGCTGATACGAAGTCCAGATAGGTTGACGGGTTGACTGAATATCTGGTAAGAAATCCAACTAAGTCAACGGGCAAACCAGATAGCTAGTGTGAAGTCTAGACAGGTCGACAGGTTGACCGGATGTTTGGCAAGTTGGTAAGTTAAGGTAAGTCACTAGGGAGAGTGACCTTGAGAGGACGTGTCCCTGTTTGAGGGACAGTAGGCGTCGGTCCAGTTTAGGTCCATTTAAAATTTCTAAACTGAGACCTTGACTAGTTCCTGGCTCTGGGAGGGCAGGAACTAATTACTACTCTTTATTATTAAGTTATTATTGTCCTAATACTTGTTTTACAGGTTATTTGGACTAACGTTGTTTTGCAAGACAAAAGAAGAAAAGTTGCCTTCAGATGAACAGTGTTTGAAGGCACCTTCAAGCAATGAAGGCACCTTCGTACTGTTCATAGAAGACACCTTCCATGGCTATGGAAGACTCCTTCTGTAGGATAAATTTTGGCCGAAGTTGTGGATAAGTGCTAGGCTATTCGGGATCAAATTTTCCTCATTGGAGGTGCCTTCCATGCCTTTTATAAGGCTGTCTTGAGAAGGCATTGAGACAACACTGACATACGAGCTTCTGCGCATCCTTTTGAGCTTCCGACTGCTCCAGGCTTCTGCTACGACTCTGCTATAAAGCTACTACGCCCGACGACTATTTTGAGGACTTTCGATCATAGCCGGTAGATAAAAAATGACACATGAACTTTCCCACGCTTGATCCTACGTGTCGGTAACAAGTTCTATTTGTGTACTTATTTACTATAAAAGGACAAGTGCAGTGTGTTGCACTTGTTCTAATTTTCATGTACTTGATTATCTCTTCTGGAGGTACTAGAAGAGGTTTTTAGTGGATTACCCATTGATAGGTCCATGGGGTATGGGTCTTGAAGTAGGAGTTACCGAAGGCTCTGAACCAAGTAAAACTGCTTGTGTTCTCTGGTGTTTGTCTATTTTCTTATTCTTTTCTGCTACGTACTTGTAATTTTAAAAATTGACAAAATGAGTTTTTTTAAAAAACCACGTGATTCACCTCCCTTTCACGTGCGATAGATCCAACACTCTTGTTGGTGCAGAAAGCACCAGACAATTAAACCTAAATTTTAATTATATTAAATGGTTCAAAGTTAAGCTGTCTTGTTGTCTAACAAGCTAAACTGAGTGTACAGAAAGTCCTAAGTGATCTTACGCAAAGGAAAGTCCTAGTTGAGGCTAGGCAGGTGGAAAGTCCTAATTGCGGTTAGGCAACGAAGTCCTGGTCCAGGGGACAGGGTGAAGCCTTGGTGGGTCGAGTACTTTGGGCGAAATCCTGGAGTCGGGGACTTTAGGTGAAAATCCTGATAGATCGAATAGTGTGATAGAGGGGGGGGGGGTGAATATCGCGTCTTTTTTAAACTTTTCTTTAGTCTTTTAAATACAGAGTCGTGCACAGCGGAAAGTAAAAGAATAGACAAGTATGTTTTACTTCGTTCGGAGCCTAGCTCGACTCCAACTCGAAGGTCCGCGATCCTTGATCACACCGATGCGCAATCCACTATAACCCTTCTTTCCGATATCCTCGGAAAGAAGCAGATCGTACAAATGAGCAGAGTAAGATAGTAACAGCCTACTATCTTACTTGAATTAAGTACAATGCAAGTTAAACAAATATACCGATTGCTTAGATAGAAGATGTAGCTTGATCGACACTTCTTGGATGGTACAACAACTTGCTTGATGGATGTGTAGAAGAGTAGTAGCACGAATAACTTTTTCACAGAGATGATATCAGAACCCGTTGCCCAGCCACGGACCTGGAGCTTCACTTTTATAAGAATCGTCAACGTTCGGTCGACCGATCCTTGGGTTCGGTAGATTGAACCCCGCTCCCTTCCTTCCTGGCTGGAGTCTGACGCTGGCTCGATCTTTCTCATTAATTGCTCATTAAGGGTTCGGTCGACCGATCCCATTTTTCGATCGACCGAACAGTTTCCTTCCCTGTTCGTCGAAATCTGCTGAGATCTTCATTTAATGCTCTATTAATACTGATTGGATCGGTCGGCCGATCCCTGGTTCGGTTGACCGATCAAGCTTCAATCGGATTGTGCTTCGCTTTGGTCTGAACTGATCTCTAGTCTGAGTCAAGCTGGTTTGGTTGACCAATCCTCCTGTTCGATCAACTGATCAGGCCGAATATGCAAAACAGAGTTAAACAGTATTCCTGCAAAACAAAGGTTAGCACAGTAATATAATGCATGAGTAATATAGACAGTAGAACTGTCTTGATCTCAACTTGGAAACCTTCCTGATTTCTTCAGTTGGATCAGCAACCTAAGGTTGTTCCCTTTAGGAACCCAACCTCACTATCGCTCCTCCATTTGCATACCTCAACTTACCTGCCAAACATGGGTCCTCCAGACCTGTTTGGACTTTTTCCAGCTCAGTGTCTGATCGCCCGATCCACTAAGACTTTTCCTGCAATACTACATTAGCCAACAACAATAATAGTAATACAGAATACAATAGTAAACCTAAACCTAGATTTACCGAGATCCGCTGGTCCGGTCGACCGCGTGACCTTGCTTGGAGTTCACTCCTCCAAGACTTCTCGTTACCTAAGGTTACCACCCCCTAGGGTTTTCTCAACCTGGCTTCACTCACCAGGACCTAAGGTTACCACCCCCTAGGATTTTCTCCACTTGGCTTCACTCACCAAGACTCAGTATTCGGCTACCCAGGGATCAAGTCCTCCAGACCTATCCACCTGGCTTCCATGACATACCGAGATTTCCCTTACCTAGCCTACAACTAGGACTCAGTATTCGGCTACCCAGGGATCAAGTCCTCCAGACCTATCCACCTGGCTTCCACGATATACCGAGATTTTTTCCCTTGTCTAGCCTACAACTAGGACTTCCCTTGATCAAGTTCCATACGTAAACATACTTAAGCATACTTAAACATATTTGTCTGACATTAAAACCTTGGAGGTCGATTGCACCAACAAATCTTGGTGGTCGCGGACCAGGTGGAAGTCTGGATGGATCGTGGAGCAGAATTTCAACATGAAATCCTGAAGTCTCGGATGTTGAGCAAAAGTTCAAATGGTCTGAAGGACCGATATGACAAAAGGTAATTTCTCTTGAGAGGAGTAGGTGATGACGCATCCTCGAAGAGGAAACAGTAGGCATCAATTCGACCTAGGATTTCCAAAAAAATCTGAAAGTAGGAACCGGACAGTCTGGAGACTGTTAAAAGTTAAATTCCATATTATCTGCTATTATTCTAACTCTATTTTATAAGATGACTAACATTTTTGTAGGGTCATATTTTGCCCTGTTCGGTCGACCGAACGTCCGAATTGGTTGATCGAACCCCCAAGCAAAAAGATTAGATTTCCAGCGAATTGATCGGGTTCGACCAAGGGATTGGTTGATCGAACCTTGGGTTCAATCGACCCAACCATGGATAGGAACTGACTAGATCGGAGTGGGTTGATTGGACCAGATAAGCCAGCGAGGAAAGCAGGATCGGTCGATCGAACAACGGGATCGGTCGATCGAACGAAGGCTCTGACCGAAGCAGCAGAATCTGGATGGGAAGCTGGGTAGGTTCAGAAGGTTTGGTCGACCGAACACCTGGATCGGTCGACAGATTAGTGTCGAGTCAAAGAGTGATCCCGAGATCAGTGGATCTAGATCATGTTTGACTCGGCTATAAAAGGGGGCCTCGACCAGCACTTCTGAACATCTGAATCTGAACAACTTTTACTCCCTTGTGTGTCGCTCTGAGACGATCCACCAACGTCCAAACACTGCTCTAACAATCGACTAACTGTTGATATTCTTTATTATCGGTAAATCTTGTTGTTAATTTCAATACTTATACTTGTCATCTTTGTAAAAGATTTCTCGAACTTATAGTGATTACCCAACGAAAGTGATCAACGATCGCAAGCCTTGGAGTAGAAGTCGTCACAGGCTCCGAACCAAGTAACCAAAAGTGTTAGCGCTTGTTTCATCTATTTACTTATTTCCACTGCATTTATCTCCGGTTGTTTCCCGAAAAGTGAAAAAGCCATGAGTGTTATTCACCCCCCCCTCTAGCACGCATCGATCCTATAATTGGCATCAGAGCGGGGCCGCTACGAATCGATGAAACCACCATTCAAGCAAATGTTTCGTGGTATTAGTTTTTATATTTTTTGGAGTCGATCGGAATTGATACAGTTACCTCTTTCTGATCAATTTTCTCGTAATCGAGTTTTCTTCTTTTTTGAAGCTGGTGCAACACCACTCGAGTTCTTTTATTTGTTTAATATTTTATTCCTCACTACTAAGCCAAGACCTAGTCTTGGGACAAGTTTTTATTTTTGTTGTGCAAGAGCTCTTTTCAATGGCCCACAAAGAAGGTTATAGCACTGCACACCCTCCATTGTTCTTTGGCGAAGACTTCGGCTACTGGAAGGGTCGAATGCAGTACTACCTCAAGACTCAAGTAGGGATATGGATGATAATCCAAACCGGCTTCGCGCTTCCACTCAACAATGCTGGAAAACCAATATCATGCGAGAACTGGGACACAAATCTGATGAAGAATATCGAGGTCGACACCAAAGCAACATGTACTCTACAATATGGACTAACCAAAGAAGAGCTGAACCGAGTCGATCCATTTTCAAGCGCCAAAGACCTATGGGAAAAGCTAATCGAGCTACACAAGGGCACTTCCGACACTAAAGTAAGTAAACGAAACTTAATTCTTAATAAATTATACAATATAAAAATGCAAGATGGTGAATCGGCAAACCAACTTCACACTCAGATTCAAGACCCGCTCAACGGCCTCCACGCAATCAATCAGAAGGTGGAAAACCGCGATGTTATCAAGTACACGTTAAATGCCTTTCCGAGCAATACCTTATGGGCATCCATATTAGATGCTTACAGAGTTTCCAAGGATCTTTCCTTAATTAGGCTAGATGAATTATTTTTAGAATTTGAATTACATGAACAAACTAATGCACTGCCAGTTGAGAAAAGTATTGCGTTGATTACAGGTACAAATAAGACGAAGGAAACTAGAAAGAAGTACCAGATTGAACTTGAGCCCGAAGACAAACTAGACTTGGAAGAAGATGATGAAATTACCGCTGAACTTGTAAATCTAGTTCAGAAACTGTACAAGAAGAAGAAAGGATTCACCAAAAAGGAGATCAAGAAGGTGATCCAGTCAAAGACAACGCAACCAAGTCCAGAGGCCAAGTCTGAAGTCACCTGTTATGGCTGTAACAAAAGAGGACATATCAAGGCCAACTGTCCATACCATAAGGAAATGAAGAAGCAACTAAAGAAGAAGGCACTGCAGGCAATGTGGGATGAATCTTCATCAGAAGATTCTGATGAAGATCTTGAACAAACAAGCTTCCTCGTACTTTTGGCCCGAGAACAAGTCATCGAGTCCGAAACCAAGAGTGAATCAGAAATCGGGTCCGAAAGAAGCCATCGATCTGTATCCGTTTCTGAAGGGCCTAACCACGCTGTAAGTTCTTCTCAAGTAGATAAGTTACATAACCTAGTAAATTATCTCATGTGTAAGCTAGCCAAATCCAATGTTCGGGTCAAGTCACTCCAAAAGGAGGTAACAACCTTTAAGGAAGCGACTAACCCAAGCTCCTTGACTGAATCTGTTCATACTGGAACTTCAACTCAAGTCTAACAACTTGAGAAAAAAAAATTCTGACTGAAAAGTTAAGTCAAGGAACTAAATGAAATATTGGAACGGTTCACCTTGGGTTCCAAGAATCTTGATCTGATTCTTGGAAAATAAAGAGTTGTATACAATCGATCTAGACTTGGATATAAGGCTAAATACAAATTTAAATCTTATTTATCTCTTGTTAATTAAACAAATAAAAGAATAGTCCAAGCATGGGTCCCTAAGTCTAACTTGATTAATCAAGTTAGACTTGGTCAATATTGGATCCCCAAGGATCAAATCCATTACCTTGATAGACCTATCGAGGTTATGATCCCCGGGAAGCTAATAGAAAGACCATCACCATTATTAGATAGACTTACTTGATGTTTGCTTTACTGCTTTCGTTATACATGCTTAGACAAGGGTAGATAAGGACTCAGGCTTGATTCATACTTGACTAGTTAGACCTAAGATTTTCAGAAAGAAAAGCAAATATTTAATTTCTTTAAGAAGTTTTGTCTAGAAGTAGTTGTTGCTCCAATATCTAAGAATGTCTAGTGTCTCATCACAACCTGAAAGTCAATTATTGAAATAAATATTTATTTAACTAATTGTTAAACCTTAGTCTAACTCAAATGTAAATCAATTCTTTAGACTTTTATCTAATCTGAAGATAAAATGAATCATCTCACAAAACTTATAAGATTCCTTGATTGACAATCTAGAAAAGGGTGAGATGGACTTAGATAAAAAATTAGGTAAATTAACTTAAATCTAATCAATTAACCTAAATCTAACCAATTAACTTAAATTAACTTAAATCTAATCAATTAACCCAAATCTAACCAATTAACTTAAATTAACTTAATTAAATATAATCAATTAACCCAAATCTAACCAATTAACTTAAATCTAATCAATTAACCCAAATCTAACCAATTAACTTAAATTAACTCAATTCTAATAAATTAACTCAAATCTAATCAATTAACTTAAATTAACTCAAATCTAATCAATTAACTCAAATCTAATCAATTAACTTAAATTAACTTAAATCTAATCAATTAACTTAAATTAACTCAAATCTAATCAATTAACTTAAATTAACTTAAATCTAATCAATTAACTTAAATTAACTCAAATCTAATCAATTAACTTAAATCTAATCAATTAATTTAAATTAACTCAAACCTAATCAATTAACTTAAATTAACCCAAATCTAATCAATTAACTTAAATTAACTCAAATCTAATAAATTAACTCAAATCTAATCAATTAACTTAAAATTAACTCAAATCTAATCAATTAACTTAAATTAACTTAAATCTAACCAATTAACGACAGTTAAACTCAATCAACCATCTCACAATCACCCATAGGTATAACATGATTGACAACCTAGATTGGGTGAGATGAAAAATAAGGGATTGAACTCAATCAATCTATCTTATAATCCGTTTAAATTGGATCCAAATCAAATACCTTATGTGCAAGTATATAACGATTTGGACCAATGGATGTTGGATAGTGGATACTCCAGACACATCACTGGAGACCGATTGAAGTTCATCAAGCTAAAACTCAAAAACCTAGGGTTAGTTGCGTTCGACAATGACGAAAAACTTAAGGTAATCGGAATAGGTAATATCAAACTAAATTCTGATTTTATTATTTGAAAATTCCTATTAGTTAATAAATTCAATTTTAACTTAGCATTAGTCAACTGTGTGACTCTGGTTACCTAGTAATCTTTTCTAACCTTTAATGTTTAATCAAAAACATTAAAAATCCTCAAATTACACTTAAGGAAATCAGGAAAAATAACATTTATACAATTAACCTACCAACCTCCTCACTCAAGTGTCTCTTGACACAAATAGAGGAAACCAAATTATGGCACAGAAGGCTGGGTCACACTCACATTAGACTCATTTCAAAAATGAGTCAAAATGACTTAGTTAGAGATCTACTTAGATTAAAAAATTTAGAAAATATAGTTTGTAATGCATGTCAACAAGGTAAACAAACTAAGTCAACTCACAAACCAACAAACCTAAATGAACCAACTCAATACTTGAGCTCCTACACTTAGACCTATTTGATTCACACGGAGCCAAGTCACTAAGGAGAAACCAATACTGCTTAGTTATAATTGACGATTACTCAAGATTTACCTGGGTAAAATTTCTAAAAACTAAGGATGAAATCTTTGAAATCTTTAATAATTTTTGCAAATTAATAGAAAATAAAAAAGATACAAAATTAAAAGAATAAGAAGTGATCATGAGAGGAATTCAAAAATTATAGGTTTACCGAATTTTGTCAAACTAATGGATATAATCATGAATTCTTATGTCCTAGAACTCCCCAACAAAATAGTTTAGTAGAACATAGAAATAGAACATTACAAGAAATTGCTAGAACCATGTTAAATGAATATAACCTAAGTAATCAATTTTAGACTAAAGCAATAAACACAGCATGTTATATTCAAAATAGAATATTAATTAATAAATTTTATAATAAAAATATAATACAATAAAATATCTAATCCAAATTATCTAAAAAAATTTATATGTAAAGTATACATATTAAATACTAGGGACTATTTAGGTAAATTTACATCTAAATCTTCAACTGGCATCTTCTTAGGATATTCAACAACCAGTAGGGCTTATAAAGTTTATAATAAAAATACCCTAAAAGTTGAAGAAATAACCAATATAATTTTTGATAAAAAAATAACCTACCTGACTTAATCAAAGAAAATAATCAAATTATAAGAAATACAGAAGATGATGAAATTAGACTTGAACTAAGTGAATCACAAGAACTAATTGTTGACCCCAACATAAGACCTTCTAGAATAAGTTCTGATCCTGTCTGAGATCGGCGAGACGGATAGCTGGGGTTAGAGCTGTTAAACGGGCCAACCCATGGTGGGGCGGGTCGGCCCGTGGCGGGCCAACCATTTGGCGGGGCTAGGTGGGCCGACCCGTCAACTTGGCGGGTTGACAAATTTCCAACCAAACCCAATCTAAGGCGGGTTGCGGGTTGCGAGTTTGGCGGGCCAACCCACGGGCCTATCAATTTTTTTTAAAAAAATAAAAAATATTTTATATTTCAACGTTTTACTTCGAAAATGTTTCATCAACCAAATGTATCCATAAACATGTATTTTAAATATAAATGAACACAAACGAGTAGTTATGTGGGATGAATAGTACTATTTTTATTTCACAATTATAACAAAAAAAGATAATAAATTGACAAAAAACTTAACTTACATATGTTTCTCAACCCGTGGGCCGATCCAAGCCCATCGCGGGCTGATCCCCGTGGGTCGCGGGCCGATCCCCGCGGGTCGCAGGCCTAGGCGGGTCGGCCCATGGCGGGCTTGGGTTGATAAATTCCAACCCAACCCGCTTAAATTGTTTGGCGGGGCGGGCCAACCAGACGGGCCCAACCCAAATTGACGACTCTAGCTGGGGTGATGCCTGATGACAACCCTAGGGAAGATGACCAGCGAGAGGTCCAACGCAGCAAAGTGCTCCTTTGGTGAATAGGACGTGACAACCTCAGTGGATGAATCTCCACAGATCTGAGAAAACCAAAGCAGATCTGAAGAGGAGCCCGAGGAGGAGGATGATGAGGCATAAATCGCAGATCCAAAACTCCGGTGAATAGGATGTGACAACCTTAGTGGATGAATCTCCACAGATCTGAGAAAACCAAAGCAGATCTGAAGAGGAGCCCGAGGAGGAGGATGATGAGGCATAAATCGCAGATCCAAAACTCCGGTGAATAGGACGTGACAACCTCAGTGGATGAATCTCTACAGATCTGAGAAAACCAAAGCAGATCTGAAGAGGAGCCCGAGGAGGAGAAGGATGAGGCATAAATCGCTGATCCAAAACTCCGGTGAATAGCTCTACCTTCCTGCACACCGATCGACCAACCAACAAAGCGTTAGTGACCTAAGACCGGGGTGGGAATCCCTGGCCAGGCCCTCCGACGCTCAAGTTAGTTTTCCGGTGAGAATAAAGAGAGAAGACAATGAACAACCAGAAATTCCGTTAGGGTTTGAGTTGTGTAGGAATGATTATATACCTGGCCAGTGGAGAGGATTCGTCTTTTTATACCACCTCACTTGACCTCCACAGTCATGAGGTGGACCCTGGTTTGTTGGAGTTGGTTATGAGATGACATAAGCACCACTTGTGAAAATAGTTTAAGGAATCTTTATCGTACCCCAGATGTACCTTCTTTGTCGTTTAGCAAACCTGTATAAGCTTCTAGAAGACATTTCCCGCCAAATTAGTTAAGCGCTCGTATAATCACAAAGTATTTCCATATGATTTATGTTCCAGAGTTTATGAGAAGTTAAACGGTGCAAGACTCGGTCGGTCTCTTTCGCTCGGTCGGTCTCCACCTACTGAGCATACTGTGCCTTGTCTGCTGGGGGGCTAAATGCTTCTTCTGCTCGACCGGTTGTTCCTGCTCAGCATGTCCCGGCCGGTCGAACCTAGATACTCGGTCGGTCTTCACTTGTCGAGCATACTGTGCCTTGTCTGCTGTGGGGGTAAATGCTTCTTCTACTTGACCGGTTATTCCTGCTCGGTCTGTCTCGGCTTGCCGAACCTAAACGCTCGATCGGCCTCTTTCGCTCGGTCGGTCTCTACCCGCTGCGCTTATACGAGCATTGTTGCTTGACTCGTTTTCCTTCCTCCTTTACTAGAAAATGGATCCATTCTTCATAACCCGTATCACTAGCCCTCCCTCCAAGTCTAGTCGAAGGAGGTGTAGCCGACTGACTAGACCTAAGTCTATTTTTGTTTCTTTGCCTATCTTTGGTCATGGATCTGCCATGGCCATTGCAGTAGTCTCGTGACCTTTTCTATAGTAGTACTCGTGACTCCTAATACATCAATCCCGTGACCCCCCAGTATAGTGATCTCGTGACTCTTTTGGCCAGTTAAATAGGGTTGTGATCCTCCCTTCCTTCTTCACTTGCCTTAGTTCTTCTCCATCTTATTCCCCTTCCCCTACTGAGAGTATGGATTTAGACCCCCCCCTCTCTAGGAGCAATTCCTGTTGGAAAAGGTAAAATTTATAGATGAATCCGCTCAAGCTTTAGATCTAGCTAACTCTCGGGCACGAGAGCTGGAGGTACTTCTGTTTGTCACCCAGTTTCAAGCACAGTCGGAAACGGCCTTGAGGAATAAAGTTTATCGAGATCTAGAACTTCAGGCCAAAGAGCTGACTGCTTTGAAGACTCAACAGGCTTCAGAGGTATCCATGTTAACCAGGGAGGTTCACGTAACTAGCCTGTTGGCGTCGTAACAGCAGCAAGACCTAGGTCGTCTATAGGCTAAGGTGGACTCTCTAGAAGCAGAGCTCAAAAGGTTCAAGCAGGAAGTGGATTGTTCCGTCATATGTCTGAGGGGGCGTGAACAAGTTTGCACCCCTTTGTCCATGAGACCACTCTTCTTCCTACTTTCTCCTGGGCATAAAAGAAAGCACTGGCTTTTCTAAATGGGGAGGGGGCAGTTCAGTTGGATGACAGACTTTTCATCCTACTCTCATACTAGGCAAAATATTCCCACTTCTCAAACCTGGTCGGGTTTAACTTTAGTGGGGTTGAGGTTTTCTAAGAAGTCTGAGAGCCTATGTTTATAATTTATACTGGCATTCCAAGGTTTAATGTTTTGAGAAGAAAATGTAACGCTATGTAATTAATCATGTCCAAAATGTGAAACCGAACGGTTTATTGTATAAGACTAGATGATTTTCTTGGGTTTTTCTGGTTTATAAGAATAAACGGGCTTCCTTATTTATTCAAACACTCCACTTTCACTCATTCCTTCATTTATCATACATAGGAAATTGAATATCTTCTTCAATATTTTCCTTTTTTCTGACTGGTTCCCCAACAAGGAGATAGCATCAGTAGCACGATATGTAATGGTATCGATGCGAATATGACTTGTTCGGTTATATCCATTATAAATGCTCTTGTACGGGCTCGTGACACGTGTTCTCCAATATGTTGGTGCGGTTAGCACTAACGATTTAACCCAGGTTTTGATGAATGACAAATAGGTTAAGTTAGGTTTATTGTTGATCTAACACTCTGATCGAGTGTGCAGGATAAGTCCAGACAGGTTGACGGGCTGACCGGATGTCTGGCACGAAGCCCAGCTAGGTCGACGGGCTGACCGGATAGCTGGTACGAAGTCCAAGCGGGTCGACGGGCTGACCGGACGCTTAGGCACGAAGCCCAGCTAGGTCAACGGGCTGACCGGATAGCTGGCACGAAGTCCAGACGGGTCGACGGGCTGACCGGACGTCTGGCAAGTAAGTAAGGTAAGTCACTGGAGGGGAGTGACTGCGAGGACGCGTTCCCAGGAAGGGAACATTAGGCGTCAATCCGGCTTAGATCCATTTCGGATATCTAAGTCGAGATCGTGACTAGATTCCGGTCTCGGAAAGACGGAATCTAAGTCATACTTTTTCTGTTAATTCATACTTTATAAATTGTGCTAACAATCTGTGTTGCAGGATATATTTTGCCTCGGACTAACCTTGTTTTGCAGGAGAAGGAATCTCTTGAAAAAGGTGGTCCGGGCGCCCGGGGGTCCAGGCGCCCGGAGGCAACTTTTATCCTCTGCGTCGCCTCGCCACGTGGAGCATCCTGACTGGACTTGCCACGTCGCACCAGGGCTCCCGGAAGTGATCCAGGAGCCCGGAGCAGCATATAAAAGAAGCCCCAGGGGTGGAGCTTCGATATAATCTCATAATTCCCAGATTGCTTTGCTGCTCTGTGCTCCAGCGATGCTAACAAAGCTCCGACAACGCGCCCTTGCTCTTTAAGCTTTCTTTTCTGTCGGTATAGCTTTGTGTTTTGTTTCATTAGCATTTCTTGCACTCTTTTTGTATTCACATTCGAATTGCTAGTGATTGCCCAACGAAAGTGGTCAAGGACCACGAGCCTTCGAGTAGGAGTCGTCACAGGCTCCGAATGAAGTAAAATCAATTGTGTTCATTTACTTTTCCGGTGCGTACTTTTACACTCGAGTTTTCGAATCGATATTCACCCCCCCTATCGAACGATCACGGTCCTACAAGTGGTATCAGAGCAGGTACCGCTCTGATTTGGTGCAACCACCAATCAGACAGGGGGTGAAAAATTAATTTTTTTTCGGTTTTCAGTTTTACGTTTAATTTCAAACTAGTATTTTTACCTGTCTTGAATTTTTTTTCGTTGCAATTAAATCTAAATTGGTGCAACACCAATTTAGATACTTCTATTATTTTTTCTTCTTCCGCACTACTAATCCAAGACCAAGTCTTGGGATTTTTGTTTTTCTTTTCTTTCTTTGCAAGAAAAATGTCTCCAAGAAGGATGAACCAAGTACGACCTCCACTCTTCAACGGGGACGATTTTCCATACTGGAAGAAGCGCATGGAGGTTTATCTCAAAACAGACTTCGACCAGTGGATGAGCGTTACAAGACCCTATAAAATTCCAGCGGACAACTCCGGGAATATACTGGATCCTGAAGACTGGATAGCAGATTTGAAGTAAAAGGCGTCAACAGAAAATAAAGCGATCAACACTCTACAGTGCGGATTAACAAGAGAAGAACTAAACAGAGTCGGTCCACACAAAAATGCTAAAGAGCTGTGGGACAAATTGATCGAGCTGCACGAGGGAACGAGCGACGCCAAGGTAACAAAACGAGACCTGCTTTTAAATAAAATTCTTAATATAAAAATGCAGGAAGGTGAAACGGCGAATCAGCTCCACGCGAGGATCAAAGACATCCTCAACGGGCTTCATGCGATAGGCCACTAGATGGAAAATAGAGACTTAATAAGGTACGCATTAAATGCTTTTCCACGTAATAGTTTGTGGGCATCAATCGTAGATGCCTACAAAATTTCTAAAAATCTCTCTAAGTTAAAATTAGACGAGCTTTTCTGTGAATTAGAATTACATGAACAAACTAATGCTGGAGCCGAGAAAGGTATAGCTTTATTTGCTGGTTCCTCCAAAGAAAAGAAGAGCAAGCCTGAATATGAAGAAGATTCCGACCAAGACTCCGAAGACGAAGAACACCTGGTGAACTTGGTAAGAAAAATGTTCACCAGGAGAAAAAGGAGCTTCAGCAAAAAGGACCTTCAAAAGATCAGTTCTCCCTCAGAACAAAAGAACGTGACTTGCTTCGGCTGCAATAAAAAGGGACACTACAAGAACGAATGCCCAAAACTGAAGTTCGACAAATATGCTAGAAAAATTTACAACAAGATCAAAAAATCTTGACTTAATCCTGAACAATCAAAAAGCATGTTATAATAAAACCGGACTCGGATACAAGTCGAACTCAAATAAAACTTTTAAGTCATTAATAACTCAATACAAATCAACTAATCAAGCTTGGGTACCAAAAGCGTGTCTGACCACGCAAGTAGGACTTAATCAATATTATATACCTAAAGAAAAAGTATATTATATAAACTCGATTAAACCAAATAAACCAAAATCGAAAAATTCAAAATTTAAAACTCAACAAAATATAAACTATCACCAAGTTAATTATAACTATAAAAGAAACAGACACAAACCTAAAACGAAAATTTAAATTAAAGGTCAATAATTCAGGGGGAGGCTCCAGAATAGCTGACACCTCCAAAATTAACTAACCCGGCAGGGTAATTAGGATTAGTTAAAAAGAGACCAAGTTTAACTTGAATCATGGTACTGGTGAAGTTTTTGGATGATAGTACGTTAGAGAAGCTTGGGCATCGCATGTCTAGAAAGATATGGTATCGATCTGGTGCATTTGGCCAAGTGGAACTGACCGAAGCTACCCTTAAATGAATCCTAACCAGTTAGACCAAGATTTAGTACTAAGCTCCGTGGATAGGACTATTCGAAAAACCTCGAAAGGTTGGTTACTACTAATGACGTCCATGTGACTCACCAAGCTTAGAAGTTTATCCGAAGATTGCCTATTTGTGGAGACCAAAGCTAAATCTGAATCTAACACAAGTTAAACCAAAACTCCATAATTAAAAATCCAATTTTATCTCACAAAATCATAGGATTCCCTGATTGATAATATAGATCGAGTGAGATGAACAAGGCTTAAATTTGTTTAATTAAAAATTAATTTCAAAATTTTAATTTCAAACTTAAAAATTAATTTCAAAATTTTAATTTTAAACTTAAAAATTAATTTCAAAATTTTAATTTTAAACTTAAAAATTAATTTCAAATTAATTTCAAAATTTTAATTTTAAACTTAATTTCAAAATTTTAATTTTAAACTTAAAAATTAATTTCAAAATTTTAATTTTAAACTTAATCTCAAAATTTTAATTTTAAAATTAAAAATTAATTTTAATTTTAAACTTAAAAATTAATTTCAAAATTTTAATTTTAAAATCTTAATTTTAAACTTAAAAATTAATTTCAAAATTTTAATTTTAAACTTAAAAATTAATTTCATAATTTTAATTTTAAAACTTAAAAATTAATTTCAAAATTTTAATTTTAAACTTAAAAATTAATTTCAAAATTTTAATTTTAAAACTTAAAAATTAATTTCAAAATTTTAATTTTAAAATCTTAATTTTAAACTTAAAAATTAATTTCAAAATTTTAATTTTAAACTTAAACATTAATTTCAAAATTTTAATTTTAAAACTTTAAAATTAATTTCAAAATTTTAATTTTAATTTTAACTTAAAAATTAATTTCAAAATTTTAATTTTAAACTTAAAAATTAATTTCAAAATTTTAATTTTAAACTTAAAAATTAATTTTAAACTTAAAAATTAATTTCAAAATTTTAATTTTAAAACTTAAAAATTAATTTCAAAATTTTAATTTTAAAAATTAATTTCAAAATTTTAATTTTAAAAATTAAAAATTAATTTCAAAATTTTAATTTTAAAATCTTAATTTTAAACTTAAAAATTAATTTCAAAATTTTAATTTTAAACTTAAAAATTAATTTCAAAATTTTGATTTTAAACTTAAAAATTAATTTCAAAATTTTAATTTTAAACTTAAAAATTAATTTCAAAATTTTAATTTTAAACTTAATTTCAAAATTTTAATTTTAAACTTAAAAATTAATTTCAAAATTTTAATTTTAAACTTAAAAATTAATTTCAAAATTTTAATTTCAAACTTAAAAATTAATTTCAAAATTTTAATTTTAAACTTAACAATTAATTTCAAAATTTTAATTTTAAACTTAAAAAATTTCAAAATTTTAATTTCAAACTTAAAAATTAATTTCAAAATTTAAATTTAAAATTGAATCTCAAAATTTTAATCTTAATCTTAAAAATTAATTTTAAACCTAATCTCTAAATCTTAAATGTAAAAAAAAAAAAAAAAAAAAAACAGTAGGCACCCCTGGTATTCACTTCCGGGGCGCCCGGGAGGGAATCCGGGCGCCCCACCTAAAATCAACTCCGTGCGCCCGGAATGGCTCCAGGCGCCCGGAGCTCCCTATAAATAAGGGGCAGCGGGCGCCCCCAACTCTCGCCCCACAAAATCTTCACTTTTGCCAAGGTTCACTCCGAACCTCAGTGCGAGAGTATTTTAAATCAAAATTTTCTTGCGGTGAAGACGCTGCTGCTATTCAACCGAGATCGTCAGATCTATATTTGTCGATGGCTCCTCGGTAAATCTTCTTCCCCTATTTGAAAATTTATTAGAATTTGTCTTCTCACCTTTTTTTCTTAGAATATCTTTTTTATATACAGTAGGAAACGAACAAATACTGGTGCTGGACCCTCTAATGCTAGCACTGACCCTAGGTTTCCCACAGATGAACTAAGGCTTAAGTTTGAGTCAACCATTTATAAGGCCATTAGGACTAAATGTATAAATAGATCATTCTTTCTAGGTTCGTGTGCCTCCGTTATAGAGGTTATAAACCACTATAACTTAAAGAACCTTGTCGAATGTACCAGTCTAGTAAAGATAAGTCTGTGTGCTGAATTTTGCAATAACCTAGTGAAAGTAGACGATCTCACCTATACCACTAGGGCAGCGGGTACTGATATCACGTTTTCCCCTACGACTATCCGAGAGTTTTTAGAGTTACGTCCATCTATTTGCCCTTTCTTGTGCTATCCTCCCAGGGATCTACCATTCGGAGATCCCTACTCACATATTACTCTCGATACGATTTATTCGTATTTTTTTTTGGGGGAGAGCGAGATCCCACTGTGACCCAGTTTAGGTCTGTAGAACTCCGAGTCCAGGACTACGCTCTTTATAGGGTCTTAGTCTGTTGCATTTTACCACTGACTACTCAGGACATCGCTGTGATGCGCCCATTCCATTCATTTTTACTCTATGCCCTGAGTCATCGGTTAGATATTGACATCAGCCTACATATCTTCTCCACCATTATCTACTCGGCTGGATACGTGACTGATAGACGAGTCCACATGCCGTTCTGTCACATTCTGACAGCATATATGTCCTCGTTGCACATTGATGTCACTAGAGGAGACATTGCCTATATGACCGAGTTCGATGTTATAGCAGCTAGGAACTTCTCCTTAGCGGGTATCCACGTAGATAGGGATGACGGGACTATGTCTTGGCGGAGGGGGGCACAACACCAGCCCGATCCAGACGCAGAGGGGGACGAGTTCATGCTTGCACTGTTTCCAGAGGAAGCCGCACCGGCTCCACCACCGCCCCCAGCTCGAGCACCACGTCACGCTCCCTGCACTTTAGCCGACCGTATGACCGGACTAGAGAGAGCTATGGCGAGTTTCCAGCAGGAGAACTCTGATTTTCATCAGGACATACGGGGAGAGGTTGCTGAGTTACGAGCTGCCGGGGAGACCCGACACACTGAGCTGATGGCGCTTCTCCGATCCTTGGGATCTGGACCACCCCCTTCATCATCTCAGTAGCTCTAGTTATGACTCATTTCTGTAGCTACACTACCTGTAAAATACTTTGGATCTATCTAGTGATATTTCAGACTTGCATTGATTATGTTCTATCTTGATAGCCTAGGAATTTTGAATTTCAGAAATATTTTCAAAGATGATTGTTTTTAACTCATAGGTTCAAACATGTGTCAGTTTTTAAAACCTTCCTATTTTTAGATTTTTAAATAAAATTTTAGCCTTAGACTAGTTCAAAATCCTTAGAGAACATGCACCCATAGGACTAGTTTTGAGCATCTCACCAAAACCCGAGGCTTACCTTGCTTGTGTTTGCCAAACAATAGAAAGGGGTGAGATGCATAGGTCACTTGCCTAAGACTTAAGATGCTTATTTCAGTGCATCGACATAAGTCTGGGCGTTAAAAACAAAATATATATTAATCAAGTTAAGATTGACCTTAACTTGACTAACCAAGGGAAAGCTGCTATCTTTTGATAAGTCAGTCGGTAACTAAATGGTTAGACATTTGATTTGATGTCAGGTCCAGGGGGAGGAATCGATTAAAATTTTTCGATTTTTCAAAACATTTTTTTAATTTCTTAAACCTATTTTTGAAAACTAAGTTATTGAATTTCAAAATTAGATTTAACATAGTTTTGAAAATTGAATTTAAAAATCTAGTTCTGAGAATTTGTCTTTACTTAATTCTACAAAAATTAATTTTTGTAAACTAAACGTAAGTTTATAAACTAAGTCTTTTAAATTTTTTTTTAATTTTTTACAAACTTAGTATTGAAAATTAGACTTCAATCAATCTTGAAATATATTTTAAAACTTAGCTTTGAAATCTTGCTTATGTTTGAAAAGAGTTGAAACCTGTTTTAAAATTTTTTCTTGAAATTTAGAACTTATTCTTAAACCTTAACCTTAGAAGCTATACTTGAAAAATTAGCTATTTTTCACAAAACTTAGCCTTTAAATCTAATTTTTTTTATATACACCTATTTTTAAAAACTAGCTTTAGCAAAATCAAGTCTTTTATGTTCTTAAGTCTTGAAAGTTGAATCCTTTACCAACTCAGTTTTAGAAAATCAATTTTACCTAGTTTTGAAAAATAGATCTTTTAAACTTGTCTCAAAACTTAGCTCTTTTACAAAAGATAAATTACTAAATTTAACTCCCCAAGATTAACTTGACATGACTCCTTACTTTGTCTGAAGTCTGTATTTTTTACTTTAAACATGCTTATTTTTTATGAATGCCAAACGGGGAGGGTTAGGTGGGTTAAGTTAGCCAAACCAATTGAAAATATAAACTAACTTAAAAACCTCCACATAATGATGTTATATGTTTTTCTTGCAAATATCTTCACTAACTTAACCAGGTTGTCATTCCATCAAAAAGGGGGAGATTGTTGGTGCGGTTAGCACTAACGATTTAACCCAGGTTTTGATGAATGACAAATAGGTTAAATTAGGTTTATTGTTGATCTAACACTCTGATCGAGTGTGCAAGATAAGTCCAGACAGGTCGACGGGCTGACCGGATGTCTGGCACGAAGCCCAGCTAGGTCGACGGGCTGACCGGATAGCTGGCACGAAGTCCAAGCGGGTCGACGGGCTGACCGGACGCTTAGGCACGAAGCCCAGCTAGGTCAACGGGCTGACCGGATAGCTGGCACGAAGTCCAGACGGGTCGACGGGCTGACCGGACGTCTGTCAGAGGGGAGTGACTGCAAGGACGCGTTCCCAGGAAGGGAACATTAGGCGTCGATCCGGCTTAGATCCATTTCGGATATCTAAGTCGAGATCGTGACTAGATTCCGGTCTCGGAAAGACGGAATCTAAGTCATACTTTTTCTGTTAATTCATACTTTATAAATTGTGCTAACAATCTGTGTTGCAGGATATATTTTGCCTCGGACTAACCTTGTTTTGCAGGAGAAGGAATCTCTGGAAAAAGGTGGTCCGAGCGCCCGGAGGCAACTTTTATCCTCTGCATCGCCTCGCCACGTGGAGCATCATGACTGGACTTGCCACGTCGCACCAGGGCGTCCGGAAGGGATCCAGGCGCCCGGAGCAGCATATAAAAGAAACCCCAGGGGTGGAGCTTCGATATAATCTCAGAATTCCCAGATTGCTTTGCTGCTCTGTGCTCCAGCGATGCTAACAAAGCTCCGACAACGCGCCCTTGCTTTTTAAGCTTTCTTTTCTGTCGGTATAGCTTTGTGTTTTGTTTCATTAGCATTTCTTGCACTCTTTTTGTAATTACATTCGAATTGCTAGTGATTGCCCAACGAATGTGGTCAAGGACCACGGGCCTTCGAGTAGGAGTCGTCACAGGCTCCGAACGAAGTAAAATCAATTGTGTTCATTTACTTTTCCGCTGCGTACTTTTACACTCGAGTTTTCGAATCGATATTCACCCCCCCTCTATCGAACAATCACGGTCCTACACAATATTCTCTGCTGATGCACCCGGGTACATGCTCCGACGTCGTCACCCTATTATCTCTCTCTTCTGACAAATCGACGCCTCCCCTTATGGGCGCACTCCATATCCTACGGTGCTGGTTATTAGTCAATATTCATAGAAACCCTAAACCCTTTATGTTATCGTCCCTTCGTCTTCTTCCTCAAGTTGTTTCGGTGGTGCCACGGTTTAACTCTTTTCCATTCTTTGTCGGTCTCCTTCTTTCGACCCCTTCCTGTCGTCCTCTCCCCAAAAGACCTCAGTAAGTGTTTTCCTTCTTTACTCCTACATTTCTCCATGACTGAAGAATCATTTTCTACTTGGTATGCACAAACTCGCTCTACCATTCGCGAAGCCGATCGGTCTGCTCTCTATTCCCGGTATAAGATTCCCCGGTCTTTTCACATTATCGTCCCTAACTCTGAATCTCATCCCCATCTCCCTTCTAAAAATTGTGTAACTTTCTTTAAAGATCAATTAATAGCTGGTTTGCGCTTTCCCATTCCTCCCTTTTTGGTAGAGATAAGCCAATATTTCAGTATTCCCTTACAACAGTTTGCTCCCAATGCCTTTCGTTACCTTTATGGTTTGTACATGTTCTCCTGCCTCCACAACATCCCTCCTATTCCTCAGAATTTCTTCATGTTTTCCTACCCCAAGAAGTCAGATCCTGGGATTTTCTTGTTTCAATCTAGACCCAAAATGACTTTTTTTTGAAGAAATGCCTTCCTCCATCAAGGCGTGGAAATCGCGTTTCTTTTTCATAGAATTTCCCGAACCCATCCCCTGGTCTTATTCCTGGATATCTTCTTTTCCTAATTTGCCTGATATGAAGGAGTTGCACAAGCTTCCCTCTTTTGCCACTTATTCTAAGAAGCTATTGGGCCATCGGTTATACATTCACAAATGGCTTTACGATGACCTCTTATATTTTTTTGGATTGAGTCCTGTCAAGGTGGAGCTCCGTGGCTCCCTTAGTAAGTTGTTATTCACTTATCTAAGTCTCCTTTTTACTAACTAAGATGTTTTTTGTTAGGTGCAGTGGAGGTCTATTATAACTCCATGATTGAGCAACAGTTAAAGGTGCGAGACGAAGCAATCAAAGCAAAGGAGAAAGAACTTCTTGCTGCTCTGAACCAACCCCCCTCAACAGAGGTTCCTACTAGTGCGGGTCAATCTTCATCCGCAGAGGTTCCCATGGGTACAGAGGGTGCTTCTGGTTCTCAAGCTGTAACCTCGGAGGAGACCCTCAATGATTCCCCTATGATTATAGAAATCCCCTCTCCAGTGTCCTCGAGGAAATCTCCTGAGAGAGTCCCTATTCGAAAGAGGCGTAAATTGACTCTTGCCCTTTCTCCAAAGAGGGCATCTTCCTCCCTTCCTAAGGATTTCCCCCCTATGGGCACTGTCCCTACTTCTCCGGGTCTTCCCCTTTCGTCCCTCTATCTGGCTCTTGCCTCTTCATCTTCCCCAACCCCTTCCACTACTGTCGGTAGCTCTGCATCTATCTTTTTTACGAATTTCCCTGTTCATACCACTTTAACTACTCAAGACTCGACCTGTCTTGTTTTTTATCCCCCTTCAGCTCAAATCCATTTATCCTCTTCTTCCTCCCTTACTTCCACCCTTCCGATAATGCTGGGAGGGTCCCTTAGCACCCTTTGGGAGGAGATGCACCAAGTATATGAGGGAACTTCTCGTTCAGAGGCGGTCACTCGGTTTCCTATTGAAGAAACAAGGGTAACAATACTTTTTTATTTGTATTTATCATGCTTTCAGTGATTTTCTAATGTATTTTAATTGTGCAGCGCTGGTTACATAATTTGTACCTATCCCACTTGTTGGATTCTTCCCTTCGAGAGATAGAGATGTTAAGGGGGCAAACCCCAGGATTATCCTCAATTCAAGCCGCCGAACAGGTAAATAAGATGTCCACCAAGCTTCAAGAGGTTCATTCATCACTTCAGGAGTGATGAATTGTCCTCCAAACTGGCAGAACAAGTGATCGAAATCTCTCTATTATCTTCTCATCTACAGTCTTTGAATGATGGTCATGCTAAAGAGCTAGCTGATCAGTTATTCCAGCTAAATTTGAAAGAGGACGCTTTAAAGGCCGCCCAAAAAGAACTGGCAGATTACAAAGCTAATAAGGATGCTCGGTTCGAGATGCGCCAGAAGGCCTTCTTTAAGTCTCCCGTCTTCCTGGCCCCCATGTCTGATTTCGTCATCAACGGCATTGATTTCATACTTAAGGAGGGGGTGGATCAACTAAAGGACTTGAAGCTAGTGGTCATTGATCCTCCTCCCAGCTTCCCTGATCACAGAAGAATACTGAAGAACCACCCTTCTAACTTCTATCCCAAATTTTTGTAATTCTTGAAGTGTTATATCTCTTACAATGGTCCTATGGTGGTTTTAAAACATGGTCGGGTGTATTTTGCTTCCTTTTTGGTTGGTTTCATTCTCAGGGCAATGTTCCTTTCGCTCGACACTTCTGTTTGTGAACATTGATCGAATAATTGTATGTGTGGATTAGGCATCCGCTCGATCCTTCTATCGAGGCGGGATGGATTTATTTGCCCGGCCCCCCTCCTCTTTTCGTTCGAAAAGACAGGGCAAACCTATAAATTCCTTTCTTCTCGTCCGTTCTATATACCCGGACGAAGTTTTCCCATCTGCTCGAGTTGTCTCACACTCCTCCCAAAATCTCCTGAACTTCCATTTCCCTATCGTGCGAATGTCCATTCCTTCCATACTGATTGGATATCTTGATACACCTTTTTATTGCACTGATCGGATTAACCTTAAGGATTCGCTCGAGCTGACCTCCAGAAGCCTGTCAAAAGGTGGATCTCCATCCTCCTTGGGATCTAATACTTCCTTTGGATTACGGTTCTAGGAAATGGTGCCACATAAGCGCACCTCCTTTTGTGTACCTCCTGTTCTACCTATACCTCTAATGGCCTCCCCTCCGTCTTTGCGCTTCCATCTTGTTGTATGAATCATCTTTCTAAGCTACTGTTTTAGGGGTTTTAGGAAAAAAAGGGCGGAGAGGAGATTAAGGGTTTTTCTCTTCGTCTTCCTCCTCACGTCATTTCCACTATCCCTGTTCAATTAGAACTCCAACACCTTTCTCTGATCTTTTGCTTACGATGGCTTCTTCTTCCTTGGCCACTGAATGGTTCGCTAGCTGCTCTTCCGATGCCAGTGAGGTAGAGGTTTGTGTGCTTGGCCTGGATTATGGCTTTCCTTCATATGTAGCCCTTCCTACTCCCGAGGATCGCCCCCACCTTCCCCCTCTAGGTAGCATCGCCATCTTTTGGGAGCAGGTTTTGGCAGGCTTTCGACTTCCTCTATACCCTTTCTTTGTGGATGTAGGCTCCTACTTCAATGTACCCGTGAACCAACTTATTCCTCAATCTTTCTCTATCCTATCGGGCTTCATTGTTGCTTCCCAGATACTGGGTTTTCCTCCTACTCCTCGCTTGTTCAATCAGTTCTTTGTTCTCCGTCAGGTAGAAGATAATATTTTTAAATTTTAAAGTTGCCCTAAGACTAGTTTATTCTGTCACATTCCCCCTCAAGTAGAATGGAGACAAAAAAAATTTCTTCTTACAACTTCCTTCTCCTTCTCCATATCCTATAGCCTGCGACGAGTTCTTCCTCCTTCTCCCCCTCCGGAGAAAAGGTCTATTGATTTGACATTTAACCCTTCTATGCCAAAGCTACGAGGGGTCAAGTTTAGTTTGCCTTTGTTGATCATTGAAGGCTTGCTATTTATCTTTGGAATAAGCTCCGTGGACATAGAATTGGAGGCTTCTTTTGGTGAGTTTAATATTTCTACCCATGCTCATTAATCTCCTATTATCTTTACCTCATCTTCTTAATTCCGGTTTCTCTCAGTTGATGCCGTTCTTCCCGCTTTCATGTACAAACATCCGGGGCTAACTAAATTAGTTATAGCCAAATTAGGCAAAGAACTATTACGGTGGCGTCGGCTTAATCCTCGTTCCTCTTCTCTTGGATTGCTTCCTCTTCATGAGGCTCCTACTGAGGCTGCTGAATCTTCTGAAGAAGAGAGTCCCTTTATTGTCCGACGCACGCAACATATCACAGCAAAAAATAATCGACCTTCGATTATAATATTTGAATTTACACAAGCCCCGATTACGACCTCCGAGATTTCCTACAAGAAAGGTAAGGGACCAGCGCCCCCCAGTCGCTTTTGTCCTAACTTGGCTCTTAACATGATGCGACCCGGTTTACTGATTTCTACAGTTCTCCCAGTTGTCCCCGCTCTTGAGGTAACACCGACCACATTTGAATCTCCTCAGTTTCCCCTTACCTTCTCTTCCCTTCAATCGACGGCGAGGGCCAGAAGAAGCCCCTGTAAAAGGTCTTCTCATCTTATTTTTCAAGATACTACCTCCGAACCATCTTCTGGATTCCTTCCTCTAGCCTTACCTTCCAACGTTCCTAACCTAAGCAGTCCTGTGACTCTCAACGTTGAGCCCCCACCTTCTTCCTCTGAGTCCTTACCTCCTTCCTCTACTGGTTCCTCCTCTTCTGCTCCTCCTAGACTTCTATTTCGGCAAGCCCAATGCATGTCCTCTGTGATGAGAAAAAATGTGCCCCCTTCTGCTTACAGAATCCTTTAGTTGCATGACTCGATAGCTGGGGCTTGGCTACACAGCCAAGACTTTCTAAACGGCAAGAGCGTTTCCGAACAAGATGACCTTCACCTTCGTCAAGCTTCTACTATAAGTATTTTTGGTATGTCTCCTTGTTTTACAATTACAGTTCTGTAATTGTGTTACTGCCTTTACTTAGTTCATGGCCTCAAGTTTCCACATGGGTGTCCTGGCTGCTGAGTTAGACGGAGAGAATAAAATCTTAAGGGATCAAATAAGGGTTTTGGAAGCAGCCCCCCTTTTCTTTAGTGAAGAAATCACCGGATTGAAGGAAAAGATAGACTCCCAGGCTCAACAGACAACCCTTCTAGAGCAAGATTTGCAAAATAATCAGTGACTGCTAAAGACTAAAGATGAGGAGAAAAGTGCAACGATCCAATTTTCCCTATTTGAGTTATAAATGTCCTTAAAAATATTTGGAAATGCTTTTAAAATATTCTAGAGATTTTTATAAATTTTTAGAGTATTTTTATATAATTTTTGGAGGTCGTTTGGTATTTTTACTAAACGAAAGAAGTTTTGACAAAAAACATTCAAGCCAAGATTCAAACCGTGGACCTCGTGTTAAGTAGAGGTTCGTTTAACCAACAGACCAGCCGCGGGTTTCTTAGTAAAACCCGAACCAAATAGTATTTAAGTTATAATTAAAACAGAAATACCTAGGTTTAAGAGGGTTAAGTTATTTCTTTTCTCTCGACCGAAACCCTTTCTCCTCTCACGCGGCGTCGGCGCTTCTTCTTTCGGGCGAAACAGGACCGGAGCTAGGGCTCTTCCTCCGGCGGCCGGAGAGGGGTTTTTTCGAGGGTTCTCACATCTTCGAGACCGTCTCACCAAGGAGAACAAGTAGGTACAAAGAGATTGCTGAGGAAACAACTTCTCCGCAAACCCTAGAAGCTTCCCGTCGGCTGTGAGTCCAAGGAACCGAGGTAAGTCGCTACTCACCTGCGGTAAGAGTTGTTTGAGTTCGGTTTAGTGTTTTCTTTGTGTTTTTTTTGGGGGTATGCATTGAGGAGGGATGAGATCAAAGTTTTCTGCCATGCCACAATTCCGGGAGGAATTGCTTCATTTGGGTTTTCGGAATTTTATTTGTAGAGAATTATGATGTTTAGGGATCTTAGAATAGATTCAAGGTTTTGATTGTTTTCTTGCCAATCTGATGAAGCAAGATTAGAGATTTCAGGTTGCTTGTGTTGGTTGCTGCCATGACCATTAATTACGAATTTTGCTAGGTTGAATATGAGATCACCTCATTGTTGAGTAATCCGGGTTTGTAACCTTGCTGTGCAAATCAGTTTGGTGTTAGGAAAAGAGGGCATGAACAATTCCTTAAGCTTGCTGTTCAGATTTGGGTTTGTGCCATGCAATGAGTGCAGATTTCTATTTTTGATTAAGCTTCTAGTTTCTTGGTGTTGCAATAGGCGTGCACAACAAATGAAGGAATGCAGTTTCTGTTTTATTTTTCATTTGGTTCCTTAATAGTAGCTTTTATTTGTTATTATTTGTGTGTGTACAGCCTTTCAATGTTATTAGTTGAACACCAGTAGCTTTTGTTTATTATCATGTGTACGAGTATAGTCTTCATTGCTATTAGTTGAGCACCAGTAGCTTTCATTGTTATTAAATGAGCATGTACAGCTTTTATTTGTTATTAGTTGAGCATGACTAGTCCTCTTTACCATTAGAATGACATGAACAACATGTGTTTAAGTGGTTCATTTTATGTTAGCTTTGCAGATTTTAGTTCGTATGCAATTAATTGGACATGTACAGCTCTCATTGCTATTAGTTGAGCACCAGTAGCTTTTATTGTTATGAATATGAGCAGTCTTCCTTGTTTTGCTATTAGACTTTATTCATGCACTGTAGTTGTAGAATTGAATAAGCATTTTATTGAGCTTAAGTGAAGAATTTTATAAGTGTAGTATGCTGATTTTGTTTTCCCTTGCTTTAAGATGTGCATGAACAGATTATAGCATATACATATATATACATAGCATTTAGTTTAGACTTTCCTTGCTATAATGAGTAGCTATAAGTGAGAAAAGACCAAGGTCTTGATAGGATCCCTAAACTTTAAGTATTGGGATCAGCAGCACACCAAGTGCTCAAAGAAATGCCAAGGCATTTTATTATAAGAACATAAAAAGATAATAAGTATTTTATTTTAAAGAAAGGCTTAGTACCCGACTTCCAAGGTTGTCGTTAAACAAATCTAGGTGTCCAATTCCGAGGTCTTGGTCCTGGTAAGACCAAAGTCTTTACCCTCGTAGGACTTGTGACTAGCTACCACAGTCTCTATTAGGGAGCGCGCATTGGTACTAAGCCTGGGCCCCAAGAGAAGTTGATTATTATTTTAAAGTAATAAAGTATAAGTTTTGAAACAAATGAAATAAGCTCCATTTATGCTTAGAGTCACCAAGTTTAGCTTCTTTTAATTTGAAGCATGCAGTATTAGTTTTATTTGTTTCCTGATTAGTTATTTAGCATGATTAGCTTTATCTTCCAGCATGCAGTTTTATCCTTGTATAGCATGATTAGCTATTAGAATTACATGAATAGATTCCTTAGCTTTTCTTTGCTTTTAGATGAACATGAGCAGCTATGTTTATGCTTTATTTTCTTTAGAGCATACAGTTTCTAGTTTCTTCTTGTATACATGCATATCCGTATTTTGTGAGTTAGATAGCGCTTACTAAGCATATTTTGCTTATAGATTGCATTTCCTCTTACTGCAGATAAAGGAAAGGAAAAGATTTAGCAAGGAAGCCGACAAGGTGGTGCGGATGGTGTGTGATGCCAGGACTGTGGGAGAGAACTGGGAAGTTTTGAGTTTTCGTGTCTAGTGGATAAGAAGTAATTGAGTTGTACTTTATGGTTTATGTGATTTGAGATTGTATTTTATATTCCATGTTTTATTGAGTTTTAGATTGCATGCTGTGATGAGGTTCTATGTAATAAGTAGATATTATAGTTTTGACTCTTATTAGACTACATGGGTGTTTGATACATGTTCCAGCCGCCTGTGGCTGAAGTATATATTTTATGTATCTCAGTTTATGGTCACCGGTACAGGGGAGACTCTGCCGATATTTTTTGATAAGTACTCCTCGTGGTTTCGATCATACCGGTTAAGTAGAGTTAGTAGTTAAGTAACGGTCATCCTTAGAGAGTAGTATAGTATAGTAAGAAGGGTGGTCGTTACAGTTGGTATTGTTATAGTGTATACTAAAAGCCTAGCTTTTGTAAACATTTATTTGTTGAAATAAAAAAATCACATTGGTCAATATCTGTATTTATTTGTTAAATGTAATTGTTCAATTAATTTATATAGTAGACAACAGGGAGGGTGGTGTCACACTCAGAAGATCATGTTATCGGTTCTCTATAAATTATAAACAAGTTGCTCACGACTAAAATGGAAAAGAACAAACCATCAGAAGAGTCGTAGTATAATTAAGTATTAGTTTATCTTGACTAATAAATTACACTGATACACTTTAAATGTATTGAGTAGGACCATTTAGGTAAGTTTTTTTTATACTGACTTAGTAAAAGAACTAGACCTTAGTTATTATGGAAGTGTGTGCTCTTAATCCTAATATAATAACAAGTACATATATTTAATATTTATTTCTTTGACTTATCAATAGGTGAGGTTTAGCTCGATAAATCAATATGTCCGATAAGTTGGGAAATGATATTACTTATAGTGTGTATTGTTGATTATAGAAGGAATCTGTGTCCTAGTTATCTAGGTTGAGAATGTCCCCAAGAGGAGCTCATAAAGATTGCCATGTTAAACCCTGCAGGTGGACCTAGTCCGACATGACAATGAAGTTGAGTGGTACTACTCTTGGAGCTAGATATTAATTAAGTGAGTTGTCAGTAACTTACTTAATTAGTGGACATTCGTAATCTTAAACACAGGGAGACTAACACACTCATGATAAGAAGGAGCTCATAATGTAATTTGGGATTGGTGCGGTAGTACGGTAATAACTCTCTAGTGGAATGAGTTATTATCGATGAACTTGACTTGTGTGTTCGGGGCGAGCACGAGATACTCAAGCTCATCGGAAGGCCAAAACCAATTTCTCCTCTAGGTCCCTGTCGTAGCCTCATTATAGCCTCAAGTCCATCCAAATGTAAGGCTCTTCTTGGTGTCCAAGAAGTGGGCCGGTCCAATATTTGGTGACTAAGCAAGGGCCGGCCACAACCTCTTCTATAGGGGCCGACCCTTTGCTTGGTGACCAAGCATGAAGGGGCCGACCACAATATTCAAACAAGGAGGGTTGTTTTGAATTTTTTTTAAAAATCTTCTCTTTGTAGAAAACTATAAGTTTTAAAAGAGAGATTTTAATTTTCAAAATTTTCCTTATTTGAATTTGGCCACATGTTTTAATAGAGAGTTTTAAAAGTTTTAAAACTTTCCTTTTTAAACCATCCTCATGGTTTAAGAAAAAGGGAGATAAGTTTTAAAATTAAAATTTTCTATCATCATGTTAAAAAAGGAAATTTTATAAGAGAGTTTTTAAATTTTAAAACATGGTTTTAATTTTTAGAAACTTTCCTTTTTTAACTCATACTTTAGGAAAGAGAGCTTGTAAATTTTATAAGAGGATTTCTTCTTGTAAAATTTTAAAAAAATTATTTTTCCTTTCCTTTTAATTGTGGCCGGCCACCTTGCTTGGTGCCCAAGCAAGGGCCGGCCAATAGGATTAAACCAAATTCAATCCTAAACCAAATAGGATTGATCATAACCATTGATTGGTGATTGATTCAATCAAGAGGAAAGAAAAGGAAAAATAAAAAGGAAAAACTCTTGAATGATTTTATTTTTTTATAAAAGGTTTTTCCTTATTTGCCTTGGGCAAGTAATATAAAAGAAGGGGGGGGGGGGGCTTCATGAGACACAACTCTTATTCTTTGGCTTGGAGATCTCAAGTGGCCGACCCTCTTTTCTCTCCCTTCTCTTTTCCCTTTTGCTCTCTCTCCTTGGTGGTGGTGGCCGGATTTTAGAAGAAGAGGAGAAACTCTTTTGGGTGGTGTTCATCTTGGAGGTTCGTCGCCCACACGACGTCCAAGGCGAGGCGAGGAATACGGCAGAAGATCTCGAGGTCATTAGCATACAAAGAGAAGGTATAATTAGTAATTGTTTTCCGCATCATGCTAGTTTTTCTCTTTGTAAGAATTCTAAATACAAGAGGTAATTAGATCTAGTTTTTCAAAATAGTTTTTCGAGATTGTGTTTTCTTCTTTTTCGAACTTGTGATTCGATTGTTCTTTTTGGTTAACCTAGAGTTATTTAAGGAAATAAATATTAGCTTTCCTTAAAAGGCTTTGCCTAGGCGGTGGTGGTTGCTCCCATATCCAAGAAGGTCATGTGCCTCACCATGCAGTCCTGGAAGCCAATTTTGGAAATTAATATTTATGGAATTAATAATCTAGGTAGATTTGAATCAATAGTGTTAAGTTCCGCTTGCGATTCAAATCTAAACCATTAAGAACAGATAAGTTAAATTTGGAATCAATGATGTTAAGTTCCGTCTGCGATTCCTAATTTAACTTCTAAAAAACACAATAGGTTATTTAAGGAAAGGTTCGACACTTGTACAAAAATTTTGTACAAAAATTTTGTACAATGGAACCGGTACGTTTTCCTAGGATTAACCAACAGATATCAGAGCAGTCCCCATTCTCCAGCATCACACATCAGCACCATCTTTGCCGTCTTCAAGTAAGAAAGTATTTAAGTTTTCCTTTTATGCTTTCTTTATTATTTGCAGTATAGAGTATTTGCTTATATGCGCTTTAGTAAGATAGAAGTTTTGTTTCTCTTTTATCTATATACCTAAGTTTGTTTAGAAAGGATAGAGAATATATCAAGTCTTTTTTTTTTTTTTTTTTTTGCATAATTAGATGTCAAGAAGAGGACGTCCCCGTACCGCTCGTACTGAGGACCGAGCTCAGGAGAATGAAGAGCCCAGAACAGCTGAACCAAATCTCTCTGAAGTTGTTGCTCAACTCCAGAGACAAGTAGCAGAGCAGCAACAAGTGATCGTTAATCTGATGGCGAATCAGCAGTCAGTCCCTCCCACTCCTCCAACAATCAATGTGGAGACTCCAGTGGTGACTGAGGTTCCACTAGCTGCCCTGGAAGTCCCCACAGCACCTAGAAGACAAGAAGCATACCTCATCTAGTGACTGAAACCTGAGCCCTGGGATGCTCAGGCTTGGTTCAAGACACTGGAGAGCACCATGGAGCTTCTTGACTGGCCATAAGTCGAGAAGGTCAAGTGTGCCTCTTTCTGCCTATCTGGAGATGCTCGTATGTGGTGGGAGAGAGTTAAAAGCAAGAGAGCAGTCAATCAGATAAGCTGGGCTGACTTTGAAGCAGAGTTTTATGAAGAATTCTTCCGCCAGCGGATCACCAATAAGCATTATGAGGAGTTCATAGAATTCAGACAAGGTGACCTGTCAGTGGAAGAAGCATTAAAGAAATTCAATAGGCTAGCTCGTCTCTGCCCAGAGCTAGTAAGCACGGAGAAGGAACGAGTCAGACTGATGATCAGGATGCTGAGGCCAGTGATAGCACTTAATGTGAGTAGTGGAACTCACCAACCCCAGACTGGCGAAGAGTTGGTCAGCAGAGCATTAGTTGCTTAGCACTATCTGGACAGCATCAGGGCACAACGAGCGCAGCATAAGCCAGTCAAGATCGAAGACAAGACAGCTGGGAGTCAGAAACCTCAGGAAAATAAGTAAAACTGGAAAGGCAAGGGTAGTAAAAGAAAGTAGTGGAACTCAAGAGGTAACAAGAAAGGAGGACCAGCAAATAAGCAGACCAAGTTCCCTCCCTGTCCTAAATTTGGGAGAACACATCCAGGAGCCTGTCTTTTGGGTAAGACTGGATGTTATTCCTGTGGTCAGGAAGGACACATGGCTAAAGAATGTCTTAACAAGTTCAAATCACCTCAGCCACAGCCAATACAATATGGAGGCAAACCTCAGCTACATTATATGCCTGCAACTCTGGAAGGACCTCAGCTCAGTCAAGGAAGGTTGGAAGCCCCACCAGTTCCAGCCAGTGCCAGAGTATTCTCCCTCACTAAAGAAGAAGCTGCTAGTGCCTCCACGGTCATAACAGGTCAAGTAGTTATTTTTCAGCATTTAGCTACTGCACTATTTGATACTGAAGAGACCCATTCTTTTGTATCAGTACCCTTTGCCAAAGAATTACAGGTACCTATAGAAAGCATGAACTCCAAGTTCCTGACGACCCTACCTTCTGGGGAAGTCATGGAATCCAACCAGTGGCTCCGGGCTGTACTAGTCAGAATTTCAGACCGTGAGCTATATGTAGATCTGGTAGTCCTCGCCATGCAGTATTTCGATATCATTTTGGGTATGGATTTCCTCAGCAAATACAGTGCTTCAGTGGACTGCTGCAGAAGGAAAGTGATCTTTAGTCCAGAAGGTGAACCAACCTTTGAATTCACAGGAGTGCCAAGGAGGACCCAAAAGCTTCTCTCTTCTCTAGCAGCTCACCAGATGTTAGCTAAAGGGAGTGCTGGTTTTCTTGCATACATAGTAAATGTAGAAGAACAGAAAGGACTCAAGCAGGAGGATGTTCGGGTAATATGCGAGTATCCAGAAGTATTTCTAGAAGAGCTACCTGGACTGCCTCCCAACAGAGAAGTGGAGTTTGAGATTGAATTGGTTCCTAGTACCGGTCCAATTTCAAAAGCTCCGTATCGCATGTCTCCAGCAGAGCTGAAAGAGTTACAGGAACAACTTCAGGAGCTTCTTGACAAAGGCTTCATCCACCCTAGTCATTCACCATGGGGGAGCTCCTGTGTTGTTCGTCAAGAAGAAGGATGGATCTATTCGGATGTGCATTGATTATAGGGCTCTGAATCAAGTGACCATCAAGAACAAGTATCCACTGCCCAGAATCGACGACTTATTTGATCAATTGAGAGGGGCAACAGTGTTCTCCAAGATAGACCTGCGCTCTGGGTACCATCAGTTGAAAGTGAAGGAAAGTGACATACCCAGAACAGCTTTCAAGACTAGATACGGACACTATGAGTTCGTAGTCATGTCTTTTGGTGTGACTAATGCATCTGCAGTCTTCATGGACCTGATGAACAGAGTGTTCAGAGAATACCTTGACAAATTTGTCATCGTGTTCATCGACGACATTCTAGTCTATTCCAGAACCACAGAGGAGCATGACACGCACTTGAGAATAGTCCTGCAGACCCTACAGCAGAAACAGCTTTATGCTAAATTCTCCAAGTGCGAGTTCTGGTTGGAGCAGGTGGCGTTTCTAGTTCACATCATTTCTAAAGAAGGTATCCAAGTGGATCCAGCCAAAATAGAAGCGGTCAACAACTGGAGTAGACCCAAGAATGCCAGGGAGATCAGAAGCTTCCTTGGTTTAGCTGGGTACTACAGGAAATTTGTGGAGGACTTTTCCAGGATAACCTCTCCACTAACAACCCTCACCAGAAAGAACAAGAGGTTTGAATGGTCAGATAAATGTGAGCAGAGTTTCCAAGAGCTCAAGAAGAGACTGACCAGTGCTCCTATCCTGACAGTTCCAGAGAGTGACAGGAGTTTTGACATCTACAGTGATGCTTCCAAGATGGGCCTAGGAGCTGTACTCATGCAAGAAGGAAAAGTTATAGCTTATGCTTCCAGGCAACTCAAAGACTACGAGAAGAACTACCCCACTCATGATCTTGAACTGGCAGCTGTGGTCTTTGCACTAAAACTCTGGCGACATCATTTGTATGGAGTTCAGTGCAAAATCTTCACAGACCATCAGAGTTTAAAGTATTTCTTCACTCATAAAGACTTAAACATAAGACAGCGCAGGTGGCTAGAGTTGGTCAAGGACTATGACTGTGAAATCCTCTACCACCCAGGCAAAACTAATAAAGTGGCAGATGCACTAAGCAGAAAATCCAGTGCATCCCTGATGTCTTTGTCATCATTAGCCCTACCACTGTAGAAGGAGTTGTCAGACTTTGGAATCGAAATTATTTATGGGCAACTCTCTGCATTGACCTTAGAGTCTACCTTGCTTAAGGATATATAGAGAAAGTAAAGTGAAGATCCAGATATCCAGAAGATCAAGAAAGGGATACAAAAATGAAAAAATTCAGAGTTTCGAGTATCAGACAGTGGAATTCTTTATCAGGGGAGCCGCCTTTGTGTCCCCAATGATGAGGAATTAAGAAGGAAGATTTTAGAAGAAGCTCATAGTACACCCTACTCCATGCATCGTGATTCTACCAAGATGTACCAAGACGTGAAACAGAGGTTCTGGTGGTCTGGACTCAAAAGAGATGTAGCTAAATATGTCAGTACCTGCCTGACATGTTAGAGGGTCAAAGCAAAACACCAGAAACCAGGAGGAATTCTACAGCCTCTTCCTATACCAGAGTGGAAGTGGGAAGACATATCCATGGACTTCATAATAGGTCTCCCAAGAACCACAAATGGATATGATGCGATATGGGTGATAGTGGACAGATTGACCAAGTCTGCTCATTTTCTAGCCATTAAGGTGTCCCACTCTATAGAGCAGTTGACACAGTTATATGTTAAGGAGGTGATCAGACTTCACGGAGTTCCTAAATCTATTATTTCTGATAGAGATGGACGCTTCACCTCACACTTTTAGGAGTGTGTTCAGAATGCACTAGGCACCAAACTCAAGTTCAGCACAGCCTTCCATCCTCAGACTGATGGACAGACAAAGCGAGTAAATCAGATTCTAGAAGATATGCTCAGAGCTTGTGCACTAGATTTTAAGGGAAGTTGGTGCAAGCATCTATGCTTAGCTGAGTTTGCCTACAACAATAGCTATCAGGCCACCATCAAGATGGCACCTTATGAGGCGTTGTATGGTAGGAAGTGCAGATCACCCATTTGCTGGCAAGAAGCAGGTGAAAGAAGAGAAATGGAAGTAGAGCTGGGCATTCAGACTGAGATGATAGAAGAAACCACTCAGGCTATCCAGAAGATCAGACAGAGGATTGAGACTGCCCAGAGTAGACAGAAAAGTTATGCTGACATGCGTCGTAGGCCACTTGAATTCCAAGTAGGGGATTCAGTCTTTCTCAAGGTTGCTCCTATGAAGGGAGTGATGAGATTTGGCAAGAAGGGCAAATTAAGTCCTCGTTATGTAGGACCTTACCTGATCATAGAGAGGATTGGGAAAGTAGCTTACAAGCTGGACTTACCACAAGACATGTCAGCAATACATAATGTATTTCATGTCTCTATGCTAAAGAAGTGTATTCACGACCCTAACCAAGTGATTCAGCCTCAGTCAGTGCAGATCCAGGAGGATCTTAGCTACGAGAGCAGACCTACACAGATAGTGGACAGAGCAGTCAAGAGACTAAGAAACAAAGAAGTACCACTAGTGAAGGTCATCTGGCAGAATCAGAAGCAGGAGGAAGTCACTTGGGAACGTGAGGACAGTATGAGGCAGAAATATCCAGAACTATTCTAAGTTTGAGGACGAACTTTTTATAAGGTATGGGGGATTGTAACGACCCAATTTTCCCTATTTCGAGTTCTAAATGTCCTTAAAAATAAAGAAGTTTTGACAAAAACGAAAGAAGTTTTTAGAGTATTTTTATGTAATTTTTGGAGGTCGTTTGGTATTTTTACTAAACGAAAGAAGTTTTGACAAAAAACGTCCAAGCCGAGATTCGAACCGTAGACCTCGGGTTAAGTAGAGGTTCGTTTAACCAACAGACCAGCTGCGGGTTTCTTAGTAAAACCCGAAACAAATAGTATTTAAGTTATAATTAAAACAGAAATACTTAGGTTTAAGAGGGTTAAGTTATTTCTTTTCTCTCGACCGAAACCCTTTCTCCTCTCACGCGGCGTTGGCGCTTCTTCGTTCGGGCGAAATAGGACCGGAGCTAGGGCTCTTCCTCCGGCGGCCGGCGAGGGGTTTTTCCGAGGGTTCTCACATCTTCGAGACTGTCTCACCAAGGAGAACAAGTAGGTACAAAGAGATCGCTGAGGAAACAACTTCTCCGCAAACCTTAGAAGCTTCCCGTCGGCTGTGAGTCCAAGGAACCGAGGTAAGTCACTACTCACCTGCGGTAAGAGTTGTTTGAGTTCGGTTTAGTGTTTTCTTTGTGTTTTTTTTTTGGGGTATGCCGTGAGGAGGGATGAGATCAAAGTTTTCTGCCGTGCCACAATTCCGGGAGGAATTGCTTCATTTGGGTTTTTGAAATTTTATTTGTAGAGAATTATGATGTTTAGGGATCTTAGAATAGATTCAAGGTTTTGATTGTTTTCTTGCCAATCTGATGAAGCAAGATTAGAGATTTCGGGTTGCTTGTGTTGGTTGCTGCCATGACCATTAATTACGATTTTTGCTAGGTTGAATATGAGATCACCTCATTGTTGAGTAATCCGGGTTTGTAACCTTGCTGTGCAAATCAGTTTGGTGTTAGGAAAAGAGGGCATGAACAATTCCTTAAGCTTGCTGTTCAGATTTGGGTTTGTGCCATGCAATGAATGCAGATTTCTATTTTTAATTAAGCTTCTAGTTTCTTGGTGTTGCAATAGGCGTGCACAACAAATGAAGGAATGCAGTTTCTATTTTATTTTTCATTTGGTTCCTTAATAGTAGCTTTTATTTGTTATTATTTGTGTGTGTACAGCCTTTCAATGTTATTAGTTGAACACCAGTAGCTTTTGTTTATTATCATGTGTACGAGTATAGTCTTCATTGCTATTAGTTGAGCACCAGTAGCTTTCATTGTTATTAAATGAGCATGTACAACTTTTATTTGTTATTAGTTGAGCATGACCAGTCCTCTTTACCATTAGAATGACATGAACATCATGTGTTTAAGTGGTTCATTTTATGTTAACTTTGCAGATTTTAGTTCGTATGCAATTAATTGGACATGTACAGCTCTCATTGCTATTAGTTGAGCACCAGTAGCTTTTATTGTTATGAATATGAGCAGTCTTCCTTGTTTTTCTATTAGACTTTATTCATGCACTATAGTTGTAGAATTGAATAAGCATTTTATTGAGCTTAAGTGCAGAATTTTATAAGTGTAGTATGCTGATTCTGTTTTCCCTTGCTTTAAGATGTGCATGAACAGATTATAGCATATACATATATATACATAGCATTTAGTTTAGACTTTCCTTGCTATAATGAGTAGCTATAAGTGAGAAAAGACCAAGGTCTTGATAGGATCCCTAAACTTTAAGTATTGGGATCAGCAGCACACCAAGTGCTCAAAGAAATGCCAAGGCATTTTATTATAAGAACATAAAAAGATAATAAGTATTTTATTTTAAAGAAAGGCTAGTACCCGACTTCCAAGGTTATCGTTAAACAAATCCAGGTGTCCAATTCCGAGGTCTTGGCCCTGGTAAGACCAAGGTCTTTACCCTCGTAGGACTTGTGACTAGCTACCACAGTCTCTATTAGGGAGCGCGCATTGGTACTAAGCCTGGGCCCCAAGAGAAGTTGATTATTATTTTAAAGTAATAAAGTATAAATTTTGAAACAAATGAAATAAGCTCCATTTATGCTTAGAGTCACCAAGTTTAACTTCTTTTAATTTGAAGCATGCAGTATTAGTTTTATTTGTTTCCTGATTAGTTATTTAGCATGATTAGCTTTATCTTCCAGCATGCAGTTTTATCCTTGTATAGCATGATTAGCTATTAGGATTACATGAGTAGTTTCCTTAGCTTTTCTTTGCTTTTAGATGAACATGAGCAGCTATGTTTATGCTTTATTTTCTTTAGAGCATACACTTTCTAGTTTCTTCTTGTATACATGCATATCCATGTTTTGTGAGTTAGATAGCGCTTACTAAGCAAATTTTACTTATAGATTGCATTTCCTCTTACTGCAGATAAAGGAAAGGAAAAGATTTAGCAAGGAAGGCGACAAGGTGGTGCAGATGGTGTGTGATGCCAGGACTGTGGGAGTGAACTGGGAAGTTTTGAGTTTTCGTGTCTAGTGGATAAGAAGTAATTGAGTTGTACTTTATGATTTATGTGATTTGAGATTGTATTTTATATTCCATGTTTTATTGAGTTTTAGATTGCATGCTGTGATGAGGTTCTATGTAATAAGTAGATATTATAGTTTTGACTCTTATTAGACTACATGGGTGTTTGATACATGTTCCAGCCACATGTGGCTGAAGTATATATTTTATGTATCTCAGTTTATGGTCACCGGTACAGGGGAGACTCTGTCGAAATTTTTCGATAAGTACTCCTCGTTGTTTCGATCATACCGGTTAAGTAGAGTTAGTAGTTAAGTAACGGTCATCCTTAGAGAGTAGTATAGTATAGTAAGAAGGGTGGTCGTTACAAAAAGGACTTTGAAGTTACAAATACAGAACCTCTCCTCTCAATTGAGTGTTGAGGTGGCTCTGAAAAAATAAAGTCGTTTCAGATACCACCCTCAGGTCTACCATTTTGACTCGATTTGGAACTTCACATCCTCGATCCCCCGATTCAGCGCAAGAATTAGCCTCTCAAAATTTTGGGTTGTTGCAACTACAAGAGCAGCTGAAAGCTCAAGTCTCAGAGGTGGATTTTTTTATCTAAAGAGTTGAATCGTGTTAAGGCAAAAAGGAATAATTTTAAAGCTAAGTCAGAATGTCTCACCTCAGAGCTACAAGACTATAAGACAGATGAGGAAAAATGTTGGGAGAGTCGTCGTCTGGCGTATCTTACTTCCCCTGAATTTAGAGCTGAGTTTGTCGGGCGCATCATCGGGACTATGACTAACTCAGTTGAAGGTATTCTCAAACAACTGCGGGAAGGAGGTTTTTTACCCCAAGAACCTCCTCCCCACTTTATTGAGCTGCGGTGCCTCAAAGAAGGGCTACCCAAAGACCTAATCAGCCGTTTTAGATAAGGGTTGGATGCATATATTGATTATGGGACAAAACTACTGGTGTCCATCCCCTTTGCTCAAAGACTATGTTGATGTGTTTCAACCTCATTTGTTTACCCATCACTTATCATCTCTCTAAGGTTGTAAAGCAAATTTCCTAAGATATTTTTGTAGCAAGCAAAGTATTGCACGTAAACATGTGAAACAATTGAATAATGTATTTTTTAAATCATGGATGAGCATTCAAACATAGTGTTCACCTGTTTGATGATTCCCAATGCTTCTTTGTTTTGTGTCTTCAGAACCACCCTTGTCTGAATTCCTTCCCTTGTCCGAAGAGGATTTTTGAGTCAACTTAGATGAATAGAAAAATATGTTCCACCATACGTGGCTTGGGCGCACAGCTATTTAAAGGATGTAAAACCTTTGTTTTTCTTCGTGGAGATCTAACCGACCACTTTGTTGGGTCTTCAATTGGCCATAACAGAGCAGAGGATGCATGCTCGCTCTTTTCTTTGAAGATTTAAAGTTTTCGGTTCCTCATAAGAAAACCCGATCGACTATGACAGAGCGGAGGAAGCACACTCGAACTGTTTAAAGGTTTAAAGTCTCTGGTTCCCCCTAAGGAAGCCCGACCGGTCACTCCTCAAGATCCCCGATCGACTATGACAGAGCGGAGGATGCACGCTCGAACTATTTAAAGGTTTAAAATCTCTGATTACCCCTAAGGAAGCCCGACCGGTCACTCCTCAAAGTCCCCAATCGACTATGACAGAGCGGAGGATGAACGCTCAGATTTTTTAAAGGTTTAAAGTCTCTGGTTCCCCCTAAGGAAGACCAACTGGTCACTCCTCAAGGTCCCCAATCGACTATGACGGAGCGGAGGAAGCACGCTCGAACTGTTTAAAGGTTTAAAGTCTCCGGTTCCCCCTAAGGAAGCCCGACCGGTTACTCCTCAAGGTCCCCGATCGACTATGACAGAGCGGAGGAAGCACGCTCGAACTGTTTAAAGATTTAAAGTCTTTGGTTTCCCCTAAGGAAGCCCGACCGGTCACTCCTCAAGGTCCCTGATCGACTATGACAGAGGGGAGGAAGCACGCTCGAACTGTTTAAAGGTTTAAAGTTTTTGGTTCCCCCTAAAGAAGCCCAACCGGTCACTCCTCAAGGTCCCCGATCGACTATGACAGAGCGGAGGAAGCATGCTCGAACTGTTTAAAGGTTTAAAGTATCTGGTTCCCCCTAAGGAAACCTAACCGATCACTCCTCAAGGTCCCCGATCGACTATGACAGAGCGGAGGAAGCACGCTCGAACTGTTTAAAGGTTTAAAGTCTCCGGTTCCCCCTAAGGAAGCCTGACCGATCACTCCTCAAGGTCCTCGATCGACTATGACAGAGAGGAGGATGCACGCTCGAACTATTTAAAGGTTTAAAGTCTCCGGTTCCCCCTAACGAAGCCCGACCGGTCACTCCTCAAGGTCCCCGATCGATTATGACAGAGCGGAGGAAGCACGCTCGATAGTGAGACCAATTTATCCCCATTAGTGTGGGTACAGCTTGCTTATAGAATTAATATCTGTACTTTTTTCATTGCTTTTAAATCAGATGAAATGCATGTATGAATTACAAACATACTTGTTAGGTTCTGTATGGTTGCAAGTGATTAGCACTCCAAGGTCTATCTAGATTTCTCCCTTCTGAATCTTGGAGATAATAAGAACCTCAGGCAGCTTTTGTATAACCTTGTATGGTCCTCCCCACTGAGAAGCCAATTTACTGACATCTCCCACAGGTTTGATGTGTTTCCATACTAAATCTCCTACTTGAAAGAATCGGGGGATGACCCTTCTGTTATAATTTTGCCTCATGCGTTGTCTGTATGATATAAGGCGAGCAGTTGCTTTGTCTCTAGCCTCTTCTATCAAATCTAATTCCATAAGACGTCGACCATCATTATCTTCTTCATCATATAGCCTTCTTCTGTCTGATTCGACTCCCACTTCAATGGGAACTATTGCTTCTCTGCCATATACTAACTGAAAGGGAGTAATCCTTGTGGCTTCTCGAGGAGTAGTGTGGTACGCCCATAGAACACTAGGTAACTCGTCTACCCAACTACCATCAACATGATCTAATTTGGTTTTGAGGCCTATGATGATCTTCCTGTTAGTTACCTCTTCTTGACCATTACTCTGTGGATATGCCACAGAGGTGAAGGCCTGTATAATGTCGTATCCTGCACACCATTCTTAAATATTTTTCCCTTGAAACTATCTACTATTATCAGAGACCAATTTATGAGGGATACCAAATCTGCAAATAATGCTTTGCCATAGAAACTTGATAACTGCGTTTTCAGTAATTCTCGCTAGTGTTTCTGTCTCTACCCATTTGGAGAAGTAATCCACGGCTACTAATAAAAACTTTCTCTGTGCAGTTGCCAGAGTGAATGGTCCTATTATATCCATGCCCCACTGATCAAAAGGGCAAGAAACTATAGAGGTTTTCAACAGTTGAGTAGGATGATGTGAAATATTTTGATGCTTCTGACAAGTCATACAAGTTCGCACAAGTCGAGCCACATCTTCTTGTAAGGTGGGCCAAAAATACCCGGCTAGTAATATTCTGCGAGCTAGAGATCTTCCCCCAGCATAACTACCACATGAGCCCTGATGAACTTCTTGTAGAATATAGGGTATATCGTCTGTTCCAACACATTTAAGTAAGGGACTAGAAGAGACCCGTTTATATAGATGGTCTCCTACCAGGGTATAACGAGTGACTTTCTTTTTAAAGACTCTGGCCTACTCTATATCTGTAGGGAGGATACCTTGTTGCAAGAATAATATGATGGGTGCTTCATCTGAGGATTCCTGAAGCACAGGTTTCTGTTGGAGTGTATACTCAAAGCCTAGCTTTTGTAAACATTTATTTTTGAAATAAAAGAATCACATTGGTCAATATCTGCATTTATTTGTTAAATGTTATTGTTCAATTAATTTATATAGTAGATAATATGGAGTGTGGTGTCACACTCAGAAGATCATGTTGTCGGTTCTCTATAAATTATAAACGGTTGCTCACGACTAAGATGGAAAGGAACAAACCATCAGAATAGTCGTAGTGTAATTAAATATTAGTTTATCTTGACTAATATATTACACTGATACACTTTAAGTGTATTGAGTAGGATCATTTAGGTAAGTTCTTTTTGTACTGACTTAGTAAAAGAACTAGACCTTAGTTATTATGGAAGTGTGTGCTCTTAATCCTAATATAATAACAAGCACATATATTTAATATTTATTTCTTTAACTTATCAAAGGGTGAGATTTAGCTCGATAAATCAATATGCCCGATAAGTTGGGAAATGATATTACTTATAGTGTGTGTTGTTGATTATAGAAGGAATCTGTGTCCTAGTTATCTAGGTTGAGAATGTCCCCAAGAGGAGCTCATAAGGATTGTCATGTTAAACCTTGCAAGTGGACTTAGTTCGACATGACAATGAAGTTGAGTGGTACTACTCTTGGAGCTAGATATTAATTAAGTGAGTTGTCAGTAACTTACTTAATTAGTGGGCATTCGTAATCTTAAACACAGGGAGACTAACACACTCATGATAAGAAGGAGTCCATAATATAATTTGGGATTGGTGCGGTAGTACAGTAATAACTCTCTAGTGGAATGAGTTATTATCGATGAACTTGAGTTGTGTGTTCAGGGCGAATATGGGATACTCAAGCCCATCGGAAGGCCAAAACCAATTTCTCCTCTAGGTCCCTGTCGTAGCCTCATTTAAGCCTCAAGTCCATCCAAAGAAAGGCCCTTCTTAGTGTTCAAGAAGGGGGGCGGCCCATTGCTTGGTGACCAAGCAATGGCCGGCCACATCTCCTCTTAATAGGGCCGGCCCTATTGCTTGGTGATCAAGCTTATAGGGGCCGACCACAATTATTTCAAATAGGAGTGGTGTTTTGAATTTTTAAAATCTTCTCTATGTAGAAAACTATAAGTTTTAAAAGAGAGATTTTAATTTTTAAAACTATCCTTATTTGAATTAGGCCACATATTTTAATAGAGAGTTTTAAAAAGTTTTAAAACTTTCCTTTTTTTAACCATCCTCATGGTTTAAGAAAAAAGGGAGATAAGTTTTAAAATTAAAATTTTCTATCATTATGTTAAAAAGGGAAATTTTGTTAGAGAAGTTTTAAATTTTAAAACATGGTTTTAATTTATAGAACTTTCCTTTTTTAACTCTAGGAAAGAGAGCATGTAAAATTTTATAAGAGTTTTTTTTCTTGTAAAATTTTATAAAAAAAATATTTTTCTTTCCTAAATATGGTGGCCGACCACCTTGCTTGGTGCCCAAGCAAGGGGCCGGCCAAAACACAATCCTAATTCTAATAGGATTGATCACAACCATTGATTGGTGATTGATTCAATTAAGAGGAAAGAAAAGGAAAAATAAAAAGGGAAAAGGAAAAACTCTTGGATGATTTTATATTTTGTAAAAGGTTTTTCCTTATTTGCCTTGGGCAAGTAATATAAAAGAAGGGGTGAGGGGGCTTCATGAAACATAATTCTTATTCTCTTGCTTGGAGATCATCAAGTGGCCGACCCTCCCTCTCTTCTCTCTTTTCCCTTTTGCTCTCTTCTCCTTGGTGGTGTTGGTGGCCAGATTTTAGAAGAAGAGGAGAAGCTCTTTTGGGTAGTGTTCATCTTGGAGGATCGTCGCCCACACGACGTCCAAGGTGAGGCGAGGAATACAGCAGAAGATCTCGAGGTCATTAGCTTACAAAGAGAAGGTATAACTAGTAATTTTCTTCCGCGTCATACTAGTTATTTTCTTTGTAAGAATTCTAAATATAAGAGGCAATTAGATCTAGTTTTTCAAAATAATTTTTCGAGTTTGTGTTTTTTTTTCAAATTTGTGATTCGATTGTTCCTTTTGGTTAACCTAGAGTTATTTAAGGAAATAAATATTAGCTTTCCTTAAAAGGCTTTGCCTAGGCGGTGGTGGTTGCTCCCATATCCAAGAAAGTCATGTGCCTCGCCATGCAGTCCTGAAAGCTAATTTTAGAAATTAATATTTATGGAATTAATAACTTAGGTAGATTTGAATCAATAGTGTTAAGTTCCGCTTGTGATTCAAATCTAAACCATTAAGAACAGATAAGTTAAATTTGGAATCAATGATGTTAAGTTCCGTCTGCGATTCCTAATTTAATTTCTAAAGAACACAATAGGTTATTTAAGGAAAGGTTCGACACTTGTACAAAAAATTTTATACAGTGGAACCGATACATTTTCCTAGGACTAACCAACAGTTTCCATCCTCCTTGATCCATTGGAGCGTGGAAGAATGTTTGGAGATGACGAGTGGGTGAAACAGGAACTGGGGTTATATAAGCAATTTCTTCTTCCTCCATACCTTTGGTTCTCCGTCGATCTGTGGTGGAAATTGATGGATTAATAGTTACTGGCAACGTACCCCCAACATTCACTTGTTGCTGTTGTTGTAGCAATGCTCTTTGGATGCTGGAGTTGATGAGCAACTCCAGATCTTCTCGAGTCATAGTGATGGTGTTAGATTTTCCAGCGTCCTCCATCACGAAGTCTCAGATTCATGTGAGAGTTCCCACAGACGGCGCCAAATTTGATCCTGTCTGAGATCGGCGAGACGGATAGCTGGGGTGATGCCTGATGACGACCCTGGGGAAGATGAGTAATGAGAGGTCCAACACAGCAAAGTGCTCCTTTGGTGAATAGTACGTGACAACCTCAGTGGATGAATCTTCACATATCTGAGAAAACCAAAGCAGATCTGAAGAGGAGCCCGAGGAGGAGGATGATGAGGCATAAATCGTAGATCCAAAACTTCGGTGAATAGGACGTGACAACCTCAATGGATGAATCTCCACAGATCTAAGAAAACCAAAGCAGATCTGAAGAGGAGCCCGAGGAGGAGGATGATGAGGCATAAATCGCAGATCCAAAACTCCGGTGAATAGGACGTGACAACCTCAATGGATGAATCTCCACAGATCTGAGAAAACCAAAGCAGATCTGAAGAGGAGCCCAAGGAGGAGGATGATGAGGCATAAATCGCAGATCCAAAACTCCGGTGAATAGCTCTCCTTCCTGCACACCTACCAACCAACAAAGCGTTAGCAACCTAAGACCGGGGTGGGAATCCCTGGCCAGGTCCTCCGACGCACAAGTTAGTTTTCCGGCGAGAATAGAGAGAGAAGACAATGAACAACCGAAAATTTCGTTAGGGTTTGAGTTGTGTAGGAATGATTGCATACCTGGCCAATGGAGAGGATTCCCCTTTTTATACCACCTCACCTGACCTCCACAGTCATGAGGTGGACCCCGGTTTGTTGGAGTTGGTTATGAGATGACGTAAGCACCACTTGTGAAAATAGTTTAAGGAATCTTTATCGTACCCCAGATATACCTTCTTTGTCATTTAGCAAACCTGTATAAGCTTCTAGAAGACATTTCCCGCTAAATTAGTTAAGCCCTCGTATACTCACAAAGTATTTCCATATGATTTATGTTCTAGAGTTTATGAGAAGTTAAACGGTGTAAGACTCAGTCGACCTCTTTCACTCAGTCGGTCTCCACCTACGAACATACTGTGTCTTGTCTGCTACGGGGCTAATGCTTCTTCTGCTCGACCGGTTGTTCCTGCTCAGCTTGTCCCGGTCGGCCGAACCTAGATACTCGATCGGTCTCTTTTGCTCGGTCGATCTTCACCTGCCGAGAATACTGTGCCTTGTCTGCTGTGGGGCTAAATGTTTCTTCTACTCTACCTGTTGTTCCTGCTCGGCCTGTCCCGGCCTGCCGAACATAAACGCTCGATCGACCTTTTTTGCTCGGTCTCTACCCGCCACGCTTATACGAGCATTGATGCTCGACTCGTTTTCCTTCCTCCTTTACTAGAAAATGGATCCATTCTTCATAACCCGTATCAAGTTCCAATCACCCATCTGACCAAATTTTATGTGATCCAACCCTAGGAGTTTGAACTTGATTATCATATAGAAATCTAAGTCAAATAACTCTAATTTCTAAAATTAAACCCAAGACTATAGAAGAAGCCTTACCTGACCCAGACTGGATAATTACAATGCAAGAGGAACTAGCTCAATTTGAAAGAAATCAAATCTGAGAACTTGTACCTAAACCCTCAAGTAAATCCATAATTGACACTAAATAGGTATTTAGAAATAAACTAGATGATAGCGTTTTCACTAGCTTTGGTCACTCATCATCGATGAAACTGAGAACAATAGCTCTCAGTGCTTCACCAGCGATTGCATGATCTCCCTTTGGTACAAGACTTCCATCCCTTCAACTGGTGTTGTTCCGTAGAAGAATCAGGTCCGAGTGAGGGTTGACCCCAAGGCTACAAAATCATTAGTATTTAAAATGTCAAAGAATCCATCATCTTTGTGAAATTATTTTGATTATATATTTTCCAAAAATTTTAGCAAAATATGTATGCTTAGTTAAACTTTGTTTTATAAAAGTTATGCGATTCAATTAATTTAAGCAGTATATATAAGTAGGTCATTGAACTTAGTTAAAAAAAATGCATTATCTCACTACAATCAACAACTAGGAATAATGTTTACAAATGATTCTATCGGTACAGCCAATTAGTAGGACTACTGGTTGTCATGTTTAATTTGTATTTAAGTTTGTTAATTATATCTAGAAGAATTGGCTAAAAATTATAATTTATTTTGACTTTTATGCCATACTTTTTACCATTGATGAATTGTCTAAGAGAATGGTGCAGGTCTTCTAAATAGTTTAACTTAGTTTAATGAAAACAACATTATTTGATTGATTATTTACAAAAGCTCCAATGTTTTATTTGTATGTGGTAGGAAATGCAAACATCTACATCAATAGTTGCAAAAAAAGTCATATATCGAAAAATTAACGGTTGATCTCAGAATTACTTTTTGAATTCTTCAATAGCTATATCCAATAAATAGTACATCTCTCAAATATAATACTAATATATTTTTAAATTTAAAAAATATATTTATTGTACTGTCTTTTTGATAAAATTTAATTTCAATTTCTTATTTAAACAACTTGAATTATTTTTGTTCATTTTGAAATGGAATTTTTAATATTTTCTTTAATTCAGTGTTGGTCGATAATAGTTCTTTGGTTGATAAGTTTTATAAATTAAATACCATAACTCCTACGGTTGATGATGTGATTATGTATCGTATAGGTACGAAATATAAATTAGCTAATGAGAATTCATCTATGTTGTGACATAGACGTTTAGGATATATATCCAGACAACACCTAGAAAGGTTAATGTCACATAGAATTCTCGACTCTCTTGACATGTTAGACTTTGATGTTGGCATAGAGTGTGTTAAAGGGAAGACTAATAAAAGTAATGAGAGAGCAAGTCATTGTAGTGATGTTTTGGATATGGTACAAATAGACATTATTGGACCATTCTCTAAGGCATCTTAGAATGAACATACATTTTATTAGTCTCATAGATGATTACTCTCGATTTGGCTATTTGGACCTTATTCAAGAGAAGCCACAATCATTAGACATGTTTAAAATTTTCAAACCTGAAGTTGAAAATCAATTAGGCAAGAAAATTAAAGTTGTCCGATCCAACCATGGAGGTGAATATTACAGTCGATATGATGGATCAGGTGAACAACGTCCAAAACCTTTTGCGAATTACCTTGCCGAGTGTGGGATTGTGCCTTAATATACCATGTTTGGTACTCCCATTCAGAATAATGTAGCTAAGCAACGCAATCGTACGCTAAAAGATATGGTGAGAAGTATGATGACCTACACTTTTCTACCAGAGTCTTTGTAAGGTAAGACACACAAGACTACAATTTACCTACTCAATAGAGTACCTAATACGACAGTAACTAAAACCTCATTCGAGATGTGGACGGGTAGAAAACCTAACATTAGGCATTTACACCTTTAGGATTGTCCAGCTGAGGCAAGACCTTATAAACCTAATGAAAAAAAATTGAACTCAAGAACAGTTAGCTACAATTTTATAGGTGTAACAACCCAAATTTCCTCATTTCGAGTTCTAATAGTAATTAAAAATATTTAGAAATGCTTTAGAAATATTCTAGAGATTTTTGGAAATTTTTAGAGTATTTTTATGTAATTTTTGGAGTTCGTTTGGTATTTTTACCAAAAGAAAGATGTTTCAAAAATAAAGAAGTTCGGCCGAGGTTCGAACCGGCGACCTCCGACCCGATCCGAGACTTAAGCGAAGCATGATAACCAAGAACCCAGCAAGGCCATGCTGATAAAAGAGATAGCGAAATATATTTATGTGGTAGTTGATAACAGAATTCTCGAGTTATAAAGGGAGAACTTAGGGGTTATTTTCTGAAAACCTAAACCTCTCCTCTCCTTTTCTCTCTCACGTGCGACAGTCGTTTGGGCAAAAACAGAGAAGAGAAGCTAGGGCTTCTCTCCGGTGAGCGGTCGAGGGTGATTTTCGAGAGGTTTCTTAACCATCACGATCCTCTCGGCGAGGAGAATCCGTAGGCACGAAGAAGAGGCTAGAACTTGCAAATCTCCTGAACCCTAGAAGCCTTGTTTCTTCAGTTGTGAGTCCAAGAACGCGGAAGTAAGTGCTACTCACCTGCAGTAAGGGTAGTTTCGAGCTTCGATTTAGAGTTTCTTTTGGTTTTGGAATATGCGGTGAGGAATTTTGGATTGATAGGGATCTAGCTTCTTCTTGTTTTCAAATTTTGCTGTGAAGATTTTTGGTTTAGGGCTTGCTACCATGAGACTCAAAGAAATAATATGGAAGAGTCAAGTATGTTGAGCAATTTGTTCCTTATAGTTTCCTTGTCGTGGCACGGAACAGGGGGATTAGTTGTGATTTCGGTTGGTTTTGAAGTTTGCTGCCATAAAACTTAATTCAGAATTTATTAGATTTGGATATGAACAGGTTTTAGTTTGAAAATTATGTGTAGCACTTGGGTTTTCCATGTCGTGGCACTGGGCATACAGAATGGTTAGGTTTTGGGTTTTCTCCTTGCTATGGTACTGAGCATGAAGAACAAATATGGATTTGAGTTTCCAGTAGCAATTTTTCTTTACTCGTTGCATTTTGGTTCCTTTTGGAATATGTTGTTTAAAGATTTCTTAATTAGTTCCCTTTAGAAAAATCCTCTAAAGAATTGGGCAGGCAATGTATTTGTGCTGGTAACAAAATGTTTCGGACTTGGGTTTCTTTTACTTCCTTGTCGTGGTATTGCAGATGGCTTCAACAGATTCTAGTTTTGAATGGTTATGTGTAGCCTTCAGTTTCTTTTGTTTCCTTGCCGTAGCATTGAACATGAAGAAGGATTATTGTTTTTTAGTTTTTTTTAGTATGAGACAGTTCTATTTTTTTAGGTTGTTTGTGACCTTAAACAGATTTAGTTTTAGTGCAGTTTTAATAAGTATTTCAGTGCAGTTTTATTTAGCATCTCAGTGCAGTTTTATTAAGCATTCTCGTGCAATTTTGTTAAGCATTTCAGTTCATTTTTGTATGGGACATCCTTTTATTAGTAGTATTAACAAGTATAAGTATTTTACTTGAGAAGGCTAGTACCCGACTTCCGAGGTTGTCGTTAAACAAATCCAGGTGACCATTTCCAAGGTCTCGGCCTTGGTAAGACCAAGGTCTTTACCCTCATAGGACTGGTGGCTCGCTATCTCAGTTTCTATTAGGGAGCGCGCAATGGTACTAAGCCTGGGCCCAAAAGATTATTATTTTGAAGTATAAAAGTATAAATTTTAAATAAGTGAAATAAGCTTCACATAGGTTTAAAATTCAGCAAGTTTAGTTTCATTGTATGCTAGCATGTTGTTAGAACTTTCTTATTGTTGAAAAGATGAGCAGCTTTACATGTTTAGCATTTCAGTATGTTCACATGCATATTCGAGTTTTGTGAGTTAGATAGCGCTTACTAAGCATTTTTGTTTATAGTTGCATTTCCTCTTACTGCAAATAAAGGAAAGGAAAAGCTATAGCGAAGGAAGGCGACAAGGAGGTGCGGATGGATGTGTGATGTTTGGACTATGGAAGCCTTGGGATTTAGTTTAATAATTCATTAAGACCTTGTATTCAGAATATTGGAACCATTCTTTCATGTTGTTAGATTTGCATTGGATATTTTATATTTAGAACTCTTTCTTTTAATTGCTATGCACATTGGTTTATTATCTGAGTTGTATCATTGTTGCATGCTTGTGTAGATTCATATTTATAGTTTCTAGCATGTTCAGATTTATATATAGTTTTAGTTGTGAATGTATGCTTGAGTAGTATGTTTTCTGCTATTACATATTGTATGCTTTGAGTTCTTGAGAGTTTTAAGCATAGATAATTTCATGTGAGCAACATTAGTTAAGCATAGTTAGTAGTCCAGTAGCGTCCCGCCCTCACAGACTAGCAGGGAGGAGGGTGAGGTGTTACAAGTTGGTATCAGAGCAGTCCCAATTCTCCAGCATCACACATACATCAGCATCAGCCTTGTCGTCTTCAAGTAAGAATGTATTTATACTTTCTATAAATGTTTCCTTTATTATTTATGTGCAGTATAGAGAAATATTTAGAAGTACTGCTCACCTGTAGTAAGAGGTGTTTTCCATTGATTTCTCGTCGTAGAAACATTGTATGTGCAGATTTCTTTTGTGTTCTATGCATGATTGTGTGTTACCTAGTTAGTTTCACTTATAGATACATATGGAAAAATACCCTATCAGTATTTTGAGTTTAAGAAAAGTATAAGAAAGATAAAGAAAAGAAAGAAAAATGCCAAGGCTTAAGTAGATCCCAAAGTAAAGAGTTTAGGGATTTTGGCACACAAGGTGTTTGTCAAAATGCCAAGGCATTTAAAGAAGAAGTAATTAAGATATTTTACTTTGAAAGGCCAGAACTAGCACTTAATGTGAGTAGTGGAACTCACCGACCATAGACTGGTGAAGAGCTGGTCAGCAGGGCATTAGTCACTGATCACTATTTGAACAGTATCAAGGCACAACATGTTGGATCGAGACGCGCTAGGGGGGGTGAATAGCGCTCGCGGCTATTTTGATCGTATCGGAATCGTAAAACTATCAAAGTAAATATACGCAGCGGAAATAACGAATGCAATCACAGAGGGACACAAGAAGTTTTACTTCGTTCGGAGCCTAGGTCGACTCCTACTCAAAGGCCCGCGATCCTTGATCGCTTTCGGTGGGCAACACTTATAAGACGAAAAGGAGTACAAGATTTACAATTAGTACAGTAATTAAAAACAAGTATACCGACGACAGAATCGTAATCTCGAAGCTCCTGGTCGTCGTGGACTCGTAACAACACTTCAGGGTCGTTGATTGAGTAGCACGCAGCACAAGGATCGCTTGGAAGTTGTTATCCTTCAATGCTGCTCGAAGTCCCCTTATAAAGGGTATCCAAGGCGCCTTGAAGGCCTCTGAAGGCGCCTTCAAGGCTCCGAGTCCACCGTGCAGATGAGCGCTGACCAGTTTGCGCTTATCACCTTTGAGGGCGCCTTCAAGGGCCTTCAAGGCGCCTTCAGAGCCAGCTGAGGCGCCTTCAACCCTGTTTCACGGCCAGGTCAACTTTTGTACCCGAGGCGCCTCCAAGCTCCATGGAGGCGCCTCAGACACTGTTCATCCGAGGAATTAGGTTGCTCCTTTGCACATGCAAGATACGTTAGTTCCAAACACAATCCTGCAACACAAAGTTAGCACAAAACACATGATAAATAAAGTATAGACAGTCTCCGGACTGTCCGAGTCTGACTTCGGGTTTCCGACCGGAAACCCTAGGTCGACCCGACGCCTACTGTTCCCTCTACGGGGAACGCGTCCTCACCTACTCCACTCAGGAGATTTACCTATTGCCAGTCGATCCTCCAGATCGACTGGACTTTTGCTCAGCACCCGACGCTTCCGGACTTTCTGCTGGACATCCGCTTCCCGGCCAATCCAGTCTTTCACCTGGTTCGCGACACCAGGACTTTCCACCTAGGGTTACCACCCCCTAGGACTTTTGCCTGAAGACATCGACCTACCAAGACTTTCCGCATAGGGTTACCACCCCCTATGACCTAGGGTTACCGCCCCCTAGGGTTTTCCCTTTGCCTAACCGCAGCTAGGACTTTCCTGACATCCTCAAGTAGACTTGTTAAACTACCAAACATCTTAACTTTGAATTCTTTGCCATTATCAAAACACGAGTTCGATCGTCGGATGCTTCCCGCACCAACAATCTCCCCCTTTTTGATTATGGCAACTCAAATTCAAAGTTAAGTAAACAAACGAATAGACATTTTTAACACAGGCAAATCTGCTAAGTATAGATATCCAAAATAACTAAAGCAAATTTGCCTTATATGCTCTCCTTAACTTTTGCTCCCCCTTAACTTTTTGTTTATATTTTTGCTACTCTCCCCCTTTGCCATATATCAAAAATGGGTAATAATAAATGTTTGATTGAGTTGTACATGATTTTACTAAGGTTAACAGGTTAGCTAAGTTCAACAGGGTTTGAACGTTAATGTCAATTGGAACTTAGTTTCAATAAAGTTTTAAGACAAGGTTATTCATTTAAGTTCAGTTGGTCCTTAAGTCCAAGCACAAGACATGTTCAATAGATTGATTTATTAGGTATCAGTGCCATAAAGAGCAAAAACATTCCTTAAGAAGAAAATTGAGTATCCCTTACCAACTGTCTAACCTTTAGTTACTTGCTGATAGTCTACAGGACAATAGCTTTCACTAGGTTAGTCAAGTTAAGTTATTTTGGTCCAGATAGACATGACTAGAGCTGGAGAACTTAACTTGATTAATGTTTATTGCATATTTAACGCCCAGACTCATATTGATGCACAGATATAAGCATTCTTGAGTCTAGGCTATACCCTATGCATCTCACGTCGTTCTATGTTTGTCAATCACAATCAAGGTAAACTTAGGTGCTTTGTGAGATGCTCTGGCTTAATTCTAGGGAAACATGATATCTAGGGGGAAAAACCTAGGCTAATTCCAAAATTTTGAAAAAAAAATCTAGGAACTTGGGAATTTTGAAAATTATTTTTCCTAGAATTTGAAAAAACAATAAGAGTTATTTTAAAAAATAAGAACACTACTCTACCCAACACATTCCTATTTGCCTTCTAAGTGCACTGAACTCAAGTTCAGGTAAGGGTTTTGTAAAGATGTCAGCTAGGTTTGATTTGGACTCAACGTGGTTGAGTGCAATTTCACCTTTAGCTACATGGTTCCTTACAAAGTGGTGTTTTACCTCTATGTGTTTAGTCCTAGAGTGGTGAATAGGATTCTTGGTGAGATTAATTGAGCTGATATTATCAATAAAGATTTGTGTATTTTTATACTCTAGTTGATAGTCTTTTAACGTATGCATCATCCATAGTAGTTGAGATGCACATTCTCCTAGAGCTATGTATTCAGCTTCTATGGTGGAAAGAGCAACACAATGTTGCTTTATGCTTGACCAACTTACTAGGCACTGACCTAGAATCTGGCAGCTACCACTTGTACTTTTTCTGTCTAGCTTGCACCCAGCATAGTCTGAGTCAGAATAACCGTAAAGGTCAAAGATGCAAGTTCTTGGATACCAAAGTCCTACATTTAGAGTTCCTTTAATATACCTAAGTATTCTTTTGACATAAGATAGGTGTGACTCTTTTGCACATGATTGGTATCTAGCGCACATACCTACTGCAAACAATATGTCGGGTCGACTTGCAGTTAGATAGAGTAAGCTACCTATGGCACTTCTATAGTATTTTGAGTCAACTGGTTTTCCTTCAAGGTCAGAGTCAATGTTTATGTTGGTTGCCATTGGAGTATTTATAATTTTTGAATTTTCCATACAGAATTTTTTAATTAACTCTTTAGCATATTTAGTTTGATAAATGTAGATTCCATCTTTAGTTTGTTTAATTTGTAAACCTAAGAAGAAATTAAGTTCTCCAACCATACTCATTTCAAATTCACTTTCCATTAATTTGACGAATTCTTTTAAGAATTTTGAATTGGTTGAACCAAAGTTTATGTCGTCAACATAGATTTGGGCTATAAAGATGTCTTTTCCTATAGTTTTCATGAACAAAATAGGATCGATTTATCCTTGGTTAAATTCTTTGGATATTAAGTAATTAGATAATCTTTCATATCATGCTCTAGGGGCTTGTTTTAGTCCATATAGTGCCTTTTTTAATTTAAATACGTGATTAGGGTAGTCTATGTCTTCAAACCCTGGAGGTTGGCTTACGTAGACCTCTTCCTTGATAAAACCATTTAAAAAGGCTGACTTAACGTCCATTTGGTACAATTTGAATCCTTTATTGGCTGCATAGGCTAATAACATCCTAATGGACTCGAGTCTAGCTACTGGAGCATAAGTTTCATCATAGTCTAAGCCTTCGACTTGACTAAACCCTTTGGCTACTAACCTTGCTTTGTTTCTTACTATATCACCGTGATCATCCAACTTGTTCCTAAAAACCCATTTAGTGTCTATTATTGATTTATCTATGGGTTTAGGTACAAGGTCCCAGACTTGGTTTCTCTCAAATTGGGCTAATTCTTCCTGCATCGCAATGATCCAGTCTGGATCAGGCAGGGCTTCTTCTATAGTTTTAGATTCAATTTTAGAAATTAGAGCAATCTGACTAAGGTTTCTATAGGACGATCTAGTTCTGACTCCTAGGTTTGGGTCACCCAAAATTTGGTCAGGTGGGTGAGAGGTGCTTATTCTAGTTGATCTTATTTGTGAGTCAGAAACTGGTTCTTCTGACTCATTAAGATTAGGTTGGATTTCATCATCGTCTGCTGCTCTTGGATTAGTGTCAATATTTTCATTTATATTAGGTAAATTGTTTTCTTCATCAAATATTACATTAGTTGTTTCTTCAACTTTCAAGGTATTTTGATTAAATACTCTAAAGGCTCTACTGGTTGAGGAGTATCCTAAGAATATTCCTTGGTTAGATTTGGGTGTAAATTTTCCTAAGTAATCTTTAGTATTTAAAATGTGAACTTTACACCCAAATACTTATAGATAGTTTAGATTGGGAATTTTATTATAGTAGAGTTCATACGTCGTTTTGTTGTGAAATTTATTAATTAAAATTCTGTTTTGAATGTAATTTGCAGTATTTATTGCTTCAGCCCAAAATTGATGATTTAAGTGATATTCATTTAACATAGTTCTAGCTGCTTCTTGTAAAGTTCTATTTTTACGTTCCACTAGTCCATTTTGTTGGGGGGTTCTAGGACATGAAAATTCATGTTGGTATCCATTTATTTTACAAAATTGGGTGAACTTATGATTTTCAAATTCCCCTCCGTGATCACTTCTTATTCTTTTAATTTTAGTATCTTTTTCATTTTCCGTTAAGTTGCAAAAATTACTAAATATTTCATAGGTTTCATCTTTTGTTTTTAGAAATTTCACCCAAGTGTACCTAGAGTAGTCATCAATTATTACTAAGGAATATTGGTTCTTGTTTAGTGATTTGGCTCCATGTGAATCAAATAGATCAAGGTGAAGAAGCTCAAGTATGGTGTTGGATCTTTCTAGGTTAGTTGACTTGTGGGTTGACTTGGTTTGCTTTCCTTTTTGACATGCATCACAGATTGAATTTTCAATAAATTTTAATTTGGACAAACCTCTAACTAGATCATTTTGACTCATTTTTGAAATAAGTCTTGTGTGTGTGTGACCCAGCCTTCTGTGCCACAGTTGAGTTTCCTCTTGCTGTGTCAGGAGACACTTTATTGAGGATATTGATAAATCAATTGTGTAGATGTTATTTTTTCTAAGTCCCTTAAGTTTAATTTCTGGATTTTCAATATTTTTAACTAGACATCTAGATTTATCGAAATTAACTAGGTATCCGCTGTCACACAATTGACTTATACTTAGTAAATTAAAGTTAAAATTTTCAACCAATAAAACATTTCGAATAATAAAATCGGAACTAAGTTCAATATTACCTTTTCCGATTACTTTAAGTTTACCGTTGTTGCCGAATGCAACTGATCCTAGACTCTTGTACTTGAGTTTGGTAAATTTCAACTTATCTCCAGTCATATGTCTGGAGCATCCACTATCCAACATCCATTGATCCAATTCCTACACATGAAGTAGTTGAATTGGTTTCTTTTTAATGGATTAAAGATAGCGTGATTGAAGCAGACACTATGTTTATTGTCTCCTTAAATTTTCTATTCTATTGTATTCAAGATAATTTAGCAAACACTTATGTTTATTGAGTTTAAGAATAATTTTGAGATTTAAGTTTTTAAAGTAATTTTGAAATTTGAAATTAATTTTGAAAAGATTTAAATAATTTTGAAATTGATTTTGAAAAGATTTTTAAATAATTTTGAAATTGATTTTGAAAAGATTTTTTAAATAATTTTGAAATTAATTTTAAAAATTTTTTTTTTAAATAATTTTGAAAAGATTTTTAAATAATTTTGAAATTGATTTTGGAAATAATTTTGAAATTGATTTTGGAAAGATTTTTTAAATAATTTTGAAATTGATTTTGAAAAGATTTTGAAATTGATTTTGGAAATATTTTTTAAATAATTTTGAAATTGATTTTGAAAATATTTAAATAATTTTGAAATTGATTTTGGAAAGATTTTTTAAATAATTTTGAAATTGATTTTGAAAAGATTTTTTAAATAATTTTGAAATTGATTTTGAAAAGAATTTTAAATAATTTTAAAATTGATTTTGGAAAGATTTTTTAAATAATTTTGAAATTGATTTTGGAAAGATTTTTAAATAATTTTAAAATTGATTTTGGAAAGATTTTTAAATAATTTTATTTCTTAGTCATCTCACCCGATCTAAATTGTCAATCAGGGAATCCTATAATTGATGTGAGATGATTTATTGTTGAATTCAAGGGTCTGGTTTAACTTTGTGTTAGATTCAGGTTTAGCTTTGGGTTCAACAAGTAAGCATTCTTTGGATAAACTTCTGGGCTATGGTGAGTCACAAGGAGCTCATTAAAGTAACCATGCCTTCGAGGTTTTCCAAATAGTCCTACCCATTGAACTTAATACTAAAACTTGGTCTAACTAGTTAGGATCCATTTAAGGGTAGCTTCGGTCAGTTCCACTTGGCCAAATGCACCAGGTCGAAGCCATATCTTCCTAGACATGCGATGCTCAAGCTTCCCTAACGTACTATCATCCAAAAACTTCACCAGTACTGTGGTTCAAGTTAAACTTATCCCGTTTTAATCTAACCTTAATTACCCTGCCGGGTAATCTATTCTTGTTTTACCCATTTTGGATAGATTAGGTTCAGTTACCCTATCGGGTAGTTCAGTTGGAGGTGCCAGCTAGTTTGGATCCTCCATCTAGTTTTCAATTTAATTTTGAATTTTTAGTTTAATTTCGAATTTTAAATTTTGAATTTGATTTTTAATTTTGAATTTTTAATTTAATTTCGAATTTTAAATTTTGAATTTGATTTTTAATTTTTAATTTAATTTCAAATTTTAAATTTAGAATTTGATTTTTAATTTTTAATTTTTAATTTAATTTCGAATTTTAAATTTAGAATTTGATTTTTAATTTTTAATTTTTAATTTAATTTCGAATTTTAAACTAAGATCGTTTTCATTTTAGCTTTCCCTGAATCACAGCCTCGATATGGTCTGTCGAGGTAGTATATTTGATCCTTCGGAATCCAGTATTGGCCAAGTCCAATTTGATTGATCAATTTGGACTTGGGGACCCATGCTTGGACTGATTTACTACTTTGTTTGTTTATTAAGGATAAATAAGATTTATATTTCCTTTTATTTTTATATCCTAGCCCAGTTTTATTGTAGACGGCTCTTTGTGTCCCAAGAATTAGATTCAAATTCTTGGAGCCAAGAGAGAACTTTTCTAAAGTAATTTTTAAATCTTTTAACTGATTTTTCAGATTTGAATTTTCTTTTTCAAGTTGTTGTACTTGAGTTTAATCTTCAGTTAAAGATGTTGAGTTAGTTACTCCTTTAAGAATGGTTACTTCTTTTAAAAGTGACTTAATTTTCAAATTTGACTTGGCTAATTTGCGAAGTAAATAATTGACTAAATTATTAAGCCTAGGAATACTTACAGCGGAGTCTGGCCCTTCGGAAACGGATGCGGATCCGTGGCTTTGCTCGGAGTCGGCTTCTGACTCGCTCTCGGATTCGCTGATCTGGTCCCGGGCCATCAATGCGAGTAAACTCGTTTGGTCGAGTTCGTCGTCTTCGTCCTCCGAAGAAGATTCGTCCCAGGTTGCCTTTAGTGCCTGCCTTCTTTCTTCTTTGCTTCTTGGCTTCCTTTTGATTGGGGCAGTTGGCTTTTATATGCCCCTTCTGGTTGCACCCGTAGCAAGTGACTTCGTACTTTGCCTTTGAGTTCTGTTGAGCCTCCTTGGATTAAACTACCTTCTTTAGATCTTTCTTGTTGAATCTCTTCTTCTTCTTGTAGAGCTTCTTCATGAGATTTACTAGTTCGCTGGTCAGTTCATCCTCTGAATCTTCTGAGTCGGGTTCGTCTTCTGATTCCGATTCAATCTTTCGTCGTACTCTTGATTCCCTTGTTCGACTTGTACCTGCAACTAAAGCAATGCCCTTCTCGGATGGCTGTGCATTAGTTTGTTCATGGAGTTCAAATTCACTAAATAATTCGTCTAATTTTAAGGAAGACAAATCCTTAGAGACTTTGTAGGCATCTACCATTGATGCCCATAATGAGCTCCTAGGAAATGAGTTAAGAGCATACCTTATTATATCTCTGTTTTCTACCTTTTGCCCAATTCCATGAAGAGAGTTCAGAATATCTTGGATTCGAGCGTGTAGAGAACTTGCCGTCTCGCCTTCCTGCATTTTCAAATTGTATAATTTGTTAAGTAACAGATCACGCTTACTTACCTTGGTTTCCGAGGTGCCCTCGTGAAGTTCGATCAGCTTCTCCCATAGTTCCTTTGCGGAGGAGAATGGACCGACTCTGTTGAGCTCTTCTTTGGTCAGACCGCACTGGATGGTGCAGGTGGCTTTGGCGTCGGCTTCCACTTTTTTGATAAATGCGGGCTCCCAGTTCTCACAGGATGTAGGCTTACCGTCTGTACCAGTTGGTAGTTGCAGTCCTTTTTTGACGATCATCCAGGTGTCGAACTGGATCTTTAGATATATCTCCATTCGCCCCTTCCAATATCCGAAGTCTTCTCCGGAAAATAATGAGGGACGAACGGTGCTATATCCTTCTTGTTGGGCCATTTAGATCTACAAAAAAATAGAAACAACAAGATCTATTCCAAGACTAAGTCTTGGATTAGTAGTGCGGGAGGAAGGAAAAAATAGCAGGCTCAAGTGGTATTGACAAACTTTGAGCAAAAAATCGATTCGTAAAAAGAAATTAGAATATAGCTATGAGGCTAAATTCTAATCGACTCCGAACAAAACCACGAAAAAATTGTCTCGAATAGTGGTTGCACTGATTCAAGACGACCCCGCTCTGATACCAATTGTTGGATCGAGACGCGCTAGAGGGGGGGTGAATAGCGCTCGCGGCTATTTTGATCGTATCGGAATCGTAATACTATCAAAGTAAATATACACAACGGAAATAACGAATGCAATCACAGAGGGACACAAGAAGTTTTACTTCGTTCGGAGCCTAGGTCGACTCCTACTCGAAGGCCCGCTATCCTTGATCGCTTTCGGTGGGCAACACTTATAAGTACGAAAAGGAGTACAAGATTTACAATTAGTACAGTAATTAAAAACAAGTATACCGACGACAGAATCGTAATCTCGAAGCTCCTGGTCGTCGTGGACTCGTAACAGCACTTCAGGGTCGTTGATTGAGCAGCACGCAGCACAAGGATCGCTTGGAAGTTGTTATCCTTCAATGCTGCTCGAAGTCCCCTTATAAAGGGCATCCAAGGCGCCTTGAAGGCCTCTGAAGGCTCCTTCAAGGCTCCGAGTCCACCGTGCAGATGAGCGCTGACCAGTTTGCGCTTATCACCTTTGAGGGCGCCTTCAAGGGCCTTCAAGGCGCCTTCCAAGGTGCCTCCAGAGCCAGCTGAGGCACCTTCAACCCTGTTTCGCGGCCAGGTCAGCTTTTGTACCCGAGGCGCCTCTAAGCTCCATGGAGGCGCCTCGGACACTGTTCATCCGAGGAATTAGGTTGCTCCTTTGCACCTGCAAGATACGTTAGTTCCAAACACAATCCTGCAACACAAAGTTAGCACAAAACACATGATAAATAAAGTATAGACAGTCTCCGGACTGTCCGAGTCTGACTTCGGGTTTCCGACCGGAAACCCTAGGTCGACCCGACGCCTACTGTTCCCTCTACGGAGAACGCGTCCTCACCTATTCCACTCAGGAGATTTTACCTGTTGTCAGTCGATCCTCCAGATTGACTGGACTTTTGCTCAGCACCCGACGCTTCCGGACTTTCTGCTGGACATCCGCTTCCCGGCCAATCCAGTCTTTCACCTGGTTCGCGACACCAGGACTTTCCACCTAGGGTTACCACCCCCTAAGACTTTTGCCTGAAGACATCGACCTACCAAGACTTTCCGCATAGGGTTACCACCCCCTATGACCTAGGGTTACCGCCCCCTAGGGTTTTCCCTTTGCCTAACCGCAGCTAGGACTTTCCTGACATCCTCAAGTAGACTTGTTAGACTACCAAACATCTTAACTTTGAATTCTTTGTCATTATCAAAACACGAGTTCGATCATCGGATGCTTCCCGCACCAACACAATAAATGCAATTCAAGCCAGTCAAGATGGAGGACAAGACAACAGGGTGTCAGAAACCCCAGGCAAGCAAGCAGAACTGGAAGGGAAAAGATAACAAGAGGAAGCGATGGAATACAGGAGGTAGCCAAAAGGGAGGTTCAACAGACAAGCAAGTCAAGTTCCCTCCCTGTTCTAAATGTGGGCGAGTACATCCAAGAGCCTGTCTTTTGGGTATGACTGGATGTTATTCGTGTGGTCAAGAAGGACACCTGACTAAGGCATGTCCTAACAAGCTCAAAGTGCCTCAGCAACGGGCAGTGCAATACAGGAACAAGCCTCAGTTACATTACATGCCTGCAACTCTGGATGGACCTCAGCTCAATCAAGGAAGGTTGGAAGCCCCACTAGTTCTAGCCAGTGCCAGAGTATTCTCCCTCACTAAAGAGGAAGCTGCTAGTGCCTCCACGTTCATAACAGTGAGCATGAACTCCAAGTTCTTGACAACCCTACCTTCTGGGGAAGTCATGGAGTCCAACCAGTGGCTTCGGGCTGTATCAGTCAAAATTTCAGACCGAGAGCTATATGTTGATCTAGTAGTCCTTGCGATGCAAGACTTCGATGTCATTCTGGGTATGGATTTCCTCAGCAAGTACAGTGCTTCGGTGGTGCCGCAGAAGGAAAGTGATTTCCAGTCCAGAAGGTGAACCATCATTTGAGTTTACAAGAGTGCCGAAGAGGAAGACTCAGAAATTCCTCTCTTCCCTCACAGCTCACCAGATGTTAGCTAAAGGGTGTACTGGTTTTCTTGCGTACATTGTGAATGCAGAAGAACAAGAAAGACCCAAGCAGGAAGATGTTCGGGTAGTCTGTGAGTATCCAGAGGTATTTCCAGAAGAGCTACCTGGACTACCTCCTAACAGAGAAGTGGAGTTTGAAATTGAATTGGTTCCTGGTACTGGTCCAATTTCAAAAGCTCTGTACCGAATGTCTCCAGCAGAGCTGAAAGAGCTACAAGAACAACTCCAGGAGCTTCTTGACAAAGGTTTCATCTGTCCTAGTCATTCACCATGGGGAGCTCCATTGTTGTTCGTTAAGAAGAAAGATGGATCTATGCGGATGTGCATAGATTATAGAGCACTGAACAAAGTGACAATTAAGAATAAGTACCCTCTTCCCAGAATAGATGATCTATTTGATTAGTTAAGGGGAGCAACAGTGTTCTCTAAGATAGATCTGCGCTCTGGGTACCATCAGTTGAAAGTGAAAGAAAGTGATATATCCAGAACAGCTTTCAGGACCAGATATGGACACTACGAGTTTATAGTCATGCCTTTTGGAGTGACTAATGCACCTGCAGTCTTCATGGACTTAATGAACAGAGTGTTCAGAGAATACCTTGACAAATTTGTCATCGTGTTCATCGACGACATTCTGATATATTCAAGAACCCCATAGGAGCATGACACGCACTTGAGAATAGTACTACAAACCCTTCAGCAAAAGCAGCTTTATGCCAAATTCTCAAGTGCGAGTTCTGGTTAGAGCATGTGGTGTTTCTAGGTCACATCATCTCTAAAGAAGGTATCTAGGTGGGTCTTGCCAAAATAGAAGCGGTCAATAACTGGTGTAGACCCAAGAACTCCAGGGAGATCAGAAGCTTCCTTGGTTTAGCTAGATATTACAGAAAATTTGTGGAAGACTTTTCCAGGATAGCCTCTCCACTAACATCCCTAACGAGAAGTTTGAATGGTCAAACAAATGTGAGCAAAGTTTCCAAGCACTGAAGAAAAGACTGGCCAGTGCTCCCATTCTGACTATTCCAGAGAGTGACAAGAGTTTTGACATATACAATGATGCTTCCAAGATGGGCCTCGGAGTTGTTCTCATGCAAGAGGGGAAAGTTATAGCTTATGCTTCCAGACAACTCAAAGACTATGAGAAGAATTACCCCACTCATGATCTTGAGCTGGCAGCTGTGGTCTTTGCACTAAAACTCTGGCGACATTATTTGTATGGAGTCCAGTGCAGAATCTTCACCAACCATCAGAGCTTGAAATATTTCTTTACCCAGAAAGACTTAAACATGAGACAGCGCAGGTGGCTAGAGTTGGTTAAAGATTATGACTGTGAAATCCTCTACCACCCAGGTAAAGCTAACAAAGTGGCGGATGCACTAAGCCGAAAGTCCAGTGCAACCCTGATGTCCTTATCATCATTAGCACTGCCACTGCAGAAGGAATTGTCAGACTTTGGAGTTGAAATTATTTATGAGCAACTCTCTGCATTGACCTTAGAGTCAACCCTGCTTGAGGATATACAGAGAAATCAAAGTGAAGATCCAAATATCCAGAAGATCAAGTAGGGGATACAAAAAGAAGAAAATTCAGAGTTTCGGGTGTCAGACGGTGGAATTCTCTATCAGGGGAGCCGCCTTGTGTCCCCAATGATGAAGAATTGAGAAAGAAGATTCTAGAAGAAGCTCATAGTACACCATACTCCATGCATCCTGGTTCCACCAAGATGTATCAAGATTTGAAGCAGAGATTCTGGTGGTCTGGACTCAAGAGAGATGTAGCAAAATATGTCAGTACCTGCCTGACATGCCAGAGAGTCAAAGCAAAACACCAAAGACCAGAAGGAGTTCTACAGTCTCTTCCAATACCAGAGTGGAAGTGGGAAGAAATATCCATGGACTTTATAACAGGTCTTCCAAGAACCACTAATGGATATGATGTGATATGGGTGATAGTGGACAGATTGACCAAGTCTGCCCATTTTCTAGCCATCAAGGTGTCCCACTCAATAGAGCAGTTGGCACAGCTATATGTTAAGGAAGAGATCAGACTTCATGGAGTCCCGAAGTCGATTGTTTCCGATAGGGATGGGCACTTCACCTCTCATTTTTGGGAGTGTGTTCAGAACGCATTAGGCACCAAACTCAAGTTCAGCACAGCCTTCCATCCCCAGACTGATGGACAGACAGAACGAGTAAATCAGATTTTAGAAGACATGCTCAGGGCTTGTGCATTAGATTTTAAAGGTAGTTGGTGCAAGTATCTGTATTTAGCTGAATTCGCCTACAACAATAGCTACCAGGCCACTATCAAGATGGCACCTTACGAGGCACTGTATGGCCGAAAGTGTAGATCACCCATATGCTGGCTGGAGGCTGGTGAAAGAAAAGAGATGGAATCAGAACTAGGCAGGTAGACTGAGATGATAGATGAAACCACTCAGGCTATCCAAAAGATTAGACAGAGGATTAAGACTGCCCAGAGTAGACAGAAAAGTTATGTTGATGCACGTCGTAGGCCACTTGAATTCCAAGTAGGGGATTTAGTCTTTCTCAAAGTTGCTCTGATGAAGGGAGTGATGAGATCTGGCAAGAAGGGCAAGTTAAGTCTCCGCTACGTAGGACCCTACCTGATCACAGAAAGGATTGGGAAAGTAGCTTACAAGCTGGACTTACCTCAAGACATGTCAACAATACATAATGTATTTCATGTCTCCATGCTAAAGAAGTGTCTCCACGACCCTAGCCAAGTGATTCAGCCACAGTCAGTGAAGATCCAGGAGGATCTTAGCTATGAGAGCAGACCTACACAGATAGTGGACAAAAAAGTTAAGAGACTAAGGAATAAAGAGGTATTACTAATGAAGGGCATCTGGCAGAACCAGAAGCACGAGGAAGCTACTTGGGAGCGTAAGGACAGTAAGAGACAGAAATATCCAGAATTATTCTAAGTTCGAGGATGAACTTTTTATAAGGTATGGGGAATTGTAACAACCCAAATTTCCTCATTTTGAGTTCTAATAGTAATTAAAAATATTTAGAAATGCTTTAGAAATATTCTAGAGATTTTTAGGAATTTTTAGAGTATTTTTATGTAATTTTTGGAGTTCGTTTGGTATTTTTACCAAAAGAAAGAAGTTTCAAAAATAAAGAGGTTTGGCCGAGGTTCGAACCCGCAACCTCCGACCCGATCCGAGACTTAAGCGAAGCGTGATGACCAAGAACCCAGCAGGGTTGTGCTGATAAAAGAGATAGTGAAATATATTTATGTGGCAGTTGATAACAGAATGCTCGAGTTATAAAGGGAGAACTTAGGGGTTATTTTCCGAAAACCTAAACCTCTCCTCTCCTTTTCTCTCTCGCGTGCGACTGCCATTTGGGCGAAAACAGAGAAGAGAAGCTAGGGCTTCTCTCCGGCGAGCGGTCGAGGGTGATTTCCGAGAGGTTTCTTCACCATCACGATCCTCTCGGCGAGGAGAATCCGTAGGCACGAAGAAGAGGCTGGAACTTGCAAATCTCCGAAACCCTAGAAGCCTTGTTTCTTCAGTTGTGAGTCTAAGAACGCGGAAGTAAGTGCTACTCACCTGCAGTAAGGGTAGTTTCGAGCTTCGATTTAGAGTTTCTTTTGGTTTTGGAATATGCCGTGAGGAATTTTGGATTGATAGGGATCTAGCTTCTTCTTGTTTTCGAATTTTGCTGTGAAGATTTTTGGTTTAGGGCTTGCTGTCGTGAGACTCAAAGAAAGAATATGGAAGAGTTAAGTATGTTGAGCAATTTGTTCCTTATAGTTTCCTTGTCGTGGCACGGAACAGGGGGATTAGTTGTGATTTCGGTTGGTTTTGAAGTTTGCTGCCATAAAACTTAATTCAGAATTTATTAGATTTGGATATGAACAGGTTTTAGTTTGGAAATTATGTGTAGCACTTGGGTTTTCCATGCCGTGGCACTGGGCATACAGAATGGTTAGGTTTTGGGTTTTCTCCTTGCTATGGTACTGAGCATGAAGAACAAATATGGATTTGAGTTTCTAGTAGCAATTTTTCTTTACTCGTTGCATTTTGGTTCCTTTTGGAATATGTTGTTTAAAGATTTCTTAATTAGTTCCCTTTAGAAAAATCCTCTAAAGAATTGGGCAGGCAATGTATTTGTGTTGGTAACAAAATGTCTCAGACTTGGGTTTCTTTTACTTCCTTGCCGTGGTATAGCAGATGGCTTCAACAGATTCTAGTTTTAAATGGTTATGTGTAGCCTTCGATTTCTTTTGTTTCCTTGCCGTAGCATTGAACATGAAGAAGGATTATTGTTTTTTAGTTTTTTTTAGTATGAGATAGTTCTATGTTTTTAGGTTGTTTGTGACCTTAAACAGATTTAGTTTTAGTGCAGTTTTAATAAGTATTTCAGTGCAGTTTTATTTAGCATCTCAGTGCAGTTTTATTAAGCATTCCCGTGCAATTTTGTTAAGCATTTCAATTCATTTTTGTATGGGACATCCTTTTATTAGTAGTATTAACAAGTATAAGTATTTTACTTGAGAAGGCTAGTACCCGACTTCCGAGGTTGTCGTTAAACAAATCCAGGTGACCATTTCCGAGGTCTCGGCCTTGGTAAGACCAAGGTCTTTACCCTCATAGGACTGGTGGCTCGCTATCTCAGTTTCTATTAGGGAGCGCGCAATGGTACTAAGCTTGGGTCCAAAAGATTATTATTTTGAAGTATAAAAGTATACATTTTAAACAAGTGAAATAAGCTTCACGTAGGTTTAAAATTCAGCAAGTTTAGTTTCCTTGTATGCTAGCATGTTGTTAGAACTTTCTTATTGTTGAAAAGATTGTTAGGATCGATGATCGCGGCTAGAGAGGGGGAGGTGTGAATAGCCGCCCCAAATTGCTCGTTTCTTTCTACAAATCAAGGTTAGCGCAGCGGAAATGAAACCGTAGAAACGAAAAGGAAAAAGACAAACCTCAAACTCGATGGATATAACGAGGTTCGGAGGTGATACTCCTACTCCTCGGCGTGTCCGTAAGGTGGACGAGCCATATCAATCCATCGGTGGATGAGTCCCCGGAGAACCGGCTAATAAATACTCCTTGTGGGTGGAGAAACCTCGCCACAATAGCTTGCAACAGCAATATGGAAATACAAAGAAGAGCAAGAACAAAATACACAATGAATGTACAAATACTCGCTTGCCTTCTCGTCGACTGAAGTCCCGGATGAAGCACATCACGGATGAATGCCAACAAGCAACTCAGTCAAAGAAGCTCACCCGAAGCTTCGGAGCTCAGCAAAGCTCAAGAGCACAGCAGAACAGCAGAACAGCAGCTCAGTTCAGAGGAGGAAGAAGAAGGGAGAAGTAGAGACAAGCCCTTGAATTCCTTTTATAACCTGCACTCAACCTGCACTGCACCTGCGAAAAACAGAAGACAGAAGACTAGCCATTGTGAGCCAACGGATAGTTCTGGACCGATCAGGCTTCAGCCTGATCGGTCCAGGGCACCTCTGATCGGTCCTGGTGACCGATCAGGCCCCAGTCTGATCGATCTCCGGACCGATCCCACCTTTCTGTAAGAGAGGTGGCTGCGTCTCTGATCGATCGTGGAGACCGATCAGACTCCCTGCTGATCGATCTCCAGACCGATCAGATGACTTACAGAACCCTTCTGTTTGTTATCTGATCGGTCACCAGACCGATCAGATACTCAGGCGTATCACTGGATCGGTCACCAGACCGATCCAGGTTTAGAGCTCCAGCCCTAAACCCTAAATGGTCCTGAGAACGAGCTACCGAGCCCTCTCCGACTTCGTCCGGTCCAGAGAACGAGCTACTTAGCCCTTTCTGACCACAGTCCGGAGAACGAGCTACCGAGCCCTCTCTGACTTTCCGTGCCAAGTCTCCAACTTGGTCTTCTCCGTGCCAAGTCTCCATACTTGGACTTTTCCCGTGCCAAGCTCCCTGCTTGGACTTTTCACCAGATGTCTGGTCAACCTTGACCCATCTGGATTTCCCTTGCCTGGCTTCACTCACCAGGACTTCCAAACTGCCTAGCTTCACTCACTAGGTCTTTCCCCTGCCTGGCTTCACTCACCAGGTCTTTCCCAACTGCCTAGCTTCACTCACCAGGACTTTCTCCAACTGCCTGGCTTCACTCACCAGGACTTTCACTTTCACCTAGCTTCACTCACTAGGATTTTCACCTGGCTTCACTCACCAGGATTTCCAATCTGCCTAGCTTCACTCACCAGGACTTTTCCGTCTGTCTGGCTTCACTCACCAGGACTTTCCAGTCAAGTATCCGGTCAACCTTGACCTACTTGACTCTTCTTCATTCAACCTGATCAGACCCTGATCAGTATCTCTCCGCATGGACAACTGCACCTGTATTGTCCATGTCTACATGTCTTTCTGTATTGTCAAACATCGAAACCATGACCAAGGTTTACGCTTGGTCAACTAGGTCAACCTTGACCTATTGGAAATTGCACCAACAAAGATGAGCAGCTTTACATGTTTAGCATTTCAGTATGTTCACATGCATATTCGAGTTTTATGAGTTAGAAAGCGCTTACTAAGCATTTTTGCTTATAGTTGCATTTACTCTTACTGCAGATAAAGGAAAGGAGAAGCTATAGCGAAGGAAGGCGACAAGGAGGTGCGGATGGATGTGTGATGTTTGGACTATGGAAGCCTTGGGATTTAGTTTAATAATTCATTAAGACCTTGTATTCAGAATATTGGAACCATTCTTTCATGTTGTTAGATTTGCATTGGATATTTTATATTTAGAACTCTTTCTTTTAATTGCTATGCACATTGGTTTATTATCTAAGTTGTATCATTGTTGCATGCTTGTGTAGATTCATATATATAGTTTCTAGCATGTTCAGATTTATGTATAGTTTTAGTTGTAAACGTATGCTTGAGTAGTATGTTTTTCGCTGTTACATATTGTATGCTTTGAGTTCTTGAGAGTGTTAAGCATAGATAATTTCATGTGAGCAACATTAGTTAAGCATAGTTAGTAGTCCAGTAACGTTCCGCTCTCACGAACTAGTAGGGAGGAGGGTGGGGTGTTACAGTAGGCTAATCTAAGAGCTTAATGGGGTATAAATTTTATGATTCCTCTAAGAGATCCTTCTTCGAAATAGGAAATACAAAATTCTTTGAGGACAGTGGGAGTGACAAAATTATAGAAGTATTTTTTGAGAAAAGTGTTGGCTATCCTCCTGTGGTCTACTACTAGTGCGATCAGAAGTGGTTTGGTTACCATATCATACATTATGAATATTTTATATCCAGTGAGCATAGTGCACTAAGATATTTTCATGACATCTCCAATGTAATTAGAGGAGTCTACCACTAAAATTGATATATTATCTCATATTGATTTAAGGCAATCCACAAGGGAACGAAGAACCACAACTTCTCATGATTATGTTTGTCTTCAAGAGTATGATTTTGACATAGGGTTGAAAGTGATCCTGTACCTTTTTAAGAGGTCAAGCAATGCTTTAACTCTAAAAGGTGGATTAACGTCATGCAAGAAGAGTTGAAATCTATGATAGACAGTGACTTTTGTGAACTTGTCGAATTGCTTGAAGGTTCGAAACCCATTGGTTGTAAATGGATATTTAAAATCAAGCAGGATTTCAAGGGGTAATGCTGGAAAGTATAAAGCCCATCTTGTTGCCAAGGGATTCACTCAGAAGGAAGACATTGATTACAAGGAAACTTTCTCACCTGGATCAACGAAAGACTCCCTTAGGGTAATCATGAACTTATAACTCATTATGATTTAAAGTTACACCAAATGGACATAAAGACTGTATTCCTTAATGGAAATATTGAGGAGTGTATATATGTGGTGTAACTGGAGAACTTTGGGTTCTCAGACTTAAAACACCCCGTATGTAGATTAAATAAGTTCATTTATGGTTTGAAACAGATGTCCCATCAATGGTACTGAAACTTTGATCAAGTGATCAATTCATTTGAATTTAGAGAAAGTTCTATTGATTAGTGCATATATATCAAATTTAGTGGGAGCAAGTTTGTTATACTTGTTCTGTATATGAATGACATATTGCTTGCGAGCAATAATATGGGTTTGTTGTATGTAGGGGTGATCGCAGATCGGATTGGTTCAATTATTGGGGTAAAAAACTATCCAACCCTACTAGATCAGATAATACAATATCAGGACCTTACATCCGGCCCTATATCCAGTGGTTCTTATGTATCAGATATCCGACGGATTATCAGTTATTTGAATATTCAATCCTATATTCAATGAAGTATAAAATATAAATATAAATATAATAAAAAATAAAATATTTTAAAAGGATAATAGGCATTACTCATTACACATTGTAGCAGCTACTGCTGCTACAACGTGTAGCAGCTTATCGACAGTAGCTGCTACAAGTAGGGGTGATCGCGAATTGAGTTGGTTCGGTTATTGGGGTAAAAAACTATCTAGTCCTACTAGATCAGATAATTCAATATCAGAACCCTACATCCAACCCTATATCCGGCGGGGTTTTTTTGGTTCGATTTGGGTCGGTATGAGCAGGTTGGTCGGTTTGACGGGTTGACTACTCACCCCTAGCTGCATGAAATCAAGGCATTTCTATCTGGTATTTTTTAAATGAAAGATCTTAGTGAAGCATCCTTTGTTTTAAATATACAGATCTTTGGTGATTATTCAAGAGGCATTCTTGGGCTTTCACAATAAGACTATATTGAAAAGGTATTTATAAGGTATGACATGTAAAACTGTGCACATGATGATACACCTGTGTCTAAACGTGACAAATTCAGTTTACAATAGTTCCCACGTCTTGAACTTGAAATAAAGAAGATGAAATAATTCCCTTATGCGTTAGGTATGGGAAGTCTCATGTATGCATAGGTTTGTACATGACTAGATATATCATTTATAGTGGGGATATTTAATAGATATGTTAGTAACCCAGGATCGTCACATTAGAAAATAGTAAAAAGAGTGATGTCGTATTTGCAAAGAACTAAAGGACACATACTCACTTATCAGAGGTCAGATCACTTGGAGGTGATTGGATATTTAGACTTCGATTTTGCTAGATAGCAAGAGGTCCACTTCAAGCTATTTTTTCATACTTGCTGGAGAGACTATATTTCAGAAGAGTGTTAAGCAGATGCTAGTAGTCACTTCTAATATAGAGGTAGAGTTAGTAGCATACTATGAAACATTTAATCATGAAATTTAGTTGTGGAACTTCATCATAGCATTACAAGTCATTGATGACATTGACAGACCATTGAGGATCAACTGTGATTATATAAAATCATAAAATTGTATGCCAAGAATAATCATAGTTTGTCAAAATCCAAACATATTAACATCAAGTTTCTAGTGGTTAAAGAAAGAGTCTAGAGTCGTCCGATCATAATAGAGCACATTAGCGAAATAGTCATCAAGTCATAGGGATGCTTCGGCAAATATGCGTTGAGCACACGACAAGCTAGCAAACAGAACAACTTCCTCTAGTGATCCTAGTATGCTTCACCAACCAAGGACCTTTCAAGTCTCACAGACATATCGTATGAATAGCTACTAGAATTGGAGAAGTCAAGGTAGAAATTTCTAAAACCATTATTTAGGCAAAAGACCTGGTTCAAAGAAAGGAATCAATGGGTGAATCCGAGGCTTTTGCCTAACGGTCTACAACTGCCCTTAGGGTAGTCAATGATGTTCTTGTAGTCTATTTTGAACACCCAAGTGGAGAGGAAAGCGCAAGCTCTGGCAAGTTTGATTTCTAATGAGTCTTCCTGATCAATTTTGACAGTGGGACATGAACTGGTGGCTTGTGGGAAGATGGTGAAGTGATAGGGATTTGGGGCGTAATAAGTTAAAACCTTGATGGAACTGAAGTTGTTGTGCTCACGTACGTCGTTCAAAATCTCTACCTCACCGTCAATCAAGCTAGTGTTCAAGTTGGAAACCATGGGAAAATTCAGGATCAGAACAGTGGAGAGAAGAAGGGATTTGCCTTTGGCATCGTTGTAGACACCACGGCTGACCATGCAAACTTTACTGGTGGATTCATACTAGAAGCCAACGGTGAGGTTCTCGAAGGTGGCTTCTTCCACGACTACGTGGGGAAAGCGATGGAAGCACCTCCTATGCTGCCTCTGGTTGGGAGGAACTGAAGAGTTGAGAGCATCATGGCTGCCTGGATCGACTAAAGAGGATGGCTCCGCCGAGAAAGGTGGCACGGGTAGAAGACTAATCGACTAAGCAAGTGTTTACATGAAACTAGTCATTGGAGGAATTGGTTGAAACCCAGTCGGGCCTTCTACTCGGGTTCCTCACTCGGTGTGAGGGCCTCTCCAGCCGGGTCATGCGGTAGAGGACCCGCGACTACTGCTTCTTATTGCTACATTAACTTCTCTCAGGTAGTTATAAATAGATCTAAATCTTCCTGTGACAAAGTAACCATGGTGAATCATTCAGTCTCATCCATCTCCTCGTTTCAGATTCAAGCGAAGTTCTCATAGGCGATGCCAAATTTAATCTTGTCTTAAATTGGGGGAGATGGCGCGCTGGGCAGATGGCTCTGACGTTGACTGGGAGAAGACTCTGAGCTAGAAGATAACGCTAAGTGATCCTCTCTACGCACTCCAAAGAAAGAGCAAAGGGAGACGTTAGAATGAGAACCAAGGAGGGGGTCAAGTCAAAACAATATTCGAGCGAAAAGTGGAGAAGAAGATGAATAGTAGTGTAAATGAGTGTGTGTGTGTATAGTATAAAAGTTCACAAAGCATACCTTGCCAATACTTTTTTATACCGTCTTTCATAACCTCTGTAATAATGAAGAGACAAAGAATGTCTGATATCAGAATATGTCAAGTAATAAAAGATGTGCAAGCATCCTCTGAGGAAGCTTCTGTTACCTATATATGAAACATCTTTCATAACCTCCGCATTAATGAGGTGATTGAGAATATGTCAAGTAACGTCAAGAAACAGAAGATGTATGACCGCCCTCAGAGGAAGGTTCTATTGCATACATATGTTATGGCAGCAGATATTCCCTGACAAGTATCTATTATTCTTTAACATGTTATTGTGATTATCTAACAATGTTGTCTCCTAGAGGTAGTCCGATCGGCCCTATAGTCGATGGGCTGTAGACTGGGAGACTTGCACATATGAAGTGGGGAGCTAGGCCATGTAAGTACGACCAACTCTTAGGTCGACCAGCTATATGCTGAGAGTTGTATTGTAGAAGTGGGGAACTGAGCCCCATAAGTCCAACTAGCGCTAGGGTCAATCGACTATATGTTGGAAGTTGTATGGTAGAAGTGGGGAGCTGAGCCCCGTAAATCCGACCGGTATTGGGGTCTACCAACTATATGTTGGGAGTTGTATTGTAAAAGTGGGGAGCTAGGCCCCGTAAGTCCTACCGACTCTTGAGCCAACCTATTGTATTTTGTGTATCTTGGCACTGAGGGGCGGAGCGCTAAGTCCCTTAAGTCTGGCCGGCTCTGGGGGTGACCGGCCTTAGGCTGAGAGACTTGTGCTTGAAGAATGGAGAGTTAAGTCCCTTAAGTCTGACCGGCCCTAGGGTTGACCGATTATATACTGAGAGACTTGTGCTTGAAGAATGTGAAGCTAAGTCCCAAAGATCTAACTGTAGGACCCTTGGCGGCCGACTAGAGGGGGGTGAATAGCCCTGCAAAAAAAAATGAACCTCCCTCAAACTTTATTGCTTTATAAGAATCAACACTTGTATAAAATAAAAAAGAGACTAAATAAAGAAAGAAAGAGACACGAAAGAGTTTACTTGGTTACAATTGGGAAGGTTGTTAATTCAAGGAAGTTGAAAGCGCACTAATATCTCCTTCAAGCAGAGAAGCTTCTTACAATAGTTGAAGCACTTAGTTACAGAACAAGATTGAAAAGAAATGAATTACAAGTATTGTTCTGACCTTCTGGGACTAGGGTTGTATTTATAGCCCTGGTCGGGGTGCCTGAAAGGTTCCAGGCGCCTCTGGGTGGATAAAACATTATCTCTGTCGCAACGCAATGCGCCATGTCGCATTTGGCTAAATTTTCTCGTCCGGCGCCCGGAAGGATTTTCAGGCTCCCCGACAAGTCCAGGTGCCTCGAACTTGGTCGGGGCACCCCCGGACCGAAAAATTAACTTTTTGTTGATTTTTTATCTTGGTCTTTAGCTCTGTTTCCACTCGCATTAGTCCGGGTCTTTCACTCCGGCTCCACTCACTTGGGTGATCTTGGCCATCCGGAATAGGGCTCGCCTGAGCCCAACTTCCAGCCTTCGAACAATCTTCCGCTCCGGCTTCTTGTCTCTCGGAAATGCCACGCGCCTCCTTCTCGTCCGTCCGTGTACTCTTCCGCAGCACCTCGTCCCTCAGATGCACCGAGCCCGTCGGCTTTCTCTCTCCATGCCATCCTTCTCATTAGGTGCATCTTTCACTCAACTCCATGTGCTCCTAATTTCCTACACACTTGACATAGGGGTTAAATACCAACAGGATCTAACCTGACTTGATTGATCACATCAAAACTACATTGGGGTACTTACAATCTCCCCCTTTTTGATGTAAGAAATCCCAAGTTAAGTTAGGGTAATCCACAAAAAAATAACAGTTATATTTTTTACAAGTAAAAGATTTGCAAGTAATGTGCAAAAAAATTTGCAAGTACAAAACTTAAAAATTTGTACTACCCTCCCCCTACACTCAATCTTCACTACTCCGCCTTTTAATCATATTAAAAATGATGTACTTTTAAAATGACTTTGGAAAAGTTAAAAGTCTAAGGGAAAACCAAAATTTGAAAAAACTCCTTAAAAAATTAACAAGGGTTGAACAAAAAAAAATTTCTTTAATTTTAAGCAAAATTTAAAAAAAAATATACATTTTGATAATTAATTCATAGAAAGTTTTCTAATGAAAAAAATTTATTTAGATAAAATTTCACAGAAACATGACTTTGCTAAGATAATTTAAAATGATCAGAAGATTTGACAAACAATTTAAAGTATATTTATAACTACTAAATGCTTAACAATTAGTCAATTAAATACTTATTTCAATAATTGGATTTCAAGCTGTGGTGAGGCACTAGGCCTTCTTGGATATTAGAATAACAATCACTTTCTAGACAACGCCTTTTAAAGAAATTGAATATTTAATTTTCTCTCTGAAAACCCTAAGTCTAAAAACAATCAATCTAAATATGTTTTTGGAATCCAAAATAGATTCCTTCCTACAAGATTAATTAATAATTTCTTAGGAATATATTGTTGTGATATTTTCCTAATTTGCCCCTTATGATATTTGATATACCAATTAAGTCCTGAATAATTTCTAAAATTAGAAGGAATAAAAGTTGATCATGCATGACTTTTCAAATTTTCTATTTCCTTTTTCAATTTTCATTTTCTATTTTTACTTCGTTGAAATCTTTTAATCGACAAGAACCAACTAAGGTTGATTTTAAATCCTTATTTTTTTTCTCTAATTTACAATAATTTTTTGATAGTAGTTTTATAAACTGAAATAACTTGTCAAGAGAAAAAGACCGTACATGACTTACCTTGTCGATTCCGTAATCTGAAGCTCCCCTGAAGTACTGCTTTCTTCTGATGTCGCTCTCCCTTCATCAATGCTCTCGATACTTATTTTGGACGAGCTTGCTTCGTCTTCATCTTTTTGGTGACTTGATACTAGCGCAAGTCCGGCGAGCGCTTCTATCTCTGATTCGGATGACGTGTCATCCCACGTCGCCTTTAGATTATACTTGGGTCGGGCTAGCTTCTTATTCTTTTCCTTGTCCTTGTCTTTACTCTTCAATTTTAGGCAGTTATTTTTGACATGTCCTTCTTCATTGCAGTGGTAGCATCTTACTTTCCTTTTACTTTTTGTACCCTGCACTTGATTAAATTTATTATATTTAAATAGTTTTTTAAATTTTTGTACCATTAACGTCGTTTTGTCATCGTCAAGTGATGTCTCAGAATCTGGTTCATTCATTTTAGCTTTTAAGGCAATGTTTTGCCTTGATTCCTTCTTTAGACCTGCACATCTTGACTCATGAATTTCAAAAGTTGAAAAAAGTTATTTTAAAGTACTTACCTCTAAATCCTTAGAGATGAAATATGCATCTACTAAGGTCAACCATTCCGGAGTCCTAGGAAATGTATTAAGTGTGTATCTTAGCGAATCTCGGTTGGTTACCTTTTCTCCAAGATTCGTGAGTCCAGTGATGACCTCCTTGATTCTTGAGTGGAGGTGTGCGACGGTTTCACCTTCTTCTAACCAAAGGTTATTGATCTGATTCCGAAGCAAGTCTCGTCTGTTGGTGCGGGAAGCATCCGACGATCGAACCTAAGTTTTGATAATGGCAAAGGGTTCAAAGTTAAGGTTATTTGTTATCTAGTATATTTGAATGAGTTTGCAGGAAAGTCCTAAGTGTACTTAGGCAAAAGTCCTAGCTGCGGTTAGGCAGGTGGAAAACCCTAGGGGATGGTAACCCTAGGTCCTAGGGGGTGGTAACCCTAGGCGGAAAGTCTTGGTTGATCAAGGGCTTTGGGCAAAAGTTCTAGAGTAGGGTACTCTAGGTGGAAAGTCCTGGTGTCGCGAACCAGGTGGAAGACTGGATGGGTCGTGGAGCGGACGTTCAACGAAAAATCCTGGAGCTTCGAGCACTGAGCAAAAGTCCAGTCGGTCTAGAGAACTGGTCTGGCAACAAGTAAACTCTCCTAAGTGGAGTAGGTGAGGACGTGTTCCCCGGTGAGGGAACAATAGGCGTCGGTTCGACCTAGGATTTTCGGTTGGAAATGTAAAGTCAGAATCGGACAATCTGAAGACTATCAAATATTTTATTTATCACATCTATATTGTGGTAACTTTGTTTTGCAAGGTATGGTTGGTTTTTTGGACTAACATATTTTGCAGGAAGTGAATCAGACATGATTACCTCGGATGAACAGTACCTGAGGCGCCCTCCATGGAGCTTGGGGGCGCCTCGGGCACCCTCATCAACATCTCTGCAGCAAAGGCGCGAGGGTGCCACCATGGAGTTGAGGGTGCCCTGGATGCTAAGCAGAGGGCGCCCTCCATGGAGCTGAGGGCGCTCTGGACGCTGGTGGAGGGTGCCCTCCATGTAGTTGGAGGTGTCCTCAGGCAGATAAGCAGTGAAGGAGTCAAAGATTATCATCGCTACGGATTCGGCGGAAATGAGGGCGTCCTCCATGGTGTTGGAGGCACCCTCCATGGGTTACTTAAGCCCAGTTCTAGCAACAACAAGGACACAACAAGAACTCACAACCATTCTTCCGTGTGCTGCTCAAAGGACGATCCGATAAAGTTGTAACAAGACACCGACTACCCGGAGCTTTAAAATTATGTGTTTTCTGTTGTTGGTATAATTTCGTTGCTGCTTTACTTGTATTTCAAATTGTAAATTTCCGAGCTTATAGTGATTGCCTAAAGCAAACGTCCAACGAGCATGGGCCTTGGAGTAGGAGTCGCCACAGGCCCCGAACCAAGTAAAACCAACGTGTCATTTCTTTTATTGCTTTTATTCTGTTGCGTGTTACTCGATTGCTTTAAACGAACGAAATAGCCATGAGCGCTATTCACCCCCTCTCCTCTAGCACTTTCGATCCAACAATTAGTATCAGAGCGGGGTCGCTTCAAAATGGTGAAACCACCATTCAAGCAGTTTTTTTGTGGTATTTTTTTTACTTTTCAGAGTCGATTGGAATCGGTATAATTGCCGTCTTCCGATCTGTTTTAATCGCAATCGAAATCTTTGCTCGAAGCTGGTGCAACACCACTAGAGTTCGCGTATTTTTTTTATGCCACACAACTAATCCAAGACCAAGTCTTGGAACAAAGTTTCTTGTCTTTTTGTGTGCAAGGTTTTCTCTAAAATGACCCATCAAGAAGGCTATAGCACAACCCGACTGCCGCTCTTCTCTGGTGAAGATTTCGGCTGCTGGAAGGGTTGAATGGAGTCTTACCTTCAAACCCAGTTCGAGATGTGGATGATCATCAAAACCGACATCACACTCTCACTCGACGACACAGGAAAACCAGTTTCATGCGAGAACTGGGATGCAAGTATAATAAAGAAGGTCGAAGCCAACGTGATTTACTTTTTAATAAACTGTATAACATCAAAATGCAGGAAGGTGAGACGGCTAGCCAACTTCACGCGTACATTCAAGATCTTCTCAACGGCCTCCATGCAATCGGACAGAAGGTGGAGAATCGGGATGTAATAAGGTACGCATTCAACGCTTTTCCGAGGAATACGTTGTGGGCATCAATGGTAGACGCCTACAAGGTATCTAAGGATTTATCTTTAATTAAACTAGATGAGTTGTTTTCCGAATTTGAATTGCATGAATGGACTAATGCATGCCCGGCCAAGAAAGGTATTGCGTTGATTGCAAGTACAAGCAAGGCAAAGGAGGCTAGAAAGAAGCATCAGATTGAACCCGAGTCCGAAGAAGAACCGGACTCAGACGATGACGACGACGAAATAGCAGCCAAACTCGTCAACTTAGTGCGCAAACTCTACAAAAAGAAAGGATTCATAAAGAAGGACATTAAAAAGATGATTCAATCCAAGAAAGCACAAACAAATCCAAAGGTGAAGTTCGAAGTAACCTGCTATGACTACAATCAAAAGGGGCACGTCAAAGCCAACTGTCCAAATCAAAAAGAAGCAAAGAAGCAAAGGAAGAAGAAATCACTGCAAGCAACTTGGGATGAGTCCTCATCAAAAGATTCCGATGAAGAGCTCAGGTAGACGAGCTTCCTTGCGCTGACAGCCCGGGAACAAATCGACGAATCAGAGACCGAGAGCGAATCGGAAACAGAGTCCGAGAGAAGCCAAGGATCCGTATCCGTTTCCAAAGGGCCTAAACCCAATGTAAGTATTTCTCAAGTAAATAAACTTTACAATTTAGTCAATTACCTTATGCGCAAATTAGCTAAATCCAATATCTGGGTTAAATCACTTCAAAAGGAGGTAATAGCCCTTAAAGAAGTGACTAACCCTAGCTCCTTGACTGACCTCATTCAGACTGGAATCTCAACTCAAGTCCAAAAGCTTGAGAAAGAGAATTCTAGCCTAAAAAATCAAGTCAAGGAACTAAAGAATATGTTGGAACGGTTCATCTTGGGCTCCAAGAATCTTGATCTGATTCTTGGAAAACAGTTAGCGGTTTACAACTGATCCAAACTTGGATTTATGGCTAAATGAAAATACAAATCTTATTTATCCCTTATTAAAAAAACTAATAGAAAATTAGTTCAAGCATGGGTCCCCAAGTCAGATTTGGACATTATTGTGTCCCCAAGGATCAAATTCATTACCTTGATAGACCTTATCAAGGCTATGATCACGGGGGAGCCAATAGAAAGACTAGTTTTATTAATAAATAGAATTGTTTGATGCTTATTTTTTCTTGCCTTTTGTATACATGCTTAGATTAGGCTAGATAAGGACCTAGGTGCAATTTACACTTGACCAGTTAGACCTAGGAGTTTCAAAAGGAAAATTAAACATCCAATTTCTTTGAAAGGCTTTGTCTAGAAGTGGTGGATGATCTCATACCCAAGAAGGTCTAGTACCTCGCCACAGCCTAGAAGTCAATCCTTGAAATAAATATTTAATTGATTAATTGTAAAACCTAAGTCTAACTCAAATGTAAATTAATCCTTAGATGATAACCTAAATCAAAGATAAAATTAAACCATCTCACAAAAATCCATAAGGTTCCCTGATTGATAACTTAGAAAAGGGGTGAGATGGACTTAGGCAATCAATTAGAATAATTTAATTTAATCAATTAATTTAATTTAATTTAATCAATTAATTTAATTTAATTTAATCAATTAATTTAATTTAATTTAATCAATTAATTTAATTTAATTTAATCAATTAATTTAATCAATTAATCTAATTTAACTTAATCTAATTAATAAAATTGATTAAATTAATCTCATTTAATTTAACCTAATTAATTATTTTTTTAATTTATTTTAATCAATTAATTAAATCTTAATTAATTAATATTACCTAATCTAAATCAATCCAACCAATTCATAACTTAAACCTAAATCTGATTAACTCAATTAAACACAAAACTATCTCACAATCATCCATAGAAATACCATGTTTTGATAATCTAGACTGGGTGAGATGGAATATTAAAGGATTAATTTCAATCAAACTATCTTTTGATCCGTCAAATTGAACCAAGTCAAATAATTTATATGTAGGAGCATAAAGATTTGGATCAATGGATGTTATATAGTGGATGCTCCAGACACATGACTAGAGATCGATTGAAATTTACTAAGTTGAAATTCAAAAACCTAAGGTCATTTGCATTCGGCAATGATGGAACACTTAAAGTAATCGAAACATATAATATCCAACTAAGTTCTAATTTCTATATTCGAAAAGTCTTATTGGTTGATCAATTGAATTTTAACTTACTTAGTATTAGTCAATTATGTGACTCAGGGTACTCAGTCACATTTTCAAAAACTTATTGCTTAATTAAAAATGTTGAAAACCCTGAAATTACACTTAAGGGAATTAGAAAAAAGAACATCTATACAATTGATCTACCAACCTCCTCACTAAAGTGTCTATTGACACAACAAGAGGAAACTACATTGTAGCACAGAAGACTGGGTCATACTCATACCAGACTCATTTCAAGAATCAGTCAAAATGGCTTAGTTAGAGGTTTACTCAAATTAAAATTTATTGAAAATATAATTTGTAAAGCTTATTAATAGGGTAAACAAACCAAATCAACCCATAAATTAACCAACTTAAATAGAACTAATTAACTCAATATTTGAGCTCCTACACTTAGACCTGTTTGATTTACATGAAGCCAAGTCACTAAGCAAGAACCAATATTGCTTAGTTATAATTGATGATTACTCAAGATTTACTTGGGTAAAATTTCTAAAAACTAAAGATGAAACTTAAGAAATCTTTAAAACCTTTTGCAACTTAATAGAAAATGAAAAAGATACTAAAATTAAAAGGATTAGAAGTGATCATGAAGGAGAGTTTGAAAATTATAAATTTACTAAATTTTATTAAATAAATGGATACAAATACAAGTATTCATGCCCTAGAACCCCCCCCCCCCCCCCAACAAAATGGTCTAATAGAACGTAAAAATAGAACCCTATAAGAAGCCTCTAGAACCATGTTAAATGAATATAACTTAAATAGTCAATTCTGAGCTGAGGCAATTAATACAGCCTGTTATATTCACAATAGAATTTTAATATAATTAATAAATTTCATAATAAAACTCCTTACACAATTTATTATAATAAAATACCCAACCTAAATTATCTAAAAGTGTTTGGATGTAAAGTCCACATTCTAAATACTAAAGACTACCTAGGAAAATTCACATCAAAATCAACTCCTAGGGTTTTTTTAGGGTATTCCACAACCAGTAGGGCCTATAGAGTTTATAACAAAGAAATCCTAAAAGTTGAAGAAATCACCAATGAAATTTTTGATGAAGATAATAACTCAATAAATGAAAATGTTAATCAAAACATAGAAAATATTAATTCAAGAAACATACAAGATGATGAAGATGTTTAAATTAAACCTAGTGAATCACAAGAACCAATTATTGACCCTAATATAAGACCATCAAGAATAAGTATCAATCACCCATCTGACCAAATTTTGGGTGATCCGACCCTAGGAGTTCGAACTAGATCATCTTATAGAAACCTAAGTCTGATAGCCCTTATCTCTAAAATTGAACCCAAAACTATAGAAGAAGCCCTACCATACCCAAACTGGATATTAGCAATGCAAGAAGAGTTAGCCCAATTTGAAAGAAAATGGGTCTGGGAACTAGTACCTAAACCCATAAACAAAATCATAGTTGACACTAAATGGGTATTTAGAAATAAATTGGACGATAAGGGTGAAATAGTAAGAAACAAAGCTAGATTGGTAGCAAAAGGGTTCGACCAAATAAAAGGGTTAGACTATGATGAGACCTATGCTCTCGTGGCAAGACTTGATTCCATAAGGATACTGCTGGTCTATGCAGCACATAAAGAATTCAAGTTATACCAAATGGATGTAAAATTTACATTTTTTAAATGGTTTCATCAAAGAAGAAGTGTACGTAAGTCAACCCCCAGGATTTGAGGACTTGGACCACCCAAACCATGTCTTTAGGTTAAAGAAAGCTCTATATGGACTAAAACAAGCACCTAGGGCTTGGTATGAACGCTTATCAACTTATCTAATATCTAAGGGGTTTAAACAAGGTCAAGTAGATCAAACCCTATTTGTAAAAATATTAGAAAAAGACATATTTATAGTCCAAATTTACGTAGATGATATAATTTTTGGTTCCACTAATACTAAATTTTTTAAAAAAATTATTAATTTAATGGAAAGTGAATTTGAAATGAGCTTAGTTGGAGAACTCAACTTCTTTTTAGGCTTACAAATCAAACAAACTAAAGACAAAATTTATATTTTTCAAACAAAATATGCTAAGGAATTAATTAAAAAATTTGGCATAGAAAATTCTAAAAATATAAATACTCCAATGACTACCAATGTTAAAATTAATTCTGATCTAAAAGGAAAATCAGTAAACTTAAAATACTATCGAAGTGCGATAGGGAGTCTACTTTATCTAACTACAAGTCGACCTAATATTTGTTTGTAGTAGGTATGTGTGCAAGATACCAATCTTGTACTAAGGAGTCACACCTAACAAATGTTAAAAGAATACTTAGATATATTAAGAGAACCCTAAATATAGGACTCTGGTACCCTAGGTCCTGCACCTTTGACCTAATTGGTTATTCTGACTCAGACTATGCCAGGTGCAAAATAGATAGAAAAAACACAAGTGGTATCTTCAATTTCTAGGCCAGTGCCTAGTAAGTTGGTCAAGCGGAAAGTAACACTGTGTTGCTTTATCCACTACTGAAGTTGAGTGCATAGCCCTAGGGGAATGTGCATCTCAACTATTATGGATGATACACACCTTAAAGGACTATCAACTAGAATATAAAAACACAAAAATTTCAATTGATAATATAAGTTCAATTAACTTAACCAAGAATCCAATTCATCACTCAAGGACTAAACACATAGAAGTGAAACATCACTTTATAAGGGATCATGTAGCTAAGGGTGACATTGTACTCAACTATGTTGAGTCCAAATCAAACCTGGCTGACATTTTCACAAAACTCTTACCTGAACTTGAGTTCAGTGCACTTAGAAGACAAATAGGGATGTGTTTAGCAGAATAGAAATTCTTTTTCTCTACTTACTATTTCAAAGTTTTGGTTTTAAAATTCTAGGAAAAATATTTTCAAAATTCCAAGTTTGTTAGTATTTCAAAATTTGGACTTAGCCTAGGTATTTATCCCCTAGAAAGCATGTACCCCTAGATCTCAGCCAGAGCATCTCACAAGCACACTAGGATTACCTTGCTTATGTATGAAACAACTTAGAATAGTGTGAGATGTATAGGGTACTGCCTGAACTTCAGAATGTTTATGTCTATGCATCGACATAAGTCTGGGCAATAAATACTAACTTAATATTAATCAAATTAAGTCATCCATGCTTAGTCAAACTAACTGGAATACTTACTTAATTTGACTAACCAAGTGAAAGCTACTACCTCTTGGTAAATAGCTAGTAACTAAATGTTAGACAATTGTTTGAAAGTAAATGTTTTGTTTACTCATGCTTGGACTCTAGGACCTTTTTCATAACAAAAAAATTGTTCGGCATTAATCAAGGAGGAGTGAACAAGGGATTTTTTTTCAAACCAAGTTAATATTTTCTTTTGACTTAGTGTTGAAAATTTTTTAGTTTTTGAAATAAAAATTATTTTTGACTTAGTTTTGAAAATTTTTTTGAAATAAAAATTTTTGACTTAGTGTTGAAATAAATTTTTGGTTTTTGAAATAAATATTTTTGACTCAGTTTAAAAAAAATATTTTTTTTTGGTTAAACAAAAATTATTTTTTAAACTCGATGTTTATCAAAAATATTTTCATCAAAAAGTTTTTAACTACATTTTACTAAGATTTTTATGAGATTTTTATTTTTAAGCTAAAGTGCTAAATTGTAAAATTCTTTAAGCTCATTTTGCTAAAACCAAAATTTTTTCTAAATTTTCTCCTTCTCTTGCAAAACTAATATTTTTTTAAGTAAAGGCTATCTTTTAGGGGAGCTTTCCTATTGTTTCCATTCTTTTCTCAATTTTTTTAAGTAATATTTTTTGATATATGTCAAAGGGGGAGAAAGAAAGTGAAAGTTAAGTAATAAAAGGGAAAGTAAAAGTTAAGTAATTAGAAGTGAATTTAAAAGTGAATAAGTGATTAAGGGAGAGATAGAAGATCCTAACATTGTATTTATGTTTGTACGCATTTATAATGTTATTATTATATTTAACTTTGAATTTTGTTGCCATAATAAAAAAGGGGGAGATTGTTGGTGCGGAAAGCATACGACGATCGAACCTAAGTTTTGATAATGGAAAAGGGTTCAAAGTTAAGGTTATTTGTTATCTAACATATTTAAATGAGTTTGTAGGAAAGTCCTAAGTGTACTTAGGCAAAAGTCCTAGCTGCGGTTAGGCAGGTAGAAACCCCTAGGGGGTGGTAACCCTATGTCCTAGGGGGCGGTAACCATAGACAGAAAGTCTTGGTGGGTTAAGGGCTTTGGGAAAAAGTCCTAGAGTCGGGGACTCTAGGTGGAAAGTCCTGGTGTCGTGAACCAGGTGGAAGACTGGATGGGTCATGGAGCGGACGTCCAATAGAAAGTCCTGGAGCCTCGGGCGCTGAGCAAAAGTTCAGTCGGTCTGAATGACCGGTCAGGAAACAGGTAAACTCTCCTGAGTAGAATATGTGAGTACACGTCCCCCGGTGAGGGAACAGTAGGCATCGGTTCGACCTAGGGTTTTCGATTAGAAATCCGAAGTCAGAACTTGACAGTCTGAAGACTATCGAATATTTTATTTATCATGTCTATATTGTGCTAACTTTATTTTACAGGGTATGGTTGATTTTTTAGACTAACATATTTTGCAGGAAGTGAATCAGACATGATTACCTCGGATGAACAGTACCCAAGGCACCCTCCATGGAACTTGGGGGCACCTCAGGCACCCTCATCAATATCTCCGTAGCAAAGGCGCGAGGGCGCCTCCATGGAGCTGAAGGCGCCCTGGACGTTGAGCAGAGGGCGCCCTCCATGGAGCTGAGGGCACCCTGGACGTTGAGGGTGTCCACCATGCGGTTGGAGGCACCCTCGGGCAGATAAGCAATGAAGGAGTCAAAGCTTATCATCGCTGCGGATTTGACGGGGATGAGGGTGCCCTCCACGGGCTACTTAAGCCCAGTTCGAGCGGCAGCACGGACACAACAAGAACTCGCAACCATTCTTCCGTGTGTTGCTCAAAGGATGATCTGATAAAGCTGTAACAAGACATCGACGACCCGAAACTTTAAAATTCTATGTTTTTTGTTGTCAGTATAATTTCATTACTGCTTTACTTGTATTTTAAATTGTAAATTTTTGAGCTTATAGTGATTGCCCAAAGTAAACGCTCAACGAGCGTGGGCCTTGGAGTAGGAGTCGTCACAGGCTCCGAATCAAGTAAAACCAATGTGTCATTTCTTTTATTGCTTTTATTCCACTGCATGTTACTCGATTGCTTTAAACGAACGAAATAGCCACGAGCACTATTCACCCCCCCTCTCTAGTGCTTTCGATCCAACATCGTCTATTGGTGCGAGAAGCATCAGACGATCGAACCTGGGTTTTGATTATGTCAAAGGGTCCAAAGTTAAGTTGTCTTGTGATCTAACAAGATTGAATGAGCTTGTAGGAAAGCCCTAAGTGTTCTTAGGTAAAAGTCCTAGCTACGGTTAGGCAGGTGGAAAACCCTAGGGGAGGTAACCTTAGGTCCTGGGGGGTGGTAACCCTAGGCAGAAAGTCTTGGCGGGTCGAGCGCTTTAGGCAAAACCCTAGAGTCGGGGACTCTAGGTGATAGTCCTGGTAGTCGCGGACTAGGTGGAAAACTGAACGAGTCGTAGAGCGGGCATTCATCAGAAAGTCCTGAAACATCAAGCGCTGAGCAAAAGTCCAGTCGGTCTGGAGGATTGGTCTGGCAATAGGTAACTTCTCCTGAGAGGAGTAAGTGATGACGCGTTCCCCGTTGAGGGAATAATAGGCATCGGTTCAACCTAGGGTTTTCGGAGGAAATTCGAAGTCAAAATCGGACAGTTCGAAGGCTGTCAAATTATTCATTTACATATAAATTGATATTTGTCTAACTCTATTTTGTAGGAAACTAAAAAGTTTTGCAGGGTCGAACTTACCCTTAATCAGTCGACCGAACGGCCAGATCAATTGACCGAACCCCAATACAATAGGATCAGATTTCCAGATAGCAAACTGAGTTTGATCGAGGGATCGGTCGACTGAACCTGGGGATCGGTCGACTAAACCGAGAATAAACGGTGGCATGATCGAAGCCGAGGTGATTAGATCAGATGAGGAGGAGATCAGATGAGGAGGAGATCATCTGATCGGTCGACCGATCCCCATGTTCGGTCGACCGATCCGGTTTGAGTGAAACCTGATCCCAAGATCAGTGGATGTAGATCAGGTCTGAAGAAGTTATAAAAAGGAGCCTCAACCAGCACTTCAAAATAACAATTCTACACAAGCGATCTTCCAAGCTGCACGCTACGCTGAAACGACTCAACGACGCTCAGCTGCTGTTCCGACAAATCGACGAACCAATTCCTAATCATTTATTGTCAGTATAATCTATTTTTAAGTTCAGTACTTGTACTTATATATTTGTAAGAATTTCATATCTATAGTGATTGCTCAATGTAAGCGATCAACGATCGCGAGCCTTGGAGTAGGAGTCGTCACAGACTCCGAACCAAGTAAAAGAAACATGTTAACGATTGTGTTTGTTTCTTTTCTTTATTCCACTGTGTATTTTATTTGTTTTACAAAATGAGTGAAAAAGTCACAAGTGTTATTCACCCCCCCCCCCCTCTAGCACATCTTCGATCCTACACCGTCTAGCTAGTTTTGCCTTTGAGGTCCCTTCATGTAGTTCTAGAAATTTCACCCATAGCTCCTTGGTTGACTCGTAGGCTCTGATCTAGTTAACTTCTTATGGCGGTAAGACGCTCAGCAGATGGAACTCTGCTTTGTCGTTTGTCATGAAGTCGGCTTGCTCCTTCTTCGTCCATTGATATTCTTTTTTGTCTTTTGAAACTACAAAACCATATTTCATAATTATTAATAATTCAAAATTTATTTTAAAAAATACTTCTATCTTTTTCTTCCAGCTCACGAATTCCCCCTCAAACTTTGGTGGGTAGATACTCGGTCCAGCCATCTCATTTGCTTCATTCAGTGGTTAGTCCTCCTAAACCTGTTGGACTCTGATACTAATTATATGACCCTTGGCGGTTGGCTAGAGGAGGGTGAATAGCCCTGTAAAGAAAAAAGAACCTTCCTCGAACTTTATACCTTTATAAGAATCAACACTTGCATAAAATAAATAAGAGACTAAATAAAGAAAGGAAGAGACATGAAAGAATTTACTTGGTTACAACCAGGAAGGTAGTTAATCCAAGAAAATTGAAAGCGCACTAATGTCTCCTTCAGGCGAAGAAGCCTCTTGCAGTAGTTGAAGCACTCAGTTACAAAACAAGATTGAAAAGAAATGAATTACAAGTGTTGTTCTGACCTTCTGGGACCAGGGCTGTATTTATAGCCCTGATCGGGGGGGCTGGAAGGGTTCCAAGTGCCTCTAGGGGGAAAAACTCTATCCCCATCACAACACAATGCGCCATGTCACGTTTGGCTAAATTTTTTAGTCTGGACGCCTGGAAGGGTTCCGGGTACCCCTGACCGAAAAATTAACTTTTTGTTGATCTTCGGTCCCGATCTTCCTCTCGCATTGGTCCGGGTCTTCCGCTCCGACTACGCTCGCTTGGGTGATCTCGGTCATCCGGAATAGGGCTCACCCGAACCCAACTTCCGGCCTTTGAGCAATCTTCCGCTCTAGTTTCTCGTCCCTCAGAAACGTCACACGCCTCCTCGTCCGCCTGCGTACTCTTTCGCAGCACCTTATCCCTCGGATGCACCGAGCCAGTCGGCTTTCTCTCCGTGTTGTCCTTCTCACTAGCTGCATCTTTCGCTCAACTTCCTATGCTCCTAAGTTCCTGCATACTTAGACACAGGGGTTAAATACCAACAGGATCTAACCTAACTTAGTTGATCATATCAAAACTACCTTGGGGTACTTACACTGACTAGGTGGGGGCACTTTGACTTTGACTGTCACATTACCATGACTTTATCTTGATTATTGACCTCATACTATCTTTGGAGTGACTCGCAACACACTGTATCATAGTCGAAGTTATTTTCACTTTCCTTCATAAAGAGTGATTCAAACTCAACCCTTTGAATTTGAAGTCACACGTTTTTCATCTTGTCCTCTCCCATAATAGAGTTGCAAAGTGTCACTCACATTTTTTTTGATGTTATCTCATTAGTTATTTTTTAAAACATGTCTTCATCAAAATCTTAATAGACGATGGTAAAAGTACATTGATCTCTTTTTCTTTCTTTCTCCAAAGTATCCTCTAGATTTTGAGATAAAGTTGTCAAATCTAAGGACTCTTCAAAATTATTTTCAACAATATCCCACATTCCTTGGGATCTAAGAATAACTTTCATTTTAAGTGATTCTCATAGTTAAGTTTGATAAATGAAGATAATGGGAAGAAAAGAATTTTGATGTCATTCACTCTGGTACTATGATGGTGGGCTCTTAAATAGCTTTTTAAGGAAGAAAAGAGATGTTGTAGTATAAAGATTTGTATTATATAATGACTTATATTACAACTTTACACTATATGACTATTTACACTACTTAATAGACATCTCTAGATCATACAGATTAATTAGATAATATGTATTTATCTCTAGACCATATATTCATATCTCCACGGGACCATATATTCTATCATTCTCTAGCCCCTTAACTAATATTATATAAAACAACTTTTACAACACACAAAAAGAAGGTAAAATCACTAGCACACTTCTAGATGGCAGCACCAGTCACTTCTTCATACTGATAGACACGCATTCTAAGTCTCTTGGGAACCATGCATTCACCGCCAAACCGTTGTTGCAGGTATACGATCGAAGCCAACAGCAATCCTTCGCAAGGAATGATGATGTCCCACGCCGTGGAGTAGAAGTCCCATTCTTCACTTCCGTAAATGTTGGTCGAATGTATAGCAACGTAGCTTCGAGATCGGTATACATCATACAAGTGAGGCAATGCTCGAGTCACCACGATCCCCACGTAGAAGAATGGCGTAAGGACTTTCCCTTTGGACTGCTGAGCCATGTTGAAGACGATTTGAGGAAGCAAGAATCCATCGAGCACAAAACCAGAGTAAGATATCAAAACCGCCCACTCGGACGACCGAAGCCACGCGAGCAGCGCCCCTGCAGCGTACAGAGGCAAGCACCACTTGAGCGCATGCCTTTCTTGAACCCACGACTCCCTGTTGTCTTCTGCTGATGATCTCGATGACCATGCCAACTGAGCCAAGCGCAAGGACAAGAACAAACCTATTATCGATATCATCCTCACGATCACTTTATGAGCAGAAATCCACTTGGTCTGATGCATGAGCAACGCTTCAAAGTTCAGCACTAGAGGAATTGCGTAGCCCAGGACAAGCACAAGCAGCATTGTGATGGACACGGAGGGAAGAATGTGCGGCTGCTTCTTGACATGGAAGATCTGCAGCGCGATACAAATGCAAGAAAATGTTAGAGTGATAATAACCATGATAAGTTCCACATCCATTCTCCAAACAGATCGATTTATTTCGCGTCCTCCCATATTGTTACTGGATGAAATTTTTATGGTATCGAAATAGAGAGGCTGAGACTGAATCCTCGTGCTTCTGATCGTTCCATCGAGGTGGACCTCATCATCTTCATCAAGCAGGTCAGCCAACTGGATGCTGACCAATATTTCACAGTCGATGGACTCATAATCCAGGGTTCCATACTGGCCTGGCTGCTTCGGGTATCGACATCCTTTCATGCAGAATCTTCCAGTTGCAGAGTTGTACACGCCTTCCGCTACAAGCTCGTTTATTTCGAAGTCGTCATCAAAAGGATTCGATCTCTTGGTTATTTCAAAGCCCACGTTCCAGATACTTGTGTTAGCAGCACCCGAGCTTCTGATGCCTGACTTCCTTCTGTAATGATGTTCAAAAACAGAGTCTCCTACTGACATGAAATTGGCTTCCCTCCACATTCGTTTTCCTTTAGCATCATTCATGTTTATGCCTAATCTCACGCCACCCAATGATTTTGGACCTGGATACACTTGATGACCGGACTCAGAGGAGGTTGTTATCCTATTACTACAAGAATTTCCAACCGAATCCGCTTCGGTGTAATTGTACTTCAGACCATGGATCCTGTTCCAGCCATCGTTGAGACTATGGATAGAGGCCATGTCAAAGTACTCCACATCTTTCTTGTCCTTGTTGCTCCAGATGCGACCCACGACGTCGCTTCTTTCTTTCAGTGTCATGACCGTCGGGAACCACAGAGTGAGTCCGACGTCGCAGGCACCCACATGGGGATGCTCCGGCGAATCTGCGTTGATCACACGACAAGTTAGCAAACAGAACTGCTTCCTCTGGCGATCCCAGTATGCTTCACCAACCAAGGACCTTTCAGGTCTCATAGGCATATCGTATGGATAGCTACTGGAATTGGAGAAGTCAAGGTAAAAATTTATGGAACCATTCTCTAGGCAAAAGATCTGGTTCAGAGAAAGGAATCGAGGGGTGAATCCCAGGCTTTTGCCTAATGGTCTACAACTGCCCTCGGCGCAGTCAGCGCTGTTTTTATGGTCTATTCTGAACACCTGAGTGAAGAGGAATGGGCATGCTCTGGCAGGTTCAATTTCTGATGAGTCTTCCTCAATTTTGACAGCGGAACATGAACTGGTGGCTTGAGGGAAGATGGTGAAGTGATAGGGATTTGGGGCGTAATAAGCTAAAACCGTGATGGAACTGAAGTTGTTGGGCTCACCGACGCGGTTCAAAATCTCTACCTCGCCGTCAATCAAGCTGGTGTTCAAGTTGGAAACCGTGGGAAGATTCAGGATCAAGACAGCGGAGAGAAGAATGGATTTGCCTTGGCCATCGCTGTAGACACCACGGCCGACCATGCAAACTTTGCCGGTGGATTCGGACCAGAAGCCGGCGAGGTCCTCGAAGGTGGCTTCTTCCACGACTGCGTGGGGAGAGAAACGCCTCCTGTGCTGCCTCTGGTTCTGGGAGGCGCCGAAGAGCGTCATGGCTGCCTGGATCCGCAAGGTGCCGTTCTTCTCGGTCTTGTGCAGGGACTTGGTCTGGAAGTTGACGGAGGGCGGGGCGAACACCGCGGAGGTGTCCACCTGGCTAAAGAGGCCAGCGCCGCCGGAGAAATACCCATTTCGGAAGGAGATGTGGTCGAAGTGCTTGACGACGAGGGCGGTGGCTTCCGATTCCGGGACGGTGTCCCCGCAGTGCTCAGCGTAGGAGATCTCGCCATGACTAGCCGCTGAAGCAGAGGAAATGGTCCAGAAAGCAAGGATGAGGAAGAGAATCCCCAAGTGATGCATGGCAGTGAGCAACAAACACCACCAACAAAGTATGCTTTGATTGTTTACAGAGACTATTAACATACTTGCGGATGAAGATTTAAGGGCTATAACAAAATTTGTGAATTAAGTTATTATATGGTGGCAAAAGATGACTATATATATATTAATTCCTAGCATCTTCATTAATTTGTCCACGGAAAAAAATAAATCATGGGTGACTATTAATCTTTGAAATAGTGATTGATACATGTGAATTAGGGCACTACAAAATTTACATGCAGTGATTCAATCCCATAAAAAATTTGTAGTAGCATCGGATAAATTCGGAAAGCGCATAGATGGTCACGAGGATGACAACAATTAGTTTGTACTGAACAAGTATTTATTTATACGGTGAGAAACTTATCCTTCCATTTATTATATATTGTGGCAAAAGTTGAATACGTTCGCTCCCAGTGTTTTCGTCAATTTTTCCCAGGACCAACACGGAAGAGATAAATCACGGAGGACTACTAACCTTTAGAATAGTGACTAACATATAAGGGAGGCATTTACCTCGACTTTGCCGAGATTTGAATCCCAAATCTTATTTTGATAACATCTCATACGTTAACCATTAGACTCACCTGAGGAAATTTCCATTTACCATATATTGCACCTACCCGGGAACATGAGATAGGATTAGGACAGGGTAGTAGTTCAGTGATATTTGCCGAATGTATTATAGTCCAAGTCCACTGAGGAAGGAGAGTTCAAGTCAAGAGGAAAAAATATATAACAAACACAGTTATTGATTAAAAAAGGAAATAGGTTCTGCTCGAGCGAATGGAAGGCTTAGAAAATTATGAAGTTCCACGGGAGGAGGTGTCATTGAGTTGCTTGGATAAAATTATGGTGTTAGGTATATATGACGTTTAGAGGGTGTAATTTTCACTCAATAGAAGATATCTCATTTGATGATAATATAATAAAAGGAAACTACGTATATCATATGAATAAGATAATTAAAAAATTAACAAATTTTATATATTTTTTTAAGGTTTACGAAAGATCAAATGAATAGGAAAAAAATACAGCAAAATAAAAATTAAATCAAAAGTCAACTACAAAATTGACAATAAAAAATAAATTATATATATAAATTGCTGAATTCACGGTAAAAAATTGTGCATAAAATTAATCATTAATTTGAATTCAATTCAACTTCTGTGGTGGTATGATTCATGAATTTTGATCCCCTCATGATGATATAATGGCTAACACATGAAATATTATCATTATAAGGTTTAAGATTCGAACCTTAGCTGATCTTGCCTAAAAGTCGAAGAGATGGAAAGCAGGGGATGTGGCGATCCCGTTGACCGCTTGTAGACTTCGCTCGGACCTGCAACACAAACTACTTCAGTGCCAAGTCAGGGAAGAGGTATCCGGCGTTGGACCTCCGACGCTCAAATCAGTCACCGACGATGAAGTATAAGGCGGAGCAACAAGAACACTGTAGTACAAACAGTGAATATCGCCTACCTCCGTCGATGCTTGGACTCCCCCTTTATATAGAGCTCATGTAGCAGGTGTGCACATTTCCCAAGACGAGCACGCTTCTCCAAGTTTTCCCTGAAAAGACTTATCAGTAAAATATCTCTGACACAGTACCTTAATGGGTCGAACATATCTTTGAAGTGACAGTAGAAGCTTCCGGCGTACAATCTTCTGGCTATCCATGCCCGGTGTTAGCGGCACCAACTCCCAAAAGGATGTTGTTGGATATCGGAGGGAGTGTACTGCAAAGCCGAGTGAGTTGGCCACTCGACTGGGATATCGCCACTCTGGTGCCCCCACCGGTCGACTAGGACCTCGCTACTTCTGCGCCTGTGTCCGCTCGACCGATGCTACCCTTTGTCACTGTCGAGCCCTGCTGTTGGGCCGAGCGGAGTAGCCGCTCGACCGAAGTTGAACTCTGCGCATATGAAGTTCTGCTGTCTGGCCGAGCTAGGGAGCCGCTCGGCTCGGCTTCTGCACATCGTCTCCCTTGAGCGTCGGTCGTTTGACTTCTCTTGGTAGCGAAGGCGAGGGCGGGTCGAAGTCTTTTCCTCGGTAGGGTATGCTTCGCCCGACCGGCGGGTCGTGGCCTCCTCCCCGATCGAGGTATGCTTCGCCCGACCGGCCGATGCCATCTACGCGTTGACCGCCTTGACTTTGACCTCCACCGTGGCAGCGAGGTGGGCCCCTCATTATCACCGCATCACATGCCTCCCCCTCAAGTCTAGTCGAAGAATGCTGCAAGTCCGACTGACTGGACAATTGTCTGAGCAGCTTTTTGCCTGATTGGCCTTCGACATTACTTGGTTTCTGATCGGGATGCGACCACTCCCTAGCAGTCGCCCTGTTTAAGCTTGTCGTTCGGTTGTAGGTATGCTTCCTCAATTCGATCAGCGAAACGAAGGTTTATACTTGTGAAATCTTTTCTTGGGCCGTCTTGGACAAGCACGAGTCAGACTTACGTCACACGGATTTTTGGAAAATCGTACAAATCTCTCCACATTAAGGCTGAGTGTGCCCCCATGCCCTTATTAAATGTCAACCCGTGGCGATGTGCCACGTGTCCTGCCCACTGTCGTCGCATGCCTGATGTGACGGCAGATATCCACTGGTGATGTGACGTCTGGCGATTCAAATTCAACGGTTGGATCTTGGCTTGAGTTTCTGCAACCTAGATCGGACGGCTCCGGTTGGCCGACCCCGAAGCTTATAAGCTTGTGCGCGTCGCCGCCTTTGCGCACATCTCTTCGACTTCTTTGGTGACGCTCTGTGCTCCGGCGACGTTCTTCTTTCTCGATCCTCCGCCGACCTTTCCAATAAGCTTTCTCCCCATCTCCCCTTTTTCTCATCTTCCACCGTCTATACTTCTCCATCTTCCGAGCTTTTCGGTGTCTTAGTGTTCCGGCAATAGCCCAATAGCCTTCTTTCTTTTCGACATCTTTTCACTTTTGTTTTGCGATGGCAAGTTCCTCACAACCTCCCGCCGACATCCCTGGGCTCTGGTACACTTCTACAGAGTCCCGGTTTGATGTCGGCGATGCTGAGAGTCTAAAAGTCGCTTTTGAGCTTCCTCCCGAATACGAAGTTGTTCTTCCTCAACTCCCTGCCTGTCCTAGCTAATTCATGTGTCGGCGAGCCGCTCCGGATCTACTTGTCGTCTACAGAGCATGCGGTTGGTTCGACATTAGTTAGGCAAAGCGGCGAGGAACAACCAGTGTACTTTTAAGCCACATATTAAAAGCTGTTAAGTCCCGCTACACTGGTCTGGAGAAGCTAGCTTATGCTTTAGTGCTCGCCACTCGGAGGCATCGCCCGTACTTCATCACTCACTCGATAATCGTGATGACCAACAGTCCCTTGGGAAGAGTCCTTCTCAATCCCGAGGCGTCTGGATGATTGATCAAATGGACAATGGAGCTTAGCGAGTTCGACATCCAATATCAACCTCGAACTGTCATCAAAGCACAGTCGTTGGCAGATTTCATCACCGAGGTACAGAGCCCAGAGCCAGAGGTCGTTTGGAGGATATATGTGGATGGTTCGTCCACTCGACAAAGGAGCGGCATCGACATACTACTCATCTCCCCGCAAGAAGATCAAATGCAATTGATCGTTCGGCTAGACTATAGTGACACCAACAACGAGGCTGAATACGAGGCGCTAATAGTCGGCTTACAAGTCGCTCGGTACGTCGGAGCAGTCAAAGTCTTGATCCATTCAGATTCTCAGTTTACCGCTCAATAGTTGTCCGGAGCGTTCAAGAGAAGCAACGTCCGACTCAAGCTCTACACAGAGGCCTTTGAAAAACTGAGATCCAACTTTCAAGAGGTTATCATACAAAAGATCCCCTGATCGAAAAATCAAGCTGCAAATGAATTGGCCAAGTTAGCTAGTTCGCTGTTGCCGATTGTCATAGCGCAGCCGATCGAGAAAACCTCTTTGGTGGCACACATCGATCGAATGGAATGACTCACTTTCCTGAACGATTGGAGGGCAGCAATGATAGAATTCTTGTGGTCGGAAGCTACCTCGTCCGATCAGGAAGATGCGTGGTTATTAAGAAAAAGAGTCGAGTGATTCACTCTGATCGGAGATCAGCTGTGTAAGAAAGTCTTCTCCCGACCTTTGCTTAAGTGCGTCGGGTCAAAAGACGCCGACTACATACTAGAAGAAGTGCACAAGGGATCCTGCGGAGGACATCCGAGCGGTCAATCATTGGCAAGGAAGATACTACTGGCTGAATATTTTTGGCCAACCCTCCAACAAGACGCCGCTCGGACGGTGGCCATGTGCATGTCCTGTCAAAAGTATCACAGAATCTCGCCCCAACCCATCGAGGAGATGAAGGCATCCACAGTCGCTTGTCCGTTTGACCAATGGGGCATGGGCAACATCGGACCTTTCCCTATGGCAACCAGTCAGCGGAAGTTCCTGCTCGTCGCGGTGGACTACTTCTCCAAATGGGTCGAAGCTAAACCCCTAGCCAAGATAACTGAGCAAATGGTTATGAAGTTCGTATGACAGAACATCATCTGCCGGTTCGACATCCCTTGTCGGCTCGTCTCGGATAATGGAAGATAATTCGCCGATCAGAGGCTCAGGGAGTGGTATAAAGGATATGATATCTAGCAGACCTTCACTTCCGTGGCCTATCCGCAGAGCAACGGACAAGTAGAAGTCACCAATCAGGAAATCCTCTAAGTCTTGCACGCTCGGCTCGACCATATGGGAGGCAGCTAGGTCGATGAGCTCCCGAGCGTGCTGTGGGCCCTCCGCACAACGCCGAAGGAAGGGAACGGTCTGACCCCATTTCACTTAGTGTATCATGACGAATCGGTCATCCCCGTCGAGGTTGGATTAGAGTCCGATCGGGTGCAGCATTATGATGAAGGCAATGCCGAGAGGAGGCTTTTGGAGCTGGACTTGGTGGAAGAAGCGCGCGCCAAAGCAGTCGTTCGACTGATGACATATCAGTAGTGGATAAAGCAAACCTACAACCAGAGGATGATCCCGAGGTCCTTCCAAGTCGGCGACCTTGTTTAGAAGAAAGTCAAGCCAGTCGGGGCGTGACCAGGCTTGAAGTTCCCTGGGTAGGGCCTTTCAAGGTCGTGGAAAAACTCCACTCGAGTGTTATTATTAAGAGGACGAGACGGGAAGGTGGCTCGAACGACCATGAAGCGCAAACCATCTCCAACCCTATCGGGTCGGATGAGAGGTGCGCAAGTGTAGGAAGTGTATTTATACATTTGGGTACGTCATCTCTGAATACAGGGTCAAAATAAAAGATTTCTAAGCTATATGCCGAATGACACATCAAACGGTCAAGCGGCGACCTTAAACTCTCGTCTCTATCAACGGTTGAGCGGCAACCTTAAACTCTCGTCCCCATCAACGGTTGAGCGGCGACCTTAAACTCTTGTCTCCATCAACAGTTGAGCGGCGACCTTAAACTCTCGTCTCCATCAACGGTCGAGCGGCGACCTTAAACTCTTGTCTCCATCAACGGTCGAGCGGTGACCTGAAACTCTCGTCTCCATCAACGGTCGAGCGATGACCTTAAACCCAAGTCTTCCCCAAATTATCGAGCGACGACATTAAACGCGTGTCTCCACCAACGGTCGAGCGGCGACCTTAAACCTGAGTCTTCACCAAATCGTCGAGTGGCGACGTTAAACGCGTGTCTCCACCAATGGTCGAGCGGCAACCTTAAACCCGAGTCTTCACCAAATCATCGAGCGGTGACATTAAACGCGTGTCTCCACCAACGATTGAACGGCGACCTTAAACCCGAGTCTTCACTGAATCGTCGAGCGGCGACGTTAAACGCGTGTCTACACTAACGGTTGAGCGGAGACCTTAAATCTGAGCTTCCTCTTACGGTCAAGCGACTAGTCGCAGATACGAGATCATGTGCATTTACAGTCAAAGACAAGAAACGTTGTGAAAGGAAATGCTTCGCTGAATGGGCGCACATATATTAAAACCACAATTTTCAAGATTATAGTTGGAAGATAAAGATAAGAGCTTCATCGAACGGGTGAGCTTACATTAAGACTTCAAAAAGTTTTCAATGCTCAACCTCACTCAAGGTAATCCAAAGCGTCGTCGGGTAGTGACTCAGTCATCTTATCCCAACTAATAATGTTTTCCTTCAAGGTTGCGGGAAGGTGATCGTCTGCCTTGAGCTGGTTGATCGTCTTGTCTATCGCAAGGATACAGAGCCGAAGATAACGGGAGACTACTTTATCATTGAACGCGTCTAAGCGGATGTAGTTCTGTTTCATTGCTGCAAATCGACTCGGTTCGATGTCCTGATAAATTTTCAACGTCCCTCGGGAGCCCTCCAGCTCAGTCTTCACCTTCCCTAGCTCATCCTGGGCCAGCTTCAGTGCCACGTCCTTATCAGAGAGCTGGCCCTGGAGCTCAGTTTCCCGCGCCGACTGACTTGCTCACTCGGTCACCATGAAATCTTCAGCATCCTTGAGCTTGCTGGCGAGGTATCGAGCCTCCTTGTTCTTCAACTCCAGGTCCTTGATAGCCTGGTTCTTCCTAGCAGTGGTCGACTCGATCTTTTTGTCAAAAGTGCTGACCTGCTTCTTGAGTCAGCCCAACATCTCCTCCTGGCCAGAGGTTTTAGCCCGTTCGGCCTCAAGGAATTTGGCCGTCTTCTCTAAGTCGGCCTTCAACTTGGCCACCTTCTTCGGTTCGGCGACGGGTTGGCTGCTAGAGGCTCTCAGCTTCTTTAGCTTGTCCTCTAAATAGGCAAACCTATGGCACATGACCAAGCTCTCCACCCAATACTACAAGTAGTGAAAGGGGTTAGAGCTGATCGGAGGAAAGATAATTACAATAAGAGTTTACCTCAGTTGTCATTTGGGTATGGTTGTTGGTGAGCATGACCGAGGGCATCATCGTCGTTCAGGCTCAGGCTTCTTCTCAGACTTGGGCAAGCGGGCCCCGGATAATGATTTGATGCTCAGGAGTGTGTGATTGGGCACTCGACTCGTTGTACTCCTCCGTTGGCAAATAGAGGATCGTTGTGACTGATCGTCAATCGCCCGAGGCCGAGTGGGCCGAGGTTGTTGGGCCGGTCGGCCAGGACGCAGACGCCGCGAGGGCGACCGATCGTAGAAACCTCGATGGTTGCGAGGATGGCGGCATGGATGCCAGGGGTTCTGCGGTAATAGGCTCCTGTGGCAGCTCGGCCACCGAAGGAGTCCGGTCGGAAGATATCTCGGGCGTGGTCTCAGGAACAGCGGGGGGATTCAAGGTGCCAACTTCGACCCTTTCTGCGAACCCCACCGCCGAAGCAGCAGAGTGCGAAGATTCTGCTCAGCGCCTCTTGCACCTTAACAGCGGCTCGCCAGAAGAGTCTAGACTCTCTGCTCGGGCGACTGGCACTCGCTCGGATGATTACTTCGAGCCGCCAGCAACCTTAACACTGGGTGCTCGGCTAGCTGCCCCTCCACTCGCTAGGGCGGGAGTCGCTCCGCTCTCATCTTGAGAGCTGACCGACTGTAGGTCGTGGCTCACCAATTCTTCAGTAGCAACTGCCTCGATCACGGTGTTCTGAAGCTTCGCAAGTCTGGACATCCGAGCATGCAACATGACTTCAGCTGCAAAAGAAGCAGAAAAATCAGTTAGAATCAAAGGAAAAATGTATATGGAACCTCTTACCTAAGCTGGTCGAGAGCCTAGTGTGGATCAGACTCAGGCCAAAGATGTATAGCACACCCTCAAGCAGCTACTTGTGGATGTCATACTTCTGGTCGGCCAGCTTGGATGCGGCATGAAGGTAGTCCGAGCACTCTTGTATTTCTTCATATCGAGTTAAGGTGGTAAGCCGACTTGCCAGTGGGTCCGGAAGGTAGTCCGAGCACTCTCTCTCTCTCTCTCGCACAGCCGCCTCTCGCCATCGCCGGCTTAGACACACACCGCCAGAGCCCTCATTTTCTCCCTCACTCACGTTGCCACACGCCAACAGCCCATCGCCCTCCTCTTCCTCTCTTCCCGCTGCCACCATAGTTGTTGGAGCCGCTGCCGACACCTCAAATTTGTTGGTATGGTTTTCCAGCGCTCGAACCATAGTGTCGTATGCCTCCGATGTCTATCGGGCCCCCGAGCCATCATTGTCATTATGTTTTGACCAGACTTATGTGATGTTTTATGTCCCGGTCTGCGTGTCAATATTCGTATCCTTGCTTGTGTGCCGAATTTGTATCTCGGTCTGCGTGCCGATATCTTATCTCAGCTTGCATGCCGAGGTCGCATTCGGTTTCGTGCCACCGCGTTCAGCTCCGCATCGTCAGATCCAGCTCCTCGTCCGACGCATTCATCTACCCTTCCGAGTTACGACAACTCGAGCAGCGTCCCATCTGAGGGCACCTCCTTGGGCCAGGGTACGTTTTCCGTACTCGTCCCTCATTTATTTCATTATTATATTATTAGCCTGTTACTCATATATTCGTTGGATCCGCCTGGAACCTCGGGGTACCAGGGACCGGGGCGATCCGGTCGCTAGCTGCAGGTAGTGTTGATTAGAGGACTTTTGAAGACTTTGTCAACATATAAGTCATCTCAGTATACCCCCTCTGGGACGTCATAATTCAATCAATATTTTATCCATCTCATCCGATGAACCATCTGACTCGGTTTTCGGACAGAATATATATATATATATATATATATATTCTTTTGTACTGTGCTAATGTACTTTGACCATGCAACAGAACCGTTACAAAACACAAGATAACATATGACACTAGAAGTTTCTACTAGCTACCGGGGTACTATCACGTATCACGTATCACGTAAAACAACTTTCATAACACACAAAAAGAAGGCAAAATCACTAGCACACTTTTAGATAGTAGCACCAGTCACTTCTTCGTACTGATAGACACGCATTCTAAGTCTCTTGGGAACCAAGCATTCACCGCCAAACCGTTGTTGCAGGTATACGATCGAAGCCAACAGCAATCCTTCGCAAGGAATGATGATGTCCCACGCCGTGGAGTAAAAGTCCCATTCTTCACTTCCGTAAATGTTGGTCGAATGTATAGCAACGTAGCTTCGAGATCGGTATACATCATACAAGTGAGGCAATGCTCGAGTCACCACGATCCCCACGTAGAAGAATGGCGTAAGGACTTTCCCTTTGGACTGCTGAGCCATGTTGAAGACGATTTGAGGAAGCAAGAATCCATCGAGCACAAAACCAGAGTAAGATATCAAAACCGCCCACTCGGACGACAGAAGCCACGCGAGCCGCGCCCCTGCAGCGTACAGAGGCAAGCACCATTTCAGCGCACGCCTCTCTTGAACCCATAGTTTTCTGTTGTCTTCTGCTGCTGATGATCTCGATGACCATGCCAACTGAGCCAAGCTCAAGGACAAGAACAAAGCTATTATCGATATCATCCTCACGATCACTTCATGAGCAGAAATCCACCAGTTCCTCCTCCACAGAAGCATAGCTGACCCTCTCGTCTGGTTCGTGAACAACAAAGGGATTGTGGAGCCCAGGACAAGCACAAGCAGCATTGTGATGGACACGGAGGGAAGAATGTGCGGCTGCTTCTTGACATGGAAGATCTGCAGCGCAATGCAAATGCAAGAAAACGTTAGAGTGATGATAACCACGATGAGTTCCACATCCATTCTCCAAACAGATCGATCTATTTCGATTCCTCCCATATTGTTACTGGATGAAATATTTATGGTATCGAAATAAAGAGGCTGAGACTGAATCCTCGTGCTATTGATCGTTCCATCGAGGCGGACCTCATCATCTTCATCAATCGGAGCCAACTGGATACTGATCAATATTTCACAGTCGATGGACTCATAATCCAGGGTGTCATTCTGGCCTAGCTGCTTCGGGTATCGATATCCTTTCATGCATATTCTTCCAGTTGCAGAGTCGTACACACCTTCAGCTGCAAGCTCGTTTATTTCGAAGTCGTCATCATCAAAAGGATTCCATCTGTTGGTTATTTCAAAGCCTACGTTCCGGATACTTGTGTCAGCGGCACCCGAGCTTCTGATGTCTGACGTCCTTCTGTAATCATATTCAAAAACAGAGTCTCCTACTGACAAGAAATTGGCTTCCCTCCACGTCCGTTTTCCTTTAGAATCCTTCATGTTTATATCTAATCTCACGCCACCCAATGATTTTGGACCTGGATATACTTGATGACCAGACTTAGAGGAGGTTGCTATCCCATTGCTACAAGAATTTCGAACCGAATCCACTTCGGTGTAATTGTACTTCAGACCATGAATCCTGTTCCAGCCATCGTTGAGACTATGGATAGAGGCCATGTCAAAGTACTCCACATCTTTCTTGTCCTTGTTGCTCCAGATGCGACCCACGACGCCGCTTCTTTCTTTCAGTGTCATGACCGTCGGGAACCACAGAGTGAGTCCGACGTCGCAGGCACCCACATGGGGATGCTCCGGCAAATCTGCGTTGATCACACGACAAGCTAGCAAACAGAACTGCTTCCTCTGGCGATCCCAGTATGCTTCACCTACCAAGGACCTTTCAGGCCTCATAGGCATATCGTATGAATAGCTACTGGAGTTGGAGAAGTAAAGGTTGAAATTTATGGAACCATTCTCTAGGCAAAAGACCCGGTTCAAAGAAAGGAATCGAGGGGTGAATCCCAGGCTTTTGCCTAACGGTCTACAACTGCCCTCGGGGCAGTCAGCGCTGTTCTTGTAGTCTATTCTGAACACCCGAGCAGAGAGGAAAGCGCAAGCTATGGCAGGTTCGATTTCTAATGAGTCTTCCTGATCAATTTTGACGGTGGGACATGAACTGGTGGCTTGTGGGAAGATGGTGAAGTGATAGGGGTTTGGGGCGTAATAAGCTAAAACCTTGATGGAACTGAAGTTGCTGGGCGCACCGACGCGGTTCAAAATCTCTACTTCGCCGTCAATCAAGCTGGTGTTCAAGTTGGAAACCGTGGGAAAATTCAGGATCAGGACAGCGGAGAGAAGAAGGGATTTGCCTTTGGCGTCGCTGTAGACACCACGGCCGACCATGCAAACTTTGCCGGTGGATTCGGACCAGAAGCCGGCGAGGTCGTCGAAGGTGGCTTCTTCCACGACTGCGTGGGGCGAGCGATGGGAACGCCTCCTGCGCAGGCTGCGCTGCGTCCGGTTCTGGGAGGCGCCGATGAGCGTCATGGCTGCCTGGATCCGGAAGGTGCCATTCTTCTTGGTCTTGTGCAGGGACTTGGTCCGGAAGTTGACGGAGGGCGGGGCGAACACCGCGGAGGTGTCTACCTGGCTAAAGAGGCCGGCGCCGCCAGAGAAATACCCATTACGGAAGGAGATGTGGTCGAAGTGCTTGACGACGAGGGCGGTAGCTTCTGATTCCGGGACGGTGTCCCCGCAGTGCTCGGCGTAGGAGATCTCGCCATGGCTAGCCGCCGAAGCAGAGGAAACGGTGCAGAAAGCCAGGATGAGGAAGAGAATCCCCAGGTGATGCATGGCAGTGAGCAACGAGTACGTCTTGTTGACACCAACGAAGTATGCTTGGATTGTTTATCCAAACTATAACATACGAAGAAGTAGAATAAAATTTATTATTTATAGAGAATATAATATACTTGTGGATGAAGATGGAAGAAGTACAACAAAATTTGTGAATCATGTTGCTCCAAGAGGGACGAGATTGGGCAATAGTTTAATGATCTTTGCTGAATGCATGATAGTCCAAGTCGAGGAAAATATAACAAACATAGTTATCAGTTAGAAAATGAAAGGGTAGAAATAAACAACTCACTGGGCAAAAGGCGATAATACTCGTCCCCAGCGCCTCCGTGGACTTCGCCTAAGGCTATCACGAGGGGAGTTAATCACGGTAGCCGAAGGGGTTAAGGGCACAGTGGGCTGAGGGACACGGGTATAAGGAATTTACGCCCTTACTACCGCCACGATTCGAACCCACATGCTCATTGGGCAAACTACTACATCTTAACCACTTCGAATAACCCCGTAGGACAGAAATAAACAACTCACGCTGTTATTGTATGTGCTGCTCGAGTCAATGGAAGTATATGTAACTTCTTCAGGGTGTCATCTCCACTAGGTAGAAGACACCGTGCTTACAGGGTCTTATGAATACGACAACTGAAAATTTAAAAAAATTTATATATTTAATTATTCATCTTTTAGTTGGATCCGATCATGATTTAGAATTGTTGTTTTGACGATTTGAAACAGAAGGATTTACCTTAGGTCCATCCTGAGCTATAGGTCAGCCAAAAAAAAAAAAAAAAAAATTAAAATCATGCCTATGAAATCATCTACTTCAAATCCTGCACCAAACAAAGCCTGCCATCTAAAAAAATATTGCATTCATTTACCCTTTGTCATGATAATACATGAGAAAATTCTTGCATTAATTATCCCTACCATAATAAGTTATCAATCATAATCATAAATCTATTTGATCTTATCTTAAACGAGAAAGATAGTATATTGGACCATGTGAAAACTTTGAGCTAGAAGAAAGAGAGCTTCTTGTGATCCTACGTGTCAAATAATAAGAAGTAGAGGGAAGAAAAAATTTCAACAACCTGGTTAGGTTAGGGAGGGATCTCCAACGCAGACACTCCGACACTCCGACGCTTAAGTCAGATGAGTGGTCGAGAGAAAAAATGATAAGTAATAGTAATGAACAGTGCATGAACTTGCGTAACGTAGTATTGCGTACCTGCACGTGTAGGTGAAACTCCCTTATATGGTGTCACTTTTCCTTTGTGCATGAATCTCGAGGCATTTTTAAAAAAGTACTGGTCCTTTTGACATTGATAACTTTTCAAAAATGGATCCACCACTTCTATGTTTTGTAAGGTAGAAACTTCCTCACACAAACGACCCAAGTAATATTCCCCTGACTCTGACAATTGTTATATAAAATACCAAAAAGGCATATTAAGCTGTCGAGTTGATGGACTATTTATATGTTTAGAGGATAGGTTGACCAGGTGCCTTTTTTCGTTTGATCATACCTTATTCACGAACGGGGTCGGGTCGGCTAAGGAATGAGGTCCCTCTTGAGGACTTAGCCTCCGCTCTGCGTCATCACTTGGCTAAAGAGTCTAGTCGGACCGTATGCCTAGCATATTCAACCGGACCATAAGTCCGAACAGCTAGACCACTCGGTTGAAATATGTGACCGTGCTAGCTTCGCCTCGAGTGACCAAGCAGACTCGGCTCTGCCTCATCACTCGGCTAAAGAGTCCAGTCGGATCATATGCCTAGCATATCCGATCGGACCATAGGTCCAAGCGGCTAGACCACTTGGCCGAAATATGTGATTGTGCTAGCTCCACCCCGAGTGACCAAGCGAACTTTGCTAAACATGGCACGGATATAGCTCCGGGTTTCATCAATCTTGAGGAACTAGGAATCCGATCGGACCAAAGGTCTGATTGGCTAGGTCACCTGGCCCAAACAAATAATCGTGTTATCTCCGAGCATTGATCTTTCCTTAACTTTGACCACCACCTCATATGGCTTCCTTGACTTTGAACCCGACCTCAAGGGCCCCCATTATTCGCCGTATCAATATTATTTAAATTTAATCAAAATTTTTTAATATTTTTATTTTTATTTCAAGTATCTTATGTAATTATTATTATTTTTAATTTAAAACAATTTTTTCTTATTATATTAATGAAAACTTTTCTTTTCAGAAATCCTAACATATTGATCCTGTCTAGAAATAGTAAAGATGACAAGCTAAGGATGTGGATTTGAAGTTGACGCGGTGAAGACTCCACGTAGCTCTACAACACAAAATGTTAGTGTCAGACCGGAAAGGGGTTCCCGGCGTTGGCCCTTCGACACTCAAGTCAGTCTCTGGTGATATCAAGAAATGGAGAACTGTAACTATAGGATGTAGAAAGACGAAGTTGTGTATACATTTCCCTGTAGAGGGGAACACCCTTTTATAGTGTCACTGTAGTGCTCATGCACGCATCCCAAAGCATAGACACATTTTCCTAGGTATCATAGGAAAGGACAAGTCAAAAAATATCTTTGACATCATTCCTTAAGCAGTCATGCAATTTTCTAATGTGATAGTCTAGAAGCTTCTAAAGTATGATTATCTGTTGGGCATGCCCTGCTGTCAGCGGCACAAACTCCCAAAAAGATACAAAAAGATATTTTAGCAAGGTCATGTGAAATCGACCGGAGTCGCTCGGCTGGGTTGCCTCCGCTCAGTAGTGTCCTTAGGACTTGCCGGCTCGTTTCTTTCCTTACTTCTTAATAGTCGTCGGTCCTCCCGTTTTGACTAGGCATGGTAATCGGTCTGTAACACCAGTTGCTGCTTACCTTTATTTGTGGTCGGAGGGCAATTTTACATGGTAGGGGGGAGTCCGACTTAATTGTCTCTTACGCTGGTACCATTCGCTCGGTCATACCCAATCTACTCGGCTGTAACCGGTCCACTCGGGCATGCTCGGTCCACTCAGCCGACTTAGATTCCTTGCTTGACTCTATCTTCCACGTCAGCCGGTCTTCATTATTTTAACCTATCCCTGGTGGGACCTCTCATTATTACCAGATCACAAGCCTCCCCTTTAAGTTTAGTCGAAAGAGACTGTAACTCCGATTGACTGGACCATTAATATGTTCCTGAGCCTCTCTTTCCGATCAGGCACTCTACCACTTAGGGCCGCTCATAGACTTTGATGATGTCCTCCCATGATTTTATAGCCACTGTTCGACTGCTGTTGGTGAAAATACTAGATTTTAAAGCCTCTGTTCGACTGTTGATGACGAAGACACTCGGTTTTATAGCCATTGTTTGGCTTTTAGTGGCAAAGATAGTCGATTTTTAGCCACCGTTCGATTGTTGATGGCGAAGACACTCAATTTTATAGCCACCATTCGGCTACTAATGGCGAAGACCCTCGGGTTTATAGTCGTCGTTCGGTTGCTGATTGTGAAGACACTCAGTTTTATAGTCGTCGTTCAGCTGTTGATGGAGAAGACCCTCGGATTTATAGCTGTTGTTTGGCTACTGATGGCGAAGACACTCGGTTTATAGTCATCGTTCGTCTACAGATTGTAAAGACCATCGGTTTTATAGTCGTCGTTCGGCTATTGATGGTGAAGACCCTCAATTTTATAGCCGCCATTCGGTTGTTGATTACAAAGATACTCAGATAATAGCCGTCGTTTGACTGTTGATGGTGAAGACCCTCGATTTTATAGTCGTCGTTCGACGGTTGATGGCGAAGACACTCAGTTTTATAGTCGTCATTCAGTAGGGATGTAAATGAGCCGAACCGAACCGAACATTATTAAGCTTGAGCTTGGCTCATTTTAGTTATATTCAGGTTCGAGTTCAGCTCATTTTGAAATTACTAAGCTCGCGAATAGTTCGAGCTCGGCTCGTTATTAGCTCGATTATCATAGTTAACGAGCCTCACTTGTTAGAGCTCATTTTTAGGCTTATTTTAGATCTTGTTTTTGAGCTCGTTTTAAGGCTCGTTTTATAAGCTCATTTTATAGGCTTGTTAAGCGAGCTTGAAAACTTATTTGAATAAATATTCAACAAACCTAACAACTAAAATAATATAAACTCAACACATTATTGAACATCCCAAACTACTACATTAAACTTCCAAACTCAACACACCATTGAACATGCTCGCGAGCCCTTTAATCGAGCAAAGCTCGAGCCCAAGTTCACGAGCTTATAAATGTGTTCTTGAGCCCTTTAAACGAGCTAAGCTCGAGCTCGAGTTCACGATCTTATAAACAAACATGTTCTCGAGCCCTTTAAACGAGTCAAACTCAAGCCCTTTAAATGAGCTGGGCTCGAGCCCTTTAAACGAGTCGAGCTCGAGCCCAAGCTCATAAGCATATAAACAAACATGTTCGTGAGCTCATGAGTAGAATATCCTTAAGCTCGAGCTCGGCTCGATAAAACTGTTGAGTTCAAAATCGAGCTCGAGCTCGGCTCAATAAGCTAAATAAACAAACTCGAACGAGCTTTTTATTGAAATGAGCTTCGAATAGCTCGCAAATCATTTGGTTCATTTACATCCCTACCATTCGGCTTTGTCGTGTGCGACACTTAGATAATTTTCTGATTTCTCACTACGCTCTACTCCCGCCGGTAATGGTTTTTAATTGTCACTAATTTCACCCTTTGTTGGTGTAATTTGCACTAACGGCCTAACTCAGATTAATTTTGATGAATGACAAGTAAGTTAAGTTAGGTTCTGTTGTGATCTAACCACATGATTAAGTGTATAGTACAAAGTCTAGATAGGTCAACGGGCCAACCAGATATCTGGCAGGAAGCTAGTTAGGTCAACAGGCTGATCTGATAGCTGGTACAAAGTCCAGATAGGTCGATGGGTTGACCGGATATATCTGGCAAGAAATCCAACTAGGTCAATGGGCCGACCGAATAGCTGGTGTAAAGTCCAGACAGGTCGACGGGCTGACCGGATGTCTGGCAAGTTGGTAAGTTAAGGTAAATCACTAGAGGAGAGTGACCTTGTGAGGACGCGTCTTGGTTTGAGGGGCAGTAGGCGTCAGTCCAGTTTAGGTCGATTTGGGATCCCTAAACTGAGACCTTGACTAGTTCCTAGTCCTGTCGACGGGTTGACCGGATGTCTGGCAAGTTGGTAAGTTAAGGTAAATCACTGGAGGAGAGTGACCTTGTGAGGACGCGTCTTGGTTTGAGGGGCAGTAGGCGTCAGTCCAGTTTAGGTCCATTTGGGATCCCTAAACTGAGACCTTGACTAGTTCCTAGTCCTGGGAGGATTGAAACTAATTACTACTCTTTATTATTAAATTATTATTGTCCTAATACTTGTTTTGCAAGTTATTTGGACTAACATTATTTTACAGGACAAAAGGAGAAAAGTTACTTTTGGATGAACAGTGTCCGAAGGCCCCTTCAAGTAGTGAAGGCGCCTTCGTACTGTTCATAAAAGGTGTCTTCCATGGCTATGAAAGGCGCCTTCTATAGGATAAATTTTGGTTGAAGTCATGGATAAGTGTCGGGTTGTTCAGGATCGAATTTGCCTCATTGGAGGCGCCGTCCATGGTTATGGAAGGTGCCTTCCATGCATTTTATAAGACTGTCTTGAGAAGGCATTGAGACAACACTGACATACGAGCTTCTGTGCATCCTTTTGAGCTTCCGACTGCTCTAGGCTTCTGCTATGACTCTGCTCCAAAGCTACTGCGCCCGATGACTGTTCCGAGGACTTCCAATCACGGTCGGTAGATTGACAATGACACATGAACTTTCCCATGCTTGATCCTACGTGTCGGTAACAAATTTTATTTGTGTACTTATTTACTGCAAAAGGACAAGTGCAGTGTGTTGCACTTGTTCTAATCTTCTTGTACTCGATTCCCTCTTCCGGAGGTACTGGAAGAGATTTTTAGTGGATTACCCATCGATAGGTCCGCGGGACCTGACTCTTGGAGTAGGAGTCACCGAAGGCTCTGAACCAAGTAAAACTGCTTGTGTTCTCTGGTGTTTGTCTGTTTTCTTATTCTTTTCCGTTGTGTACTCGTAATTTTAAAAATCGATAAAATGAGTTTTTTTTAAAACCACGTGATTCACCCCCCCCCCCTTTTCAACTGCGATCAATCCAACAAGTGGTATCAGAGCAGGTTGTGCTCTGATTTGGTGCAACCACCAATCAAGCCAAGGGAATTGCTTTCAGATTTCTTTGCATTCCATCTGAATTGGTAAAACTTTTCAGATAATTTTTTCGTTCGATTTTAATTCGAGATTAGTGTAACATCACTCAATTTTTTATATATTTTTTTTATTTATATCTCAAACTTTGCTAATCCAAGACCAAGTCTTGGTACCTTCTTTAGTTTATCTTTTTAGCACTCAAATGACACAACTTGAAGGGTACAACACCATTCGTCCTCCCCTATTCAACGGTAACGACTTCTCATACTAGAAGAAGCAGATGGAGGTATATCTGAAGACTGACTTCGACTAGTAGTTCAACATCACCAGAGGCTACAAGGCTCCCGTCGACACCGCTGGAATTCCAATAGACCCAGAACAGTGAAATCCGGAAATAAAGAAGAAAGCTCAAATCGACTTCAAAGCTCTCAACACACTCTAGTGCGGGCTAACAAAGGAAGAACTGAACCACGTCGCCCCACACGAAAATGTGAAGGAGTTGTGGGATAAACTTATCGAATTGCATGAGGGAACCAACGATGCGAAGGTAACAAAAAGGGATCTTTATTTAAATAAATTATTTAACATAAAAATATAGGAAGGAGAATCTACGAATCAACTACATGCGAGGATAAAATGTTGGGACCTTGATGCCCGCCACAGGGGGGTGAATAGCATCTCACCCAAAATGTCGCTTCCTATAATGGTTAGTGTGCACAGCGGAAATACAAGACAAACACTAACAAAAGAAAGCAAACCTAATACGTTGTTTAACGTGGTTTAGAGATGAAGCTCCTACTCCATGGCTGTTCATAAGGTGGACGATCCCAATCTGTCGATGGATGACTCCCCTGAAAACTTCTAGCTAGCTCGAGTAACTCCTTGTGGGTGGAGAAACCTCGCCACAAACTCGCACAATCCCTTGATCACTCAAGAAGACCTTGGAGACTCTAATAGGAGTTAACCACCTCTATTTTCATCAACTTTAACCAAGCTTCCAATGCTTGGTTATATAGGCCACAAGTTGGAAAACTCCGTCTACCAGTCGACTGCCAAAACCATCAGTCAACTGCCCTCCGTGGAGATTCTACCGTTACAATCCAACGTCTCGATACCAGTCGACTAATACTTCCATCAGACGACTGATCCACACTAACCGAATGAACAGAAGCATTCTGTTCGCTCCCAGTCGACTGCCCGGTCGACCGCACTAGTCGACTGATGAAAACATCAGTCGACTGCTACATTAACGCTACAGTAAACCCCTAATCCTAGAATTTAACCCCCGAGTACATTCACTCAGCACTCATCCTCGCCGGACCAACCTAGACCTAGCCTTCTAGCCTTCTCCATCAGCCTTGCGTCCCTCAGATGTCTCTCCATCCTTCATGTCTTGACTTCTGGAGCTTCCATTGGCCTTGTCATTATTGTCGGATCTTCCTTTGTCAAGAGGTTACGTCTCCGGGACTTCATCCATTGTCAATTCACACTTGGACTTACGTTACCAAGACTACATGCTTAGACTTACACCGCCAAGACTCATCCTTGGACTTTCATTCTTTGCCAAGATCACCCTTGGACTTTCCTTGTTGTACTTATATCCTGCACACTCACAATGCATATCAAATACAACAATAAACCTAACTTAAACCTTTGCCCAAACATCAAAACCTAACTTAAACCATGTTCCTACATATTTAGGACTTGAGCATCTCACCAACACATTACGGCTACCTTGTTTGTGTATTGTCAAACTTAGAAAGGGGTGAGATGCATAGGCAGCTTGTTTGGACTTAAGATGTTTATATCAGTGCATCAACATAAGTTTGGGCATTAAATACTAAATTTATAGTGATCAGGTTAAGTAATCTAGGTTAGTCAAACACTAACTGGATAAAAAACTTAACTTGGCTAACCAAGTGAACGCTGCTATCTTCTTATAGTCAGTTAGTAACTAATAGTTAGACAGTTAAGGATAATTTATTGTTGATTAGATTATTTTGAAATAATGTCAGGTTCAAGGGGAAGATTAATATCTCTAAAAATTGTCTTGAAATTCGATAAATTTTAAAAACATTCCTTATACCTTTCAAAATCTCACTTTTGAAAATGTTTATCACATGTTTGCAAAATTCTGATCAAATCACATGTTTTGAAAAATTGTTTTGAAAACTATTTCAATTTTTCTAGAGTACCTTAAACCAAAACATTTTTGAAAATCTTTATAGCACTTAATATTTTAAAATGCTTTTTAAAAGTTTTGTTGCAAAACCTAGCATTTTCAAAATTTTCTAGAAAACTTATGTTTTTCCTAACAATTCTTTCAAGCATTCTCAAGGTAAAAGGTAAGTAGATTTTGAAAATTATTTCAACTTTATCAAATTATGAAAATTCTGATATAAAGTGTTTTCAAATTTATTTTAAGCATACATTAAAAGATATTTTTAAATCACCTTGTAAATTTTTGAACAAGGCTTTTTCATATTTTCTAACTCCCCCAAGTAATCTTGAGAATTATCCAGTTATCAAAGTTTTTTTCTGATTACTTTACTTAGCCCATTTTTTGCTTAGTTGTCTATTCATGTTTTTGATAAATGACAAAGGGGGAGTTAGGGATTAAGTTAGCAAACACTAAAATTTTGAAACATCAAAATTCAAATAACTTAAATATCATTTGTCTATTTATGCTTGTATTTTTTTCCTAACTTAACCCATGTTGTCATTGCATCGAAAATGAGAAGATTGTTGGTGTAGTTTGTACTAATAGTCTAACTCAAATTTTGATGAATGACAAGTAAGTTAAGTTAGGTCCTGTTATGATCTAACCACATGATTAAGTGTGTAATACAAAGTCCAGATAGGTCGACGGACCGACCGGATATCTGGCAAAAAACCCAGCTAGGTCAACAGACCGACCTGATAGCTGGTACGAAGTCCAGATAGGTCGACGGGCTAACCAGATATCTGGTAAGAAATCTAACTTGGTCAATGGGTCAACCGGATAGCTGGTGTGAAGTCCAGACAGGTCGACGGGCTGACCGGATGTCTGGCAAGTGTGAGATATATGAACTTATTAACAAGGGTTATCGGGGAATAACCTTACAAAAGTTTAGAAATTTTTAGAAATTTTTCAGGATTTAAATGGAGTCCGTATGACTCATTTTGAGGGGTAAATCGGTGGGGCTAGTTGGACGCCAGTTTGGAATACCCAAATATAAGTGGGAGTTGATTAAGGAGTGGATTAAGGTTACTGTGCCGTAGCTTTTAACACCATAACCTCTCTTCTCCCCCCCCCCCCCCTTGACTCCTTCTTCTTCTCTGTTCTTCGTGTCGCCGTTTCCACACCACCGGTGATCTTTCTCTCTTCCTCTCGGCATCGCCGGCACAGAGCTGATTCTTGAGCAGGGGAAACTAGCTACAACCGATCCTCTTTTCTTTCTCTCTCCCTCTTTCTCTCCTTCGCAGATGACCCAACGCAACTGACGCCGACGGAGGCGACATCTTCCTCGATGATCTCGTTCTTCCCGAGTCACCTGAGGAACGTCGCCGAGTCTCGACAATATTGACGCATCCAGGTCATCTCCGATGGAACAATCGTCTCCTCGGCAATTTCTTGCACGTGATCGGGGATCCAGTTCTAGGGCACCGCGAGGGGCTTGATTCTCGTCAACCCCTGGTCGATCGACCTCCTTGTTCCTCCTCTGTGGTCTATTCGCTAGAGGGTGATCCGTATCTCCCCACCAGATGGATCGAATCGGACGATCAGCTTAGGTAAGCTCCATCTGAATTTGTAAAGGATTCAAGATCTTGTTTAGTAGTATCCATTGTGATGTTCTTTCTATTCTGGAGCAGAGGAAAGCATTGAATCAACTCACTAGTGTACTCCTCCCCTGCCGATCACTGCTCTCTCCACTTCTTGTAGCTGCTGAGGTTGCGAGAGAAGAGGTGGAGGTCTGTTGAGGTAAGGTTGGTTCTATTTGTTAGGGTTTTCAACAACTTTTTGCTGTATAATTGGGTATGGATTGATTCTTGAAAGAATTTGTATGTGGGTGTTCTTTTGTAGCTTTCGGACAGTGTGTAGTAGGGTTGTGAGCTACTGGATTGCTGCCCTATCTCAAGGTAGGTGATTTCCAGTGATGTATCTCAGATTTTCTTAGTAGTATGTTGCTAAAGTAGGTTTTCTAATGGGTTGTAGAGTTTTGTTATTGCTAAATTTATTAGTAGTAAATGGACGTATGGATTTAACCCATATTGATACTAGATATCTAATTGATTATGGAATGTTAGGGTGCTTCCATTGTAAGCAATCGTGAAAAGAGTAATGGTTTCAATTTAATCAATAGAAGGGGGCATTATTTAGGGTTAGCTAAAATGTTAAGGATAGCTAATTCTTTTAGTACACGATTCATACATCGTAGTATATGTATATAATTTGATACATTATATGATACAGGACCTTGATCGGTGACGAGTCGCATGACGTGGATGGTTCTGTTAGATACGAGACATATTGAGGCGAGTATTTCTTTCTTGCTTCTTATCTAGTTCTTTGAACTTAAAGCATGGCTATATTTGGATGTTTAGGTTGCTTTACCTTAAATATGTAAGTTTGTTATTTTCCTGCTTATCACTTCTGCTTGATCTTTGATGTAATCCAATTTAACTCGATATAGTCTCTACTCTTGTTATTTGAACTCTGTAGCATATGCACATGTAGAGTTTGTATCATAGGGATGTCTAGTGTATTCAGTTAGCATGCTGTATATGCATATTTTTGTTGAGTATATACATGATTGGTATATGTTGTGGGAGTCACATAGTTGATTACCCATTTGCATTGTGTGTATGCATATACCTTTGGTTTAGGTATCAGACGCGTTTTGGTTGTTGCATGAATGATGATAGTGTCTATATGGTGATTATTCACGTCATGCTCATCATTCATTTCATGCTGATGACTATTATCTCCCTTGTGGTGGGAAAGAGTAATCAGTCATTTATAGTTATCCATTCGGCCACTGTTGGAGAGTGGTAGCTAGGAGTGGAGCTAGTCCTATCACACTCACTCAACCGCTCAGTGTTTATACTCTGTTAGCTTCGACCACTTTGGAGTAGTGAATTTTGAGAGCACAATAGTCAGGGGCCTAGAGATCTGAGTGGTCAGAGGCCCTTAGCTATGTAGTTAGATAACTACTTAGTGAATCGTCCGTCTCAGCCACTTTATGGTGGTACATGTACTGGAGACTAGTATGGTTGTCACAGACCCAAGCCTCTCAGCCATACAGGGGTCGTGGTGTCTGGAGAGGTGGCGGGGGTGACTATATGGCATGCATGCGTATTTTTGCATATGATGCGCGATGCATCTGTGGAGATTTATTTGCATACATGCTAGTAGATATTAGTGGCATGTGATTGTGAGATGTTGCATTTGTTTGAGCTATTATTGTTACATTTGATTGTCATATTTCATACATGTCATTTATTTTACATGTATATGCGGTCGTATATATACTTATTCACAGGTGTTACGAGTAGATCTATTGCTGACCTGATGAGTTTACTGGTCGTTGTATCATGGTATTGATTTTGATTGGGTATGTACATTTATTGTGTCAGGTATGATCTTATACAATTGTTGTATTAGATATGGTTAGTTGTATCATATTAGGACAGCATGATCTATTTCTTATTTCCTTTTGGATACTGTACACTTTGATTTCTATATCGTTATATAAACCATGCTTTAATCTGTCTAATACCCGCTGAGTACCTATACTCATTATCCCGTTTATACCATTATGATTTCAGATAGTAGGTAGTTGATATGGAGTTGCTTGGAGTATGTTGCCTACCGATCCCACATCATATCTGAGGACTTTTATCGATTTTATTTCCACTTCACAACATATCTGAGGTCTTTCATTGGTTTTATTTTTACTTTTCTTGCATTTAGTATTCGGTGGTTTCGGTGTTGTATGAATTTGTCTGTGTTTTTGGAGTTTGATATGTGATGGTTGCTATTGTGATCTGGTGGTTGTGTAAGCCTTGTTATCATTTTTATCCAGCCGAGTAGGCTGAGTATATTAACTGCGTGGTTGTTCTCATTTTTGTTCCAGCCGTGTGGGTTGATGGTTATATGGATATGTATGTATGCTTTAGATTGTCACTAATACAGGGAAGATGCTGCTGGATTTTTGTCTAACCACATGATTAAGTGTGCAGTATGAAGTCCAGATAGGTCGATGGGCCGACCGGATATCTGGAAGAAAATCCAACTAGGTTAACAGGCCGACCGGATAGCTGGTATGAAATCCAGATAGGTCGACGGGTTGACCGAATATCTGATAAGAAATCCAACTAAGTCAACGGGCCAACCAGATAGCTAGTGTGAAGTCTAGACAGGTCGACGGGCTGACCGGATGTTTGGCAAGTTGGTAAGTTAAGGTAAGTCACTAGGGAGAGTGACCTTGTGAGGACGCGCCCCTGTTTGAGGGACAGTAGGCGTCGGTCCAGTTTAGGTCCATTTGGGATTTCTAAACTGAGACCTTGACTAGTTCTTGGCTCTGGGAGGGCAGGAACTAATTACTACTCTTTATTATTAAGTTATTATTGTCCTAATACTTGTTTTACAGGTTATTTGGACTAACATTGTTTTGTAAGACAAAAGGAGAAAAGTTGCCTTCAGATGAACAGTGTTCGAAGGAGCCTTCAAGCAGTGAAGGCACCTTCGTACTATTCATAGAAGACACCTTCCATGGCTATGGAAGACGCCTTCTGTAGGATAAATTTTGGCCGAAGTTGTGGATAAGTGCTAGGCTATTCGGGATTGAATTTTCCTCATTGGAGATGCCTTCCATGCTTTTTATAAGGCTATCTTGAGAAGGCATTGAGACAACACTGACATACGAGCTTCTGCGCATCCTTTTGAGCTTCCGACTGCTTCAGGCTTCTGCTACGACTCTGCTGCAAAGCTACTACGCCCAACGACTGTTTTGAGGACTTTCGATCACATCCGGTAGATCAAAAATGACACATGAACTTTCCCACACTTGATCCTACGTGTCGGTAACAAGTTCTATTTGTGTACTTATTTACTATAAAAGGACAAGCGCAGTATGTTGCACTTGTTCTCATTTTCTTGTACTCGATTATCTCTTCTGGAGGTACAAGAAGAGGCTTTTAGTGGATTACCCATTGATAGGTCCATGGGGCCTGGGTCTTGGAGTAGGAGTCGCTGAAGGCTCTGAACTAAGTAAAAATGCTTGTGTTATCTGGTGTTTGTCTATTTTCTTATTCTTTTACGCTACGTACTAGTAATTTTAAAAACTGACAAAACGAGTTTTTTTAAAAACCACGTGATTCACCTCCCTTTCACGTGCGATCGATCCAACACTCTTGTTGGTGCAGAAAGCACCAGACAATTAAACCTAAGTTTTAATTATAGTAAATGGTTCAAAGTTAAGCTGTCTTGTTGTCTAACAAGCTAAACTGAGTGTGCAGGAAGTCCTAAGTGATCTTAGGTAAAGGAAAGTCCTAATTGAGGCTAGGCAGGTGGAAAGTCCTAACTGCGGTTAGGCAACGAAGTCCTGGTCCAGGGGACAAGGTGAAGCCTTGGTGGGTCGAGTACTTTGGGCGAAATCCTGGAGTCGGGGACTTTAGGTGAAAATCCTGATGGTCGCGGACCAAGTGAAAGTCTGGATGGGTCATGGAGCGAACTTTCAACATGAAATCCTGAAGTCTCGGATGCTGAGCAAAAGTTCAAATGGTCTGAAGGACCGGCCTAGCAAAAGGTAATTTCTCCTGAAAGGAGTAGGTGATGACGTATCCTCGAAGAGGGAACAATAGGCGTCAATTCGACCTAGGATTTCTAAAAAAATCTGAAAGTCGGAACCGGACAGTCCGGAGACTGTTAAAAGTTAAATTTCATATTATCTGCTATTATTTAACTTTGTTTTATAAGATGACTAACATTTTTGTAGGGTCAGATTTTGCCCTATTTGGTCGATCGAACGTCTGGATTGGTCGATCGAACCCCCAAGCAAAAAGATCAGATTTCCAGCGAGTTGATCGGGTTCGACCAAGGGATCGGTTGACCGAACCTTGGGTTCAATCGACCGAACCATGGATAGGCACTGACTCGATCGGAGTGGGTTGATTGGACCAGATAAGCCAGCGAGGAAAGCAGGATCGGTCGATCGAACAACGGGATAGGTCGATCGAACGAAGGCTCTAACCAAAGTAGCAAAATCTGGATGGGAAGCTGGGTAGGTTCAGAAGATTCGATCGACCGAACACCTGGATCGGTCGACAGATTAGTGTCAAGTCAAAGAGTGATCCCGAGATCAGTGGATCTAGATCATGTTTGACTCGGCTATAAAAGGGGGCCTCGACCAGCACTTCTGAACATCTGAATCTGAACAACTTCTGCTCCCTTGTGTGTCGCTCTGAGACGATCCGCCAACGTCCAAACATTGCTCCAACAATCGACTAACTGTTGATATTCTTTATTATCGGTAAATCTTGTTGTCAATTTCAATACTTATACTTGTCATCTTTGTAAAAGATTTCTCGAACTTATAGTGATTACCTAACGAAAGCGATCGTAGGCCTTGGAGTAGGAGTCGTCACAGGCTCCGAACCAAGTAACCAAAAGTGTTAGCGCTTGTTTTATATATTTACTTATTTCCACTGCATTTATCTCTGGTTGTTTCCCAAAAAGTGAAAAAGCTATTCACCCTCCCTCTAGCACACATCGATCCTATAATTGGCATCAGAGCGGGGCCGCTACGAATCGATGAAACCACCATTCAAGCAAATGTTTCATGGTATTAGTTTTTATATTTTTTGGAGTCGATCGGAATTGATACAGTTACCTCTTTCTGATCAATTTTCTCATAATCGAGTTTTCTTCTTTTTCGAAGCTAGTGCAACACCACTCGAGTTCTTTTATTTGTTTAATATTTTATTCCTCACTACTAAGCCAAGACCTAATCTTGGGACAAGTTTTTATTTTTGTTGTGCAAGAGCTCTTTTCAATGGCCCACAAAGAAGGTTATAACACTGCACACCCTCCATTGTTCTTTGGCGAAGACTTCGGCTACTGGAAGGGTCGAATGCAGTACTACCTCAAGACTCAAGTAGAGATGTGGATGATAATCCAAACCGGCTTTGTGCTTCCACTCAACAATGCTGGAAAACCAATATCATGCGAGAACTGGGACACAAATCTGATGAAGAAGATCGAGGTCGACGCCAAAGCAACATGTACTCTACAATATGGACTAACCAAAGAAGAGCTGAACCGATTCGATCCATTTTCAAGCGCCAAAGACCTATGGGAAAAGCTAATTGAGCTGCACAAGGGCACTTCCGACACTAAAGTAAGCAAACAAAACTTAATTCTTAATAAATTATACAATATAAAAATGCAAGAAGGTGAATCGGCAAACCAACTTCACACTCAGATTCAAGACCCGCTCAACGACCTCCACGCAATCGATCAGAAGGTGGAAAACCGCGATGTTATCAAGTACACGTTAAATGTCTTTCCGAGCAATACCTTATGGGCATCCATATTAGATCCTTACAGAGTTTCCAAGGATCTTTCCTTAATTAGGCTAGATGAATTATTTTTGGAATTTGAATTACATGAACAAACTAATGCACTGCCAGTTGAGAAAAGTATTGTGTTGATTACAGGTACAAATAAGACGAAGGAAACTAGAAAGAAGTACCAGATTGAACTCGAGCCCGAAGACAAACTAGACTTGGAAGAAGATGATGAAATTACCGCTGAACTTGTAAATCTAGTTTGGAAATTGTATAAGAAGAAGAAAGGATTCACCAAAAAGGAGATCAAGAAGGTGATCCAGTCGAAGACAACGCAACCAAGTCCAGAGGCCAAGTCTGAAGTCACCTGCTATGGCTGTAACAAAAGAGGACATATCAAGGCCAACTGTCCATACCATAAGGAAATGAAGAAGCAACTAAAGAAGAAGGCACTGCAGGCAACATGGGATGAATCTTCATCAGAAGACTTTGATGAAGATCTCGAACAAACAAGCTTCCTCATACTTTCGGCCCGAGAACAAGTCATCGAGTCCGAAACCAAGAGTGAATCAGAAATCGGGTCCGAAAGAAGCCATGGATCTGTATCCGTTTCTGAAGGGCCTAACCACACTGTAAGTTCTTCTCAAGTAGATAAGTTACATAACCTAGTAAATTATCTCATGTGTAAGCTAGCCAAATCCAATGTTCAGGTCAAGTCACTCCAAAAGGTGGTAACAACTCTTAAGGAAGCGACTAACCCAATCTCCTTGACTAAATATGTTCATACTGAAACTTCAACTCAAGTCTAACAACTTGAGAAAGAAAATTTCCGACTGAAAAGTCAAGTCAAGGAACTAAATGAAATATTAGAACAGTTCACCTTGGGTTCTAAGAATCTTGATCTAATTCTTGGAAAATAAAGAGTTGTATACAATCTATCTAGACTTGGATATAAGGCTAAATACAAATTTAAATCTTATTTATCTCTTGTTAATTGAACAAATAAAAGAATACTCCAAGCATAGGTCCCCAAGTCTAACTTGATTAATCAAGTTAGACTTGGTCAATATTGGATCCCTAAGGATCAAATCCATTACCTTGATAGACCTATCGAGACTATGATCCAGGGGAAGCTAATAGAAAGACCATCACCATTATTAGATAGACTTACTTGATGTTTGCTTTACTGCTTTCGTTATACATGCTTAGACAAGGGTAGATAAGGACTCAGGCTTGATTCATACTTGACTAGTTAGACCTAAGATTTTCAGAAAGAAAAGTAAATATTTAATTTCTTTAAGAAGTTTTGTCTAGAAGTAGTTGTTGCTCCAATATCTAAGAATGTCTAGTGTCTCGCCATAACCTGACAGTCAATTATTGAAATAAATATTTATTTAACTAATTGTTAAACCTTAGTCTAACTTAAATGTAAATCAATTCTTTAGACTTTAATCTAATCTGAAGATAAAATGAATCATCTCATAAAACTTATAAGATTCTCTGATTGACAATCTAGAAAAGGGTGAGATGGACTTAGATAAAAAATTAGGTAAATTAACTTAAATCTAATCAATTAACCTAAATCTAACCAATTAACTTAAATTAACTTAAATCTAATTAATTAACCCAAATCTAACCAATTAACTTAAATTAACTGAATTAAATATAATCAATTAACCCAAATCTAACCAATTAACTTAAATCTAATCAATTAACCCAAATCTAACCAATTAACTTAAATTAACTCAAATTTAATAAATTAACTCAAATCTAATCAATTAACTTAAATTAACTTAAATCTAATCAATTAACTTAAATTAACTCAAATCTAATCAATTAACTTAAAATTAACTCAAATCTAATCAATTAACTTAAATTAACTTAAATCTAACCAATTAATGAAAGTTAACTCAATCAACCATCTCACAATCACCCATAGGTATAACATGATTGACATCCTAGATTGGGTGAGATGAAAAATAAGGGGTTGAACTCAATCAATCTATCTTATAATCCGTTTAAATTGGATCCAAATAAAATACCTTATGTGCAAGTACATAACGATTTGGACCAATGGATGTTGGATAGTGGATACTCCAGACACATCACTTGTAACACCCCTAGAAAGCCTAGATAAAGTAAGGGCAATGAGAGTACGAATGTAATGAAAAGAATGTGTAGATAGTCTACGTTGAATGTTACGATGGGAAGGATTTAGATGATTAAAAACTTTATGAAAGAAAATAAAGTTGAGAATATAAAGTTCTATACATGATTTATAATGCAAGGAATTAATGTAAACAAAAGAAATATGAGATATTATATATGCATGTATGAAATAATTATGCATAATGCATATACATGAATTATTTTGTACAAAAATATGTTAGGAGAAGGATTTGATCCTTGGTTCTCTTGTGGATGCATGCATGTGTTAACCAAGTGTGATAGGAGTGAATATTGTAAGAGGAGAGATGAGAATTATAATTAAAGGAAAGAAAGGAGAGAAATTAAGAGAAAGAAAAGAGAGAAACTCAAGAAGCATTTCTCTAGCATATTCTTTCTCATTAAGAGGAGAAGTAAATGAGGAGGATGAATCAAGTCAAGTTTTCCTCCCTCACTTTAGTATAAATAGGCATGGAGGGCTTCATCCTCAACTCACTCTCCTCCTCTCCTCCATTTGTGCCGAGCACTCTCCCTCCCTCTTTCCTCTTGTTGCCGAGAGCAACAACTCTCCCCCTTCTTTCTTTCTTTTTGTTGCCGAGCAATACAAGAGGAAGAAGCCTCCTCTTCTTCCTCCTCCCCTCCACCAAAAGACCTAGCCACTTCTTCCTCCATTGGTGCCGAGCAAAGCAAGCAAGGAAGAAAGGTCCACAAGCAAGTTCTCAACTCTAGGAAACTTAAGCAAAGAAAGTAAGTTTCCCCTCACCTGCGGTACAAGGCTTTCATGTGATTTTCGGATTCTTTTTCTATGCCTTGAAAGAAAGTTTTCCCCTATGTTTTTATACATATATGATGCATGATCAGAGGTGTATGTAACCCTAGAATTTCAATCAAAAATATTGTAAATAGGTTAGGAAAATTATTGTCTAACCAAACTAGTGCAAGGTTCCCTCTATGAAATGCTAAGGACCTTCCTATGGTTTTCTTGCTTGGAAGTTGATTGGAACCAAAAGAACCCCACTCTCATGTTTCGGCCAAGAAAGAATTTAGGGTTAGGAGGACCTTGAATTTAAAATAACTATGCTTATATGACATGATATAAAGTTCTTAAGAGTTGTATACTTGTATGTTGAAAGAAACTCATGAACCTTACTCTTAATATTTCGGCCATGGTAAGGTGATGGTTTAGAGAAGCTTAAACAAAATTCTAATATGTTCAATGACCTCTGTGATATTATGTTATGAAAGATGATTAATGCTCTCATGTTTAATTGGAATGTAGAAAATTAGTTACATGATTTATGACATGTAAGATCACAAGAGTCCTAGCTTATTTATGATCCAACTTTGTGTATGATGTTCTTAGTAAATCTTGCTATGAAATTTACTTAGGTTTCTCATGCTTTAGGCCACTTAAAGGAAGTTTATATTCTATGAATTTCGGCCAAGTAAGGTTTAAAGGACCTAGAGGCCTTGGAAATGAAACCTAAGGGGTTAAAAGTACTTCTTATGAAAACTTGATAATGTGTGAAGGTGATACATGTTTGTATGACCTAAATGAATCATTATGTGTTCGGCCATGAAGGGATAGATGCCCTAGAAACCCTAGAACAAAAATTAAATATGTCTATGCCATGCTGTATGAAAATGATATGATAATAAGTTAGAATGCATGATTGCTTTAGTTACGAAATGATATGCATAATGAAGTTATATTATAAAATATGCTATGATGTGTTATAGCATAGAAAATGCTATACATAATGAAAAGAAATGAAGTTATGTTATGATATGTGATAGCATAGAAAATGCTATACATAATGAAAAGAAATGAAAAGAATAAATGCATGAAAGATGGTTAAGGACATGATATGATAGTTATGCATGATAAGTTATTTTTATGGTTTGTACCAAGGGTGGGCTCCGTAAACGCCCCGGGGTCGATGGAGTAAGACTCAGGCCTCGTCAGTAATGGGCCTTTGAGTGCCCTAGGTCGATGGAGTAAGACTCGGGCCTAGTATGTATGCATGGTAGGGCTCAAGACTTGCTACCTTGGACCTACGCATTAAGTATGTGGTACAAACCGGGATCCCAAATGATGATGATATTAATTTTAAGTACTATTAAGTATAAGTTTTCAAATTCACGATGCATTGCCTACATTCATATGTGCTTGAATTATATGATGATATGATATAATGTCATGTGATATTATGATATGAATATGATGCCCTTGTATGTCTTATGCTTGTGATTTATTTGTTTTATGATATGATATTCATGCTTCTATGAAATGATATGTTAATAAGAAATATGCATGATATGTTTGAATAGAATGATATGTTATGTTATGATTAGTTGAGACGATGATATGTTGATCCATTCTTGATATACGATGATTCTCGGTTTTAGTGAGTAGGAAAGGAACTTACTGAGCCATGAGTGCTCATAGCTTACTTTCCTTGTACCGCAGATAAAAGAGAAAGCTAGATGAACAACGGAGCAGCAGGAGGAGCAGATAGTGATGTGTGTGGTGGTGGCTCTGCTAGGACGATTCGAACAAATTAATATTTTTAGTTATAAGTTCAATATATGCACATTTGAACAAATCAGAATATGTGATATTATGCTTAATAAATTAAATTCTTTAAAGTTTTTATTCTTCCGCTGTTATAGTAAAACATGTACGCCCTTAGGTAAGAAGGGTGGGCGTTACAGGTGGTATCAGAGCCAAGGTTAGCCAGCTCACTACACACACATCAAGCTCCTTCCTGCCGCTCCAAGTAAGTACAGTTGCACAATTTATTTGTATGCAAAATAGTATGATACTCTAAGATACATGAATGATAGCCTAGGAAGGATACCTTAAGCTATACCCTAGAGAATAGTGCATGATGATAAGTAGGATGCATGAATGGTAGCCTAGATACAAGAACCTTAGGCTATAACATAAGAGGAATAATGAATCTTTAAAATCTTGTAGAAATGGACTATATCCCATTCGAATACGATCCCGAGGATGTAGAATATTTTGGCGAATACCTCGAGTTCGCGGATGAACCCGATATGCTGGAATACTTCGACAACTATGTGAGCGACTCGGAATCTCCGGAACACGGCGAGTTCGGAGAGGAAGATCTCGAGGAAATCGAGGAAGGGAATTCGGACGATAATGAAGATGAAGATTCAGAAATTATGGAATATTATGAAGGAGAGAACGAGTTTCCTGAGATGGGCGAGGATGAATTTAACCTTGCTGAATACATGGAAATGGGTTTCAACCCCAACGATATAATAGACTTCGAGTGGGGACTGAACAACCTCGAGGGGGAACTAAACGAAGACCCGATGGAACCGGACGAACATGTTGAAGAAGACGAGGGAATGGATGAAGAGACAATAATCGACCCGGAAGAGGCATCGGAGATTCAACCTCCGATAATGCCTGATCCACCCCAGAATGATCTGGGCAAGTCGATACAGGTTGGGTTGATGATGACTACTGCTATCATGTCCTTTATGGCAGGAGTAGTCACAACCTACCTGGCCTTTTAAGAGAAGAAGTTATGAACAAAAAAATGTAATAAAAGCTTTTGATGAATAAAAAGAGTAGAAATGGTATCAATTTAAGCATGAGTCAAGTAAGAATGATAATACCATCGGCTAGATCTTGACGCGTATGAATGGTAAGATGATATGACAACCTAAGAAAGAATACCTCAACGATGACCTAAACATGGCATGAAACCTAGACATGATATGTTAAGATATTCATGAATGCATAAATAATAACTTAGACTAATACTGTTATCATTTAGGAAAAATAAGTATGGCTAGAAGACGAAATACCAGAACGGAGGAGACCACACCTCCACCTGATTGGGCACATGTAGTTACTGAGCTACAACGACAGCTTACGGAACAGCAACAGATGATTGCTACCATGATGAATCAACAAGGGAATCCTGCTACCCCAAATCAGAATAGTACGCCAACCATACCAGTAGTTGAACCGGAGCCAGTAGTAGCACCAGTACCACCAGTGAATCCGACACCGGTGGTTCGCCAAGAAGCGTATCTGATCCAGTGGCAAAGACTGAGGTTAGAGAAATTCTCTGGTAATTGTGAAGCATGGGACGCACAAGCTTGGTTTAAGACAATGGAGAGCACGATAGAATTATTGGACTGGTATGAGCATGAAAAGGTCAAATGCGTATCATTCTGTCTCACGGGAGACGCCCGAATGTGGTGGGACAGAGTGAAAGTGAAAAGACCAGTGAACCAAATGAGTTGGGCAGATTTTGAGACGGAATTCTTCGAAGAATTCTTCCACACTCGGGTAACAAGTAGGCACTATGATGAATTCACCGAATTTCGACAAGGTGACCTAACGGTGGAAGAAGCGGTGAGAAGATTCAATCGCCTGGCACGACTATGCCCGGAACTAGTTAGGACGGAAGGAGAAAGGGTCAGGCTTATGCTAAAAATGCTCAGACCGGAGATAGCACTTAATGTGGCCGGCGGAGTTAATAGGCCGCGGACCACGGAGGAGGTAATTAGCAGTGCCCTGAATACTGAACACTACCTAAAGGCACTAGGCAAGGACAAGAAGCAAACTCAGAAGGAAGAACCGGAAAATATCAAGGCCAACTGGAAAGGGAACCACGGTGGAAAGGGAAAGCGACGGAACGACACTGAGAGTGGTCCGTCCAACAAGCAGCTCAAGTTTCTCCAGTGCAACGCATGTGGGAAGAAACATCCAGGAACATGTCGTACGGGCACTAATAAGTGTTACAACTATGGGATAGAGGGTCATAAAGCAAAAGACTGTCGCAAGAGCAAAATTAAATGCTACGACTGTGGACTGGAAGGACATCTGTCTAGAGACTGCCCTACCAAAACTAAAGCACCACAGTATGTGCCGAACCAAGGTGGTCCCGCAGGGTTACACCAACTGCAGACTTCTATTGAGGGACCTTCAATAAGTCAAGGGAGATTGGAAGCTCCACCAGTATCTAAGGAATCGGAGCAGAAATTGTTATTCTAAGTTCGGGGACGAACTTTCAATAAGTAGGGGAGTTTGTAACACCCCTAGAAAGCCTAGATAAAGTAAGGGCAATGAGAGTACGAATGTAATGAAAAGAATGTGTAGATAGTCTACGTTGAATGTTACGATGGGAAGGATTTAGATGATTAAAACTTTATGAAAGAAAATAAAGTTGAGAATATAAAGTTCTATACATGATTTATAATGCAAGGAATTAATGTAAACAAAAGAAATATGAGATATTATATATGCATGTATGAAATATTTATGCATAATGCATATACATGAATTATTTTGTACAAAAATATGTTAGGAGAAGGATTTGATCCTTGGTTCTCTTGTGGATGCATGCATATGTTAACCAAGTGTGATAGGAGTGAATATTGTAAGAGGAGAGATGGGAATTATAATTAAAGGAAAGAAAGGAGAGAAATTAAGAGAAAGAAAAGAGAGAAACTCAAGAAGCATTTCTCTAGCATACTCTTTCTCATTAAGAGGAGAAGTAAATGAGGAGGATGAATCAAGTCAAGTTTTCCTCCCTCACTTTAGTATAAATAGGCATGGAGGGCTTCATCCTCAACTCACTCTCCTCCTCTCCTCCATTTGTGCCGAGCACTCTCCCTCCCTCTTTCCTCTTGTTGCCGAGAGCAACAACTCTCCCCCTTCTTTCTTTCTTTTTGTTGCCGAGCAACACAAGAGGAAGAAGCCTCCTCTTCTTCCTCCTCCTCTCCACCAAAAGACCTAGCCACTTCTTCCTCCATTGGTGCCGAGCAAAGCAAGCAAGGAAGAAAGGTCCACAAGCAAGTTCTCAACTCTAGGAAACTTAAGCAAAGAAAGTAAGCTTCCCCACCTGCGGTACAAGGCTTTCATGTGATTTTCGGATTCTTTTCTATGCCTTGAAAGAAAGTTTTCCCCTATGTTTTTATACATATATGATGCATGATCAGAGGTGTATGTAACCCTAGAATTTCAATCAAAAATATTGTAAATAGGTTAGGAAAATTATTGTCTAACCAAACTAGTGCAAGGTTCCCTCTATGAAATGCTAAGGACCTTCCTATGGTTTTCTTGCTTGGAAGTTGATTGGAACCAAAAGAACCCCACTCTCATGTTTCGGCCAAGAAAGAATTTAGGGTTAGGAGGACCTTGAATTTAAAATAACTATGCTTATATGACATGATATAAAGTTCTTAAGAGTTGTATACTTGTATGTTGAAAGAAACTCATGAACCTTACTCTTAATATTTCGGCCATGGTAAGGTGATGGTTTAGAGAAGCTTAAACAAAATTCTAATATGCTCAATGACCTCTGTGATATTATGTTATGAAAGATGATTAATGCTCTCATGTTTAATTGGAATGTAAAAAATTAGTTACATGATTTATGACATGTAAGATCACAAGAGTCCTAGCTTGTTTATGATCCAACTTTGTGTATGATGTTCTTAGTAAATCTTGCTATGAAATTTACTTAGGTTTCCCATGCTTTAGGCCACTTAAAGGAAGTTTATATTCTATGAATTTCGGCCAAGTAAGGTTTAAAGGACCTAGAGGCCTTGGAAATGAAACCTAAGGGGTTAAAAGTACTTCTTATGAAAACTTGATAATGTGTGAAGGTGATACATGTTTGTATGACCTAAATGAATCATTATGTGTTCGGCCATGAAGGGATAGATGCCCTAGAAACCCTAGAACAAAAATTAAATATGTCTATGCCATGCTGTATGAAAATGATATGATAATAAGTTAGAATGCATGATTGCTTTAGTTACGAAATGATATGCATAATGAAGTTATATTATGAAATATGCCATGATGTGTTATAGCATAGAAAATGCTATACATAATGAAAAGAAATGAAGTTATGTTATGATATGTGATAGCATAGAAAATGCTATACATAATGAAAAGAAATGAAAAGAATAAATGCATGAAAGATGGTTAAGGACATGATATGATAGTTATGCATGATAAGTTATTTTTATGGTTTGTACCAAGGGTGGGCTCCGTAAACGCCTGTCGATGGAGTAAGACTCGGGCCTCGTCAGTAATGGGCCTTTGAGTGCCCTAGGTCGATGGAGTAAGACTCGGGCCTAGTATGTATGCATGGTAGGGCTCAAGACTTGCTACCTTGGACCTACGCATTAAGTATGTGGTACAAACCGGGATCCCAAATGATGATGATATTAATTTCAAGTACTATTAAGTATAAGTTTTCAAATTCACGATGCATTGCCTACATTCATATGTGCTTGAATTATATGATGATATGATATAATGTCATGTGATATTATGATATGAATATGATGCCCTTGTATGTCTTATGCTTGTGATTTATTTGTTTTATGATATGATATTCATGCTTCTATGAAATGATATGTGAATAAGAAATATGCATGATATGTTTGAATAGAATGATATGTTATGTTATGATTAGTTGAGACGATGATATGTTGATCCATTCTTGATATACGATGATTCTCGGTTTTAGTGAGTAGGAAAGGAACTTACTGAGCCATGAGTGCTCATAGCTTACTTTCCTTGTACCGCAGATAAAAGAGAAAGCTGGATGAACAACGGAGCAGCAGGAGGAGCAGATAGTGATGTGTGTGGTGGTGGCTCGGCTAGGACGATTCGGACAAATTAATATTTTTAGTTATAAGTTCAATATATGCGCATTTGAACAAATCAGAATATGTGATATTATGCTTAATAAATTAAATTCTTTAAAGTTTTTATTCTTCCGCTGTTATAGTAAAACATGTACGTAAGTAGTATAAGAACGTAGCGCCGCCCTTAGGTAAGAAGGGTGGGTGTTACATCACTGGAGACCGATTGAAGTTCACCAAGCTAAAACTCAAAAACCTAGGGTCAGTTGCATTCGACAATGACGAAAAACTTAAGGTAATCGGAATAGGTAATATCAAACTAAGTTCTGATTTTATTATTCAAAAATTCCTATTAGTTAATAAATTCAATTTTAACTTAGCATTAGTCAACTGTGTGACTCTTGTTACCTAGTAACCTTTTCTAACCTTTAATATTTAATCAAAAACATTGAAAATCCTCAAATTACACTTAAGGGAATCAGGAAAAATAACATTTATACAATTGACCTACCAACCTCCTCACTCAAGTGTCTCTTGACACAAATAGAGGAAACCAAATTATGGCACAGAAGGCTGGGTCACACTCACATTAGACTCATTTCAAAAATGAGTCAAAATGACTTAGTTAGAGGTCTACTTAGATTAAAATTTTTAAAAAATATAGTTTGTAATGCGTGTCAACAAGGTAAACAAACTAAGTCAACTCACAAACCAACAAACCTAAATGAACCAGCTCAATACTTGAGCTCCTATACTTAGACCTATTTGATTCACACGGAGCCAAGTCACTAAGGAGAAACCAATACTGCTTAGTTATAATTGACGATTACTCAAGATTTACCTGGATAAAATTTCTAAAAACTAAGGATGAAATTTTTGAAATCTTTAATAATTTTTGCAAATTAATAGAAAATAAAAAAGATACAAAATTAAAAGAATATGAAGTGATCATGAGAGAAATTTAAAAATTATAGGTTTACCGAATTTTGTCAAACTAATGGATATAATCATGAATTCTTATGTCCTAGAACTCCCCAACAAAATGGTATAGTAGAACATAGAAATAGAACATTACAAGAAATTGCTAGAACCATGTTAAATGAATATAACCTAAGTAATCAATTTTAGACTAAAACAATAAACACAACATGTTATATTTAAAATATAATATTAATTAATAAGTTTTATAATAAAAATATAATACAATAAAATATCTAATCCAAATTATCTAAAAAATTTTATATGTAAAGTATACATATTAAATACTAGGGACTATTTAGATAAATTTACATCTAAATCTTCAACTCGCATCTTCTTAGGATATTCAACAACCAGTAGGGCTTATAAAATTTATAATAAAAATACCCTAAAAGTTGAAGAAATAACCAATATAATTTTTGATAAAAAAACAACCTACCTGACTTAATCAAAGAAAATAATCAAATTATAAGAAATACAGAAGATGATGAAATTAGACTTGAACTAAGTGAATCACAAGAACTAATTGTTGACCCCAACATAAGACCTTCTAGAATAAGTTTTGATCCTGTCTGAGATCAGCGAGACGAATAGCTGGGGTTAGAGCTATTAAACGGGCCAACCCATGGCGGGGCGGGGCAGGTCGGCCCGTGGCGGGCCAACCATTTGGTGGGGCGAGGTGGGCCGACCCGTCAACTTGGTGGGTTGAAAAATTTTCAACCAAACTCAATCTGAGGCGGGTTGCGGGTTTGACGAGCCAACCCGCGGGCCTATCAATTTTTTTAAAAAAAATAAAAATATTTTATATTTTCAATGTTTTACTTTGAAAATGTTTCATCAACCAAATGTATCCATAAACATGTATTTTAAATATAAATGAACACAAACGAGTAGTTATGTGGGATGAATAATCATAACAAAAAAAGATAATAAATTGACAAAAAAAAACTTAACTTACATGTGTTTCTCAACCCACAGGCCAACCCAAGCCCATCGCGGGTAGACCCCTGCGGGTCGCGGGCCTAGGCGGGTCGGCCCATGGCGGGCTTAGGTTGATAAATTTCAACTCAGCCCGCTTAAATTGTTTGGCGGGGCGGGGCGGGCCAACCAGACGTGCCCAACCCAAATTGACAACTCTAGCTGGGGTGATGCCTAATGACGACCCTAGGGAAGATGAGCAGCGAGAGGTCCAACGCAGCAAAGTGCTCCTTTGGTGAATAGGACGTGACAACCTCAGTGGATGAATCTTCACAGATCTGAGAAAACCAAAGCAGATCTGAAGAGGAGCCCGAGGAGGAGGATGATGAGGCATAAATCGCAGATCCAAAACTCCGGTGAATAGGACACGACAACCTCAGTAGATGAATCTCCACAGATCTGAGAAAACCAAAGTAGATCTGAAGAGGAGCCCGAGGAGGAGGATGATGAGGCATAAATCGCAGATCCAAAACTCCGGTGAATAGCTCTGCCTTCCTGCACACCGATCGACCAACCAACAAAGCGTTAGCGACCTAAGACCGGGGTAGGAATCCCTGGCCAGGCTCTCCGACGCTCAAGTTAGTTTTCCGACGAGAATAGAGAGAGAAGACAATGAACAACCGGAAATTCCGTTAGGGTTTGAGTTGTGTAGGAATGATTGCATACCTGGCCAGTGGAGAGGATTCCTCTTTTTATACCACCTCACTTGACCTCCACAGTCATGAGGTGGGCCCCGGTTTGTTGGAGTTCGTTATGAGATGACGTAAGCACCACTTGTGAAAATAGTTTAAGGAATCTTTATCGTATCCCAGATGTACCTTCTTTGTCGTTTAGCAAATCTGTATAAGCTTCTAGAAGACATTTCCTGCCAAATTAGTTAAGCCCTCGTATAATCACAAAGTATTTCCATATGATTTATGTTCTAGAGTTTATGAGAAGTTAAACGGTGTAAGCCTCGGTCGGCCTCTTTCGCTCGGTCGGTCTCCACCTACCGAGCATACTGTGTCTTGTCTGTTGCGGGGCTAAATGCTTCTTCTGCTCGACCGGTTGTTCCTGCTCGGTCTGTCCCGGCCGGTCGAACCTAGATACTCGGTTTGTCTTCACCTGCCGAGCATACTGTGCCTTGTCTACTGTGGGGATTGTTGGTTGCTACTCGGAAAACCTAGAGGTTCCACTGTACAAAAATTTTGTACAAAGGTCTGAACCTTTTCCTAGCTACCATGTGTTCTTTTAAATTAAATTTTGGATCGCCTGCAGAACTTAACACGTTTGATCCAAAACTTAATCTATTTATTCTTTTAGGTTTTGACTTGAATCTCTTGTGAAACTTAACACGTTCGATCCAAATCACCTATGTTATTAATTCCATTAAATATTAATTTTCATAATTGGTTCCCAGAACTGACGTGGCGAGGCACATGACCTTCTTGGATATGGGAACAACCACCACCGACTAGACAAAACCTTTTATGGAAAGCTAATATTTAATTTCCTAAAATAACTTTAGGTCAATCGAAAAGAACAATCAAATCACAAGGAAAAGAAAAACAAAAGAACACTATAACGAAAACAAATTCGAAACACTAGAATCGTATGCCTCTTGTATTTAGTATTATTTCCAAAAATAACTAGTATGATGCGGAAAGAAAAATTACTAGTTATACCTTTTAGAAAAACCTCTTGATCTTCTACCGTAATCCTCTTCTAACCTCAGACGTTGTGTGGGCAACGATCTTCCGAGATGAGAAACTATCAAAGCACCTTCTCCTTTCTTCAAATTTCGACCAAGCACAAAGCTTCCAAAAGATGAAGATCTTTTCCACCAACCAAGCTCCAAGGGATGTAGGCTTTCTCTCCTTCTTCCTCAAGCTAGATCCGGCCACCAATTAAAACTCCATGAGCATAAAGAGATTCGGCCACAAAGAGAAGAAGAGAAGAAGGAAGGGCCGACCACACCACCAAGGAAAAGAGGAAGAAAAATAAAATAGAGTCGTTAGCCTTGAAGTCTCCTCTACCCCCTCTTTTATAATCCTTGGTCTTGGCAAATAAGGAAAATTTAATAAAAACTTCCTTAATTCTTTTGCCAATGAAAAGGAAAATTTATTTAATTAAAACAATTTTTTCTTTTCAAATTTCAATGGCCGGCCACAACAATAAACTTCCAAGCAAATAAAATTTTAAACATCAATTAAAACTTCCTTATTTGCTTCCGGAAATTTATAAAATTTCTCCAACAATTTTTATCCCTTCATGATTGGTTTATAAAAAGGAAATTTAATAAATTAAAATCTTTCTTTTAACATGTGGATAAAAAGAAAGTTATATCTAAAAATTAAAATCTCTTTTAATCTACAAATAATGAAATATATCAAATCTTTTCTTAATCTTTTGTAGAAACTTATAAAAGAGAATATTTAATTTTAAACTCTCTTTTAAATCATGAACATGGTTAAAAAGGAAAGTTTTCTTAAAATTTAAAATCCTCCTTTAAACAACAAATAAGGAAAGATTTCAAATTTTAAACTCTCTTTTAAACATGTAGATGATTTACAAATAAGGAAAGTTTTTACCAAAAATTAAAACCATCCTTTTAAACTACAAATAAGGAAAGAGATTAATCTCTTCTCTTAATCTTTTGTAGAAAGTTATAAAAGGAAATTTTTAATTTTTAAACTCTCTTTTAAAATCATGATATCCACATAAGAAATAATTTTAATAAAAATCCTTTTTAATATTCTAGTGGCCGGCCACCTACATGGCTCATCCACTTGGTCTTGGCCGGCCCTAGCTTGAGTTCCAAGCTAGCTTGGCCGGCCCTATTGGATGGGTAAGAAGGTGGATATGCGGTGGGTATAAATCTCTATATACTAGAGGCTACGATAGGGACCGAGAGGAGGAATTGGTTTTGGTCTCCCGATGAAATTAAGCATCCCGTGTTCGCCCCGAACACACAACTTAATTTCATCAATAATAATTCATTCCACTAAAGAACTATTATTGAACTACCGCACCAATCCCAAATTACATTTTGGGCTCCTTCTTATTATGAGTGTGTTAGTCTCCCTGTGTTTAAGATAACAAATGTCCACTAATTAAGTAAGTTACTGACAACTCACTTAATTAATATCTAGCTCCAAGAGTAGTACCACTCAACTTCATCGTCATGTTGGACTAAGTCCACCTGCAGGGTTTAACATGACAATCCTTATGAGCTCCTCTTGGGGACATTCTCAACCTAGATTACTAGGACACAGTTTCCTTCTATAATCAACAACACACACTATAAGTGATATTATTTCCCAACTTATCGGGCTTATTGATTTATCGAACTAAATCTCACCCATTGATAAATTAAAGAAATAAATATCAAAAATATGTGCTTGTTATTATATTAGGATTAAGAGCACACACTTCCATAATAACTGAGGTCTTTGTTTCTTTATAAAGTCAGTATAAAAGAAACAACCTCTAATGGTCCTACTCAATACACTCTTAGTGTACTAGTGTAATTATATAGTTAAGATAAACTAACACCTAATTACACTACGACCTTCCAATGGTTTGTTCCTTTCCATCATGGTCGTGAGCTACTATTTATAATTTATAAGGTACTGATAACATGATCCTCTGTGTGTGACACCACACACCATGTTATCTACAATATAAATTAATTGAACAACTACATTTATCATAAATGTAGACATTTGATCAATGTGATTCTTATTTCTAGATAAATGTTTATACCAAAAGCTAGGCTTTTAGTATACACTCTAACAATCTCCCACTTATACTAAAAGACTAAGCTGCCATATCTGCTGCCATACATCTGATTCCCATGCCTTTCAAAAAGCTCTTGCCTTAAGGACCTTAGGTTATCATCTGATGCAATCTAGGCGGCAACAACTTCTCCTCGTTATACAATTTCTCGTATTGGGTAGTACTTGCGCTCTATTGTGTTTACTTGCCTTATAGACTCATGGTTTCTTCGAGTTTGTTACTGCACAATTATTATTACAATAAATTGTAATAATCTTTGGACAAACTAGAAATCATATCTAAGTCTATCTTGAGGTAATTAAGTCATTCAGCTTTTATGGCTACCTCAGTGGCTTGCCATATACTCAGCTTCTATGGTTGAGTCCAGAAAAATACCTATGCTTATCACTCTTCCATGACTTTTCCTCCTAAAGTAAACACAAAACCCCGAGGTTGACTTATTATTGTCCCTATCCGATTGGAAGTCAAAATTCGTGTAACCCACATGAACCAAATTAACTGCCTTGTAAGTTAGCATATAATCTGTAGCGCCTCTAAGGTACTTTAATATATGCTTTATTGCAGTCCAATGTCCTTGTCTAGGGTTACTTTGATATCTGCTAACTATGCCCTTGGCAAAACAGATTTCTGATCTCGTGCTTAGCATACATTAGGTTGTCTAACTGCCGAAGCATAAAGAACTGCCTACATGTCCTCAATCTCCTTTGATGTCATCGGAGACATCTCTTTAGATAAAGACACTCCATACTTAAAAGGTAAGAAAACTTTCGAGGAGTTTTGCATGCTTAAAACGAGCAAGGATTTTCCGATGTATGAAGCTTGGGATAAGTAAAATATTCTTTTCTTGCGATCCCTTATTACTTTGATCTCAAGAATATATACATTCTCCCAAGTCCTTTATATCGAATTGTTTGGACAACCATACCCTTACTTCTGACAACATTTTGATATTGTTTCCAACTACCAAAATTGTTATCTACGTATAGTACAAGAAATACCACCACGCTTCCATCACACCTTTTGTATACACAAGACTTATCCAGTTACTAAATAAATCCATAGGTCTGGATTACTTTGATAAACCGGATGTTCCAAGACCTTGAAGCTTTGCCTCAGTCCATAGACTGATTGAGCTTACACAAGATGCTCTTATCCCTTTGCAATGAACCCTTCTGGTTGCTTTATATGGATGCTTTCTTCAAGACTTCCATTAAGAAATGCTGTCTTGACATCCACTTGCTAAATAGATAAAAGAATCTGAATAGACTTATGCATGGCTACCAGTGAAAAAGTTTCCTTTTTCATCAAGTCTTGCTTTGAAAGTTTCTACCTTCCTGTCTATCTCTCTTTTCCTATTATAGACCTTTTTTCACCCAAAGGCTTTTACACCATTTGGTGGTTCTACAAGCTTCCAGATTTTATTAGAATACATATATTCTAATTCTTTTATTCATTACTCTTTGCCAAGATGCTGCATTTTTATCTTGGAGTGCTTTGTCATATGTCCAGAGATCAGGTTCATGTCCTCCAGGGATCGAGTCCAAAAACTCTCCCAAAACATGAATCTTTTTAGGTTGCCTGACAACCCTCCCACTACGACAAGGCACTTTCTGCAATTGTGTATCATTTGTGATACGTGTTGTAGTTTCCTTGTGGTATCTCATCTTGTACAGTTGGTACTAGATTAGACATGTCTTTTATTATTTCCTTAAGAACAAATTTTCTTATGGGCAGATGGTTTATTACATAGTCCTTTTCTAAAAATTGGCCATTGATGCTAACAATGACCTTCTGATTTTTAAGACTATAAACCTACTTTCATTTCTCTAGGATAACCCACAAACAAGTGAATTCCTGTCCAACTTATCATTGTCTCTCTTCTGCATATGTGCTGGACTACCCGAATCCGAATATGCCTCGAAATAGGCTTACGCCTATTCAGCAATTCTTATATGAGTAGAGAGTTCTGACTTTGGAAGGTACTATATTCACTTCCGTTTCCAGAGTATATCCTAAAAATGATTTTGGTAATATTCTAAATCAATCTACTTATTTCCATAAGAGTCCTATACCTTCCTTTTTCTACACCATTCTGTTGGGGTGTACCAGGTGCAGTTAGTTGGGATTGAATCCCTGCTTCTGATAAGTGACTCCTAAATTCTCCCAAGAGGTACTTGCCACTACGATCTTACCATAGTGACTTTTACTTTAACATTTCTCCGCATCAGCCTTGTACTCTTTGAACTAATCAAAGTACTTAGTCTTGCGGTACATTAAGTAAATTTATTTGTATCTTGAATGGTTGTCTATAAAATAGACGAAATATTCAATACTACCTCTTGTCTGGATAGTCATAGGATCACACAAATCAGAATGAACCAATTTCAATATATCTTTGACTCCATACCCCTTAGACATAAAAGCTTCTTGGTTATTTTTCCTTCCAAGTAAGACTCACAGGTTGGAAAGATTTCCACTACCAATGAACCCAAGAGTTCATCGATTATTATCCTTTGAATCCTACTCAAGTTAATATAACCTAGCTTTAGATGCCAAAGATATAACTGGTTCATCTTCGAAGGTTGCTTTCTCTTAAAATTAGAAGATGTGTTACTAATTTTCATTTGTTGCATCATGGGAGTTATTGGATTATAAATTGTCAATCATCATACTAGAATAGATAACTTCCCTATTTTTCTTGATAACAACTTTGTTATCAAAATAGACACAATATCTATTCTATAATAGTTTAGAAACTGAAATCAGGTTCTTTCTAAACTTAGTATGTAAAGACAATTTCTAATAATCCAAATTTTATTCCTATTAGAGAATAAACCTCTCCCACTACAACAGCTGCTACTTTTGCAGTAGTGCCCATGTGGACGGTGTTTGTTTTTATTTTTATTTTTATTTTCATTTAGTTGTCGGGTTTCCTGGAACCCTGCAATGAATTGCGGACATGATTAATGGCATCTGTATCTACACTCCAGGTTCTGGTAGATAACACCACTAAACATGTTTCAACTAATGAATTAAATACACCTATATTGTTCTTAGTTCTAAGAAGACAGTCTACCTTAATGTCCAAGTCCTATTTCCAATCATTACAATTGGGATTACTAAGTCTTTTCTATAGTATGACTACTAGGGGATTGACAAACATTTTAAATCTTAAGAATCACAAAAATACTTGGTCAAGATCAACTCCTTAAAAATCCCCATGAATTTTGTATGCCACGATAGTGTGGACGTATACAAAATCGAAGAGGAGATTTTATTCATTAATTTTATTATCTCGTCAACTTTACTTTATGACGAATAAAATTAATAGTTGATCTGTCTTTGATCAAATATTTAGTCAAAAACTTTTGAATTTAAAAAATATTGATTCCTCAAACAATATTATTTAAATTCACCAACACCTCAAACACCGTGAATTTTGCATGCCACGTTAGTGTGGACGTATACAAATTCAACATTTGTAAAAGGAGGGTTTTAACCCATTAATTTTATTATCTTATCAACCTAACTTTTTGACAAATAAAATTAATAGTTGGTATTATTTGGTCACACAAATAATAGCAGTGACTCCGATGGGGAGGATACTATTAGATGTGTCTAAGTGTATACCATTACTTGACACTAAGTCCATTAATAAGATTATGCCCCTTCCGTTGGGGAAGATCACACGCTCTTAATTAACTTCCTATAGTCATCCAAAAATGGAAGTTTGTTCTAGTGATCCACAAACAAGCTCATCCGTTATGGAGGAAGACACTCAGAGCCAACGCACAAGCTTGTTTGCATCACTTACAAACCAGTAATGGAGACCATGAGATTTACTTAAAAATCCCTCTCCCACTTAGTTATTTATAAATGAGGAATTTTAACTATGCTAGCCTACTAAATATGTAAACTAACATGCACACACAGCACAATATAAAAGCAATAAATAGAAAATCTAATTTTCAACTATTATGGCTTTTATCTCTAGTTGTCCTCCGTGTGTTGTCATCCCAAGCTGCTGTCATATTTGGCCACTGCCACCGGGTCTAGCTGTCACATCCATCTTGCTCCTAGTTCCGCTGCGCCTCTGGTCCTTAGAAGGTTCCACGCTTTGCAAGATTCGATCCGCGACATAAATAGAATTTCACATTTTGATCCTATATTCCTCGAAGGAATGTACATGTAAACTAGATCAAACATAAAATAAAATTTACATCCATCGATCCTATTTTCCATAAAAGGAATGTACAAGTAACTAGATCAAAAAAATAAAATCCTAATAAAACTAAATACAGCTCCTGCTGTATTTTATAATACAATCATGCGCACACAATAAAATGCCCTTGACATGTCCAAGGGTCCAATCACACACATAATAACTATAAGCCATAATAGTTGGATCCTGCATCCACAAAGTTAGCACATCCTACTATTATCCTGCCTAAATTATGTATGACATGTGCATAATTAAACTAATACCAAATACACAGAGGCAAAACCTGGCTCTGATACCAATTGTTGGTTGCTACTCGGAAAACCTAGAGGTTCCACTGTACAAAAATTTTGTACAAAGGTCTGAACCTTTTCCTAGCTACCATGTGTTCTTTTAAATTAAATTTTGGATCGCCTGCAGAACTTAACACGTTTGATCCAAAACTTAATCTATTTATTCTTTTAGGTTTTGACTTGAATCTCTTGTGAAACTTAACACGTTCGATCCAAATCACCTATGTTATTAATTCCATTAAATATTAATTTTCATAATTGGTTCCCAGAACTGACGTGGCGAGGCACATGACCTTCTTGGATATGGGAACAACCACCACCGACTAGACAAAACCTTTTATGGAAAGCTAATATTTAATTTCCTAAAATAACTTTAGGTCAATCGAAAAGAACAATCAAATCACAAGGAAAAGAAAAACAAAAGAACACTATAACGAAAACAAATTCGAAACACTAGAATCGTATGCCTCTTGTATTTAGTATTATTTCCAAAAATAACTAGTATGATGCGGAAAGAAAAATTACTAGTTATACCTTTTAGAAAAACCTCTTGATCTTCTACCGTAATCCTCTTCTAACCTCAGACGTTGTGTGGGCAACGATCTTCCGAGATGAGAAACTATCAAAGCACCTTCTCCTTTCTTCAAATTTCGACCAAGCACAAAGCTTCCAAAAGATGAAGATCTTTTCCACCAACCAAGCTCCAAGGGATGTAGGCTTTCTCTCCTTCTTCCTCAAGCTAGATCCGGCCACCAATTAAAACTCCATGAGCATAAAGAGATTCGGCCACAAAGAGAAGAAGAGAAGAAGGAAGGGCCGACCACACCACCAAGGAAAAGAGGAAGAAAAATAAAATAGAGTCGTTAGCCTTAAAGTCTCCTCTACCCCCTCTTTTATAATCCTTGGTCTTGGCAAATAAGGAAAATTTAATAAAAACTTCCTTAATTCTTTTGCCAATGAAAAGGAAAATTTATTTAATTAAAACAATTTTTTTCTTTTCAAATTTCAATGGCCGGCCACAACAATAAACTTCCAAGCAAATAAAATTTTAAACACCAATTAAAACTTCCTTATTTGCTTCCGGAAATTTATAAAATTTCTCCAATAATTTTTATCCCTTCATGATTGGTTTATAAAAAGGAAATTTAATAAATTAAAATCTTTCTTTTAACATGTGGATAAAAAGAAAGTTATCTCTAAAAATTAAAATCTCTTTTAATCTATAAATAAGGAAAGATATCAAATCTTTTCTTAATCTTTTGTAGAAACTTATAAAAGAGAATATTTAATTTTAAACTCTCTTTTAAATCATGAACATGGTTAAAAAGGAAAGTTTTCTTAAAATTTAAAATCCTCCTTTAAACAACAAATAAGGAAAGATTTCAAATTTTAAACTCTCTTTTAAACATGTAGATGATTTACAAATAAGGAAAGTTTTTACCAAAAATTAAAACCATCCTTTTAAACTACAAATAAGGAAAGAGATTAATCTCTTCTCTTAATCTTGTAGAAAGTTATAAAAGGAAATTTTAATTTTTTAACTTTCTTTTAAAATCATGATATCCACATAAGAAATAATTTTAATAAAAATTCTTTTTAATATTCTAGTGGCCGGCCACCTAAGCTTGGGACCCAAGCTTTGGCCGGCCACCTACATGGCTCATCCACTTGGTCTTGGCCGGCCCTAGCTTGAGTTCCTAGCTAGCTTGGCCGGCCCCATTGGATGGGTAAGAAGGTGGGTATGCGGTGGGTATAAATCTCTATATACTAGAGGCTACGATAGGGACCGAGAGGAGGAATTGGTTTTGGTCTCCCGATGAAATTAAGCATCCCGTGTTCGCCCTGAACACACAACTTAATTTCATCAATAATAATTCATTCCACTAAAGAACTATTATTGAACTACCGCACCAATCCCAAATTACATTTTGGGCTCCTTCTTATTATGAGTGTGTTAGTCTCCTGTGTTTAAGATAACAATGTCCACTAATTAAGTAAGTTCTTGACAACTCACTTAATTAATATCTAGCTCCAAGAGTAGTACCACTCAACTTCATCGTCATGTCGGACTAAGTCCACCTGCAGGGTTTAACATGACAATCCTTATGAGCTCCTCTTGGGGACATTCTCAACCTAGATTACTAGGGCACAGTTTCCTTCTATAATCAACAACACACACTATAAGTGATATCATTTCCCAACTTATCGGGCTTATTGATTTATCGAACTAAATCTCACCCATTGATAAATTAAAGAAATAAATATCAAAAATATGTGCTTGTTATTATATTAGGATTAAGAGCACACACTTCCATAATAACTGAGGTCTTTGTTTCTTTATAAAGTCAGTATAAAAGAAACGACCTCTAATGGTCCTACTCAATACACTCTTAGTGTACTAGTGTAATTATATAGTTAAGATAAACTAACACCTAATTACACTACGACCTTCCAATGGTTTGTTCCTTTCCATCATGGTCGTGAGCTACTGTTTATAATTTATAAGGTACTGATAACATGATCCTCTGTGTGTGACACCACACTCCATGTTATCTACAATATAAATTAATTGAACAACTACATTTATCATAAATGTAGACATTTGACCAATGTGATTCTTATTTCTAGATAAATGTTTATACCAAAAGCTAGGCTTTTAGTATACACTCTAACAATCTCCCACTTATACTAAAAGACTAAGCTGCCATATCTGCTGCCATACATCTGATTCCCATGCCTTTCAAAAAGCTCTTGCCTTAAGGACCTTAGGTTATCATTTGATGCAATCTAGGCGGCAACAACTTCTCCTCGTTATACAATTTCTCGTATTGGATAGTACTTGCGCTCTATTGTGTTTACTTGCTTTATAGACTCATGGTTTCTTCGAGTTTGTTACTGCACAATTATTATTACAATAAATTGTAATAATCTTTGGACAAACTAGAAATCATTTCTAAGTCTATCTTGAGGTAATTAAGTCATTCAGCTTTTATGGCTACCTCAATGGCTTGTCATATACTCAGCTTCTATGGTGGAGTCCATAAAAACACCTATGCTTAAACGGTGTAAGCCTCGGTTGGCCTCTTTCGCTCGGTCGGTCTCCACCTACCGAGCATACTGTGTCTTGTCTGCTGCGGGGCTAAATGCTTCTTCTGCTCGACCGATTGTTCCTGCTCGGCCAGTTCCGGCCGGTCGAACCTAGATACTCGGTCGGTCTTCACCTACCGAGCATACTGTGCCTTGTCTACTGTGGGGATAAATGCTTCTTCTACTTGACCGACTGTTCCTGCTCGGCCTGTCTCGGCTTGCCGAACCTAAATGCTCGATCGGCCTCTTTCGCTCGGTCGGTCTCTACCCACCGCACTTATACAAACATTGCTGCTCGACTCGTTTTCCTTCCTCCTTTACTAGAAAATGGATCCATTCTTCATAGCCCGTATCACTAGCCCTCCCTCCAAGTCTAGTCGAAGGAGGTGTAGCCGACTGACTAGACCTAAGTCTATTTTTGTTTCTTTGCCTATCTTTGGTCATGGCTCTGCCATGGCCATTCCAGTAGTCTCGTGACCTTTTCTATAGTAGTACTCATGACTCCTAGTACAGCAATCCCGTGACCCCAGTATAGTGATCTCGTGACTCTTTTGGCCAGTTAAATAGGGTTGTGATCCTCCCTTCCTTCTTCACTTGCCTTAGTTCTTCTCCATCTTATTCCCCTTCCCCTACTGAGAGTATGGCTTTAGACCCCCCTCTCTGGGAGCAATTCCTGTTGGAAAAGACAATTTATAGATGAAGCCGCTCAAGCTTTAGATCTAGCTAACTCGCAGGCACGAGAGCTGGAGGTACTTTTGTCGGTCACCCAGTTTCAAGCACGGTCGGAAACGGCCTTGAGGAATAAAGTTTATCGAGATCTAGAACTTCAGGCCAAAGAGCTGACTGCTTTGAAGACTCAACAGGCTTCAAAGGTATCCACGTTAACCAGGGAGGTTCACGTAACTAGCCTGTTGGTGTCGCAACAACAGCAAGACCTAGGTCGTCTGCAGGCTAAGGTGGACTCTCTGGAAGCAGAGCTCAAAAGGTTCAAGCAGGAAGTTGATCGTTCCATCATATGTCTGAGGGGGCGTGAACAAGTTTGCACCCCTTTGTCCATGAGACCACTCTTCTTCCTACTTTCTCCTGGGCGTAAAAGAAAGCACTAGCTTTTCTAAATGGGGAGGGGGGCAGTTCAGTTAGATAACAAACTTTTCATCCTACTCTCATACCAGGAAAAATATTCCCACTTCTCCAACCTGGTCAGGTTTAACATTAGTGGGGATGAGGTTTTCTAAGAAGTCTGAGAGCTTATGTTTATAATTTATACTGACATTCCAAGGTTTAATGTTTTGAGAAGAAAATGTAACGCTATGTAATTAATCGTGTCCAAAATGTGAAACCGAGCGGTTTCTTGTATAAGACTGGATGATTTTCTTGGGTTTTTCTGGTTTATAAGAATAAACGGGTTTCCTTATTTATTCAAACACTCCACTTTCACTCATTCCTTCATTTATCATACATAGGAAATTGAATATCTTCTTCAATATTTTCCTTTTTTCTGACCGATTCCCCAATAAGGAGATAATATCAGTAGCGCGATATGTAATGATATCGATGTGAATATGACTTATTCGATTATATCCATTATAAATGCTCTTGTACGGGCTTGTGACACGTGTTCTTCAATCTTCTCTGCTGATGCACCCGGGTACATGCTCCGACGCCGTCGCCCTATTATTTCTCTCTTCTGACAAATCGACGCCTCCCCTTATGGGTGCACTCCATATCCTACAGTGCTGGTTATTAGTCAATATTCATAGAAACCCTAAACCCTTTATGCTATCGTCCCTTCGTCTTCTTCCTCAAGTTGTTTCGGTGGTGCCACGGTTTAACTCTTTTTCGTTCTTTGTCGGTCTCCTTCTTCCGGCCTTTCTTGTCGTCCTCTCCCCAAAAGACCTCAGTAAGTATTTTCCTTTTTACTCCTACATTTCTCCATGACTGAAGAATCATTTTCTGCTTGGTATGCATAAACTCACTCTACCATTCGTGAATCCGATCAGTCTGCTCTCTATTCTCGGTATAAGATTCCCTGGTCTTTTCGCATTATCGTCCCTAACTCTGAATCTCGTCCCCATCTCCCTCCTAAAAATTGTGTAACTTTCTTTAAAGATCAATTAGTAGCTGGTTTGCGCTTTCCCATCCCTCCCTTTTTGGTAGAGATAAGCCAACATTTCAGTATTCCCTTACAATAGTTTGCTCTCAATGCCTTTCGTTACCTTTGTGGTTTGTACATGCTCTTCTGCCTCCATGACATCCCTCCTATTCCTCATAATTTCTTCATGTTTTCCTACCCCAAGAAGTCAGATCCTGGGGTTTTCTTGTTTCAATCTAGACCCAAAATGACTTTTTTCGAAGAAATGCCTTCCTCCATCAAGGCGTGGAAATCGTGTTTCTTTTTCATAGAATTTCTCGAACCCATCCCCTGGTCTTATTCCTGGATATCTTCTTTTCCTAATTTGCCTGATGTGAAGGAGTTGCACAAGCTTCCCTCTTTTGCCACTTATTCCAAGAAGCTATTGGGTCATCGGTTATACATTCACAAATGGCTTCGCGATGACCTCTTATATCTTTTTGGATTGAGTCTTGTCAGGGTGGAGCTCCGTGGCTCCCTTAGTTAGTTGCTATTCACTTATCTAAGTCTCGTTTTTACTAACTAAGATGTTTTTTGTTGGGTGCAGTGGAGGCCTATTATAACTCCATGATTGAGCAACAGTTAAAGGTGCGAGACGAAGTAATCAAAGCAAAGGAGAAAGAACTTCTTGCTGCTCTGAACCAAACCCCCTCAACAGAGGTTCCTACTAGTGCGGGTCAATCTTCTTCCACAGAGGTTCCCACGGGTACAGAGGGTGCTTCTGGTTCTCAAGCTGCAGCCTCGGAGGAGACCCTCAACGATTCCCCTATGATTGTAGAAATCCTCTCTCTAGTGTCCTGGGAGAAATCTCCTGAGAAAGCCCCTATTCGAAAGAGGCGTAAATTGACTCTTGCCCTTTCTCCAAAGAGGGCATCTTCCTCCCTTCCTGAGGATTTCCCCCCTATGGACTGTCCCTACTTCTCCGGGTCTTCCCCTTTCGTCCCTCTATCCGGCTCTTGCCTCTTCATCTTCACTAACCCCTTCCACTACTGTCGGTAGCTCTACAACTACCTTTTTTGTGAATTTCCCTGTTCATACCACTTTAACTACTCAAGACTCGACCTGTCTTATTTTTTCCCCCTTCAGCTCAAACTCATTTATCCTCTACTTCCTTCCTTACTTCCACCCTTCCGATAATGCTGGGAGGGTCCCTTAGCACCCTTTGGGAGGAGGTGCACCAGGTATATGAGGGAACTTCTCGTTCAAAGGCGGCCACTCGGTTTTCTATTGAAGAAACAAGGGTAACAATACTTTTTTATCTGTATTTATCATGCTTTCAGTGATTTTCTAATGTATTTTAATTGTGCAGCGCTGGTTACATAATTTACATCTATCCCACTTGTTGGATTCTTCCCTCCGAGAGATAGAGATGTTAAGGGGGCAAACCCCAAGATTATCCTCAATTCAAGCTGCTGAACAGGTAAATAAATTGTCCGCCGAGCTTCAAGAGGTTCATTCATCACTTCAGGAGTGATGAATTGTCCTCCAAACTGGCAGAACAAGTAATCGAAATCTCTCTATTATCTTCTCAGCTACAGTCTTTGAAGGATAGTCATGCTAAAGAGCTAGTTGATCAGTTATTCCAGCTAAATTTGAAAGATGATGTTTTAAAGGCCGCCGAAAAAGAACTAGCAGATTACAAAGCTAATGAAGATGCTCGGTTCAAGATGCGCCAGAAGGCTTTCTTTAAGTCTCCCACCTTCCTGACCCCCATGTCTGATTTCGTCATCAATGACATTGATTTCATACTTAAGGAGGGGGTGGACCAACTAAAGGACTTGAAGCTAGTGGTCGTTGATCCTCTTCCCAGCTTCCCTGATCACAGAAAAATACTGAAGAATCGCCCTTCTAACTTCTATCCCCAATTTTTATAATTCTTGAAGTGCTATATCTCTTACAATGGTCCTATGGTGGTTTTAAAACTTGGTCGAGTGTATTTTGCTTCCTTTTGGTTGGTTTCATTCTCAAGGCAATGTTCCTTTCACTCGGCACTTCTCTTTGTGAACGTTGATTGAATAATTGTATGTGTGGATTAGGCATCCGCTCAATCCTTCTATCGAGGTGGGATGGATTTATTTGCCCGGCCCCCCTCCTCTTTTCGTTCGAAAAGGCAAGGCAGACCTATAAATTCCTTTCTTCTCGTCCGTTCTATATACCTGGACGGAGTTTTCCCATCCGCTCGAGTTGTCTCACACTCCTCCTGAAATCTCCTGAACTTCCATTTCCCTATCGTGCGGATGTCTATTCTTTCCATACTGATTGGATATCTTGATACACCTTTTTATTGCACTGATCGAATTAACCTTAAGTATTCGCTCGAGCTTACCTCCAGAAGCCTGTCAAAAGGCGGATCTCCATCCTCCTCGGGATCTAATACTTCCTTTGGATTATGGTTCTGGGAAATGGTGCCACATAAGCGCACCTCCTTTTGTATACCCCCTGTTCTACCTATACCTCTAATGGCCTCCCCCCGTCTTCGCACTTCCATCTTGTTGTATGAATCATCTTTCTAAGCTATTGTTTTAGAGGTTTTAGGTAAAAAGGACGGAGAGGAGATTAAGGGTTTTTCTCTTCATCTTCCTCCTCACGTCATTTCCACTATCCCTGTTCAATTAGCAACTCCAGCACCTTTCTCTGATCTTTTGCTTATGATGGCTTCTTCTTCCTTGGCCACTGAATGGTTCGTTAGATGCTCTTCCGACGCCAGTGAGGTAGAGGCTTGTGTGCTTGGCCTAGATTATAGCTTTCCTTCATATATAGCCCTTCCTACTCCCGAGGATCGCCCCCACCTTCCCCCTCCAGGTAGCATCGCCATCTTTTGGGAGCAGGTTTTGGCAGACTTTCGACTTCCTCTACACCCTTTCTTTGTGGATGTAGGCTCCTACTTCGATGTACCCTTGAACCAACTTATTCCTCAATCTTTTTCTATCCTATCGGGCTTCATTGCTATTTCCCATATACTAGGTTTTCCTCCTACTCCTCGATTGTTCAATCAGTTATTTGTTCTCCGTCAGGTAGAAGATAGTGTTTTTAAATTTCAAAGTCGCCCTAAGACCAGTTTATTCTGTCACATTCCCCCTCAAGCAGAATGGAGACAAAAGTTTTTCTTCTTACAACTTCCTTCTCCTTCTCCATATCCTATAGCCTAGCAACGAGTTCTTCCTCCTTCTCCCCCTCCGGAGACAAGGTCCATTGATTTGACATTTAACCCTTCTATGTCAAAGTTAAGAGGGGCCAAGTTTAGTTTGCCTCTGTTGATCGTTGAAGGCTTGATATTTATCTTTGGAATAAGCTCCGTGGACATAGAATTTGAGGCTTCTTTTGGTGAGTTCAATATTTCTACCCATGCTCATTAATCTCCTATTATCTTTACCTCTTCTTCTTAATTCCTATTTTTCTCAGTTGATGTCATTCTTCCCGCTTTCATGTACAAACATCCGGGGCTAACTAAATCAGTTATAGCCAAATTGGGCGAAGAACTATTACGGCGGTGTCGGCTTAATCCTCGTTCCTCTTCTCTTGGATTGCTTCCTCTTCACGAGGCTCCTACTAAGGCTGCTGAATCTTCTGAAGAAGAGAGTCCCTTTATTGTCCGACGCACGCAACATATCACCGCAAAAAACAATCGACCTCCGATTATAATATTTGAATTTACACAAGCCCCGATTACGACCTCCGAGATTTCCTACGAGAAAGGTAAGGGACCAGCGCCCCCTAGTCGCTTTTGTCCTAACTTGGCTCTTAACATGATGTGACCCGATTTACTGATTTCTACAGTTCTCCCAGTTGTCCCCGCTCTTGAGGTAACACCAACAACATTTGAATCTCCTCAGCTTCCCCTTACCTTCTCTTCCCTTCAATCGACGGTGAGGGCTAGAAGAACCCCCTGTAAAAGGTCTTCTCATCTTATTTCTCAAGCTACTACCTCCGAACCACCTTCTGGATTCCTTCCTCTAGCCTTACCTTCCAACGTTCCTAACCCAAGCAGTCCTGTGACTCAACGTTGAGCCCCCACCTTCTTCCTCTGAGTCCTTACCTCCTTCCTCTGCTGGTTCCTCCTCTTCTGCTCCTCCTAGACTTCTATTTCGGCAAGCCCAATGCATGCCCTCTGTGATGAGAAAAAATGTGTCCCCTTTTTCTTACGGAATCCTTCAGTTGCATGATTCGATAGCTTGGGCTTGGCTACACGGCCAAGACTTTCTAAAAGGCAAGAACATTTCCGAACAAGCTGACCTTCACCATCGTCAAGCTTCTACTGTAAGTATTTTGGGTATGTCTCCTTATTTTACAATTACAGTTCTGTAATTCTGTTACTGCCTTTACTTAGTTCATGGCCTCAAGTTTCCACATGGGCGTCCTGGCTGCTGAGTTCGACGGAGAGAATAAAATCTTAAGGGATCAAATAAGGGCTTTGGAAGCAGCCCCCCTTTTCTTTAGTGGAGAAATCACCGGATTGAAGGAAAAGATAGACTCCCGGGCTCAACAGACAACCCTTCTAGAGCAAGATTTGCAAAATCATCAGCGACTGCTAAAGACTAAAGATGAGGAGAAAAGGACTTTGGAGTTACAAATACAGAACCTCTCCTCTCAATTGAGTGTTGAGGTGGCTCTGAAAAATAAAGTCATTTCAGATACCACCCTTAGATCTACCATTTTGACTCGATTTGGAACTTCACGTCCTCGATCCCCTGATTCAGCTCAAGAATTAGTCTCTCAAAATTTTGGGTTGTTGAAACTACAAGAGCAGCTGAAAGCTCAAGTCTCAGAGGTGGATTTTTTATCTAAAGAGTTGGATCGTGTTAAGGCAAAAAGGGATAATTTTAAAGCCAAGTCAAAACATCTCACCTCAGAGCTACAAGACTATAAGACGAATGAGGAAAAATGTTGGGAGAGTCGGCGTCTGGCGTATCTTGCTTCCCCTGAATTTAGAGCTGAGTTTATCAGGCGCATCATCGGGACTATGACTAACTCAGTTGAAGGTATTCTCGAACAACTGCGGGAAGGAGATTTTTTACCCCAAGAACCTCCTCCCCACTTCATAGATTTGCGGCGCCTCAAAGAAGGGCTACCCAAAGACCTGATCAACCGTTTTAGATAAGGGTTGGATGTATATATTGATTATGGGACAAAACTACTGGTGTCCATCCCCTTTTCTCAAAGACTATGTTGATGTGTTTCAGCCCCATTTGTTTACCCATCACTTATCATCTCTCTAAGGTTGTAAAGCAGATTTCCTAAGATATTTTTGTAGCAAGCAAAGTATTGCACGTAAACATGTGAAACAATTGAATAATGTATTTTTTAAATCATGGATGAGCATTCAAACATTAGTGTTCACCTGTTTGATGATTCTCAATGCTTCTTTGTTTTGTGTCTTCAGAACCACCCTTGTCTGAATTCCTTCCCTTGTCCGAAGAGGATTTTTGAGTCAACTGAGATGAATAGAAAAACATGTTCCACCATAGGTGGCTTGAGCGTATATCTGTTTGAAGGATGTAAAACCTTTGTTTTTCTTCGTGGAGATCTAACCGACCACTTTACTGGGTCTTCAATTGGCCATAACAGAGTAGAGGATGCATGCTCGCTCTTTTCTTTGAAGATTTAAAGTTTTCGATTCCTCATAAGAAAACCCGATCGACTATGACAGAGCGAAGGAAGCACACTCGAACTGTTTAAAGGTTTAAAGTCTCCGGTTCCTCCTAAGGAAGCTCAACCGGTCACTCCTCAAGGTCCCCGATTGACTATGACAGAGCGGAGGATGCACGCTCGAACTGTTTAAAGGTTTAAAATCTCCGGTTCCCCCTAAGGAAGCCCGATCGGTCACTCCTCAAGGTCCCCGATCGACTATGACAGAGCGGAGGATGCACGCTCGAATTTTTTAAAGGTTTAAAGTCTCTGGTTCCCCCTAAGGAAGCCCAACCGATCACTCCTCAAGGTCCCCGATCGACTATGACGGTTTAAAGTCTCCGGTTTCCCCTAAGGAAGCCCGACCGGTCACTTCTCAAGGTCTTCGATCGACTATGACAGAGCGGAGGAAGCATGCTCTAACTGTTTAAAGGTTTAAAGTCTCCGGTTCCCCCTAAGGAAGCCCGACCGATCACTCCTCAAGGTCCTTGATCGACTATGACAGAGTGGAGGAAGCACGCTCGAACTGTTTAAAGGTTTAAAGTCTCTGGTTCCCCCTAAGGAAGCCCAACCGGTCATTCCTCAAGGTCCCCGATCGACTATAACAGAGCGGAGGAAGCATGCTCGAACTGTTTAAAGGTTTAAAGTCTCCGATTTCCCCTAAGGAAGCTCGACCGATCACTCCTCAAGGTCCCCGATCGACTATGACAGGGTGGAGGAAGCACGCTTGAACTGTTTAAAGGTTTAAAGTCTCTGGTTCCCCCTAAGGAAGCCCGACCGGTCACTCCTCAAGGTCCCCGATCGACTATGACAGAGTGGAGGATGCACACTCAAACTATTTAAAGGTTTAAAGTCTCCGGTTCCCCCTAAGGAAGCCCGACCAGTCACTCCTCAAGGTCCCCGATCGACTATGATAGAGCGGAGGAAGCACGCTCGATAGTGAGACTAATTTATCCCCATTAGTGTGGGTACAGCTTGCTTATAGAATTAATATCTGCACTTTTTCATTGCTTTTAAATCAGATGAAACGCATGTATGAATTACAAGTATACTTGTTAGGTTCTGTATGGTTGCAAGTGATTAGCGCTCCAAGGTCTATCTAAATTTCTACCTTCTGAATCTTGGAGATAATAAGAACCTGAGGCAAGCTTCTGTATAACCTTGTATGGTCCTCCCCACTGAGGAGCCAATTTACTGACATCTCCCACAGGTTTGATGTGTTTCCATACTAAATCCCCTACTTGAAAGAATCAGGGGATGACCCTTCGGTTATAATTCTGCCTCATGCGTTGTCTCTAGCCTCTTCTATCAAATCTAATTTCATAAGACGCCGACCAGCATTATCTTCTTCATCATATAGCCTTCTTCTGTCTGATTCTACTCCCACTTTAATGGGAACTATTGCTTCTCCACCATATACTAACTGAAAGGGAGTAATCCCTGTGGCTTCTCGAGGAGTAGTGTGGTACGCCCATAGAACACTAGGTAACTCGTCTACCCAACTATCACCAACATGATCTAACTTGGTTTTGAGGCCTCTGATGATCTCCCTGTTAGTTACCTCTGCTTGACCATTACTCTGTGGATACGCCACAGAGGTGAAGGTCTGTATAATGTCGTATCCTGCACACCATTCTTCAATCTTTTTCCCTTGAAACTGTCTACCATTATCAGAGACCAATTTATGAGGGATACCAAATCTGTAAATAATGTTTTGCCATAGAAACTTGATAACTGCGTTTTCAATAATTCTCGCTAGTGGTTTTGTCTCTACCCATTTGGAGAACTAATCCACGGCTACTAATAAAAGCTTTCTCTATGCAATTACCAGAGGGAAGGGTCCTACTATATCCATGCTCCACTGATCAAAAAGGTAAAAAACTATACAGGTTTTCAACAGTTGAGTAGGATGATGTGAAATATTTTAATGCTTCTGACAAGTCATACAAGTTCGCACAAGTCGAGCCGCATCTTCTTGTAAGGTGGGCCAAAAATACCCGGCTAGTAATATTCTACGAGCTAGAGATCTTCCCCCAGCATGACTACCACATGAGCCCTGATAAACTTCTTGTAGAATGTAGGGTATATCGTTTGTTCCAATACATTTAAGTAAGGGACTAGAAAAGGCCCGTTTATATAGATGGTCTCCTACCAGGGTATAACGAGTGACTTTCTTCTTAAAGACTCTGGCCTGCTCTATATCTGTAGGGAGGATACCTTGTTGCAAGAATAATATGATGGGTGCTTCATCTGAGGATTCCTTAAGCACAGGTTTCCGTCCACCTTGATCCATTGGAGCGTGGAAGAATGTTTGGAGATGACGAGTGGGTGAAACAGGAACTGGGGTTATATAAGCAATTTCTTCTTCCTCCATACTTTTGTTTCTCCGTCGATCTGTGGTGGAAATTGCTGGATTCATCGTTACTGGCAACGTACCCCCAGCATTCACTTGTTGCTGTTGTTGTTGCAATGCTCTTTGGACGCTGGAGTTGATGAGTAACTCCAAATCTTCCCGAGTCATAGTGATGGTGTTATATTTTCTAGCGTCCTCCATCATGAAGTCTCGGATTCAGGTGAGAGTTCTCACATACGGCGCCAAATTTGATCCTGTCTGAGATCGGCGAGACGGATAGATGGGGTGATGCCTGATGACGACCCTGGGGAAGATGAGCAGCGAGAGGTCCAACGCAGCAAAGTGCTCCTTTGGTGAATAGGACGTGACAACCTCAGTGGATGAATCTCCACAAATCTGAGAAAACCAAAGCATATTTGAAGAGGAGCCCGAGGAGGAGGATGATGAGGCATAAATCGCAGATCCAAAACTCCGGTGAATAGGACGTGACAACCTCAATGGATGAATCTCCACAGATCTGAGAAAACCAAAGCAGATCTGAAGGGGAGCCCGAGGAGGAGGATGATGAGGCATAAATCGTAGATCCAAAAGATCTAATACTCTGGTGAATAGGACGTGACAACCTCAGTGGATGAATCTCCACAGATCTGAGAAAACCAAAGCAGATCTGAAGAGGAGCCCAAGGAGGAGGATGATGAGGCATAAATCGCAGATCTAAAACTCCGGTGAATAGCTCTGCCTTCCTGCACACCGACCAACCAACAAAGCGTTAGCGACCTAAGACCGAGGTGGGAATCCCTGGTCAGGTCCTCCGACGCACAAGTTAGTTTTCCGAAGAGAATAGAGAGAGAAGACAATAAACAACCGGAAATTCCGTTAGGGTTTGAGTTGTGTAGGAATGATTGCATACCTGGCCAGTGGAGAGGATTCCCCTTTTTATACCACCTCACTTGACCTCCACAGTCATAAGGTGGACCCCGGTTTGTTGGAGTTGGTTATGAGATGACGTAAGCACCACTTGTGAAAATAGTTTAAGGAATCTTTATCGTACCCCAGATGTACCTTCTTTGTTGTTTAGCAAACCTGTATAAGCTTCTAGAAGACATTTCCTGCCAAATTATTTAATCCCTCGTATAATCACAAAGTATTTCCATATGATTTATGTTCCAGAGTTTATGAGAAGTTAAACGGTGTAAGACTCGGTCGACCTCTTTCACTCGGTCGGTCTCCACCTACCGAGCATACTGTGCCTTGTCTGCTGCGGGGCTAAATGCTTCTTCTGCTCGACCGGTTGTTCCTGCTCAGCCTGTCCCGGCCGGCCGAACCTAGATACTCGGTCGGTCTCTTTTGCTCGGTCGGTCTTCACCTGTCGAGCATACTGTGCCTTGTCTGCTGTGGGGCTAAATGCTTCTTCTACTCGACCAACTGTTCCTGCTCGGCCTGTCCCAGCCTACCGAACCTAAACGCTCGATCGACCTCTTTCGCTCGGTCGGTCTCTACCCGCCACACTTATATGAACATTGCTGCTTGACTCGTTTTCCTTCCTCCTTTACTAGAAAATGGATCCATTCTTCATAACCCGTATCAAGTTCCAATCACCCATCTGACCAAATTTTGTGTGATCCAACCCTAAGAGTTTGAACTTGATTATCATATAGAAATCTAAGTCAAATAACTCTAATTTCTAAAATTGAACCCAAGACTATAGAAGAAGTCTTACCTGACCCAGAATGGATAATTACAATGCAAGAGGAACTAGCTCAATTTGAAAGAAATCAAATCTGGAAACTTGTACCTAAACCCTCAAGTAAATCCATAATGGACACTAAGTAGGTATTTAGAAATAAACTAGATGATAATGTTTTCACTAGCTTCGGTCACTCCTCATCGACGAAACTGAGAACAATAGCTCTTACTGCTTCACCGGCAATTGCATGATCTCCCTTTGGTACAAGACTTCCATCCCTTCAACTGGTGTTGTTCCGTAGAAGAATCAGGTCCGAGTGAGGGTTGACCCCAATGCTACAAAATCATTAGTATTTAAAATGTCAAAGAATCCATCATCTTTATGAAATTATTTTGATTATATATTTTCCAAAATTTTTAGCAAAATATGTATGCTTAGTTAAACTTAGTTTTATAAAAGTTATGCGATTCAATTAATTTAAGCAGTATATATAAGTAGGTCATTGAACTTAGTTAAAAAATACATTATCTCACTACAATCATCAACTAGGAATAATGTTTACAAATGATTCTATCGGTACAACTAATTAGTAGGACTACTGGTTGTCATGTTTAATTTGTATTTAAGTTTGTTAATTATATCTAGAAGAATTGGCTAAAAATTATAATTTATTTTAACTTTTATGCCGTACTTTTTACCATTGATGAATTGTCTAAGAGAATGGTGTCGGTCTTCTAAATAGTTTAACTTAGTTTAATGAAAACAACATTATTTGATTGATTATTTACAAAACCCCAATGTTTTATTTGTATATGGCAGGAAATGCAAACCTCTACATCAATAGTTGCAAAAATGTCATATATCGAAAATTAACGGTTGATCTCAGAACTACTTTTTAATCCTTCAGCAGCTATACCCAATAAATAGTACATCTCTCAAATATAATACTAATATTTTTTTAAATTTAGAAAATATATTTATTGTACTGTCTTTTTGATAAAATTTAATTTCAATTTCTTATTTAAACAACTTGGATTATTTTTGTTCTTTTTGAAATGAAATTTTTAATATTTTCTTTAATTCAGTGTTGGTCGGTAATACTTCCTTGGTTGATAAGTTTTATAAATTAAATACCATAACTCCTACAGTTGATGATGTGATTATGTATCGTATAGGTACGAAATATAAATTGGCTAACGAGAATTCATCTATGTTGAGACATAGACGTTTAGGATATATATCCAGACAACACCTAGAAAGGTTAATGTCACATAGAATTCTCGACTCTCTTGACATGTTAGACTTTGATGTCGGCATAGAGTGTGTTAAAGGGAAGACAACTAATAAAAGTAATGAGAGAGCAAGTCATTGTAGTGATGTTTTGGATATGGTACAAATAGACATTATTGGACCATTCTCTAAGGCATCTTAGAATGAACATACATTTTATTAGTCTCATAGATGATTACTCTCGATTTGGCTATTTGGACCTTATTCAAGAGAAGTCACAATCATTAGACATGTTTAAAATTTTCAAAGCTGAAGTTGAAAATCAATTAGGTAAGAAAATTAAAGTTGTCCGATCCAACCATGGAGGTGAATATTACAGTCGATATAATGGATCAGGTGAACAACGTCCAGGACCTTTTGCAAATTACCTTGCCGAGTGTGGGATTGTGCCTTAATATACCATGTTTGGTACTCCCATTCAGAATAGTGTAGCTAAGCAACACAATCATACCCTAAAAGATATGGTGAGAAGTATGATGACCTACACTTTTCTACCAGAGTCTTTGTAAGGTAAGGCACACAAGACTACAATTTACCTACTCAATAGAGTACCTAATACGACAGTAACTAAAACCTCATTCGAGATGTGGACGGATAGATAACCTAACATTAGGCATTTACAACTTTAGGATTGTCCAGCTGAGGCAAGACCTTATAAGCCTAATGAAAAAAACTAAACTCAAGAACAGTTAGCTACAATTTTGTAGGCTAATGGGGTATAAATTTTATGATTCCTCTGAGAGATCCTTCTTCGAAATAGGAAATACAAAATTCTTTGAGGACAGTGGGAGTGACAATCATAGAAGTATTTTTTGAGAAAAGTGTTGGCTATCCTCCTGTGGTCTACTACTAGTGCGATCAGAAGTGGTATAGTTACCATATCATACATTATGGATATTTCATATCCAGTGAGCATAGTGCACTAAGATATTTTCATGACATCTCCAATATAATTGAAGGAGTCTACCACTGAAATTGATACATTATCTCATATTGATTTAAGACAATCCACAAGGGAACGAAGAACCACAACTTCTCATGATTATGTTTATCTTCAAGAGTATGATTTTGACATAGGGTTGAAAGTGATCCTGTATCTTTTTAAGAGGTCAAACAATGCTTTAACTCTAAAAGGTGGATTAACGTCATGCAAGAAGAGTTGAAATCTATGATAGACAATGACTTTAGTAAACTTGTCGAATTGCTTGAAGGTTCGAAACCCATTGGTTGTAAATGGATATTTAAAATCAAGCAGGATTTCAAGGGGTAATGTTGGAAAGTATAAAGCCCATCTTGTTGCCAAGGGATTCACTCAGAAGGAAGACATTGATTACAAGGAAACTTTCTCACCTGGATCAATGAAAGACTCCCTTAGGGTAATCATGAACTTATAACTCATTATGATTTAAAGTTACACCAAATGGACATAAAAACTGTATTCCTTAATGGAAATATTGAGGAGTGTATATATGTGGTGTAACCGGAGAACTTTGAGTTCTCAGACTTAAAACACCCCATATGTAGATTAAATAAGTTCATTTATGGTTTGAAACAGATGTCCCATCAATGGTGCTAAAAATTTGATCAAGTGATCAATTCATTTGGATTTAGAGAAAGCTCTATTGATTAGTGCATATATATCAAATTTAGTGGGAGCAAGTTTGTTATACTTGTTCTGTATATGAATGGCATATTGCTTGCGAGTAATAATATGGGTATGTTGTATGTCGGGGTGATCGCAGATCAGATTGGTTCAGTTATTGGGGTAAAAAATTATCCAACCCTACTAGATCAGATAATACAATATCAGGACCTTACATCCGGCCATATATCCAGTGGTTCTTATGTATCAGATATCCGACGGATTATCAGTTATTTGGATATTCAATCGTATATTCAATTAAATATAAGATATAAATATAAATATAAATATAATAAAAAAATAAAATATTTTAAAATGATAATAGGCATTACTCATTACATGTTGTAGCAGCTACTGCTACTACAACGTGTAGCAGCTTATCGACAGTAGCTGCTACAAGTAGGGGTGATCGCGAATTGAGTTGGTTCGGTTATTGGGGTAAAAAACTATCTAGTCCTACTAGATTAGATAATTCAATATCAGGACCATACATCCAGCCCTATATCCGGCGGGGTTTTTTCGATTCGGTTTGGGTCGGTATGAGCGGGTTGGTCGGTTTGACGGGTTGATTACTCACCCCTAGCTACATGAAATCAATGCATTTCTATCTGGTATTTTTTAAATGAAAGATCTTAGTGAAGCATCCTTTGTTTTAAATATACATATCTTTGGTGATTGTTCAAGAGGCATTCTTGGGCTTTCACAATAGGACTATATTGAAAAGGTATTTATAAGGTATGACATGTAAAACTGTGCACCTGATGATACACCTGTGTCTAAACGTGACAAATTCTGTTTACAATAGTGCCCACGTCTTGAACTTGAAATAAAGAAGATGAAATAATTCCCTTATGCGTTAGGTATGGGAAGTCTCATGTATGCATAGGTTTGTACATGACTAGATATATCATTTATAGTGGGGATATTTGATAGATATGTTAGTAACCCAGGATCTTCACATTGGAAAATAGTAAAAAGAGTGATGTCGTATTTGCAAAGAACTAAAGGACACATACTCACTTATCAGAGGTCAGATCACTTGGAGGTGATTGGATATTTAGACTTCGATTTTGCTAGATAGCAAGAGGTCCACTTCAAGCTATATTTTCATACTTGCTGGAGAGGCTATATTTCAGAAGAGTGTTAAGCAGATGCTAGTAGTCACTTCTAATATAGAGGTAGAGTTAGTAGCATACTATGAAACATTTAATCATGAATTTTAGTTGTGGAACTTCATCATAGCATTGCAAGTCATTGATGACATTGATAGACCATTGAGGATCAACTGTGATTATATAAAATCATAAAATTGTATGCCAAGAATAATCATAGTTTGTCAAAATCCAAACATATTAACATCAAGTTTCTAGTGATTAAAGAAAGAGTCTAGAGTCGTCCGATCATAATAGAGCACATTAGCGAAATAGTCGTCAAGTCATAGGGATGCTTCGGCAAATATGTGTTGAGCACACAACAAGCTAGCAAACAGAACAACTTCCTCTAGCGATCCTAGTATGCTTCACCAACCAAGGACCTTTCAGTTCTCACAGACATATCGTATGAATAGCTACTAGAATTGGAGAAGTCAAGGTAGAAATTTCTAAAACCATTATTTAGGCAAAAGACCTGGTTCAAAGAAAGGAATCAATGGGTGAATCCGAGGCTTTTGCCTAATGGTCTACAACTGCCCTTAGGGTAGTCAATGATGTTCTTGTAGTCTATTTTGAACACCCAAGTGGAGAGGAAAGCGCAAGCTCTGGCAAGTTTGATTTCTAATGAGTCTTCCTGATTAATTTTGATAGTGGGACATGAACTGGTGGCTTGTGGGAAGATGGTGAAGTGATAGGGATTTGGGGCATAATAAGTTAAAACCTTGATGGAACTGAAGTTGTTGTGCTCACGTACATCGTTCAAAATCTCTACCTCATCGTCAATCAAGCTAGTGTTCAAGTTGGAAACCATGGGAAAATTCAGGATCAGGACAGCGGAGAGAAGAAGGGATTTGCCTTTGGCATCGTTGTAGACACCACGGCTGACCATGCAAACTTTACCGGTGGATTCGGACTAGAAGCTATCGGTGAGGTTCTTAAAGGTGGCTTCTTCCACGACTACGTGGGGAAAGCGATGGAAACACCTCCTGTGCTGTCTCTGGTTGGGAAGCACTGAAGAGTTGAGAGCATCATGGCTGCCTGGATCGACTAAAGAGGATGGCTCCGCCGAGAAAGGTGGCACGAGTAGAAGACTAATCGACTAAGCAAGTGTTTACATGAAACTAGTCATTGGAGGAATTGGTTGAAACCCAGTCGGGCCTTCTACACGGGTTCCTCACTCGGTGTGAGAGCCTCTCTAGCCGGGTCATGCAGTAGAGGACCCGCGATTACTGCTTCTTATTGTTACATTAACTTCTCTCAGGTAGTTATAAATAGATCTAAATCTTCCTGTGATAAAGTAACCATGGTGAATCATCCAGTCTCATCCATCTCCTCGTTTCAGATTCAAGCGAAGTTCCCATAGACGATGCCAAATTTAATCTTGTCTTAAATTGGGGGAGATGGCGCGCTGGACAGATGGCTCTAACGTTGACTGGGAGAAGACTCTGAGCTGGAAGATAACGCTAAGTGATCCTCTCTACGCACACCAAAGAAAGAGCAAAGGGAGACGTTAGAATGAGAACCAAGGAGGGGGTCAAGTCAAAACAATATTCGAGCGAAAAGTGGAGAAGAAGATGACTAGTAGCGTAAATGAGTGTGTGTGTGTGTGTGTGTGTGTGTGTGTGTGTGTGTGTGTGTGTGTGTATAGTATAAAAGTTCATAAAGCATACCTTGCCAATACTTTTTTATATCGTCTCTCATAACCTCTGTAATAATGAACAGACAAAGAATGTCTGATGTCAGAATATGTCAGGTAATGAAAGATGTGCAAGCATCCTCCAAGGAAGCTTCTGTTACCTATATATGAAACATCTTTCATAACCTCCGCATTAATGAGGCGATTGAGAATATGTCAAGTAACGTCAAGAAACAGAAGATGTACGACCACCCTCAGAGGAAGGTTCTATTGCATACATATGTTATGGCAGCAGAATATTCCCTGACAAGTATCTATTATTCTTTGACATGTTATTGTGATTATCTAACAATGTTGTCTCCTGGAGGTAATCCGACCGACCCTATAGTCGATCGGCTGTAGGCTGGGAGACTTGCACATATGAAGTGGGGAGCTAGGCCCTGATAGTCCGACCAACTCTTGGGTCGACCAGCTGTATGCTGAGAGTTGTATTGTAGAAGTGGGAACTGAGCCCCATAAGTCCAACTAGCGCTAGGGTCGATCGACTATATGCTGGAAGTTGTATGGTAGAAGTAGGGAGCTGAGCCCCGTAAATCCGACCGGTGTTGGGGTCTACCAACTATATGCTGGGAGTTGTATTGTGAAAGTGGGGAGCTGGGTCCCGTAAGTCCTACCGACTCTTGAGCCAACCTATTGTATTTTGTGTATCTTGTCACTGAGGGACGGAGCGCTAAGTCCCTTAAGTCTGGCCGGCTCTGGGGGTGACCGGCCTTAGGCTGAGAGACTTGTGCTTGAAGAATGGAGAGTTAAGTCCCTTAAGTCCGACCGGCTCTAGGGTCGACCGATTATATGCTGAGAGACTTGTGCTTGAAGAATGTGGAGCTAAGTCCCAAAGATCTGACTGTAGGACCCTTGGCGGCCGGCTAGAGGGGGGTGAATAGCCCTGCAAAAAAAAATGAACCTTCCTTAAACTTTATTGCTTTATAAGAATCAACACTTGTATAAAATAAATAAGAGACTAAATAAAGAAAGAAAGAGACACGAAAGAGTTTACTTGGTTACAATTGGGAAGGTTGTTAATCCAAGGAAGTTGAAAGCGCACTAATGTCTCCTTCAAGCAGAGAAGCTTCTTACAATAGTTGAAGCACTTAGTTACAGAACAAGATTGAAAAGAAATGAATTACAAGTATTGTTCTGATCTTCTGGGACTAGGGTTGTATTTATAGCTCTGGCCGGGGTGCCTGGAAGGGTTTCAGGCGCCTCTAGGGATAAAACATTATCTCCGTCGCAACACAATGCGCCATGCCGCATTTGGCTAAATTTTCTCGTCCAGCGCCCGGAAGGATTTCAGGCTCCCCGAACAAGTCCAGGTGCCTCGGACTTGGTCGAGGCACCCCCAGACCGAAAAATTAACTTTTTGTTGATTTTTTATCTTGGTCTTTAGCTCTGTTTCCACTCGCATTGGTCCGGGTCTTCCACTCCGACTCCACTCGCTTGGGTGATCTTGGCCATCCGGAATAGGGCTCACCCGAACCCAACTTCCGGCCTTCGAACAATCTTCCGCTCCGGCTTCTCGTCTCTCGGAAATGTCGCGCGCCTCCTTCTCGTCCGTCCGCGTACTCTTCCACAGCACCTCGTCCCTCTGATGCACCGAGCCCGTTGGCTTTCTCTCTCCATGTCGTCCTTCTCATTAGGTGCATCTTTCACTCAACTTCTTATGCTCCTAATTTCCTACACACTTGACATAGGGGTTAAATACCAATAGGATCTAACCTGACTTGGTTGATCACATCAAAACTACCTTGGGGTACTTATAATCTCCTCCATTTTGATGTAAGCAATCCCAAGTTAAGTTAGGGTAATCCACAAAAAAATAACAGTTATAATTTTTACAAGTAAAAGAATTTGCAAGTAATGTGCAACAAAATTTGCAAGTACAAAACTTAAAAATTTGTACTACCCTCCCCCTACACTCAATCTTCACTACTCCCCCTTTTGATCACATTAAAAATGGAGTACTTTTAAAATGACTTTGGAAAAGTTAAAAGTCTAAGGGAAAACCAAAATTTGAAAAAAAAAAAAAAAAAAAACTCCTTAAAAAATTAACAAGGGTTGAACAGAAAAAAATTTATTTAATTTTAAGCAAAATTTTAAATATATATATATATATATATATTTTGATAATTAATTCATAGAAAGTTTTCTAATGAAAAAAAATTATTTAGATAAAGTTTCACAAAAACATGACTTTGCTAAGATAACTTAAAATGATCAGAAGATTTGACAAACAATTTAAAGTATATTTATAACTACTAAATGCTTAACAATTAGTCAATTAAATACTTATTTCAATAATTGGATTCCAAGCTATGGTGAGGCACTAGGCCTTTTTGGATATTAGAATAACAATCACTTTCTAGACAAAGCCTTTTAAAGAAATTGAATATTTAATTTTCTCTCTGAAAGCCCTAAGCCTAAAAACAATCAATCTAAATATGTTTTTGGAATCCAAAATAGATTCCTTCCTACAAGATTAATTAATAATTTCTTAGGAATATATTGTTGTGATATTTTCTTAATTTGACCCTTATGATATTTGATATACCAATTAAGTCCTGAATAATTTCTAAAATTAGAAGGAATAAAAGTTGATCATGCATGACTTTTCAAATTTTCTATTTCCTTTTTCAATTTTTCATTTTCTATTTTTACTTTGTTGAAATCTTCTAATCGACAAGAACCAACTAAGGTTGATTTTAAATCCTTATTCTTTTCTCTAATTTACAATATTTTTTTGATAATAGTTTTATAAACTGAAATAACTTGTCAAGAGGAAGATACCGTACATGACTTACCTTGTCGATTCCGTAATCTGAAGCTCCCCTGAAGTACTGCTTTCTTCTGATGTCGCTCCTCCTTCATCAATGCTCTCGATACTTATTTTCGATGAGCTTGCTTCGTCTTCATCTTTTTGGTGACTTGATACTAGCGCAAGTCCGACGAGGGCTTCTATCTCTGATTCGGATGACGTGTCATCCCACGTCGCCTTTAGATTATACTTGGGTCGGGCTAGCTTCTTATTATTTTCCTTGTCCTTGTCTTTACTCTTCAATTTTAGGCAGTTATTTTTGACATGTCCTTCTTCATTGCAGTGATAGCATCTTACTTTCCTTTTACTTTTTGTACCCTGCACTTGATTAAATTTATTATATTTAAATAATTTTTTAAATTTTCGTACCATTAACATCATTTCATCATCGTCAAGTGATGTCTCAGAATCTAGTTCATTCATTTTAGCTTTTAAGGTAATATTTGCCTTGATTCCTTCTTTAGACCTGCACATCTTGACTCATGAATTTCAAAAGTTGAAAAAAAATCTTTTAAAGTGCTTACCTCTAAATCCTTAGAGATGAAATATGCATCTACTAAGGTCAACCATTCCGGAGTCCTCGGAAATGTGTTAAGTGCGTATCTTAGCAAATCTCGGTTGGTTACCTTTTCTCCAAGATTCGTGAGTCCAGTGATGAGCTCCTTGATTCTTGAGTGGAGGTGTGAGACGGTTTCACCTTCTTCTAACCAAAGGTTGCTGATCTGGTTCCGAAGCAGGTCTCGTCTGTTGATGCGGGAAGCATCCGACGATCGAACCTAAGTTTTGATAATGGTAAAGGATTCAAAGTTAAGGTTATTTGTTATCTAACATATTTGAATGAATTTGCAGGAAAGTCCTAAGTGTACTTTGGCAAAAGTCCTAGCTGCGGTTAGGCAGGTGGAAAATCTTCGGGGGTGATAACCCTAGGTTCTAGGGGGTGATAATCCTAGGCGAAAAGTCTTGGTTAGTCAAGGGCTTCGGCCAAAAGTTCTAGAGTAGGAGACTCTAGGTGGAAAGTTCTTGTGTTGCGAACCAGGTGGAAGACTGGACGGGTCGTGGAACAGACGTTCAGCAGAAAATCCTGGAGCTTCGGGCGCTGAGCAAAAGTCCAGTCGATCTAGAGAACCGGTCTGGCAACAAGTAAACTCCCCTAAGTGGAGTAGGTGAGGATGTGTTCCCTGGTGAGGGAACAGTAGACGTCCGTTCGACCTAGGATTTTTGGTTGGAAATCTAAAGTCAGAACCGGACAATATAAAGACTACCAAATATTTTATTTATCATGTCTATATTGTGGTAACTTTGTTTTGCAAGGTATGGTTGGTTTTTTAGACTAACATATTTTACAGGAAGTGAATCAGACATGATTACCTCGGATGAACATTACCTGAGGCGCCCTCCATGGAGCTTGGGGGTGCCTCAGGCACCCTCGTCAACATCTCTGTAGCAAAGGCGCGAGGGCACCACCATAGAGCTGAGGGTGCCCTAGACGCTAAGCAGAGGGAGCCCTCCATGGAGCTGAGGGCGCCCTAGACGCTAAGCAGAGGGAGCCCTCCATGGAGCTGAGGGCGCCCTGGACGCTGGTGGAGGGTGCCCTCCATGCAGTTGGAGGTGTCCTCAGGCAGATAAGCAGTGAAGGAGTCAAAGGTTATCATCGCTGTGGATTCGGCGGGGATGAGGGTGTCCTCCATGGTGTTGGAGGCACCCTCGACGGGCTACTTAAGCCCACTTCTAGCAACAACAAGGACACAACAAGAACTCACAACCATTCTTCAGTGTGCTGCTCAAAGGACGATCCGATAAAGTTGTAACAAGACACCGACGACCCGAAGCTTTAAAATTATGTGTTTTCTGTTGTTGGTATAATTTCGTTACTACTTTACTTGTATTTCAAATTGTAAATTTCCGAGCTTATAGTGATTGCCCAAAGCAAACGTCCAACGAGCGTGGGCCTTGAAGTAAAAGTCACCACATGCCCCGAACCAAGTAAAACCAATGTGTCATTTCTTTTATTGCTTTTATTCCGCTGCGTATTACTCGATTGCTTTAAACGAACGAAATAACCACAAGCGCTATTTACCCCTTCCCCTCTAGCACTTTCGATCCAACAATTGGTATCAGAGCAGGGTTGCTTCAAAATGGTGAAACCACCATTCAAGCAGTTTTTCATAGTATTTTTTTTACTTTTCAGAGTCGATCGGAATCGGTATAATTGTCGTCTTTCGATCTGTTTTAATCGCAATCGAAATCTTTGCTCGAAGCTGGTGCAACACCACTAGAGTTCGCGTATTTTTTTTATGTCACACAACTAATCCAAGACTAAGTCTTGGAACAAAGTTTCTTGTCTTTTTGTGTGCAAGGTTTTCTCTAAAATGGCTCATCAAGAAGGCTATAGCACAACCCGACTGCCGCTCTTCTCTGGTGAAGATTTCGGCTACTGGAAGGGTCGAATGGAGTCTTACCTTCAAACCCAGTTCGAGATATGGATGATCATCAAAATCGGCATCACACTCCCACTCGATGACACAGGAAAACCAGTTTCATGTGAGAACTGGGATGCAAGTATAATAAAGAAGATCGAAGCCAACGCCAAAGCAACGTGCACTCTTCAATGTGGACTGACAAATGTGGAGCTGAACTAAGTTGACCCGTTCTCAAGCGTGAAAGAGCTGTGGGAAAAATTGATCGAGCTGCACGAGGGCACTTCCGACATGAAGGTAAGCAAGTGTGATTTACTTTTTAATAAACTGTGTAACATCAAAATGCAGGAAGGTGAGATGGCTAGCCAACTTCACACGCGCATTCAAGATCTTCTCAACGGCCTCCATGCAATCGGACAGAAGGTGGAGAATCGGGATGTAATAAGGTACGCATTCAGCGCTTTTCCAAGGAATACGTTGTGGGCATCAATGGTAGGCGCCTACAAGGTATCTAAGGATTTGTCTTTAATTAAACTAGATGAGTTGTTTTCCGAATTTGAATTGCATGAATAGACTAATGCACGCCTGGCCAAGAAAGGTATTGCGTTGATTGCAGGTACAAGCAAGGCAAAGGAGGCTAGAAAGAAGCATCATATTGAACCCGAGTCCGAAGAAGAACCGGACTCAGACGATGATGACGATGAAATAGCAGTCGAACTCATCAACTTAGTGCGCAAACTCTACAAAAAGAAAGGATTCATAAAGAAGGACATCAAAAAGATGATTCAATCCAAGAAAGCACAAACAAATCCAAAGGTGAAGTTCGAAGTAATCTGCTATGGCTACAATCAAAAGGGACACGTCAAAGCCAACTGTCCAAATCAAAAAGAAGCAAAGAAGCAGAGGAAGAAGAAAGCACTACAAGCAACATGGGATGAGTCCTCGTCAAAAGATTCTGATGAAGAGCTCAAGTAGACAAGCTTCCTTGCGCTGACAGCCCGGGAACAAATCGACGAATCAAAGACCGAGAGCGAATCGGAAATAGAGTCCGAGAGAAGTTAAGGATCCGTATCCATTTCCGAAGGGCCTAAACCCAATGTAAGTATTTCTCAAGTAAATAAACTTTACAATTTAGTCAATTACCTTATGCGCAAATTAGCTAAATCCAATATCTGGGTCAAATCACTTCAAAAGGAGGTAACAGCCCTTAAAGAAATGACTAACCCTAGCTCCTTGACTGACCTCATTCAGACTGGAATCTCAACTCAAGTCCAAAAGCTTGAGGAAGAGAATTCTAGCCTAAAAAATTAAGTCAAGGAACTAAAGAATATGTTGGAACGGTTCATCTTGGGTTCCAAGAATCTTGATCTGATTCTTGGAAAATAGTTAGCGGTTTACAACCGATCTGAACTTGGATTTAAGGCTAAACGAAAATACAAATCTTATTTATCCCTTATTAAAAGAACTAATAGAAAATTAGTTCAAGCATGGGTCCCCAAGTCAGATTTGGACATTATTGGGTCCCCAAGGATCAAATTCATTACCTTGATAGACCTTATCAAGGCTATGATCTAGGAGGAGCCAATAGAAAGACTAGTTTTATTAATAAATAGAATTGTTTGATGCTTGTTTTTTCTTGCCTTTTGTATACATGCTTAGATTAGGCTAGATAAGAACCTAGGCGCAATTTACACTTGACCAGTTAGACCTAGGGGTTTCAAAAGGAAAATTAAATATCCAATTTCTTTGAAAGGCTTTGTCTAGAAGTGGTGGATGATCTCATACCCAAGAATGTCTAGTACCTCGCCACAGCCTGGAAGTCAATCCTTGAAATAAATATTTAATTGATTAATTGTAAAACCTAAGTCTAACTCAAATGTAAATTAATCTTTAGATGATAACCTAAATCAAAGATAAAATTAAACCATCTCACAAAAATCTATAAGGTTCCCTGATTGATACTTAGAAAAGGGGTGAGATGGACTTAGGTAATCAATTAGAATAATTTAATTTAATCAATTAATTTAATTTAATTAATTAATTTAATTTAATTAATTAATTTAATTTAATTAATTAATTTAATTTAATTTAATCAATTAATCTAATTAAACTTAATCTAATTAATAAAATTGATTAAATTAATCTCATTTAATTTAACCTAATTAATTATTTTTAAAATTTATTTTAATCAATTAATTAAATCTTACTTAATTAATATTACCTAATCTAAATCAATCCAACCAATTCATAACTTAAACCTAAATCTGATTAACTCAATTAAACACAAAACTATCTCACAATCACCCATAGGAATACCATGTTTTGATAATCCAGACTGGGTGAGATGGAATATTAAAGGGTTAATTTCAATCAAACTATCTTTTGATCCGTCAAATTGAACCAAGTCAAATAATTTATGTGTAGGAGCATAAAGATTTGGATCAATGGATGTTAAATAGTGGATGCTCCAGACACATGACTAGAGACTGATTGAAATTTACTAAGCTGAAATTCAAAAACCTAGGGTCATTTGCATTCTGCAATGACGGAACACTTAAAGTAATCGGAACAGGTAATATCCAACTAAGTTACGATTTCTATATTCAAAAAGTCTTATTGGTTGATCAATTGAATTTTAACTTACTTAGTATTAGTCAATTATGTGACTCAGGGTACTCAGTCACATTTTCAAAAACTTATTGCTTAATTAAAAATGTTAAAAACCTTGAAATTACACTTAAGGGAATTAGGAAAAAGAACATCTATACAATTGATCTACCAACCTCCTCACTAAAGTGTCTATTGACACAACAAGAGGAAACTACATTGTGGCACAGAAGACTGGATCACACTCATACCAGACTCATTTCAAAAATCAGTCAAAATGACTTAGTTAGAGGTTTACTCAAATTAAAATTTATTGAAATATAATTTGTAAAGCTTACCAACAGGGTAAACAAACCAAATCAATCCATAAATTAACCAACTTAAATAGAACTAACTCAATACTTGAGCTCCTACACTTAGACCTGTTTGATTTACATGGAGCCAAGTCACTAAGCAAGAACCGGTATTGCTTAGTTATAATTGATGATTACTCAAGATTCACTTGGGTAAAATTTCTAAAAACTAAAGATGAAACTTAAGAAATCTTTAAAACCTTTTGCAACTTAGTAGAAAATGAAAAAGATACTAAAATTAAAAGGATTAGAAGTGATAATGGAGGAGAGTTTGAAAACTATAAATTTACTAAATTTTATGAAATAAATGGATACAAACACAAGTACTCATGCCCTAGAACCCCCCAACAAAATGGTCTAATAGAACGTAAAAATAGAACCCTATAAGAAGCCTCTAGAACCATGTTAAGTGAATATAACTTAAATAGTTAATTCTGAGCTGAGGCAATTAATACAACCTATTATATTCACAATAGAATTTTAATTAATAAATTTCATAATAAAACTCCTTACACAATTTATTATAATAAAATACCCAACCTAAATTATATAAAAGTGTTTGGATTTAAAGTCCACATTCTAAATACTAAAGACTACCTAAGAAAATTCACATCAAAATCAACCCCTAGGGTTATTTTAGGGTATTCCACAACCAGTAGGGCTTATAGAGTTTATAACAAAGAAATCCTAAAAGTTGAAGAAATCACCAATGAAATTTTTGATGAAGATAATAACTCAATAAATGAAAATGTTAATCAAAACATAGAAAATATTAATTCAAGAAACATACAAGATGATGAAGATGTTTAAATTAAACCTAGTGAATCACAATAACCAATTATTGACCCTAATATAAGACCATCAAGAATAAGTATCAATCACCCATCTGACCAAATTTTAGGTGATCCGACTCTAGGAATTCAAACTACATCATCTTATAGAAACCTAAGTCTGATAGCCCTTATCTCTAAAATTGAACCCAAAACTATAGAAGAAGCTCTACCAACCTCAGACTGGATATTAGCAATGCAAGAAGAGTTAGCCCAATTTGAAAGAAAACGAGTCTGGGAATACCTAAACCTATAAACAAAATCATAGTTGACACTAAATGAGTATTTAGAAATAAATTGGACGATAAGGGTGAAATAGTAAGAAACAAAGCTAGATTGGTAGCAAAAGGGTTCGGCCAAATAGAAGGGTTAGACTATGATGAGGCATATGCTCTCGTGGCAAGACTTGATTCCATAAGGATACTGCTAGCCTATGCAGCACATAAAAGATTCAAGTTATACTAAATGGATGTAAAATTTACATTTTTAAATGGTTTCATCAAAGAAGAAGTGTATGTAAGTCAACCCCTAGGATTTGAGGACTTGGACCACCCAAACCATGTCTTTAGGTTAAAGAAAGCCCTATATGGACTAAAACAAGCATCTAGGGCTTGGTATGAACGCTTATCAACTTATCTAATATCTAAGGGGTTTAAACAAGGTCAAGTAGATCAAACCCTATTTGTAAAAATCTTAGAAAAGGACATATTTATAGCCCAAATTTACATAGATGATATGATTTTTAGTTCCACTAATACTAAATTTTTAAAAGAATTTACTAATTTAATGGAAAGTGAATTTGAAATGAGCTTAGTTGGAGAACTCAACTTCTTTTTAGGCTTACAAATCAAACAAACTAAAGACAAAATTTACATTTTTCAAACAAAATATGCTAAGGAATTAATTAAAAAATTTGGCATGGAAAATTCTAAAAATATAAATACTCCAATGGCTACCAATGTTAAAATTAATTCTGATCTAAAAGGAAAACCAGTAAACTTAAAATACTATCGAAGTGCAATAGAGAGTCTACTTTATCTAACTACAAGTTGACCTAATATTTTGTTTGTAGTAGCTATGTGTGCAAGATACCAATCTTGTACTAAGGAGTCACACCTAACAAATGTTAAAAGAATACTTAGATATATTAAGGGAACCCTAAATATAGGACTCTGGTACCCTAGGTCCTGCACCTTTGACCTAATTGGCTATTCTGACTCAGACTATGCCGGGTGCAAAATAGATAGAAAAAGCACAAGTGGTATCTTCAATTTCTAGGTCAGTGCCTAGTAAGTTGGTCAAGCAGAAAGTAACACTGTGTTACTTTATCCACTACTAAAGCTGAGTACATAACCCTAGGAGAATGTGCATCTCAACTATTATGGATGATACACACCTTAAAGGACTATCAACTAGAATATAAAAACATAAAAATTTCAATTGATAATATAAGTTCAATTAACTTAACCAAGAATCCAATTCACCACTCAAGGACTAAACACATAGAAGTGAAACATCACTTTATAAGGGATCATGTAGCTAAGGGTGACATTGTACTCAACTATGTTAAGTCCAAATCAAACCTGGCTGACATTTTCACAAAACTCTTACCTGAACTTGAGTTCAGTGCACTTAGAAGACAAATAGGGATGTGTTTAGCAGAATAGAAATTCTTTTTCTCTACTTACTATTTCAAAGTTTTGGTTTTAAAATTCTAGGAAAAATATTTTCAAATTTCAAGTTTGTTAGTATTTCAAAATTTGGACTTAGCCTAGGTATTTATCCCCTAGAAAGCATGTACCCCTAGATCTCAGCCAGAGCATCTCACAAGCACACTAGGATTACCTTGCTTGTGTATGAAACAACTTAGAATGGTGTGAGATGCATAGGGTACTGCCTGAACTTCAGAATGCTTATGTCTATGCATCGACATAAGTCTGGGCAATAAATACTAACTTAATATTAATCAAATTAAGTCATCCATGCTTAGTCAAACTAACTGGAATACTTACTTAATTTGACTAACCAAGTGAAAGCTACTACCTCTTGGTAAATAGGTAGTAACTAAATGTTAGACAATTGTTTGAAAGTAAATGTTTTGTTTACTCATGCTTGGACTCTAGGACATTTTTCATAACAAAAAAATTGTTTGGCATTAATCAAGGAGGAGTGAACAAGGGATTTTTTTTCAAACCAAGTTAATATTTTCTTTTGACTTAGTGTTGAAAATTTTTTAGTTTTTGAAATAAATTTTTTTTTTGACTTAGTATTGAAAAAAAAAATTGAAATAAAATTTTTTACTTAGTGTTGAAATAAATTTTTGGTTTTTGAAATAAATATTTTTGACTCAGTTTAAAAAAATATATTTTTTTTGGTTAAACAAAAATTATTTTTTAAACTTGATGTTTATCAAAAATATTTTCATCAAAAAGTTTTTAATACATTTTACTAAGAGTTTTATGAGATTTTTATTTTCAAGCTAAAGTGCTAAATTGTAAAATTCTTTAAGCTCATTTTTGCTAAAACCAAAATTTTTTCTAAATTTTCTCTTTCTCTTGCCAAACTAATATTTTTTTAAGTAAAGGCTATCTTTTAGGGGAGCTTTCCTATTATTTCCATTCTTTTCTCAATTTTTTTAAGTAATATTTTTTTATATATGTCAAAGGAGGAGAAAGAAAGTGAAAGTTAAGTAATAAAAGGGAAAGTAAAAGTTAAGTAATTAGAAGTGAATTTAAAAGTGAATAAGTGATTAAGGGAGAGATAGAAGATCCTAACATTGTATTTATGTTTGTACGCATTTATGATGTTATTATTATACTTAACTTTGAATTTTATTGCCATAATCAAAAAGGGAGAGATTGTTGGTGTGGGAAGCATACGACGATCGAACCTAAGTTTTGATAATAGAAAAGGGTTCAAAGTTAAGGTTATTTATTATCTAACATATTTAAATGAGTTTGTAGGAAAGTCCTAAGTGTACTTAGGCAAAAGTCCTAGCTGCGGTTAGGCAGGTAGAAACCCCTAGAGGTGGTAACCCTAGGTCCTAGGGGTGGTAACCATAGAAGGAAAGTCTTGGCGGGTCGAGGGCTTCGGGAAAAAGTCCTAGAGTCGGGGACTCTAGGTGGAAAGTCCTGGTGTTGCGAACCAGGTTGAAGAATGGATGGGTCATAGAGCGGACGTCTAACAGAAAGTCCTGGAGCCTCGGGCGCTGAGCAAAAGTCCAGTCGATCTGGAGGGTAGGTCAAGAAACAAGTAAACTCTCCTGAGTAGAGTAGGTGAGGACGCATTCCTCGGTGAGGGAACTGTAGGCGTCGGTTCGACCTAGGGTTTTTGATTGAAAATTCGAAGTCAAAACCGGATAGTCTGAAGACTATCAAATATTTTATTTATCATGTCTATATTGTGCTAACTTTATTTTGCAGGGTATGGTTGATTTTTTGGACTAACATATTTTGCAGGAAGTGAATCAGACATGATTACCTCGGATGAACAGTACCCAAGGCACCCTCCATGGAGCTTGGGGGCACCTCAGGCATCCTCATCAACATCTCCGCAGCAAAGGCGCGAGGGCGCCTCCATGGAGCTGAGGGCGCCCTGGACGCGAGCAGAGGGAGCCCTCCATGGAGTTGAGGGCACCCTGGACGTTGAGGGTGCCCACCATGCGGTTGGAGGCGCCCTCAGACAGATAAGCAGTGAAGGAGTCAAGGCTTATCATCGCTGCGGATTCGGCGGGGATAAGGGTGCCCTACACGGGCTACTTAAGCCCAGTTCGAGCAGCAGCAAGGACACAACAAGAACTCGCAACCATTCTTCCGTGTGCTGCTCAAAGGACGATCCGATAAAGCTGTAACAAGACATCGACGACCTGAAGCTTTAAAATTCTGTGTTTTTTGTTGTCGGTATAATTTCATTACTGCTTTACTTGTATTTCAAATTGTAAATTTTCGAGCTTATAGTGATTGCCCAAAGTAAACGCTCAACGAGTGTGGGCCTTGGAGTAGGAGTCGCCAAAGGCTCCGAATCAAGTAAAACCAACGTGTCATTTCTTTTATTGCTTTTATTCCACTGCATGTTACTCAATTGCTTTAAACGAACGAAATAGCCACGAGTGCTATTCATCCCCCCCCCCCTCTCTAGTGCTTTCGATCCAACATCGTCTATTGGTGCGGGAAGCATCAGACGATCGAACCTAGGTTTTGATTATGTCAAAGGGTCCAAAGTTAAGTTGTCTTGTGATCTAACAAGATTGAATGAGCTTGCAGGAAAGTCCTAAGTGTTCTTAGGTAAAAGTCCTAGCTACGGTTAGGCAGGTGGAAAACCCTAGGGGGTGGTAACCCTAGGTCTTGGGGGGTGGTAACCCTAGGCAAAAAGTCTTGGCGAGTCGAGCGCTTTAGGCAAAATCCTAGAGTCGGAGACTCTAGGTGATAGTCCTGGTGGTCGCGGACTAGGTGGAAAACTGAACGAGTTGTGGAGCGGGCATTCAGCAGAAAGTCCTGAAGCATCGAGCGCTGAGCAAAAATCCAGTCGGTCTGGAGGACTGGTCTGGCAACAGGTAACTTCTCCTGAGAGGAGTAGGTGAGGACGCGTTCCCCGTTGAGAGAACAGTAGGTGTCGGTTCAACGTAGGGTTTTCGGAGGAAATTCGAAGTCAAAACCGGACAGTTCGAAGGTTTTCAAGTTATTTACAGATAAATTGATATTTGTCTAACTCTATTTTGTAGGAAACTAGCAAGCTTTGTAGGGTCGGACTTACCCTTAATCAGTCGACCGAATGGCCAGATCGGTCGACTGAACCCCAGTACAATAGGATTAGATTTCCATATAGCAAACTGAGTTTGATCAAGGGATCGGTCAACCGAACCTGGGGATCGGTCGACCGAACCGAGAATAAGCGGTGGCATGATCGAAGCTGAGGTGATTGAATCAGATGAGGAGGAGATCATCTGATCGGTCAACCGAACATGGGGATCAGTCAACCGATCTGGTTCAAGTGAAACCTGATCCCAAGATCAGTGGGTCTCGATCAGGTCTGAAGAAGCTATAAAAAGGAGCCTCGACCAGCACTTCAAAACAACAATTCTACACAAGCGATCTTCCAAGCTGCACGCTACGCTGAAACGACTCAACCACGCTCAGCTGCTATTCTGACAAATCGACGAACCAATTCCTAATCATTTATTGTCAGTATAATCTATTTTTAAGTTCAGTACTTATACTTATATATTTATAAGAATTTCATATCTATAGTGATTGCTCAATGTAAGCGATCAACGATCGCAGGCCTTGGAGTCGGAGTCGTCACAAGCTCCGAACCAAGTAAAAGAAACTTGTTAACTATTGTGTTTGTTTCTTTTCTTTATTCCACTGTGTATTTTATTTGTTTTACAAAACGAGTGAAAAAATCACAAGTGCTATTCACCCCCCCCCCCTCTAGCACATCTTCGATCCTACACCGTCTAGCTAGTTTTGCCTCTGAGGTCCCTTCGTGTAGTTCTAGAAATTTCTCCCATAGCTCCTTGGTTGACTCGTAGGCTCTGATCCAGTTAACTTCTTACAGCGGTAAGACGCTTAGCAAATGGAACTCTGCTTTGTTGTTTGTCATGAAGTCGGCTTGCTCCTTCTTCGTCTATTGATATTCTTCTTTGTCTTTTGAAACTACAAAACCATATATCATAATTATTAATAATTCAAAATTTATTTTAAAAAATACTTCTATCTTTTTCTTCCAGCTCACGAATTCCCCCTCAAACTTTGGTGGGTAGATACTCGGTTCAGCCATCTCGTTTGCTTCATTCGGTGGTTAGTCCTCCTAAAGCTGTTGGATTCTGATACTAATTATAGGACCCTTGGCGGTTGGCTAGAGGGGGGTAAATAGCCCTGCAAAGAAAAACAAACCTTTCTCGAACTTTATACCTTTATAAGAATCAACACTTGCATAAAATAAATAAGAGACTAAATAAAGAAAGGAAGAGACATGAAAGAGTTTACTTGGTTACAACCAAGAAGGTTGTTAATCCAAGAAAATTGAAAGCGCACTAATGTCTCTTTCAGGCAAAGAAACCTCTTACAGCAGTTGAAGCACTCAGTTACAAAACAAGATTGAAAAGAAATGAATTACAAGTGTTGTTCTGACCTTCTGGGACCAGAGCTGTATTTATAGCCCTGATCGAGGGGGAGCTGGAAGGGTTTCAGGCGCCTCTAGGGGGAAAAAACTCTATCCCCATCGCAACGCAATGCGCCATGTCACGTTTGGCTAAATTTTTTGGTCTGGACGCCTGGAAGGGTTCCGGGCACTCTAGACCAAAAAAATAACTTTTTGTTGATCTTCGGTCCCGGTCTTCCGCTCGCATTGGTCCGGGTCTTCCGCTCCGACTACGCTCGCTTGGGTGATCTCGGCCATCCGGAATAGGGCTCACCCGAACCCAACTTTTGGCCTTCAAGCAATCTTCCGCTCTGGCTTCTCGTCCCTCAGAAATGCCACACGCCTCCTTCTCGTCCGCCCGCGTACTCTTTCGCAACACCTTATCCCTCAGATGCACCGAGCCAGTCGGCTCTCTCTCCGTGTCGTCCTTCTCACTAGTTGCGTCTTTCACTCAACTTCCTATACTCCTAAGTTCCTACATACTTAGACACAGAGGTTAAATACCAACAGGATGTAACCTAACTTAGTTGATCATATCAAAACTACCTTGGGGTACTTACACTGACTAGGTGGGGGTATCTTGACTTTGACTGTCATATTACCATGACTTTATCTTGATTATTGACCTCATACTATCTTTGGAGTGACTCGCAACACACTGTATCATAGTCGAAGTTATGTTCACTCTCCTTCATAAAGAGTGATTCAAACTCAAACCTTTGAATTTGAAGTCACATTTTTCATCTCGTCCTCTCCCATAATAGAGTTGCAAAGTGTCACTTACACTTTTTTTTTTTTTTTTGATGTTATCTCATTAGTTATTTTTTTAAACATGTCTTCATAAAAATCTTAAGAATGATGGTAAAAATATATTGATCTCTTTTTCTTTCTTTCTCCAAAGTATCCTTTAAATTTTGAAATAAAGGTGTAAGGACTCTTTAAAATCCTTTTCAACAATATCCCACATTCCTTGGGATCCCAGAATAATTTTCATTTTAAGTGATTCTCATAGTTAAGTTTGATAAATGAAGATAATGGAAAGCAAAGAATTTTGATGTCAGTGACTATGGTACTATGATGGTGGGCTCTTAAATAGCTTTTTAAGGAAAAAAAGAGGTGTTGTAGTATAAAGACTTGTATTATATAATGACTTATATTACAACTTTACACTGTATGACTATTTAAACTGACATCTCTAGATCATACATTATTAATTAGATAAAACAACTTTTACACCACACAAAAAGGTAAAATCACTAGCACACTTCTAGATAGCAGCACCAATAACTTCCTCATGCTGATAGACCTGCATTCTAAGTCTCTTGGGAACCAAACATTCACTGCCAAAGCGTTGTTGCAGGTATACGATCGAAGCCAACAGCAATCCTTCGCAAGGAATGATAATGTCCCACGCCGTGGAGTAAAAGTCCCATTCTTCACTTCCGTAAATGTTGGTCGAATGTATAGCAACGTAGCTTCGAGATCGGTATACATCATACAAGTGAGGCAGTGCTCGAGTCACCACGATCCCCACGTAGAAGAATGGCGTAAGGACTTTCCCTTTGGACTGCTGAGCCATGTTGAAGACGATTTGAGGAAGCAAGAATCCATCGAGCACAAAACCAGAGTAAGATATCAAAACCGCCCACTCGGACGACATAAGCCACGCGAGCAGCGCCCCTGCAGCGTACAGAGGCAAGCACCACTTGAGCGCATGCCTTTCTTGAACCCACGACTCCCTGTTGTCTTCTGCTGATGATCTCGATGACCATGCCAACTGAGCCAAGCGCAAGGACAAGAACAAAGCTATTATCGATATCATCCTCACGATCACTTTATGAGCAGAAATCCACTTGGTCTGATGCATGAACAACGCTTCAAAGTTCAGCACTAGAGGAATTGCGTAGCCCAGGACAAGCACAAGCAGCATTGTGATGGACACGGAGGGAAGAATGTGCGGCTGCTTCTTGACATGGAAGATCTGCAGCGCGATACAAATGCAAGAGAATGTCAGAGTTATAATAACCATGATAAGTTCCACATCCATTCTCCAAACAGATCGATCTATTTCGCGCCCTCCCATATTGTTACTGGATGAAATTCTTATGGTATCGAAATAGAGAGGCTGAGACTGAATCCTCGTGCTTCTGATCGTTCCATCGAGGTGGACCTCATCATCTTCATTGTTCCGGATATGAATGTGGCATGGGAGGAATTAATGGGAGGTCAAAGGGCATTTGGGTAATTGGGGATGTTGAAGGCTTTAAGGATTGTAGTGCTTATAAGCACTGTTCACAGAGAAGTCAAAGGAGGAGCCGGTTCGTGAAAAAGGGGAAAGGGCGCCGCCAGGCCAGAGGAGGGGTGGGGGGCTTGTTCGTGTTTTTGGGGATTCCGCCGCCGCACATGGGAAGAACCTCTCTCCCTCTCCTCCCGCCGGCAGGAGCCTCCCTACAAGGCTCTCTTTTCTACTCCGGTCGAAGCCATCATCGGGCGAACTAGGATCTGTCGCCACGAAGTGATCAGCGACGTCGCCGATCGCACACGTCGCCGGCGATGGTCGCACACCTCCATCGTCGCCGCGTGCAGCGACTCTGCATCCAGCGGCCCTCGTCGCCGCGTCCAGCGGCCCTCGTCGCCGCGTCCAGCCGCCTCTGCATGCGGCAGCCACTTCCTTGCGCCGGCAGCCACCGCTGCCCTCTCCCGCGGCCACAGCCACCGCCGGCAGCCACCGCTGCCTTTTCCCACCGTCGGCAGCCACTGCCGACAGCCGCCACCTCCCGCGTCTACTACCACTGTAGTGGATATCGTCATCTTCCAGATAGCCGCAGCTCGGTACTATTTGGGTTATTCCGGCCATCGCGCCGAGATTGGGTTCGGCCATCGAGCCGAGGTTGTTCCGGCCATTGAGTCGTTGGGTTTTACTCTGTGCATCTCTCTTATGATTACGAGCTATCTGTGTTATCCGGCCTGCGTGCCGCGTATCGGCTTGCGAGCCGTTATGTCACAGCCTACATGCTGCATTCCGGATCCAGGTTGCATCGGATTCCGTGCCGCCACCATTAGATTTGACTTCTTAGCGGGTTCACACCCATCTACTTGTCACGACCGCGATGACTTGATCAGCACCACGACCAGCTCACTCATCCATCCGAGGGCGCCCCCCTCGGCCAGGGTACGTTCTCGTACTCGGTATCTGTTTATTTTACTACTATTTTGTTATTATCTGGTTACTCATACATTTGTGGGATTCGCCTCGAGCACCAAGGTACCAGAGACCGGGGGAACCCGGTCGCTGGATACAGGTATAGTTGACCGGAGGAGGACTTCAGACGACTTGGTCAACGCAGCGGACAGATCATCAACCGGGTCATGGGGATGCGGTCAACCTTCCAGACACGTCACACCGGCAGGTTCATTTTCTCAGCTTCCAGACAGGATCAAATTGGCGTCGTCTGTGGGAACGCGCCTGATCTGGAACGTGAAGATGGACGACGCCGGAGAGTTCTGCTATCCTCATGACCTAGGTCAGTCTTTCCGTTATCTGTTCTCGGTTAGTTATGTGATTTGTAGTAGTTCTTCAACCGAAGGCCCCCGAGCCGATCGACCGGGAGGTTTATATCCGAGCCACAGGCTCGAGACCGAAGGCCCCCGAGCCGATCGGCCGGGAGGTTTATATCCGAGCCACAGGCTCGAAACCGAAGGCCCCCGAGCCGATCGGCCGGGAGGTTTATATCCGAGCCACAGGCTCGAAGACGAAGGCCCTCGAGCCGTTCGGCCGGGAGGTTTATATCCGAGCCACGTGCTCGAAAAAGGCCCCGAGCCGATCGCGGTAGAGGTTTATATCCGAGCCACGTGCCGTCGGCCGCCGATCGGCTAGGAGGTTTATATCCGAGCCACGTGCTCAAGACGGCGGCCCTCGAGCCGCTCGCCGGAGGTTTATATCCAGCCACGGGCTCAAGAGCGCCCCGAGCCGATCGGCCGAGGTTTATATCCGAGCCACGTGCCGGTCGGGGCCTAGATCCGAGGTTTATATCCGAGCCACGTGCCGTTCGGCCCCGAGCGGCGGGGAGGTTTATATCCGAGCCACTGCTCGAACTGAGACGCCGGGCTGCGTATGGGATACGAGCGATGCTTGAAATAGAAGATCCCGAGCCGTTCGGTCGGGAAGGATATCCCGAAGACCCCAGGCCGCTCGGCCGGGCTGCGTATAGAATGTAAGCAGCGTTCGAAATCGAAGACCCCGAACCACTAGGCAGGGCTGCGTAGGTGATACGAGCTAGACGCTTGAAATCTGAGACCTCAACCATTCGGTTAGGTCGAGATTATCGTAAATATCCCTGAGTCGTTCGGCCGGGAAGGATATCACGAAGACCCCGAGCTGTTCGGCCGGGCTGCATACTATTATGGCAGGATGGGAAACCAAAACCCTGCGCTGTTCAGGATGATAGAGGAAGGTTATTGCCTTGTATTCTGAAGAGTGTCTTATGTTCTCCTAACTCCACGGGTGTTCGGGAGTGGGGAGCTAATGCAGATCTCCGTTGGTCGCTAGGGAGCGAAGGCCTGAGCCGCTCGGCCAGGTACATTTTAGCTGAGTACTACCTCAGGGAGCGAAGGCCTGAGCCGCTCAGCCGAGTATATGGGACCTGAGCCGCTCGGCCAGGTACATTTTAGCTGAGTACTACCTCAGGGAGCGAAGGCCTGAGCCACTCGGCCAGGTACATTATAGCTGAGTACTACCTCAGGGAGCGAAGGCCTGAGCCGCTCGGCCAGGTACATTTTAGCTGAGTACTACCTCAGGGAGCGAAGGCCTGAGCCGCTCGGCCAGGTACATTTTAGCTGAGTACTACCTCAGGGAGCGAAGGCCTGAGCCGCTCGGCCAGGTACATTTTAGCTGAGTACTACCTCAGGGAGCGAAGGCCTGAGCCGCTCGGCCAGGTACATTTTAGCCGAGACTACCTCGGGGAGGATTATATACGAGCCAAGCGCTCGATGTGAAGGCCCGAGCCGGTCGGCCGGGTATATGGTTTTCCGAGCCAAGCGCTCGACGACGAAGGCCCGAGCCGTTCGGCCGGGTGTGTAGTCTCACTTGGAGACCGACGAGCACCGTCGTTAAAAATCGAGAGTCGGGCCGGTGATTATAAACCTCCCGGGCTGAAGACCTCTGCACGGACCAATATATCATACATCTATCTCCCCCGTTTGGATCGAGTAGCCGTCGCGAGCATCTTTCTCCCCCGTTGGGGGTCGAGCAGTCCTCGCGGCCCGGCATCTATCTGACCGATCGACGTCACCACGATCGCACGCGCGGTATCGTCCGCCCGGCATCTATCTGACCGATCGACGTCACCACGGTCGCACGCGCGGCATCGTCCGCCCGGCATCTATCTGACCGATCGACATCATTCCGGTCGCACGCGCGGCATCGTCCGCCCGGCATCTATCTGACCGATCGACATCATTCCGGTCGCACGCGCGGTATCGTCCGCCCGGCATCTATCTGACCGATCGACGTCACCCCGGTCGCACGCGCGGTATCGTCCGCCTGGCATCTATCTGACCGATCGACGTCACCACGGTCGCACGCGCGGCATCGTCCGCCCGGCATCTATCTGACCGATCGACATCATTCCGGTCGCACGCGCGGCATCGTCCGCCCGGCATCTATCTGACCGATCGACATCATTCCGGTCGCACGCGCGGCATCGTCCGCCCGGCATCTATCCGATCGATCGACATCATTCCGGTCGTACGCGCGGCATCGCCCGCCCGGCATCTATTCGATCGATCGACATCATTCAGATCGCCTGTTCAGCATCTTCGTTGTCTTGTGCCCAGCATCGTCATCGCTCGTAGAGATGTTTTTGTTCGGCACCTCCATGGTCACACACAACATCGCTGGTCCACTCGGTTTACTCAGTATCCCACGTGTCATTCGGTTGGCTGTCAGTTTACATGTCGAGCACTCAGCGTGTTGTCGTGCGCTCAGCATCTTCCGCTCAGCGTCTATCCACCCGATCGGCATCACTTCGATCGTCCGGTCGGTATCTTCGTGGCTGCGTACTAGGCATTGGTCCGGTTACAGATTTGATCCGCTCGGCACGAGTACTATCTCATGCGACACCATTATTATAGCGACCGGTCGCTGGAGACAGTATACTTTGGGTTCAGCGATTTGATTTTGATATCGTGAGCGGTTCAGCCCTTTGCGATAGACTTGTCCAGTCAGTCGGACTCACGCCTCCTTCGACTAGACTTGAAGGGGAAACTTGTTCTCCGGATATGAATGTGGCATGGGAGGAATTAATGGGAGGTCAAAGGGCATTTGGGTAATTGGGGATGTTGAAGGCTTTAGGGATTGTAGTGCTTATAAGCACTGTTCACAGAGAAGTCAAAGGAGGAGCCGGTTCGTGAAAAAGGGGAAAGGGCGCCGCCAGGCCAGAGGAGGGGTGGGGGGCTTGTTCGCGTTTTTGGGGATTCCGCCGCCGCACATGGGAAGAACCTCTCTCCCTCTCCTCCCGCCGGCAGGAGCCTCCCTACAAGGCTCTCTTTTATACTCCGATCGAAGCCATCATCGGGCGAACTAGGATCTGTCGCCACGAAGTGATCAGCGACGTCGCCGATCGCACACGTCGCCGGCGATGGTCACACACCTCCATCGTCGCCGCGTGCAGCGACTCTGCATCCAGCGGCCCTCGTCGCCGCGTCCAGCGGCCCTCGTCGCCGCGTCCAGCCGCCTCTGCATGCGGCAGCCACTTCCTTGCGCCGGCAGCCACCGCTGCCCTCTCCCGCAGCCACAGCCACCGCCGGCAGCCACCGCTGCCTTTTCCCACCGTCGGCAGCCACTGCCGACAGCCGCAGCCGCCACCTCCCGCGTCTACTACCACTGTAGTGGATATCGTCACCTTCCAGATAGCCGCAGCTCGGTACTATTTGGGTTATTCCGGCCATCGCGCCGAGATTGGGTTCGGCCATCGAGCCGAGGTTGTTCCAGCCATTGAGTCGTTGGGTTTTACTCTGTGCATCTCTCTTATGATTACGAGCTATCTGTGTTATCCGGCCTGCGTGCCGCGTATCGGCCTGCGAGCCGTTATGTCACAGCCTACATGCTGCATTCCGGATCCAGGCTGCATCGGATTCCGTGCCGCCACCATTAGATTTGACTTCTCAGCGGGTTCACACCCATCTACTTGTCACGACCGCGATGACTTGATCAGCACCACGACCAGCTCACTCATCCATCCGAGGGCGCCCCCCTGGGCCAGGGTACGTTCTCGTACTCGGTATCTGTTTATTTTACTACTATTCTGTTATTATCTGGTTACTCATACATTTGTGGGATTCGCCTCGTGCACCGAGGTACCAGAGACCGGGGGAACCCGGTCGCTGGATACAGGTATAGTTGACCGGAGGAGGACTTCAGACGACTTGGTCAACGCAGCAGACAGATCATCAACCGGGTCATGGGGATGCGGTCAACCTTCCAGACACGTCACACCGGCAGGTTCATTTTCTCAGCTTCCAGACAGGATCATTCATCAAGCAGGTCAGCCAACTGGATGCTGACCAATATTTCACAGTCGATGGACTCATAATCCAGGGTTCCATACTGGCCTGGCTGCTTCGGGTATCGACATCCTTTCATGCAGAATCTTCCAGTTGCAGAGTTGTACACGCCTTCCGCTGCAAGCTCGTTTATTTCGAAGTCGTCATCAAAAGGATTCGATCTCTTGGTTATTTCAAAGCCCACGTTCCAGATACTTGTGTTAGCAGCACCCGAGCTTCTGATGCCTGACTTCCTTCTGTAATGATATTCAAAAACAGAGTCTCCTACTGACAAGAAATTGGCTTCCCTCCACGTTCGTTTTCCTTTAGCATCATTCATGTTTATGCCTAATCTCACGCCACCCAATGATTTTGGACCTGGATACACTTGATGACCGGACTCAGAGGAGGTTGTTATCCTATTACTACAAGAATTTCCAACCGAATCCGCTTCGGTGTAATTGTACTTCAGACCATGGATCCTGTTCCAGCCATCGTTGAGACTATGGATAGAGGCCATGTCAAAGTACTCCGCATCTATCTTGTCCTTGTTGCTCCAGATGCGACCCACGACGTCGCTTCTTTCTTTCAGTGTCATGACCGTCGGGAACCACAGAGTGAGTCCGACGTCGCAGGCACCCACATGGGGATGCTCCGGCGAATCTGCGTTGATCACACGACAAGTTAGCAAACAGAACTGCTTCCTCTGGCGATCCCAGTATGCTTCACCAACCAAGGACCTTTCAGGTCTCATAGGCATATCGTATGGATAGCTACTGGAATTGGAGAAGTCAAGGTAGAAATTTATGGAACCATTCTCTAGGCAAAAGATCTGGTTCAGAGAAAGGAATCGAGGGGTGAACCACAGGCTTTTGCCTAACGGTCTACAACTGCCCTCGGCGCAGTCAGCGCTGTTTTTATAGTCTATTCTGAACACCTGATTGAAGAGGAATGGGCAAGCTCTGGCAGGTTCAATTTCTGATGAGTCTTCCTCAATTTTGACAGCGGAACATGAACTGGTGGCTTGAGGGAAGATGGTGAAGTGATAGGGATTTGGGGCGTAATAAGCTAAAACCGTGATGGAATTGGAACCGAAGTTGTTGGGCTGACCGACGCGGTTCAAAATCTCTACCTCGCCGTCAATCAAGGTGGTGTTCAAGTTGGAAACCGTGGGAAGATTCAGGATCAAGACAGCGGAGAGAAGGAAGGATTTGCCTTGGCCATCGCTGTAGACACCACGGCCGACCATGCATACTTTGCCGGTGGATTCGGACCAGAAGCCGGCGAGGTCCTCGAAGGTGGCTTCTTCCACGACTGCGTGGGGAGAGAAACGCCTCCAGTGCTGCCTCTGGTTCTGGGAGGCGCCGAAGAGCGTCATGGCTGCCTGGATCCGCAAGGTGCCGTTCTTCTCGGTCTTGTGCAGGGACTTGGTCTGGAAGTTGACGGAGGGCGGGGCGAACACCGCGGAGGTGTCCACCTGGCTAAAGAGGCCAGCGCCGCCAGAGAAATACCCATTTCGGAAGGAGATGTGGTCGAAGTGCTTGACGACGAGGGCGGTGGCTTCCGATTCCGGGACGGTGTCCCCGCAGTGCTCAGCGTAGGAGATCTCGCCATGACTAGCCGCTGAAGCAGAGGAAATGGTCCAGAAAGCAAGGATGAGGAAGAGAATCCCCAAGTGATGCATGACAGTGAGACAATCAGACAAACAACACCAACAAAGTATGCTTTGATTGTTTACAGCGACTATTAACATACTTGCGGATGAAGATTTAAGGGCTATAACAAAATTTGTGAATCAGGTGGCAAAAGACGATTATGTTATAGGATTAGGACTGGGTAGTAGTTCAGTGATCTTTGCGGAATGTATTATAGTCCAAGTCCACTGAGGAAGGAGAGTTCAAGTCAAGAGGAAAAAATATATAACAAACACAGTTATTGATTAAAAAAGGAAATAGGTTCTGCTCGAGCGAATGGAAGGCTTAGAAAATTATGAAGTTCCACGGGAGGAGGTGTCATTGAGTTGCTTGGATAAAATTATGGTGTTATGTATATATGACGTTTAGAGGGTGTAATTTTCACTCAATAGAAGATATCTCATTTGATGATAATATAATAAAAGGAAACTACGTATATCATATGAATAAGATAATTAAAAAAATAACAAATTTTATATATTTTTTTAGGGTTTACGAAAGATCAAATGAATAGAAAAAAAAATACAGCAAAATAAAAACTAAATCAAAAGTCAACTACAAAATTGGTAATAAAAAATAAATTATAAATATAAATAGCTGAATTCATGTTAAAAAATTTACATAAAATTAATCATTAATTTGAATTCAATTCAACTTGTGGTGGCGTTATTCATAAATTTTAGTCCTCTCGGAACGGACTAATGATTAATGTATGAGATATTGTCATCATGAGATCTAAGGTTCAAACCTCAACTGATCTTGTCCAAAAGTCGAAGAGATGGAAAGCAGGGGATGTGGCGATCCCGTTGACCGTCTGTAGACTTCACTCGGACCTGCAACACAAACTACTTCAGTGCCGAGTCAGGGAAGGGGTCCCCGGCGTTGGCCCTCCGACGCTCAAGTCAGTCACCGGCGATGAAGTATAAGACGGAGCAACAAGAACACTGTAGTACAAACAGTGAATATCGCCTACCTCTGCCGATGCTTGGACCCCCCCCCCCCCTTTATATAGAGCTCATGTAGCGTGCGTGCACGTTTCCCAAGGCGAGCACACTTCTCCAAGTTTTCTCTGAAAAGACTTATCAGTAAATTATCCCTGACACAGTACCTTAATGACCCGAGTATATCTTTGAAGTGACAGTAGAAGCTTCCGACGTACGATCTTCTGGTTGTCCATGCCCGGTGTTAGTGGCACCAACTCCCAAAAGGATGTTGTTGGATATTAGAGGGAGTGTACTGCAAGGCCGAGTGAGTTGGTCGCTTGACTGGGATATCACCACTTTGGTGCCCCCACCGGTCGACTAGGACCTCGCTACTTCTCCGCTTGTGTCCGCTCGACTGATGCTACCCTTTGTCACTATCGAGCCCTGTTGTTGGGCCGAGCGGAGTAGCCGCTCGACCGAAGTTGAACTATGCGCATATAAAGTTCTGCTGTCTGGCCGAGCGAGGGAGCCGCTCGGCTCGGCTTCTGCACATCGTCTCCCTTGAGCGTCGGTCGTTTGACTTCTCTTGGTAGCGAAGGCGAGGGTGGGTCGAAGCCTTTTCCCCGGTCAAGTATGCTTCGCCCGATCGGCGTGTCGTGGCCTCCCCAATCGAGGCATGCTTCGCTCGACCGGCCGATGCCATCTACGCGTTGATCGCCTTGACTTTGACCTCCACCGTGGCAGCGGGGTGGGACCCCTCATTATCACCGCATCACATGCCTCCCCCTCAAGTCTAGTCGAAGAATGCTGCAAGTCCGATTGACTGGACAATTGTCTGAGCAGCTTTTCGCCTGATCGGCCTTCGGCATTACTTGGTTTTTGATCGGGATGCGACCACTCCCTGGCAGTCACCCTGTTTAAGCTTGTCGTTCGGTTGTAGGTATGCTTCCTCAATTCGATCGGCGAAACGAAGGTTTATAATTGTGAAATCTTTTCTTGGGTCGTCTTGGACAAGCGCGAGCTAAGCTTACGTCATCCAGATTTCTGGAAATTCATACAAATCTCTCCACATTAAGGCTGAGCGTGCCTCCATGCCCTCATTAAATGTCGACCCGTGGTGATGCGCCACGTGTCCTACCCACTGCCGCATGCTTGATGTGACGACAGATATCCGCTGGTGATGTGACGTCTGGCGATTCAAATTCAACGGTTGGATCTTGGCCTGAGTTTCTGCGACTTAGATCGGACGGCTCCGGTTGGCCGACCCCGAAGCTTATAAGCTCATGTGCGTCGCCGCCTTTGCGCACATCTCTTCGACTTCTTCGGCGACGCTCTCTGTGCTCCGGTGACGTTTTTCTTTCTCGATCTTCCGGCGACCTTTCCAATAAGCTTTCTCCCCATCACCCCTTTTTCTCGTCTTCCACCTTCTATACTTCTCCATCTTCCGAGCTTTTCGATGTCTCAGTGTTGCGGCGATAGCCCAATAGTCTTCTTTCTTTTCGACATCTTTTCACTTTTGTTTTGCGATGGAAAGTTTCTCACAGCCTCCCGCCGACATCCTTGGGATCTGGTACACCTCTACACAGTCCAGGTTTGATGCCGGCGATGCTGAGAGTCTGAAAGCCGCTTTTGAGCTTCCTCCCGAATACGAAGTTGTTCTTCCTTCCCCTTCCGATCGGCCAAATTCTTCGTCGCCCGATTGTATTTGCTTCTTTATGGATCATTTTATCGTCAGTCTGTGGTTTTCTCTCCACCCCTTTTTTTCCTCCGTGTGTAAGTATTTCTGAGTCCCCCTTCATCAACTAGTGTCGAACTCCTTTCGGTTGCTGTGCGGGGTGGTAGTTCTTTTTTGCTTGGACGGCATTCCCCTTACTCCCATGCTCTTTCATTACTTTTATTATCCCAAATCTTCCGAGTCGGAGACTTTTCTTTTCCAAGCCCGAGTGGGCTTAGTTTTCTTTGATAAAATGTCGACCTCCAACAAACACTGAAAGGAGTACTTCTTTTTTGTGCACTTTCCCGAGCGGTCGGACTTGCCAACCTCCTGGCAGCTCAACGTGGCGACTCAGCCTCCATTAAAGAAGTACAAGAGTCGATCGGACTACCTCAACGTAGCTTTGATGTTGGCATGTCAAAAATACGACATCCACAAGCTGTTGTTGGAGGGTGTCCTCTACATCTTTGGCCTGAGTCCGATCCGCACCCGGCTGCCGACCAACCTAGGTATGAAACTTATTTCAATCCTTCTTTTGATTCTAACTAATTTTTCTTCCTCTTTTGCAGCCGAAGTCTTGCTACGCGCCTGTCTAGACGGTAAGGCGAAGCTTGCGGATGCAGCAATCAATGCGGCTGCTGTGGAAGAATTGAAGAGTCGCGGTCTGCAGTCGGTAGGCTCACAAGAAGAGCCGCAGGATGAGAGCGAAGCGGATCCCGCCTTGGCAAGTGGTGGAGCGACTGGCGGCTCACCACTTCCTTCCGAATGGCTCCCAGTCATCCAACTTGAGGGGGCATCAGGCTCAACCTCCTCAGTCGAGCCACTGATCAGGCGCAAGAGGTGTCGGGCGGAGCCTTCATCGCGCTCCGCCACTTCGAGGGTGTGGTCTGCCGAACGGGTCAAGACGTTGACCCCCGCTCTTGTCCAAGAGTCCACCGTGTTGGAGTTGCAAGGTTGCAAACATAGTCCCATATTGAAAACACATGGAAAAGATCATGGGTTTATAAGAGAAAGATATCTCCATTGGCATGAGGCCTTTTGGGTAGAGCCCAAAAGAAAAACCATGAGGGCTTAGGCTCAAAGTGGACAATATCATGCAATTGTGGAGATATCTAAATTCTTTTCGATCCTACAATTGGTATCAGAGCCCGGACTGCCAGAAGGTTTAACCGCCGACTGTGCACAAGAGCTATGGTCTGATTGAACCATGTGAGTACAATATTGACCTCTAACAAAGAAAGTGGGGGCTCCTATGTTCAGATCAAGAGGACCAGACACCAGGCAGGAAGTCCTAGTAGGTCGAGTGGACCGAGGGGCAGGAAGTCCTAGTTGCGGCTAGGCAAGGAAGTCCTAGTAGGTCAGGTAGATTGAGGGGCAGAAAGACCTGGTGGGTCGAGGATCGGACGTGGGAAGTCCATGGTCCTTTGTTTGAGGGGGGATTGTTGGAGTTGCAAGGTTACAAACATAGTCCCATATTGAAAACACATGGAAAAAATCATGGGTTTATAAGAGAAAGATATCTCCATTGGCATGAGGCCTTTTGGGTAGAGCCCAAGAGCAAAACCATGAGGGCTTAGGCTCGAAGTGGACAATATCATGCAATTGTGGAGATATCTAAATTCTTTCCGATCCTACACACCGCTCCTGAGTCATCAAATCGGACCCCTCCCTGTCCGATCTACCTCAGGGAACAGTCTGTGCGCCGCCAGTGACCTTCCTGCCACCAAAATCGAAGGCCAGAAGTCAGGTATCTGTCCAACATCTTCATCCCAACCGTCCGGATGAGCTACTTCTGCGCAATCAGGCCCGAGCGACCAATACCGCATTATGGCAATTCTTCACCTACCGTCCGAAGAGTGGCGCGAATCGGCAGGCGCTTCATCCTGAGCCCCCAAGCACCAAATCATCATCCAAGGGTTGCTCGCCCAAATATGGGCAGACGCTCGATCCCATGCGACGATGATGCCTCTGGGGGCGCTTGCGGACAGCCACACCCAGATATCTACTGGGATAAGTGTTAATACACTTTTAATCTATTTCTGCTCGACGCTTACAATCTCTTTGTTGCTTGCAGTACTGGGTGGAGAATCTAGTCATATGCCAAAGGCTCATATTTTTGGAGGAGGAAATGAAGTCAATGAAGGTGTCGAGCGGTCAATCCTCCGCCGCTCAAGAGCAGTCGAACGCCGATGTGGCCAAACTGCGCGTCGATCTGGCGAAGTGCACCAAACTGCTTGAGACCGAATGGGAAAAGAGTTCAGGGCAGGCCACCTTACTGCCTCAGCTGAATAAACAGGTTGTCACCTTGGACAATAAAATCGAGTCAGCTAATGCGAGGAAGAACCGGGCCATCGAAGACCTCGAGCTGAAGAATAAAGAGGCCCAGGCCCTCACCCAAAACTTAAGGAAGCTGAAGATTTCTTGGTCATCGAGCGAAATAGTCGGTCGTCCGAAGAGGCTGCACTTCGCGGACAATTCGCCGCCAAAGATACCGCCCTGGCCACCGTAAAAGACGAGTTAGATGCCTCCCAAGCGGCTTTGAAGACTTATCAAGATGTAGAGGTCGGTCGGTTCGAGGCGATAAAGAAGAATTATATCCACTTAGATGGGTTCAACGACAAAGTTGTCGACCGGCACTCCGCCTGTTCGACCTAGCGATCGACGGGATGATCGACCAGCTTAGAGAAGGTGGATACCTGTCGGCAGCTCTGACCAGTAACATCATCAACAGGGATAAACTTACTGTGTCGTTTCCTAACGACGCCTTAGACTACCTTGAGTGAGGCCGAGAGTCCCTGTAAAATTTTTATAAAATCTTTGAAGTCTTAATGGATGGTTGTCCGTTCGGACAAGCTTTATCTCCTTGCATGTTTTTTCGACTAATCTTTTTTTATCATTGCACAAACTCGTGGCCGCATGCCTCCGATCGTCCATGATTAGTCTATTCAGCTGGCTGATCCCTTTCATATTCAGAGTTCCATCACGATTCTATGAACTTCCGATCAGTCCTGGAGTATTTCGAAGAATAGTGTCGAACGGTCACTATATTTTAAAGACTTCGAGCTTTGAGTAGCCCGGGTTCACGGTCGACTATTTATCAACGCTTGCCTGCTCACTGAGTCATGGGTTTAAAGTTGTCGCTCGACCGTTGAGGAAGATTAGGTAAACACTAGAGTTTAAGGTCGCCGCTCAACCGTTGCTGTAGATCCGGGTTTAAGGTCGTCGCTCGACCGTTGATGCAGCCCCGAGTTTAAGGTCGCCTCTCGACCGTTGATGTAGCCCCGGGTTTAAGGTCGCCGCTCGACCATTGATGTTGACCCGCATTTAAGGTCGCCACTCGACCATTGATAGAGACAAGAGTTTAAGGTCACCGCTCGACCATTGATGGAGACAAGAGTTTAAGGTCGCCGCTCGGTCGTTGATGGAGACAAGCATTTAAGGCCACCGCTCGACCGTTGATAGAGACAAACATTTAAGGTCACCGCTCGACCGTTGGTGGAGATAAGGTTTAAGGTCGTCGCTCGACCGTTGATGTAGACCTGGGTTTAAGGTCACCGCTCGATCGTTGATGGAGACAAGAGTTTAAGGTCGCCACTCGACCGTTGATGGAGATAAGCATTTATGGTCGCCGCTCGACCTTTGATGGAGACAAGCGTTTAAGGTTGTCTCTCGACCATTGATGGAGACAAGCGTTTAAGGTCGCTACTCGACTGTTGATGTAGACCTAGGTTTAAGATCGCCGCTCAATCGTTGATGGAGACAAGAGTTTAAGGTTGCCGCTTGACCGTTGATGGAGACAAGAGTTTAAGGTCACCGCTCGACCGTTGATGGAGGCACATTTCAAGATGCCTTCGCTTTTTATTCATTTTTGCCCTGCGTTCAGGAAACATACAAAAATACATGGTATCTACTCGCACACCTCTCATTCAGCCCTGTAGGGTTGGAGATGATTCACGCTCTACGGCTGTTCTGCCTTCTTCTTACATTCCCGATTGGTCGTGATTAATATGGTGGCCTCCGTCCGACTCAGGTGAATTTGGACTTCTCCTTTTCTTCGTAGACCAACCCATGAATCTTTTTGGTGACGGCGTTCACCTCCAAGCACGGATTCTTCCGAGCGCTTCTCGCTTCGGTCTTGACATCTCGACGTAGCATCGCCGAGCGGCCAGCTGATCGCCTTTGACCTCACCCACCCGGTCGTCCACCGAGAACTTAATCTTTTAGCAATAGGTAGGCACTACCGCCCGGAACTCGTTGAGGGTCGATCGGCCCAAAATGACATTGTAGGCTGACGGCGCGTCCATCATGATAAAGTTGGTGATCCTGATTCTCCTCAATGGCTCCTCACCGAGTGAGATGGCCAGTCAGGCTTGTCCGAGCGGCAGTATTTCATTGCCCGTGAAGCCGTAGAGAGGGGTTGTCATGGGCAGCAACTCATTTCGATCAATTTGTAATTGATCGAACACTTTCTTGAAGATGATGTTCACCAAACTCCTTGTATCAACAAAAGTTCAGTGAATTGTGTAGTTAGCGATTACCGTCCGAATGATCAGCGCGTCATCATGAGGAATCTCCACTCCCTCCAAGTCGCTAGGGCCGAAGTTGATCTGGGGCCCTTCGGCCTTCTCCTTGCTATATCTCACTGCGTGGATCTCCAGCCATTGAGCGTACGACTTCCTGGCTTGGTTGTAGTCGTCGCCGGTCGACCCTCCGGCGATCATGCCTATCTCTCCTCGGGATGCGTTGCTTTTGTTTTCTTCTTCCCGAGCAAAGGGTCTATTTCGCTCGACTGGAACTCGAGAGGGATCAGTGTCATCTCGTTGGTGTTGATGGTGCCGCTCGGGCGTCCTTCTTTCTGTTGGTTGCTACTCAGAAAGTCTAGAGGTTCCACTGTACAAAAATTTTGTACAAAGGTCTGAACCTTTTCCTAGCTACCATGTGTTCTTTTAAATTAAATTTTGGATCGCCTGCGGAACTTAACACGTTTGATCCAAAACTTAATCTATTTGTTCTTTTAGGTTTTGACTTGGATCTCCTGCGGAACTTAACACGTTCGACCCAAATCACCTTAAGTTATTAATTCCATTAAATATTAATTTCCATAATTGGTTCCCAGTACTGACGTGGCGAGGCACATGGCCTTCTTGGATATGGGAGCAACCACCACTGACTAGACAAAACCTTTAATAGAAATCTAATATTTAATTTCCTAAAATAACTTTAGGTTAACCGAAAAGAACAATCAAATCACAAGGAAAAATAAAACAAAAGAACACAACTTCGAAAAACATATTCGAAATACTAGAATCGTAAGCCTCTTGTATTTGGTATTATTTCCATAAATAACTAGCATGATGCGGAAAGAAAAATTACTAGTTATACCTTCTAGAAAGACCTCTTGATCTTCTACCGTATTCCTCTTCTAACCTCGGACGTTGTGTGGGCAACGATCTTCCGAGATGAGAAACCACCAAGCACCTTCTTCTCCTCCTAGCTAGGTTCGGCCAACACAAAAAAGCTTCACCAAGGACGAAGAACAAAACACCAACCAAGCTCCAATGGATACAAGCTTTCTCTCCTTCTTCTTCTTCTTCTCCAAGTAGTATCCGGCCACCACAAGAGCTCCAAGCCAATAGAGAAGGTTCGGCCACCACCAAGAGGAAGAGAGGAAGAGAGGTTGGCCGGCCACAACACCAAGGAAAAGAGAAAGAAAAATAGAATAGAGTCGTTAGCCTTGAATCCTCCTCTACCCCTTCTTTTATAATCCTTGATCTTGGCAAATAAGGAAATCTTAATAAAAACTTCCTTAATTCTTTTGCCATTGAAAAGGAAAATTTATTTAATTAAAAATAAAATTCTTTCTCAATTTTATTTGGCCGGCCACAACAATAAACTTCCAAGCAAATAAAATTTTAAACACCAATTAAAACTTCCTTATTTGCTTCCGAAAATTTATAAAATTTCTCCAATAATTTTTATCCCTTCATGATTGGTTTATAAAAAGGAAATTTAATAAATTAAAATCTTTCTTTTAAACATGTGGATAAAAAGAAAGTTATCTCTATAAATTAAAATCTCTTTTAATCTACAAATAAGGAAAGATATCAAATCTTTTCTTAATCTTTTGTAGAAACTTATAAAAGAGAATATTTAATTTTAAACTCTCTTTTAAATCATGAACATGATTAAAAAGGAAAGTTTTCTTAAAATTTAAAATCCTCCTTTAATCAACAAATAAGGAAATATATCAAATTTTAAACTCTCTTTTAAACATGTAGATGATTTACAAATAAGGAAAGTTTTTACCAAAAATTAAAATCATCCTTTTAAACTACAAATAAGGAAAGAGATTAATCTCTTCTCTTAATCTTTTGTAGAAAGCTATAAAAGGAAATTTTTAATTTTTAAACTCTCTTTTAAAAACATGATATCCACATAAGAAATAATTTTAATAAAAATCCTTTTTAATATTCTAGTGGCCGGCCACCTAAGCTTGGGACCCAAGCTTTGGCCGGCCACCTACATGACTCATCCACTTGATCTTGGCCGGCCCTAGCTTGGGTTCCAAGCTAGATTGGCCGGCCCCATTGGATGGGTAAGAAGGTGGGTATGCGGTGGGTATAAATCTCTATATACTAGAGGCTACGATAGGGACCGAGAGGAGGAATTGGTTTTGGTCTCCCGATGAAATTAAGCATCCCGTGTTCGCCCCGAACATACAACTTAATTTCATCAATAATAATTCATTCCACTAAAGAACTATTATTGAACTACCGCACCAATCCCAAATTACATTTTGGGCTCCTACTTATTATGAGCGTGTTAGTCTCCCTGTGTTTAAGATATCGAATGTCCACTAATTAAGTGAGTTACTGACAACTCATTTAATTAATATCTAAGTCCAAGAGTAGTACCACTCAACCTTATTATCATGTCGGACTAAGTCCACCTGCAGGGTTTAACATGACAATCCTTATGAGCTCCTCTTGAGGACATTATCAACCTAGTATCTCTAGGACACAGTTTCCTTCTATAATCAACAACACACACTATAAGTGATACCATTTCTCAACTTATCGGGCTTATTGATTTATCGAACTAAATCTCACTCATTGATAAATTAAAGAAATAAATATCAAATATATGTGCTTGTTATTATATTAGGATTAAGAGCACACACTTCCATAATAACTGAGGTATTTATTCTTTTATAAAGTTAGTATAAAAGGAACGACCTCAAATGGTCCTACTCAATACACTCTAAGTGTACTAGTGTAATTATATAGTTAAGATAAACTAATACCTAATTACACTACGACCTTCCAATGGTTTGTTCCTTTCCATCTTGGTCGTGAGCTACTGTTTATAATTTATAAGGAACCGATAACATGATCTTCTGTATGTGACACCACACACCATGTTATCTACAATATAAATTAATCGAGCAACTACATTTATCATAAATGTAGACATTTGACCAATGTGATTCTTATTTCTAGATTAATGTTTATACCAAAAGCTAGGCTTTTAGTATACACTCTAACACTTTCATCCTCCCTACACATAGTAGATCGGTGTCTTTGTCGCCGATCGAGAGAAGGAGATCGGCGACGATATCCTCTTGGGGTCGGTCGACTGACGATTTGTGTCAGGCCGTGACAATCGCATGTGTTGTGGGTTGCCGACTGATAGATTGAATAGAACATCGGTGTCCACCCCTTGCCTTTTGCCGCCTTCTGCCGACCGAAAGTTACATGCTGCACGGATGTGTCCTTGTCCCCTGGTGCGGTCGCGCTCCTTCGGGCCTCGGCCCTTTGGGTGGCTGATGGTTGCTTGATGGTCGGCGCTCGGTCGGCGCCGAGGGTTCGATCGGCGCCTCTTTTCTTCTAGCCGCCTGGGCTTCTTCCACATTTATATACTCATTGGCCTTCTTGAGCATGTGGTCGAAGTCCTTGGACGGCTTCCTGATGAGCGACCGAAAGAAATCTCCCTCGACGAGCCCCTGAGTGAAGGTGTTCATCATTATCTCGGATGAGACCGAGGGGATGTCCATGGCCACTTGATTGAAACGATGTATGTAGGCCCGGAGCGTTTCTTTTGATCCTTGCTTCAGGGAGAAGAGGTTGATGCTCATCTTTTGATAGTGTCGGCTGCTGGCGAAGTGATGTAGGAAGGCAGCTCGAAAATCCTTGAAGCTGCATATGAATCAGTCCGACAATCTTCTGAACCAACGCTGCCGCCGACCCGGAGAGGGTGGTGAGAAACACTGTAGCTTCATTATCAAACATATCCAGGTGATCATCTGGATCGGTTAATCCGTTGTATGTCCCGATCGCTGGCGGGATATAGTGTCTGGGTAGAGGGTTTTGTAAGATCCCCTCTGAGAACTGTCGGTTGATCCGTTCGGGTGACGCGTTGCTTCGAGACACCTTACCTTTTCGTGCATCCTGAACGGGAGCATCATCCAAAGATTATCTCTGCTCTTGATTCGCTTGGGCTATCTCCGAGGGGGTTTGGAACAAGGCATGATGGAAGGGGATTGGCGCGGGCAACGCTTCCCCCTATGTGTCGATTGACCTTCTGTTCTGCCCCCATACGGAGATTTGCTCCACTCGGTCTTCCTGCCCCACTTGTCTATCGGTTGCTGATGTTGCAGGTTGCGGCGCTTGCTGATCGGCTAACGTCTGTTGTTGCTGCTACTCGATCATCTTTGTCGCTTGGGCTTGAACGAGCATCTCGAGCTCTTCCTGGGTGAGCGTCACAGTGGTGAGTAGTCCAGTGTCCTCCATCTTCTCAGCTTGGATGCAGGTGACGTTCACACAGACGGCGCCAAATATGATCCTGTCAAAAAGTCGGAGAGATGAAAAGTCGGGGATGTGACACTCCCGCTAACCGCCTGTAGACTCTACTCGGACCTGCAACACAAACTACGTCAGTGCCGAGACAGGGAAGGGATCCCCGGCGTTGGCCCTCCAACGCTTAAGTCAGTCACCGTGGATGAAGTATAAGGCGGTGCAACAAAAAGACTGTAGCACAAATAGTGAATATCGCATATCTCCGTCGATGCTTGTATCCCCCCTTTATATAGAGCTCACGCTTCTCAAGGCAAGCACACTTCTCCAAGTTTTTTCTGAAAAGACCTGTCAGTAAAGTGTCCCTGACACAGTACCTTAACAGGCTGAGCGTATCTCTGAAGTGACAGTGTAAGCTTCTGCCGTACGATTTTCTGGTTGTCCATGCCTGGTGTCGGCAACACCAACTTCCAAAAGGATATCACTGGATATCAGAGGGAGTGTACGAGAAGGCAGAATGGATTGGCCGCTCGGCCGAGATATCGCCGCTCTGGTGCCCCCATCGGTCGGCCAAGACCTCGCTACTTCTGCGCCCGTGTCCGCTCGACCGAAGCTACCCTTTGTCACTGTCAAGCCCTGCTGTTGAGCCAAGCGGAGTAGTCGCTCGGCCGAAGTTGAACTCTGCCCATATGAAGCTCTGCTGTCTAGGCGAGCGGGGGAGTCGCTCGGCTCGGCTTCTGCACATCGTCTCCCTTGAGTGTCGGTCGTTTGACTTCTCTTTGTAGCGAAGGTGACGGCGGGTCAGAGCCTTTCCCTGGTCGGGTATGCTTCACCCGACCAGCGGGTCGTGGCCTCTTCTCTGATCGGGGCATGCTTCGCCCGACCGGCCGATGTCATATACGCGTTGACCACCTTGATTTTGACCCTCTTTGACCTTCACCGTGGCAGCGGAATTGGACCCCTCATTATCATCGCATCATCGGCAAAGCCGAGGTAAATGTCTCCCTTAAGTGCTAGTCATTATTCCAAAGCCTATTAGTCGCCCGTTATTTACTTCCTTCGTGTTAGTCCTGGGATAAATTATTAAAAACACTGGGAGCGAGCATATTCACTATTTACCACCATGATTCATAAATTTTGATTTATCTATATTTATATAAAGATTTACTTTAAATCTTGGGTTAATTCTCAGAAAATATCTCTCTCAACTCTCAAGCAAAGAAATTATAGGTAAAATATCTTTCATCATTTATTTATCTATATTTGTACCGTGAAAGAAATTTTTACTGATTCACAAATTTTGATGCCCACTATCCAGGTTGAACAATTCGATTCGCTTTATTTTTCCAATTCAACAAGAATTTAAAAAAAAATCAAATTCGATATTTTATCAATTTAAAATCAGTATTTAACAAAATTTATACCTCTTTTCTATGTTTTTTGAAATATGGAACGGTACGCAATAATAATCGACGTTCAAATTTAGAATTATTTATTAATTTATAACACTAATGGTAGAAAATAATTGATTAAATAAAAAGAAACTAAATCAAGAGAATAATTTTAAGTCTGATTAGGTTACAATGACACGCAACAAAAGGGTTTAGCAAACAAAAGCTATCGAAATCCATCGAGTTTTCCTGCTCATGGACTGAGTTGATCGTCCCTTTTTTTTTCTTCTTTTATTTTTTAGTTGGGGTTTCAGCAGATCTCGATCTCCGCCGAGATGGATCAGCAGCGGACTCCCAGCACGGATCCGTCGGCGGCGGAGACGGCGACGCGGCATCCGGCGGTGGCCTGGACGTGGTGCGTGAAGAAGCGCAGCACGCGGACTCGGCCCTTCACCCGCATCCTGGAGTCGACCTCGATCGCGGTGACGGCCCCGGGAGGGGGAGGCGGCGGCGGCGTGGCGGAGGGCAGCGGGAGGGCGTCGACGGCGAAAGAGGCGGCGACGTGCTGCGTGCGGCCGCCGGCGATCTGCCCCGCGGGAATGAACGCGAACCCCACCTGCATGCCGGCGTAGGCGAGCTGGAGAGTGCTGTCGTAGTGGGAGAAGGCGGCGCGGTTGGGGTTGCGGACGGAGGCGTACTGGTTGAACGTGAAGCGTAGGGTGCCGTTGGCGACGGCGAAGCCGGGGAATTGGATGGCGGAGACCTGGATCTCGGGTTCGCGGGGGCGGAAGAGGACGAAGAGGGCCACGGCGGCGGCGGCGGAGACTAGGAAGAGGAACGCCGTCGCCAGGAGGCAGGAGGCGAGGTTGGTCCCGCCGCCGCCTCCGCCGCCGCCGTCGCGAAGCTGGCGGTGGTGAGGCGGGGGCGAAGTGGCCATGGCGGAAGCCGAATTGGGGTTTTGCCTTGGATTTCCCCTAACTGATTCTCCCAAATTGTGGTAGGGTTTTGTCCTTTGTGTTGTCTCTCATTTAAAAGCTAATGAATCAAAATTAAATTGATTTGTGTAGAGGAAGAGAGTGGGGAAGAGACAACTTTTTTATGACTACTGCTTTCACCTAATGCTGTACTATCAGTTCTATTCAACTCAAACTTTAGTATTTTTTCACATATTTTTTCTTAATCCTTGATCAATTTTTTTAATGAAGACAAAAGCAAGGCTTATAATTAGCACATGGATTAGGTTAGGTTCCATGACAATGGATTCCAAGTAAAACTAAGTATTCTGTTAAAATTTAATTTAATTTGAATAAATCAAAAAATTTTGATATCCTATACGATAGTCATGGCTTCCTATCTTCTCTATAGTCGCAGCTCATTGAGAGCTAGATCAAGACAAACATGTACATCTTTTCAGTGAGAGCTAGATCAGCAAACATGTGCGAAAACAATGTTGTGTGACACAAAGGAATGAGGTTGCTAGTCTGCTTTGATACTTACAATCCTAGCCACGGTCAGGGCATCTCCTTTTGCTAGCTGGTTTGACACGACCAGGTTGAACACCTTTTGTCCTAAAAGAACACTGCAACTTGCAACTGCAGCTCTTTTGCTTTCTTCTTTAGAAGACACGCAACTACCATCTTGGAGCACCTGTAGGGTCGTCTCAAGAGCTAGTGGGTGCAAAGCCAGACAGCACTTGAACTCGGCACTGGATGAAGGCATCAATGTGACAAGTTAGATATGTTTTTCATAATCTGATATTCAATTATGCATCCGCTAAAAAAACGAAGATTTTTTTAAAATAGGTTTGAGTTTGACCATTCACACCTCAGAGAACAACAAATACAATCGCAACATGATTTCCTCAAACAGACATCACTCTTGCAAGTTGCAAAACATTAACATGCTCTGTATGCAAAACATGAGTGGTATTTTTCACAACTAAGAACCCTAACAAATAGAACCCTTGGAAACAAAACTGCATGTCATCCTCTTGAACGTCCAACCCACACACCACTGTTTCAAGTTCCATAATATAAAATGACCTTCGAGACAATGCAACATGCTTTAAAACAGGTACCAAAACCCAATTGTGCAGCTTAATCCGTCACAACTATGTAATCCTGGAAGTTGAAAGAAGTGCATTTGTACAATGTATCCTCTGAGAATAACTATGGCACGTCACCTCCAGTTCGTCCAGTTTCTGTGAAGAAATATAAGAGAGCATTCAGCAAATGAGACCAACTAGACATGGCAAGATGAGCATTTTTGTGCGCTAAAAATTGTCATGTGATCAACATTGTACGCTAGTCAAATAAATAAACCTCTGCCAACATAATGAATAGAGCAAATGAGTTAATTTGAAGCACTTAATTTAGCAAATGAGTTTTCCCCAGTAAAGGAACAAAGTAACACCAATTCTCTAAATATAAGATTCTCATTGGCTATTCAGGAAGAATTTTTTAGCCCCCGATCACAGAAAAGGAAGCAAATAAGTAAGAAAACATGCTCAAAAAAATTACATAAATTAGATATCCAAACTGAGGTATAAAATAGATGACATGAAGAGCAAATGGTAGTGATTTATCAATAAGAATGACTTTCGACTCATGAAGTTTGATAAAAGAGATTTTCCTTGATCGAATACCAAGAAATACATAGAGCAGACTTCAGAAAGTGCAGATCATTATGGATTCTTTTTTTGCTGTCTATAAGAACAGGCATAATTGATTCTGGCAGGACAGTTATTAAAGTCTGTAATTGGCTATGAATGAATCAAGAATATCAGTTCTGACAGAAGTGATATCCCTCTAAATCCTATAGCTATTCCATTTATCAATCCCAAAAATCACTTATTATGTCAGGATATTTATAAAACTATTTCAACTTGGTTTCGATTTTAGTTCTACTTCCATCCACATAGGGGATTGACCTGTTAGAATAATGGGTTACATCCAGGTATCTAATGACTTGAGATAGCAAGTCAGTGGCAACTTATAAAATGAAACTTTGAGAAATGAGAAAATAACCCAAGAATGAAGATTTTTTAGTATTTATTTATATGAATGGAAATACTATACAATGCTGTTTAAATTATATAGGAATCAAGTCAATGAATCAAACGGTGAAACTTTAGGAAAGGAGTTACTACAAGGAGAATAATAAAGGAGACCAACATTTCTGAAAATAAATATGGTCTTGGAGAAATCAATCAAAAAAGCTATTTATTTATAAAGACAGCTAATTAAAAAAAATAAAGAAAAGAAGGATTTACAAATGTTTTTTTTAAAAAAACATAGAAAATTTATGATAATGTCCATAGATAATTCTTGTGGTGCTTTTAGAGGGACAGATTGGTGTGATTAAAAATATATAATGAATGTGAAAAATGATTTATAGCCTTTAGTCTTACATTAAGAAACAAAATAAAGATAGAATTTTGAAAAATTGCATAATTTTTATGAGTGTGGCACAACCAACGATACATTATAGATCAAAATGATAGACAATTAGGAAGCAATATAAAATGTAACAAAGATGAGAATGTGAAGATGGATATTTAGTATTATTAGAAATAATCAAATGAAAATACTACAATGTGGAGAACACTTAAGTGTAGCTTCAAGAGATGATTCAATGAGAAAAAGAAAGATATGTTGAGATGGTATGGACCTATTCAAGAGGATTAGTGATTGTGTTATTAGAATTGTTGAATCAATTAGAGTGAAAGGTGTAATGGTGGCATCAATGTAATTAAAAAGGTTGTAATTGATCTAAATATTGCTAGTAAGATAACCTTATATAGAGTACAATGAGGAATAGGATTTATATAGCTGGCTCCAAATATTTGGGACAAACAAAAATTGAACTACTAAGATTACCTCAATTAACTAACTAGGATATAGATGAGCAGATTAAACTCCTGATCTGGCACCAAGGAAGATTCATTTTTCTATAACTTAAATCAATCCAAAAATTTAAAACGTTTCAAGAGAGAATATAGTGTCCACGATATAAAGAAACAACACTTGCGGAAACCTATATACAAATAAATTAAAAACCACAACAAAACTTCTTACCTAAGCAATTATACAATTGTAGGTGGCACAAAGCTGGAGTAATGCAGTTTGATTAGCTGTATCAACATACGTCTGAATCACTGGCCCATACCTACCAGGAGAACTGGACGACAGTCTTGATACTGATGTCACAAAAAACTCCTTTGGATCCCTTATTTCCTTAAGAGGGTCTGATTCTTTCTTTCCACCATAATGAAGACGAGCAAAGGTTGCTGAGTAACCCACAGTTTCAGGAAGATCTGGCTCACCATTTTCTAGTTCCACGTATTGGTCTGGCTGAGCCAGCAAAGAGATGATACTATTGAGCATTCTGCCCCATAATTCACTGTATTTATCATCTGAAAGGATTGAAGACTCGCAGATCAGCCTTGTTGCAGCCACCAAAGCCAGCTTCCTTTCAGTGGCTCCTGAAATGAGCTTGAGATTAGGAATCCAAAACGTCTGAAGAATATTCAGGAATAACCCATTTTGAAGAGTATCTATGGACTCCACAAGCACACTGGGACCATGCTTAACCAAAAACAATGACATAAATACCACAAAAGAATTCACAAACTTAGCTACACGCCTGCTCTGTAGGCGGATGAAAATCGGCCTCCATATATCTGTAAGGTAAGGCGCTATAATTTCACAAGGAAGATTTTCCACCACAGCGTTGAGGACATAAAATCCCAATTCTTCAGTCTTAGAAGCTGAAAGCAACCCAGTAGACTTCGCTATGACCTGTTCCAATCTCCCTTCAGTCTTGAGCACATTGGGAATCTTCTGCAGATATGCCTGGAGTAGTTGAACTAATGCAGGGACATTTTCTGATCTCTTCCATGAATCATCAGAGAGAAGCATCTTGAATATCAGCATATAAGCTTCGGAAAGAGGTGGCTTACTCACATCAACAAGTTGGGAAAATATTTGGAAAGTATATGGCCAGAACTCAGCCACATCTTCAGCTAAAATTTTCTGGAGGATTGGGAACAAATGTATCTCAAATACTTGGATAAGTAACTCGTCATTCTCACAGGATCTTCCAATCAGGGCAGCAATAGACTCAAATAGGTAGTGGTTGAAGGTTGGGCTCCTTGGATTATTGCATACCACTGTCAGCACATAAGCCAAGCGATCAACACAATGTTCAGCAACCTTACTACTTATATTGCAAAGGCCAATTACTCTCATGATGCACTTCATGATATATGAATTTTCCTGTGACTCGGGCAACTGCAAAGCACTGAAGAGATTGGTCATCAACTGGAGCAGGAAAGGATTGACATCTGAAGCACTATATCGAGGAGTCAAACTGACTACATTTGAACCAGATAATGTTACTTTGTCCTTCACCATTAACAGCTTCTCAATGCAATTTGCTGCGTATGAATGGACTACATTTGATTCGGCCACAAGGAACCTCGCCAAATGGGGGAAAAGAGCGAGGACTGCTGGCTTAGGTATCTGCACACGGAAAACCGTGAAGAACTTCAAAGCACCAGCTTTCAGCATTGGAGAACCATTTATATCTTGTTCTTGTAGCTCAGGAACAATGACTGATGTGAAGAAGCTCTCTACATCCACAAGGTACCCAGCACTGCTGCCCACCTTTGGAGCAAGTGCAACCACGAGGTAGATTGCATTGTCCTTCTCCTTCCAGTTTTCCATCGGGTTGGCTGCATATAGTTTCAGCATCTCCTGTATCTGCATTGACACTAATGTTGTAACTTGTTCTCTGTAATTCAAGGCTATACCCTTCAGAAGCTCACAAGCGATCCGCCTCCTAGTATCAATATCACTGCCTTCAATATCCCTCCTAATATATTCAATGTAATTCATATCAAACAGCTCTTCGTCCTCATCTCGAAGCCGGATGTTAGGGAAGACGATGCTTGAGCATATACCTTGGAGAAAATTAGGGCTACTAAAGAGTGAATGGTGAACGCTAGTGCTGACCGTCGTCAGGAACTTGATGGCTGTGACAGTAAGCTGATCGCGGGTAGGGGAAGAACCTGGAGTCATCAATAGCTGACACACGGTTAAAGCAAATTTTTCAAGGTAGATCTTGAACTCCTCCTCATTTTTCTCCATGTAAAGCTGAAGGTTCTCACAAATAGAAGCTCTGAGGGCATCTAATGCTCCCTCAGCCTCAACGGCTGGTGAGTAAGAAGTACCGAGGTAAGCGAGGAACTCGCTCATCCACTCGTTCATGTGCTCCTCGAAGAACTCAGGTAGCTCAACAGAATTGAGGGAGTGGAAGATTTCGGAGCAAAGGCGTTGTGACTCAAAAAGTGGGCGGAGGGTCTCAGGAGGGCCCGTGACATTTGAGGAAATGAGCCGGGAGGTCTTGAGGAAGATCTCTAGCAGAGGAGCAGCAAATCCGTCGAGGCAGTACTTGAGGTCGAGCCGAAGGGCGTTGTCATCGAATGAGCTGCGGAATTTGGAAAAGAGGGAAGTGGCGGCTCCGAGTAGGCCGTTGACAGAGTGATAGTCATCGGCAACCGCGGCTTTGCGGAGGGAATCGACGAGCTCTGGAAGCAAGGAAGGCCAGGACTTGGGGAAGTCGTGGGAACTGACGGCGGCGAGGGCTTCGGAGAGCTGTGGCTGGACGCGAGGCGGGGCGTTGAGCATCAAGGCGACGATATGCGCCTTGATCTGCTCCTTCTCGGGGGCGGATATTGCGTAAGCCGCATCGTCGGCTGAGGGGGCCCAGTGGGAGCGAAGGTGGTTCTTGAAATGAACGGCGGCGGCGAGGCGAATTTGATCCTCGACGGCGGGAGCGGCGACGAGCTGAAGAAGGGCGGTGGCGAATCCTGGCCGCTTCGCGGAGTCGGAGAGGGAAGCCTCGGCGGCACGGCGAGGCTGGGGTTCCGGCGAAAGCGATTGCAGGAACCACGTCGCTAGGGTTTCGGGGCGGATGTCCATGGGAGAAAGAGAGAGTGCCAAAAAAAGGGAATAAAATATTTAATAATCGCGATGCGAATTTGAAACGGGGACAAGGATTGATGAGAGCCTTTTATAGGGAACGGGGAGGAGGGTCTACAGACGCTCTTCGACGCGCAGAAGGTTCGAAACCTAGATCGGACGACTCCTATCTCCCTTGAGCTAGAAACATACCAAATAGGTTAACCCAGCCCAATCCAACCCAACCTGCCCTCAGCTCCATGGCTAAGAGATCTCATACGGGTGGGACCACTTATCGTCTAGCCCGACATGGCATACATTGGGATGTGAATGTTGTTATCGAATTGTGAATGAAAATTTTGATACAGAGATTATGTTAAGCATGGCATGTGATCTAGTCAAGAGGTTCCTAGATGAAGCACATCCAACGATGCCTAACTCATGGTTTCAAACTTGATTGTGCTAATCATATTTGAGATTGTTGACAATGTTTTCTTCTCGTGACGTAGTCGACTATGCAAGAATAACACATATCAGATGACTCACAGGGACTTACCTCCGCGAGATATCTCCTCCGATACTTAAGTCGTCATGGGTGCTCTAAAAATATATATATATAAAAAGTGTAGATTATGAAAAAAAAATTAGAATTTATATGAACATACCTCCTATTAAATTAAGATCTTTCTTTCATAGTTATGATGCGTCATTTTAAGACATTAATATCCTCCTTTTATAATGGTCATCAACCACTATTATTATCTTCCTTCTAACAAAGGTCACCCAAAACTTCCACCCGTTATTTCCTTTCCTTTAAACCTATGGATTCTGAATCTGATTTCAGAGCACCCTCTAACTTTGGACCCACATGATCATGTTAAGTTCCCGGAACTTGGTTCTTTCTTAAATCCCATGTATTGAGCGCAATAGGTGAAACCGTGAAAGGGGCTCTAGGGAAGGGTTTAACCGTTTAAGTGTCGTTCATGCATTTTGAGAAAAAGAATGCTCACCAACCAAAATTAAAGTGAATTAGTGTGTTTAACTTTGAATGAATCCAATAAATATGATAAAATAAGACTAAATCAATAGGTTAATAAGTTAATTGAGGCGTTTGACAAATTAAAATCCAATAATCTACTTTTTGACTTGTTTTTTTTTCACTGCAGACATTTTTATTTTGATTTATATTTTTTAAACCCTGAAACCAGATTTTATTCAAAATTTTATTTTTTATAACCTGCTTTTTTTTTACATTTTAATTTAATATCATCCATAATATAACTTGTCAACCCATAAATATAATGATCGATGATAATGAGGGGTCCCATCTTACTGTCACGGTGGAAGTCAAAGGAGGTCAAAATCAAGATGGTGAATGCGTATAGGGCATTGTCGGTCGAGTGAAGCATGATCCGACCGAGGAGAAGGATCTGATCCATCGTCACTTTCGACATAGGGAGCAATCAAACAACCGACGCTCAAGGGAAACAAAGTGCAAAGGTCGAGTCGAGCGGCTACCCCGCTCAGCCAGACAATAGAAATATGCAAAGTTCAACTTTGGCCGAGTGGTTATTCCGCTCGCCCTGGCAACAGGCTTCGGCCGAGCGGCTACCCCGCTCGGCCCGACGATAGTCTTCGGCAATAACACAGTGAACCTTCGGTCGAGCAGACATGCACGGAGGAATAGCGAGGTTCTAGCCAACCAGATGGGCACCAGGGCGGCAGAGTTCTGGAGAAGCGGTCAACAAGCTCGGCCTAGCAGTACACTTTTGATGATATCAAGTAATATCCTTTTGGGAGTTGGTGCCGCTGACACTAGGCATGAGCGGCCAGAAGATCGTACGGTGGAAGCTTCCACTGTTACTTCAGAGATATGCTTGGCCTGTTAAGATACTGTGTCAGAGACACTTTACTAACAAGTCTTTTCAGGGAAAGCTTTGAGAAGTGTGCTCGCCTTGGGAAGCGTGCACGCACGCTACCGGAGCTCTATATAAAGGGGGGTCCAAGCATCGGCGGAGGTACACGATACATGCGATATTCACTGTTTATACTACAGTTCTCTTGTTGCACCGCTTCATTCCTCATCGCTGGTAACTGGCTTGAGCGTCGGAGGGTCAACGTCGGGGACCCCTTCCCTGACTCGGCACTGACGTAGTCTGTGTTACAGGTCCGCACTGAGTCCACCAGAGGTTAGCGTGACCGACACATCTCCGGCTTTCCGTCTCTTCGACTTTCGGACAGGATCATATTGGCGTCGTCTGTGGGAACGTCACCTGCATTCGAGCCGAGAAGATGGAGGGCGTTGGACGACTCACCACCGTGACGCTCACTTAGGAGGAGTTTGAGATGCTCGTTTAAGCCCGAGCAGTAAAAATGAAATAGCAACAACAACAACAACAACAACAGACGATAGTCGATCGGCCAGCGTCGCAGCCTACAACATCGGCAGTCGATAAACGAGCGGGGTCGGAAGACCGAGCGGAGCAAATCTCCATATGGGGACAAAACTGAAGGCCGACTAGCACACAGGGGGAAGCATCGCCGCATCGATCCCCTTCCATCAAACCTTGTTCCAAACCCTCTCAGAGATAGCCCAAGCGCATCAGGAGCGGGGATCATCTTCAGATGATGCTCCCGTTCGAGATACATGAAAAGACAAAGCGCCCCGAAGCAACACGTCTTCCGAACAGATCAACCGACAGTTCTAAGAGGAGATCTTACAAGACCCTCTGCCCTGACACTACACCCCGTTGGCGATCGAGACGTACAACAGGTCAACCGACCAATATACAGACGGAGTGAAGTGCAGAGTCTTCCTCACGACCCTCTCCGGATCAACGCAGCACTGGTTCAGAAGACTGCCAGACGGCTATATACGAAGCTTCAAGGATTTTTGAGCTGCGTTCTAGCATCATTTCGCCAGCAACCGGCGCTATCAGAAGACGAGTGTCAGCCTCTTTGCCCTAAAGCAATGGCCCAAGGAAGCGCTCCAAGCGTACATCCAGCGCTTCAACCAAGTCGCCATGGGCATCCCCTCAGTCTCGTCCGAGACAATGATGAACGCCTTCACCTAGGGGCTCGCCGAGGGAGATTTTTTTCCTGTCACTCATTAAGAAGCTGCCCAGGGACTTCGACCACATGCTCAAGAAGGACAATGAATACATCAATATGGTAGAAGCTTAGGCGGCCAGAAGAAAGGAGGCGCCGACCGAACATTCGACGCTGACCGAGCACCGACCGTCAAGCAACCATCAACCACCCAAGGGGTCGAGGGCTAAAGGAGCACAGCCGTACCAGGAGATTAGGACGCATGTCATACAGCATGTGGCTTCCGGTCAGCTAAAGGCATCGAAGGGCAAGGTATGGACGCCGATGTTTTATTCGTTCCACCAGTCGGTGACCCACAACACACGGGATTGTCGCAAACTATCACCAATCGTCAGCTAACCGACCCCAAGAGAATACCACTGCGATCACCTTCTCTCGATCGGCGACAGAGACACAGATCCGCTGAGCGGCGGGAGGACGACAGAAGGGCACTCGAACGCCATCACCAACATCAGTGGAGGAATGAAACTGATCTCGCCCGAGCCCCGACCGAGCGAAATAGACTATTCGCTCGAGAAGAAGAAAATAAGAATAATGCTTCCCGAGGAGAGATAGGCATGATAGTCGGAGGACCGACCGACGGCGACTCCAACCGAGCCAGGAAGTCATACACTCGGTGATTGAAGATCCACGCCGTGGGATGCAGTAAGGAAAAGGCCAAAGGGCCTCAGATCAGCTTCGACCCCAACGACTTGGAGGGGGTGAAGATCCCCGACGATGACGCGCGCGCTGATTATCTGTGCAGTAATCACTAACTACACAATTCACTGAACTTTTGTTGTTATAGGGAGTTCGGTGAACATTATTTTCAAGAAAGCGTTCGATCAGCTGCAAATTAATTGAAGTGAGAAGCTACCTATGATGACCCCGTTGTACGACTTCACGGGGAACGACGTACTGCCGCTCAGGCAGGCCCGCCTGGCCATCTCACTTAGAGAGGAGCCACTGAGGAGAACTCGGACCACCAACTTCATCGTGGTGGACGTGCCATCGGCCCACAATGTCATATTGGGCCAACCGACTCTCAACGAGTTTCGAGCGGTAGTATCTACTTACTAACAGAAAATCAAGTTTTCAGTGGACAACCGGGTGGGAGAAGTCAGGGGTGATCAGCTGGTCGCTCGCGCGATGTTACGTCGAAATGGTCAAGTCCGAGGCTAGGAACTCTCGGAAGGCTCCGCGACTAGAGATAAACGTGATCACTGAAAAACCTCCTACCTTGGAATATGAAGAAAAGGAGGAGGTCCAGATCCACCCCAGTCGAGCAGAGGCAACAACCTTCATCGCCGCCAACCTAGAGGAAGAAAAGAAGGCAGAGCTGGTCACCTGCCTTAAACAAAATCACGACGTTTTCGCTTAGTCGACCCATGAGCTTCCCGGCATCTCCCCAAGCGTGGCTCAGTATGAGCTTCATGTTCGACCGGACGCTCAGCCGGTGAAGTAAAAAAAAAAGGATTTCAGCGCGGAGTATAATGTGATCATCCAGTCAGAGATAGAAAAGTTACTGGAGGTCAGCCATATTAGGGAAGTCCAATTCCCGAGCTGGCTAGCCAATATTGTGTTAGTCTCCAAGCCGGGCAATAAATGGTGGGTCTGCATCGACTTCCCCGATCTGAACAAAGCGTGCCCGAAGGACTTCTATCCGCTACCCCAGATAGACCAGATGGTGGACTCGATGACAAGCTGTGAGCTAATCTGCATGCTCAACGCGTACCAAGGATACCACCAAGTGTCGCTCGCCCGGGAAGACCAAGAGAAGGTCTAGCTTCATTACAGCCGACAGAACATATTGCTACAATGTCATGTCGTTCGGACTCAAAAACGTCGGGGCCACCTACTAGAGGCTAATGAACAAGATATTCCGACGGCAGATCGGCAATAATATGGAGGTATACGTCGACAACATGTTAATTAAATCCCTCCGAGCTGCTGACCTATGCGCAGATATCAACGAGATCGGGCACTAAGATCGGGCATTGGAAGAATTGAAGCAATATCTGAACTCCTTGCCTGTATTGGCTAAGGCGGTTGTAGGTGAGCCACTGTGGATTTATCTGTCATCCAACGAACATGTCGTTGGATCGGCTCTGGTTAGGCAGAACTGCCAAGATCAGCGGCTTGTATATTTTTTGAGTCATATATTGAAGGATGTTGAATCTCGCTACACTGGCCTTGAAAAAATAGCATATCCTTTTATTATCGCCGCTCGGAGGCTTCGTCCGTACTTCATAATGCACACAATCATCGTGCTAACTAATAGTGCCCTGGGATGAGTCCTCCTCAACACGGAAGCATCAGGAAGGCTAATCAAATGGACGACCGAGCTGAGCGAGTTCGACATTCAATATCAACCCCGAGCAGCAATCAAGACTCAAGCCTTAGCGGATTTCATCATAGAAGTTCAGAGCGAAGAGTCGGCAGCGACATGAAAGATATATATGGATGGCTCATCCACTCGGCAAGAGAGTAGAATCGGCATACTGCTTATCTCACCACAGGAAGACCGGATGCAGCTCTCCGTTCGGTTGGACTATCGAGCCACTACTAACGAAGCAGAATATGAAGTGTTGATAGTCGACCTGCAAGCTGCTCGGCATGTGGGAGCAGTTAAAGTTCTCATCCACTCGGACTCCCAGCTTGCCGCCCAACAGCTATCCGGGGCATTCGAGATAAGCAACGCTCGGCTAAGGCTCTATGCAGAGGCTTTCGAGAAGCTAAAGGTCAACTTCCAAGAGGTCATTATACAAAAGATCCCCTGATCAGAGAACCAGACGATGGATGAGTTAGTGAAACTAGCTAGTTCGTTGACTCTGATCATCACAGGTCAGCCGATCAAACAAGTCTAGCTTGTGGCGCATATCGATCAAATGGAAGAAATAACATTCCCGAACAACTAGAGGGCAACTCTAACGGAGTTTCTGCGTTCGGGAGCTACACTTGCCGATCCGAAAAAAGCCCACTTATTGAAAAAGAGGGTCGGACGGTTCACCTTGATCGGCGACCAGTTTTACAAGAGAACCTTTTTCAGGCCCCTTTTTAAGTGCGTCGGATCGAAGGATGTCAAGTACATTCTACGAGAGGTGAACCAAGGCTCTTGCAGAGGTCATCCGGGCGGCCATCTATTAGCCCAAAAGATACTCCTAGCAGGATATTTTTAGCCGACCCTCCAAGAGGATGTCTCTCGGACGGTGGCCACCTGCTTGTTCTGTCAGAAGTATCACAACACGCCACACCGACCGACCGAGAAAATGAAAGCGTCCACGCTATTATACTCGTTCGAATAATGGGGCATGGATATCATTGGACCTTTCTCCATGGCGATCGGCAACAAAAATTTCTTCTCGTCGCGGTCGACTACTTCTTTAAGTGGGTGGAAGTCGAGCTGCTTGCCAGAATCATCGAGCAAATGGTCATTAAGTTTGTTTGGTAGAACATCATTTGTCGGTTTGTCATCCCACACTGACTCGTATCCGACAATGGAAGGCAGTTCGCCGACTAGAGGCTCAGAGAATTGTGTGAGGGCTATGAAATCCAACATGCCTTCACCTCTGTGGCCTACCCCCAGGGCAACGGGCAAACCAAGGTTGCTAATTGAGAGATCCTCAGAGTCTTACGCGCTCGGCTCGACCACGTTGGAGGCAGCTGGGTCAAAGAACTCCCCAGCGTGTTATGGGCCCTCCGCATGACCCCGAAGGAGGCAACCGGTGTGACCTCCTTCCATTTGGTGTACGACGGCGAAGCAGTCGTCCCCGTGGAAGTCGGAGTAGAGTCTGATCGAGTGTAGCACTATGGCGAAGGAAACACCGAACGAAGGCTCATGGAGCTCGACTTGGTGGATGAAACGCGGGCGAAAGCAATGGTTTGGCTAATGGCGTACCAACAACGAATGAAATAGAACTACAACCAACGGGTGATTCCGAGATCCTTCTAGGTCGGCGATCTCGTCTAGAAGAAAGTGAAGTTGGTCGGCGACGTCACCAAGCTCGAGGCCCCATGGGCAGGGCCTTTCAAGGTCGTGCAGAAACTCCGTTCAGGCGCTTACTATCTGGAGAATGAAGAGGGAAGACAGCTCGAGAGGCCATGGAGCACGAATCATCTTCAACCCTACAAGGCTGGATGAGAGGTGCGCGAGTAAATTAAATACTATACTTTTTTGTATTTTTTGTATGCCTTCCGAATGCAGGGCAACATATAAATAAAAAGCGAAGACCTCTTTGAAGTGCATCTCTCTCAACGGTCGAGTGATGACCTTAAACCTGAGTATGCGTCAACGGTCGAGCGGCGACCTTAAACGCGAGTATGCGCCAACGGTCGAGCGACAACCTTAAACGCGTGTCTCCATCAACGATCGAACGATGACCTTAAACACGTGTCTCCATCAACGGTCGAGCGACGACCTTAAACGCTTGTCTCCATCAACGGTCGAGCGGTGACCTTAAATGCTTGTCTCCATCAACGATCGAGCAGCGACTTTAAACGCTTGTCTCCATCAACGGTCGAGCGGTGATCTTAAACGCTTGTCTCCATCAATGATCGAGCGGCAACCTTAAACGCGTGTCTCCATCAACGGTTGAGCGGCGACCTTAAACCCTTGTCTCCACTAGCGGTCGAGCGGCGACCTTAAATGCGAGTCGTCATCAGCGGTCGAGCGGCGACCTTATACGCTTGTCTCCAAAAATGGTCGAGCGACGACCTTAAACTCGAGTCTACGTATATTCTTCAACAACGGTTGAGCGACGACCTTAAACCCTTGTCTCTATCAACGGTCAGGTGGCAACCTTAAATCTAGGATCACATAAATGGACAAGCAGCGACCTTAAACCCCAGTATTCACACAATCCTCCTCAATGGCCGACCGACGACCTTGAACCAATGGCTCAGTGAGGAGACAAGAGTTAGCTACTCAAAAGCCCAAGTCTTCAAAATATAGTGACCGTTCGATACTATTCTTCAAAACATCCCTGGGACTGATCGGAGGTCCATGGAGTCAGTATGTCACTGAATTTAAAAAGGATCAGTCGGCTGTATGGACTAATTATGGACGATTAGAGTCACAAGGCCACGAGTTCGTGCAATACTCAAAGAAAAAGAAGTCAAAAAAACATGTAAGGAGATAAAACTCGTCCGAACGGACGAGCATTCATTAAGACTTCAAAATTTTGACATTTTACAGAACCCTCAGCTCACTCAAGATAGTTCAGGACGTCGTCCGACAATGCGACAATGAGTTTGTCCCGGCTGATGACGCTGCTTGTCAGAGCTGCCGACAGATGACCACCCTCCCTGAGCTGGTCGATCATCCCATCGATGGCCAGATTAAAAAGGCGCAGAACCCGATCGGTGACCTACTCGTTAAAAGCATCCGAGTGGAGGTAATTCTTCTTCAGGATCTCAAAACGGCTCTGCTCGGAATCTTGATAGGTCTTCAGGGTTGCTCGAGAGCCCTCTAGCTCATCCTTGGTGGTGGTCAGTGCAGTGTCCTTGGAGGCGAGTTGGCCGCGAAAGGTCGTTTCTTCGGCCGACTGACTGTGCCGCTCGGCGACCAGGAAGTCCTCAGCTTCCTTGAGCTTTTGGGCAAGGGTCTGGACTTCCTTATTCTTCTCCTTAAGGTTGGCAATGGCCCGGTTCTTTCGCACGTTGGCCGACTCGATTTTATTATCAAAAGTAGTGACCTACTTGTTTAGCCGTTCCAGCATCGTGGCCTGCCCGGCGCTCTTGGTCTGTTCGGCCTCGAGCAGTTTGTTGCTCTTCTCCAGAGCGGCTCGAAGCTTGGCCACCTCGGCGTCTCTTTGTTCCTGAGCGGCGAAGGATTGATCACTCGATGCCTTCATTTGCTTTACTTCCTCCTCCAAAAAGGCGAGCCTATGGTACATGGTCAGACTCTCCACCCAGTACTGCAAACAACAAAGTGGATATGAGTGCCAAGCGGAAGTAAACTAGGCAAATGTAATAACTAACCCCAGTAGACATCTAGATATGACTGTTCGTAAGTGCTCCCGGAGGCATCACCACCGCACGAGCTCGGGCATCCTCCCATATCTTGGCAAGCAACCCTCGAATGATGATCTGATGTTCGAGAGCCTGGAACTCGGCGCCAAATTCTTGCCACTCCTCAGTCGGCAGATGTAAAATCATTGTAATGTAGCACTGGCCGTTCAGAGCGGACTGTGCAGAAGTGGCACGCTCGGACGACCGTGATGAAGAAGTCGGCCGGATACTCGACTTCTTGGTCTTACTTTGGTGGCAGGAAGGCCACCGGCGGCGCGCAAATCGTCCCCTGAGGCAGATCAGATAGTGAGGGTGTTCAATCTGACGATTTGAGGGTAATGGGCTCTTGGACAGAAGTAGGGGTCGACGTCTCCATCAGTTCTGCGAAGCGCACCCCTAAAGTAGCAGAGCGCGAGGAAGGCTTTTCCCGGCGTCTCTTACGTCGGGCGAGTGGCTCATCTGAGGAAGCGGAGCCCGAATCCTCAACTGGAATGACTGGATGCCATTCAGAAGGTTGGGAGCCCCTGGTCGCTCCCCCACTCGCCAAAACGGGAGTCAACTGGCTCTCATCTTGCGGCTCCTCGTGCAAGCCAACCGGCTAGAGGCCTCGGCTCCCCAGTTCTTCAATAGCGACCGCATTGATCCCGACGTCTGCGAGCTTTGCCTTGCCGGCTAGACGTGCATGTAGCATGACTTCGGCTGCACGAAAGGAAGAAAAATCAGTTAGAATCAAAGAAAGGAGTAAAGTGGTCGCATACTTAGGCTGAACGGGAGCTGGGTGCGGATCAGACTTAAGCTGAAGATGTACAGGACACCCTCCAGCAGCAGCTTGTGGATGTCGTACTTCTGACCGGCCAACATGAAAGTTGCGTTCAGGTAGTCCGATCGACTCTTGTACTTCTTCAATGGAGGCTGAGCCGCTACGTCAAGCTGCCAATGTGTGGAGAAATTCGATCACTCGGGAAAGCACACATAGAAGAAGTACTCCTTCCAGTGTTTATTGGAAGTTGACATTTTATCAAAGAAAACCAAGCCCACTCGGGGGTTGGAAAAGAAAGGTCCTCGGCTCGGACGACTTGGGATAGTAAAAGTAATGGAAGAGCCGAGAAGTGAGTGGAATGTCGTGCAGACGAAAAAGGACAACCACTCTGTACAACAGACGAAAGGAATTCGAGACTAGCTAGTGGAGGGAGACTCAGAAATATTTACACATGGAAGAGAAGAAGGGGTGGATGGGAAACCACAGACCGGGAGTAAAATGGTCTCAATAGAAGGTGATACAACTGGGCGACGTAGAATTCGGCCGATCTGAAGGAGAAGGAAGGATAACTTCAAATTCAGGAGGAAACTCGAATGCGGCCATTAAACTTTCAGCATCGCCGGCGTCGAACCAGGACTCGGTTGAAGTGTATCAGGGCCCCGGGATGCCAGCAGAGGGCTGCGATGAGCTTGCCATTGCAAAACAAGAAAAAAAGGAGAAGGAATGGAGTGGCGGAGGGGTCACCGGGACACAGACGCCGGAAAAGACGAAGACAAGAAACACAGAAGCTAGAAGACGTGAAAACGAGAGATCAACGGAGGGAGCTTACTGAAAATGGGTTGTCGGTGAAATGAAGAAGGAAGAAGAAGCGACGGAGAGCAGTGGAGGAGAAAGATCGCCGGAGCATAGAGAACCTGGCATCGAGGAGCACGAAGATGAAATGGGCAGAGACGGCGACACACACGGGCTTATATGCCTGGTGGCCAGTCGACCGGAGCCGTCCGATCTAGGTCGCAGAAACCTAGGCTGAGATCTGACCGTTGAATTCAAATCGTCAAATGTCACATCAATTCCCTATCACGTCAGGCGTGCGGTGGCAGCGGTCGTGACACGTGGCGCATCACCACGGGTCGACAATTAATGAAGGCATGGGAGCGTGCTCAGCCTTAATGAGAGGAGATTTGTACAATTTCCAAGAAATATGGGTGACGTCAGCCTGGCTCGCGCTCGCCCGAGAGAGTCCAAGCAGAGATTTTACAAGTGCAAACCTTCTTCATGCCGATCGGATGGAGGGCGCTTACCTACGACCGAATGACCAACTTCAACAGGCCGATCGGCAGGGTGGAGTCTCATCTCGATCAAAAACCACACAGTGTCGAAGACCGATCAAGAGGAAATCTACTCAGACAATTTTCCAGTCAGTCGGACTTACAGCCTCCTTCGACTAGACTTGAGGGGGAGGCTCGTGATGCGATGATGATGAGGGGCCCCACCCTGCTACCACGGTGGAGATCAAAGGAGGTCAAAGTCAAGGCGGTCAATGCGTATAGGGCATCGGTCGGTTGGGCGAAGCATGCCCCAACCGGGAAGAAGGATCTGATCCACCGTCACCTTCGACACGGGGAGCAATCAAACAACCGACGCTCAAGGGAAATAAGGTGCAAAGGCCAAGCCAAGCGGCTACCCCGCTCAGCCAGACAACAGAAATATGCAAAGTTTAACTTTGACCGAGTGGCTATTCCGCTCGGCCTAGCAACAGGCTTCGGTCGAGCGGCTACCCTGCTCGGCCCGGCGACATCTTCGGTAATAACACAGTGAACCTTCGGTCGAGCAGACACACACGGAGGAACAGTGAGGTTCTGGCCAGCCAGACGGGCACCACAGCGACAGAGTTCTGGCCGAGCGGCCAACCCGCTCGACCTAGCAGTACACTTCTGATGATATCCAGTAATATCCTTTTGGGAGTTGGTGTCGCTGACACTGGGCATGGGTCGCTAAAAGATCGTACGACGGAAGTTTCCACTGTCACTTCAGAAATATGCTCGGTTTGTTAAGATACTGTGTTAGAGATACTTTACTGACAAGTCTTTTCAGGAAAAGATTTGAGAAGCGTGCTCATCTTGGGAAGCGTGCATGCGTGCTACCGAAGCTCTATATAAAGGGGGGTCCAAGCATCAACGGAGGTACGCGATACATGCGATATTCACTGTTTACGATACAGTTCTCTTGTTGCTCCGCTTCATTTCTCATCGTCAGTGACTGATTTGAGCGTCGGAGGGCTAACACCGGAGACCCCTTCCCTAGCTCGTCACTGACGTAGTATGTGTTGTATGTCCGAGTGGAGTTCACCAGAGGTCAACGTGAGCGCCACATTTCCGACTTTCCATCTCTTCGACTTTCGGACAGGATCACCTAACTTTATAGCACAAATATTATAATTTAATTAACATTTAATAGCATTTACAATTTAGTTTAATAACTATTATTAAGTAAATGTCTAACGTGAAAAGATCACTTTTATACAATTTTACAAGGTAAACTCTTCACATTGAACATGTGAAAAAGAGACTAAATAATTATCTAAATTATTTAAAAGAATATAATATGAAAATATCTCTTAGATAAAAGTTAAAAATAATAATAATATTTTTTTATTTCATTTAACTTTAAAATTAGACCGATGAAGTAGTTTTACAAATTAAATCTAAAAATGAAATTTTGACTTGGTTTTTAATTTTTATAAAAAAAAACATAAAATCAGATTTTATTCTAATTTGTACATTTTTTACAAAAGAGTCATCGGCATGCGCATGGAAAAATCACGGGCTTTACGCCCTAAGTAAAAGGCTTTTAGTATAATATAGAAACTAATCATTTTAGCTTCTCCTTCTTCTTTGTATTTTTTTTTCCTTATTCGCTTTAGTTTTCTCGGTCCTCATTTTATTCCTTTCTTATCCGGCGGGATAGTGATTAACAAGCAGATCGATCGGTAAGAAGATGAAATTGGGAAGAAAACCAGAAAGAGAAAATCACGAGAACACAGAAAAATCCGAAAATAGAAACTTTATTATCAATAGAATAATTATTATTTATATAAATTTTATAAAAAAGAGAAATAAATCCTAAGTTTAAGAGGTGCAAAAAAAAAATCTCGGGTCTTTAAATAGAAACCTGTCAACAAAAATCATGCAGCAAAGAAAGAAAGGGTGACAAATCAACTCACCTTACTTTCGGTCACAAAAAAAAATATTAAAAAAAAATGGAAACAAGGACGATTTTGATTTCCAATTGATTTTGTTTTTTTAGCTATAATGTCTTCCAGTTTTGAATTTGAAAAAAATTAAACTCAAATTAAAAATAATAGTTCGAAGAGTACCTACAATCAAAATATATGAAATAAGTATAGTAAAAAGTAAACTAATTCAGATGTGAACAATTGAGTACCGTGAGAAGTAGACCTTGGATCTTCGGGTTTAAAAGAGAAATCCGTGGCGTAATGTGAAGGAAATCGTGCATTACTTTCTTCTCTGTGCATTTGCCAAATTACAACAACTTGCCAACAAATATACACAAAATCGATTACTGTTCTAATAAATCCACAACCTTACCTTCAAGCTCCATCAATTAGAATATATTTCCATATATTCCACCCGATCGAAATGAACAACTCAGAGCAGAATCAATATGATAGAATTCTGCACAAGCCCTAGCGGAGAAATTGCAGAATCCGAGTGCATTAAAGAGGGCAACAACTAATGAACCATCAAAATCGGAGAAAACAAAAGTGAGGAGAGATTACAAGTGAGGAGAGATTACAAGGCGGCTCTGCTTTAGCCTTTGAGACGCCAGGAACAAAGCGAGAGCTCTCAACATGCCTCTTCTTATCCCGTCTACCTTTCGTTTCCCTCCCTCGCTTTTTTAATCACTCTTCGTTTATGTCACCGAACGCCATCTAACAAACAGCCGTCAGCGCGCCATTAGCCCCCAGCGCTCGTACAAGACAAACAGACGTGCTGCCTTGCATGGGGGGTTTGCCATGTAGTGGGCAGTAGGCTAGTGGATCCAGTGACTGCAGTTTGCTCTGTTGCTCGAGCTCGTCTTCATCCTCACCCCTCACCCCTCACCCCTCAACCCTCACCCCTCGACCTCAGACTACAGCTTGCAAGTAAACATTGAAAAGAGCCTCGGCAACAGCAGACCAATCGATTGTTGTCATCTCCGTGCACCCTCCGTGTCATCAACAAACACCGACATCCTTAACCCGCCATCTCCGTGCACTCTACAGTCTGTTGCATACTGATCGATCCCTAATTTTTGGTGAGCAAGGGGGTGCTTCCGCACACCCTCGTATCTCCTTGCCTCCGCCACTACATACCTCAATTCATATTTCATAAAAAAAAATTATCAAAAAATAAAATATTCATAACAGAAGAAAATTATCAAAATAAAACAATAACATTTGACAACCCATGACCCATAAATATCAAAAATATCCTAAATATCATTAAAAAAAATAGTAAAAAATCTTTGGATTCTCTAAAAAAGGGCCTAAATGATTGATTTTAAGCTTGAAATTTACTGATTATGAGTTTCCCCTAAAAAACATAGATTTTAAAATTCTGCACACGAGAGCGCTGACATAGTATATTTCTGAGTCTTGAGTCAAAAATTATACCCTTCGGAAGATTGGATCCTCCATGTTGGTCTTACATCAATCATCTCGGGTTGAAAATAACTCATCTTCGAATTTATAATAGTATCATCAGTATCCACAGTGTAAGAAAGTGCTTCATATTGAAGACATCAGAAGTCTTCAAATGATTATGAAGGCGCAACCTGTAGGTATTATCATTGATTTTCTGCGGTATCTCACACAGTCCAATCTTCCAATCCTTCAACTTATTATACTCGTCAACAGGGAAACGATCACGGGTTAATATAATCCAAAAAAAATCTTCGACCTCAAAAAGTACCTAACAATAATGACTATCAACACATGTTGTACTTGGTATTGCTATTAAGAATTGTCAATTTCACTTACTTTTGAATGCTCTGAAGATGCTCTACAATCTGATCGGCTTTAGGATTGAATCATCCTACATGAAAAACAAGGGCTAAGTTCAAAATTTCGGATGGATTTCACCCATAGATAAACTCAAAAGAACTCAATCCTATGGTATTGTTTATTGATTTGTTGTAGAGAAACTTTGCTTGAGTTCCTCCATTATTTTGGCTTAGTTCCTATGAGATATTTCAGAAGGTTGTCCAGACTCTGATTCACCACCTCGGTTTCTCCATCCATCTGAAGGTGATAAGCACTACAAAAGTTTAACAGTGTACCTAATTTTCTCCATAAGTTCTTTCAAAAATGACTGATGAATTTGGGATCTCGATCTAAAGTCACGAATCGAGGAACATCATATAAGCATACGATCTCCCTGAAGTAAAGATGGTCAATCCGAGCATCCACCATAGTCTTCCTACAAGCTATGAAATGTGTCATCTTTGAAAATCTATTAACCACAACTAGAACCAAATCTAAGGTTCCTTGGATATAAGGTAATCCCAATATAAAATTTATGCTAACATCAATCTTGTTGGTTAGTCCTAGGAAAATCGTACCGGTTCCACTGTACAAAAATTTAGTACAAGTGTCGAACATTTTCTTAAATAACCTATTGTGTTCTTTAGAAGTTAAATTAGGAATCGCAGATAGAACTTAACATCATTGATTCCAAATTTAATTTATCTGTTCTTAATGGTTTAGATTTGAATCGCAAGCGGAACTTAACACTATTGATTCAAATCCACCTATGTTATTAATTCCATTAAATATTAATTTCCAAAATTAGCTTCCAGGACTGCATGGCGGGCACATGACCTTTTGGGATATGGGAGCAACCACCACCGCCAAGACAAATCCTTTTAAAGAAAGCTAATATTTAATTTCCTTAAATAACTCTAGGTTAACCAAAAAGAACAATCGAATCACAAATTCGAAAACAAAGAAAACACAAACTCAAAAAACTAATTCGAAAAACTAGATCTAATGCCTCTTGTGTTTGGAATTCATACAAAGAAAAATAACTAGCATGATGCGGAAAACAATTGCTAATTATACCTTCTCTTTGTATGCTAATGACCTCGAGATCTTCTGCCGTATTCCTCACCTCGCCTTGGACGTCGTGTGGGCGACGATCTTCCAAGATGAACAACATCCAAAAGCTTTCTTCCTCTTCCTCTAAAATCCGGCCACCACCACCACCAAGGAGAAGAGAGCAAAGGGAAAGGAGAAAGAGAAGAGGCCGGCCACACCAAGATCTCCAAGCAAAAGAATAAGAATTGTGTCTCATGAGACCTCCTCACCCCTTCTTTTATATTACTTGCCCAAGGCAAATAAGGGAAGAACTTTTACAAAAATTAAAATCTTCCTCTTGTTTTTTCCTTTTCCCTTTTTATTTTCCTTTTCTTTCCTCTTGATTGAATCAATCACCAAATCATTGGATAATGATTTTAATTTAATTCTTATTTGGTCGACCACCTTGCTTGGGCACCAAGCAAGGGTGGTCGGCCCCCTTAAAGAGGAAGGAAATATATTTTTTATAAAATTTTACAAGAAGAAAAACTCTTATAAAATTTTACAAGCTCTATTTCCTAAAGTAGGAGTTAAAAAAAGAAAGTTTTAAAAATTAAAAACATGTTTTAAAATTTAAAACTGTTGGATCGAGACGCGCTAGAGGGGGGGTGAATAGCGCTCGCGGCTATTTCGTTCGATTATCGGAATCGTAAAAAGTGTAAGAGTTAATGCAGCGGAATAAAATAAAGAAACACAAACAGAAGGACACAGAGAATTTTACTTCGTTCGGAGTCTTGATCGACTCCTACTCGAAGGCCCGTGATCCTTGATCGCTTTGCGTGGGTAACAATTATAAGCTCGATAAAAGGATTACAAGATGAAGTACAAGTAAATGCAAAAACTAATTATACTGACGACAAGAATAGAATCTCAGAACTTCGGGTCGTGGTAAACTTGTAGTAGCACTTTCGGGCGTCTTTCAGAGCAGCACGTTGGAGACAAAAGACTTGGAAATTGTTGATTTGACTTGCTGGTCGAGATCCCTTATAAAGGGTGTTCAAGGCGCCTTCTACTGTTCACCAAGGCGCCTTGAATGAGCCGAGTCAGCCGCGGAGATAAGTGCTGAACTGGTCGAACCTTATCAGGTTCAAGGCGCCTCCAACCTCTCCAAGGCGCCTTGGCTTCCTTCAAGGCGCCTCCAAGCTTGCTTCGCAGCCAGCTCAGGTTTTGCACCCGAGGCGCCTCCAAGCTCCATGGAGGCGCCTCGGGCACTGTTCATCCAAGGTTAACCTTTGCACTTTGGTCCCTGCAAGATACATTAGTCCCAAATATACCCTGCAACACAAAGTTAGCACATAAAACATAATAGATGTGATAATGACAGTCTTCGGACTGTCCGAGTCTGACTTCGGATTTCCAACCGAAAATCCTAGGTCGACCTGACGCCTACTGTTCCCTCTACGGGGAACGCGTCCTCACCTACTCCACTCACGAGATTTACTTGTTGCCAGTGCGATCCTCCAGATCGACTGGACTTTTGCTCAACACTCGACGCTTCCAGACTTTCTACTGGACATCGGCTTCCCGGCTAGTCCAGTCTTTCACCTAGTTCGCGACACCAGGACTTTCCACCTAGGGTTACCACCCCCTAGGACTTTTTCCTGAAGCCATCGCCCTGCCAAGACTTTCCGCATAGGGTTACCTCCCCCTATAACCTAGGGTTACCACCCCCTAGGGTTTTTCCCTTTGCCTAACCGCAGCTAGGACTTTCCTGAAATACTTAAGCAGACTTGTTAGATCACAAGGTACCTTAACTTTGAATCCTTTGCCATTATCAAAACACGAGTTCGATCGTCGGATGCTTCCCGCATCAACAATCTCCCACTTTTTGATTATGGCAACTCGAATTCAAAGTTAAGTAAACAGATATCAAACAACAAACATTTAAAGCAAGCTTAGCAAATTATTTTGCTAAGGTAAACTTTATGAATTTAAAGTATCGGCTCCCCCTTAACTGTTGCTTCTCCTTTAATATTCATTATTTTAAGTTTGAAGTATTTGAGTTTAAGTATTTGAATTTGCTACTTAATATTTGAATTTGCTATTTGCTACTCTCCCCCTTTGCCATATATCAAAAATAAGCAAAAATAGTCATTTGATTTAACAAGATTTTGAAAAATAGTTTAGCTAAGTGAGAAAATGATGTTAGCTCTTTTTTTTGGAAACTTAAAATTATAAAACTACTAGAAAGTGGATCTTTTTGATAGTTTAAAAAGCTAGTAAATTTTTATTTAGAAAGAAAATACTTTTGAAGTAGCTTTTAAATTTTTGAAAACTGTGCTTTACTTAAGAAAACAAGAATTTATAAAGTTAGATTTCAAAGTGAGCTAATTTTTAAAGTTTTGAAAATAAAGTTAAGCTCTTTGCAAGTATTGAATTTTGAAAGCTATAGCTTAGAGAGAAAAAACTTAGCTTAATTTTAAACAATACTTATTAAATTTTAGGGCTAGGAGGGAGCAGAGTAGCTAAAAGTTTGGTTTAGGAAGTCAGTTGATCCTTAAGTCCAAGCATGAGTCAAGTTTAATAGATTGACTTTTAAGAGGTATCAGAGCCCTAAAGATCAAAACATGCTTAACCAGAAAACTAAGTGTCCTTTACCAACTGTCTAACCTTTAGCTACTTGCTGATTGCCTACAGGGCAACAGCTTTCACATGATTACTCAAGTTAAGTCAATTTGGTTCAGATAGATTTGACTAGAGCTGGAAGACTTGACTTGATTGATGTATATTGCGTGTTTAACGCCCAGACTCATATTGATGCACAGATATAAGCATTCTTGAGTCCAGGCTGTACCCTATGCATCTCACACCGTTCTATGTCTTTCAAGCACAATCAAGGTATACCTAAGTGTTTGTGAGATGCTCTGGCTTAAGTCTAGGGGAACATGATTTCTAGGGGGTAAGCTTAGGCTAAGTCCAACTTTTTAAAAAATCTAATAAAGTGGAATTTTGAAAACTATTTTTCCTAGATTTTTTAAAATGACAGGTAAACCCAGATTATTTGAAACTGAGTAAGTTGTTGACTAAACATGCAAATAAGTATATATCACTTCAAGAAGGTCTAACAAACTGAATAGATAGTGAAGTGAAGGTGTCCATAGTCAACAAATCATAGTACAATGCATAAAAGGGGCATATCAAATAGCAGGATCATCTACTCGAGGAGCATCAACTGGCAGGTCATCAGCGGGAGGTGGTGCATGGGGCTGCTCGGGTGCTGGCTGAACTAGACGTTGTATCTCGTCCCGGAGGGACGTAAATCCGGTAGCCATCTCGGATCGAATGGAGAGAACTATCCGTCGTGTCTGGATGGACTCGACCTCGAGTCGAACAAGTCTGTCCTCGACGGAGAGTGATGCAGAGGTCGAAGGTCCAGCTGAGGTGGATGGTCCGGCAGACGGGGAGGGATCCGCAAAAAGATCCTCAGCTAAGAAATCATCCCACTCCTCTCCCTCGCCTGGTATATCCTCAGCTGCTGGAGCGATAGGGGCAGCTGTTGGCTGTGGTCGTCCTGTCCAGGCTAGAACTCCATCAGCGATGATATCAACACTGGCTAGTCTACAACTACGGGATCCTAGCTCGTCATATATGGTAAGAGGAATGACTGTCCCCCTGGTCACATCTATACCCTCTATGGTCGAAAAGAAGCGTGTCAAAATATGACAATAGGGCATGTGTACTATCCTGGAAGTGACTGTCCCATATGCACAAATAATGTTCTGGAACATATGCAAGGCTATATCGATATCTAATCGATGACACAAGGCGTACAAGAAAAATGAGTGTGAAGGCCTCATCTTTGGTGTTGGAGTGTATACTGAAAGCCTAAGCTTTATAAACATTCATTATGAATAAAGAATCACATTTGATCAAATTGTCTACATTTAGTTGTAGTTGTTCAATTAATTTATATTGTAGATAACATAAGTATGTGGTGTCACATGCAGAAGATAATGTTATCAGTACCTTATAAATTATAAACAGTAGCTCACGACCAAAATGGAAAGGAACAAACCATTAGAAGGTCGTAGTGTAATTAGGTATTAGTTTATCTTGACTATATAATTACACTAGTACACTCAGAGTGTATTGAGTAGGACCATTTGAGGTCGTTTCTTTTATACTGACTTTATAAAGGAACAAAGACCTCAGTTATTATGGAAGTGTGTGCTCTTAATCCTAATATAATAACAAGCACATATATTTGATATTTATTTCTTTAATTTATCAATGGGTGAGATTTAGTTCGATGAATCAATAAACCCGATAAGTTGGGAAATGGTATCACTTATAGTGTGTGTTGTTGATTATAGAAGGAAACTGTGTCCTAGAGATACTAGGTTGATAATGTCCTCAAGAGGAGCTCATAAGGATTGTCATGTTAAACCCTGCAGGTGGACTTAGTCCGACATGATGATAAGGTTGAGTGGTACTACTCTTGGACTAAGATATTAATTAAATGAGTTGTCAATAACTCACTTAATTAGTGGACATTCGATATCTTAAACACAGGGAGACTAACACACTCATAATAAGAAGGAGCCCAAAAATGTAATTTGGGATTGGTGCGGTAGTTCAATAATAGTTCTCTAGTGGAATGAATTATTATTGATAAAATTAAGTTATGTGTTCGGGGCGAACACGGGATGCTTAATTTTATCGGGAGACCAAAATCAATTCCTCCTCTCGGTCCCTATCGTAGCCTCTTATTTATAGAGTACTATACCCACCTATACCCACCTTCTATACCCACCAATAGGGGGCCGACCAAGCTAGCTTGGGAACCAAGCTAGGGCCGGCCTAGGTATAAATTGGGGTGGCCGGCCCTAGCTTGAACCCAAGCTAGTGGGGGCCGGCCAAATTAAATTAAAAAGGAATTTTAATTTTAATTTTTATTATGTGGAAGAAATAATTTATTAAATAGAATTAAAATTAAAATATCTCTCTTATAAAAGATCTACAAAAGATTAAAGAAAGATATTAGATCTCTTTCCTTATTTGTAGATTGGTGAGATATTTTATTTTCTCTTTAAAAATTATTCACATGTTGTAAAATTAAAATTATAGAAATTTCCTTTTATCAACCATGAAGAGATTTTTGAAAAGAAATTTTATTTTTTAAAATTTCCGGAAACAAATTAGGAAGTTTTAATTTGTTGATTAAAACTAGTCTAAATTGTTTCCCCTTGATGTGGCCGGCCAATATAGATTAAATTGGGAAATTTTATTTTATTTTTCTCAATTAAATCATGTCAAGGAAATTAAGGAAATTTTATTGTAATGAAATTTCCTAATTTGCCTAGGCCAAGGAATATAAAAGAAGGGGTGAGGGTGCCTTCATGTGACAACCTCTATTATTTTCTCTCCCTCTTTTCTTTGGTGTTGTGGCCGGCCATCATCTTCTCCCTCTCTTCCTCTTGTGGTGGCCGAATACTTCATCCCTCTTGGAGTTCTCGTGGTGGCCGGATACTACTTGGAGAAGAAGAAGAAGAAGGAGAGAAAGCTAGCATCTCTTGGAGCTTGGTTGGTGTTTTGATCTTCTTCCTTGGTGAAGCTTCCTTATTGTTGGCCGAACCTAGCTAGGAGGAGAAGAAGGTGGTTGGTGATTTCTCATCTCGGAAGATCGTTGCCCATACAACGTCCGAGGTTAGAAGAGGAATACGGTAGAAGATCAAGAGGTCTTTCTAAAAGGTATAACTAGTAATTTTTCCTTTCCGCATCATACTAGTTATTTATGGAAATAATACCAAATACGGCTTACGATTCTAGAATTTCGAATATGTTTTTCGATGTTGTGTTCTTTTGTTTTTTCTTTTCCTTGTGATTTGATTGTTCTTTTCGGTTAACCTAAAGTTATTTTAGGAAATTAAATATTAGCTTTCTATAAAAGGTTTTGTCTAGTCGGTGGTGGTTGCTCCCATATCCAAGAAGGCCATGTGCCTCGCCATGTCAGTACTGGGAACCGATTATGGAAATTAATATTTAATGAAATTAATAACTTAAGGTGATTTGGGTCGAACGTGTTAAGTTCCGCAGGAGATCCAAATCAAAACCTAAATGAACAAATATATTAAGTTTTGGATCAAACGTGTTAAGTTCCGCAGGCGATCCAAAATTTAATTTAAAAGAACACATGGTAGCTAGGAAAAGGTTCAGACCTTTGTACAAAATTTTTGTACAGTGGAACCCCTAGGCTTTCCGAGTAGCAACCAGCAATTGGTATCAGAGCTAGGGTTTTGCCTCTGTGTATTTGGTATTAGTTTAATTATGCACATGTCATACATAATTTAGGCAGGTTAATAGTAGGATGTGCTAACTTTGTGGATGCAGGATCCAACTATTATGACTTTTAGTTATTATGTGTGTGATTGGGCCCTTGGACATGTCAAGGGCATTTATCTGTGTGTGCATGATTGTATTAAAATACAGCAGGAGCTGTATTTAGTTTTATTAGGATTTTATTTTTGATCTAGATACATGTACATTCCTTTTATGGAATATAGGATCAAAAATGTAAAATTCTATTTATGTCGCGGATCGAATCTTGCAAAGCGTGGAACCTTCTAAGGACCAGAGGCGCAGCGGAACAAGAGATGGATGCGACAGCTAGACCCGGTGGCGGTGGCCAAATATGGCAGCAGCTTGGGATGACAACACACGGAGGACAACTAGAGACAAAAGCCATAATAGTTGAAAATTAGATTTTCTATTTATTGCTTTTATATTGTGTTGTGTGTGCATGTTAGTTTACAAGTTTAGTAGGCTAGCATAGTTAAAATTTCTCATTTATAAATAACTAAGTGGGAGAGGGATTTTTAAGTAAATCCCATGGTCTCCATTACTGGTTTGTAAGTGATGCAAACAAGCTTGCGCGTTGGCTCTGAGTGCCTTCCTCCATAACGGATGAGCTTGTTTGCGGATCACTAGAACAGACTTCCATTTTTGGATGACTATAGGAAGTTAATTAAGAGCGTGTGATCTTCCCCAACGGAAGGGGCATAATCTTATTAATGGACTTAGTGTCAAGTAGTGGTATACACTTAGACACATCTAATAGTATCCTCCCCATCGGAGTCACTGCTATTATTTGTGTGACCAAATGATACCAACTATTAATTTTATTTGTCAAAAAGTTAGGTTGACAAGATAATAAAATTAATGGGTTAAAACCCTCCTTTACAAATGTTGAATTTGTATACGTCCACACTAACGTGGCATACAAAATTCACGGTGTTTTGAGGTGTTGGTTAATTTAAAATAGTATTGTTTGAGGAATCAATATTATTCTAAATTTAGAGTTCTGACCAAAAGTTATTTGTGATTCTTAGGATGACTTTCAACCCACTGTCCATCATACTTCAACAATAGACTTACTGGACCTAATTACATAGATTAGAAAAGGAACCTGGACATTGTCCTTACTGCTGAAAGCTATAAATTTATCTTGATGAGCCTTGTCCTGAAGCACTTACTGGTGAATCTACCCAAGAGGAGATTGAATATCATAGGAAATGGGTAAAAGCGAGATGAGATGGCGCGGTGTTACATTTTGGCTTCAATGTCAAATGTATTGCAACATCAAGATTTACCAATACCCCTATGATATTATGAACAATCTCAAGGAACTCTTTGGTCATCGGGATAGGGCTTCTGCAAGAAGCCATGAAAGATAATGACCACCATGCAAGAGGGTACTCTGTGAGGGATCATATCCTAAAGATGATGGCTTATCCGAACGAGATGATCCTTGGAGGAGAAATTGATGGGAAACCCAGATCGATATGATCCTCCAACGCTACCTAGAATTGAGCAGTTCCCTTTGAACTATAATATGAATAAGAGGATTTATTCATTAGCGGAACTACTGATGAAGCAGAAGAAGGATTATTTCATCACAATTCTCAAATTCACTATGAAAATGGTTCTACTTCTAAACCGAGAGGAAGAAGAAGAAGAAACAAGTTGGTTCAAGAAAGAAAGTGAATAAATCTCAGTGTACGGATTTAGGAGTGAAGAAGCCAAGGGCAAGTGCTTCATCTGCGAGCAGTCAGGGGTGGAATGTCCTCGTAGGAACCAAAACAAAGGTATATCTCATGCTCTAGTTGTTGAAACATGTTTAGCGGTGTTATCTACCAACACCTGGTGTGTAGATACGGGAGCCACTGATCATGTCTGTAATTCCTTGCAGGGGTTCCAGGAAACCCGACGACTATCTGAAGGAGACTAAGGTGGCAGCTGTTGCAGTGGGAGACGTCTACTTATCTTTTAGTAGAAATAAAAATTTGGTATTAAGAAATTATCTTTATGTACCCAGTTTTAGAAAGAATTTAATTTCAGTTTCTAAACTGTTTTTAGATGGATATTCAGTTTCTTTCAGTAACGATGTAGTTATTAAAAGAAATAAAGTGATTATCTGTTCTGGTGCATTGGTTGGCAATTTGTATACTTTAAATCCAATTTCTTCCACAAAGCAAAACATGGAAATTTATAACTCATCTTCTAACTCTAATAAGAGAAAAGAACCTTCGGAAATGAACCAAGCATATCTTTGGCATCTAAGGCTTGGTCATATTAACTTAAGTAGGATTCAGAGGCTTATAGCCGATGGACTTTTGAGTTCATTAGAGTTGGAAAATTTTCCAACTTGTGAATCTTGCTTGGAAGGTAAAATGACCAAGAGGTCGTTCAAGGCCAAGGGGTATAGAGCCAAAGAAGTGTTAGAATTGGTTCATTCTGATTTGTGTGATCCTATGTCTGTCCAGGCAAGAGGTGGTTTTGAATATTTTATCTCTTTTATAGATGATTATTCAAGATACGGATATATTTATCTAATGCGCCGCAAGTCCGAGTGCTTTGATAAGTTTAAAGAATACAAGGCTGATGTGGAGAAATGATTAGGTAAAAGTATCAAGACACTACGATCTGATCGTGGTGGCGAATACCTCTTAGGAGAGTTTAGGAATTACTTACCAGAGGCCGGGATCCAATCCCAATTGTCTGCACCTGGAACACCCCAACAGAATGGTGTAGCAGAACGAAGGAATAGGACTCTTATGGAGATGGTTAGATCGATGATGAGTTATTCAGAATTACCAAATTCGTTTTGGGGATATGCTCTGGAAACAGCAGTATACGTTTTGAACTTAGTACCTTCTAAATCAGTTTCTTCTACTCCCATAGAATTGTGGAATGGGCGAAAACCCAGTCTAAAACATATTCGGATTTTGGGTAGTCCAGCACATGTGCTGAAACCAAATGCTGATAAGTTAGAATCTCGTACAGAAGTTCGCGTGTTTGTGAGATATCCCAAAGGAACGAAAGGAGGTTTATTTTATAGTCCTAAAGACCAGAAGGTCATTGTTAGCACCAATGCCCAGATTTTAGAAGAAGACTATATAATGGATCACAAGCCCAGTAGTAAAGTTGTTTTAGAAGAACTTAGAGAGGACACGTCTACTTCAGTACCAACAGTACAAGATGAAGTACCACAAGAGACTGCAACACGTGTCACACATGATACACAACCACAGACAGTGCTCGTCGTAGTGGGAGGGTTGTAAGGCAGCATGAAAGATTCATGTTTTTGGGAGAGTCTTCGGACTTGATCCCGGGTAAACATGAACCTGATCCACGAACTTATGACGAAGCACTCCAAGATATAGATGCAGCATCTTGGCAAAAGGCAATGAATTCTGAAATAGAGTCTATGTACTCTAATAAGGTCTGGGAGCTTGTAGAACCACCTGATGGTGTAAAAGCCGTTGGATGCAAGTTGATCTACAAAAGGAAAAGAGGGACAGACGGGAAGGTAGAACCTTCAAAGCTAGGCTTGTTGCGAAAGGGTACACTCAGAAAGAGGGAATCGATTATGAGGAAACCTTTTCACCGGTAGTCATGCTTAAATCTATCCGGATACTCTTATCCATTGCTGCTCATATGGATTATGAGATTTGGCAAATGGATGTCAAGACGGCTTTCCTTAATGGAAGTCTTGAAGAGAACATCCATATGAAGCAACCAGAAGGGTTCATTGAAAAAGGCAAAGAGCATCTAGTGTGCAAGCTCAATCGGTCCATTTATGGACTGAAGCAAGCTTCAAGGTCTTGGAACATCCGGTTTAATGAAGTAATCTAGTCGTATGGATTTATTCAGTGTCCGGATGATACAAGAAGTGTAACGGAAACGTAGTGGTATTTCTTGTACTATACGTAGATGATATTTTGTTAATTGGCAACAATGTCAAGGTATTATCAGACGTAAGGGTATGGTTGTCCAAACAATTTGATATGAAGGACTTAGGAGAGTGTGCACACATTCTTGGGATCAAAGTGATAAGGAATCGCAAGAAAAGAATGTTGTGTCTGCCCCAAGCTTCATATATAGATACAATCCTTGCTCGTTTTAGTATGCAGGATTCCAAGAAAGGTTTCTTACCTTTTAGGCATGGAATAGCTCTATCTAAAGAGATGTCTCCGAAGACATCAAAGGAGATAGAAGACATTAAAGCAGTTCCTTATGCTTCGGCTGTAGGAAGCCTTATGTATGCAATGCTATGTACGAGACCTGATATTTGTTTTGCCGTGGGCATGGTCAGCAGATATCAGAGTAACCCTGGACAAGTACATTGGACTGCGGTAAAGCATGTATTAAAGTACCTGAGAAGGACTAGAGATTATATGCTAATTTACCAAGCAGACGATTTACTCCCTGTGGATTATACGGATTCAGATTTCCAATCAGATAGGGACAATAGTAAGTCTACATCAGGCTATGTGTTTACTTTAGGAGGTGGAGCCATTTCATAGAGGAGTGTTAAGCAAAAATGCGTATCGGACTCAACCATGGAAGCTGAGTATGTAGCAGCCTCTGAGGCAGCTAAAGAAGCCTAGATCGGCTCAGAACTTTCCTAATAGACAGATTCTTGATTGTTTTTGCTTTAGTAAATTTAGATCATATTTATTATGATCCACGTGGTTGTATTTCTGATCATGCAGCGTTGAAGTTTCTCCTCAAGAAGCCAGATGCTAAGCCAGATTGATTAGATGGATGCTTCTCCTCCAGGAGTTTGATTTGGAGATACGAGATAGGAATGGGAATGAGAATATGGTTGCGGATCACTTGAGAAGAATTGAAGGAGTCATTGAGTATAAGGCTATTGATGATTGTTGGAGTGTATACTAAAAGCCTAAGCTTTGTAAACATTCATTATGAATAAAGAATCACATTTGGTCAAATTGTCTACATTTAGTTGTAGTTGTTCAATTAATTTATATTGTAGATAACATAAGTATGTGGTGTCACATGCAGAAGATAATGTTATCAGTACCTTATAAATTATAAACAGTAGCTCACGACCAAAATGGAAAGGAACAAACCATTAGAAGGTCGTAGTGTAATTAGGTATTAGTTTATCTTGACTATATAATTACACTAGTACACTCAGAGTGTATTGAGTAGGATCATTTGAGGTCGTTTCTTTTATACTGACTTTATAAAGGAACAAAGACCTCAGTTATTATGGAAGTGTGTGCTCTTAATCCTAATATAATAACAAACACATATATTTGATATTTATTTCTTTAATTTATCAATGGGTGAGATTTAGTTCGATGAATCAATAAACCCGATAAGTTGGGAAATGGTATCACTTATAGTGTGTGTTGTTGATTATAAAAGGAAACTGTGTCCTAGAGATACTAGGTTGATAATGTCCTCAAGAGGAGCTCATAAGGATTGTCATGTTAAACCCTACAGGTGGACTTAGTCCGACATGATGATAAGGTTGAGTGGTACTACTCTTGGACTAAGATATTAATTAAATGAGTTGTCAATAACTCACTTAATTAGTGGACATTCGATATCTTAAACACAGGGAGACTAACACACTCATAATAAGAAGGAGCTCAAAAATGTAATTTGGGATTGGTGCGGTAGTTCAATAATAGTTCTCTAGTGGAATGAATTATTATTGATAAAATTAAGTTGTGTTCAAGGCGAACACGGGAATCGAGAGACCAAAACCAATTCCTCCTCTCGGTCCCTATCGTAGCCTCTTAATTATAGAGTACTATACCCACCTTCTATACCCACCAATAGGGGGCCGGCCAAGCTAGCTTGGGAACTAAGCTAGGGCCGGCCTAGGTATAAATTGGGGTGGCCGGCCCTAGCTTGAACCCAAGCTAGTGGGGGCCGGCCAAATTAAATTAAAAAGGAATTTTAATTTTAATTTTTATTATGTGGAAGAAATAATTTATTAAAGAGAATTAAAATTAAAATATCTCTCTTATAAAAGATCTACAAAAGATTAAAGAAAGATATTAGATCTCTTTCCTTATTTGTAGATTGGTGAGATATTTTATTTTCTCTTTAAAAATTATTCACATGTTGTAAAATTAAAATTATAGAAATTTCCTTTTATCAACCATGAAGAGATTTTTGAAGAGAAATTTTATTTTTTAAAATTTCCGGAAACAAATTAGGAAGTTTTAATTTGTTGATTAAAACTAGTCTAAATTGTTTCCCCTTGATGTGGCCGACCAATATAGATTAAATTGGGAAATTTTATTTTATTTTTCTCAATTAAATCATGTCAAGGAAATTAAGGAAATTTTATTGTAATGAAATTTTCTAATTTGCCTAGGCCAAGGAATATAAAAGAAAGGGTGATGGTGCCTTCATGTGACAACCTCTATTATTTTCTCTCCCTCTTTTCTTTGGTGTTGTGGTCGGCCATCATCTTCTCCCTCTCTTCCTCTTGTGGTGGCCGAATACTTCATCCCTCTTGGAGTTCTCATGGTGGCCGGATACTACTTGGAGAAGAAGAAGAAGAAGGAGAGAAAGCTAGCATCTCTTGGAGCTTGGTTGGTGTTTTGATCTTCTTCCTTAGTGAAGCTTCCTTATTGTTGGCCGAACCTAGCTAGGAGGAGAAGAAGGTGGTTGGTGATTTCTCATCTCGGAAGATCGTTGCCCACACAACGTCCGAGGTTAGAAGAGGAATACGGTAGAAGATCAAGAGGTCTTTCTAAAAGGTATAACTAGTAATTTTTCCTTTCCGCATCATACTAGTTATTTATGGAAATAATACCAAATACAAGAGGCTTACGATTCTAGAATTTCGAATATGTTTTTCGATGTTGTGTTCTTTTGTTTTTTCTTTTCCTTGTGATTTGATTGTTCTTTTCGGTTAACCTAAAGTTATTTTAGGAAATTAAATATTAGCTTTCTATAAAAGATTTTGTCTAGTCAGTGGTGGTTGCTCCCATATCCAAGAAGGCCATGTGCCTCACCACGTCAGTACTGGGAACCGATTATGGAAATTAATATTTAATGGAATTAATAACTTAAGGTGATTTGGGTCGAACGTGTTAAGTTCCGCAAGAGATCCAAATCAAAACCTAAAAGAACAAATAGATTAAGTTTTGGATCAAATGTGTTAAGTTCCGCAGGCGATCCAAAATTTAATTTAAAAGAACACATGGTAGCTAGGAAAAGGTTCAGACCTTTGTACAAAATTTTTGTACAGTGGAACCCCTAGGCTTTCCGAGTAGCAACCAGCATTTGAGACATCCCGAGATGAGATCGGCAAAATACATGCTGTCAGGACCCTATACATCACGTAGTCCTGAACCCAAAGAGAGACTGACCTGAACTCAGTCAGGCCAAGAGGTCTCTCTTCCCTGAAGAAATACGTATAGATAGTATCTAACGTAATATGGGAGTAAGGATCGCCAAATGGCAGGTCCCTACTAGTAGCATAGGAAAGCAGACTTTGAAACCCTAAGTCCTAGGGTGGTACGTAACAAAGAGGGAGTAAGCTCAATGTCAACACCAGCCACTCTGGTGGAGTACCTACTATCATTAACCCTTTCAAGGTTGTGATAGAACTGTGCACATAATTCCTGATTTACTGTATCAGTGCAGTAAACCAGTTGGTCCAGCTGATAGTACTTTATCATCTGGATAGATGGCTGACAATACTGGGTAAAAAAGGTCCTATTTACATATCTAGGTTTGATAGGTTCAAAAGTGTAATTAGCAAAGGTATCCCTAAGATGTACAGTTGGGAATCTAATATCTGCTGATGGAAGTCTAGCTGGAGTAGGATCAACGTGACGACGCTTCCTATTTTCAACGATTTTACCAAAGATAAGCAAACATTTTATGTAAAATTTGATCGGGAAGGATTGAGATTATACCTAGGAGGCATTGCTAAGTGTTGAGGGAAGATCAACGGGTTGAAGGCGCCTTGTTTGCTAGAATTCGCACGCGGAAGACGTGCTCGGCGTCGGCAGAAAACGAACAGAAAGAATCTGTTCGTTTCCTAAAGTTGGGGATTGAAGGTGCCTTAAGCATCTTAAGGCGCCTTAAGTAGTTTTTTGGAGCTGCCTCGGTTCGATCCGAGGCGCCTTAGATTGATGCGGCGGGAACTTTCCCGCCGTGCTTGGAGGCGCCTTCCCGTGTGGCAGGCGCCTCCATGAGGCGTCATGTGTCCATTAATAAATGTTATTAATTTGAAATTAAGTTAAAAAATAATTTTGAAATGAATTTTGAAGTTAATTTTTTTTTGAAAAATAATTTTCAGGTTAAATAATTTTGAAAAATAATTTTAAAGTTAAATAATTTTTGAAAAATAATTTTTAAAGTTAATTAATTTTGAAAAATAATTTTAAAGTTAATTAATTTTTGAAAAATAATTTTAGATAATTTAGAATGATTGAGTTTTAAAATAATTTTGAAATTAAGTTTTTTTTTTTTAAAAAAAAATAGATTTGAAAATAATTCAAGTTAAAATAATTTAATTGTTAGTTAACTTGATTTAAGTTAAGTCAATTTTAATAATTTAATTTCCTAGTCATCTCACCCGATCTAAAATTGTCAATCAGGGAACCCTATAATTGTTGTGAGATGAATTATAGTTGAATTTAAGGGTCTGGTTTAACTTTGTGTTAGATTCAGGTTTAGCTTTGGGTTCAACAAGTAAGCATTCTTTGGATAAACTTCTGGGCTATGGTGAGTCATAAGTAACTCATTAAAGTAATCATGCCTTCGAGGTTTTCCAAATAGTCCTACCCATTGAACTTAATACTAAACCTTGGTCTAACTAGTTAGGATCCATTTAAGGGTAGATTCGGTCAGTTCCACTTGACCAAATGCACCAGGTCGAAGCCATATCTTCCTAGACATGCGATGCCTAAGTTTCCCTAACGTACTATCATCCAAAAACTTCACCAGTACTGTGGGTCAAGTTAAACCTAGTCCGTTTTATCTAACCTTAATTACCCTGCCGGGTAATCTACTCTTGTTTTACCCATTTCGGGTAGATTAAGTTCAGTTACCCTGTCGGGTAGTTCGGTTGGGGGTGCCAGCTATTCTGGATCCTCCGTCTATCTTTTATTTGATTTTAAATTTCGATTTTTTAATTTGATTTTTATAATTTCAAATTTTTAATTTGATTTTTGATTTTTGAATTTAAATTTCAAATTTTTAAGATCATTTTTCTTTTTGCTCCCCCTGGATCATGGCCTCGATATGGTTTATCGAGGTAATGTATTTGATCCTTCGGGACCCAGTATTGGCCAAGTCCAACTTGATTGATCAATTTGGACTTGGGGAACCATGCTTGGACTGTTTTACTATTTTGTTTGTTTATTAAGGATAAATAAAATTTATATTTCTTTTTACTTTTATATCCTAGTCCAGTTCTATTGTAAACGGCTCTTTGTGTCCCAAGGATTAGGTCAAGATTCTTGGAATCCAAAGAAAACCGTTCTAAGGTAGTTTTTAAATCCTTGACCTGATTTTTCAAACTAGAATTTTCTTCCTCAAGTTTTTGAACTCGAGTTGAATTTCCAGTTTGAACTTGATCAGGTAAGGATTTAGTGTTAGCTACTTCCTTTAGAAGTGATTTATCCTAAGGTTTGACTTAGCTAACTTGCGTAATAAATAATTGACTAAATTATTAAGTCTCAAAATACTTACAGTGGAGTCTGGCCCTTCGGAAACGGATGCGGATCCGTGGCTTTGCTCGGACTCGGCCTCCGACTCGTCCTCGCTCTTAGTTTCGACGATCTGGTCTCGGGCCATCAATGCGACTAAACTCGTCTGATCGAGTTCGTCGTCGTCGTCCTTCGAAGAAGATTCGTCCCACGTTGCCTTCAGGTCATTCTTTCTTCTTTGCTTTTTGGCTTCCTTTTAGTTAGGGCAGTTGGCCTTGATATGCCCTTTCTAGTTGCACCCGTAGCATGTAACTTCAAACTTTACCTTCGAACTCGGTTGGGCCTCCTTGGATTGTACTGCCTTCTTCAGGTCTTTCTTGTTGAAGCCCTTCTTTTTCGTGTAGAGCTTCTTTACGAGGTTCACGAGTTCGCTGGTTAGTTCGTCTTCTTCATCTTCTGAATCGGGTTCGTCTTCTGATTCCGGTTCAATTTTTTGCCGTACTCTTGGTTCTCGTGTCCGACTAGTACCTGCAACCAAAGCAAAACCCTTCTCGGTCGGCTGTGCATTAGTTTGTTCATGAAGTTCAAATTCACTAAATAATTCATCTAATTTTAAAGAAGACAAATCCTTGGAGACTTTGTAGGCATCTACCATTGTTGCCCACAATGTACTCCTTGGAAACGAATTAAGAGCATACCTTATTATATCCCTATTTTCTATCTTCTGCCCGATACCGTGAAGGGAGTTAAGGATATCTTGAATTCGAGCGTGTAACTGGCTTGCCGTCTCATTTTCCTGCATTTTTAAGTTATACAATTTATTAAGTAAAAGATCACGCTTACTTAATTTGGTTTCCGAGGTGCCCTCGTGGAGTTCGATCAGCTTTTCCCAAAGCTCCTTTGCTGATGAGAATGGACCGACTCTATTGAGTTCTTCTTTGGTCAGTCCACACTGGAGGGTGCATGTAGCTCTGGCGTTGGCTTCCACTTTCTTGATGAAGGATGGTTCCTAGTCTTCGCAGGGGATTGGTTTGCCATCAGTACCAGTCGGTAGTTGAAATCCAGTTTGAATGATCATCCACATTTCGAACTGGATCTTCAGATATGTCTCCATTCGCCCCTTCCAATACCCGAAGTCTTCTCTGGAGAATAGTGGGGGACGAACAGTGCTATATCCTTCTTGTTGGGCCATTTAAATCTTGCAAAAACAAAAACAGGAAAATTTGTTCCAAGACTGAGTCTTGGATTAGTAGTGCGGGAAGAATAGAAAAAGACAAGCTCAAGTGGTATTGACCAACTTTGAGCAACACCGATTTGAAAAGAATTAGAATTTTAGCTACTAAGCTAATTTCTAATTGATTCCGAAAAATCAAAAAAAAAATTACCACGAAAAAAAATGTTTTGAATGGTGGTTGCAACAATTCAAAATAACCCCGCTCTGATACCAATTGTTGGATCGAGACGCGCTAGAGGGGGGGTGAATAGCGCTCGCGGCTATTTCGTTTGATTATCGGAATCGTAAAAAGCGTAAAAGTTAATGCAGCTGAACAAAATAAAGAAACACAAACAGAAGGACACAGAGAATTTTACTTCGTTCGGAGCCTTGATCGACTCCTACTCGAAGGCCCGCGATCCTTGATCGCTTTGCGTGGGCAACAACTATAAGCTCGATAAAAGGATTACAAGATGAAGTACAAGTAAATGCAAAAACTAATTATACCGACGACAAGAATAGAATCTTAGAGCTTCGGGTCATCGTAAACTTGTAGCAGCACTTTCGGGCGTCTTTCAGAGCAGCACGTTGGAGACAAAAGACTTGGAAATTGTTGATTTGAGCTGCTGGTCGAGATCCCTTATAAAGGGTGTTCAAGGCGCCTTCTACTGTTCACCAAGGCGCCTTGAATGAGCCGAGTCAGCCGCGGAGATAAGTGCTGAACTGGTCGAACCTTATCAGGTTCAAGGTGCCTCCAACCTCTCCAAGGCGCCTTCATCAAGATGGCCAAGGCGCCTCCAATCTTGCTTCTCAGCCAGCTCAGGTTTTGCACCCGAGGCGCCTCCAAGCTCCACTTAGACACTGTTCATCCGAGGTTAACCTTTGCACTTTGGTCCCTGCAAGATACATTAGTCCCAAATATACCCTGCAACACAAAGTTAGCACATAAAATATAATAGATGTGATAATGACAGTCTTCGGACTATCTGAGTTTGACTTTTGATTTCCAACCGGAAACCCTAGGTCGACCTGACGCCTACTGTTCCCTCTATGGGGAACGCGTCCTCACCTACTCCACTCAGGAGATTTACCTGTTGCCAGTGCGATCCTCCAGATCGACTGGACTTTTGCTCAACACTTGACGCTTCCGGACTTTCTGCTGGACATCGGCTTCCTGGCTAGTCCAGTCTTTCACCTGGTTCGCGACACCAGGACTTTCCACCTAGGGTTACCACCCCCTAGGACTTTTGCCTGAAGCCATCGCCCTGCCACGACTTTCCACATAGGGTTATCTCCCCCTATGACCTAGGGTTACCACCCCCTAGGGTTTTTCCCTTTGCCTAACCGTAGCTAGGACTTTCCTGAAATACTCAAGCAGACTTGTTAGATCACAAGGTACCTTAACTTTGAAACCTTTGCCATTATCAAAACACGAGTTCGATCGTCGGATGCTTCCCGCATCAACAAATACTTCTCTTACAAAATTTCCTTTTTTAACATGGTGATAGAAAATTTAAATTTTAAAACTTCTCTTCATTTTTTTCTTAAACCATGAGGATGGTTAAAAAGGAAAGTTTTAAAACTTTTAAACTTTCTTTTAAAACATGTGGCCTAATTCAAATAAGGAAAGTTTTTAAATTTAAAATCTCTCTTTTAAAACTTGTAGTTTTCTACCAAGAGAAGATTTTAAAAATTCAAAACACCCCTCCTTATTTGAATTATTGCGGTCGGCCCCCTCTTGCTTGGACACTAAGCAAGGGGTTGGCTCCTTAAGAGGATATGGTGGTCGGCCATTGCTTGGTCACTAAGCAATGGACCGTCCCCCTTCTTGGACACTAAGATGGGCCTTTCTTTGGATGAACTTGAGGCTTTAATGAGGTTACGACAGAGACCTAGAGGAGAAATTAGTTTTGGCCTTCCGATGAGCTTGAGTATCCCGTATTCGCCCCGAACACACAACTCAAGTTCATCGATAATAACTCGTTCCACTAGAGAGTTATTATCGCACTACCGCACCAATCTCAAATTACATTATGAGCTCCTTTTTATCATGAGTATGTTAGTCTCCCTGTGTTTAAGATAACGAATGCCCACTAATTAAGTGAGTTACTGACAACTCACTTAATTAATATCTATCTCCAAGAGTAGTACCACTCAACTTCATTGTCATGTCGAACTAAGTCCACCTGCAGGGTTTAACATGTCAATCCTTATGAGCTCCTCTTGGGGGCATTCTCAACCTAGATTACTAGGACACAGTTTCCTTCTATAATCAACAATACACATTATAAGTAATATCATTTCCCAACTTATCGGGCATATTGATTTATCAAGCTAAACCTCACCCTTTGATAAGCTAAAGAAATAAATATTAAATATATGTGCTTGTTATTATATTAGGATTAAGAGAACACACTTCCATAATAACTAAGGTCTAGTTCTTTTATTAAGTCAGTACAAAAAGAACTTACGGAAAATGGTCCTACTCAATACACTTAAAGTGTACTAGTGTAATTTATTAATCAAGATAAACTAATACTTAATTACACGACTATTCTGATGGTTTGTTCCTTTCCATCTTAGTCGTGAGCAACTGTTTATAATTTATAAATAACCGACAACATGAACTTCTGTGTGTGACACCACACACCATGTTGTCTACTATATAAGTTAATTGAACAATTACATTTAACAAATAAATGTAGATATTGACCAATGTGATTCTTTTATTTCAACAAATAAATGTTTACAAAAGCTAGGTTTTTAGTATATACTCTAACAATCTCCCACTTATACTAAAAGACTAAGCTGCCATATCTGTTGCCATACATCTGATTCTCATCCCCTCCACATGCCGATCAAAAGCTTTTGCCTGAAGGGCCTTAGTGAAAGGATCTGCCAGGTTATCTACTGATGCAATCTTGGCGATGACAACTTCTCCTCGCTTGACGATGTCTCGTATCAGGTGGTACTTGCGCTCTATATGTTTACTTGCCTTATAGGCTCGTGGTTCCTTCAAGTTTGCAACTGTACCGCTATTATCACAATAAATTGTGATGATTTTGGGCAAACCAAGAATCACATCTAAGTCCATTAGAAAGTTCCTAAGTCATACAGCTTCTTTGGCTGCCTCAGAGGCTGTCACATACTCAGCTTCCATGGTTGAGTCCGAGACACATTTATGCTTAACACTCCTCCATGCAATGGCTCCACCTCCTAGAGTAAACACATAGCCTGATGTAGACTTACTATTGTCCCTATCTGATTGGAAGTCCAAATCCGTGTAACCCACAGGGAACAAATCGTCTGCTTGGTAGACTAGCATATAATCTCTAGTCCTTCTCAGGTACTTCAATATATGCTTTACAACAGTCCAATATCCTTGTCCAGGGTTACTCTGATATCTGCTAACCATGCCCACGGCAAAATAGATATCATGTCTCATACACAGCATTGCATACATAAGGCTTCCTACAGCCTTCATATCCTCCATCTCCTTTGATGTCTTCGGAGACATCTCTTTAGATAAGGCTACTCCATGCCTAAAAGGTAAGAAACCTTTCTTGGAGTTATGCATGCTAAAACGAGCAAGGATCGTATCTATATATGAAGCTTGAGATAGACACAGCATTCTTTTCTTACGATTCCTTATAACTTTGATCCCAAGAATGTGTGCACATTCTCCTAAGTTCTTCATATCAAATTGTTTGGACAATCATACCCTTACGTCCGATAATACCTTGACATTGTTGTCAATTAACAAAATATCATCTACGTATAGTACAAGAAATACCACCATGTTTCCGTTACACTTCTTGTATACACAAGACTCATCCGGACACTAAATAAATCCATATGACTGGATTACTGTTAGAGTGTATACTAAAAGCCTAGTTTTTGTATAAACATTTATTTAGAAATAAAGAATCACAATGGTCAAATATCTACATTTATTTGTTAAATATAATTTGTTCAATTAATTTATATAGTAGACAACATGGTGTGTGGTGTCACACACAGAAGATCATGTTGTCGATTTTTTATAAATTATAAACAGTTGCTCGCGACTAAAATGGAAAGGAACAAACCGTTGAAGTAATCGTAATGTAATTAAGTATTAGTTTATCTTGACTAATAAATTACACTGATACACTCCAAGTGTATTGAGTAGGACTATTTTAGGTATGTTCTTTTTGTACTGACTTTATAAAAGAACTAGACCTTAGTTATTATTGAAGTGTGTGCTCTTAATCCTAATATAATAACAAACACATATATTTAGTATTTATTTCTTTGACTTATCAATGGGTGAGATTTAGCTCGATAAATTAATAAGTCCAATAAGTTAGGAAATGATATTACTTATAGTGTGTGTTGTTGATTATAGAAGGAAACTGTGTCCTAGTAATCTAGGTTGAGAATGACCCCAAGAGGAGCTCATAAGGATTGTTATGTTAAACCCTGCAGGTGGACTTAGTCTGACATGACGATGAGGTTGAGTGGTACTACTCTTGGACAAAGATATTAATTAAGTGAGTTGTTAGTAACTCATTTAATTAGTGGACATTCGATATCTTAAACACAGGGAGACTAACACACTCATAATAAGAAGGAGCCCAAAATGTAATTTGTGATTGGTGCGGTAGTTCAATAATAGTTCTTTAGTGGCATGAATTATTATTGATGAAATTAAGTTATGTGTTTGGGGCGAACACGGGATGCTTAATTTCATCGAGAGACCAAAACCAATTCCTCCTCTCGGTCCCTATCGTAGCCTCTTAATTATAGAGTACTATACCCACCTTCTTACCCATCCTATAGGGGTCGGCCAAGCTAGCTTGGAGTCCAAGCTAGGGTCAGCCAAAGGCATGGTTCATGGGTTAATGAGGTGGCCGACCCTAGCTCGAACCCAAGCTTAGGTGGTCGGCCCTATTAAAATAAAAAGGAATTTTATTTTTTAAAATTTTTCTTATGTGGATTCCATAGTTTTAAAAGAGAGTTTAAAATTTAAATCTTTCCTTTTATAGCTTTCTACAAAAAATTAAGAAAAGATTTGAAATCATTCCTTATTTATAGATTGAAAGGTAGATTTTAATTTTGAGAAAATTTTCCTTTTTTAACCATGTTCATGATTTAAAAGAGAGTTTAAAATTAAATATTCTCTTTTATTAGTTTCTACAAAAGATTAAGAAAAGATTTGATATCTTTCCTTATTTGTAGATTAAAAGGAGATTTTAATTTTTAGAGATAACTTTCCTTTTTGGAAATCATCCACATGTTTAAAAGAAAGATTTTAATTTATAAAATTTCCTTTTTACAAACCACCATGAAGGGAAAAATTATTGGAGAAATTTTTTATAAATTTTCGGAGACAAATTAGGAAGTTTTAATTCTTATTATAATTAAAACTCTCCTTGTTTATAGCTTATAGATGTGGCCGGCCATGTAATGTGAGAAGAGGAAATTATTTTTAATTAAATAAATTTTATTTTTCATGACAAAAGAATTAAGGAAGTTTTTATTTAAATTTCCTTATTTGCCAAGAATAAGGATTATAAAAGAGGGGGTAGAGGTGCCTTCATGGCTAACGACTCTATTCTTTTTCTTCCTTCCTCTCTTCCTTGGTGGTATGGCCGGCCCCCTCTTTTTCTCTCCTCTCCTTATTGTGGCTGAAACTTCTTCATTGGTGGAGTACTCTTGGTGGCCGGATCAAGCAAGGAGAAGGAGAGAAAGGAAGCCTAGTCTCTAGCATCCCTTGGTTCATTGGTGGTGGCCGAACCTATCCATCAAGAAGGACTCTTGGTGGCCGAAACCTAGAAGGAAGAAGAAGGTGCTTGGTGGTTCTCATCTCGGAAGATCGTTGCCCACACAACGTCCGAGGTTTGAAGAGGAATACGGTAGAAGATCAAGAGGTCATTAAAGTTTACAAAGGAAGGTATAATTAGTAATTATTTTCCGCATCATACTAGTTGTATTTCTTTTGTATGAATTCCAAACACAAGAGACATTAGATCTAGTTTTTTGAATTAGTTTTTCGAGTTTATGTTTTCTTCTTTTTTGAATTTGTGATTCGATTGTTCTTTTTGGTTAACCTAAAGTTATTTAAGTAAATTAAATATTAGATTTCCTTAAAAGGCTTTGTCTAGGCGGTGGTGGTTGCTCCCATATCCAAGAAGGCCACGTGCCTCGCCATGCAGTCCTGGAAGTCAATTTTGGAAATTAATATTTAATGAAATTAATAACATAGGTGGATTTGAATCAATAGTGTTAAGTTCCGCTTGCGATTCAAATCTAAACCATTAAGAACAGATAAGTTAAATTTGGAATCAATGATGTTAAGTTCCGTCTGCGATTCCTAATTTAACTTCTAAATAACACAATAAGTTATTTAAGGAAAAGTTTGACACTTGTACAAAAAAATTTTGTACAGTGGAACCGGTACATTTTCCTAGGACTAACCAATAATTACTTCGTTAAACCGGATGTTTCAAGATCTTGAAGCTTGCTTCAATCCATAAATGGACCAATTGAGCTTACATACTAGATGCTCTTTGCCCTTTTCAATGAACCCTTCTGGTTGCTTCATATGGATGTTTTCTTCAAGACTTCCATTAAGGAAAGCTGTCTTGACATCCATTTGCCAAATCTCATAATTCATATGAGCGGCAATGGATAAGAATATCCGGATAGACTTAAGCATGACTACCAGCGAAAAAGTCTCCTCATAATCGATTCCCTCTTTCTGAGTGTACCCTTTCGCAACAAGCCTTGCTTTGAATGTTTCTACCTTCCCGTCTGTCCCTCTTTTCCTTTTGTAGATCCACTTGCATCCAACGGCTTTTGCACCATCAGGTGATTCTACAAGCTCCCAGACCTTATTAGAATACATAGATTCTATTTCTGAATTCATTGCCTTTTGCCAAGATACTGCATCTATATCTTGGAGTGCTTCGTCATATGTCTGGGGATCAGGTTCATGTTTACCTGGGATCAAGTCTGAAGACTCTCCTAAAAACATGAATCTCTCAGGTTGCCTTACAACCCTCCCACTACGACGAGGCACTGTCGGTGATTGTGTGTCATGTGTGACACGTGTTGCAGTCTCTTGTGGTACTTCATCTTGTACTGATGTTACTAAAGTAGACGTGTCCTCTCTAAGTTCTTCTAGAACAATTTTGGTACTGGGCTTGTGGTCCATTATATAGTCTTCTTTTAAAAACTGAGTATTAGTGCTAACAATGTCCTTCTGGTCTTTAGGACTATAAAATAAACCACCTTTCGTTCCTCTGGGATAACCCACAAACACGCGCACTTCTGTACGAGATTCTAACTTATCAGCATCCGGATTTAGCACATGTGTTGGACTACCCCAAATCCGAATATGTCTTAGATTGGCCTTTCACCCATTCCACAATTCTGTGGGAGTAGAGGATATTGATTTAGAAGGTACTAAGTTCAGATTGTGGGCTGTCATTTCCAGAGCGTATCCCCAAAATGAATTTGGTAATTCTGAATAACTCATCATCGATCTAACCATCTCCATAAGAGTCATATTCCTTCGATCTGCCACACCATACTGTTGGGGTGTACCAGGTGCAGACAATTGAGATTAAATCCCAGCCTCTAATAAGTAATTCCTAAACTCTCCTAAGAGGTATTCGCCACCATGATCAGACCATAGTGTCTTGATACTTTTACCAAGACGTTTCTCCACATCAGCCTTGTACTCTTTGAATTTATCAAAGCACTCAGACTTGCGGCGCATCATGTAAATGTATCCGTATCTTGAATAATCGTCTATAAAAGAGACAAAATATTTAAAACCACCTCTTACCTGGATAGACATAGGACCACACAGATAAGAATGAACCAGTTCTAACGCTTCTTTGGCTCTATACCCCTTGGCCATAAAAGGTCTCTTGGTCATCTTACCTTCCAAGCAAGATTCACAGGTTGGAAAATTTTTCAACTCCAATGGACCCAAGAGTCCATCAGCTATGAGTCTTTGAATCCTACTTAAGTTAATATGACCAAGTCTTAGATGCCAAAGATACGTTTGGTTCATCTCCGAATGTTCTTTCTCTTATTAGAGTTAGAAGATGTGTTATTAATTTTCATATTTTGCTTTGTGGGAGAAATTGGATTTAAAGTATATAAATTGTCAATCAATGCACCAGAACAAATAATCACCTTATTTCTCTTTATAACCACATTGTTACTAAAAGAAACAGAATAGCCATCCACATACAGTTTAGAAACTGAAATTAAATTTTTTCTAAAACTGGGTACATAAAGACAATTTCTTAAAATCAAACTTCTATTCCTATCAAAAGATAAGTAGACGTCTTCCACTGCAACAGCCGCCACCTTAGTAGCATTGCCCATGTAGATGGTTATCTCTCCTTTAAATAGTCGTCGGGTTTCCTAGAACAGCTCCTGTATTTACACACCAGGTGCTGGTAGATAACACCGCTAAATATGTTTCAACTACTAGAGCATGAGATATACCTTTATTATTCTGATTCCTATGAGGACAGTCCGCCTTCCAATGTCCAGACTACTTGCAGATGAAGCACTTGCCCTTCGGCTTCTTCATTCCAGCCTTTTGTCTTGTACTCTGAGGTTTATTCACTCTCTTTGCTGAAAAGACTTGTTTCTTCTTCTTCTTGCCTTTCGACTTAAAAGTAGAACCATTTTCAGCATAATGAATCTGAGAACTGTGACGAAATATACCTTCTGTTCCGCCAACGTATATTCTCTTTTGTTCATGTTATAGTTCAGGCGGAACTGCTCAAAACTTCTGGGTAGCGTTTGCAGTATTATATCGACCTGGGTTTCTCCATCGATTTCTCCTCCAAGGACTTGTATTTCGTTCAGATAAGCCATCATTTTGAGGATATGATCCCTTACGGGTGTCCCCTTAGACATGATGGCTGTCATTAATTTTCTCATTACCTCTTGCCTAGCAGTCTGACTCTGGTGCCCAAAGAGTTCTTTGAGATTGTTCATTATATCATAAGTCGTTGGTAAATCTTGATGTTGATGTTGCAATACATTTGACATTGAAGTCAAAATGTAATACCGCACCATCTAATCTGCTTTTACTCATTTCTTATGATACTCAATCTCCTCTAGGGTAGAGTCACCATTAGGTGCATCAGGGCAAGCCTCAGTTAGTACAAACTTATAGCTCTCAACAGTAAGAACAATGTCCAGGTTCCTTTTCCAATCTATATAATTGGGAACAGTAAGTTTGTTTTCTTTCAGTATAATGGCCAGTGGGTTGAAAGTCATCCTAAGAATCACAAAAATAAACTTTGGTCAAGACTCTAAATTTAGAATAATATTGATTCCTCAAACAATACTATTTTAAATTAACCAACACCTCAAATCACCGTGAATTTTGCATGTCACGATAGTGTGGACGTATACAAAATCAAACATTTGTAAGAGGAGGTTTTACCCATTAATTTTATTCTTGTCAACCTAACTTTATGACGAATAAAATTAATAGTTGATTTTCCTTCGGTCATACAAATAATAGCAGTGACTCCGATGGGGAGGATACTATTAGACATGCCTAAGTGTATACCATTACTTAACACTTAGTCCATTAATAAGATTGTGCCCCTTCCGATGGGGAAGATCACATGCTCTTAATTAATTTCCTATAGTTATCCAAAATGGAAGTTTGATCTAATGATCCACAAACAAACTCATCTGATATGGAGGAAGGCACTCAGAGCCAACGCGCAAGTTTGTTTGCATCACTTACAAACCAGTAATGGAGACCGGGGAATTTATTAAAATCACTCTCCCACTTAGTTATTTAAAAATGAGGATTTTAACCTATGCTAGCATACATCACATGCACATAAACATCATAGTAAATAAAAGCAATAAATTTGGAAATTAATTTTTCAACTATTATGGCCTTTTCCATCACTGTCTTTAGTATGCTCCAACCCAAGCTGCTGCCATCTTTAGCCACCGCCATCGGGTTGAGTTGTCGCATCTATCTTGCTTCTTATTCCGCTGCGTCTATAGTCCTCCAAAAGCACCACGCCTCACAAAGATACGATCCGCGATAAATATAGAATTTTACATATATCGATCCTATATTCCATAAAGGAATGTACATGTATTCTAGATCGAACAAAAATAAAATTCTAAAAATAATACAGCTCCTGCTGTATTTGATACATACAATCATGCACACAAAATAATGCCCTTGACATGTCCAAGGGTCCAATCACACACAATATCTAAATGCCATAATAGTAGGAGTCTGCAACCACAAAGTTAGCACATCCTACTATTATCCTGCCTAAATTATGTATGACATGTGCATAAATAATTTGAAAACCAAAACACACAGAGGCAAACCCTAGATCTGATACCAATTGTTGGTTAGTCCTAGGAAAATCGTACCAGTTTCACTGTACAAAAATTTTGTACAAGTGTCGAACCTTTCCTTAAATAACCTATTGTGTTCTTTAGAAGTTAAATTAGGAATTGTAGACGGAACTTAACATCATTGATTCCAAATTTAACTTATCTCTTCTTAATGGTTTAGATTCGAATCGCAAGCAGAACTTACACTATTGATTCAAATCCACCTATGTTATTAATTCCATTAAATATTAATTTCCAAAACTGGCTTCCAGGACTGCATGGTGAGGCACATGGTCTTCTGGGATATGGGAGCAACCACCACCCCCTAGACAAAGCCTTTTAAGGAAAGCTAATATTTAATTTCCTTAAATAACTCTAGGTTAACCAAAAAGAACAATCGAATCACAAATTCGAAAACAAAGAAAACACAAACTCGAAAAACTAATTCGAAAAACTAGATCTAATGCCTCTTGTGTTTGAAATTCATACAAAGAAAAATAACTAGCATGATGCGGAAAATAATTGCTAATTATACCTTCTCTTTGTATGCTAATGACCTCGAGATCTTCTGCCGTATTCCTCGCCTCGCCTTGGACGTCGTGTGGGCGACGATCTTCCAAGATGAACACCACCCAAAAGCTTTCTTCCTCTTCCTCTAAAATCCGGCCACCACCACCACCAAGGAGAAGAGAGCAAAGGGAAAGGAGAAAGAGAAGGGGTCGACCACACCAAGATCTCCAAGCAAGAGAATAAGAATTGTGTCTCATGAGACCTCCTCACCCCTTCTTTTATATTACTTGCCCAAGGCAAATAAGGGAAGAATTTTTACAAAAATTAAAATCTTCCTCTTGTTTTTCCTTTTCCCTTTTTATTTTCCTTTTCTTTCCTCTTGATTGAATCAATCACCAAATCATTGGATAATGATTTTAATTTAATTCTTATTTGGCCGACCACCTTGCTTAGGCACCAAGCAAGGGTGGCCGACCCCCTTAAAGTGGAAGGAAATATATTTTTTATAAAATTTTACAAGAAGAAAAACTCTTATAAAATTTTACAAGCTCTATTTCTTAAAGTAGGAGTTAAAAAAAGAAAGTTTTAAAAATTAAAAACATGTTTTAAAATTTAAAACTTCTCTTATAAAATTTCCTTTTTTAACATGGTGATAGAAAATTTAAATTTTAAAACTTCTCTTTCTTTTTTTCTTAAACCATGAGTATGTTTAAAAAAGGAAAGTTTTAAAACTTTTAAACTTTCTTTTAAAACATGTGACCTAATTTAAATAAGGAAAGTTTTTAAATTTAAAATCTCTCTTTTAAAACTTGTAGTTTTCTACAAAGAGAAGATTTTAAAAATTCAAAACACCCCTCCTTGTTTGAATTATTGTGGTCGACCCCCTCTTGCTTGGACACCAAGCAAGAGGTCGGCCCCTTAAGAGGATATGGTGGCCGACCATTGCTTGGTCACCAAGCAATGGACCGACCCCCTTCTTGGACACCAAGATGTGTCTTTCTTTGGATGGACTTGAGGCTTTAATGAGGCTACGACAGAGACCTAGAGGAGAAATTGGTTTTGGCCTTCCGATGAGCTTGAGTATCTCGTATTCGCCCTGAACACACAACTCAAGTTCATCGATAATAACTCATTCCACTAGAGAGTTATTATTGCACTACCGCATCAATCCCAAATTACATTATGGGCTCCTTCTTATCATGAGTGTGTTAGTCTCCCTGTGTTTAAGATAACGAATGTCCACTAATTAAGTAAGTTACTGACAACTCACTTAATTAATATCTATCTCCAAGAGTAGTACCACTCAACTTCATTGTCATGTCGGACTAAGTCCACCTGCAGGGTTTAACATGTCAATCCTTATGAGCTCCTCTTGGGGACATTCTCAACCTAGATTCCTAGGACACAGTTTCCTTCTATAATCAACAACACACACTATAAGTAATATCATTTCCCAACTTATCGGGCATATTGATTTATCGAGCTAAACCTCACCCTTTGATAAGTCAAAGAAATAAATATTAAATATATGTGCTTGTTATTATATTATGATTAAGAGCACACACTTCCATAATAACTAAGGTCTAGTTCTTTTATTAAGTCAGTACAAAAAGAACTTATCTAAAATGGTCATACTCAATACACTTAAAGTGTACTAGTATAATTTATTAATCAAGATAAACTAATACTTAATTACACTACAACTATTCCGATGATTTGTTCCTTTCCATCTTAGTCGTGAGCAACAGTTTATAATTTATAAAGAACCGACAACATGATCTTCTGTGTGTGACACCATACACCATGTTGTCTACTATATAAATTAATTAAACAATTACATTTAACAAATAAATGTAAATATTGACCAATGTGATTCTTTTATTTCAACAAATGAATGTTTACAAAAACTAGACTTTTACTATACACTCTAACAAATCTAAGGAGCTTTAAGAATCCCTTTAGACTACATTGGTGAGAACCCCTTTAGACTGTTGGCATACAAAATATTGATCTACAAAGTGAGCCACATCACTGATCAACTTGGGCTAATAAAAATCGACAGAGATAAGGGTCAATGTCTTATAACATCTGAAGTACCTCTCATTATAAAACGTACTCATGTTCTACTGCCTTAGAGAGCAATCTAGAACACACAACTACAACCCATGAAATAAATACCATTATGCAAAATAAAATCATGTATCTCCTGGAATATCATAATGAATGAAGATTCAGTTACATACATATCTACGAAAACTTCAAAGCTTACAACTTTGGTCCTCATGGTAGTAAGTAATGAAGAGCGATGGCTTAAAGCATATGTGACATGATTTAGACTCTCGGATTGGTGTCTCAGCATAAAAGTGACCTCCTGCAAATAAGTCACCCACTTTGCATGTCATCTAGTCAACTTGTGTTGACCATTAATGTACTTCAAGGCTTCGTGATCAGTAAACATGATGAACTTCTTCTATACTAGGTAGTGACGTCAATACTTCAAGGACTAAACAATGATATAGAACTTTAAATCATAGGTAGTATAATTCCTCTTGGATTCAGGTAGTTTCTCATTGAAGAAAGTAACTGGATACCTAGACTGACTCAGAACACCTCTTCTTCTAATGTCGGATGCATCATAGTTAACTTTGAATACTTGGTCAAAATCAAAAAGTGTTAGAGCTGGTGCCTTGGTCATCTTTTGCTTGGTAGTTGAAAACTAGCCTCTTCTTTTTCAAGCCACTTGAAATCTTATCCATTGAGACACTCGATTATGAGAGTAATCAGAGTGTTGAATTTTCTGATGAACCGATCGTAGAAAGATGCCAAGCTATAAATGTTAAACTCCGTGATTGTTTTGATGTGATCAACCAAGTTAGGTCGGATCATGTTTTATTTTAATCCCTGTGTCTAAGTGTGCAGGAGCTTAGGAGTACAGAAAGTTGAGCAGAAGATGCAGCTAGCAAAAAAGATAGCACGGGAAGGAAGACGACGAGCTCGGTGCATCTGAGGGATGAAAGGACTGAGGAAGAGTACATCGGTGGATGAGAAGAACGTGCGCGACATTCGAGGGACGAGAAGCTGGATCGGAAGCCTGCTCGAGGAGAAGGCTTGAAATTAGATTCAGGTGAGCCCTATTCCAGTGGCCGAAATCACCCAGGAGATCGCAACAGCAAAGGAGCGAAATGGAGCTGCAAGTGCTGCTGGAGGTGCCTTTTGTTAGAGTGTATACTGAAAGCCTAAGCTTTTGTAAACATTTATTTTGAATAAAGAATCACATTTGGTCAAATCATCTACATTAGTTATAGTTGTTCAATTAATTTATATTGTAGATAACATAGTATGTGGTGCCACATACAGAAGAGGATGTTATCAGTACCTTATAAATTATAAACAGTAGCTCACGACTAAAATGGAAAGGAACAAACCATTGGAAGGTCGTAGTGTAATTAGGAATTAGTTTATCTTAACTATATAATTACACTAGTACACTTAGAGTGTATTGAGTAGGACCATTTGAGGTTGTTTCTTTTATACTGACTTTATAAAGGAACAAATACCTCAGTTATTATGGAAGTGTGTGCTCTTTATCATAATATAATAACAAGCACATATATTTGATATTTATTTCTTTAATTTATCAATGGGTGAGATTTAGTTCGATGAATCAATAAGCCCGATAAGTTGGGAAATGATATCACTTATAGTGTGTGTTGTTGATTATAGAAGGAAACTGTGTCCTAGTAATCTAGGTTGATAATATCCCCAAGATGAGCTCATAAAGATTGTCATGTTAAACCCTGCAGGTGGACTTAGTCCGACATGACGATAAGGTTGAGTGGTACTATTCTTGGATTAAGATATTAATTAAATGAGTTGTCAGTAACTCACTTAATTAGTGGACGTTCGACATCTTAAACACAGGGAGACTAACACACTCATAATAAGAAGGAGCCCAAAAATATAATTTGGGATTGGTGCGGTAGTTCAATAATAGTTCTCTAGTGGAATGAATTATTATTGATAAAATTAAGTTGTGTGTTCGGGGCGAACACGGGATGCTTAATTTTATCGGGAGACCAAAATCAATTCCTCCTCTCGGTCCCTATCGTAGCCTCTTATTTATAGAGTACTATACCCACCTATACCCACCTTCATGCCCATGATATAGGGGCCGGCCAAGCTAGCTTGTGGTTCAAGCTAGGGCCGGCCAAGCCTTGATTCATGGGTGGCCGGCCCTAGCTTGAACCCAAGCTTAGGTGGCCGGTCCCCATTAAATTAAAAAGAATTTTAATTTTAAATATTTTTTATGTGAAAGATATAATTTATTGGAGAGATTAAAAATTAAAATATCTCTTTTAAAAGGATCTACAAAAGATTAAAGAAAGAGATTAGATCTCTTTCCTTATTTGTAGATTGGAAAGATATTTTATTTTTCTTCTTTATAAATTATTCACATGTAGAATAATTAAAATTATAGAAATTTCTTTTTATCAACCATGAAGGGATTTTAAAAGGAAATTTTATTTTTTTTAAATTTCCGAAGACAAATAAGGAATTTTAATTGGTGATTGAAATTGTTTTGTTTGGTCTTGTTGATGTGGTCGGCCATATACAATTAATTAGGAAATTTTATTTAATTTTTCTTAATTAATTGTTATCAAGGAAAGTTAAGGAAATTTTATTATAATTAAATTTCCTTATTTGCCAAAGCTAAGGAATATAAAAGAGGGGGTTGGGGTGCCTTCAAGAGATACAACTTTTATTATTTTCTCCCTCTTTTCCTTGGTGTTGTGGCCGGCCATCTTCTCTCCATCTCTTCCTCTTTGTGGTGGCCGAAACCCTCTCTTGTTTGGAGCTCTTGTGGTGGCCGGATACTGCTTGGAGAAGAAGAAGAAGAAGGAGAGAAAGCTTTCATCCCTTGGAGTTTGGTTGGTGTTTTTTCTTCATCCTTGGTGAAGCTTTTGATTTGGCCGAACCTAGCAAGGAGGAGAAGAAGGTGCTTTGGTGGTTTCTCATCTTGGAAGATCGTTGCCCACACAACGTCCGAGGTTAGAAGAGGAATACGGTAGAAGATCAAGAGGTCTTTCTAGAAGGTATAACTAGTATTTTTCCTTTCCGCATCATACTAGTTATTTTTGGAAATAATACCAAATACAAGAGGCATACGATTTTAGTGTTTCGAATTTGTTTTCGATGTAATGTTCTTTTATTTTTCTTTTCCTTGTGATTTGATTGTTCTTTTCGGTTGACCTAAAGTTATTTTAGGAAATTAAATATTAGCTTTCCTTAAAAGGTTTTGTCTAGTCGGTGGTGGTTGCTCCCATATCCAAGAAGGCCATGTGCCTCGCCACGTCATTACTGGGAACAAATTATGAAAATTAATATTTAATGGAATTAATAACCTAGGTGATTTGGATCGAACGTATTAAGTTTCGCAGGAGATCCAAGTCAAAACCTAAAAGAACAAATAGATTAAATTTGGATCAAACGTGTTAAGTTCCGAAGGCGATCCAAGTTTAATTTAAAAGAACACATGGTAGCTAGGAAAAAGGTTCAGACCTTTGTACAAAATTTTTGTACAGTGGAACCATTAGGTTTTCCGAGTAGCAACCAACACCTTTAAAGGCTATTAGCGGTGCATCCGCACCTTTTGTGGAAGGCGCCTTCGATGAACAAAGCGAATGCGCCTTCCAAGGCTATGGAAGGCGCCTTCGGCCAGTCAAACTAGCTGTTTGCAAGTGGATAAAGCTTTATCCACTTGCCACACTGGAGGCGTCTTTTAAGCCCTTTGGAGGCACCTTCAAGTTTCGGATGGTATCAGAGCTCAACCGTCTCAGAAGGACTAACCGTCGACTGAAGCATTAAGATCAAGACGATGGTCGGTACAAGCATTCACCCACCAAAGTTCGAGGGAGACTTTGCACAATGGAAACGTCGGATGGAGGTATTCTTCAAAAAAGATTTTGAAATTCTTTTAATAATGAAATATGGTTTTACAGTTCCAAAAGACAAAGAAGAATATCAATGGATGAAGAAGGAACAAGCCGACTTCGTGGCGAATGATAAAGTAGAATTCCATCTGCTCAACGTTCTTCCACCCAAGGAAGTAAATCGAATCGGAGATTACAAATCAGCAAAGGAACTTTGGGAAAAGTTCCTGGAATTGCATGAAGGAACTTCCGAAACAAAGCTTGCGAGACGAGACGTGCTCCAGAATCAACTGACGAACCTCTGGATGGAAGAAGGAGAGTCAGTAGAACAACTACACGGAAGAATCAAGGAGTCGATCACTGGACTAACAAACCTTGGAGAAACGGTAACGAATCAGGATGCACAAAGGTATGCTTTAAATGCATTCCCAAGAACACCCGAATGGACAACTATAGTAGACTCCTACTATATATCCAAGGATCTCGAAGTAAGTATTTTAGAAAGTCTCTTCTCTACTTTCGAATTACATGAATCTCGATGTACAGGACAAAGAAAAGGACCGAGTCAGAACGTTGCCCTGAAGGTAAGAACCAACGATTCAGACTCTGAAGAATCAATTGATGAAAATGAAGCAGCGTTAATGGTAAGAAAGTTCAATAAATTTATTAAATCTAATAAATTTAAATCACAGATAAGAAAGCAGTATCGAAACAAAAGGACCATCCGATGCTACAATTGCAATGAAGAAGGGCACATCAAAGATGACTACCCGAAACTAAAGAACAAAGGCAAGGAAAAGAATAAGAAGTCAGCTCGGCCCAAATATAATCTCAAAGCGACGTGGGATGAGTCGTCATCCTCCGAATCTGAGATCGAAGCATACGTCGGACTAGCCCTAACGTCAATCCATCAAGAAGAAGATGAGACCAACTCAGAGATGAGCATAGATGAAGGGAGAGGATCATCAGAAGAAAGCAGCGATGAAGGGGGAGCATCAGAAATTGAGGTAAGTGAAGTACGTGCTCTCTCTCCCAAGCAGTTATTTAATTTTATTAAAAGTCTTACTAAAGATCTACTTAAACTAGAAAAGGAAAATGCTGAGTTGAAATTGAACTTAGCAAAGGCATGTCCCCTAGAATTGTATGATAATCTAAAATTAGAAAATAGAAAATAAAAATCGAAAAATTAAAAAATGACCATGCATCCTTAAAACCAAATCATTTTCAAAAACCAAAACTTGGAATTTATGGTAAATTAAATTGGTATATTAGACATCACCAAGGTCAACTTAAAAAAATTTCCAGAGAATATGTACCCCCCAAATTCTTAGTTAACCCAATAGGAAGGAACCTATATTGGGTTTCAAAGTCTTACTTAGATTAAACATCTTTTTTAAGGCCTTTAGAAAAAAATAAATGTTTAAATTCTTTAAAAGACTTTGTCTAGAAGTAGTTGATGATTCAATAACCAAAAAGGCCTATTGTCTCGCCATTGCCTGGAAGTCGATTATTGAATTAAATATTTAATTGACAAATTGATAAGCTTGTGAAATTAATTAAGATAATTACTTTTAATGTTTGTCAATTTTTGGAAAATTCCATAAATTAGAAATTATTTTAAATTTCTTTTACTTATTTTTATTAAATCAAGTTTATTTTCCTAAAAACTTAAATTTCTATATTTTTTGATGTGATCAAAGGGGTAGGAATAGGTACAAGTTTAGGGAGAGTAGGGGGAGATAGAATTTTTTCTCAAAATTTTAAATTTTTGTTAACTCTATTATAAGTCTGAATTTTGATAAATCAGCTTAATTCATACTTAGTGTTGCAATTTCTTTATTGCAAACTTTATACTTAAAATATTTTATTTGTAAATTCTTTTATTACTGTTTGTTATTACCCTAACTTGAACTTAGGTTGATGCACATCAAAAAGAGGGAGATTGTTGAACCTCGTGGTTGTTTTGATGTGATCAACCAAGTTAGGTTGGGTCTTATTTTGTTTTAATCCCTGTGTCTAAGTGTGAAGGAGCTTAGGAGCACAGGAAGTCGAGCAGAAGATGCAGCTAGCGAGAAGGATGACACGAGAAGGGAGCTGACGGGCTCGGTGCATCCAAGGGACGAAAGGACTGCAGAAGAGTACACCGGTGGACGAGAAAAATGTATGCGGCGTTTGAGGGACGAGAAGCCGGAGTGGAAGCCTGCTCGAGGAGAAGACCGGAAATTGGGTTTGGGTGAGCCTTATTTTGGTGGTCGAAATCACCCAAGAGATCGCAGCAGCAAAGGAGCGATATGGAGCTGCAAGTGCTGCTGGAGGCGCCTTCAAAGGTTGTTGAAGGCACCTCTGCGCCTTCTGTGGAAGGTGCCTTCGATTAGGGGTGTCAAAAATGAACCCGACCCGACGACCCAACCCGAGTCGACCCGAAAAAAATCAGGTTCGGGTTGGCCATTTTCAGGTTCGGGTTGGGTTCGGGTTGGAGGGTTGGAGAGTAAAAAATTTTCGGGTTGGGTCGGGTCGGGTTGACCCGGGTTGACCCGGGTTGACCCGGGTTGGCTTAAATATAAGGTTTTGTGGGTTTTTTTGGGATTAAATCAAATTTTATTTTAAAAATTTAGATGTTTTTATGTATATTAATATCATGTTTGTATGATAATGATGGAGTATTGAGATAAAAGTGAAGAATTATAGGGGAAATAGCCCAAAAAAGTCGTTTTGAATTGGATTTTCGGGTTATATGGGTCGGGTTCGGGTTGATCGGGTTGGTCGGGTTCGGATTCGGGTTGAGGTGTTTTGGGTTGAACTCGGGTTCGGGTCGGGTTCGGGTTGGGTTAAAAAAAAAAAAAAAAAACTCAACCCGACCCAACCCGACCCGACCCACCCGAATTGACACCCCTACCTTCGATTAACAGTGCGAAGGCGCCTTCCACAGTTATGGAAGGCACCTTCGGCTAGTCAAACTAGTCGTTTGCAAGTGGATAAAGCTTTATCCACTTGCCACGCTGGAGGCGCCTTCCAAGTCCTTCGGAGGCGCCTTCAAGCTTCGGATGAGATTTCCCAGGGACTATAAAAAGATCCCTGGATCTAAAAAATCAACAAGAACTTGAGAACAACCACTGTAATCATTTCCTAGTCTTTTCTAAGCTTGTCAAAGAGTGTAAGAGGTTTCTCCGCCTATAGAGAAGAAGATTTTTCTAGTAGAGATTTGTAACCGCCTTAGATTAACAACCACCTAAATTGTAACCAAGTCAAATCTGTTTGTCTCATCTTTTTATTAGTTGTTTATTTTTGAGATTATAATTATTGTGATAGTGCTACTAATCTTGGTTGGAAAAAGAGAAAGATTTTTGTTTTCTTTACAGATGTTGTGTCCTCTTACCGGCCCTACTGTGCCAACAATAAAAACTCCTGGTATTGTGCAAAGTCCTCGGCTGAGGCCTCTCCAAGACTATGTTTATCTTTACTTGATTTGCATGCACACCATCAGTAGACATAATAAAGCCAAGGAAAAGTATCGATATAGTAAAAAAAGAATACTTTCATGTTGACAAATAAGTACTCTCTCTTCAGTTTTTCAAAAACAACATGGAGGTGATCGTAATGTGATGCACATGTTAGGCTGTAGATGAGAATGTCATCAAACTAAACCACCATAAACATCCCCATGAAAAGCCGCAGGAACATATTTATAAACCTCATGAAGGTGTTGAGCTCATTGGACAATTCAAAAAGTATGATCTGATAGCCCATGTTGTGTCTTGAATGCGTCATCTCCAAGCCTTATTCTGATTTGATAGTATCTGCTTTTAAGGTTAATTTTTTAGAATACCTTAGAACCATATAGTTGATCCAACATGTCGTCCAAGCGGGGAATTAGAAACATGTATTCATTGTAATTTTGTTGATTGATCGACTATCAACACACATACTTCATGCTTTTTTGACACTAGTACGACAACACTGGACATGTGCTCATGCTGCATGGATATAGCCCTTCTCTAGTAATTTCATCACCTGTCGTTGTAATTCCTTTGCCTCCTTGGGACTGAGATGATATGTTGGTCAATTAGGCAAACTATACCCTAGAATACGGTCAATTTGATGAAGGATATCCCGCATAGGTTATAGCCCAGAAAGAAGATCCTTTGACATCAGCTCATCAAACTCTGCTAGCAACTGCTGTACTTTGGCTAGTATCTCAGCCCATGTCTGGGACATCACTCTGGCATGGCAGTAAAGCATAAACAATGCCTCCCTACTCTATCTCATCTAAGAACTTGGATATAAAAAACAAATTAATAGTTTGACTTCTAGAATTATAGTGGTTTCTTCTCACTGCGGCGCCGACACAATTTTCTTTCTCTTGATGTAAAGGGTGTAAGTATTCATCTGTTCATCGTAGATGATGCTACGATCATACTACTAAGGTCATCTTAACAGTACATGACATGCATCTATGACCACCATATCACCCAAGCACTATAAAGTATTTGCTACCAATTGAAAATTGTACAAGGCATTATTTGTTTACCGTTACCTCACCATCTTTGCTCAGCCACGACAACTTATATGGCATAAGATGATGGTTTATCTTCAGTTGTAATTTTTTGACAACCTTCTCAAATACTACGTTCTCACAATTGTCGCTGTTAATGACCATCTTGCAAACTTTATTCGTGATGGTGTAGGTGGTGTGAAAGATATTGGTTCTCAACCATTCATCCCCTGAATCATCCTTGGGAGTGAGTAGATTCTTACGAATGACTAAGTCTCATGATCATCACCGTAAAGCATGCCATTTTCTTCATACATTGATTCGCCAATTGTTGTTGTCTCTTTTTTCACATCTTCTTTGTGTTAGTGCAATATTCCCTGGGTCGGGTTGACCAGGTTGAGTAAGCTTGAGTTGGCTCAAGCTTGAGTCTTGATATTTGAGTTTCGATATTTGACAATGCATGAAGATTGCAGATACAATCATCCAATTGGGGAGATTATTGATACAATTCCCCTTTGGTCAAGGACTGACCAGTTTGATGTGAAGAAGAGTCAACTAGGTCAAGGTTGACCGGATACTTGACTGGGAAAGTCCTAACTGGAAGTTAAGCAAGGGAAAATCCTAGTGAGTGAAGCCAGGTGAAAGACCTAGTGAGTAAAGCTGGGCAGGTAAAAGTCCAAGTGAGTGAAGTCGGGCAGTGGTAAAATCCTAGTGAGTAAAGTCAGGTGAAAGACCTAGTGAGTGAAGCTATGCAGTTAGAAAATTTTGGTGAGTGAAGCTAGGTGAAAGACCTAGTGAGTGAAGCTAGGCAAGTGAAAGTCCCGATGAGTGAAGTCAGGCAGTGAGAAAATCCTAGTGAGTGAAGTTAGGTGAGAGTCCTGATGAGTGAAGCCGGACAGTGGGAAAGTTCCGGTGAGTAAAGCTAGGCAGTGGAAAAATCCTGGTAAGCGAAGCCAGGTGAAAACTCTAGTGAGTGAAGCTAGATTAAAGTCCTGGTGAGTGAAGCTAGGTGAAAGTCCTGGTGAGTGAAGCCAGGTAGATGGAAAGCCCTAGTGAGTGAAGCTAGACAGAAGGAAAGACCTAGTGAGTGAAGTTAGGTGAAAGTCCTGGTGAGTGAAGCCAGACAGATGGAAAGCCCTAGTGAGTGAAGCTAGGTAGAAGGAAAGACCTGGTGAGTGAAGTCAGGCACGTGGAGTTCCAGGTGGATCAAGGTTGACCAGACACCTGGTGTTGGGAAGCCCAAGTAGGTCAAAGGATTGACCTGATACTTGGCACAAGGAAATCCAGATGGGTCAAGGATGACCGAACATCTGGTGGAAGTCCAAGTGGGTCATGGAGGACCAGACACTTGGCACGAGACGGTAAGTCCAAGTGGGTCAAGATTGACCGGACACTTTGTACGAGGAGAAAAATCTAAGTGAATCAAAGGATTAATCGGACACTTGGTGAAGAAGTCCCAGCAAGTCAAGATTGACCGGATGTTAGGCATGAAGAATTCCAACAGGTCATGATTGATCGGAAGTTGGATATGGGGATCTTAGACTTCGTTTAAGCAAATCAAGGGGAGGTCAATCGATCAACCGATCGATTGGCATAATGCTGCGACAAACAGTATCCCAATCGATCGAGTGATCAATTGGGAAGAAATGTCGCGAGCACAGAATGGGCCCTAATCCATCATCCAATTGATTGCGCACCTCTAATTAATCAAGTGATCGATTGGAGACTATTTCACACGCGTGGACGCAAGGAAGGCTGAATCGATCAGCCAATCAATTCAAGCATCCCCAATCGATCGGCCCATCGATTGGGAAACGACCGTTACGCTAGATGCAGGTTTTGGACGGCTGAGATTGCTGCGATCTAACGTGGCAATCGATTGGGAGCAAGTCCAATCGATTGGGAGCCCTAGGAGCACACAGTGTAAAGCCCGCGGCGAGATTTCTTCTTAGCAGAGCTTATGCGATTTTTCACTTCTACTGTTCGCCGGATTTCGAGTGGGGAAGACCAGTGATGTTGCACTCTCCAGTTGGTCCAGAGGCGTTCTCATCAACAAGGTCAAGCAAGAAGAGGGTTTTTTCATTTTTGTTCTTGTATTTTCTTCTTGCGTGAGTTGTATCTTGTTGTGTGAGTCTTATATGAGGTTTCTCCACCTCCGGTAGTTACCGAAAATGAGAGTTTTATTAGTGGAGTGAGTGTCATGTGTGGATCCTTGGATTAGTCACCTCTTCTTGAGGTGGATACCAAGTAAATCCTTGTGTTAGCGTTGTAAGTGTTGCTTCAAGTTCATTCCGCTGCATATCATCATCATGAAGAAAGACAACGAAGCGCGACGAGCTATTCACCTCCTCCCTCCCTCTAACTACAAATCAACCCTAACACTTTGATCAATAAATTTTTGCATTTCAGATCAGCAGGAGCAAGTTTCCTGCTTGGTTCTCCCTATATCCTTGTTCACCACATTGATAACATTTGATAGGAACCTTAAAATTAACTTGTGGTGGGTGCTACTATGATGACGAAAATCTTGAGGGTGAACTGACCAACTATTTTGGTTATCTTTACCCACTACTTTCCAATTTTGTTGCTTTTCAATCATAGTGCATGTTGGTAGGCCTCTGAAATTGTTAACAACGAATGAAGGTTGAGGATATTTTGCAAGGCCAAGCGCAACCCCCTTAAGTATTGTGCCACCATCTGCTCCTCCATCTCAGACAAATTATTTTAGGCAACCAACTGGAAGCACACTCTGTCTCAACAAGTGAAGTCGTTGAAATAGAGTTTGGGTTTAGGGTCTCACATTCTACTTCATCTTCTCTAAGTCAATTATTTGGGATTTTTCTAATCTGTCTCATGAGCGTTGCATCTGTTCCCATCTATCGATGCTCGCCCCTTAAGTCTGATGGCAATCAATTCACTTTCTTCCGATCCAAACTTGCTTATAATTGAAGATTCACTCTAATTCATTGGTCCAATCAACAAAGTCCTCCACTTGCAACATACTAGAAAATTTGAACAGTTCAACTAGAAAATCGGGTCTCCATAAGGCTCCTCTCGACTATGGTGCTCTTTGTATGTAGTCCGCTGGTAATAAGAGTTCTCGAAAGTCGACTTAGATCGACGATCTAAGATTTCACGATCTTCATGCATTCACACCTCTTCTACTATACACTGGGTTAAATCTGCAACTTGCCTCTGTAAATCCTCATTTGTCAACTCATGAACACTACGATCACAGTGCCCAACTTTCTCAATCGGAATCTACCTGTTGTTGCGCCCATGATGACTTTCTATTGGATATGACACTTGGCTTCCTTAATCAAAATTTGTTTGCTCTAATACCAATTGACACCGGATAGGATAACAATTATCTTACGGGCTGATGAAAATATCAAATTGAGGAGAATACAAGAAGAGAAATAACCAAGAATAAAGAGAAACCCAGAAAAAAAATTTATTATCAATAGAGGATGATTTCTAAAACATCGAAAGTGATGTCTATATACATTTTATATCCTAAAACTTAAAAAAAAAGTCCTAATATACAATCTTGATTCCTAACTTGTATATGAAAGAAAATAATCTTATCAGAAAAGGAAAAATTCATAATAAAAGGAAATTATTCAAACGGGACACTAACATAGATAATCCATGACCCATCAATATTAAAAATACCTTAAATACCATAAAAATAAAAATTATTAAAAATAGTAAAAAAAATTTTGGATCTTCCGAAAAGAATCTAAACAGTTGATTTTGGGTCAGAAACTTAGTGGTTATGAGTTTTCTTATAACAAACATAAACTTTTAAATTCTATACGCGTGGACATATAATAATTTGATAATGAATTTCAACTAAAAAATTATATCATCCTAAAGATTGAGGGGGCGTTTGGTTCTTTCCTAGGAATAGGAATCGGAATGGGAATCATTGTATTGTGGAATGGAAATGGATATGAGCATGAATATCACTCTTAAAAGCAATGTTTGGTTAGTTGCATATTTTCTATCGGAATAAATCAAAATTTCCCTTTTTACCCTTAAAGGAAAATAAGAGAAAAAATTAGATGTGAGAGAAAGATGAATGTGAGAGAAAAATATGATGAAAGAGAATGATGAGGGAGAAAGTCTGATGAGAGAGAAAGTGTGATGAGAAAGAATGAAGAGAGAGAAAGTGTGATGAGAGAAAATGAGAAAGAGAGTGTGATAGGAGAGATTATGATGAGAGAAGATGAGAGAGAAAATATGATGTGAGAGAAAATATGATGGGAGAGGATGAAGAGAGAGAAAATGTAATGAGAAAAATGAGAGGAGAGTGTGTGATGAGAGAGATTGAGGAGAGAGAAAGTATGATGAGAGAGAAAGTGTGTTGAGGAAAAAAAAAAGAGGGAGTGCGACAAGAGAGATTGAGGAGAGAGAAAGTGTGATGAGAGTGAAAGTGTGATAAGAAAAAAAGAGAAAAGATAGTGTGATGGGAGAGATTGAGGAGAGAGAAAGTATGATGAGAGAAAAAAGAAGGAAGAGAGTGCGATGGAAGAGATTGAGGAGAGAGAAAGTGTGATGAGAGAGAAAGTGTAATGAGAAAAAAAGGAAAGAGAGTGTGATAGGAGAGATTAAGGATAGAGAAAGTGGGTGATAAAATGATGAGAGGGAACAAGGAGAGAGAAGTGATATGAAAGAAAAAATAAATAAATATATTTTGATATTTGGTATTAAGGGATAAAATTTTAGTTTTAGGTTAAGGGTATTTTTGGAATAAGGGAATAATTTGATTGATGAAAATAGGGGAATGACTCACTGAAGGGGAGGTACATGAGAATGAGTTATTACCCAATTTCAAGGATTCATTCCCTTATTTGCATTCCTATTCCTATAATCCAAACATTAACAATGGCAATCAATGATTTTCATTCTCGTTCCCCACTCCTATTCCCCTAAACCAAACGCCCCTTGAGTCCTCTCGTATTAACACTGTATCACCTTCTCATGGCTTTAGTTCTCTCTTAAATTCCATCGTGCCCAATCTCCTTTTTCCTTAGCCAAAAGTAGAGTCGTCAATTTGGGCTGAATCCGTCGGATTGACCTACTCTGTCAAACAATTTAAGCGGGTTGGATTGAAATTTTATCAACCCAAGCCCATTGTGGGTCAACACGCCTAAGCCAGCGACCTACGCGGGTCGGTCTGCGACGGACTTGGATTGGCCCGCGGATTGAGAAATATATGTAAACTAATTAAGTTTTATGTTATTTTATTATCTTTTTTTTTGTTATAATTTTGAAATAAAAATAGTACTTTTCATCAACATAAGTATTTGTTTGTGTCCATTTATATTTAAAATGTATATTTGTGGATATATTTAATTGCTGAAATATTTCTGAAGTAAAACGTTGAAGATATGTAATATTTTTTTTTATTTTTTTTAAATTTTGATGGGCCCACAGGTTGACTCATCAAATCCGCAACCCACTTTGAATTGGATTGAGTTAGAAATTTTCTAACCCACCATATTAACGGGTCGACCTACTCCACCCCGCTAAATAATTAATCCACCACGGATCAATCCGTCCCGTCACGAATTAATCCGTCTGACCATTCTAGCCAAAAGGAAGTGGAAGGACTTTTAGGGAAGGGTTCACGTGTGGTTTGTGCAACTTAGAGACAGAGACAAGGAGAGCTCGAGAATAAAAATCAAAATGGATTAGTATTTTTAACTTCGAATAAATCCAATAAATTTGATAAAATCAGACAAAATCAATAGTAGTGAGTAATCGGTTCAAAACCAAATGAATCTAATCAAACAACACCGATTAAATTATTTTATTTAGCAATATCAACTAAATTTTATTATTAAAAATGAACAAGTAGTTCCTATTCAATTTAAGTACGATGGCTTATAATATAGTAATCAAGTCATGAAATTTTTAATTTCAAGGGTTTAATGGATTTATAAATTTTGAAATCGAAATCAAATACAAGAAAAAACCTACATTTTATTTTAAAAAAGAGTTAATTTTATGAATTAACTGAACCGTAATTTTGAATTTGATAAATTCAATTATTTGATTTGATTTAACTGATCATTTATTTTGTTGTCACACAAATTTTTAAATTTTTTATTTATATTTTTTAAAATTCTGAAAACTAGATTTTATTTTTTATAACGGAGCCTGTTTTTTATTTTAATTTTTATTTGATATAATCAATAATTTAACTCGTCAACCGCATATATAATTTTATAACACATTTATTATTATTTAATTAACATTTAATAGCACTTTAAATTTTAGGATGTACGATTTTTTTAGGCACAAATATCTAATCTTCGAACCAATTAATTCAAGAATAATCAGTTTCGTCTTATAAAATTTATTCATCAACTATTAAAATAATCAAACATACGAATAGAGATTCATCCACCCGTAATCTTAAGTCTATTTTTAACTGATATTCAGGATTTTAAATCTCTAAATTCTTTAAGGAAGGACTTAATATTGCACCCTTACCTTAAAGCTTTTATTTACTGCTTTTGTCCCGGTAGGAAATAGTGGGTGCATAAAATTTCTGATGTAATAACATCGATTTTTAAAAATTGATGATGTAAAATTTATCTCACTATATATCTGATATCTATGTATCTATATACCTCTTTTTATATTTATGAGACCGACAATAGACTACCTTTAATATAATGAATCTATATTTTTTTTAATTTACTGCTCTTTCATATTAGTCAAGTGCAAAAGGATTAAATAATTATTTAGAAGAATATAATATAAAAATATCTCATAGGTAAAAGTTAATAATAATAATAATAATAATAATAATAATAAGTTTTTCTCTCATTTAATTTTAAAATTACATAAATTAAATTCAAAAATAAAAGTTTGACTTGGGGTTTTAATTTTATTTTTACAACTATAAAATCAGATTTTATTATAATTTTTAATTTTTTTTTATAAGAGTGGAATCATCTAGGGGTGTAAATGAGTCAAGTCACTCGTGAACTATTCGAAGCTCGATTCGATTAAAGCTCGTTTGAGCTCGTTTAATAAGGCTTGTTAAGATAAATAAATCAAGTTCAAGCTTCACAATATTCGACTCGTTAGCTCGTGAACATGTTCGTTAAACTCATAAATCAACTTTTAAATAAAAATAATAATAATTTTGATATTAAATTTTACACTCTACTTATGAAAAATATAGACAAATATATTAAATTTATTTATTAGAATAAAATTATAAATTTTAACAAGAATATTATATTTTTTTTAAAATATATAATTTAATTTTTAATGAATATTTAAATTTATAATTTATATTTATTAAGCTCGTTTAGGCTCGATAAAAACTCGAATAAGCTCGTGAGCCATGAATATATTCATTAAATAAAGCTCGAGCTCGGCTCGATTATAAATGAGCCAAACTTAAACATCCAAAAGTTCGACTCGGCTCGGCTCAATTACACCCTTAGAGGCTTAGAGTCATCCATACACGAGCTGGAAAACAAATAATATATAAACTATTTTTTTCCTTATTAACTAGAGAACAAAAAACCAAAATGGATTAGCGTTTTTAACTTTGGACGAATCCAATAAAACCAAATCGCATGAGTAATTAATGACCAATCCAATAAATAAAAATTGATTAAATTATTTCTTTTAATTGATAAAACGAATCGATCGATCTTTATCATCAAAATCAAATAAATTAAACTGACATAATCGATTAATTATATTGATGTGATTAATCGATTGATATTGTATAGTTAAATTATCAATTTAAGTCACATAATTACTATTTGATTAAGTATATTTATAATATAATAGTGGACTGATAAATTTTTGATTTAATTGATTTATCAATTTTAAATAAATAAATAAATAAAATACTTTATTACAAAAATTGATTAATTCAATTTAATCGTTTTTACGGCTCACCTCTACAAATTAATGTGTTAATAAATTTATTGAGTCGTTTTACTCATTAAATCCAATAATCCACTTTTGACTTGTTTTTTTACGTAAACAGAGATTTTAATTTTTAATTTATATTTTTTAAAATCCTGAAAACCAAATTTTATTTCTTATAACCTGAAACCAGATTTTTTTTTAAATTTTAATTTTACATCATCCGTAATATAACTTGTTAATCTCCATAAATGTAACTTTTAACACACATATTATAATTTAATTAATATTTAATAGCGTTTACAATTTAGTTTAATAATAATTATTAAGTAAATATCTAACGCGAAAAGATCACCTTTATACAATTTTATGTGGTATTCTGACTAACTCTTTCACATTAATCATGTGAAAAAACAAGACTAAATAATTATTTAAATTATTTAAAAGAACATAATATGAAATCACGTAAAAGTTAAAAATAGTAATAATATTTTTTTCTTTTATTAAACTTTAAAATTAGACTAATTAAATGCATTGATGGAGTCGGTTTACAAATTAAATCTAAAAAAAATTGACTTTGTTTTTAAATTTTTAAATTTTTAAAAAACGATAAAATTAGATTTTTTTTTCATTTTTAAAATTTTATAAAAGCTGAGTCAGCAAACTGAACATGAGAAAATCACGGGCCTCCCTTTATATAAACTAATTATCTTTAGCTTTTTCCTTATTCGCTTTAGTTTTCCCCCTCCTCCTCTCTTTATTCCTTACGTCTCTTCCCTCCCATCGCCTCTTGCTCCGCCCCACCGCCCATGGAATTGCTGCGCGCTCGACCCTCTCCCCAGGCCGCCGCCAGCTTGAGGCCGTCGTATCGGCACCGGTTCCTCTCCGTCGGACCGCTTCGTCGGAGCATAGCGTTGCGGTGTAAAAGAGAGGACCAGGACTGGCCGACCCTGGCTTCCGGGAAACCGGCGGAGGCAGAGAATGGCCCGCTGATGGCTCTTCCTAGCGCTCGGGTTGAACTCAATGGTGAGTTCCTTCTTTTTTTTTTAATTAAAATTTTCTTTTTGAGTTCGTTGACAATGAGTTACTTCGGCGTAGTAATCTGCGGGAGGAGTCGCTGTGGATCAAATTAGGTTTTGTTTCTGTTAGTTCGTAGTGCGGATTTAAATTGCATTAGAAACGATTAAATCCTGTGTCTTTTCGAAGTACCTTCTGAATGTTTGAAACCTTCGATTTGCCCCCGTCCGCCGTTAACAGTGACGGCGGAGTCGAAGGCGGAGGCCTTTGCGACGAACGCACCGGCGTTCTTGGTGCTCCCCTCCAAAATTTCCATCTGTGTAAACGAAGATTTTCTAAATTCGGGGGTACCAAGATAAATTTTGAGGTGTGTTTTGAAAAAAAAAATCATAAATATTTAGAATATTTTTAAAACAGACTCACGGTGGCTGATCGCCTGATCCAAGCAATCCAGTGGGGCCAATTCCATCGGGGTCACAAAATGAATATAAGATTTTAAAGGTTTACATCCCGATGAAAATTCAACGAACCCACTGGCCCATGCTACTTTCGGCCTCCAAATTCATTCTTTAATGAACCGTCAGTTCTGCCCATATAGTTTCCTTGGTTTGTGTTAACTTGTAATTGCAATCGTTATTCTTTTTCTTGGTTATGTTCTTTTACTCTTATCAACTGGTGGCGAATCCTATCTTTTTTTTGGTTTTGACATATTTGATTTCTATGATAACTACAAAAAATTAAATTTTTTGAGAATACTGATACATGCTAAAGATAATATTATAGTTGGTCGTAAAATTTGTGTGGCGCATGTTGATTAGATTTTGTAGATGGGTCAATTTGTGTGGCGCATGTTTACCATCAGCTGGTCATTATTTGTAGAGGAATTAACGACAAAGTCAATGCCTTGCTTTTCTGATTTATGTTTTAGATTCAAATGAAACATTATCTACAATAAACTTCAATTTGCTACATATTATTTTTTTAAGCTATTTTTATTACTTGTGCCTTTCATTATTATCATTATTATCATTATTATTATTTCGTGTATATGCATGTATACATCCATAGTAGTTTCTTAATTGTCATTCTTTCTGATAAGATGTTAATTTCATGTAGGCAATGGAATGGTCTCAGTTTCTGGAATTCTTGATACCATTACTGAAGTTGAAGATTCTAGCCTTTTCTCTAATACCATTGTCAACGAAATTGAGCAAGACAAAGTTTTAGTTTCTGGCAATGTTCTGGATCTTACTGCAGAAGAGAATGAAATTGATGAACAAGAGAAATCCAAGGCTAGTATAACTCATAATATTATTTTTGTTAGCTCTGAAGCTGCTCCTTACTCAAAAACAGGAGGATTAGCGGATGTTTGTGGTTCATTACCTATTGCTCTTGCCTCAAGAGGACATCGAGTAATGGTGATCACTCCAAGATACCTAAATGGTGTTTCGGATAAAAACTTTGTTAATGCAACTGATCTCATGGTGCGCATCAAAGTTTCATGCTTTGGAGGAGAGCATGAAATCTCTTTCTTTCATGAATACAGAGAGGGTGTTGATTGGGTATGCCCTTTTAATCTGGATACACGCAACTATATTCTTCCTTTCTTGTATATGAAATGAGATGAATCTTAGTAATTGACTGATGCTTATTGTGAGATGTAAAGTTGTTAATAATCTATCTGCACTGACATGTTTATTCATTTAGAATTGGATATTCCTTCAGTAATATGCAATTTTCTAAGGTGTAATCTATCACCATCCTGATTCACCATATTTTAATTTCTGAGACTCTTGCACAAGGAAACTTCTTATTTTGGCGTGTTGAAAAGATTCATACATTCTGATTTCAGAGTAGACTGTTTGTTATAAGTGGCATAAAACAATACCTCCTTTTATGGTTATGGTGTTCATTTTGAAATTGCACTTGTTCCATCTTTCTTTTAACCTCTACCTGTTTATTTACCATAATTTTTTTAATCGGACTTCAAATATTTGGTTAAGAGAGAAAAAGCAATGCATCTCATTCTGACTGCCAAGTCGCAAACATATGTTCATGCATGCGTGTTTAAATATTACCAAACAGATGTCCTTCATCACAGCAGCCGTATTTATTCTTAAATAATCCGTCTCATTTGTCTTGTGTAATTAGGTATTTGTTGATCATCCTGCTTATCACAGACCTGGAAATCCGTATGGCGATTCAAGTGGAGCTTTTGGTGACAATCAGGTTTGCCCTAATGAAATTACCAACAAAATATGTGATTATAAGAGTACATTTTCTGCAATCATATGAAAAAGAAATGTTTAATTTTGCAGTTCAGGTTTACAATCTTGTCATATGCAGCTTGTGAGGCTCCATTAGTGCTACCTCTGGGAGGTTATACATATGGAGAGAAAAGCCTTTTCGTTATTAATGATTGGCACACATCACTTGTATCAGTGTATGCACCTACAATCCAACACTAATTCTTACAAATATTGTTGAATGTGATTTGTTTATATGATTATATTCTGGAGCAGAATCTTTTTTAAAAACATTTTCTTGGGAGAACACATTTATTTTATGGCCCAGTATTAGCTGATTCTTGCCTATCAAATTCTTCTGCACACTTCTTTTGGATCCTCAAATAACTCAAATTTGAAAGTCAATTTATTATGAGTATAATAATGTCTTAGGAAGTTTCCTTAGACCGACCATAATACATAATCAACTAGCTGTTTAGTGGTTTCCCAATAACAACTAGATTATAACCAGTGACTGCATATTTAGTGATCTTGTTTCTGCAAAGTCTAATCAATGAATGCACATGAAATTATTGACAACCACGAGAAACTTGGCAACCAATCTCAAGGGTCAGTGATATTTTACTTGCAGTGATGGTATGTATAAGTTTGATGAAAATATAATTAATAATGGAACTGATTCATGTAGATAATATTGTTACTTGGTAGAGCAAATAGCTGTCGTTAATTTGTCTCCATTGAGTGTAATTCCTGATGATGAATTTACAGTTTGCAGTATGTATATAACCTATCTATTTGTCTTGGAACACACAAAAATATGAATTTTGTAACAGTTAAACTTTGATGTTTTAAGCGTAACACTATCTGTTTTCCGGATACTATGAATTGGCTATATTCCTTGAATTTGAGATGCACTTTTGACTCAAGCATACTACTTGCATTGCTTGAAACTTATGTACAATGTAGATAATCCATTTTGTTCACCAAGCTGTTGAAAAATTTATTGAATAGGACTATCATGGGAAATATGCTGCATATTGTATTAACTAAAAGAAACATTCAAACTATCCTTGTCCTTTTAAATGAAAGACGATGATCAACGACTTCATCTTTGTGTTGACGTTACTGCCAAATTTATCATCTTATTTATTTGAGAATTATTAGAAATAATTTCTATGTTGTTTTTTCTTTAATTGTTTACTTCATTAAAAGGTACTCTCTTTTGATGATTTTTTTGAATGCATTTAACTTAGTCTTCTAGCTGCAAAATATCGTCCACATGGTGTTTACAAAGATGCTCGCAGCGTACTTGTTATTCATAACCTCGCCCACCAGGTAAATATATGTTATTTAGATGTTATTTCCAGATGTTGGTACTCATATCTACTATTTGGATTCTCATTCTTTTCACTTTGCTTTCTATCGGAAGGGTGTAGAACCAGCAATTACATTTAGCAACTTGGCACTGCCTACAGAGTGGTATAGTGCTCTTGAATGGATTTTTCCTACTTGGGCTCGAAAGCATGCGCTTGACAGGGGTGAGGCGGTTAATTTTCTTAAGAGTGCAATTGTTACATGCGATCGAATAGTCACTGTCAGTCAGGTCCTTTTCTACTCTTAACATCTTTTCCTCTTTATATCAATCAAGTATTATATATGGTTAAAGGAAGTATATTTCTCTTGCCTGTTATTTTATCTATTTGCCACTGGTGACAGGGTTACTCTTGGGAAATTACAACTTCAGAAGGTGGGAATGGTCTGAATGAGCTTCTAAGTAACCGAAAATATGTTTTGAATGGTATTCAACTATATAAAATATCTCCATTCTTTTTATAAACATAATCAGATTTTAATATAACTACAAAGGGTGTGAAGGTTCTCTCATACTTAGTTCTTTGTCCTAGGAATCACAAATGGGATTGACGTCGATGAATGGAATCCTACTTCAGACAAACATATCCCGTTCCATTATTCAATTGATGATCTCTCTGGAAAGGTTTGTTAGAATGGTGGTTATTTTCACATGTCATTGGGATTGATTTCACACTTTTCTCACTTGGAGTGAATTAAACTATGCAGACTCAGTGCAAAGCAGCTTTACAGACGGAGCTTGGTCTTCCTGTCAGGCCTGATACCCCACTGGTGATGTTCTTTAAAAGTCATCATCAATGACATGTTTATGGCTTATAAATCTCATTGTGAAGTGATGATAATGGTTCGCAGATTGGATTCATTGGAAGATTGGATTATCAAAAGGGCACTGATTTGATCTGTTCAGCATTGCCAGAGTTGTTGCAAGATGACGTCCAATTTGTAAGTGCATTTTTTTTCACAAGTGCTTCCGTTTGTGGCTGTATCGATCTCTTGTTTCCTTCTCACTCGATGTGCTTTATCCTGTTTCAGGTTATGCTTGGATCAGGGGATGCAAAAACTGAAAGTTGGATGCGTTGGGCCGAATCTGTCTACAACGAAAAGTTCCGTGGATGGGTCGGATTTAACGTCCCAGTTTCTCATAGAATAACTGCTGGGTATGAAACTATCACTAATATGACTTTCGATCATGAGAAAGCAAAATCTGATACTTTTAACTTTATTCGATCAGTTGTGACATATTCTTAATGCCCTCGAGATTCGAACCCTGCGGCTTGAATCAGATGTACTCCATGAGATATGGGACTGTCCCTGTCGTCAGCTCCACCGGCGGCCTCAAAGTGAGATTTGAACTGCCGTAGTTTATTTCAGCATAATTCAAATAAACTCCTGACCTCGTTTCTTTCCTTCGGTTCAGGATACTGTTGAGAATTTCAATCCCTACGCAAACGATGGCAGTGGTCAAGGAACAGGGTGCGTACTTTATATATGATATGGTCGTATATGATCTGCTCATTTCCAAAATAATTTTTATGATATTTTTGGTCGGAAACATTGATAGGTGGAGATTCTCACCATTTTGCAAGGAGGCCATGCTAGCAGTGAGTCTCGTAGACTGTCTTATCTTTGTTATTATTAGGACGGAGCCAGCAATTTCATATTCTTCCTTTGATTTTGATGTTTGCAGGCATTGAGGATGGCAATTCAAACGTACAGAGAACATAAAACATCCTGGGAAGGGCTCATGCAGCGGGGAATGTCAAAAGATTACACCTGGAACAGTGCTGCGATCCAATACGAACAGGTCTTTAACTGGGCATTTACAGATCCTCCATACGTTTGATCGGTGGTGGATTTTGTCGGCCTTCTGGTTAATAGCAATTTTTTTATATATATAATTTCGTTAATGCACCCAATTTTGATCTTTCTTGTAAAGTAAATAATGTTCCTATTTTATTTTTCTAGAATAAAGTTCATATTTTTCGAGTTCTTCGTGCCATTGTCTTGTATTCTTAACTTAATTCATTTTCTTGAGCCTCCAAATCCATCAATGGTTATAGAAAGAGGGACCGGAATGTAATTTATGTGAAACTGTGGGGTTTTCTGAGGGGCCAATTTGAAATGTTCTCTTAATGCAACCTCGGAATCGGGGGCAGTGTCGCATTGATGTTATCGTCGAAACAAAATTATAAATCGTATATGGATCGTGGTCGCAGGGTTAAGAACGCCCGACGTCTCCGCCCGGTCTCGAGCAATTCCACGGTTGTTCGGCCACTCTGATGGTTCCTTTGCTCGCCGCCGATCCTGAGCATCCGATTATCTATGTGTGCGTCGCCCATGGTACCACCGTCCTCGCTGAGCTCTCTCGCTGCGCCGCCGATGCACCCCTCGACGGCGACGAGAACCACCATCTGCCTTCGCAGCTCGCGGACCAGTGCCTCGCCTTCGCGCCCCGCTTCCACCGCCAATACTCCCACACTGCCGGCGGGCGGATCTATGCATTCCTCATGGCCGACCCTCTCGTATTCTTCGCCATCGCCGACGACGACAAGCCCCTCGCCCCCCTCCTTCTCCTCGAGCGCCTCCGCGACTCATTCTCCTCCTCTGCGGTCCTCCATCGCCGCTGCTCCTCCTTATCCGAACCCCTCCCACGGCTTTTCCTCCAGGAGGACTTCCTCCCGGAGCTCCGCCGCATGGTGCTATCCCTCGGCTCCTGGACAGAGGAGCCTCCCCCATCGACCGCCATCCCTAATCCCGTTACCAATGTTCCTCTTCCATCGCACTCAGACGAGGATCAGAATCAAAAGAAGAAGAACAGTAAGATGGCGATTTCAGTCGTCGATCGCGACATTGACGATTCCGACCCTGGAAATGGTGATTCGAACTCGGCTCCCAAACTCTGGAGCCAGTATGTTCGGAAAATCATTCTCATCGATCTCCTGCTCTGCTCCCTTCTCCTTGTAGCTTGGATATTGGTTTGCCGGGGCTTCCAATGCATCAGCCATTGACATCCATCTCGATGTGGTTGCTGCTGATCTCTGCTCCATCATTACGAGCTTGAATATCGCTGGTAACCGATCTCCCAGCTCTCCCTTTCTTTATTGCATCAAGTTGATTTACCTTTCCGTTTGCTTTTGATTTCACACCCCCTTGTTTCTCTGTCTGTATCACGTCTGCATACAATTGTTCTTGTGAGTTTGAGGAATTGATAAGATGCTTGAACTTGAGGAATTTCACTCTCATTGATGTAGTTGTTTGATCAAATATAATTTATTAGACTCAAAGATTCTTGGATAGGTTTTGATGTTTGGATTGAAAACAATGGGTTTCTTAATCTTTGCCTAGGAATATATTCTTTTGGCATTTTAACATCCTAAGTGAATATGGAGTTCTTACTTATCGGTATTCATCCCTCAAAAACTAGGTTAATGTTCCAGACAAAGATTGAGCACTACTTTAGCTAGCTAGCAAAATTGTATGAACGATGTGTTTGTTATTCCTATCTTCTCTTAAAGTTATTCCTCCCTTTACTTTTCTTCCACACAAGTTGTTCCTATATCTTCATATTCCTCCCTTTTTTCTCCATTCACCGGAGATACGTAAAAACATTTGATTCGAGGAGTCGTTAAGCAAGCTCCTTCACAAGTTATTTCCGATACCATACTTGAACTCCTTGCAGACGAATAGGAATCAGTCGCTGAGACTTATTATAATTGTGATATAATTCTTGTTAGATAGTTTGTCATTGCTAACCTCCTATATGGAAGAAAGAACGAGTCGGAACCAGTTTCAACCGTTTCGCTTTTGGATGCCATCCTGGACTAGCCCGAATGGAAGAACTTGGCGTCCTACTCCAAACAGACAAAGATCGATCGCCGGTTCTTCATCCCAGCCTTCAGCCCAGGCAAAATCAATATCTCCCATGCCAACATCAGCATCTCCAAGACCAACCGCAGCTCGAAAAGGTTCTCAACTGCCATGTATGAATGTACCACACAAGCACCATTCGGCGCAGCCCCATCCCAGAGACCAAAATAGCAGACCGCCAGTGCAGTCTCGGATGAAGATCAAGTCCCCATCGACAATGAGAGAAGCCTCAAAAGCCCCCGTGCAGATTCAACCGAGTTCCGATAAACAACCGAGAGTTGCTCAGGTGAAGTCACGACCTCCTGAAACAAAGAGCAACCCAACAAATCAGCCAATTTTACAAACAATAGCCTCTCCCTCTTCAGCCATCACATTGCTGCATAAGTTGCAGGCACAAGCAACATCCGTAGAAAAAGATACAAAACTAAGTTCTAAGTCGTCGGGGAACCCCGTAAGGCGGGAATCGAATCTCCGACATGTAACTGTTAATGCCATGGAGAAACCTGAGCCTTCACAACTACACAACGTAGAAGACACATCCAAACAAAGTGAAGACTCAGACTTGAAACCTGAATCCGTCAACATAAAAACCGAAGTAGCCTCGGTATCCAGTGATGTTAACATAGAACAGAGACGGAGTTCTAACGAAAAGGAGCGCAAAATTACAATTTTCCCTGTGTCGAAAGATTCATTCACCGGCGGCAAGCGAGCTATTTACGGGGAGGAGATCAAGGAAGGCCTTTCTACACTAAAACAGAAGATAACTGCTGCCAATTCTGGTCAAGGAAGGAGTAAAGGTTCATCAGTGAATGTCATTACTTTAGCAGGCAAAAACAATGGAGCATCCATGGTTATAGGCTACGACGATAAGCTCGGTGAGGACAATCGCAATGGAGAGACGGCTTTCGCCTCCAGCATCAACAATAATGTTCAAAGCATCAATAACTCGGCCATCGATCAGAGTTCATGCAGTGTTAGGCACCCAGGCGTACACTTGAAGATATGTAACCGATCATCGGAAACTTTGGCTTCCGATAAGGCAATGAAGCCTCAAAATACTGAACCGAGGACTTTCGCGCCACTCCAAGGCCAAATGACCTCTCAAGAACCAAGAATCCGAAGACGATGCCTTCGAGCATTGTTTATGGAATCCGGCGAGAGCGATATCGAAAACCCCCAAAAGCCTCGGCGTCATGGATGCCGCTTCAGCTGTGAAGAGAAGAGGAAAATGGAGAAGGGTACAAGTAGAGGGAGCTGAAAAGTCGATTGAATTCCGAATTGTGTGCTGATGTATCAATGCTAAGTCATGTTCTATGATTTTATCTTCTACTTTCTATTAGTTCTTTTCACTGTCACAGTGTCTTTATATGGAGCAAAACAATATCGAAGGTGAAGTAGAAAAAGGAAAATTTAGCTCCAATCGACAATAACCGACAAGCAGATGAGTTCAAGAAGAAGAGCTCGATCATTCCACAACCTCTCAAACCAAGAACATATCCTAGTGGCTCGAGTAAAATCTTTGACTAGGGGACTTTTTATCCCAACTCACACAATCTATGGATGAGTTCAGTCTGAAGACTTTAGTAGACTTGCGAGAGGGCATAATTGTATATGAATTGACCTTCGTAAATAAATTTGATGTTTAATTTGATAAAATCTTATTTACCGTTCAATACATATAAAATTAATTAAATAAATAAACTTGAACCACTCATTAAATAAACAAACAAGTTTGAATATATACGTTTAGCTTGTTAATATTTATGAGCAACGTTCATGAATAATATTCGTTAACAATATTCATTAGTCAAACTTTTATCAACATATAAATAAAAAAATATTTTAAAATGATCAAATAAGTAAAAGTAAACAATCAAATTCAAATCAAACTTGAATTTAGAGCTTGATAACATCTAAATGAACCAACCTCAAATCAAGCTTGAATTGAGAGTTCAATAACATATAAACTAACCAAGCTTAAGTAAAACTTGAACTAAGTTCAAGCTCATAAAAAATAAACCAACTCAAAGTTTAAATAATATTTCAAAGACTTTATTCATTTTAGGCTTGGCTAAATTCAATTATTTTATCAAATAAGATTAAACATTCCAAAAGTTAGTTCAGCTTAACTTATTTACGGTCGTACGAGAGATAAGTCAAATGAAAGGAAAACCTTTGCTTAGATTCAATTGAGTGAACAGTTCATTCGTCTACTTAGGAGTCGACTAAATGCAAGAGTTTAAAGAATGTAATGTAGAAATAGTCCATTAAAATTGAATCTAGTTGACTAAAGAGTCATTTGGGTTAGTTGTGAATTGTACGAAGATTAAAGTAAAAAATGCACTCCATTTTTTTAAAATCATCAAAGCTCCACTTTGATTTTTTTTTTATGCACTCCATCCTTATTAGTACCCTGTTTCTATTTTTATTTTCCGTCTAAATTTTAAATCAGCTAGACACGTTGTTTTCAGGTTTTGTCCTATATGCAAATGACTTTTATACTCTTAATTTCTTTATTTGTATTTGATCCTGCCCCGAAGCTGAGTGAATGACTATCGGGAAGTATCGCTGATGTGGATCTCCGTATGTGGTGGAAACGTCTCGTTCCTGCAATCACAAGTCGTTAGTGCCAAGCCGGGAAGGGGTTCCCGGCGACGACCCTCCGACGCTCAAGTCACACAATCGGCCCGAAGAGAAATGAAAGGAATGAAGAAGTGAAATAGTGGTGCTCAGATACGTATCTGCGCGTACCTCTGCGGATAACCACTCCTCTTCTTATATAGAGCTTCGATGAGTTGACTGCACATTTCCCGGATGGACGTGACTTCCTAAGCTTTCCTCAATAGCTAACATCGGGAAAGGATCCCTGACACCTTACCTTAAAGGGGCAGACGCATTTACACTAGGGCGGCGCAATCTTCGTCCGTACGATTTCCTGTCCATTCGCACCGTCAGCCGACGACATTGACTCCCAAAAGGATGTTAAGACATATTTCTCTTCCCTTCTTAAATGTCAGCCGCTAATCTGATGGTACTTTCTTTGATCTATCCGGCCAGCCCGCTCTTTGACATTCTACGTACATATATATTTCGATCGGATTGAGCTTCATTCTCTCGGCTCGTCCTAGATTCAGATCGACTTCTTTGAACTCTTTAACCTGGTCAGGTTGTGGGCTCGGCCTTACCATCGGGAGCTTATTCTGCCGATCGGCCACATGGGCCTGCCGCTCGGCTCGTCTCTTAGCTGATTTTCCTTTGACCTTGACGACCATCCGATCGTTGAACCTCCTCAGCGAAGGGCCCCCCTATGTCATCGCCGGATCATATGCCTCCCCTTTAAGTCTAGTCGAAGGAGGTCATAAGTCCGACTGACTGGACCCACTGGTACGAGAAGACCTCCTCTGTCGGGTCGACTGTGACCCTTGGCCAGCGCTCGGTTACCTAGCCTCGGTTCTCCTTTCGATGAAGTGTTCTTGGCCGGCCGATCGGCCGAGAACGGAGGACTGTCCGAGCTGCATAACTTGCTTGATCGGCTTATGGGGTCGTTGCCTGGGTAATCTCCGCGAAATCTCTAGGAAACCGTATCATTCTGGCGCATTAATGTGTCGCATGCCTCTTTAATTATCCCGACAACTGCCCTATCGATGCACGCCACGCGTCCCTCCCTGCCGACGCATGTTTGAGGCGACAGGCTAGGATGTGACCTTTGAGTTCATTTGAATTTTAAACGGCTGGATCTGCTTCTAGGTGTCTGTGCTGTTGATCAAACGGCTGAGCGAAGTCTCTTGGTTTTTATAAGCTTATCGCTGCTGTCTCCTCTTTTTCTTGCTTTTGTTTCTGGCGACTGCGTTCGTGCTCTTCAGCAATTTTTCTCGTGTTCTTCAGCGAACCCCTTGCGTTCTCCAGCAAACCCTTTTGCTTCTTGTCATTCCTATTCCAGGTGAGTTCATTGTCTTCTTCCATAACCCCTTACTGCTTGGTCCTTTGTGATTGTCCAGTGGGCTTCTGTTCTTGCTTCTGCCTTCTTTTTCTTTTTGCATTTTCTCCCGACTCTTCTCGTTCTCTCCCTTTTATCATGGCTGGTACATCACAGCTTTCTTCTGCTTCGGGTCCTTGGTATGAGACTATGGAGTCACGGTTTGATGAAGATGATGCCCGAACCCTAGCCAATACCTTTGAACTCCCTCCTGGCTACGAGATACATGTCCCACTAGCCACCGATTGTCCTTCTGCTCCGCCGACCGGCTGTGTCTGCTTTTTCCGCGACCAATTTACTGCCGGTCTGCGGCTTCCTCTTCATCCCTTCATCCTTGATGTTTGTAGATACTTCGGTCTATCCCCTTCTCAGCTAGTTCCCAACTTCTTTCGCCTCCTATGCGGGGTAATTATCTTGTTCCGACTACATCGCATTCCTCTAACCCCTTCGATCTTCCACTTTTTTTATTACCCCAAGCTATCCGATCAGCCAGGCACTTTCCTCTTACAAGATCGACCGGGCTTGGTCTTTTTTGATAAGATGTCTTCCTCCAATAAACATTGGAGAGAATAGTTCTTCTTCGTACTCTTCCCCGATTGACCCTCCTTCCAGACCACTTGGCAACTTTCCCTGGGTCCTCAACCCTCATTGTCTCGGTACAAGAATACTCCTGCTTATTTGCTTGCTACTTCCATGCTGGCTGGCCAGAAGTTCAACATTCACAAGTTGCTGGAGGAAGGAGTTTTGGCCCTTTTCGGCCTTAGCCCGATTAGCCCATCCGAGCCAATCAACCTAGGTATATAATCCCCTTACCTTTTTCCTCTTTATCTAACTTATTTCTCTTTTTATTTTGCAGCTGACATCATGATGAGGGCGCGCTTGATCGGACAATCGAAACTCACCAATGTCGATATTGATAAGGTAGTGGTTGAAGTCCTGGCTAAATGGGGGTTTCAACCGTCAGATCTTCCCGAGCAGCCAATACCCACTCCAGGGCTCACTCAGGAAGCGGGAGGGGAGTCGAATGTAGTGCCGGTCGGCTTAGCGGCGGTGGAAGAGCCAATCGCAGAGCCTACGGTGGCTCAACTTGTTCTGGAGGAGGGCTCACAATCTGAGGCGCCGCTCGAGAATGCACGTAAAAGGCGGCGGGCTAAACAAGCTGCTTGCTCGGCGTCTTCAGCTGAAAGGGTAGTCGGTCGGACTGGCGTTTCTGGCCCAATGTCGTCAGAGGCCGTCCACGTCTCATCCGACCGCACACCTTCCGACCCTCTCGTCGACTCTCCCGCCGCTAGTCTGCCGCCCTTATCGGCTCAAGGCCGCATTCTGAGGTCAAGCATCAACCCCGTACCCACCTCCTCTCGTGCGGGCCGATCGGTTTCTTCCCATCCGGCCACAGCTTGTCGAAGACATGTAACGGCTACGCTACACCTTCCGACTGAAGACCTTTCAGCGCCAGGCAGCTCAGCTGATCAGACTGAACACCGTATTATCGTCAGAGGCCAATTAGCGGAGATATGGGAAGATGTCCGCGCCCGGGCGGCCGCCGCTCCTCCTGGAATGTTAGCCAACAGTTATACTAAGCAGATTACCGGGGTAAGCTTCACTTTTGACCTTTGCACTTATTAATTTAGCCTTGCTTATGACCCACTCCTGCTCCTGCTTTTGACTTCCACAGTTTTGGGTAGACAGCCTGGCTATGAGCCAGAGGCTCGCCTTCGTGTAAGATGAGCTGAAACGGTTACAGGAAGCACCCGGCCAGTCGGGAACCACTCATGGTTTAAATGACACCCAGGTGGCTCAACTGCAGACGACCTGGCTAAGAGCGAGGAACTACTGACTGCCGAGCGGGGCAAGAGCGCTGAGCAAGCCGGGTACATTGACCGACTTAAAAAAGAGATATCCACCTTTGAGGGCAAGATTACCCTGGCCACCAACCGTAAGCAAAGGGCTGTCGAGGATTTGGAGAAGAAGAATGTGGAAACCCGGGCTCTCGAGCAAAAATTAAAGCAAACTGAAGACAAGTTAAAAAATGTTGAAGGTCTACTGTTATCCGAGCAGAAGGCTCGCGAGTTTGAGGAGGCTACTTTAAGAAGCCAGCGGTCCGACAAAGACGCCGACCTTGCGATGGTGAAAGCGGACCTAGAGAGCGCCCAGTCGGCCCTGGAGACCTACAAAGAAAATGAGCCCAGTCGCTTCGAAAAGATGAAGGTGGCTTACATCCGGTCTGACACTTTCGTGGATAAGTTCGTCAACCGCGCTCTCCAACTCTTCGGCTGCGCCGTGTAGAACATTTTCGACCAACTCAAGAAAAAGGGGCATCTACCTGCCGATCTGCCCAGCTCCACGATTGATCGCGACCAGCTTAATGCCTCCATTCCCGACGATACTTTGGATTATTTGGAGTGAACCCTCGAACACCCCCTTATTCACTAAGTGATGTTTTGGATTGTATCAGTCGACCACCGTGTGTATCTGGTTGGCATAAACTCTGGTGACGTGACTTGTTTCTATGTTATCTGTGATGATTTTCTTCAATATTTTGCTCGTCTTTGAATGTACTTAGTCGATCGTCTTGCTTTTACTTGTCGATCGATCACGCAAGCGCTGAAAATCTTCGCTCGACCGTCGATGAAGCGAGGGTTTAAGGTCGCCGCTTGACCGTCGATGAAGCGAAGGTTTAAGGTCGCCGCTCGACTGTCGATGAAGCGAGGGTTTATGGTCGCCGCTCGACCGTCGATCAAACGAGGGTTTAAGGTCGCCGCTCGACGGTCGATGAAGCGAGGGTTGCGTTTTAATGGGAAGGAGTTTGGGAGCAATCCGATTGTTTTCTTCCTGCGTCCAAGGAAACATACATACGTGCATGTGTACATGAATTTATTCACTCACCTCTCATCCGACTCTATAAGGTTGGGGGTGATTTGCGCTCCACGGTCTATCCAACCTCCTTCCCTCCGCATCTTCCAAGTAGTATGCCCCCGACCGCAGCCTTTCTATGACCTTGAATGGACCCGTCCATGGAGCTTCTAGTTTTTTGACGTCCCCGACCGGCTTGACCCTTTTCCATACTAGGTCACCTACCTGGAAGGATCTGGGGATTACCCGGCGATTATAGTTCTGCCGCATTCTTTGTCTGTAAGCGGTTAGCCGGGCGGCTACTTTGTCGCGCGTTTCGTCCACCATGTCAAGTTCCATCCGTCGTCTTCCTTCGTTTTCTTCGTCATAACGAAGCACCCGATCGGACTCTATCCCGACCTCCACTGGGACGACCGCCTCTCCTCCGTATACTAAATGGAATGGCGTGAAACTAGTTCCTTCCTTGGGAGTCGTTCGTAACGCCCATAACACACTGGGTAACTCATCCACCTAGCTGCCCCCCATGTGATCGAGCCGAACCCGCAGAATTCGCAGGATCACCCGATTGGCTACTTCGGCTTGACCATTGCTTTGAGGATACACCATGGAAGTGAAGTGTTGTTCGATGTCGTACCCTTTGCACCATTCTTCAAGCTCCTGACCAATGAATTGTCGCCCGTTGTCCGAGATGAGCCGACGTGGAATGCCGAACCGACAAATTATATGCTGCTAGATGAATTTTTTGACTATCTACTCGGTTATTTTGGCCAGTGGTTCGGTTTCTACCCATTTTGAAAAATAATCAACAGCCACTAGCAGAAATTTTCTTTGACCGGTTGCCATGGGAAAAGGACCGACTATGTCCATTCCCCACTGATCGAATGGGCATGAAACGGTTGATGTTTTCATTTCGGCGGCTGGTCGATGAGTCAGATTACTGTATTTTTGGCAAGACAAGCAAGTAACTACTGACTGGCTCGCATCTCTTTGGAGTGTTGGCCAAAAATACCCTGCTAGGATGATTTTCCTCGCCAGCGATCGTCCGCCCGGATGTCCTCCGCAGGAGCCCTTATGTACCTCTTGAAGGATGTATTCGGCATCCTCGGTACCCACACACTTGAGCAGAGGACGTGAGAAGGCTTTTTTATACAAATGCTCGCCAACCATAGTGAACCGAGCGGCTCTTCTTCTCAAAATTCGTTCGGCTTCGCGATCTCCTAGTAAGGTTCCAGATTGGAGGAACTTAATGATGAGTGCCCTCCAGTCTTCCGGAAGTGATATTCCTACTGCCCCATCAATGTACGCCACAAGGGAGACCTGCTCGATAGGACAACCGGTGACGATCGGCGTCACCGCGCTGGCTAGTTTCGCTAGTTCATCCACCGCTTGGTTCTCTGATCGGGGTATCTTGTGAATAACGACCTCCTGGAAATTCGCCTTGAGCTTTTCAAAGGCGTCCGCATATAATCTGAGCCGAGCACTGTTGATCTCGAACATTCCGTTCAGTTGCTGGGCTGCCAACTGTGAATCCGAATGTAAGAGTACCTTGGTGGCCCCGACCTGCCGAGCTGCTTGAAGACCAGCTGTGAGAGCTTCATATTCAGCTTCGTTGTTGGTGGCCCGGTAGTCTAATCGAATGAACAGATGCATTCGGTCTTCTTTCGGGGATATAAGCAGGATACCTACTCCACTACCTGGTCGGGCGGACGAGCCGTCAACATATATCCTCCATGGGGATTCAGGCTCGGGGTCTGGTACTTCTGTGATGAAATCTGCCAATGTCTGTGCTTTGATAGTCGACCGAGGTTGATATTGTATGTCGAACTCGCTGAGCTCCGTGGTCCATTTGATTAACCGACCAGACGCTTCAGGATTGAGCAGGACTCGACCCAAGGCGCTATTAGTCATCACGATTATGGGGTGAGCCAAGAAATAAGGCCGAAGTCTTCGGACGGCGAGGACCAGAGCGTAAGCAAGCTTCTCGAGCCCTGTATAGCGTAACTCAGCGTCTTTCAATATATGGCTTAAAAAATACACCGGCTGCTGACTTCCTTCTTTCTCAATGATTAGCGCTGAACCGATGGCATGCTCGGTGGACGATAAATAAATTAAAAGCGGTTCTCCCACAGCCGGCTTGGCTAGGATGGGCAGAGAACTGAGATATTGCTTGAGTTTTTCGAACGCCTTGTCACATTTGCCATCCCACTGGAATTTGGTCGCTCGCCTTAATATCTTGAAGAATGTCAGGCTCCGGTCAGCCGATTTTGATATGAACCTTGATAGGGCCGTGATTCTTCCAGTCAGCCTTTGTACCTCTTTCAGGTTGTGAGGTGGTGTCATGTCTTGGAGAGCTCTTACTTTGCTCGGGTTCGCTTCGATTCCCCGTTCGGTGACTATGTATCCCAGAAACCGACCACCTTTAGCGCCGAACAGGCATTTAGCTGGGTTTAGCTTGATCCCGTACTTTTGCAGCGTTCGGCATGTTTCTTGCACATCTGCACACAGGTCAACAGATCGGAGTGACTTAATGAGTATGTCATCAACATATACCTCCAAATTCCGTCCGATCTGCTTCCGAAACACCTTGTTCATCATTCTCTGATAAGTGGCGCCTGCGTTCTTTAATCCGAATGACATGACCTTGTAACAGTACGTCCCGCCGGTCGTTACGAAGCTGACTTTCTCCTGGTCTTCGCGCGCGAGTGGCACTTGATGATAGCCTTGATAGGCATCAAGCATGCAAATCAGCTCATATCAGGCCATCGAATCCACCATCTGGTCTATCCTGGGTAGCGGGTAGGAATCATTGGGATAGGCTTTGTTTAAATCCCTGAAATCGATGCACACCCGCCATTTATTACCTGGCTTGGAAACCAACACTACGGTTGGCGAGCCAGGTCGGAAACTGAATTTCCTTGATGTGTCCGGTCTCCAGTAGTTTCTCTATCTCAGCTCGGATAATCAAATCTTGCTCAGCGCTAAAGTCGCGTTTCCTTTGCTTGACCGGTCGGGCGTCTGGCCGAACATGTAGTTCATGCAACGCCACACTTGGATCGACGCCCAGTAGTTCGTGTGTTGACCAGGCGAACACATCGTGGTTCCTTTGAAGGCAGGCGACTAACTCTTCCTTTTGCGGGCTGGTCAGATCGGCTGCTACGAAGGTGGTAGCTTCCGATCGACTCAGATGTATCTGCACCTCCTCCTTATTGTCGTATATCAATGAGGGCGGCTTCTCTCTGATGGCGTTCACCTCCAATCGGGGGCACTTGTCAGCCTTAGCATCCGCCTTGACCATCTCCACATAACACCGCCGGGCTGCCACCTGGTCCCCTCGCACTTCGCCCACCAAATTCCCCACGGGGAATTTAATCTTCTGGCAGTAGGTCGATACCACAGCTCGAAATTCATTGAGAGCTGGTCGGCCTAATATCACGTTGTACGCCGAGGGTGCATCTACCACGATGAAGTTCGTGGTGCGCGTCCTTACCAGGGGCTCTTCTCCGAGCGAAACGGCCAATCTTGTCTGACCGATTGGCGAGACTTCGTTGCCAGTGAAGCCGTACAGTGGTGTTGCCATGGGCAATAGCTCAGACCTATCGATCTGCAATAAATCGAATGCTTGTTTAAAAATAATGTTTACCGAGCTTCCTGTGTCGATGAAAGTCCGGCGGACGGTGTAGTTTGTGATCACCGCCTTGATGATCAACGCATCATCATGAGGGATTTAAACCCCCTCTAGGTCCTTAGGGCCGAAGCTGATCTCGGGTCCCTCTGCTTTTTCCTTGCTGCATCCTACAGCGTAGATGGTCAGCTCCCGTGCGTGGCCCTTCCGAGCTCGGTTGGAATCTCCCCCTGTCGGGCCACTCGAGATCATCCCAATCTCTCCACGGGAGGCGTTCCTCCTGTTCTCCTCTTCTCATGTTGAATGCCTATTCCGATCAGCTGAGGCTCGGGCGGGGCTTCTTTCTCGGGGACGATGCTCCCGCGGCTCCTGAGCCCCTCGACCCTCGACTTTTCGATCGATTCGGCGCTCAGGATGTTGGTCCCGCGTGGGCGACCGACGTTTATACTCCTTGGGCTCGGGCCGATGTATATTAGGGTCGCCTCAGCACTCCCACGTGTTGTGCGTCCCTGACTGATGGAACTTGCAGAACATCGGGGTCCACTTTCTGCCTTTCTTGGGTTGGACGGCCTCCATATGGACTGCATGTGTCCTTGGCTCGGGATATGGTTGTGGCCCCGTGGCACTAGGACCGGTTGGAGGCTGGTGGTTCCTGGGTCTCCTCCGATCGGGCGCCTGTTGAGGGTCGGTTGGCGCCTCTTTCCTTCGGGTTGCTTGTGCCTCTTCTACATTGATGTATTCCGTGGCCTTCCTTTGGAGATGGGCGAAATCCTTCGGGGGCCTACGAATGAGGGATCGGAAAAACTCACCTTCCACGAGCCCTTGAGTGAAAGCGTTTACCAGTACTTCTGATGAGACTGCTGGTATGTCCATCGTCATTTGGTTAAATCGCTGGATGTACGCCCTGAGCGCTTCTCGGGGACCTTGCTTGAGTGAAAACAAGTTGACGCTTGTTTTCTGATGCCGACGGCTACTTGCGAAGTGATGCAGGAAAGCAGCCCGGAAATCCTTGAAGCTACGTATGGAGCCGGTCGGTAACCTGGTGAACCACCGTTGAGCCGGTCCTGAAAGTGTCGTCAGGAATACCCTGCACTTTACTCCATCGGTGTACTGGTGGAGAGTGGTCGCGTTGTCGAACTTGGCCAAGTGATCATCTGGATCGGTGCTCCCATTGTACTCCCCAATCGCCAGTGGGGTGTAATGGCGAGGTAAAGGATCTTCCATGATACCTCGTGAGAACTGCCCGTTAATCCGCTCGGGTGAATCCTCGTCTCGCGGCGCTTTTTCTTTCCTTGCATCTCTCTCAGGTGCCTCATTTGATGAGGAGCCTCAGTCTCGTCTGGCTACGCCTTCCTCTGAGGGTGTCCTAAATAACGCTCGGTGGAAAGGAATTGGTGCGTTTGGCGCTGGTCCAGTCGTGTCTGATCTCTTGCCTCCGATTGACTGGATTATAGGTTTAGCCATGCGCCCAGGGTCTACAGGCTGGACGGACCCTGAGATGGCTTGCTCTTGTGCTGGCCGATCGGATAACATTCGCTGTTGTTGCTGTTCCATTGCTTTTGCTATTCCGGTTTGGATTAACCTTTCCAACTCTTCTGTCGTCAGCGTTACAGTCGTTGCTCGTCCGGCGTCTTCCATCCTCTGCTTCTGGGTTCAGGTTGATTTCCCACAGACGACGCCAATTTCATCCTGCCCCGAAGCTGAGTGAATGGCTACCGGGAAGTACCGCTGATGTGGATCTCCGTGTGTGGTGGAAACGCCCCGCTCCTGCAATCACAAGTCGTTAGTGCCAAGCCGGAAAGGGGTTCCCGGTGACGGCCCTCCGACGCTCAAGTCACACAATCGGCCCAAAGAGAAATGAAAGGAATGAAGAAGTGAAATAATGGTGCCCAGAGACGTATCTGCGCGTACCCCCGTGGATAACCACTCCTCTTCTTATATAGAGCTTCGATGGGTTGACTGCACACTTCCCGGGCGAACGTGACTTCCTAAGCTTTCCTCAATAGCTAACATCGGGAAAGGATCCCTGACACCTTACCTTAAGGGGGCAGACGCATTTACGCTAGGGCGACGCAATCTTCGTCCGTACGATTTCCTGTCCATTCCCGCCATCAGCCGGCGGCATTGACTCCCAAAAGGATGTTAAGACATATTTCCCTTCCCTTCTTAAATGTCAGCCGCTAATCTGATGGTACTTTCTTTGATCTATCCGGCCAGCCCGCTCTTTGACATTCTACGTACATATATATTCCGATCGGATTGGGCTTTCATTCTCTCGGCTCGTCCTAGATTCAGATCGGCTTCTTTGAACTCTTTAGCCTGGTCAGGTTGTGGGCTCGGCCTTACCATCGGGAGCTTATTCTGCCGATCGGCCACATGGGCCTGCCGCCCGACCCCAGGGCCTGCCGCTTGGCTCGTCTCTTAGTTGACTTTCCTTTAACCTTGACGACCATCCGATCGTTGAACCTCCTCAGCGAAGGGCCCCCCTATGTCATCGCCGGATCAGTATTTTTTTAATTTTTATTTAGTTTATTTTTTTATTAATTTAGTTTATTATTTTTCTCATCAAATTTTTTTATTTTTTTATTTCACACTTATATTTTTATCAATTTTATTTAATTTCTATTTAATTTATTTTTTTAATCAATTTTTTTATTATTATTTTTATTTTATACTTATATTTTTTTCAATTTTATTTAATTTTTATTTAGTTTTATTTTCTAATCAAATTTATTTATTATTTTTTTCATCAATTTTTTTATTTTTTTATTATATACTTATATTTTTTCAATTTTATTTTTTAATCAATTTTTTATTTTATACTTGTGTTTTTTCAATTTTTTTATTTTTTATTTAGTTTTATTTTCTAATCAATTTTATTTATTATTTTTTTATCAAATTTTTTTTATATATATAATTTTTAATATACATCAGAATCTTTCTTTCCCTTTAAATTACTTTCCTAATTCGACATTTAAATTACCCCATCTAACCCTTGATATATGCTAGAATCTCTCTTCCCTTTAAATTACCCACCTCCAATCTTTGGCAACACATGTCAAAACCTCTCTCTCCTTAAATTACTAACCCTCCAATCCTGGATACTTATCAAAACAGCCTCTCCTTTTAAATTACCTATCTTCAACTCTAGACATATGTTAGAATATCCCTTTCCTTTAAATTATCCATCCTCCAACCCTTGACACATGTCAAAACACCTCCCTTCCTTTAAATTATCCTCTTCCAACCCTTACACATGTTAGAACCTCTCCTCCTTTTAAATTACCCTCCTTCCATCTCTTGACACATGTCAGAACCTCTCACTATATTTAAATTACCCATTCTCCAATTCTTGACACATGTCAAAACACCAACATCCCTTTAAATTATCCCCTTCAACTCTTGACACATATCAAAATCTCTCCTCCATTTAAATTATCTACCCTTAAATAAAAGATTACAAATATTAATAAAAAAATATTCAAAAAAATTAATAAAAAATAAAAAAATGATAAAAAAATAAAACCAATAAAAAAACAAAATTTAAAAAAAATAAAAAACACAACGTGAATGAGAGAATAAGCAGAAGGGTATAAAGGTAAAAAAATAAATATGGGCCAGGAAGGGTGGGGGTTAAGGGGTGGGAAAAGTAGCTCTCTATACTAGTTAGTCATATTTAATATGTTTAAAAATATTCATATTATAATAGTTATAGTTTCATAATTATTACATGTTGATTAAACCCTATTAAAAAATATAGATCTACTACATTAACGACCCTCTAGTGTCAATCCCGAGGATATAAAGAGAGGTACATATAGATACACAAGCATTACTGTATTAGATACATGGTGGGGTAAACCTCAGGTTGTCAGTTCCTGAGAATTGACCTTGGGTCATTACGCCAGAGATGTCATGCGTCTACTGTCTGTGCTACGCCCTGGGGGCTAATTAAACTCTATTAATCTAACACGTTGTAATGGTTATGAAATCATAACTACTGCAATTGTTATAACAACTACTATTTTATAGTTGTTACAATACCGATTCAATTTGTTCATCTAATATTTATGTTATAGCATTAAACTAAGATTTCATAGTTGTTATAACGCGCTCTCGATTTAGAATTTATGTGAGAGATAACAATGAGAATAATATATTAGTGAGTAGTTAATTTTACATGAACTTCTACTAGGGTGGGAGTGAGACGTCCTTTTATTAAAAAAAAAAATTGGCAACCCTTTTATGATTTGATAAAAAATAAGCCGCCATATTATTTTATCCCTATTTCCTTTTACTTTAGATTTGCATTCCATTTCAAACCGTGAATTAATTATAAAGTTAAGTTTACTCAATTCTCTTTAATTAACTAGCAATAGATAATAACAAAAAACAAAAACAAAAAAAATCCACGTGATTCAAATCTTCCACTTCTATTCTAACGGCTACTTCGATTTAAAAGCAGCAACGGCCACTTCTCTTCTTACTAATTAACACGCGCTTCGTCCTGTCCTCCTCAATTCAATGGATTCCCCACCGCCTCCTACGACTCCCTACGTCCACTCCTCCGCCGAGCCCCGCCACCGGAGCAAATCCGCTTCCCTCCTCACCGCCTCCGGCGAGAACCAGATCATCCCCTTCCACGCCAGCACGCCTTCCAGCAAGCACCACTCCCCATTGCTATCCCCCTCTCCACTTCACGGCATCGCCCCCCGTCCCCCTCCCCTCACTGCAAGCCCAAGGGGAGGCCCTCCGCCGTAGCTGTCGAGGAGGGGTCGCAGCGCACCAAAGCAGCCCCCTGCGGGAGACGGAAGAGCCCAGCCGCCGCGGCAATGGCGCTGATGGTGTGTGCGCCATCGCCGAGGAGATCACGGTGGTCCAGGAGGAGGCTGGAGAAGGACATTGTCGGAGAGGAGAGGGGGCAGGATGGTGATGGCGTTGAAAATGGGAGAGCGAGGAAGACGAGGCGGAGTAGATCATCCAAGGTCACCGATAGCAAGGAAAGGTTGAATCCTGTGCCCTTCCTGCCTGCTCCCTGTCCAGTAACCGGTACTATGTTCATCAATCTTTACTATTTTAGTAAAATAATATTTTAAAATTTGATTCTGATGTATCTCAACAAGAATCGAGAGACACAGCAATCAACTGCGAGGATTGTCGCGGTGCCCTAGATGGGATACAAGAACGTATCTTCGAACTTGTGATGTGGAAAAATGCAGCTAAATCCACCTTGTGGTTCGGCCTAGGCACCATGTTCTTCTCGTCTTCTTGTTTCTCGGAGGATTTTAGCTTCAGGTAAGACTTTAACAATCGATTACATAAAGTTTCTTCAGCATAGGAAGTTCAATTTTAGAGTTCACTGAATTCCTTGCAGCATGGTTTCTGCAATGTCTCAACTTGGCCTTGTAATTTTGGGCTTAGCCTTTTTCAAGGATTCCATTCCTCAAAGGTTCATTCCTTCATATCCTCTTGAGTAACTAAAAAAAGTCTCAAGTAAATATGCAGCCAGAAAAATTTCAGAGAAAAAATTATAGAGGAAGACTTATTACTCCAGACACACTTATGACTTACGAGTTTCTACATCAATTATGGATACAAGAATTAGACTCCATTTCCTTATTACCATAAACACTTGGAAGACTTATCCAACACTTACTTGAAGAAAAAAAAACTTTTATCTTAACTACTTTTGACAGTTCTCCTCCTGAATGACTCGCTACACAAACTAAACCAGTCAGACATGTTATTAAACTTGATTTACAAGGACTTAATTACAATTACTTCCATTTGAAGATTATCCCTCTCATCCAGATAAAGAATGGTTCTCCCCAACACCTCTGTCCGAACAGTTAAAACATTAGAGAATATCCCTTCAAGGAAGTGTTTGGCAATACCACCTTCTATGGGCTCCGTAGAAGAAGCAAACTTAATCAACATGATAGAAATCTGACAGAAGCACTAATATCACTTACTCCTTATGACGGAAACACTGAGGTTAGCAAACTCAATAACGTAAACCCTGAGCTCATACAACACCGACAGACTCAAAGCTTATCAACCACGTATTTCTTCTAGTCCCTTCTCTCATCCCCTATAAATATAGAGCCTCTCTACACGCAAGAAGCATCGAAAGCTTGTAAACAATAAATTCTCAAGAGCTTGTAATCCCTCTCTCCCCTTCTTAGCAGTGTAATCCTTACTCTATTGTAAGTATTCTTTGTACAAGTTTGTAATTATAAGTACTCTTTGTACAAGTTTGTTTGCTATTATGGCGGAGTAACTCTTTTTTTTTTGAGCCTTATGGTTTGTGTTTAGTTGCTCTCTATCAATAGTCTTCTATCCTTATTAGATGCTTTCATCCATAACTAGCTAAAAGAGAATACGGAATAGTAGTTCTTGGTTCTATAAAACCTGTGCTGGCTAAGTAAGGCAAAATAGCTTGAATGCTACAGTAAGACCTGAAGAGCTGGGGTAAGAAACCAAGAACTATACAAAGGTTCTAGAGGCTCTCTACTAGGTGAGGCTCAGTAGTGAGATCTAGAAAGACTACACACGATCAAATACAACAAAATAATACCCCGGTTCTTTAGGTCTTACTGTAGCATTCAAGTTATTTTTGTCTTACTTAACTAGCACAGGTTTTACAGAACCAAGAACTACTGTTCCATTTTCTCTCTTAGCTAGTTATGGATGAAAGCATCCAATAAGTACTGAAGACTATTGATAGAGAGCAACTAAACACAAACCATAAGGCTCAGAAAAAAAAGAGTTACTTAGCCATAATAACAAACAAACTTGTACAAAGAGTACTTATAATTATAAACTTATACAAAATATACTAACAATAGAGTAGGGATTACACTGATAAAAAGGGAAGAGAGAGATTACAAACTCTTGAGAACTTATTGCTTACAAGATTTCGATGCTTCTTGTGTGTAGAGAGGATCTATATTTATAGGGGATGAGAGAAGGGACTAGAAGAAATACTCTTGAGAACTTGTTGTATGAGCTCAGGGTTTACGTTATTGAGTTTGCTGACTTCAGTGCTTCCATCATGAGGAGTAAGTGACATCAATGCTTCCGTCAGATTTCCATCATGTTGATTAAGTTTGCTTCTTCTATGGAGCCCATAGAAGGTGGTATTGCCAAGCACTTCCTTAAGGAAGGGACGCTCTCCAATGTTTTAACTATTCAGATAGAGATTTTGGGGAGAGTCATTCTTTATCTGGATGAGAGGGATAATCTTCAAATGAAGTAATTGTAATTAAGTCCTTGTACATCAAGTTTAATGACATGTCTAGCTAGTTCAGTTTGTATAGTGAGCCATTCAGGAGGAGAATTGTCAAAAGTAGCTAAGATAAAAGTTTCTTTTTCTTCAAGTGTTGGATAAGTCTTCTAAATGTTTGTGGTAATAAGAAAATGGAGTCTAATTATTGTATCCATAATTGATGTAGCCCCGTAAGTCATGAGTCTGGAGTAATAAGTCTTCTTCTATAATTTTTCCTCTAAAATTTTTCTAGCTGCATATTTGCTTGTCTAATAGAATATAACAGTTGGCATCGACAGCCTAAGTCTGCAGGTTGAGAGCATTGCAGAAATTGGTTTGTACAGGAGATTTTGTATGAATATTTTTCTGTATAAATAATCATTATCCCTGGGGTAGGATTATGGTGAAGCTAGTTCAAAGCATCTGCAAGTTCTAAGAAAGTTTTATAAGATAAAGTGTCTCATAATATTCATAATACAAAGTGCTATCTTCTGGAAAGGCTTTAAGTGAGAAGAGATTATCTTTTCTTCTTTTGGCCCTGAAGTACTTCTAAGGACTGATATTATAGTGGTTTAAGTGGTACAGAAAGAAGATCTGTATCTTCCCTTGTTGGGCTGGTAGAAGAAGTAGCTGCCATTAAATAGATTTTGTCTTCTTGTATTTTGTTTTCCAAGCGGAGTGATGGACTTATTATAAAGTTAGGACCCAATTTTTCTCGTAGTAAGTCATAGGTTTCATTAAGTGAATAAAACCCTTTATAAGAAGGTTTATCTCTTCTGGAAGTAACACTTTGACTTCATCCCAAGTAGCATAAAGGCCTGCATAAGGCCCAGAGAAAATAGTATAACAAGAAAATTTCTTCCCAAGTGGTTTTTGAATAGTTGTAATGAAGTGATTAGAGATAGCATTGATGATGGCTATTTTTGACTTGTTATTCCTGGTGACATAGGAATATTCCAAATATTGTCAATTAAGCATTGTTGTATGCTATCAAGTTGAACTCTGAGAGGGAAATCAAAAGTATCTCCTTTCCGAGAGAATTGAGGAAGTTCTTGATTGCCAAATTTCATTATTTTTTGGTAGCCATAAGTATGAACTCTTTTCTGTATCTCCACAACTGTAGAAGTTGTTAAGTTAATAATCTTGATAAAGTATTGACAAGAGAATTAGCACTTCCTTTAATATGTTCCCATTGAATTTTAAGTCATTTATTAAGAATGACATCAGTAAATTTTATCCGGCGTTTAGAACCTAATCCTTTTCTTACTTCTTTTATCCATTGGCTATATTTTACTATAGCCTCACAAACAGTTCTTATCGTAATTTCAGGCTTCTTACATATAAATAAGAGGAAAGCTTCTAAACAATAAATGACTACTAGTAATTCAAAATCTAAGGAGGTAAGTCTTCCCTTTTCTTTATATTTTCCTGATGTATATCTACATAATTGTTCTGAAGTTTTGGGGTCATAGTTAGATTTTTTACTAAATAAGGCTCCCCCCTATCCTGTTTCACAGCCATCTGTTTCAATTACCAAATAATCAGTGTCTAAAGGTAAAGTTAAGTGAGGTAATTGTTGAACCATTATTTTGATTTGTTTGACTAAATCTATATCTTGTTGATTAAAATATCTTTGTCCTGTTTGTGAAGTTTTGTTATACAAAGGTCCACTTATTTTGCCAATATCTTTCAAATAGGGCCTTGCATAAAATTAAGTATGCCTAAAAATGATCTAAGTGTTTTGATGTCTTCCATTTTATCAGGGAAGTCTAAGATTTTGCTGGTGATATAAGCTTGAAGTGTTATCTTATCTTAACCTATAAGATGACCTAAAAAGTCAATATAAGGAACTGCCAATTTTATTTTTCTTATGGAAACAATTAACCCATGTTGTTCGAAGAGGTTAAAAATCATGTGTAAATGTGCATAATGTTCTTTTATTTTAGAGAATACCATAACATCATCAATGTATACACATGTAAAGTCCGTCATAGATCTAAATATGTCATCCATCTGAGGGGCTACTTTTAACCCAAACGGCATAACTAGGCATTCAAAATGGCCTTCAAGGAAAGAAAACGTTGTCCAGGGAATGGATTCTGGATGCATTTTAACTTGCCAAAAACCTGATTTCATATCAAATTTCGAATACCATTTAGATTTTTGAATTTTATTGAGTAATTGATCTGTATCTGGTATTTTATACCTATCTTCATGACAATTATCATTAAGTCTTTTATAGTTGAAAATCATCCTAGACTGTCCTCTTTTCTACTCAGCTCCTTTATTGACTATAAAAGCAAGACTTCTATGTCGTGAATCAGATCATTGTATGGATTTTAATACTAGGAATTGAGTAATATGCATCTTGCATTCTTCTATATCCCAATTGGAGTATTTTAAGTCTTGTGCTTTGAGGATTAAGTCAGGATTGATAATATTGAGTTTACAATATACTTTATTTTTTTCCCAGTATTTGAGGGGATTTTCACCAAGAATTTCTATTTTTTCTAGTCTAGAAATGACAGCATCTAATGTGTCTTTCTTACTAAGTAGTGTATTTAAAAAGGAGGGCTTGAAACCATCTTGATAGTAAGTTTCTGGTTCACATGTGACCTCCAAGTCAGGTATATTTTCGCAACTACTTTCAGCTTCGGGGCTCCAAGAGCCAAGTCTATCTAGTTTTCCTGTAAGGAAAGCGTAACTTTAGGTTTCTTAATTTTTTCTTTAGGTTGGCTAGGGTTACAAGGATAGGATAAGGTAGAGGAAGTAGGATTGCAACTTTCAGCAGGAGAACAAGCAGCAACACAAGGTGAGAAGTAATGTTAAGATAACAGAAGAAGACATCATTCGAGCTGCACAGATCATTCTCCCAATGACCAACGCTGCCTTTGCAAAGATTCAAGAGATCCTCTGTGGAGATCCATTGAGGACTCTGCAAGTATGCTCAATTTTGAACCTTCTCTTCAACACATATAACTAATTTTGAGTTCTTATCAGTAATTTAATTCCATTATGTTTGCATCAGATTGCACCTATTCTCCTATCTGGGACCATGTATGGCCACTTGATAACCCTAAGGAGGTTCTTTGCAACTTGTAAGCGCAATGAGAAAAAAAAAGTGGTCTTGGATTTTACTTTTGCACCTATTGATGATCCTATTATTTTGTGATAGGTTTTTTTGTGAGTTCTACTTTGCCATAACTCTATTCTTGCTACTCACATCAGATTCATTGCAAAGGTATGGACCATTACCTAAATCTCCCCTCACTAACTAGCATTAAACCTCACAAACTTGCATAATTTGCCAGTTGAGAGCAGCTTATATTGCATTCAAGAAGCATGGAAATCTTGACCGCGCAAAAAACTAATAGCAGTCTCCACAGCCACATTATTTTGGAATTTGTTCAGTGTCAGGTCGCGTATCTTTGCAAGTACAAGAACAGACTTATGATGTTCATATGTTATTTCTCAAGGTGTGAACTAATCTTCACTAATGATGGTTGTTCCTCATGTACGCAACTAATGCAGCTTTGTTTCATATTCTTTAGCATTTTTTTCAGTGGTAATACTTAGGTATAACCATCAACACCTAGAAGATAGCGGGAAGGTAGAAAGTAAAGACGAGATTCATCAAGCTGATTTACCTTTAGAACAAGAACAAGTTCAACTATGAAGCCCATGTATATTTAGTGTTGAGCTAATCCTTGACTTTTAGACCAAACATTCTGATGTTATCATTTTGTTCAAGTGCGTGCTCTTGAAATCTGTATTTCTGTGTTGTAATATGAACTACAAATGCAACTCTTTATTTTTAAAAAAAGTTAGTCAGCTCTTAAGCACCATCCAAATGATGATAAGAGAGAGATTATTGGATAAATTGGGCAGGACAACAATTCTGCTGCTCATACTGATAAATTCAGGTGTGTAAGATGACTTTCATTGAATGTTCTTTTTTATATGTATTACAAGGGTCTTTAATGGTCATTACAAGTGATGAAGTGAAGAGCACTTATATTTCTCCTATTATCTGTCAAAAAGAGGAACAATTTAGAAGTGTGCTCTCCACCTGATGGATTTGCCTTTGAAAAGGGAGATGTTTGTTCAAGATTTCATGACCTTGTGGATTGCATTATCCTCTGTTTTAATACTATCAATTTATGTGATTTGACATTCATTTGTATGCGCTCATAGTTACTGAAGGTTATTATTATTATTATTATTATTATTATTTACCATGCATGATCATTCAAATTGAAGAAGCATCGAGTTTGGGGTTTTGGCAAGGTGTTCTCAAATCTTTAGCTTTCATAGAGTTTCAAAAGGCGCATGATACTACCGAACTAGTTGCTCGTTTGAAAGTTAATTTGTGTTTGTTTACCTCAAAGACACAATAAAGAGGAAGGAGATGAAAAAAAAAATGTAGAAGGGGGGAGACATGGATGAGGGAAGAAAAGAGAAGATAAAAGTTTGTTCACATGAAATGGAGAAGAATGGAATTCATGGTGATGCTTGAAGTCAAGAGGAAAGACAATGAGACTTTGTTTACATAATGAAACTTTGTTCACATAATTTATTGATCCTGTCCGAACGCTGAATCAATGGACGCTGGGCACGTGGCACTCTCCGAACTGCTGACGTGGATCTCCGACTGATCGTACGGACCTTCGACGAACCTGCAAGGAAGTCGGGCCGGGAAGGGGTTTCCGGCGACGACCCTCTGACGCTCAAGTCAGGCAAGTGGACAACAAAGAAGTGGCTCTCAATATTAGAGAATGCGTACCTCCGGAAAAGTGTGAGACTCCTTATATAGAGCTGTGAAGGGGCTCAAGCACACATACCGAGGCGAATACGTGTCCTCAGCCCATACCTCAGTATGGACTTGCCAGAAAAGCTTACCTGACACCATACTGCTACAGTCCGAGCACATCTCTGATGGGACAGCGGAACCCTCTGTCATAAGATCCTGCATATGGCCTGATCGTCGAACATACCCGCTGTCAGAAGATGCTCCCTTGTCCTTTTCTCCTTTTACCCCATACCGAGCGTCCGTCCGGTCGGCAGTTCCCTCACATCCGACCGGTCGTATACGCTGGTCCACTCGGGAGATTCCCGGTCGTGTGCTCTGTGGACTGTTCGCAGTGTTGCTACTTTATGTCTTTGGCCGAGCGGGCTACCCGCTCGGCCATACGACCCTGTTCAACATGAGCGTCGGAAACCCTGACTCCCCGCCGGGGCGCCTTTGCTTTCATTTAGACCCCGGTCGGCCGGTAGGTCCACCCTTTTCCGATCGGCTTGTTGACCTTTTGACTTCCACGTGGCATTGACTTCCCCGAACGGAGGTCCCCTGTTCTTACCGCCGGATCATTTATCATTTTCTCTTTACTTATCAATTTTGGATGCCCTTTTATGTCAAAGTAAATATGATGGAAGGTTGTGAGATTTTTGAGATTTTCCATTGTGATTTAAACCTACACAAAAGAATAAATCACGACTCGCACAACCCATAAAAAAAATGAGTCGTACCACATTGGATTTGATTTGCGAGTTGAGTAGTTAGACACGATCCAATCCCAAGTCATGTCGGGCGCAATACAAACTTAAACTAAGCACGAACAAAATGTATTTAAAATTTTATTATATATATATATATAGTCTATTTTAATATATATTTTAAATTTATATTATCTTATCTAAAACTCACCTTGTTAGTTAATGTTGTGGATTGTGCCCCATGATATGAATATAGATTGATTGAGCTTGAGCTCGAGTAATGATATGCAGAGGAAAAAAATTTCATGAAAAAGTTCAGGGATAGACACATAAATTCATGACCCACCATTTTTATTTTTGTGGGCCCATCATTTTACGTGTCTATCCTTGAACTTTTTCTTGAAATTTTTCCCTCTGCAATCATTTTTCACCTATAAAATCATTCTTCGTGACATCACTACAGTACAATAGTTTTTTTAAAAATATATATATATATTTGGATGAAAATCAAAAGGGTGTCTCTTTTTCAACGAACCTATATTGATTTATTATCAAAAGGATACCCTACCCTTTATAAAATGACACAACTATCATTCACTATAAAATAACAACTTATTCTCATTATTATCTCTTCCATGTTTTTTTCTATCTAAATCGGCACATTGTACCAGCTACGAATCCGTAGCTGCTGCACAATTGAACTATGGGATGGAACCCATAAAGATCGGGTTTCAAGCTCAAAAAATATTATTTAATCTTTTTTAAATGAAAAATTACATGCAATCATCGATCACAATTTAAACTTTGTATACAGTCTTCATTTTCAAAAAAAATTATTTCCACTTCCTAACCAACATAATGGATATTAATTTACCTAATTGTCTCTTATATTTTTTAGGTACAAAAAAAATCTAAAAATGAGTATAATTGCTCTTAAATTTAACATATTAAAATAGAATCTAATATATTTTCTATCAAATTGAGCATGACTCTTTTTCCACCTCAATTGGATAGAAAATATACTAAATTATCTTTAAATAATGCTCGATGGAAAATATACTAGATTCTATTTAGATAGTATTTGAATTTAAGAGAAAATATATTAAGAGAGAAAAAAGTTGTGCTCAATTTAATGAAAAATATACTCAATTTTAATTTAAATTGCTGAATTTAAAAAGAATTATATATTTTTATACTTTTTTATCTAAAAAATATATACGAAGAGTAATTAGGTAATAATATTTACATAAATAAATTGAAGTAAACAAAATTTTACACAGAGTATAATCAAAAAAAATTTTGATATAGGGATAAAAGTTTTGATTTTTTTTTCCTTCAATTAATTATTTTTTAAAATTTATCAATAAATTTAGTCTTAATTTTTCTTAATGTTATAACCGTTACAGAATTGTATATATTACAATGATATAACAGCTCAGTTATATTAATTACAGTGCGAAAAAAAATAATAATAAAATAAATTTATTTTATAGTGGACGACAGCTGTGAGGATAATAAATTAATATTAAACACCCTTTTATAATAAATCATCGAAAAGAGACGTCATTTCTATTTTTGCCCAAAATATTTTTATTACTTAATTTAGTTATTAATTTCAGTATAGAAATAGAAGTGAGCTGGAATCCAAACTCTGCTTTCCCAATAATTACAGTAGAAGCCACCAATGAAGAGAAGCTCGAATCGTATTCCGTTTATCCCTTTTCTTTCCCACCCTCTCTCTCTCCCCTCTCGCCTCTTTTTATTGACTTGTAACCTCTTTCATCGCTCCTTGGCATTCCATTCCGGTCCTCCTCCTCTTTCTTCGTCTAGGGTTAGGGTTCCTGGTGATTAGATCGTGCCTTGATGGAGCCGCAGCAAGGGCAGGGAGCAAAGACGGCAAAGCGCAAGCCCGTCTTCATCAAGGTGGACCAGCTGAAGCCCGGCACCAGCGGCCACACCCTCATCGTCAAGGTCGTCAGCTCCAACATCGTTCGCCAGAAAGACCGCCCCGCCGCCGCCGGCCAGCTCCGCCCCGCCCGGATCTCCGAATGCTTAATCGGAGACGAGACCGCCTCCATCGTCTTCACCGCCCGCAACGAACAAGGTATGTGTGCCTTTTCGTCTCCTCCTATTGTTCTTTTCGTCGCGCTCTTTGTCTCTATCTAGATCCGACGACCGATCCGAGGCGTGCTGGCGTCGTGCCTTGTGACTGAAGTGGAATGTGTAGATTTAGATCCGATGCCACGCGGAGCGAGTGATTCTGTAGCGCGATCATGACACGCCTTTAATCAAATGCATGCTGTTCTATCAGTTTTATCAGTTTGTTGGGTCTTCAAGCAGGACAGCCCTTATTAGTCAGTTCTATCATTACAGTACATGTTTATTACATGCTTCATCATCTACAAATTCAAACTCAGCGTTAAACAGTCATTTTCAACTCGCATCTACCTTGACTGGAACGCAACATCCAACTTATTATCCTGCACTGTTTATGGTACTTTTGCAATATTCAACAAATTTCTGATGTAATCTGCTTAGTGAACTGTTGTCAATTGGCTACTTTATGACAATTTTTTTAGAAATGGTTTGTTGAGGATGCATATTGCCTACTTTAAAGATGCTTTGATTTGACTTTCTTAATTCTGGCATTCTAAGTTTTACACACAAAAATTGTTTTTTTATGCGTAGACTGCCTTTTCTGACTTGTTTACTTCCATTTTTTTGAATGACAATCATACAACCCAAGTGTCATTTGCTACAGCCTAGTTCTAATAATCAGTTCTAGAACTTCTATACCAATTGGTATTAATTTCCTTGTCAACTTCCTAATTTGGCAGTTGACTTGTTCAAGCCTGGTGCTACTGTCATCTTGCGCAATGCCAAGATCGATATGTTCAAGGGCTGCATGCGGCTTGCTGTGGATAAGTGGGGGCGAACTGAGGTTACTAAACCTGCTGGATTTGAGGTAAACAAGGACAACAACTTATCTTTGGTCGAGTATGAGCTGGTGAACGTCGATGGAGAATGATCGAAGAAGAGAGAATGCTTGCAAACTACTATCATGGGACGTAGTTTGATGAACATGCTTTTTCTGACTTTTACGTTTGGTAGTCATAAACTTATATGATCCATTAGAGCAATAGTCTAAGCTATACAAAGCTCACCAGTCCTTGTGGTGCCTGTGTTTCTTCATGTTCATGTCTGGTACTAAATCCTAACTATTATGAATGGAATCAAAGTTATATATAATGGTTTGAGTTGTTCAGATAATTATCTCTTTGCATGTGATTATCATTTGGATCACTGCTCTGCCATGGTTACTCAAAGCTCGATATTGGAAAATAACTCAGATCAAGAAGTATCTCTGTTTTTGTTATGTTTTCAAAACTGGCCCAATCACAACTATTGGTATGAATATTGGGGTTTTGTGAAATTCAAGTTCAGTCTTTAATGCAACATAAAATGCATTTTGGTTAAAATCTTAGGTAGCAGAATGTGTTGGAGAATAATGCAACTACAAACTCCACATGAAGTCCTGCATCACTAAAAATTCTAGTGGCATGTGATTGCAGCAAGAGTTCACAATACAAAAGTGATATCGCGTTGGCTTCTTTGTTGTTACCGACGTCTTCTTCGGTCATCATCTTCTTCGTCCGAGTCACCACTCTCTCGAAACCGAGGGTTCTTCTCCTGAGGAAGAAATAGATAAAGTAACTATCTCGTGGAGCAAATAATTTGTATTGAATAAAAGGAAGAAAACGCCCGGGGTACAAACCGGTCTCTGCTCCTGATCTGTAGTTTTCCTTGATTCATAACTTGATACTCTTTCGGATGTGGAGCGATCGTCATCTCTATACCGTTTTCGATGATCTGTTCACATCAAACGAACAAATTTTAACTCCATGGTGAGCAGGTCACAATCTCAACGAGCTTTAGTGGATTATTTACGAGAAGTACCTCTACCATGCCTATATGACCCCCCATGTCCATGTTCTCCGCCATGCCTGCCATCTGCAAGTAAATATAAGCATATTGGAATCCTCGAAGCTATTAGAAAAACAAAATCTCGATAAATTGAAGCAAAAAATATGCTCTTCAACATATGCATAGAAGAAACAAGTGACTAGAACTACACTTTTTTCTCACCTGCTATGCCTAAAATATGATGTAATAATATTGAAACAACTTATCTTGCAGCAAATCCTGTTTTTCATGCTCGTACCAAGTATGTAGAGATTGATTTTTATTTTGTTCGTGAGCGTATGACGACTCAACAACTTTTAGTTTCTTATATCTCTACGGAAGATCAAATTGCTGATATATTTACTAAGTCATTATCTAAACAACGTTTCACCAAGTTAACACTCAAACTCAACGTTCAGACACTCCCATTGAGGTTGTCGAGGGTAATGACAATAATGAAAATATTCTCTAATTGATTTCAATCAATTGAGATTTATTATATTTAGCGCACAATCAAGATCGGCATGAATCAAATAGGAAAATTAATATTTCCAAGTCTATTATATTATTATGTTTATAATTATTATGATCGCATGTCTTATTTAATCTTTCCATTATTGTTTTGTACAATTTGTATAAATAAGTCTATTAGCTTTAGTAATAAGATGATCAAAAAGCTTTATATTGTTTCTTTCCTCTACCTATTAATTTCTACATCTAGAGCTACCTATTCTCCTTCATTATATCAACATGCATAGCCTCCAATTTAGGCACCATCTTATTGCAATTTTTTTTTCTTGATTTAAAAATAAAACAAACAAATATGCCTTGCTCCGGATCTATCTATCAATTTGTCAATAATTAGGAAGGTCATTCGAAAGGTGTGACGTCTCTAAAGAACATTCAGCTATAAAATGGACCTATTGCTACCCATCTCAACAAACATAGAAAATGGAGTTTCTGAATTACAAGTATATGATACGGCACCAGAACAAGTCCCCCAAAAAATATAATTTTCATGATATCTAATGAAAGATGTAAAGCATAGACAACACCCAAGATTGCGATACTTACATGGGCCAGCCGGTTGAAAAGCACCTAGAGCATCTGTACCATAATCTACTAATTCTCTCTGTGCTTCTAGCTCTCTCTGGACCATCTTTCCATAGCCACCTCTACGTAATGCTTGTCAAGGAAATATAAATGATGTACAACATACAAAGAACATATTAGATACCAATACGAGAAGCCATAAGCTACCAATTTGGAAACAACCTTATTCCAGTTTCTCTAGCAAGATACAAAAAGCATGTTCATTTAGGTATGAGCAAGAAAAGGTAAAATGATTAAAACATTGCATAAGCCTATCAAATATGATGCTTAAGAAAGTTTGTCGAGCACGCCAAGGTAGAAATCATAACAAAACACTGATATAATTTCATACATTGAAGGTGAACACAAAGTCGATAAAAACTTATTCAGGATCAGCATCTAGTAAAGCAAGGCACTATAACCACATTTCTAAATTGTCGATTCCATGAGTTTCTAGGTTATTTCATACTTCTGAAGTTTTCAATCAAAACATATTTCTTAACAATAAGATATCTAAAACTATGTTTATACATCAAATTGACCCCCAAAAAGTTCTTGATGGCTAATCAGTTTTTTCTAAGCTTTACATCAAGTGATCAAAGAATAAATTGATTTACATCGAGCTTTACTAGTACTCAAACTGTACATCAAGTCATCAAAGAATTAATACTTTGCAGAATATATTTATTACATAATCTATGTCCTACAAGAAAGTTAAATTGACTCGTGACAAATCAGTTTAGTTTCTCTCTTCTCCAATTTGTGAATAAAAAGAATTTTCTAAAACAGCAACAACGGCTGACTTGTCTAGTTGTCAAGGTGATAAGAGAAGTACTAATCCTCAGATAAAACACCAAGTACATCAAAGAATTAAAGATCTCACTTTGTGTCAAGACATGTTTTCAGGATGCAAGAATGAGAAGTTAACTTAGTATACGAAAAAGCCTCTAAAAGCTTCGCCAAAGGAATCCTTATCATGTTAATTCATATCAATTATCAACAAGAAATACAGTTCAAAGGATATCTGGATCATAGTCAGTACGATATTCGTCTCTCACCTGTGAAGATAAACAAAATGACCTATTAGGAATACTCATATGTAATGTTTTAAATTTACAAGATATCTTAAAAGAGAGTAAACAAGACATCACTTGTCCACCACTTCGACCACGACCCCACTGCCTGCCTTCCTCAAACCCCCAATCAAAATCTACACGTATTGGACGATCATCGAGCATTGTCCCACTAATATACTTAACAGCATCTTCAGCATCCTCCCTAGAATAGTACCTAGGAAAAACTTCTGATCTGATTAACTTTACGTTTAAACAAAATAAGAAATTTAGTCCAAAGAAATGTCTGAGAGAGCATATTTGAGCAGTAAAGACCTCAAGAGAAATTAAGATGTCACTAAGAATAATCTTACTCAAGAAGCAAAAATAAGCACATACATAATTTATAGTTCAAACAGATAAAACTCCCAAAGCTCAATTGCACCATTGGTCATAAGGGACACAACAACAGATTCCACTACACTAATATACTTCTTGTTAGCACAAAGGCAATACAAAATTTAATGATCTTATACAAGATACAACATACTGGGTTCTTGTTATTGTGTAAAGAAACAGCTTAGCGACAAAACATGAAACAATCAATTACTTTTCACAAACTTAGCATGGGATTGCCACAGAACCAACTCATTGATCAATGTCTTGCCACTTAAATAAACATGTTGACACCTTCTTAGCAAAGTTTGTATCCATTTAGTAGACGATTGAAGTTCCTAGCATCAAAGAGAACTAGAGAAGCATTTCAAGAGAGAACTTTCTCAAAATGAAAATTAATCTTTTAGATAAGCTCTTGGTAACTGTAAAACTGTCAAAATAGGAACTCAAAGCACCAGTGAATGAAGCAACAAGCTCTGAAAATAAGTTGCATATCAAAGTCTTTATTCGATTAATTTGTGGATATCAATTACCTAATCTAGATAAACACTACCTTTTAAACATTAGAGAAATGGTTAGTCCGTTGATAAATATCAATCCCCTCAAAAGTGAGAATTCAATAGCACCTTGTCCAATAGCAGGAATGTAGAACATCACCTAATAGAATTTACAGCAGACTCTTGATTACTACATACCTGTACAAGGTTTTGTTAGCCAAGCACTAGCAAAAAGATGGGCCTAGGTTGAAGCTTTGGGAATGATTATCTTGTAAGAACAGGGTAATGAATGTCATAGAATGAGGATCTGTTGTAAGAACAGGGTAATGAATGTCATAGAATGAGGGTATGTTGTAAGAACAGGGTAATGAATGTCATAGAATGAGGGTCTGTGTGAGGGTGACTAATGTTTCCCAAGATGCAACAAATCAAGATTCTCATTGCAAACATACAAGGAAATACAGTAAACCACATGAGAAAGAAAAATTGCTCATGTACAAGCAACAAGAAGATTTTTGGCAGGAATTTGTGAGAGATGCAGATACATGAATGTATCTCTGAAGTGTACATGGTTCTTAAGGATTTCCATGAGCAAGTGAATCTCCAATGCACAACAATGTCTCGTGCAAACAAGCAAGTTCAGAAAGAGATTTCTAATTTCTTCATTTTCCATGTTCTTGTGCTAGGTTCAGTAATTTTTCTTTCTTTCTAGCTAGACACAACTTGTATTTATATTGTTTGGTACCTAGATGCCTTATATTTCATATGGTTTCTTGGAGAATGATGATATTTTTTGAAACATTATTAGAATGAGTCTCCCACGTTGTTAAACCTGAGTGCTAGCGCCTCCCCAATATGGGAGTTCAATGCTTGGTATGTATTAGGACCTTTGGTAACACTATGGCAGAACTTCCTCTCTATTCAACATTATGTTTATAAAAGGGATGATAACAAAGGTCCAAGTTCCTAGTTCCATCATTTCAGAGGACTTCTGCTGTTTATAATGAAGAATAGTTTCAGATTCCTCTGAATTGTGGTAATGAAACAAGCCTGGAATAAATGCAGATGATCTAACACTTCCAAGTAACATACTGACATACAGAAAAAAATGGAAATACTGATTCATAGCACCTTTACTATCTCATTAACTAGCTATCAGCCCGTCATATACAGAGTTGGCAGCAAACAGTGCTTTTGAACGTATTGCATATTGGCTATTCCTGTTTTAGTTTTCACTAATCTAGAGATGATTAGAAAAACAAACATCCTTTAATTGATTTGTCTATCCAACTGATACTAGACACAGTTACACAAACAACTATGCCCATTGAGCATCTGCATTCTGTTTCTGATTTTTATTTTATTTTTTTCCAATCTGATATCTCTGGATGATGACCTAGCTATTTCATAGAGTATTTCCGACAACATCCAGACAATTGGAAATTTGTGAAACGTTAAGTATTTGACAGATTGGTTCACCATTCATAACTCTTAGTAGCCTACCCATCTTCTAATTACTCGGTAAAATGAACAGAGAAAGCGGATTGCTTAAAAATGCTACTCTTAGTGAAACCACCCAGCTTGAAAGCCTGAAATTGGCATTTTGGTGTAATATCTATGTAAGGTAACGCTAGCCTAATGCCAAGTAAAGGGAAAGGCGTCTTACAATACAAAGGAGAAGCCGCAAGGGGTCTTTGTGTTCTTGTCCAGCCCCATGATGATCTTCTTTATCTCGCCCGCGCGGGAGAAGAGCTCGTAAACCTGTTCCTCAGTGGAGTAAAATGACATGTTGCCGACGTAGACCGTCGTCGACGCCTGAAGCGCCCGCTCGTACTCCTCCTGGTTGCCGTGGAACCTTCTGTCCCTGTAGGCCGACAGCTTAGCGAGATCCTGTAGACGGCCAAAACAACGGCACAAATCAAACAATCCATCTCAAAACGGAAAGGAGACGCAATAATGATACAAATCGTAGGGAAATTGGACGACCTTGAACAAAGAAGCCATCTATCTTAGTTGGTGTTAGTGATCCGCCGAAGTGATCCGCCGAAGTTAGATAGGGGAAGGTAGGGTTTTGTAGGTTAAACAACGTGCGGGTCGGCCAGGAAGAAAAAATAAAAATATCATTTTGGTCCTGTAATTTATGTAAAATTTTCAGCTTTGAAGTTTTCCAAATTATTAAATGGTTAGTTTTAAAATTATAAATTACTTATTCACGTTACATTTTATCCATAATACTATAAAAAAAATTAGTTTAACCTATTTCCATTTGAAAATCAGTCAAATCAATTTTTATCAATATCAAAATATTAAATAAATAAATCAATTGATTGATAATAATTATCAATTGACTAATTTAATTTTTATCAAAATTAACTTTAAGTAAAATTAGTTGATAGATTAAATGAGATCTTAGATTGATGTTAAATTAGTTCAAGAAAATCATCTTAATTCAGTGTTAAAGGAGCATCAAATCAAATCACTGATTTGCCGAACTGACAATCAAAGAGAAAGAGATAAGGGAAGGTTGGGCTTTTTAGGTTAAATGGAGGGCGGGTTGAAGGAACAAAGAATCAAAATATCATTTTGTTCCTGTAATTTATATAGAATTTTCAACTTTTTACGTGGTTAAGTTTTCCAAATTACTAAATGGTTAGTTTAAAAATTATCAAATCATATACTCACTTTCCATTTTATCCCTAATCTGTCGACTATAAAAAAAAACTTAGTTAAATTGATTTCTATTAGAAAAACAATCTATTAATTTTTAAAATCAGTCAAATCAATTTCTATCTATATCAAAATTTTAAATCAATCAGTCGATTGATTGAAAATGAAAATCTACTGATTTATTTTTTTTATTAAAATTGATTGATAAATTAAATAATCTTAGATTGACATGAATTTCGATCAAAGAAGTCATCTTAGTTCGACATTAAAGGAGCATCAAATCAAATCAGTAATCCGCCGAAGTGACAATCGAAGAGAGAGAGATAGGGGAAGATAGGGCTTTTTAGGTTAAATAGAGAGCGGGTCGATGAGGAAGAGAGAATCAAAATATCATTTTGCTCCTATAATTTATATTTAAAATTAAAAAATGATTAATTTTAAAATTATCAAATCACATACTCATTTTTTATTTTATCTCCAATCTGTCGACCACACAAACAAACTTAGTTAAATTGATTTCTATTAGAAAATCAATCTACTGATTTTTAAAACCAATCGAATTGATTTTTATCTATACCAAAATTTTAAACAAATTAGTCGATTGATTGATAATGAAGATCAGTTGACCGAATGATCTTAGATTGATATAAAATTAACTCCTATGTATTTAATATTTGTCTACTTCTTCTAATTATATTCATACTTTTAAATATCAATTTGACTAAATATATCAAAAACAATGATTTTTAAACTAATTAAAATTTTCAAATATATTCATGTTCAAAAAATTATTACTCTCAATATATTGAGCCAAATTGATGTTTGAGGATATGAATATATCCAAGAGAACTGATCAAACACATAAAAATTAGTTTCGTGTCAATCTAACGTTCTTTGATCTATCAACCGATTATATCTAAAATTGACTTTCATATAAAAATAAATTAATCGACCGATTTTCTTCATCGGTCGACTGATTTGTTTTAAACTTCAGCACAAAGAAAAATTGATTTGACTAGTATTAAAAATTAATTGACTAATTTTTAAATAAATATTTATCCGATTGATTTTTTTTATTAGTACTGATAAAAATAAAATGAAAAGTGTGAACATAAATTGATAAATTTAAACTAACTTATATAATATATAATTTAGTAATTTTAAAAACTTATGTGCAAAAAGTTGACTCCGTGATTTTATGGCAATTTACTGAAACACACATGCATTTCATAAATTCAAATCATTTAGTTTGTCTTGAAGTCAGATGGCAATGAAAAAAACCTTTTGGAAAATAAATATATAATTTAGTGATTTAAAATAGTAAAATACATGATTAGTTCAATAAAATTCTTATAAGTTTATCCTTAAAAAATAATCAGTACATTACTTGTGTATTTCATTGTATTTTAATGTTTATTTACAAACAATTAAATTGAGTAGGATTATTTATTGTTAAACACCTTTATAATTCTAATAATCTATTTAAGTTGCATTTTAAAAGCAACTTAATAATGTTATAATTGTCAAAGATTTAAAGACAAAAGTGATATTATAATTATTATACTCTCTAACAATTCAGATTTGTTTTTTTATCATGTAGTTTTGCACAAATAACTTGATGCTTTTTACATTCATTAAAAATAATTAAAACGAGAATAAATTTATAGACAGTGCCCCGGCTCTAAAAAATAGGATTCACTCGAGATCAGTGGCATCCACCATTCTAATGAGAGAGTTGGGGGGCAAGCAGAATGAAATTACTCCAAGAACTGGTGCTTACTTTAATTCATTCTACCTAGAGCAGTTAGTTGCCTATCCTTCTTGTTATGTATCAGTAAATACTCAACTCAATCGAATCTAAATCTAAAGGAAATTGTGATTAGTCTAAGTGCCCATTAAAAAAATATATAGAAAATACTAAAAATTTTAAGTTTGATGGTAGATTAAGCGAATCAACTCACTCGACTTTTAAATTTTTCATTTAATTTTTTTTTCTCGAACCGCTTGCCAACTTGAGGCCGGCACGGACTAATCCATCTAGACCAGTTATCCGTACATACTGACCCGTTTAAACCCGCTCTTAATCTACTTAGATATTTTGTTGTAATTTATCATCAAATATTTGGTTGAAGCTGGGGCAAAAGACCCACACGACACTAGCATGCTTAACTTTGAACAACCTTTTGTTGTTCATTTGGCCCTTATCAAAGCCTTTTAGAATATAAGAGCCAAAATTCATTCATTAATCCAAGTCAATAACTACATGCTCTTAAATGTATTTCAAATTTATAAATCAATAAGAAAAGCGGTCTACGGGATGATTCATCCTAGATATTTTTATAGTTCATCCTTAAATTATATAAAAAAAATAAATTATAGAATTAGTGAATTAATGAGTGATGGAAAGATTTTTTCTTTCCTAAAAATATATTCATCAAAAATTAATCTCTTATCTTATTATTAATAAATTTATCCTTATCAGATCCATCCGTTGGGGAAAAAAAATTGTCAAGATTAATAATATTAATAATCACAACTTATCCACTGGAATATCAATTGCATGGGCGGCAGGGCAACACTCAACGGCGTTTCGCTGTCTACTGCCCTGAATTATTGCAGAGCCCTCGCTGTTCATTCTAAATCAAACAAGTTTTTAGCAACGTAATAGCAGCCTACACTACAAAAAAATACAACTTTGGGGACAAAAGTTTGGAACGAAAAAATTTCGTCCCAAAATTGGGACAAATTTAGGGTCGAAAATAAATTTTGACCCAAATAACCAACAAAACTTGCAACAAAAAAATTTCGTTTCAAGTTTGCAACATAAAAAAAATTCGTTGCTAAATTCGTCCCCAAATCTGGCACGAAATAAGAATTTGTCCCAAATTTAGGGACAAATACTGGATTCATCCCAAATTTGGGAACGAATGGAAGATTCATCCCAAATTCTGGGACGAATCTAGGATTCGTCCCAAACTTTGGAACGAATCCAGGATTCGTCCCAAAAATAAAAATATTTTTAAATAAATAAAATAAAACAGGTAAGGCTTAAATATGGACCTAGAGACTTCGGAATTTGATGAAACAAGTTTCTATGCATTCGTATCGTTGAGCTGATCGTAAATACGTCATCATCCATAATTTTTAATTATTATTTTCAGTGATTTGAATTTTTAACACCAAATTAGGTCAAATTGGGATTAAAAAATTCCAAATATATATATATTTGGTAAAAAATATTGTTATTGATAGATTTACGATCAGGACAATGAGACGAGCACATAGAAACTTGTTTCATCAAATTCTGATGTCTCTAGGTCCGTATTTAAGCCGTCCAAGTTTGTTTTTTTTAAAAAAAATTAATTAAATTTTGGGGACGAATCCAGAGATTCGTCCCAAACTTTGGGACGAATTCTAGGATTCGTCCCAAAATTTGGGACGAATCCAAAATTCGTCCCAAACCTATAAATATTTTTAAATAAATAAAATGAAACACGTAAGGCTTAAATATGGACCTAGAGACCTCAGAATTTGATGAAACAAGTTTCTATGCATTTATATCGTTGAGCTGATCGTAAATACGTCATCATCCATAATTTTTAATTATTATTTTCAGTGATTTGAATTTTTAACACCAAATTAGGTCAAATTGGGATTAAAAAATTCCAAATATATATATATTTGGTAAAAAATATTTTTATTGATAGATTACGATCAGGACAATGAGACGAGCACATAGAAACTTGTTTCATCAAATTCCGATGTCTCTAGGTCCGTATTTAAGCCGTCCAAGTTTATTTTTTTAAAAAAAATTAATTAAATTTTTGGGACAAATCCAGAATTCGTCCCAAACCTATAAATATTTTTAAATAAATAAAATGAAACACGTAAGGCTTAAATATGGACCTAGAGACCTCGAAATTTGATGAAACAAGTTTCTATGCATCCGTATCGTTGAGCTGATCGTAAATACGTCATCATCCATAATTTTTAATTAATATTTTCAGTGATTTAAATTTTTAACACCAAATTAGGTCAAATTGAGATTAAAATATTCCAAAAATATATATATTTGGTAAAAAATATTTATATTGATAGATTTATGATCAGGACAACGATACGAGCGCATAGAAACTTGTTTCATCAAATTATGATATCTCTATGTAGATATTTTTTAAAACATCTATAGATTGATATTAACTAAAAATGTGTTGTGTACTGAACAGTTGTAAATTAGTATCCGAAAGCTTAAATATGGACCTAGAGACCTCGGAATTTGATGAAACAAGTTTCTATGCATCCGTATCGTTGAGCTGATCGTAAATACGTCATCATCCATAATTTTTAATTATTATTTTCAGTGATTTGATTTTTTAACACCAAATTAGGTCAAATTGGGATTAAAAAATTCCAAATATATATATATTTGGTAAAAAATATTTTTATTGATAGATTTATGATCAGGACAATGAGACGAGCACATAGAAACTTGTTTCATCAAATTTCGATGTCTCTAGGTCCATATTTAAGCCTTACATGTTTCATTTTATTTATTTAAAAATATTTTTAGGTTTGGGACGAATTCTGGATTCGTCCCAAATTTTGGGACGAATCCAGAGATTCGTCGCAAACTTTGGGACGAATTCCTGGATTCGTCCCAAAATTTGGGACGAATCCAGAATTCGTCCCAAACCTAAAAATATTTTTAAATAAATAAAATGAAACACGTAAGGCTTAAATATGGACCTAGAGACCTTAGAATTTGATGAAACAAGTTTCTATACATCCGTATCGTTAAGCTGATCATAAATACGTCATCATCCATAATTTTTAATTATTATTTTCAGTGATTTGAATTTTTAACACGAAATTAGGTCAAATTGGGATTAAAAAATTCCATATATATATATATTTGGTAAAAAATATTTTTATTGATAGATTTACGATCAAGACAATGAGACGAGCACATAGAAACTTGTTTCATCAAATTCCGATGTCTCTAGGTCCGTATTTAAGCCGTCCAAGTTTGTTTTTTTTTTTAATTAATTAAATTTTTGGGACGAATCTCTGGATTCGTCCCAAATTTTGGGTAATCTGATCATTCTCATTTTGATAAATTTAATTGATTTTTTATATTTTTTTTATCATGTTTTTTTTTTCCTCTTAGGTAGGAATATAAATGAACTAAGTCGCTCATGAACTATTCGAAACTTGATTCGATAAAAGTTCATTTAAATTCGTTTAATGAGACTTGTTTAAAATAAACAATACCAAACTCAAGCTTCATAATATTTAGCTCATTAACTCGTAAAGATATTCGTTAAGCTCATAAATCAACTTTTAAATAAAAAAATAATAATTTTGATATGAAATTTATATATTTTACACCATACTTATAAAATATATAAATAAATATATTAAATTTATTTATTAGAATAAAATTATAAATTTTAATCAAAATATTATAATTTTCTCTAAATATATAATTTAATTTTTAATAAATATTTAAATTTATAATTTATAATTATTAAATTTGTTTAGGCTCGATAAAAGCTCGAATAAGTTCGTGAGCCGTGAATATATTTGTTAGATAAAGTTCGAGCCCAGCTCGATTATAAACGAGTCAAACTCAAACATTCAAGAGTTCGACTCGACTCGGCTCGACTCGACTCGACTCAACTCAACTCAATTGCACCCTACTCCTATGCATGCAATATGTCTCATCTTTCCTCTCATCTTTTTTTTTTTTTTTCTCTTTATAGTTCTCTTTCTATGCATGCATTCATGATAACATGTATTTAAAAAGTCTCCTAGGAAGTCGATTCTTCTAAAGACATTTTAACACTCCTGAGAAGTCAAAATAAGCAATGAATAGTATCGTTTAACTTCTTGCAACCCCATAAAATAATCCACAGGAATTGAAATAGCTAGGTACAATCATCAGTGAGTTTCGATCAAAACTCACTGATGGACCTAGAGAGCTCCGATTGCACCTATTTCAGTTTCTATCGATTTCTCGGATTGCAAAGAGTTCAAATATGCTATTCATTATTTATTTCAGTTTCTCAGAAGTGTTAAAATATAATAAGAAAGAATCATCAAAATTCTCCACGTTGGGCCTGATATAGAATCATATCAGAGATATGGAATGATATCAGGCTCATCATGGAGAATTTTGACAATTATTTCTTATTATATTTTAACACCCTCAAGAATGTAAAATAAATAATGGATAGTGTTGGTGCAATTTGCACTAATGATCTAACTCATATTTTTATGAATGACAAGGAGTCTAAAGTTAGAGTATTTTGTTGTCTAACCTTTCTACCAAGTGTGCAGGAGTTGACTGGTTCGAAGGACTTAACACCAGGTTGAAATCTAGCTTAGTCTGAGAGACCCGATAGCTGGTGGGAAGTCTAGATAGATCCGCGAGGCTCGATATTTGGCGGGAAGTCTGGTTGGGTTCGCTGGACCTGATAACCGACTGAAGTCTAGTTGGGTCTGCGGACCTGACAACTAGCATGAAGACTTGTTGGGTCAAAGGCAAGTCAAGTGACTGCAAATGATAAGTGAAGATAAGCAACTGGAGGAGAGATCCAGTGAGAACACGCTCCCCGTTGAGGGAACTGTAAGCGTCAATCTAGCTTAGATCCATTTGGGAAACCTAAGCTGAGACATTAACTAGATCCTGGTCTCGGGGAGACAAGATCTAATTACTACTCATATTTTATTATGTTGTGCTAACTTTATTTTACAAGGTAAATATTTTTTCTATTGTCTGGACTAACCTTTTTATGCAGGGAAGAAGCTGCTGAAGAAAAGGAATCCGGGAGACCAGGCTCGCTTGTGCAGGGCTAAGGGTGCCTAGGTGGTCCGGGCACTCAGACTCGATCCAGGTGCACGAATTAGAAAAATGATCCATAAGCTGATGTGGAGTGTATCGATTGGTCAAGCCACGTGGTCCAAGCGCCCAGAGGGGTTCCAGGCGCCCGGAATAGACCTATTTAAAGGCCTTTGACCAAGAGCTTGAAACACAACAACTGCTATGACTTTCTCTTCTGCTTGGTGCTTCGAAAAGGCTCCTGCGACGCTAAAAAGCTCCTCTGACAACCGACGATCAAGATTCTTTTCTTTTGTTGTTGATAACACCGTCTTATAGTTCTTGTACTTGAAATCTATAATCTTTTCGAACTATTAGTGAATTGTCCAACAAAAGTACTCGACGAGTGCGGACCTTGGAGTAGGAGTCGTCAAAGGCTCTGAACCAAGTAAAAACAACTGGTGTTAGCATTGTTTTCTTGCTTTTATTTTTCGCTGCGTAACTTAGTTTTTAAATCGAATTTTCGACGATCGCTATCCCCCATCCACCTCTAGCGAATTTCCGATCCAACAGATAGCATATTTGAACTTCTTTTAACCCCAGAAATTCATAAGAATTAGAATGGGTGCAATCGAAGCTCTCTATATCCATTAGTGAGTTTAGACTAAAACTGACATAGAAAGCTCCGATTGCACCCAATTCCTGTAGATTTTTGGGGTTCCAAAGAGTTCAAATATGTTATCCATTATTTATTTTGACTTCCCAGGGGTATTAAAATGTAATAAGAAAGAATCACCAAAAATCTCCATGTTGGCATGATATGTATCATATCAGGCCCAACGAGAGTCTGATATACAATCACATCAGGTTCAATGTGAAAAATTTTGATGATTCTTCCTTATTACATTTTAATACATCTGCGAAGCTAAAATAAATATTTCAACCAAAATCTACTGATAGACCTAGAGAGTTCCGATTGTACTCATTTTAGTTCCTGTGGATTTCTGATATTGTAAGGAGTTCAAATATGCTATCAATTATTTATTTCGACTTCTTGGGAGTGTTAAAATGTAATAAGGAAGAATCACCAAAAAAATCTCCAAGTTGGACCTGATATGGCATATCAGGCACAACGTGGACCTGATATCATATTTGAGCTCCTGATATATTCCATATCAGGTCCACGTTAGGTTTGATATGATTCCATATCAAGCCCAACATGAAGAATTTTGACGATTCTTTCTTATTACATTTTAACACCTCTGAGAAACCAAAATAAACAATGAATACTATATTTAAACTTTTTGCAACATCAAAAATCTACAAGAATTGAAATAGGTGTAATCAAAACTATCTATGTCCATCAGTGAATTTTGGTTGAAATCTATTGATAGACCTAGAGAGATCCAATTGCACTCATTTCAGTTCTTGTGGATTTCTAGGGTTGTAAGGAGTTAAACGGTGCTATTCACACTACAAGAAAAAAGCTAATAGACAACGCTTTTAAAGCGTTGTCTTTGTGCCTGAGAAAGCGTTGTTAAAGGCACTGTTGTTAAAAGTCTGCTCAACGACAACGTTTTTAAAGCGTTGTCGTTTGTAACAAAGACAACGCTTTAAAAGCGTAGTCATATTTTGCAAAGACAACACTATTACAACGCTTTAAAAGCGTTGTTATTTTTTTACAAAGACAACACTTTTTACAACGCTTTAAAAACGTTGTCGTTTTAAAGAAAAAAATAAAAAAAAATTATTTAAAAATCATTATTTTTATATTTATGAAATTATTATTTTTCTTTTACTATGTTCATATTCAAATTTTACATATAATCAGCTCAGCTAATGATTTCAAACTCATACCAAAATAATAGAATTCTGACATTGAAGTAATATTAATATTTACATGAGAAGCTAGTAAATATCAAAATTAACACTAATTCTGTTTCAAAGTAGATAGTGATATTCACATTTAAAACAAAAGAGCACAAAATAACTGGCCGACCTTGAAGCCAACAATTTGTTTACTTCTACTAGCTACACTCAAAAATTATTATTGGCTTGAGAACAGGACAAAGCAGTACAGTAATTACTAGCACAATACTGAAGAAGTAGCTAAGCTTTCTCAATCTATTACAGGAATAAGCAATTGGATTTTGTCTAGGATCTTTGTGAACTTTGAACAGATTGAACAGTTGGCCTGAAATATAAACAAAAAATTACAGTCAATAGTTTGAACCAAAAAATTACTTCTACTAGCTATTTTCTATAAATGAACCAAAACTCATTACTTAGAAATGAAATGTTTGCAGAAAGAAAGCTTGCAGAAATGCAACGTTTCTTCAAACTACAGAAAGAAAGCTTGCAGAAATGAAACACTTTCTTCTAAGCAAACGCTTTCTTACAAAAAGTACTATTGTTGTAGAAAAGCATTGTTGTTGCAATGTTTCTTCTCTGCAATTTCTATTATACAGAGAAAGTTTGCAATTTCTTCATTCTAAAATGCATACAGTATTTCTCCATTAATCTTAAATGCATACAGTATTTGCAGAAAGAAAACTAAAATGAAACGTTCTTTGGAATATGAGTTTAACAAATAGTGAAAAATTGCCAACTTCCTACAGAAAACTTGTAGAATTTTTAGTTTAACATGCTTGATAGACTTAAAGCTTGCCAAAATCTTGCATAAAGCTTGCAAAAATCTTGCAGAAAACTTGCAGAATATTTGCAAAGAAAGCTTGCAGAATAAACTTAATATTGTGCCATTCATCACAATGCCGATGACCGAACCCATAATGACTTAGCATGAATTAAGGGCAACAAACTGAAGACAAGAAAGAATAATATGCTGAATTATCTGAAGCACCAACATGTATATTTAGATAACATGGAGAACCATCAAAGACACATTAGAAAAAAGCCAAATGAGACCCCAAGCGCACCTCTGGTTGTATTTCATCGATTCTCCAACGAAAAACAAAAATCAGTGACCTAACTGCAATGCAGGAGTTACAAAGCAGCAGCAGGAAATGAGTGTATCATGGCTACAAGTAACGATTATGGAAGCTAGAAAAACAAAATAATTACCCCCATTCACAAGGAAGTTCAATAAGTGGAAGACCTTCTGCGTCGTCCAACCAAACTCTGATGCTCGACATTCAATTCTAACTAATTGAATCTGCAAATTAAGAAACATGAACAACTGAGATGAATTTTCTTAATTATCTTCTAAAACCTTATGTAATCTCTCAATACAGCATTCTCAAAATACAGCTCAATAATTATTAGGCTAACAAGGGAAACACCACAAATGAATTCTTAATTTCCTATATCACATATGCACCGACCCACATCAAAATCCGAGTGTAGCTAATTTGAAACCTAGCATTTAGAGCAATATCTAATGTAGTTCAAGAGGTTCTAAAATCATTTGCCACTCCTCAATGAAAACTGAATTCAATATCCAGATAAACCTAAAAACAAATGATTATAGATCAACCATCATTACAAAGCCAATATGGATACTATTGAAAAGACAATAAAGAAAAGAAACAACAAAACCTGAACTACCTTGCCACAGAATTGTTGAATTTCTCTTCAAGTCTAAAGATAGATCACATCCTACTTTCTCCAGAATTCCACGCCAACAGAACAAATAGATACCAGATTCAACAAATCCATAGCAACTATTGTGACACCCAATCTAAAGTTGCTATTCTCCAGCAACAAATATACAGCAGGAGCTACATAATGAACACAATAAGCCTTCTGCGCATCCACTTAAAGCACCCCCTAAACCTCCTCTTTGCCCCAAATAATGATGTGTGCCTCCAAATTTTGAGCCTGTCTATATTGATTTACAAGAAACCCGAACCTATGGAAGACCGATCCTCTCCAATTTGCAAATTCCATAGAGTACCTGGTCCATATTTTGTCTAAACAATACTCTCAATTAGTCAAATTGGCCGTTCGAATAAATATTAGCAGCTAAATCAAGACGAGACAAGAACAGAAACCCTCGATCCAGAAATACAATCGAAAATAAGGGAAGAGGAAATTACGAGGGCGACAGCGAACATGAGGCCGTAGAGGACGGCAAGGGTGTGGAAGATCCGATCCTGCCACAAGACGGAGTTGTTCACCTTGTCCCACCAATCGTCGCCGCTCCGAAGCAAGAGAAACACCGATGGCGAGGCCATCAGGTGGCGCATCCGCCAGGGCTAAAACTTTCCGACGAGGAGAGGTTACTCTGCAGAATCTGGGAGAGAGAGAGGAAGAGGAAGAGCCAGAAACAAAAATGGAAAAGACTAAAAAAACAGAAGAAAAAAAAGAGGGAAAATGGAGGGGAAAGGGAAGGACGGAGAAAGGTTCTCGCAGGCGTAGCCGAAACCGCGGGGCAGCGAGACGAAGAACACTGTTAATGATTCTTGTTTATTTCTTGTTTGTTAAGACGGAGAGGAGGACGCAGAGCTCGAACTGCTCCACTTTGTACTCCTCGCAGACGGAGGGAGTTCACTGGGAGAGGAATCCTTGCGGAAAAGAATCCCTAAAATCCCACCCTTTGCGGAATCCATCGGAGACTGAGCGCAGAAGAAGAGCCCGGAGGCGGGAGGGGAGGGAGGAGAGGGAGGGGAAGAGGTAGGTGCGGTGGATCGCCTCAGCACGGGATCTGCCGCTTGAGAGGAGGAGTTGACGAGAACTAGGGCGTGAGAGGAGGAGTTGGGAGAAGGGTTCGGGAGGGATTCGATCGGAAGATAGGTGAGCGAGTGAAATTATAGTTTTATGTTCATTATTTGATCCAACGGTTTATATTAATCTGGATTTAGATGAGGACTTGATAATAGACAACGTTTTTTAAAAAATGTTGTCATTGACTCATAAAAATCACTAATAGACAACGGTTTTAAAAAAAGTGTTGTCTATTAATAAGAAAATAGTGAAATAGACAACGGTTTTCACTAAAAGCGTTGTTAAAAAAAAAAAGACAACGCTTTTTTAAAAAAACGTTGTCTTTTAAGTGTTGTAGAATCCCATTTTTCTTGTAGTGTCATTGCTTATATTAGCTTCTCAATGGTGTTAAAATATCTTTAGAAGAATTGATGTGTAAAAGAGAGGGAAAAAAAAAGAGAGGATAGAAAAAGATGTTCCATGAATAGGAGGTAAGAAAAGAGAGAGAAATGATAGAGAAAATAAAAATAAAAATAATCAAATTTATTAGGAGGATAGAATAGAAATAACATTGTAAAATTATATATTTTTTTGATAAATAATAAAGTAACATATTTGTTTAATAAATTTAAAAACATAAATTGATAAATTACTATTATTTTTAACCAAGGGAAAAAAACCCATAGAAGAATGAATTCTTGAACGGAGACCGAGACTGAGATCGAAAAGATGAAGAAAAACGAAGAGAGAAAAAGGCAGAGAGGAGGTCACATGGTGAGCGTGTGGATGAACTGCAACAACAAATTCCAGAAAGGCTGTAACGTGCATGCTTTGCAGATTATACTTGTTCAATATCACTTATAACAAAATAATTATCGTCTGCGTTTAGTTTGGGCAGCTCCATCCTCGATGCTTATTCTTAGTTTGACTGAGCACCTGATTAAAAGAAGGGATTGAAGAATTGTACCTTCTCTCTGATCACATACGCGAATGGTTGCTTGGGCCTCCTCTTCTATATTTATGCATGATCCTATCTAAAAATTGAGAAAATGATTAGTTGGAAAGTGATTCTATGGTTAATTGAAAGAAGATTTCATGTTACCTTATAAAACTAAGGTTCCATTTAGTTGGTGGGATAGAACTAATAGTGTAAGTGGGATAAGGATTAATGGTGTGATAAATAATTTCTTGGGAAAGCCAATGATTACTTATCACACCATTAATCCCTATAGTATTAATCATATCCCACCTACTTGACACTCTCTATCACACTAATAATCCCTCACACCATTAATCCTATCCCACAAATTAAATGGAGCCTAAGAGTGTTAGTATCGGATTAAGGAAGAGGTCTCCAACATTAATAAGTAGAGTCCTCAATTTAGTGGAGAAGAATAGTAGAAATGAACAGAAACAGAGAGCGTATAGAATAATGAAGTATCGTATACCTCCACTTGTGGATGAAGATCTTTTTTTATAGTGTCACTATAAAGTCTGTGCACACATCCCAAAACATATGCACATTTTCTAAAACATCCTACAAAAAGATAAGTTGAAAAGTGTCTCTGATATCTTTCGTTAAACGAGCATGCAAATCCCTGATGTAACAGATTAAAAACTTCTAAAATACTATTTATTTGTTGAATATTCTCTGTTATCGGCGATACAAATTTCCAAAATAATATGGTGAAATATGTATGTGGGTTCTGTTGTGGGCCAATCAAAAGCCACTAGGTCGGGACGTTATCAACTCGGTCGTATTGAATGGAGCTATCGGCTTGTTTTTCATTCAATCTTACTGTTGTTGGATAGGCGTATTGCATCTGATCGAACATAAGGTCCGATTGACCATGGCAGTGGTTCGGGTAAGTCCGATCGACCAGGACGATGGTCCAGATAACTTAACATTCGACTTTTAAACTTAGCTACAGGTTATGGAGGACTGTCGCTCAGCTGGTCCAATCGACTCTAATGACCTGCTCAGCGAACATTACTTGATCTATAATTTGTGATCCTGTAGTACTATCCTATAATTTTAACCGTTTAATTTTGACCTTCATGTCAACGGTATTCAATGCTTTGACTCACTTTTGACTTTTTGAGGGCCATCTCCGCACCATATCAATGCACATGCACTGCGTCAGGATGAGACTATGCGAACAACGTTTGTAGTGTTGTAGTGTAGTGCAGTGCAGCATCGGAGGTTCCGTGAGTAGAACATCTGCTGGCCGGTGCTTACCGTGCAGTGTTGCAACGCATTGCTTTGTCGTAGAGAAGACCCATTTGTTTGATACGACTGAACGCGGCAGCGATGGGTGCGCCCCCCTCCAAGTCGCTTCCCAACCCCGGCCGCAGTCGGGAACCTGCAGCGGCGGTTCCTTCTCTTTCGTCCTCCCGCGGCAGTCGCCTCCGCAGCAGTGGCAACGTTAGGGGAGGCCAGTCTCCGATGGTCCCATCGGTAGCCAGAGGGAGGCGGAAAGGCATCACCTTTGAGTCCGCGGAGCCGACCTCCCTGAAGGTCACCTACATCAGACAGGTGCGAGTCAACAGCAAGAAGAAGAGGGTCGCCGCCATTGTGCGGTCAAGATCCATCATGGGGAGAGGCACAGAGGAGAGCTTTCGGAGGTTGGAAGACGGCGGTGGATCTCGAGGGTGCTTCCCGATCAGGAAGCGCAAGTGGCCGCATCGCCTCCCGATGAGAATAAATTGCTTCTTCCCCTGCAGCGGGAGGTCTCTCTGCTCCCCTTTCTCCTCGAGAAAGGGCGAAGAAAGAGGAGGCGTATGCGGCGAGGGTTGGTCGAGCTCAAATGCCGCCGTGCTCGCAAGGTGGCCAGTGTCGGTTCCTCATAGCGAGGAGGGGAAGGAATGGAAGGGTAGGGTTGTAAACAAGCCGAGCCGAACCAAGCTTTGGGGTGTTCAAGCTTGTTTGATAAGGTAACCAAGCCGAGCCGAGCTTAAAATGAACCAAGCTTTTGAAATGAGTGTTCAAGCTTGGCTTGGTTTATTTTTTATGAGCGTGAGCTTGTTTGAATCTTGGCTTGAGCTTAGTTCATTTAGATGTTATCAAGCTCTCAATTCAAGTTTGGCTTGAGCTTGGTTCGAGCTTGGCTTAAGCTTGGTTCGAGCTTGGCTTGAGCTTGGTTCAAACTTGGTTCGTTTAGATGTTATCAAGCTCTCAATTCAAGCTTGGCTTGAGCTTGGTTCGAACTTGGCTTGAGCTTGGTTCAAGCTTGGTTCGTTTAGATGTTATCAAGCTCTCAATTCAAGCTTGTTTCATTATTTGAAACTTTTAGTTGTTTGAGTGATTATTAAGCTTGAAATTTTAAATTTATTTATTTATTTTATTTTATTATTTATTTAGCATATTGAAAAGAGTTTTATTAATGAATATGGTTCGTAAACATTGTTCACGAATGTTGTTCACGAACGTTAACGAGCTGAACACATATGTGTTCAATCTTGTTTGTTTAGCTTAACGAGTTGTTCAAGCTTGTTTGTTTAATTAATCTTATGTATATTGAACGAATATAAACAAGCTCTTACCAAGCCAAACACCAAGCTTGTTCACGAACGCTTGGTTCATTTACAACCCTATGGAAGGGGCAAGAATTATTCGATGTAGAGATGAAAAAGAGAAAAGAAGTGGTGCTGGTTGTGGAGCAAGAAGAAGAGGTGCAGGTTTGCATTCCTCCCAGAATGCTCTACTACGGATGAGGTGCAGGTCCGATCCAGTGAAAATGGCGGTATTGACGACTCGTTTGTTGGATTCGTCGGCTGATGTGGTGCATGATCGTGGGGTCAGGGAGACGATGTGGTCGGAAGTCAAGCCCGTGGGATGGTCAAAAGTCAAGCTCACGCGGCGGTCAAAAGTCAAGCTCACGCGGCAGTCAAAAGTGAAGCTCATGCGGCGGTCAGAAGTTAGGCCTACGTGGTGGCCAAAAGTCTGGCCTACATGGAGGTCAAAAGTCCGGTCTACGTGGAGTTCAAAGGGCCCGGTCACAAGATGGTCTGAGTCGGGCACAAGTAGCGTTCCGGGGTTAGGCCTACATGGCGAGTAGGAACTCAGAAGCCAGGATCACGGGTCAGGACTTATAGCCTTGCGGTACAGGATACAGGGATCAAAGGGTACAGGTCGGGATATGCAAACTAAGGATCATAGGCCAGGACTTATAGCCTTGCGGTACAGGATACATGGATTAAAGCGTACAGGTCGGGATATGCAAACCATGGATTACAGGTCAGGACTTATAGCCTTGCGGTACAGGATATAGGGATCAAAGCGTACAAGTCGCGATATGCAAACCAAGGATTACAGGTCAAGACTTATAGCCTTGCGATACAGGATACAGTGATCAAAGCGTAGTGATCAAAGCGTACAGGTCGGGATATGCAAATCAATGATTACAGGCTAGGATCACAGGCCAGGACTTACAGCCTTACGATACGGGATACAGGATCAAAGCATATATGTCGGGATATGCAAACCAAGGATTACAGGCCAGGATGATAAGCCAGGACTTACAGCCTTACAATACAAGATACATGATCAAAGCAAACAGGTCGAGATATACAAACCAAGGATTACAGGTCAGGAATCACAAGTCGGGATATACGAATCGGAACGTACAGATGAAGGATATATGAATTAGAGACGTACAAGTCGGGAAATACAAACCAAGGCATACAGGTCGGGATAAACGGAATTAGACTAAGGCGTACAAGGCATATAGGTCGGGACAGATGAAATTGGACTAAGGCAGACAGGTCGGGACAAGTGGAATGAGACTGAGGCGTACAGGTCGGAATTCAGGATAGGGCAAGTTAGTAGCTCACAAGACAAGACACACAGGACAGGGCTGGATGCACAGATATGGATTTACGAAACAACAAGTACAAGTTAGCTACAGGTTGGTACCCACAGGTCGGGGTTGGCAAGTACAAAGACCCAGCCTAGGAATAATGGACTTAGGAGGCCGCATACTACGTGACAATCAAACAAGGGAATCGTAACCACCCGTTAGAGAATAATCATAGCGTGTCAGGGAATATGCTAACGGTTTAGGGCTCGTTGCCCCCCGATTCCTCCTTCGACCTATAAGAAGATGCCCCGTGTCAATCACCGCCAGGCAAAGCCTGACACCCGACATTTCCTGACACTCGCCAGACTCCAAAAACACCCACAACAGTATAAAAAGGGAAACTTCGTCCTTACGTAGGTACGCTCACTCGTTATTTCATTCTTATCTTTTACTTTTCGTCCTTTCACTGTTCTTCTAGGCAAAAAGTACCTGACTTGAGCGTCGGAGGGCCTGACCCGGGGACTTTTTCCCTGGTTCTTGGTCTCTAATGCAAAGGCGACTTGTCTAAGTGTGCGCAGGGTCCTTACTTCATCATCTCCGTCATCGCCCCCCATCATCGGCTTGTGTAAGCCCTTCCGGCGGGTGCCAGGTCGACCAGAATTCATAATGACCTTCCCTCAACCTCGAGGACAGCGCGATCCGTCTCCATCAGACTCAGCTTTCGGACGAGATCATCGACCATGAAGATGAAGGTGCACATAGAAGAAAGAGATGAAGAAGAGGAAAACAGTGGAGATCAATGTGCAAACTCTATTGTGGCAACGGAGGGAGAAGAATCCAAGCAAGTGAGTCAAGATGCCGCTTTGACAGAGTAACCGCCGACGAAAGAATCCGGTGACTCGCCGACAAAATCATGCAAAGAGAAACAAACTAAAATCAAGGAACAAGGAGAAGGTGCTAGTGCTGAACTTGCAACTGCTGATGAAGAAGAGAAAAAACTAGCAGCTGTAGAGATGCCAAATGAGAGCTGTCTTCGACGAATATGATGGAAGGAAAAGGATGATGAGGTAGGAGGTGTAGAGAGAAAGGAGAGAACAAACTATACTTTAAGTTGCAATTGAAACTCACAAATTGAATTCTCTGCCATTACAAGCACTCTCGGGTTTTTATACTAGCTTAACATTGGTTAAAGAAGTTTACTAAAATACGCAATAGAATTTCAAGAGACCGACTTTAAGGTCCTTTATTGCCCTTGAAATTGATGGCATTTATTACTTTGCCAACTTGTCTTGCTTATTACACTTGTCTTCAATTTGCATTTGTTTTCATGCAACGTTCCTTAGTGTTGTGAGACAATTAACTTTGGACTGTAGCATTTGATGTCAACTGCAACAGCATACAAGTAAACACAGTGACGAGATCTAGAAGCTGCTCATCCATGAGTAGAAGATCACAAGAAGGAGGAAGAAAACACAGACAACATAGCTTTTCCACTGAAGGGCAGAAAACTTGGAGGTTCTCTATAGACAAGGATGGCCTGAAACTAGAACAGGAACCAATGGATCAAGAACAGAGCAAAGAAGGCTCTTTATTGAGTGTGGGATCGAAAGACGATATCTTTAAGCTTCCAAATACTCGCCGCGGAGAATAAGAAGAAGAAACAGGACAATTGGGTGTGGGGAAGAAGAACCAACATAATGAAACAGACACAGATGAAACTAGCGAGATCACAAACAGACGATCACTCCAATGCAAGATACAAAGAAGCTAATGGCCAATTCTATTTTCATGCCCACACAAGTGCTTGCGCTTACACGGTGCAAGTCGGAGCCGAAAAGGTCATCCTCAAGCTTGGCACCGGATGCTTGCTTTGGAGCCACTGGAGTTGGATCTGGAGCCTGTATCGATCGTTGTAGTAGTAGTTTTGCACTTGTTCTTGAGGCATAGATATGCCAGTTTCTAGTGTAACTACTGTTTGATTAGTCTGTACTATAGAAATAGCAATTATGGTGTTGTTTTGTTCATTGGAGTTATTTTCAGTGTTTGTTCATGCAATACATTCCCATCTTGTTGCTTTGCCTTCATCAGTCCGTCAAATTAGCCGCGTAGTAAAAGGAAGCTGGACTTCTAGACTGTCCATCGTGAGCATTTTCTGATTTATCCTCGTGGCCGGTGAGAAAATTTCATGGGATCAGATCAATTATCCCAGGACTAGTTAATTAGACTAACTTAGTTTATTATTATTATTTTTTATTTGCTTTCTTCGGAAAATTAGCCATCAAAGTTTCAATCAATACTCCCAAAATACTCCTATTTCTCTAAGTTCATCAATATTTATATCAAAAGAATTCAATAGTGTAAATTAAGAATAGTGAATTTTGAAAGATTTGATAAAATTTATCACGGGTATATTTATGATCAAGACAATGATACTCATTAACTAGTACGATTAATGAATTGATTTTTTGAATGTTCGAAATTAGCTGATATACGTAGAGAACTCTGAATTATTTCAAATCAAAATTAATATGCTTATGAAAATCTCCTTAATATTCTTAGATTTAAATTCGATAATATAAATTAAGAATAATAAATTTATAAATTTATAAAAGTTGAATAAAATTTATCACAAATTTATTATATGATATAGGATAATGATACTCATTAACTAGTACCATTAAGATGTTCGACTTCTCATGTTTAAAAAATATCAAACTTAAAAAATATCAAATTTTTAAATAAATCTATAGAGCAAAAGGTAACTAGTACCATTAAGATGTTCTTAAGACTTCTCATGTTTAAAAAATATCAAACTTAAAAAATATCAAAATTTTAAATAAATCTATAGAGCAAAAGGAGAAATATTTACTTGATTCGAGTATTATAAAAGCTGATTTGTTAATGAACAATAAGAAAACAAAATCCTCTTTCAGAAAATAACTCTTTTTAATGTGGATTAAGTTTTAGATTAATATTTTTAAGCGTAAATCTAAATGTTTTGAGCTTAATTAATAAATTAATTTGTATGGTTCAAAAAAAAATGTGAACCAATCGATGAAATTTCTCATTGGATAAATCATAAAATGTTTATTATAGGCAGTTTTAAAGCCTATCATCCCATCCTATGATTATATCTCTCGTTTAAAGAAAAAATTCCTATCTGAATGATTGTGTTTATTGTAATAAGTCATCATTACATATTTTAATTAAGGAAATAACAAATAAAGTTCTCATTCTCAAACACTTATACTGAAATAACTTTAAAACTACAATTGACTATTCCATTAATTAATACAAAACTTCCTTAATCACTCTATATCATTTAATAAACAAAATATTAAATTTAAATTTTCCCTTAATTTTAGATACTCATAAATTTAGCACATTCATCCAGTACATTTTAGTAAATACATTTAACGGCTTGAAATGGGGATCGAGACAGGCTGGCTATTCTCTATTCTCTCGTACGGGGCTGCTTTCTCCCGGTTCCTCTTGGTTCCCTTCGCTTTCCCCAAACTAGTGCGCGACAGCCTCCGTGCGGGCGACGGGATTCGAAGGAGAGCGGAGCAAGCGGCAGCGCCGGCCGGCGATTCCTCATCGTAAGCCTCCATCCTCCACTTCTCCTCCTCTTTCTCCTTTTTTACTCCGCCGAATTTGACCGCCTTGCGCCGGCTTTCTCTATTTCTGTTGGGATCGCGCGATTTGTTCGGTTCTGATTGCTTCTGCCTACTCTCTACGGTGTATCGGGAAGATTCGGATATCGAACCGTAGATACGTCCAATTTCTATCGGAATGGTTCGTATTAACCCTAGTTTCTATGACGTCTGACATCCATTAAGTCAGCGCACTTAGGTTCGTCTTGTGTGTATCTGTTTGGTCTTGCCGCATCCTTGCTTCTTAAGCTTCCAAATTTTATTTTTTGATTCTTTCTATAGGCAAAAGTGATTTTGATCGGGTCAAGCTGCTACATTATAGATGAGGAATCAAAATTTTACTTCCCGATAATGGGGTCATGTTTCTTTGCAACAGGTTAATTCTGTTGTAAAATTGGTCGAATTGATGATAATTTTGAATAGTTCGGCTGCCAAAACCAGAATTTTCTGAACATTGTTTGCTGTTGATTGTGCTAAGCTTAGGAGTTGGAACTAGTCTGTCTTGAACCGATTATCCATATTTATACCAAACTGGATGTCTCTTTCGGTGCAAGTCAGATCTTTCTCATGTACACAAGACATTGTAAACAGATTAATGAATACCTTATATTATATACCTGATCAAGATCGTGCTCTGGGAGTTTTAACTAGTAGATAGATGGAAAATTGGCAGATATGTTATTTAGAAGCTTGCCAATAAGTAGTAGTAACAAATTGTTACTTACAACTGTAGTTTGAGATTCAACTATAACTAAACTGTTACAAACCAGGTGCAAGACCTAGTCCATGGGTACTGTGGGTCAAGATATGGCATTTTCAGCTCTGTAAAATGCTGGAAACTTTGCATGGGGATTACAATCAGCATTGCTATGCAGCAACAATGCAATGGACGGGAATCAAATTGTAGAGAAAGAAGATGGAGAGGGAAATTGAGAAGGAGAAATAGAGATAGAGGAAAGAGATGAAGTATTAATCTTGTATTGCTTGACTATCTTGTATTACGTGATGTATATGTATGAACTGAAAGTACAACTTGGTCTCAGTAAACTTTTCTTTGCTAAGGCCCATTCTATTGTTGATTTCCCTGGATTCATTATCTGTCAAGGCCACTTTATCATATCTTGAACGAGGCTGAAGCCTCCTTAGAAAGTGACATTTTCCATCCCAATGAAACGTGCTTGTCCTCAAGCATGCAGTCCAAATACTTGTATCATACATTAGCTTCAGTTTGGAATGTCATCATCTTGTGACAACCATTTCTTTAGGATGATGGAAGCACAGAGATTGGATTGGAAAAGTTTTCTTTAGCAAATTTGGATGGGAGTTGAAAAGGTTGTGTTCTTTGCTTCATACTTGAGGGTGTATTTTTTGTTTTTAATGTTTTACGAGTGGGAAGTTATGCCAACCTGCTTATGCATGCTCATACATGCAGATGTGGTATTCAAATCTTCATAGCATTTTTCTTGTTATTTTGAGTTGTTTTCCCTCCTCTTTTTTTATTTTGGTGATTTGTTGGCGATCGCTCTAAATCCATGTTTAAAAAATTCAGATGGGAACATTTGGAGTATATGTCACTGTTAACTTGCATGCTAATTTTTCTTTTTCAAAATACTTATTTTGATTTGTAAACGTGGAAAACATATCCAAACGCTTCAAGACAAAGATAAAAACCTGATATTCTGAAACTTCACCAGAGCAAGAAATGATATTTCAAAACTTTAAACATTTCAGATCACACTTAAGATAATGTCTTCAAATTTGTGGGTTTACTTACAGTGTGTTTGGATAACCTAACTTTGCAGCACAAATAAAGAACTATGCATGTTTCCCTCCTATATTTTCACTCTCAAATATCATATCCTTTACATATTGATATTTACTTTAAAGTATTAATTTTTCTGTTGAATGATATTCTTCTTGTTTCTTGCTTATAGCAATTGCAGAACAATGATAAAGCTTTTTAAAATTAAGGACCAAAAACGGGAGGATGCAGCAAATTCCAGTGGAAAGGCTCCTATCAAGAAACAAAGTGCTGGAGAATTGCGTCTCCACAAGGGTTTGCCGGATTACGAGTCGTTTTGTTTGCACAGATCCATATAAAATATTTTACTACTTATAAATTTATTAGTCTTCATTGCTTTATTTTTATCAGCATTGTTATTTTGTAAATTATTATTATCATTTTGTTAAACTTAAAAATATTTATTGTTATTTATAAAGTTATTTTATTTATAAGATCATATTGTTTTTTTATGCCATGTCAGCTCTATTCAATACAGATACAGTAGTTCTGGATACTGAAACTGTCACCAATAACAAAACTTCAAATTGTGGTTGATACCTCGATAGGTCTGAGTTTGTCAATGTGCAAAAGATGCCTCGCTAGTATTCTAAATTGTTCTGGGCAAAACTGTTTGCTGTCTGGAAATATTCCTTGCTTGGAATAATCTTGACATACTTTGTTGCACTATACTGCTAGTATTGCTGTATTCATTCACAAGAATACGATGATCCTAATCCCTTTCTCTTTTTTGCTATCAATTCTCAAAACTATTTGCTCTATTTTCCCTTTCTCAGCTAACTTCATCATTGCGTGATGATCACTGTTTTCTTGTAATGTTAATTTAAGCTGTGAAATTGTATTCTATTTTATGTCATTGCGACTATATCTCATAAATTGATTTTTTTTTAGTGGTATGATTAATCAAATACTCAAAATCATGTTATAATGTGTTCCTTATGTTATCATAGAGTCACTCTATATTGTGGTACTTTTTTTTTTGTCTTGGATATTTTTCACTAGACATTGACCAGCAAAATTGGCCATTGTTTTTTCATCTGCTATCTATGATTGTGTCTAGGGTAATGGTCGATTAGTTTGTGGATCATTGAACTAAAGATTTGCTCGTAAGATTTTATCCAAATTGATATGATGTCTAATAAAATTTTCAAGTCTCACACATATCAAATATTGGTAACTTAGTTTTTAATATCTGCATCTCTTTGATCCAAAGTGCTGTGTTCTATTATAGATTTAAGTTACTACCTTATATTGCTAATTCCATTTTCAGATATTAGTGAGCTGAATCTACCAAAAAGCACGGACATAACATTTCCAAATGGCAAGGATGATCTGATGAATTTTGAAATCAGCATAAGACCCGATGAAGGATACTATCAGTAAGTAATAGTCCGTCAATATTCTGCAGCATCAGTTTGTGTCTACATAAGCTAAGTGGTTGGACAAGTGCATTTTCTAGTAATCTCAATCCACTTCTTTAAATTATTACAAGGCTCCTTGACTGATGGTTTGACTATTGTTGTCTGTTTCTTTATTTTTGTAAATCGATAGACTTGTTCTTGTTGCCTCTTTAGCATAAATTATCTTCCCTAGTTCCTTCTAATTTCTACGAGTTATCTTGATCTAAGATATTTTCGTTTGTAGTTTGTTCAACTTAGTTTCTTCTTTAATGATTTTGTCAGAGGTGGTACATTTATTTTCACATTCCAAGTATCTCCTTCTTATCCTCACGAACCACCCAAGGTCAAATGCAAGACAAAGGTAAAGCTTAACATATGGTAATATTTTGAGGAAGTTCCTTTTCACTTGGCTAACACTAAAATTTCTAATCCAGGTTTACCATCCTAATATTGACTTGGAGGGAAATGTCTGCCTTAACATTCTGCGTGAAGACTGGAAGCCTGTGCTTAACATTAATACTATTGTTTATGGCTTGATTCTTCTCTTCATGGTTCGTAGTTTTAAATTTCTCCTTTGTCTAGCTACTATAATTAACATTCATCTGTCATTCACGCACTCGGATAATTTTATCATTAAATCCAATTCCCAGTTTATTTGTTGTCATTCGTACACTTAGATTTATTTATTCAGCAATGTGCTATGTAAGAAACAATTCATTCATTAGTTGACTATTGCTTTTGTTAATTATATCTGCTGAGAAGAATTTCATCTACTATTTTGCGTTTTGATAATGGGTATTCTACCCTGCCATCCATCCATTCATGCATGCATTTCTTTGAGCTTTATTATCGTCACTCATTGATACTGCTAAGAAATTGATGGCTTTATGGACAGAACATGTCATGAACTTGCAAATAACTTTTCTTTATACCATTCTTTCATCATATACTGTCCTAATGCTTTTATACAACGCCTCTTGCTCCAAAGTGCGGTTTCTTCAGGTTCCATCTGAAGTTTATGTTCTTTCAATAACTATTGAACTCCTACATTTCTCAATTTTGGGAACTCTCTTTTGTCAACGATCTGTAGATGCTATTGTTGTTCAGTAGATAAACTCTATTCCAAACCATTTTCTTACTAATATCTTATTCTCTTCTGTGACTGCCTTGATCACAGCAACCCAATGATGAGGATCCCCTAAATCATGAGGCGGCAGTGGTTCTCCGCGACAACCCCAAGTTATTCGAGACAAACGTGAAAAGGGCAATGACCGGAGGTTATGTGGGTCAAGTCTACTTCCCAAGGTGCACATGACCAAAGGCTAAGTGCATAACATTGCAAACTGTGTCCTGGGAAACAACGGTTATGGTCGAAAAGAGTGTCTTGTGGTGCTATATAATATGAAACCATTTGTATTTGGCATTATCGCTGTAACTTGGTTCAAAGATTAGGCCATGGCGGCCAGTTTGCATGCATTTTAAGTATTCTATGTTTATCTCTATCCCGTTGTTTAGTTAAATAGCTTTTGGAGTTGAGCACGTAATGCAGTAGCTACCCTAAGGATAAATTTCTCCATCCCATGATCGCTAATAGAGACCTAGATGCTAACTAATGCCATTTCTATTTCATATTTCCTTGAGGCTAAAGTACTACTATGTGTAAGAGGATAAGAGAGTTCGAATTTGAAGAGAAATGAATATTTTAGAGGTTAGCTTTTATGTAAATTGGGTTTTAGATGTATTTGATAGGCTACTTAAATTGGAAGGTCATTTACCTTTAAAATTAATCGGGCAAAGTTTGGTATCTGGATTGTCAAAAGTAAAATAAAATGCTACTACGTAAGTAAAATAAAATGCTACTACGTAAGTAAAATAAAATGCTATTATGTCACTTAGGATATTCATAATCCACTTTCACTATAACATCCATAATCTCATCCAAATCTCTTTCACCTAAATTTCTTTTAATATTAATACTAATTTTTTATAGGTCTCACAGTATACTCAATTATCTTAAAATTATATAATATTAAATAAATATATTTTAAAATATTTAAATTATTATTCTTATTTTTAATAATAATATTACATCTTAAAAATTTTAATTTATAATTTTTTAATAAATAAAATAAAAAAAACACATGGGATGTGCAAGTTATATATTTTTTTGAATGGGGTGTTATAATACCTTGAACGCGTTCAAATGAAGGGATGTATAACACCCCTTCACAATGACTTTAACACTAAGACGGTGTTATAACACCCCATTAATGTATCCATTGGGATGCTCTTATAAAAAATTATAATTATTTATTTTTTTAAATGATAATTTTATATAAATATAAAATCAGTTAAAATTATTTAAAAAATAAATATGATCCATCAATATAATCTCTTTACCATTTATTGGTTTTTTTATATATAGATAATATATATATACACATGCAACTGCGCGCGCGTAGGATATCAGTAGCATTTCTTATTTTTCAAAATTTTTTAGATTAAAAAAATTAATTAAAATAATTTTTTTTAACTCTTTTCCTCTAAGATTTAGGCTTTCTAATTGCATTATAATGTTCAAGCTAAAAACTTTTAAAATTTTACCTCTGGGATTTAGACTTCTCAATTGGGTTATAGTGTTCAGTTAAAAAAAAAAATTAAAATAGAAAAAATTTAAACATTTACGGAGTATAGTAATGTGTTTACGGGATATATTAATATATTTGAGATTTTTATAAGGAAATGTTGATTTTTTTTAATTCAAAATAAATTTGCGTAATTTTTCTCTCTTTTAATTTTCAGAAAAACATCTTTTCCTCCGTCGAACCCCTCCTCGCTGCCCCACACGTGATTCCTCTCGCCACTACCCCACACGCGATTCCTCGCCTACGGAGCCCTGCCCTCTCCGTGCCCTTCCCTCCCTTGTCGCGACGTTGACCCTTCCCGCGACGCCGCACCACAGCAATCCCTCTCCACGACCTGCCCTCTCTCGTCGCACCCTCCAGCGAGTCTAGGCTTTCTAGCCCTTTCCGTGGCCTGCCCACCCTCACCGCGACTTCGACTGTCGTCGTGCCGAGCCTCCTCCTTCATTGTGACGAAGCTAGGTTTTCTCTATACTGCGAGAAAGCTAATTTTTCCCATGCACCCCTCACTTGCCGTGACGAAGCTAGGTTTTCCCTTGCTCGCCGATCCGTCTCCTGCCGATAAGCTGGTTAGGAGAGTAATTAAGTTTCAAATATCTATCTTGACGGTCTCCCTCGTCACTACGCTAAGTTTTGTGAGTTATACACTTTGCCAAGTTCCTTCTCATTTGATGCATACATCTCAAAATCATCAGGTCTATTATATATATTTACCATGAATGTGTTTTTTTTTCCTTTCAAATTTGCTATAATGAAGAGGGAGAGAAACAAAGATCCATGCTTGCTAACTTGTATTTGCTATATTGTTGCATGTAAATCTACTAGTATGTGGTTGGATATTCTAATAACATAGAGATATCTTTTTCATGTACTTGTTGATATCTTTAAGCATAATCTATGTTGGTGTAGGTTGTACTGATAATCAAGTTTTGATATATGATAAATAGATTAAAATTAGATGTATTGTTTGTCTAAACTCTTTACCAAGTGTGCATGACATGATGGGTCTAGAAGACTGGAACACTAGGCGGAAGTCCAACTACGTTGATAGCTGGTACGTACAAATTCCAGATTGGTCAAGATCTGGCAAGAGAAAGTCTAGCTAGGTTGATAGCTGGCACAAAGTCCAGATCGATTGAGATCTGGCAGGAGGAAGTCCAGATTCGTTGAAATATGGCTAGAGTCCTGGTGGGTTAAGGGACATGAAGTCTGCAATTGATAAGTGGAGGTAAGCAACTGGAGGAGAGATCCAATGAGGGCGCGTTCCCGGTTGAGGGAATGGTAGGCGTTGGTCCAACTTAGGTCCATTTGGGAAACTTAAGTTGAGACCTTGACTAGATTTTGATCTTGAGGAGACATGATCTAATTACTATTACTATCTTACTGTATTGTGGTAACTTTGTTTTGTAGGATAAACTTATTTTTTTATTGTCTGAACTAACCCTTTGTTGCAGGGAAGAATTGTTGAAAAAAGGGTGTCCAGGCACTCGGAAGGGATTCGGGCGCCCGAAGCTAGCCTGGGTGCACGAACCAGCTTCTCTCGGGCGACCTGCCAGGCACTCGGGCGGTCCCGGTGCCCGAACCAGAAATTCAGAAGCTGAGTTGGAGCGTGATGACTCGTTGAACCCATGTCAACGGTTCAGGCACCTAGAGGGGTCTGGGCGCCTGGAGGTGGATAAACTTCGTGAATGAAGTTTCGATGAGATATCGCCAAGTCAACAACAGTCCAAGCGGCTGGAGGGGTTCCAAGAGCCCGGAAGGAGCATATATAAAGGCCTTCGACCATCAACTTCAGAACATCAATTACTAAAACTTTTATATTTGCGTGTTGCTCCGAAAAAGCTCCGATGACATCGAAAGACTACTCCGAAGTTCGAAGAATGAAGACTTCTTCAATTTCCTTTATGTTTGTCGATAACATTTTTATTTTCAGTTCTTATACTAAATATTTGTAATTCATTTATGAACTGATAGTGATTGCTTAACGAAAGCACTCGACGAGTGCAAGCCTTGGAGTAGGAGTCGTCGAAGGCTCCGAACCAAGTAAAATTACTTGCGTTAGCATTTGTGTTTTCATATTTCCTTTCCGTTGCGTATTCTCAATTTATAAAAAAAGCGACGATAGCTATTCACTCCCCTCTAGCGACTCTATGATCCAACAAGCTATGTGCTAAGCAAAATGGTTTCCTGGAATTTGATTAATGCAAGCATATTATTTCAAAATTATTGATTGAAGTTCTTCACACAAGAGATTCAGTAAATGATTTCTTGGAATTTGATTAATATAAGCATATTATTTCTAAATTACTAATTTAAGTTCTTCACATAAGAGATTCATTATCTATGCTATTTAAACAATTTAGAATCTGTGATGAAGTTAAAGGATATGTTCTTTTTAAGAATCATCATATGAATAATTTATTGTCTATACTTCCTATATGTTGAGACTTATTGTACGTTGAGACTTATTGTACTAATAATTTATTTTACAATATGTACATGAATCAAAATTATTGTTCTGCTAATTGCTTCTTTTGTAGGTAGAAAGTTACACAACCTCATTTATTTTTCATGTTGTTTTTTCTTGTGTTGGAAACCATGTTTCCTTTTATCAAAGAATAGTAAGTTATTTTATTTTAAGTTCTAATATTTTGTTTATACAAGATTTGAATGTTGTTTTTAATGTAGGGAAAAAATATGTTATCTTTGTTGGATATAATCTGGCTATGTATGAACCGCGGATAGAAGCATCAAATCAAGTTACTGGCTTTAAGGGTATTATCCATCAATCTTACAAAAGTAGAAAAGAGGCACAAAAAACTTTTCAAGCATATTTAAAAATTTTCACCAACCTCCTTTGCAACTTCAAGTTTGAGATCAACTTCAACTTCAACTTCAAAGTCAAAACTGTCAAAGTCGGAAAAGGAAACTAAGTTAAAAGATGTATTGAAAGAGATAGTTTGACTTTTTGAATATTTAGAAATTAGTGACAATGATTAAACATGTTACCTTGTTTCAAGTTATTTGAGTTGAAATTCCAATACAAATTTTATCTTATTGTGCTTCCTTTTCTATGCAAGCTTATCAATTGTAAGAACCCTTTGGTATGTGCTTCTCCACATCTTCATTAATTTACTACGGACTGCGCATGTGGTAAAATCCGTGTCATTATTTTTTTAAAAAAAAAAATTTGTGTCATTTTTTCCATTTTATTTTCAGAAAATCATCTTTTCCTCCTCCGAACCCCTACTCGCCGCCCCTACTCGGAGCCCTGCCCTCTCCATGCCCTTCCCTCCCTCGCTGCGACGTCGACCCTCACCGCGACGCCGTGCCATAGCAATCCCTCGCCATGCCCTGCCCTCTCTCACTGCACCCTCCAGCGAGTCTAGGTTTTCTAGCCCTTTCTTGCCGTACCCTCCCTCACCACGACTTCGACCTACGATGATCCCTCCATCGATCCTCCCTCGTCACGTCCTTCCTCGAGCCTCCCTCACTCATCACGATGAAGCTAGGGTTTCCCCACGCTTGTTGTTTCATCCTTGACTGGATACACTTTCTGGGCATCCAGAAAGGACCAGGACTTCAACTACATTGAGCTATTCTTATATTCTTGTCTCAATATTCTTCTCTCGTTACTAATACTATACATGTATGACTAGTTAATTATTATGGAAGAACTAACGAATTATTGCAAAACTAAATTATTCATAAATAAATAGTAATTGGAAGAGTTAAGACACTTAAAAGTAGTATCAGATTACCTATAGGTGCATAGATTTGTCATATTATGTCCAACAATTTTGTAGTTGCTATTGTTTTATTCTATCATGATATATGGTGTAAACTCTCTTAACCATACTTACATAATTTTTGTTGTATTTCTTTCACACACATATATATTCCTTTTTCTTGTTGAGTCTATTATAGATTTAGACACATAACATGTGTATTGATTTACAAATATATTTAAATTACAGATTAAAAATTGTATGACTGAAGAAGCATTTGATTGAATTGTCTCCAAGAGTCAAATTATATAGAAGTCCTATAAAGATAAGTATTGCATACAACTAACTCTTCCAATTTTATTTGTAAAATATTTCCTTCTATATCATGGTCCACTAAGCTATTGTTATGATTATTTGATTTGATTTGGTCATCATTTTTCTGAAATTCTGATAGTGGTACTAATTATATATTTTTGATCGAAGTAGACAAATTATCAAATGGTAGAAATTGAAATTGAAATAAGTTGTAGTTTTTATCAAATGGTCTGAAATTTTTAATTTTGAGTTTAAATTGAAATAAGTTATAGTTTTTATTTATTTATCTACTTATCTGCTCTCAAATATAATGTGACATTTCAAAAAATGGACGAAAATAGAATTGATGATCAGGAATATATTCCCCAAGTTGCAGATGTTAGAAAGCCAAAAATTGGGATGAAATTCTCATCACTAGAGGATGCATATTCATTCTATAACCAATATGCATGAGAAGCCAGATTTAGTATAAGGATAAACACAAGAAAGAAAAATAAGATAACAAATGAAATGATGTGAAAACAAATTGTATGCTTTAAAGAAATGTCTACTGATCTAATGCGGAACGCTAAACATGCAAAAATTGATCAACTGAGAGGGGAAAGAACACGTGGCACAATTAGAATGAGTTGTAAGTTAAATATTGCACTTGTTAAGAAAAGACTGGACCTAATTGGGTTGTCAGTAACTTCATAGAAATTTATAATCATTCACTCTCAACTCTATCAAAGGTGCATTTGCTACACTCACATCGTAATGTTTCGATAGCAAAGAAAACATTAATTAAACAATTTTCAGAGGCCAATGTACCAATTTGTTAACAAATACGATTATTAGAGATAAAATATGGAGGGATTGAGGGGATAGGTTGCACAAAAAAAGATATTATAAACTTTGAGAAAACCCTAAGAGATGAACAAAAGGGTATCGATGTCGAAATACTAATCGAGTTATTTACATCTGAGTAAAAGAAAATTCAGTTTTTTTTCTTTGATTACAAGATTAATTCATATAACAAATTTAGTAGGTGTTTTTAAGTTGATCATGTATCAAGGAGGGTATACAGTGTATTTGGTGATGTAGTTGTATTTGATTCAACATATAACATTAACAAATATGACTTGATTTTGACACTATTTATAGGAGTTAATCATCATCATCAGACAATTATTTTTGGTTGCAGGTTTCTAAGTGATGAAAAAATTGAGTTTTTTGTTTGGTTGCTTAAGAAGTTTATAGAAGTTATGCCGAAAGGTCCACCAAATGTTATCATCATTGATCAAGGTCCTGCTATGACGAAAGTCATTGCACAAGTTATCCCTCAAATAGTACATCGATATTGTTTGTGGCACATACTGAATAAATTCCCAAATAAATTAGACCCCTTGACTTTTCAAAACCATTATCAAAGCATAAAGAATGTCATTATAAATTCTACAATACTTGATGATCTTGAGAAGTCATGAGAAGAGGTTATCAAGTGTGCTAACTTGGAGAAAAATGATTAGTTATTGTCGATGTATAGATTATGACACAAGTGGGTGCCGATATATTTTAGGCATGTATTTTGTGTTGGAATGTCAAATAGTCAGAGATCTAAAGCTCATATTCATTTTTCAAGAGGTATATCTCAAATAAGTATTCATTGATGAATTTTATCACCTGTTTCAATAGGGCACTGAGACACCAAAGGCATAATGAGTTAGCTACGGATCATATTGATATGAATGAGCATCATAAGATTAAGATAAACTGACCAATGGAAATTCAAATGGTTAAGTTATATACAAAAAAGAAATGACTGGAGTTTCAAAGTGAAATGAGTTGACTCAGTGGTTTATCATGTGATGAAATTTAAAAGTTGTTCTTCCTCCAAACCAAGGGTGTTTACGCATGACAAACAGAGGGACTATATATTGTGTAGTTGTATGAAATTTGAGTTTGAGGACATTCCATGTAGACATATGTTAGTATTTTTTTGTATCAACCAAGTGTTTCATTTGCCTGATACGTATATACTCAAACGATGAACACGAGATGCAAAGGTTGGAGTAATATATGCTTTGGGGAAGCAAAATTTCATCGATGATCCAGATCTAGAAAGATTTTTGATGTCGAGAAACTCGAGGTTATTCTATAAAGCTTCAGTGTTAATTGATGATGCATTTTTGATCGATGAGGGGACAAACTTCTTGGATGAACAATTCGATTGTATCTATAACAAAATTCAAGAGATAAATGATAACTAGCATTTTGATACATTATTTTAGCTCTTATACTTAGCATTTTTACCCTTTTGGATGCTTAATTCCGTATTTATATCATGTTTTACGAATTGAGATTCATTTGGAGCATTAATATAATTTTTCCTATATTTTCTAGAATTTGATCTAAAAAGATGTATCTTGTTTTGAAGGGAAGCAATTTGGGTTGTTGATAGAGATCTGAAGTATCTTGAATCATTCATCCAGATTAGAAGTATCTAGCCGTTGATCATGATTAAGTAATCCAAGGGTTTATCAAGTGTAGCTCCAATTCAATGTGATTCCAAGTCCAATTTCAAACGCCTAACTCATACAAGAGCCCAATTTCACTTTCCCTTAATAGTTTGAATCTCACCCCTCTCATCAACCCAAAACCCAAAAATCCAAAACCCATTAAGAAACCCTTCCATTCTCCTCACATGTTCCTCACACATCACACGCAGCTTCTCCTCACGCCATCATCTGCTGCCACCACATTCTCCTTTCTTTCTCCTTACCACCGGTCGGCGACCTCTCCCCTTACCTTCACTGTCGTCGACCGACCATCCCTTTCCACTCTTCTCTTCTTCTTTATTCCAAGCGGTGACGACAACAACACTCTTCAAGGCGACAGTGAGCTTCAACGACGACTCCGTTCGAGCTTAGCTCATCGGAGAGGTTTCTCCGGTGTTCTCCTCTACTTCCTTTACTCCCTAGAGTCCTTGCCATAGTGACAGCGGCAACGCACTTCAAGAGACAGTGGCAATAGCGAGCTCGAGCATCCACCTCGCCGGAGAGGTTTCTCTAGTGTGACCTCCACCTTCCGACACTCTTCCAACACATCTACCTTCTAGGGGGTTAGGCGGTAGAGCAAGAAGAAGTCCAACAGTCCATTCCACCATTACCAACCAACTTTATTTGGAGAGGGTTTTTTAAGGGAAGAGTCATACCATCGTTGTTGTCAAAGTAAGCAGCAGACCGACAGTGTTCACCGGAGTTAGGGGTTCTATCTCTGGGGCCTTGTGTGACGGTAAGAGTAGTCATTTGGAATTGAAATTTGATTGTGAATTGTGAAGTGATAACTTAGTTTTATTCATGTTGATGTTTATTAATTGTAGTTGACCCGAGCCAAGCTTTGGGGTATTCAAGCTTATTTGATAAGATAATCGAGTCAAGCTAAGCCAAATCTAAAATGAACTAAGCCTCTGAAATCGTTGTTTAAGCTTGACTTGTTTTATTTTTGATGAGCTTGAGCTTGACTTAATCTTGGTTCATTTAGATGTTATTAAACTTTCAATTCAAACTTATTTGATTGCTTGAAACTTTTAATTGTGTGATTGACTATTAAGTTTAATCATTCAAATTTGTTTGTTTATTTAGCATGTTAATAAGAGTTTAATTAATGAACATAGTTTACGAACATGATTCATGAATATTATTCACGAACGTTGTTCACGAATATTATTTGTGAATAACGATATTCACGAACATTAACAAACTAAATACATATGTATTCAAGCTTATTTATTTAGTTTAATGAGTTGTTCCAACTTGTTTATTTAATCAATCTTGTGTGTATTGAATGCACATAAACAAGTTCTTATCAAATTGAATACCAAACTTGTTCACGAACGTTCAGTTCATTTACCATCCTAGATTCATGTTATTATATCTTGGCATGTCTCCTACTGGTTTGAATCAGACACCAAAGCAATGTGATGAGGAAATAGAACCGGAAGCACCAAACTACACAGAATTATATTTTAATTGAGAAGTAGAAATGGTCAGGTGCCAACCAAGTCCATTCATAATCATTTCAGAAAAAAAAGAACAAAACACTAAAATCAAAGATCAAAATTTTAAAGTGGTGCAACAGAAGCTCATGTTCTTCTGGGAGACGCAGTCGCGGCTATCTGCATGTTTGATAGTTCTTGCCTTATGGGGACTGTTTCAGCAATTTCAATAAAAGCATTCCAATCGAGTTCATACAAAATTCTTTTGCCCCAGCTATTTGGTTGCCACTAGATTCCCCATGAAACCTCCACCAATTTCGTAGTGCCTCGCTTTGGAAAATCCTATTTCATCGACAAGCTTTTCCAATTCTTTTCCTGCAGATAGACATTTTATTTTTAGCCTATGAATGATGGCATCGTATACCATTCGTACCCGAAGCGATAACTAACGAGAGCTAATAAAAGGAAGCTTAATCCACAAATAGTAGCTGAGCTTCACTCACAAATGCAAAACAATTTATTAGAAATAGCTCATTTGAATATTCTAGATGTATTGAGGGAAACAATATGGGATTAAACCTGTTAAAAATTCAGCAATTGATCCTTTCAAGTACTCGTACTCTTGCGAAAGCCCGTAGTTGCTTGCAACGGGAACGACTACCTTGTCTAGCATCCATTCCTAAACCATGGAAGCACAGATCTTTAGTTGTTTCCCAATAAAGTAAAAACAAAAAACTGATGAAAGAAAGAAAAATTAAGCATGGTTTGGGCTTTGTGAGGATTGGAGAACACAGTACTTGTGCCGTGTTTACAAGATTTGATGTGCTCTTATTGAAATCTAAGATGGAGACCTTTGAACCTGGAAAAAATGTAAAATATTAATAGGTAATCCTAAACCATTGTCTAAGAAACCAAAAGAGCAAGTTAGAAACCTGGCTTTAGAACCCGGAAAATCTCCCTGAGAGCTTTTTGTCTGTCAACCAAATTACGCAATCCATATCCCATGGTAATTGCATCAAAGTAGCAATCTGGAAATGGTAGATTTAGTGCATCACCTTCAATCCACCTGCAACAACACACCACATGAATCTGGTTTTAGAAAATAAACTGGAAGAACAAGATCAATAAATCTTTGGAAGCAATGAAATGTAAATTTTGCTGTTTCATTTGATGCATTTCGAGAACAAGCATTTCCTAGAATATAACGAGATGTTGATAAAATATCTTATAAGGCGCAATAAAAGTAAAACGATGATTTAAACATGAAATCTATCTATGTCCTTCCAACAACCATGTTTCTGCTTCCTATTTATGTATACAATTAGTAATTACTGAATGTTTTGGTAGGAAGCTTTCCAATACAAGTCTTGACGAACGGAAGCAATGGATAGTTGTTCTCTTGAGAAATCTAGACCGCAAACCTGCAAGTGAGAGAATTAGAATCTCCAACTAACTACAAAATAAGGAGGAGATATCTCAAATGTTATGACATTTTCATACTTAGTTGAAATGCTTAGCCTAGTTCTACTGAGCCATTCAATCAACTAAAAAAAAGCAAGGTTTAGCTTTCTAGAAATTATAGAAACTAAAACTTCTAATGTTCCATTAGAAGGTTTTAAAAAACGTATGCAAGAGGTGTTCGGTTGAATACTGCATGATGCATAATGGGGGTGTCTATGCAGCAGTATTTTAAGAAAAGATCATGTTGCATTGGTACCGAGATAAATAAAATTTACATCTGTCATTTAAAAATTAAATTAATCATTCTAACAAGTCAATAAAGGCATATCTACTTTGTAAGCGAACATGAGTAACACATATACACAATGACAATGCAAGTTAACCAACAACCACAATTAATGTACATAACCAATGCACATAAATTCTTTTATTTACTTAAGCAATACATATAGCTTGTTCCTTTTTTTTCCTTGTTTATCAATATTGGTTTAGCCTTCATCAACATTAACTTGGACATGACTTGACTTTACCAATCTATTGATTGATTTAGCCTGCAAGAATTGATCCTTGTGTGGCCATAGCAAATGACATGCTTTTCCTTGACTGCATACGCTTATGCAGCCAAACAAGCGCAGAGACTCTCAACAACAATGCATGAGATGGTAAGATGATTAATAGATATTCCACAATTAGTCATGCAAATACACCAACTATTTTTTTTTCAAGTTCCAATTGATATATCCAATCTAACCATAGTTGTTGCCTGTGAGCTAATAATTCTTTTGTCTGACTAAGAAACAATTCACATCAGAACTATGCACTACAATGGTTTTAACTCAAAACGAGAGCTAATTTAGGATGCCATCTTTAAGAAATCTCAAATGCCAATTGCCAAGACAGAAGTTTGACCCTCTGTCCAAAGTTCCAAGCCATAACATAGAAATGTCCTCTCACTCACGCTGATGAATCCTTTACGGAGTAGATTGTTCTTCTATACGCAATCAACAAAATTTAGGAGTGTATGAAGATTTAGCCAATTTGCAATGCAACCAAAACTTCGGGTATGAATAGTAAAATGCAAGTATAACTCGAGATGGCATAGAAAATGCAGCTCAGATGATGCAGCCAACAAACGCACCTCTCCTTGGAGTCCCACCTTCTGGGAGAGAAGGAACGTCAAATCGCCACTTCCGCAGCACAGATCAAGTGCTCGATCCCCTTTCTTTGCCCTGAGAGAGCGAAATCAGCAAGGCGAGAAATATGAAGAAGGACATGGAAATCGGTATTCACCCGCTCCAGGAGATGCACATCCTCTTCCAGGATCGGTGCAGCCCCAAGCTGAGCAGATCGTTCAGCTGCCATTTCCACTCGCTGTTAGAGAAACTGAAACAGAGAAAGCAGATCGAGTACGGAAATAAGAGGGCTAGAGCGGAGGCATACATCGTCGTAGATGGGGGCGATGCGGTTAAAGAGCGCCTGCCGTTGGGCGGAGCAGCAGATTCGAGTCTTTCCCAGTGGGGAAGAAAAGGAGAAAAGGGATCGCGGATAGCTGAAGACAGGTCGAGGTAGCGGCGGTCGGCGGTGGAGGGCGGCCGATGAAGACAGTGATGCCGGAGGGCGGCGAACTACAGCCATGCCGACGAAATGGGAAAGCATTTGTGTGGACGGCGTCCGCTCGCGCCAATCGACCGCGGATAATTAATCTTTTTTTTAAAAAAAAATAAATTATAAAGGAGATATTATTTAATAATTAAAAAAATAATAAAACCCTAACCCCAGAAACGCATACGCCCTTTCCTTTCGACATTCCGGCGTTACCTCTGCCACCTCCGCCGCCAACGCCAGAATCTTCCCGCCGCCACCTCCCTGACTTTCTCCTCCCTTTCAGCTTATTGTAGACGGTGCCGCTGCTTAACGGCATCTCCCGTCTTTATAGTTCATGCCCGACGGCAGCATAGACTGGTCGATCGACGCCTCCTCCGTATCCTCTCCTCTTATTAGGTGTTTATAAACTCAAGCTTGATTTTTTTTTCCCCTTCTTTTGTGAAATGTTTGATCTTGGTTCGTTCGAGCTCTAAGTTCTACTTGTAATTGTGAAGGCATGGAGCAAAAAAATTGTTTTTGAGCAGACATCATCTCGCCGTGGAAAGATCTTGGAATTGATAGGAGACGGCATATCAATGTTCAAGAAGAAGCTATCGATCCTCACCAAAAGTTCCCTCTCTCTGCTATCTAAGGTTCGCTCGTATTCTCCTCCATTCCCCTCATATTCACTCCGTCTCCCTTCCCGAAACACTGGAAGTTTGCACGATGATTTTGCCAACGAGGCACTTCCGCCCTCGTTCTCTCGGTGGCTAAACATTGCTGCAGAAAGAAATGATTACACACCTGAACACTGCACCCGCCGGGAGAGTGATGATGCGTTGAATTACCACAGCAACGGTATCTATGAGAACTGCAGTTCAAGCTCAAGGTTGGAGACGCATCAAAGATCGAGTCTTTCAGATGTGCAAGGGGGGGAATCACACGATGCTCACACCCAGGTAAATGCAAATTGTGCTGATGGGCGAGTCACTTCCAACTTCTACGAGGGCGCCGATAGGCGTGACACTAGCAACAGTGCACATGTGTGCCAAATGAATTTCAATGGCAATGAATGGAGAAGCAACCGCGACTTCAGTTCTGATGGTTACGATCAGAAAAACTATACTGGAACTGGTGGGCAGAGTCTAAGTGTGTCTACTAGTCAGCATAACAATCTGCAAGTAGGTTGGAATAGCCAAATTAGGACGGGGGAGTTCCACCATAGTTCAAATTTTGATCGTGGTCGTAGTGCTATAGCAAATACTGAATCATATGGAAATCGGAAAGAATGGCATAGAAGTAACAAATTTGATCCTAGTGGACGTTATGGAGAGAAATATCCAGAACGCTTAGGAGAAGACGCATATTCAAGCTTTGTCAATGCAAAATATGGACATAATCCAGGGACATTGCAACACGACCCCAATTCTAACTGTCTGGATAACAGAGCAGGAGCTTTTCCAAATTGCCAGAAAGGAACTTATACAGATACCGAAGCAAATATTCATCAAAGGTCAAATGGGTATTACACAGCTGGATATCAAAGAGAGGATCCTCCTGTTGCTTACGAGAATTCTGCTTTATCTGATAACTCAGTAAAACAAGATGTTTCTGTATCTTCTCCTAATGGATCTGCTGAAATTGGCTATTCTGTAACATACAAGGGCACAATTGAAGAACTGAATCAGTTTTGCAAAGAAAAGAAGATGAGAGAGGCAGTGGAAGCGTTGGTTATGCTTGAGAGGAATGGGTTTGTGGTGGATCTCCCAAGGTATTTGAATTTGATCCTAGCATGTGATGATGACAAGTTTAAAGAAGAAGCAAGAAAATTACATAGCCACATATTACAAAGATTTGAAAATGTTGACGTTGGAGTAAATAACAAGTTTCTGAGTATGTACTTCAAGTGCAGTTCAACGTCGGATGCCTATCAGTTATTTGATAGCATGCCCCATCGAAATTTGACATCTTGGGATACCATGATAATGGGTCTTGCAAATAATGGGCTTGGAGATGATGCCATTGAAATGTTCACCGAGTTTAAACAGAAAGGATTGACACCTGATGGAGGATTGTTTGTCTCCGTTTTTTATGTCTGTGGTTGTCTAGGAGCTGCTGAGGAAGGATTGTTGCACTTTGAATCAATGAAAAAGGATTTTGGCATTGCTCCTGGCATGGAACATTACCTTGGCATCGTAGACATGCTTGGGAGAGCTGGATATTTGGAAGAAGCTCTGGAATTCATTGACCAGATGCCGTTTGAGCCGAGTATTGATATTTGGGAAACATTGATGACTGTTTCTAGATTAAATGGAAATTTGGAACTAGGGGATCTCTGTGCTAAGGTTGTAGAGCACTTAGATGCATCCAGGCTGAGTGAGCAATCGAAGAAGGGTTTGCTGCTTGTGAAAGATTCAGACTTGGCAAAGGAGAAAGAAAAGAAAAAGGGTCTTCAACTTAAGAGCAAAATTCGTGAATATAGAGCAGGAGACAGATCTCATCCTGAGAATGATAAGCTTTATGCACAGCTAAGGTGTTTACAACAACAAATGAAAGAGGCTGGATATGTACCAGACACAAGATTTGTGCTCCATGATGTTGATCAGGAATCTAAAGAGGATGCTTTACTTGCTCACAGCGAGAGGCTAGCTCTTTCTTACGCCCTTATGACTAGCTCTGTTCGCTCTGATATTAGGATCATGAAAAATCTTCGTGTTTGTGGAGATTGCCATAATGCTTTGAAAATCATATCAAAGCTAGTTGGACGACTAATCATTGCTAGAGATGCTAAGAGATTTCATCATTTTGAGAATGGAGTATGTTCCTGCAAAGATTACTGGTAATCTTGAAGGTAAGGTTATTTTTCTGAAGTTTCTGTCAAACATGAAACTTGTACATGTAAGTTCTTTTAACTACTCGGTAGATCATTGTGTACCTCAATAAAATTTAGCATTTCGCATGGGTGCTCTTAATCATCTACACTTTTTGAAAACCAAAGGCATGGACAAGGAAGAGGAAGGTAAAAACACAAATAAGTATATTATTTTAAGTATTTGTTCTGATTTTATTGTGTCCAAAGGATTTTTACATATTTCCACAATGATATGATATTGTCTACTTTGAGCTTAGATCCTCATGATTTTGCTCTTGGGCTCTCTCCAAAAGATTTCATATCAATGAAGATATCCTATATCTTTTTAAACCCATGATCTTTACCAAATCTTTTCAATATGGGACTTTGATTGAATCCCAATAATCCTCCCCTTAAACGAAGGATCACAATTACTTTCATGGTCTGATCCTCCTCGCGAGCATCCGGTCACCTTGACTTGTTATGTGACCTTTCCATAAGCATCTGCATTTGGTCGCCTTGACTTGCTCCGGGTTTCTCCGCGAGCATTCGGTCACCTTGACCCGCTTCGGGTCTCCCTGCGAGCATTCGGTCATCCTGACCTACTCGTCTCCTCGTAAGTATCCGGTCACTCTAACCTGCTCCAGGCCTCCCTGTAAGTATCCAATTATCTTGATCTGCTCTGGGCCTCCCCGTGAGTATCCGGTTATCCTGACATGCTTCGGGGTCTTCTTGTAATTATCCGGTCATCCTGACTCGCTCTAGGCCTCCTTACGAGCAGCTGCATCCGGTCACATTTGACTTGCTTCGGACCTCCCCGCGAGCATCCGCATTCGGTCACCCTGACCTGCTCTGGGTCTCCCTAAATCTTTCATGTCAAATTTTTTGCTCAGTAGTCTTTTCAATTTGTCAACCTCTTTCATCTTCTTCGCAACAATGAGCATGTCATCTACGTATAGTAGTAAAAAAATCAGTGATTCATCTTCAAGGCTCTACATATATATGCAGCAGTCATACTCACATTTCCTATATTCGTTTTGAATCATGTATGAATCAAAACTTTCGTACTGTTGCCTAGGAGATTGTTTCAATCCATAAAGAGATTTTTTCAACTTACAAACCAACCGCTCTTGTTCAGGCTGACTAAATCCCTCATGTTGTGACATAAAAATCTACTCTAAATTTTCATAAAGAAATGCGGTCTTCACATTCATTTGCTCCAGTCACTTCTTCTTCCTTTGATATTATTTTTTTCTTCTTGAATATCTACTTGCATCCTATAGCTTTTTCTCCTTCAGGAAGTTCCATTAGATCCCACGTTTAGTTCTTATGCAACGACTCCATCTCCTCTGCCATAGCACCCGTCCACTTATCCTTCTTAGAGCTGTGTACCATCTCCTGAAAAGATGTAAGATCTCCGTTACTAGTGATAAGCGCATAAGATATCAAATCTTTGAATCCGTATCTGGTGGGAGGTTTTACGACTCATCTCGTTCTACCACCAGCTATAGTGCGATGCTCCGTGTGCTCTGAGCTAGAATCATCGGAGTCATGAGTCTATAACTCCACCTGCATAACATCTTTCTCCATGTTGTTCTGTGGTATTTCATTTCCTTCTTCCTGAGTACGCTATAATATAGTTTCTCGTCAAACACATCTCTGTTGATCTTCACCTTATTTGCCTTAGGATCCCAAAACTTGAAGTTTTTAACTCTTTTCTGATACCCTAGAAAAATGTATTGTTTTGACTTCACATCCAGTTTTAATCTTTTCTCACTAGATATGTGCATATAGGATGGACATCCAAAAACTCGAAGATGAGAGTAATCTACTTGATTCTCTGTCCATACTTCCTTTGATACCTTGCCTTCTAGTGCCGCCCTTGGTGATCTATGAGATAACATGCCATGTTAACCGCTTCCTCCAGAAATTATTTGCAAGTTGTGCATTTAGTCTGAGACATCTTGCCTTCTCAATGATTGTCCTATTTAATCTTTCTACTATCCCATTTTGCTGAGGTGTTCTGCGAACTGAGAAATGCCTCATTCTCTTATGTTGCTCATAAAATTCATGAAACTTTGAATCTGTATACTCAGTCCCATTGTCTGATCTAAGACATTTGCTATTCCTTCTGGTCTAGTTCCCAACTTCTGTTTTTCACAGTTTAAACTTTGCAAAAATTTCTGACTTGTGACGCATAAAGTGTACTCAGATCTTTCATGAGAAATTATCAATAAAACTCACAAAATACAAGTGTCCTCCGTGTGATACTACACTGGTTGGTCTCCAGAGATTCGTATGTATGTAGTCAAGAATGCCCTTCATCTTGTTTGTTGTCGTCTTGAATTGCACTTTACTCTGTTTCCCAAGAACACAGAATTTGTAGAATTCAAACCTGCACGTTTTGACATGCTTCAACAAATTTTTCTTGTGAAGTTCTAGCATCCCACGTTCACCCATATGCCCTAGCCGTATATGTCACAAGACAGTACTGTCTGATTCATACTCCACTGAGGCGTCTCCACTTACAATTGTAGTCTCTATTAATTTGTAGACGTTTTCTGTTACCTTTTGTCCTTTCATTATCGTTAGAACTCTCTTGTTGACTTTTATCACCCCGCTCACTGATTTGTAATTGCAATCAATACCATTCAGTGTGCCTAGTGAGATTAAGTTCTTACTTAGTTCTGATACCATTTGTTGTGCCTATAGGATGTTTATATATCTCTACAATGATATGATATTATCCATTTTGGGTTTACACCCTTATGACTTTGTTCTTGAACTCTTTTCAAAAAGTTTCATGATTATGATGATATTCTATATTCTTTTAAATTTATGATTTTTATCAAATTTTTTTAAATATGAGATTTTAATTGAATCTCAACAGACTTATTTGGAGCGACTAGATGAGTAAATTATGCTCTTATGCCTCCTGGTGAGTTCTTGGAAGATGAACAAGTTACCAATTTGCCTCACTTCGTCAATGATTAAGATCGAGTGGCTAAAGCAAAGTATTTAAGTAATCCATTGGGTCTGCAGAAGAGCAGAAGACGAAAAAACAGGTATTTGTCTAAAAAAGCATTTTTTCTTCCTCATATTTTCGTTATTTATTATAAAGTTCTATAGTATTTTATCTAGAAGACAATACTTTTTTCCAATTTTTCTAAGAAGCTCTTGATGTAATTCCGCGGACGGAGCACTGAGCGCCGTGACTGTGGTGACTGCTCTGCTGGCACGCTGTCACAGCTGTTAATTTTCATCTTAGAAAATTGTTTGTATGGTAATTAACTCAGCTACTAATGAATACATCACAGAATACATCACAGAGGTACGAAGAAAAGGCATAACAAAAGCCTCAAGTAAATCAGCAACACCAACAAGTATGGGAAAACTCCTAATCATCGTTAACCCGATAACAAAGGAATACAAGTAAAATAACATAGAATTACTTACAAATCACTCATGATTTACCCATACAAATCCTTCATTATCTTGATCGCAATTCTTCACGATCCGTCCAGGCAAAGCCCCCTTAACACTTGCCTAGAATCTCTCTCAAGATTTGCCTCAATGCTTCTCCCTTCATCACTCTTGACACACTTTGGCACTACCTTTGGCACACTCTTGTCAATGACCCACCTTGCCTATTTATCATGTATAGGCAAGTGGTTATAAGGAAGTTACATGATAGTTGTCCCAATTACCAATGTCACATGTATAAAACTGACTCAACTTCTAAAAAATTATTTTGTTCATATGTCTTAGTTGCATTGGCTCCATGCCAAGTGGCAGCCTGCACACCTTGCACTTTGCTCCATCATCATGTTGCATTGCCCCATGCTAAGTGTCAGCATGCACTGCTTGTGCTTCGACTCCATGGCTTCACTGCATTGGTCCATGCCAAATGTCAATCTGTACACTTTGTGCTTGACCACAATCTACTTCGTTGGCACCACGGACAACCCATCTGTCCACCTAGTGTTCACACAACGGCTCTGTTTCTTTGGCACCATGGACAAGTCCATCTGTCCACTCAGTCCATGGCTCCGCTTCTTTGGCCCTGTGCCAAAGTCTGTTTACACACCAAGTGCTAGGCCCACAACTCTGTTTCTTTGGCACTACGGACAAGTCCATCTGTCTGCTCCCTTGGCGCCACAAGCAAGTTCATCTGTCTGCACCTTTGTTGCCACAGACAAGTCCATCTGTTTGATCCTTGGGCAATACAGACAAGTCTATCTGTTCGCTCCTTTGCTGCTTGGCATGCCCGGCGCATATGCCTTACTCTCATGATCACCAAGTTTGCCCCTACATGTCTGGTGCATTGGATAGCACTCCACGTATTGTCACAAGTCTCCACTATTCAGCCTGCCTTGCGCATAGACCATGCTAGAGAGATTGCCAAGTCTGCCTCTTGCATACTTGGGCTTGAGCAGCACCCTGCGTACTGCTTCAATGCTTGACATGCCTTGCGTGCATGTCATGCTCGTTGGATTGTCAAGTCTTTACCTTTTGCATGACTTGGGCTTAGGCAACCCCGCGCTGCCAATCCACTGGCTGCTTGACGTGTCTTGCGCACATGTCACACCCACTTCTTTGCCAAGTCTTCCTCCTATAGACTTGGGCTTGGACAATGCCTTGTGCACTGCTAAATCCTTTGCCGCATCTAAGCATGCTTTGCGCGCATACCCGGCTCAGACACTTGCCAAGTCTTCCTCTTGTAGACTTAGGCTTGGATAGTGCCCTGCGCACTACCGGTCCGTTGCTTAGCATGGCTTGTGCCCATGTCACGCCCGCTAGAATGCTAAGTTCGCCTCCTGCCATACTTGGGCTTGGACAGTCCTGCATCGTCCTGTTGCTTGACATGGCTTACGCCCATGCCACGCTCGTTGGAATGCCAAGTCTGCCTCCTGCAAACTTGGGCTTGGACAGTGCCCCGCGCACTGCCAGTCCGTTGCTTGGCATGGCTAGCACCCATGCCACGCCTACTGGAATGCCAAGTCTCCTTCCTGCAAGACTTGGCTTGGATAACCCTACGTTGTTCAAAGTAAGGGGCTACCACACGCCATGGTGGTGAACTCAAGGTATTGTTTGGTGCTTTGTCTGAGCATGGATCCATAGAATTCCACCTATGAACAACCCCTGGTCCAGGAACGGACCTAGGGTCGTTGTCCAGAGAATCCCGTCTGGCTTTGTCTGCCACTTCCACTACACCCGGTGCCGAGAACGGATCCTTTGGTCCACAATTTATAGACCAAAGGATGGTCCGTAATTTATGGACCAAATGATGGTCCACTACTTTTGATTGGTGGATTATGATAAACTCCATCTATTTAATAGGTAGAGTCTATCAAAATGAACTACTCTATATAGTGGATCATCTTTTGCTCTACAAATTATGGATCAGAGGATCCCGCCTACCCGATACTTATACGTTAGCATCGTTACTTGTGATGTTAATTGAGATTATCATTGGATGATTTCCAAAAGAATGAACATATCAGACAGAAAATTATTAAACCAGCGCTTTTTAAAAATTATCAAATCAATATTCCGTTTTTAATTTCTGTCTTGCAATATACCTTTGCCTAGAGGCTTTAATTTGATTTGGGTCTATGTCTATCCCATTAGGATTGGTGTGAAATTAAAAAATATTTAAATTTTAAAGTGAAAATGAAAATTTAAAATAAAAGAATGGTGCCCTACATATTTACGTGAATAAACGTGGATGACATTCAATGTGGGTGATCTGATGTTGTTAAAATTTAATTTATTATTTTTCTTTCTCATTTTTATATAATAATTTTTCCTTTCTCCTTTGATTGTATGTAAAGAGCTGTTGGTTTATAAAAATCAGTTCTAAAGTGGTGTTGGTTTATAAAAATTAGCATTAAAGTAGTACTGGTACCATCAAATCAACACCAGCCTTGGTGGTGGATGCAAATTAGCACCAAGACACCATCTTAGTGTCGATATTTAAAAATTCACACCACCTTATAGGTAATCAAAGGAGAAAGAAAAGAATTATTGCATGCAAATAAGAGAAGAAATAAAAAATTAAGTTTTAGCTGTCCGATCGTCTATGTTGGATGTCACATACAGTCATTTACATAAAGATGTTGATGCAGGAGAGAATTCAAAATTAAGATTTTTTTAAGTAGTTATCCGTTAATTAAGTTTAATTTATTTTTTATATTTAATTTTGTCCTAAATCTTAGAAACCGAGTCTTGATAGTTAATTTATCCTATATCTTAGGAAATAAGTCTAGTTGGTTATTTTTCTATTTAGATTTTTTTGAGAGTTTTGAGAGCTATATAAACCTAAGTTTTGATGATGTTTGGGAAAAAGTTAATTTGATATTGAATCAATTGGTTTTGCTTAAGTCACGTTACGACTACATCTCTTTTGTTCTTTATTTCCCGCTCTTATTTTCTCAAGAAGGTTTTTTTTTAAAACCTATCTTGAGCTAATTCTTATTTCGTTATTTCTTTCTTGTTTCTTCTTAATCCCTCTGTAACTTCACGCCCCAGAATAATCTATATTCTGTTCGGTGTCAGATGTGTAGGGTATTATTCTTTTTATATATATATATATATATATATATATATATATATATATATATATATATATATATATATACACGTATATATATACGTTGGTGCTGGTCTTTCAAGACCTGCACTAATGTTAGTGTTGGTCTTTAAAGACCAACATCAATGCTGGTTTGAAACTAGCAACTGCTAGTTCTAGTTTTTAAAGATAAGCATCAACATCGTGTTGTTAGTGTTGGTTAGAAATCAGCATTGGTGCTGATTTTTAGCATCATGTTGGTGCTCGTTGGTGTTTGTGATGTTCTTTAAAAAAAAATGATTAACCAGGCTGGGTAACATCTGTTGGAACCCCAAGATTATTTTTTATGTGATCAAACAAGTTAAGTTAGGTCATGTTTGGTTTAACCCTTGTGTCTAAGTGTGCAGGAGCTTAGGAGCACAGGAAGTCAAGCGGAAGACGCGGCTAGTGAGAAGGATGACATGGGAGAGAGCCAACGAACTTGGTGTGTTCAAGGGATGAGGTGCCGCGGAAGAGTACACCGGTGGACGAGAAGAACGTACGCAATGTTCGAGGGACGAGAAGCCGGGGAGGAAGGCTGCTTGAGGAGAAGGCTGGAAGTTGGGTTCGGATGAACCCTATTCCGAATGATCGAAATCACCGAAGCTAGTGGAGCCGGAGCGGAAGACCTGGACCGATACAAGCAGAACCGGAACAGAGGACCCAGACCGTAAAAAGTCAACTGTGTTGACTTATGTGGTCCGGGCGCCCGGAGCCTATTAAGTCCGGGCGCCTGAAACCCAAATATTATCAAAAGTGACGTGGTCATTGACTGACGTATCGGGGATAAAATTCTATCTCACTCCAGGCGCCCGGAACCTTCCAGGTGCCCGGAATAGTGCTATAAATATAGTTCTGATTTCAGCAGTTCATTCAATCACTTGTAATTCATTTCCTTTTGTTCAACTTTTAGTTATGCGCAGTTAACGTTGTAAGAGGTTACTCCGCCCGAAGGAGATTGACATAAAAGTACGCTTAATTTTCCTTGGATTAGCAATCTCCTGATTGCAAACCAAGTAAGTCTCCTTGTGTTTTTGTCTCTGTAATTAGTCTCTTAGTTTTTTTATTACAAGTATTCTTAATCAAGTCGAGAAAGGGTTGAATTTATTTTTGCAGGGCAATTCACCCCTTCCCTCTTGCCGGCCACCAAGGGACCAATAACATCGAGCCTGGGGTGACTGGCGCGGCCCCACGAAAGTTTTCCACCGACCACCAGGGTAAATCGGGAAGCGCTCGCAGCGGGCAGCTCAGGAGTCCAACATCCTTTAGTTGTGTGCCCCATTTGGAGGAAAAATTTATGTAAATTCACTATAGTTGGGGCTCGAACCGCAGATTCCTGGATGACAACCTGAATACCCTGCCGCTACACTATAATCTCAAGGGTATTGTGATGATCTTTAAAGACTAATATCAACGTGGAGCTAATTGCACCAATGTAGTGTTGGCTAGATCAACATTTGATCAAACTAGTATTAATGTTGGTTTCAAATCAGTAACACTGTTAATTTATATGGAGGAGAGAGATTTATACATAGAAGAGAGAAATTTGATTGGAATTTTTTAGTTTGAAAGTAACGGTCGATTTACCACACGGGCATATAGAGTTGCTTTTGTGAAAAATAGCATCTCATTGGATCGGATGGTTTTATAAAGAGCAGTTTCCGGATGAATAAAAAGAATGCTTTATTATTATTTTTTAAAAAATATTTTTAATGTATAATATTTAATTTATTAATGAAAAATATTATGTCATGTGAACCGTTGGATAATATGAAAATAATCTAAAATATCTAAAATATTTTAGATTGATTAAAAAACAAAATAGTTTTTACTTTAAAATGAGTAAATAAAAATTTAATCCAAGGTATTATTATTATTTTAAAAATTTATAGCTAACGTGTAATTTAAAAGGGCTCATAATTAGTGGACAACGAATCGGATCATCGAGAAAAACAAAACTTGATTTTTTTTTTTTAGCAATTCCTTTTTTGTTTTTTTTTAAAAATTCTATCCTATTTTTCTCTTCCCCTCTTTATTGTTGCGTGATTTCTTCTTATTTGAGCCTCCTTTTCCGCCTTTTACGTTCTGCCCACTCTGTGCCGTGACGCAACGCAGCGCTTCCACGCCGCCGGAGAGAGGGAGCGATCAAACGACTCCTATCGCCGCTCACCGCCATCCTTCTGCCCACCTACTCCGCCGCACCTCCTCCTGTTCCCCGTCGGCTCGTCGTTCTCTGCGCCGGATCTCCATGGCCACAGAGACGGCTGGCGCGATTCGGACGACCAAGCCAGTCACCATCTCCTACTCCGAGATCAAAGTTAACTCCCTTCTCAGTAATTTCCATTCAGTTATTTCTCAATCTCATCGCTGTCGCTCTTGACGGGCGCGTTCGTGGGAATGGTTTCAGGACAAGGGCAAGGATCTGTATGCAAAAATAGAAGAAGGATTTGGGCCAGATGGGCTCGGGATCATCTCGGTATCAGATGTATGTATGATGACGAATCTCTTTCTCTTTTTTTTTTTCCTGTCTATACGATGCCAATTTTCTTATGTTCTATGTTCGATTCTTTATTTTTCAGTTGCAAAGTGTTTATTCTTATTCTTGTTATTGTTGTTTTTACTATTTTTATTACCTGTGAAATATATGCCTTTTGGCTTTGAACCTCATCGATATACTGCTGCAGGTCCCCGGCTTCCCTTTGCTACGTCAGAAACTTCTACAGTTTGCACCCAGGCAAAGCTTTCCTGAAATTTCTTATTACAATTGTTAGCCTTTTGTGTTTTTCTACAAAGACACTTAGATGAGGACTAAATTGTCATCCCCTTTATCTTCTCTTTCTAGAGTGGCAAACCTCCCCGATGAAGTGAAAAGTGAGCTGGAAGACCCAGAAAGCAGGTACTGATTAATTTGATTGTCTGGTCAATTGCTAGGGGTGTAAACAAGCCAAGCCGAGTCAAACTCGACCATGTTCAAACTTGTTCACTTTCATATTGGCTCTGTTCAAGCTTGTTAATGAAGAATCTTTTAAAGCTCAAGCTGAGCTTAGCTTTTTAATGAGCTCAACTAGACATTAATGCCCTTATAATTTAGTAAAAAATAAAACTTTAATAAATGAAACTTATAATGTTTTCATTTTTTAAAAACATATTATACATATTTTGTAATTATAAAAAATAAATGAGTATTCTTTAGATATGTGAATAAAAATATAAGGAGATAAGGTTATTATTGAGTTTTTGACATGCTAAGAAAAAGGCAGCCCATTACATAAAGCTCCCGCTAATGCGGGGTCCAGGGAAGGGTCGGATCACATTAGATCATTTGTACACAGGGGCGAAGCCAAGATTTTATTCCCGGGGGGGGGGGGCTAATTTAAAATAAATCATCATTTTTTTTATATGAAAAAATTTTGTTCATAACAAAATTAATGTATCATATTATATAACAAGTCTTTCATATCATAATGATAATATTTCAACAAAATATAAACAATAATTCAAAAAAAAAAACAAAAACAGATTAAAAGAGTATAAAGAGAATAACCATACAAGGTACTAGAAATACAATAAATCAAGTTAATTGATACTATGTTTTACTCTACGAGATTTCTCATCAAACTCATCTATTATGGATTCAACATCTGGGTTAGTTAGAAAATATTTGAACTATTGGAATTTGGATTAAATTTGAAGTCTTGCTATAGAGAAGAGGACATATTGGGCTAGTTAGAAAATTTATAATGGGCTTTGATATTTGGACTAGATAATATACCCTATAAGGAGGGGGCTAGCCTAGGCTAAAGCCCATGCTAGCCCCCTTATGTTTCGCCTCTGCTTGTACACCGCCTTACCTTGCATTTTTTGCAAGCGACTATTTCCGCGACCCAAACCTGTAACCTCAAGGCCACATGGTAGCAACTTTACTGTTGGGTTAAGACCTCAGCTTTTGACATGTTAATAGATAATAAATTGTTGATGAGCTTTGTTAATAAATGCTAATGAGCCAAGCTCATTAGTATTTGAGCTTGTTTGTTTGATATATTTTATACTAGTGAACAAACATAAATCAACTCCTATCTAGTCGAATATTGAGCTTGTTAACAAGCAAATTGTTCATTTACGACCCTATTTATTGCTACTCATGTGAAACTTCTTATGCATTTTAAAGAATAACAAATTTTGTAATTCATATTGCACTTTGGATAGGAATTCTTGCATTAAGATATTGCCAATATTTTCTCTTCATGTAATGTAAAGTCGTTCTCACCTTCTAGTTGGTTCCATAATTTTGTTGATTATGGAAAATTAATGATGTGCACATCAAAGAGGAAGAGGAAGACAAAAAAAAGAGACTTGGTTAGCAACAATAAAATAAGATAAAATTTATTTAAGTATAGATGATGATATAGTAGAGGATAGAATCCAATGATGTAGAAGGATCTATATAGCCGACCCCACCTAATAGGATAAGGCTTAGTTGTTGTTGTTGTTGTATGGAAAATTACCTTTGTCCACAATAATGATGGATGAAATTGGATAGTTGTATTGTACATTTTGTTGACACCACAATGGTGAGCAAGACCGGATTATTCAAATTTTAATTATTTGATTGTAGATGCAAGTTGCATAACTGTCGAAAATTATAAAGGGCGGTAAGAATGTAATGTTTTACTTAACCTATATCTAATATGACCATTTGAAATAAAATTGTTAGAATCTGACCTATTCATTTTCTGGGATGCTACTTATCCTCAAGAATAAGCATTTTGGGCTCTTTTCTGGGTGATTATTATAATCACACAATTTTGACAGATTGATTCAACCTTGCTTTTCTTTTGGTAAAATTATTTGGTCATTATCTTACCACTCTATTTAAACTAAATTCATTGATTTTTTTTAAAAAATAAATGTTTATCATGTCATTTATCTCTAATAAATTCAAATGTATGAAAATATCAATTCTAAAAAATTTACTTTATATTCTAAAACTCCACCCATTATGACTCAGTCATGGTTGGTTCAAGCTCGAATGAAGGAGGGTTGCGTTAGGTTACCAGTTAGTATTAAACTATAACAAATGCTCAATGAATGGATCTATTAAACTATTGTAATAATGCTAGGTCCTTCCCTAGAAGGAACGTGTTGCATGGTCTGACTGTAACGTCTCGGCAAGGACCGCTACATCTCCAGAATTCAGGTGTAGTCCTAAATATGTAAGAGTTCGCGTTGGAGAGTTTGGCAGTAACGTATTGGCAAAGACCACTACATCTCCATGAGAACTTGGGTGTAGTGTTAAATAGGCAAGAGTTCTCACACCATAGATAGGATAAGAACAATCATTATAGGAAGACTAATAATTTAAGATTTGAAAAATGGAATATAGGAACTTGGTAAAGCAATAAAGGTTGTAATACGATGATTAAGAGAAATATTAGTATTATGTGTACAAGAGACTAAGAAGTCAAAAATGATAGAAAACTCAGGTTTTAAGTTATAATACACAGGAAAGAGTAAAATAAGAAATAAAGTGGACATTTTTAAAGATAGTTTGTTAAAAGTTGATAGTTAGAAAGGGGGAGAGAATTATAGCTCTCAAGATAGTAGTGACGAAAGAAGTTGTGAACGTATATGCATCTCAAGTACGATTAGATGAAGAAACTGAATCAAGATTTTGGGATGACTTGGTATTACAAAATATTCCACCAAATAAAATGATTTTAATAGGAGATAATCTAAATTGTCATGCCAAAGTAAAAAATGAGGAATATGAGAGTGCACGAGGGTTATGGGTTTGGAACAAGAAATGAATAAGGGAAAATTATATTGGATTTTGCAATAGCATATGATCTTATACTAGCTAATACGTTTTTTAAGAAAAAAGAACACTTAATCACGTTCAAAAGTGGGTATAATAAATTGCAAATTGACTTTTTTATGGTTAGGAAGAGGGATAGGAATATTTGTAAAAATTGTAAGTGATCTTGCCTGAGAATGCTGGTGGTCAACTCACTGGTGAGGTGTCACTGATGTTGACTATTTGGGAGATCACGAGGCCACGTAATCTAGTGAATCCTTTCCAAAGCACCCGAGATGAAGAACACGCCCAGAGGAGTGGGTTAGAATGACGGCCAGAGAGTTCTCCAGCGCAGCCACTCTGACGGTCAAGTAAGACTTTAGAGAGGGAGAAGTTGTCAAAAAATTAGGGTTTGATGCGTTATGTGCGCATACCTTTAGTCATGAGGGTCGACTACTTTTTATAGAATCAAGACTCTCCGCCATGTTCTTCCCGTGCCCCCTCGTTTCTTGCGATTGTAGCCACGTTTCCTTAAATAAATGACCATTATGACCCATTTATGTCGGGTAAATAGCTGTGTTTTTTGCTTTTATCGCGATGACAGTTGCATTATCCTTGTCCCTACAAAATAATGGTTTATTGTTTTAATTCTTGATAGCTGGGGCGGTTTCAGTTTTTAGTCTAAGGGAGCCTGGAGCCGAGAACCGGGAGTTGGTAACCTGGTGCCGAGAGTCGGTAGCTAGGAGCTGGGAGCTGTGAGCCAAGAGTCGGTAGCCTGGAGTCGAGAGTTAGTAACATGGAGTTGAGAGTCGGTAGTTGGAAGTCAGTAGTACGACTTCCCTGACTTTGACTACCATTATGTCAAGACTTTTGATCTTTTTAGCCATGTGGCCTTCGTTGTTACCCCCTATCATAATCTCCCCCTCAAGCCTAGTTGAAGGAGGTGAAAGTTCGACTGATTGGACTAATGTGATGTGGTAGGACATCTCTCTTTCATTCTTGATTCTTCTGCCACGTGGCAAAGAGCAAATCAGGGGCATATCCTTCTACAAGATCTACGCTTTAATTGCCGTCATGCCCTTTAAATGTGGGACATGGTTTATCAACTTTGATTTTCGAGCCTAGAAGACGCCATTGCCAATGAGGTTATATCACATTTAAGTGAGGTGATCATATAGCAGGGAAGACTGACCACCTATCTTTGTGTAATGATTATTAGGAATTTTTGTAATCTGTGTTTGATCGAACGGTTGATGATCTCTCTCGCTTTTCAAGATGGTCCGGATCTAAGGGTCCTGATCAGACTCCCAGCTTTATAAATAAGATTGCGATGACTGTTTTCACTGTAACCCTTGTTCATGTGTACGCTGATCTTCTTTGTCTTTGCTTCACATCCTCTGCATTTCTTTCCTTGAGTAAGTTCCTCGTCTTCCCTCTGTTAAAGGTTTACCAACCTATCTTTTGGCCTTTCCTTTCCTTGCCAGCGCCTGCATCCCAGTAATGGTCTGGTTATGGCTGCGAGGTCTTTGTCTTCTCCTTGGTACCGGTCTTTAGAATCTAGATTTAGTAATGCTTCGTTAGTTCGGATAAGGTCTACTTATGGGATTCTATGTCCTGATACTTCCCAATGGTAATGACCGCCCCGATTGTCCCCTCCGAGATGTGCAACATTCTTTCGAAGTCATCTGATAAGCGGACTCCGCTTTTCTATTCTTACTTTCTTCTCCGAGGTGTCTCAATATTTCTGCATCCCTTTGTCCCAATTGGGGCCTAATTCATTCCGTATCTTAACCGGAGTGGTCATCTTATTCCATGTGTATCTAGCCCTTTGTCTGCTCGATTATTTCATTGCTTCTTTTATCCTATGAAAATGGAAGATGGAGTATTATTCTTTTCATCCCGAGTTGATTATGGTCTACTCAAAGGTTTTCCCCTATTGTATAAGGGGTGGAAGCCACAGTTCTTTTTTATTCGACCTCCGAACCCTGTGTCTTGGCCAACCTGATGGCAACGTGACCTGCCGGCACCCCCCTCTGTAAAGGATAATCACATGGTACGAGAATATTTCCGTGCATCCGAGTAACTATAGGACTTGAAGTTTGACAACACTTCCTTGTTGGAGGAGGGGTTGCTTCACATGTTCTAGCTAAGCCCTATGCCCGCCCCCCTTCAATTACCTTTTGGTAAATCCTTTTTTCTCTCCTTTAAACTTTAATTTCTAACTAAGCTTATCTTTATTGCTGGCTACCAGCATGTCGAAAGCCTTTTTGGGTCAGGCGATAAAGCTGTCGGACGCCGAGTTGGAGTCTCGAGGCCTTGAGATTGCCAATCTGACCAGGGAGGCAGAAGACAATAGGGAAGTTTTTCTTGATCCCACACCAGTAGTGGTGGAAGAGGCTTTACCCGACCCAGCGCCAGTTTTGATAGAAGCCGTCCCTCCTGTGCTAGCAAACGCAGAGCCCGTAAACTTCAAGGATTCGATGACTCCTTTATGGATGACCCATAAGAGGTGCCGGTTATTCGATCGAGACCCCTCTCCACTACTGTTGCGGGACTCGACGTCTCCTCCTAATTCACAAAATTCTTGTGTCAGGATTCTGCCTGTTGGCGGTCCTTCGCATTTGCCTATCTAGGTCTCGATTCTGCCTGTAGAGACAATAGGGGATCCAACAGACGCAAGTTCTTTGCATCCGTCCATTCCTATTTCCCTCGAGGCCATAACCCTAACCTCCCTCATGCGAGGAGATCTAGGTGCTAGCACCTCACGCCCCCCTAGGACCTGGCTCTAATGATTCATCTTGATGATACACGACACTCTCTTCCTATCATGAGTGAAGGTGCCATCCCTATTGGCATAGGAATCTCCCTAGGACTAGAAACCCTAGGAGACTTCCAACTGGACTTGACTTTGGCTGGCCCTGTGGCCAAGCGGTGGGTGGATGGCGAAGCAGCGATAACAGGCCTTTCCTACAGAAATTTGGTCGACAATCTCTTGAATACTGGTGCTGACCACATGTCCGGGCTAGTTGTTTTTAGTCAGCAACCCCCTGAGTTGTGCCAAGGTCGCTAGGAGATGCAGGTTCGTGTGGAACAGTTGGAGGCTAGTGAGACGGTGGATAACATTCAAGCAAGTATGAGGTGAGTCGACTATGAGTACAAATTGACTCCCTGAAGCTCAAGTTAAGGAGTTGGAGTCAAGAAAGAAGTGTCAACGAAAAGAGATAAAGAAGCTGAAAGCCATGGTGGCAAAGAATAAGCCAAACTTGGGGCGGCTGCAGCGGAGGTTAAAGCCACCAAAGAAGAACTAGAGTCCGCCAAAAGAGGCTTAACTTTCAGGAGGTGGAGTTTGCGGCTACTTAGGAGGAAGATAGATCCAGCAAAGTTCTGGCTGAGGATCAGTTGTGTGAGTTGGAATCCGCTCGCAACGAGGCGGAGGATACTCTTGCACGAATTGAGAATGAACTTCGGGCGGCCTTGGCGTTTGCACAACAAGAAGCAAAATATGGCCAAGTGTTAGCTGAGGCTCGACTTCGTGAGCTAGAGACTACTTGCTCCGAAGCCAAGACCAACCAAGCAGAGAACAAAACCTTGAAAGTCTCCAAGGTTGAACTGCAGGCCATCTTCAAGGCCCAAGGGGATCAATTGATAAGCTTGACGACCGAGCTCCAAGAGTTCTATGCTGGCGAAAAAGAGCGCGGGTCCGTTAAGAAGAAGGAATTCCTCAAATTCGAGGAATTTTATTCTATGGTCAACAATCATTTGGCCTGAATGGTGTGGTATGGTGTAGATGGCGCCTTGAAGCAACTATAAGAGTTTGGCCACCTGTCCTCTGACAAGTCTTCACTAACCGTCAAGTTATCTAAGATTTCGGACAACATCCCCAAAGAAGACGTGGTGGAGTTCACCTGAATTTTTCCTTTGTGTATAACTTTTATGTACTTGGCCTCCATGTCCATAATGAAACTTTTGGTTCCTTGATTCCTTGTCTAGATTTGTATTTTGGTAAGATTTTAATGATTTTTGTTGTGGCTTTTACCTCGACTCTAACTATGCTCAAGCTAGGGGAATTGGGCTCTTAAAAGGACTTGGGTGATACAATATGTGCTCAAGGCCTTTATAGGAGGAAGGTTGATATCGTAGCCGGAAGGATCTCGACTCTGACTATGTCCAAGTCAGTTGAGATATATGCTCAACTAAGTCCGAGTTGGAGCAGTTTGGGTCCTGAAAAGGACATGGATGATACGATATATCCTTGATCCCTTTGCAAGGGAGATTGATATCGCAGCCGTAAAGATCTCGACCCTGATTGTCTAACTCGAGGGAGTTTGGGTCCTGAAAAGGACATGAGCGATATGATATATACTCGACCCCTTTGTAGGGGAGGTTGATATCGTTGCCGGAAAGATCTCGACCTTGACTATATTCAAGTCGGGGAAATTTGAGTCTGAAAAGGACATAAGCGATACGATATATGACCGATTCCTTTGCGGGGAAGGTTAATATCGCAGCCGAAAAGATCTTGACCTCGATTATGTCCGAGTAGGGGGAGTTTTGACCTGAAAAGGACACGGACGATACGATATAAGCTTGACCCCTTTGCAGGGGAGGTTGATATCACAGCCGGAAAGATTTCGACCTCGACTATGTCTGAGTCGGGGGAGTTTGGGCCTTGAAAAGGACATCGACAATACGATAGATACTCGACCCCTTTGCAGGGGGAGGTTGATATCAAAGACAGAAAGATCCGACGCTGATTATGTCTGAGTCGTGAGAGTTTTGGCCCTAAAAAGGGCACGAGCGATACAATATATTACGGGAGAGGTTTATATCACAGCCGGGAAGATCTCAACTCCGATTGGAGAGTTTATGACCTAAAAAGGACACGGATGATACGATATATGCTCGACCCCTTTACAAGGGAGGTTGATATTAAAGCCGGAAAGATCCTGACCCTGACTTTGTCTAAGTCGGGAGTTGGGCCCTGAAAAGGGCATGAGCGATATGATATATGCTCGACTCCTTTGTAGGGGAGGTTGATATCACTGTCGGAAAGATTTCGATTGTGACTATGTCCGAGTCGAGGGAGTTTGGTCATGAAAAGGAGACGGACAATATGATATATGCTCAACCCCTTTGCAAGGGGAGGTTGATATCGCAATTGGAAAGATCTCGATCCTGACTCTGTTCGAGTCGAGGGAGTTTGGTCCTAAAAAGAACACAGACGACACGATATATGCTCGATCCCTTTGCACGAGGAGGTTGATATTGTTGTAGTTGGAAAGATCTCGACCTCGACTATGTCCAAGTCGGGGCAGTTTGAGCCTTGAAAAGGACACGGGCGATATGATATATGCTCGACCCCTTTGACTTAGAAAAAACTTATGATAGTTCCCAAGAAAAATTATATGGAGAATTCTAAAAAAGACAGGTGTTAGCATAACATATATTAAACTAATTAAGGATATGTATAAAGATGTAACCACCAAATTGAAGATGTCCGGCAGATTAATTGAAACATTTCCAATAAGGATAGGGTTGCATCAAGGATCAACTCTAAGTTCCTATCTTTTTATACTAATCATGGACGAACTCACTGGGCACGTTCAAGACATAGTACCATGGTACATGTTGTTTGTAGATGATATTATTTTGATAGATAAGACACGTGAAGGAATAAAATGCTAAATTAAAATCTTGGCGAGAAGGACTAGAAGTGAAAAGTTTTAAGTTTAGTATTAAAGACAGAATATATGGAATTTAAGTTTACCAATATTAGACGTAATGAGACAATTGTTAAGTTAGGAGATGACAAGTTGTCTAGAACTGAGAGCTTTAAGTATTTAGGATCATTTTTGCAAAACGATAGAGGAATTAAGAGAGTTGTCTTACATAAAATACAAGCAGGATGGTTGAAATGGAGGTTATCATCAAGTGTTTTATTTGATCGTAAAGTACCCTAAAACTTAAAGGGAAGTTCTATAAAATGATAGTTAGATATGCTATGTTATATGACTCTGAATGTTGGGCTATAACTCGAGGGCATGATTAGAAGATGAAAGTTGCAGGGATGAAGATGTTAAGGTGGATGTGTGGACATACGAGGATGAACAAAATAAAGAATGAGAGCATTATAGAGAGTCGTAGTTGCATCTATTTAGGAAAATTTTCGAGAGACACATTTAAGATGACATGTACATATACTTAGACGACCAATAAATGTCCTAGTTAGGCCATGTGAAACTATGACACATACGCACATCAAACAAGGGAGAGAAAGGCCAAAAAAAAAGAAAAAGACTTAGTTAGCAACAATAAAACAAAAGGGCAGCCTGGTGCACGAAGCTCCCGCCATGCGGGGTCCCGGGGAAGGATCCATTGTATGCAGTCTTACCCTGCTTTTTGCAAGAGGCTGTTTTCAGGATTCGAACCCGTGACCTTTTAGTCACATGCCAACAACTTTACCGTTACGCCAAGGCTCCCCTTCTAGCAACAATAAAATAAGCTAAAATTTATTTAAATATAGATAATGATATAAAAGAGTATACAACATAATGACGTGGAATGATTCATATAGCCGACTCCACCTAATGGGATAAGATTTGGTTGTTATTGAATGTTGTTATTTCTTTTCTACTTTCAGATTCTATTTTCTAAGAAATGAAAATAGACAATTTCCCAATGAAATCATTGGTTTACTGATGTTTTCCTTAGAAATGGTCAAAATTAGCAATTGAATTACCATGAAAGTTCTATGTCAAAGTCAGAGAGAGTAAAGGATCGCAAGTGAAAATGTTTCATGGACTTGAAACTGTTTTGGCACTATTTTTTTTTTTTGGAGAACTCTTTATTACCAAAGTATAACCTTATTTTTCTCTTTGTAGATATAACTTTGGATGGAGCCACGGGAAGGAAAAGCTTGAATCTGGTAAAGCAGGTGTGTTCCTTTCCTTCTACACTACAGGATTTAGATTGTCATCTTTGTCCTATATTTGTAGTAATGTCCACTTAGACAATATATTAAATCTCTGTCTGAATATTGACTGTGGTCCATGTTTACTTTTCTACAACACCACTATGATGCCGTACCAACACTATAACTGGTCGATGCACATTTTCACTGTCAATGCATAATCAGTCAACTGGACTCAAGCCACATTGCGTGAGAAATATTGATGATAGTTTAAGCACATATAATACCTACAGATCCAATGTTTAAACTCAGATGAAATCAATATTCCTAAATCTTGTAGATCTGAGTCAATGTTCTCATCACAACATCAAAACCTACCTAGCCAACTAACCCCTTCCCTCATCATATATGTTGATGACTTTAGGGACTTCTAGCCTTCTACTTAAAGCAATTAACAAAGACTCCTGCAAACATGGTGCTGTGAAAACTCACTTCATTTCATAACTAAAATTAGGCTTAACCAAAAGCTATGTTTTTCTGTTCAACGTGGAGCAAGCAATGTGGCTTGAGTCCAGTTGACTGATTATGCATTGACAGTGAGAATGTGCATCCACTACCTAGCCAGTTGACTGATTATGTATTTCTCAATAATTCTCAAGTTGTTGCATTTATATCATATTGTTGAGCATGTGCATCTAGAGGATCAACCAGTATAAGAGAGTTTGGAAAGGAAAAAGAGATAAAATAAATCTTTGGATTAAAAGAATCTTTAAACAACTTCAATAGCCAGAAAATTGATCGAAAGAGCCCGGGTTGATTGTTACAAATATGGACCAAGCAGTATATTGATACCATTTACTATAAATAGAATCGCTAAGACACTTGTTTTTTGTATCTGAATTTTTTTTATATATATGTCTTAAATATAGTGGATTTTATGGTATAATATGATATTTATCTGTTCACACAGATTTATTCAAAGGATCTTTTTATGCTAATCCAATTTCAGACACTCCTACAACTGATGAGGTAGCTATACGCCGGTATGATTCAAATCTATAATTTGGCAGTTGCTGGATAATTTCCTGTTGGTTTTTCTTAGTGGTTATAGAATATGTTGGATACCTAGAAATAGATAATTGAGAGATTCCATTTTTGTCAATTAAAAGGTATCTATTGCTTAGAGCCGTAGACAATACCAAAATTTCTAAGGTCCATTTTATTGGGATAGTTGAGCTCAAATATGGACTACCGAAAGGCCTAAATTGGCACAAATATTCCATTCTAAATTGGCTCAAATGCTGGTTTGCTTCTTACTATGTAATTTGGTTGAATTATTCTCATGTTGTCCTTATCATAACAGCTGCTACGTACTAGTTCACTGTGTTTTGTTGGAAATATATTTACTAAAGTTAATCAAGTGTATCATCCTTTGAGTACTACATAAGATACTTTGTTTACAAACTTCCATGCATGAAAGTAAGGGGAAATCTTTTGTTTTAACTTATATTTCTTTTGTTTTACATATTTAGATTTATTAAATTGGTCTGTACTAAGTGATCTTTTGGAATTTGAGAGGGTACATGGATACCCATCCACCCAACCTATTTAAAATAACTTAACTTTTTTATTATCTTGTTTGTTATAAAATGAGAAAATGGATTTTACATCTCTCTTGCAGTATCTACTTAGATAGATTCAATATAGCTTAAACAGATTTTAAGAAATATAAATGGGAGCCTTGGCGCAATGGTAAAGTTGCTACCGTATGACCTGGAGATCATTAGTTCGAGTCACAGAAACAACCTTTTGCAAAGTAGGATAAGATTGCATACAATAGATTTTTCCTCGGAATCCCGCATTGGCAGGAGCTTTGTGCACCCTTTATAAGCAATATGAACTTTTAAATTTGCAACCATTGAACCATCAGTCACTCCTCGTATTAGGTATTTTAATAATTCTTTGGAGCACTTGAATGGTTAATATTCCCACCTCAACAATAATCATAAAGCAATTATCCACTTGCCCCCACAGGTTAGCGCATTTGGTATTTGCATAGTTTGCTTCAATAGGTCTTAGAGTCAATTTCTAACGGGTGTAAAATACCTCATTGGGTGCCTGACCTTCCCCATACAAAGGGCCGCTGTGCTAGGGCAACATGCCCCCTGCCTGTATCTTGTCTTGGGGTTAGTGATATTAGGCCGCTTGGGGTGAGCAATATCACATTTTGCTCCAATAAGTAATTATCCACTTATTAAATTTTGTATTGTTTTAATAAGTTGAACCACTTAAATGGCTAATGTTGCGACATCAAATAATAATCATTCAGTAAACAGCAAGGTTTGTAGGTGTTTTGGTTGACATGTAATTTGTTTAGCTCAAGTTTACATGTTCTAAATTTTCAAGGGAGTTGAGTGCATTCCATTGAATGGCTATCGCTCACGTTTCAGTACTTGCTATGTAATATCTCCAGGATAGTGAAGCTATAGAGAATATAACAAGTGGACTAATTATTGACTATAACCATTATAAATTAGGAATTTCATCTATACAGTTGTTAAAATTGTACATTCGGAACATATAAAATAAAAGTTTATGCTACATTTAGCAATTTACCATATATGGTTTACTGTTTTGTTCATCCAACCCTAAACAGATAGGACTTGAGGTTTGTTCTTTTCTCCCCATAACTAAGTGTGTGGATGCATTCAAAGATGAATATTAGATTTTATAATTAGATAAGTTGAATCCATTAGAATTAAAGGTCTGAAGGATAAAAGAAGACCAAACAAAACTTAGATAATGGAATTAAAGGTGTCTCAAAGGATTTGGATTACACTAGTTATATGCCCTTGCATAAAGTTTGAGAGATTAGATCAGTGTAGCTAACCCCAAAAAGTTGGGACTAACTTGTCTTGGTGATGATAATAACTTAGTGTATTAGGGCACATATACTCATATGTAATTAATGATTCTTATATTATTTGTAGGTACCCTTCATACTGTCGACCAAATAAATGGTCAGATGCATTACCAGAGCTTGAAGTAGGTATGTAAGTAGTACTTGCTACTTACTGTTTCACTGCTTGTAGCTTTCCTTGTAATCAGCATTATTTTTCAATTGCCCACGTCTTATTTGTTTGTTTTTCTTTTGGCGGTTTGTGTATCCCTTCAGTGAATACAATGTTTGCTTGTGGAAACTACTTCAGAGTATTTCATTTCTACTTCCTGTATTTTTCTCTGACATTCAGGATGCTACTTTTTGTAATATGTAAATATAGAAGGCCCACATAATAGTCTTTGAGGGGACCTCAACACTACTGATATATTGAAAGGTCCATATGGTTTTTGAGAGGAGATCCACATATAGTTTAGCCTATCTTTATCTGACCTGTTTACTATCCATGATTTTATTACAAATAGTGCCTCTATTCTGCCTCTTAGGCACATGACATAGAAATTTTGGTTGTTATGTTTAACCGGAAACTTAGCCGTATTTTTCTCTGACATTCAGGATGCTACTTTTTGTAATATGTAAATATAGAAGGCCCACATTATTGTCTTTGAGGGGACCTCAACACTACTGATATATTGAAAGGTCCATATGGTTTTTGAGAGGAGATCCACATATAGTTTAGCCTATCTTTATCTGACCTGTTTACTATCCATGATTTTATTGCAAATAGTGCCTCTATTCTGCCTCTTATGCACATGACATAGAAATTTTGGTTGTTATGTTTAACCGGAAACTTAGCCAACCCCACCTAGTGGGATAAGGCTTAGTTGTTGTTGTATGTTTAACTGGAAACCACACCATATATTTGCTTTCCTCCATTTTCGTTGTGACTAAGATGTTAGTAATTTGGGTTGGCAGTTAAAATTTGCTTGATCTTGACAAAGCCCATATAATTATATGCTATATTGACCAGTGAAAACAACATGATTATGAGACAAACAAATAAGTTCACAAGACAAATCACATAACTTCTTCAAGATACTGATTACATTGTGTCACATGTCCGAACACAGCCCACTTAACCTGGGTGACACTAATGGATAGTATTCATGTGCATCAAATGAATCTATAGACTAAGTCAGCTCTAGCTAGAATCATAAGCAATGGCAGTAGAGCTTGAGCAAAAACAATTCAGATGAGATCTCATGTCATCTGGTCAAAAACCACAATAAATTGTCAAGCTAGAATTCATGATGGGTAACACTAAGATTTTGTTGCATTGCATCATGTTCTATGACAAGAGCATAAAGAGTTTTAAGCACACTAGATAAGGGCTTCCATGTTGGCCTAAGAAAACTAAGCTCTGAGTCAAAATTATCCATTCTCAACACACAAGACAAGGAAGACTAAGAAGACACACGAAAAGACAGACTAAGTAGACATTTTTATAATTTAGGGCTCAATGATGAGGGCTTGGCCAAGAAAAGTAGGAAGGTGATGGATTAGTGAAAGAATAGGTGTTATGTTGTTTCACGAAATGAGTATAGGACAAAGGGGTGGGATACTGGGATGTTAGCTTTTTAAAGGAAATCTTTGTCATATAGCTAGGTGTAGAATGATCCAGCTAGTAACTTGACTTTAGCAGGGACTTAAGCGGACAATAGATGAAAGACCTAATTGACTCCTAGGATACCAGTGAAGAAAACAATGCAGGCAATTTAAAGGAGTGCAGTGTGGAGTCTTAGATGTTCCATTTTGGGGAGGTGGTAGAGGTGATTTGATGGATTAAATTGCGTTTAGGAAAAATTTTCAACCCAATGATTGTGCCAAAATTCAATCATGTTGTTTTGACCAAGGTGAAATTTGATGGAGTATTCTGACAAGAGCAAAGAGCGAATAGCTGGTGATGAGGATTTTCTATGTGAGCAATGATCTTTTTAAGAGTGAGCAATGCTCAGAATGCAAATGGGTAGAGTTGAGAGGATACTGCAATCAAGGATGATGCAGCACACATAGGATAACTGGATAAATATCTTGGACTCCTGGTTGAATTGAGCAAGTCTGGATGATAACTTTATCTTTTGACATAAATTATTTACTTTTCAATATGATGAACTGGAATGAGATCTTGTCATCTTGATACGAGACAATTTTTTGTTCTTTTCTATAACATGGTTCTTCAATTTTCTAGCAAAAATTTAAGCTGATATTCTCAAAACTTTGAAAATTGTTTTACTGTAGCATTTAAAGCTCTTGGGAAGTTGATGTGGGAGGCTGGGTTGATGCTGGCCTATCATTGTGATCAGTATGGTATGGTTTTTTTAACCCAAGTCAATTTATTCTGTGAACTTCTATCTAGGACTTCTAATTCACTGAAGGATTTTTCAATTTGATGCAAACTCTTGATGTTGTCTTACAATCTTGGGTTTCAAAGATTTTTAAGTAAAGCTGAGCCTTTTGTAGGGATATTAGCTTGTACAATATCCAGATTACACTCATATCTTGAAGATCACTTTCATTGTTTTTGAATTCTGAAGATACTAACTACATACTTATATTTGTGCTTCATTTTGTCTGTCATTGTTCAAAATGCCATGGGGACATTTATATGGAACTAGATGCCAAGATTCGTACATTTGTATCAACTACTGAGCACGGTTATCATAATCGGAAGACTCATGGTTTGTATTGCCCCATTCAATTCAATTTGGAGGCAATTTGATTCAAATTGCATGTTTGAATCAGTTGAGATCAAGAATCGGTCTGATACAGTTAGAATCAAAACCGATTCAGTTTGAAATCCGCTTCTCAATTCCTAGAATTGGGTTAATTCAACTTACTTTGATTAAAAATATTATGACACGGTAAATTCATGGTTTAAAAACTCCTCTTTGTGTTTTGTACTCGACGGTTAACGGTTTGCATGTCCCTGACCCTCATGTCCTTTGTCACGGTCATAAATGTCTCATTTGTCGGCGTTCCTTCCTGTGTTTGCATCTTCATCAGAATCTTCTTCGTGTTCAGGCATTGTCCTTGGCAGATTTTGTGGACCAGCATATCACTTTATTAGAGGACGTTGAATCCCTGAAACTACTACTACTTGGCTGACTTCTTCGTAGAGCTTCTTTGATCAGGAGGCCTCCACTTTTAGTCCTTTAGCAATCGAGGTTCACTAGTAGATACATTCAACAACAAACTACTTGATCAGAGGTTGCTACTGCGATGACCTTTTTTTGTGTCTTGACTAAAGTCCTCCCAGCCATCATCCTCAACAAACGGTAGGATCATTGGATCATTTCTTCTAAGAGGATGTCAAATAGAGACAACTTCTTTAGAATGGTTGTATGTCACTATGTTATATGGAGTTGAATGTTGGGCTATGACTCGAGCACATGAGCAGAAGATGAGAGTTGCAGATATGAGGATGTTAAGGTGGATGGACAGAATAAGAAATGAGAGCATTAGAGAAAAAGTCAGAGTTGCATTTATTGAGGAAAAACTCCGAGAGACACGTTTAAGTGGGTACGGGCAATGTACTTAGACAACCAATAAATGCTCCAGTTTGGCGATGTGAAACTATAACAAACAAACATATCAAACGAAGAAGAGGAAGACTAAAAAAGATTTGATTAGCAATAATAAAACAAGATAAAATTTATTTAAATATAGATGATGATATAGTATGAGATAGAGCTCAATGGTATAAAAGAATCCATATAACTGACCCCACTTAGTGGGATAAAGCTTGGTTGTTGTTGTAGTATTGTAGTCTTAAATAGGATATTCTTACAAATTCTAGTAAAATAGAACTTTTTTGATTTATTTTATTTATATGTTTACCATGAACCTTGGGTAGCATATTAAATGAGGAAGAGGAAGATTAAAAAAGACTTGGTTAGTAATAATAAAACAATATCAAATTTATTTAAATATAGATGATTATATATTAGGGGATAGAGCCCAATGACGCAGAATGATTCATATAACTGACCCTCAATTTGAGAACTTTTCTACCTAGCATTATATCAATACTAAAGTATAGTTAATTCTACTTGTTTACCGACTTATCTCCATTCAAGGTTACTTCATGTTATATATCCAATCGTTTAGGTGTATTGAAAACAAATAGCAATGGCCAATGATCTTATATACGGCAAGGTTGATGATTTTGATGTTGTATGTGAAGCATGCCTAAATAGCTCAGAACCCCATGTTTTTCTCAAGCCTTATAAACAATTATTATCTTTATTTCTTATGAGTTAAATTGTCATTTTAAGTTTTACATTTTCCCCCTTTGACACGGTGGCATCCTTTCAAGCTTTGCAAATATTTTTGTGCCAAGTTCAGCATTGGCATTAGAAAAACATGTAGCATTTTGACACTTACGGTTTCCATTTGTAAGCAAAGTTTCTTTACCTATGTTCAATAGACAATGGTCTCCGTAGATAAGGAAATTTTGATATTCTAGATTGAGCTTTCAAAATCTTTAGGAGAGATTATGACATTTTATGTTCATCCAAGGGGTTTCCATTTGTAAGCAAAGTTCTTTACCTATGTTCAATAGACAATGGCCTTAGTAGATAAGGAAATTTTGATATTCTAGATTGAACTTTCAAAATATTTACATATCTCCCTCTCTGATGGGAGGGAGGGAGAAGGGGAGGAGAGATTATGACATTTTATGTTCATCCAGATGTTTTGTCATTTCTCTAGTTCAAGGTGAGCTTTATTTCATTGTTGCCGCTCCTTTTTCAATTCAATGTTGTTGGAATCTGGATCACAGGTGTTTTAGTGATGATTGACATTGCATTTGCTCATAGTCATAATTTCTAATTTTTCACTTGGCATTTTCTTCTGTTGTTATGAGAGTTGTGGTGCAAACAATATCTTTAACAATCAGATATAGAGGGAGGCAATTTTGCATGTATTAACTTGATCACATAGTATCATAATTTGCTCCATAGTTTCCTTGTTAATCTGGTTGCATCATGCATTTTTTTGCATTATTGATGTTGAAGCTCTATAAAGTATGTTGATTATAATCTCTTGAATGTTAGTAAGTAAAAAAATGAAAGATAGCAATGCTGGCAATCTTGAGCAGATGCTTCAACGGTCCAGGTGCCACAAAGGTCGTTTGTTATACTACTTTCCAAGATATTCCAGGTATTGTGTTGCTTTTTACAGAACTTTTAGTTATCGTAACTTGAGAGTGTTTATCATGGGCTTTCTTTTTCTTCTTCTTTAGTATTTGTAATTTTTTTTATTTATGCTCTTTTTTGTATTATGCAAATGTAATGGTTGCTTTTTGCTCAACTTTTAGTTATCATAACCTAGAGTGTTTGTCATGAGTTTTCTTTTTCTTCATCTCTGATCTTTGTAAATTTTCTTGTGTCTTATGCATTGGTTATGCATGAGTGGAAGATATATATCATGTAAAAAAACTATATCCACTTTCCATGATAAAAGGGATTTGGATGGAAGGCGCAACACTTAGCTATTTCTTGTATGATTTATGTTTTGTGGGAAACCCATAATAGATGTTGATTTGAGGACCTTGTGCTGGATGTTGGTCGGATGTTCTGCAAAATCGAGACACATGTCTATCGGTTTGTGGATCTCCGATGAAGTAGGCGCTTAGAATGTAAGCGCCTAATTGCATGATTTTGATTGTACTGTATTGATTGTACTCTTTTGAGATATCTTTATAAACATTTTCCTTTCCAAAAAAAAAAGGACTTGGATGGATCTTTAGCTTTGTTCTTCAAGTTGGATTCATGTTTTTGAAATACCTTTCTATTTCATGGGTAAATTTTAGGAAAATAACTTTCACTGTGCTGCAGGCACTCTGGAGATGATATTAGCTCCATATCATCATGGTGTGGATGGCATACTGATAATGGTTCACTCACAGGTGACAACTGAGATAATAGATGGTCCATTTTTTCATAATCAATGATAAATCATGGCATCGATTACACTAGAGTAAATCTAGATTTCTTTTCTATATACAGCGTAACAGTTTTTTTTCTTCTACTTATCAGTTATCAGTTTTTTTGCTTTAATGAAGTTGTAGATCTGGAATCAGTCAGTTACCATAGTAGTTAAGCAATGCTCAGTCCATTTAAACTCATTCTCATTTACTCTTTATAAATTTGTTGTCATAAAAATTTCTTCTTCTGATATTTAAACCCTAATCTAATTTCCTGCAGAAAACTGTCTTCAGTAATGTGAATACCTCAAATTTACCTGCATCAGTGTTTTGAGTTATTTCAAGCTAATGAGTTTCTGCATGGTTTCTTTTTAGATGTTGCAGTGGTGAAATGCATGCTTGTTTACTCATATATGCCTTAATTATATGCAAATTAAGAGCTTTTGAACTTTGTGTTTTGAAATTTAACAATTACACTTGTAGGGCTTACCTGTGGCCTGTATACAAGAGATGGGGTAAAGATTACTTCTCCAGATAGTGCTGCTGGTCTTTATGTTAAAACACGCAATGATGAAATTGTCAAGGTTTTTCTTTGTTCAACACTTATAAACATTTATTTGTCTAACATCGCACTGTTATGATCAATCTGTAGCACAATTCACCATCAACTATATCCATTAGCACAACTATATCCATGAATAACTTAGTCCTAACTATTCCATTAAAAATTAACTAAACTTGTAGCTTCACTTTTGTGGGTTTATTGAACTCATTACAATTTCTTCTATATATATGTGTGTATGGGTGGGTGGGTGGGTTGGCAGGTGTTCATGGGCATAAAGAGGATAAAATTAAGATGCATAAACCCTATTCACTATCGAAAGCTAGATTTCTCAAAGGGATGTTGTAGCATATAACACATAATGCATATACCCTATTCACTATCTAAACCCTAGGAATTTGTATTAAAAAAACATCTACTTGTGTTGTTCAGTGTAATACAAAATTTGGCTCAATGAAGTTTGGATTTTTCGATTGTATGAATTATTGAGGGAATCACCTCATCAAAACCCTTAAATTTGGAAAAACCTAATACCCTTGTTTCAAAATCACTCACATGCGACTAATTTTTTCTCTCTAAAATATACTTCTAGAAATCTATATGAAAGTAATTAGAAAGACCAAAGCATTTCAAGAAACATTAAAATCAAGAAAATTCATATATTGATAATCACAAATATTTTTTTGTTAGTTATCTATTTATTTAACAGTACAGTTTTGGGACCCATAACAGTTTTCATGAAACATCACGAGTGCTTTGTAGTTCAAAGAAAAGGTTGGGGGCTTCTTGATCATTTGAGATATCTAGATCTTGTTTGGGCATTTTTCAAGATATGGGGTTTTGGGATATTTGCCCAATGTAAATGACACTTATAAAGTTATAATTGTCTTAAGCAAACTTGGATTACAAGGCATTCACTTCACTTGGCACCATCATGTACAGCCAGATTCTTAAAATTTGACATTAAGTGTGATCATGATTCTCAAAATATGTCAATCACCATATAATTGTCAATTTGAACCACATAAAAAATGTTATGTGCTTTATAAGATTTGATTCAAAGCATTGCTCATGCATAGGCATTTTACACCTGAACACATACACATTTCTATCTTTAAGAATAGATCTATTAATATATATTTCATACGCTTGCTCTTATCTAGAAAAAAATCAAATGATTACTAATTAAGGTTAGGTTTTTTTAGGCTATTCTAAATCTTATATGCAGTTTGACTAGTTTTGTATTCCAAAAAGGGAATTGTATTGGTCAATAGATAATTTTACTATTTCAACGCTATAGGTTGTTTTCGAAGAGGATGAATTAGCTTATCAAATTGGCGAAACAGCTGAAATACTTGCAGGAAGATGTCTCTGTGCTACTCCACATTGTGTACAGGTGCCTCATTTAGTCCTTGTATGTTTTTTTTTTTGCAGAGAGAAAATAAGTTGATTATATGTCATCCAAGATAATGTTTCTTTCTGTTACATGTTAACTAAAGATGGCACTGCTCTACACTTTCTGCCCTATTTTTTGAGATTGGATCTTGCTATGTGAAAACACATGAAGATTACTTCCTATTATCAATTAATTGCATAGCAAAGACCAATAGCTAAAAAATATCCAGAGTCAAACCCAAATACTTGGACAATAGCGTTGCTTTTATATATATATTAGCAATATGCTTTTGCTTGATATAAATATTCTCAAATGACATATTGAAGTTGCATTTGAACAATATATGAGTTACAACTAATACACTATTAATGGATACTCCTTGGGATGTACAGTTTGTGATTATAAGCTTGTGATTTATGATTCCACATTGCTGCCTATTATGCATTCTATCAATATATATATTTAAAAAAATTGCATTGAGTATGAGTGAGGTTCCATTCTTGCTTTGACTCATTTCACCAGAAAAAGGATTCAAGTCATCCATTTCTCTCTTTTTTTTTCAAGTAAATGCAGCTGTACTTGAGAGAATTTATTTTTTTGATTGAATTGCTATTTTTAGAGTAAAATACAGATTCCTTGTTCAGAATTTTTTCCCTCTATCTACCTTCTTGCATCTGATAGGCACCTAACAGTGAAAAGGCTCTTGGTGTGGCACGCTCAACCTTTGCATTATTTTTGCAACCTGACTGGTATATTTTGTTACAGTAATATTGTACTAAGATCTATATTGTATATAATATTGCTCAAGTATTATTTGCATGTGAACTCATGTAAGTATGAGTAGAATACCTGATTAATTATGCCTATCTGTATTTGCCTGATTAATTTACTCGATCAGTATTTTTAGTACCTACATCATTCATTGTAGAACTAAATTTCATTCAAACTCAAGTTTTTTAGTGATATCTTTACACACAAGGCCACTTATTCATATGCTACAAATTGTTCAAAATGATCAAATTCCAACGTTAGAAGTTTGGTGTGGATCATCCTATGCAGAAGTTAATGCATTATAAAATTGGGAAAATGTAGACTGGTTATTATGTAGACACATACCTGTAAGCATGCAAACCTGAACCTTTCACCACAAATACAATGTGTATATTTGTAATTTGTCCACCTAATTAGTTTATCTAATAGTCTTCTCCTTCTGTGCCTCCATTCTTGTTGGATGATTGGATGCAAATTTTGTATATCCAACTGATAATTTATCACATGGCGATTAACTATCCTAGTTTCAGTATGTTAAATTGAGTTCTAGATAATGTTCATCCGAATTGTTGAAAACCCCATCACCACACAGGCCTGTATGCCATGGTGAAATTATTACTAGACAAACTTTTGTTTCATTTCTCATTTTTGCCCTCTCTTCTTATGTTCTAGATAATATTTCATTCTAGTTCTCTTCGATGTCATATACTTCTTCTCCTTTTTATAGGGATGAGAAACTTCAGTTTCCAGCAGAGATTCGCCATCACCAAGAGGTATGATTTATACACATTGATAAAGGAAAATTTTCGTGGGTGGATAAATGAAAAAAAAAACGGATGACAGTATGGGTTGCAGATCATTTGATTTATTTATTTTTATTTCTGAATGTGTGAAAATATTAACGTTCAAAATGAGCTCCCATTTCTCATCTGTATCACCTATAATATAAGCTTCTCACGTAGTGATCAACATTTTTAGTTATTCTGGTTATTATCCATCCATTCTTTCATTGATGAATAGTTTCCATTGCTTATTGCAGTTGATCTCACCAAACAGAACTCTTACTTTTGGAGAATTTTCTGAGACACTCATTGGCAAGTATTACCATGAAAAGAGCTGAGACAAATTCTATGTTCTTCCATATTTATGATAATTGGTAGTGAAATTAAGGATGTGCCAGCATCAAACTCATCCTACTACTTCCATGTTTATAATTATTGGTAGCCAAATAAAGGCTGTGCCAACATTAGACATCCTATTATCCTTTCTGCTAGACATCATGAAAATAAATATAATTATGTTGCTGAGAAGTCGAAATATAAAGTGAAAAAAATGAATACTATTGAAGTGGCAAAGGCGATTCGTTCACCCAGTACTTCCACCAGTCCGTTCCAGGACCAACACGAAAAAGATAAATTACGATAACTCCTCAAGTGGATGGGGGAAAATGAATACTACATGTAATGTAAGCATATGCCAAGCCCTTATTTTTTTGATGATTGATATGCTACTCTAGAGGTTTGATTGTTAGGATGGAAGCTCATAAAAATAAAATAAATAACAGATTGTTTGGTATAATTAGATTTTTTTTTTTTTGGTCTTTAATTACAAAGCAATCTTGCTTTATCTTAAATTAAAAATAATTCTAAAGCAGAAGCAACAAAACTAAATCATTTCAACAAAACCATTATCCAAATGTTGCTAATTAAACCAATCAAGCAACTTTTTAATGAGTAGGCTTCTTTTTCTTTTTCCCTCCTACTGAACTTGATTCCTCACCATCTTGAACCACTCCTAGCGCTGGGGCCTCAATAAACGTTGAATGCTGCAATTATTCACCCCGAAGAATGGTCTACTTGTAGCTCGTCTTCTCAATTTTACAAGTATTTAAGGATCGAATTTTATTTTTACATGATGTTTTTTTAACGGCTGCAAAAAGTGAAATCATTCGTCCCTACCGTCTCCGTCGCACTCAATCCAAGATCATTATGAAGAAGATAAATTATGGTAGCATTTTCAGCTGCAAATGTAATCATCATTTATCATCTCGAATAATATGTAGAGTTGCATGATATTTTTTTAAGAATAATGGATTGATAGATTGCTGTCAGTATTTTTTAATTTATCCTAATAGGGAATGATAAATTTTTATAGAATTAAATTAATCAATTTTCAGCTGCAAATGTAATCATCATTTATCATCTCGAATAATATGTGGAGTTGCATGATATTTTTTTAAGAATAATGGATTGATAGATTGCTGTCAGTATTTTTTAATTTATCCTAATAGGGAATGATAAATTTTTATAGGATTAAATTAATCACACTACAAATTAGATTTATAATGACAACTTAATTAAAATAAATAAATAAATAAATTTTTAATGTAGAAATCATTTGCCCATGTACACATCCCCAATACGGCCAACCCAACCCTGGTGCCAACCATCCACGAGGAAAGTCCTCAACTCAAAATAAAAACTAAAAATGCCTCTTATTATTAAAAAATAATATTTCATTTAAAAATATATTAAAATATCATTTCATCTATAATTGTTTTATCTTAAAATATTTCGACTTATTTGAATCAAGGTTGTAGCATTTTAAAACGACTTTATCTTAAATTTTTATTAAATTCAATTTTAATAATAATTACTCAAGGAACTTGTTGTAGAAAGCATTTTAAAGTGACATTTTATGTATTTTTATATAAAATAGCTCCAAAAAGTATTATTTTACACCAATCAACTAAGTGTAAAGTATAAAATGAGCATTTTATTTTACTTTATTTTAAAAACAATTACCATAGTATGCTCTTTTATTTTCGAGAAGAAGAGGAAATTAGGAACACCCCTTAATTTCTAAACTCTAATCATTAAGGTGATTTGTTTAATCCCACAATTTTTAACTAAAAATTAAAAGAACGTTTATCATTTAAGTTTTCGTTAAATGGCTGCCCCCTCTTTTAAGAAAAATCAAATGTGAGTGCTCCTTATTTTAAAAATACCCCTAGATTAAATGATATTGTAGAAGTTATTAGCTAGTTTCTATAATGTATAGAAACTAACCAATAATGTCGTAAAAGTTACATACTAGTTTTTACATGTTCGATCATGATTAAATTATATTCATTTGAAATTAATAAGTGATATGAAATCTCCATTATTTAGTTAACACGTTGAAATATTATTTTAATCAGATCATCATTCAGAAACTTAAAATGATATAAAATTATCGAAACTAGTAACTAGCTTCTATAATTGTAAAAGGTAGAAACTAGTTTCTACAGTTATAGAATCTAGATACTAGTTTCCATCTAGCTTCTACACATTATAGAAGCTAGCATCTAACTTCTACATGACCGAATGAGTATTTGTAAAAGTTATTTGCTAGTTTCTATACAGCTAAATGATTAAATAATATAAGGGTATTCTAGATAGGTTATGATCATATCCGAAAGTGGTGAAGACAGTTAGTTGAGGATGTGTCTCTGTGTTTGAACGTGTGAAGACTCCGCTCCGCTTTGCAAAACTACGAACATCAGTGCTGGGCTAGGGAAGGGGTTTCAAGCGTTGGCTCTCCGACGCTCAAGTCAATCACCGACAATAATGAAGAGCAAAGAAAACTGTAGCAGTAATAAGAGCGTAATCACAAATAACGCATATCTCCTCTGGTGCATGAACTCCCCTTTTGGTTGTGTAAGTCCAAGTATGTAGTCTTGACAATGTTAGTCTAAGTGTGACTTGGTAAAGGTTGAAGTCCCAGAAGCCTGGCCTCTTGGCAAAGGAATACCTGACAACAATAATAAGGTCGAAGGAAGCTCTTGAATGCAAGGCGTTAAAGATGAGGAATCATTTGAGGGACATAAGACTGATGGAGGAGGCTAGAAGGCTAGGTCTAGGTTGGTCGGGCAAGGACGAGTGCTAAGTGAATGTACTCGGGGGTTAAAATCTTAAGTTTAGGATTTACCAAAGCAGTTATTATAGCAATTACTGTGGCAGGACTGTAGTAGTAACTGTAGCAATCGACTGGTGTTATTATCAGTCGACTGCTAGCAAACAGAATGCCTCTGTTTGCTCAACTCATGTGGAACAGTCGACTGATACTTTCATCAGTCGACTATCAGTTGTTTGGTATCGAGCCGTTGGCCTATAATAGTCAAATTCCACTTAGAAATAGTCAACTAGTGTTTTTACCAGTCAACTGGTGGTGAAAAAATAACTTGGTATTTTCTTCTGAAGCTCTATTTAATAGAGCTCGGGGTGCTTGGACAAAGTTGATGAAATAGAGGTGTTTAACCCCTATTAGTAGTCTTCTAAGTGCCCTAGCATCTCAAGTGTGTTTGTGCAAGTTGTGGTGAGGTTTCTCCACCCACAAGAAGCTACGTGAGCTAGCTAGAGGTTTTCCGGGGAATCATCCACCGACGGATCGGGATAGTCCACCTTACGGACAACCATGGAGTGAGAGCTTTATCTCTGAACCATGTTAAATTAACGTGTCATTGGGTTTATCTTTCTATTTGCTAGTTTATTTTGTATTCCGCTGCATACTAACAATTGTAGGAAGTGACGTTTTGGGTGAGATGTTTTTCACCCTTCTCTAGCGGACGTCAAAGTTCCAACTGTTGGATCGAGTTGCACATGAGAGGGGGTGAATCACGTGATTTTGAAAATTTATTCTTTTTGAATTTTAAAAGATGAGTACGCAGTGAAAAACTAAGTAAGAAAATGAACACAATAAAATACAGTCAGTTTTACTTGGTCCGGAGCTTTCGGCGACTCCTACTCCAAGACTCAGGTCTCGCGGGCCTATCGATAGGTAATCTACTAAAATACTTCTTCCAGTACCTCCGGAAGAGGCAATCGAGTACAAAGAAGATAGACAAAGTGTAACATACTACACTTCCCTTTTTCAGTAATTAAGTACAAGGAAATAACTTCGTTACCGACACGTAGGGATTGAAATGAAAAATGCTCGTGTGTCGATGTCGATCTGTCAGTCATGATCGGAAGTCCTCGAAGCAGTAGTCGGGTGCAGTAGCTTCGCAGTAGAGTCCCAACAAGAAGTTGGAGCAGTTTGAACCTCAAATGAATGCACAGTAGCTCGTATATCAGTCGTGTATTGATGCTTGGTCAAGACTAGCTTATAAAGGGCATGGAAGGCACCTTCAACATGGTAAATCTGATTCGACTTAGCTGTGCCTTATCTATGACGGGGTCCAAAATTTATCCCTTGGAAGGCGCCTTCAAATCATTGAAGGCGCCTTTAATAAACAGTGCGAAGGCACCTTCCAATGCTTGAAGGTGCCTTCGAATACCGTTCATCTGAAGACTTTTTGCTACTTTTGCCCTGCAAGTTATGTTAGTCCAAAACTAAAACATCTAACTTGCAAAACAAAGTTAGCACAATGATAATAGGAAGTAGTAATTAGCTCCTATCCTCCCAGGACCAGGAATTAGTTAAGGTCTCAAATTAGGGATACAAAATGGACCTAACCTGGACTGATGTCTACTGTCTCTCAACCGAGACATGTCCTCACGAAGTCAGTCTCCTCTAGTGACTTACTTTTACTTATCTGCCAAACATCTGGACATTCAGACCTGTTTGGACTTTCTCTAGCCTTGCTTAGTATCTGACTAAGCCGATCTACTAAGACTTGCCTGTAACACTGAGTTAACACAATAAATATAAAATAGTAAAAACAAAATAGTGTTAGCATTATTAATAATTCACTAGTCCGGTCGACCACGGGTTACCTTCCCCTAGGGATGCCCAGCTTCATTCATTAGGACTTCCATTGCTGGCTTCACTTACTAGGATTTTCATCACCTAACTTCACTCACTAGAGTCTGACTTCTCTCACCAGGACCTCTATTGTTTAGCTTCACTAACTAGGACTTCCACCACCTAGCTTCACTCACCAGAGCCCGACTTCACTCTCCAGGACTTTCAGTACCTAGCTTCACTCACTAGAGCCCGACTTCACTCTCCAGGACTTTCACTACCTAACTTCACTCACTAGTGTCCAGCTTCACTCACTAGGACTTCCACTACCTAGCTTTACTCACTAGAGTCTAACTTCACTCACCAAGACTTCCACTACCTAGCTTCACTCACTATGACCTGACTTCACTCACCAGGACTTCCCCTTGCCTAACCTCCAGTTATGACTAGTCACTTAGTAGACTTCTCACTTGCCTATTCTTCGGTTAGGACTTACCCTTGCTAGTCATCTAGTCTTGACTAGACTTTTCTTTTCCAAACATTAAGTCTTATTTAAATCAACCCTTAGTCAAACTAACCAGAATAAGGTACATTGTCAAACATCAAAACTCTAGAGGTCGATTGCACCAACAATAACAAGTGGTATCAGAGCTTGGTCGCTCTTTGTTGGACTAATCGCCAAAGGAGAAATCGCTAAAGAAGAAGATGGAGTCGGAGGGACCTCTCAGATGGGATATCTAGATCCCACCTCTGTTCTACCGAGACGACTTTAGTTATTATAGGAGGAGGTTGGAGACATGGTTTCAAATGGAATGGAACCATTAGATGGCTTTGGAAGAACCATTCAAGACTCTAACGGACAAGAAGAGGAAGCGTCTTCGACCTCGGTATTGGACCGAGGAACAATGGGAGTAATCAGAGGTGGATAAGGAGGTAACAAAAATTTTATTGAATTTATTGCCTCCTAATGTGTTGTTGAGTGTAGGTAATTACAAGAACGCAAGTCATCTTTGAAAAAAGGTCATTACATTCCATGAAGATCCTACAAAACTCCAAGGAGTGGAGGAGCCCAAGGAGAAAGACTCATTTGTCCAAGAGGAGAAGGACCAATCGGATGTTGACACATATTCAACATCCAAGGAGGAGAAGGAAGATGAGGAAGTGTCATCCACATCTTCAAGAGAAGAGGAAGTGGAACCACCCACATCTTTGAGTGAAGATCAAGAGGAGTCATCCAAGGAAAAGGAGATCTTGGAAGCTCAACCCTCCACCTCATCCACCAAGAAGAGCACAAAGGACAACATCAAATATTTTGTGTGGTAAGATGAGACACTACAAGAGTAGGTGTCCTTCGCTCAAGAAGATAAAGAAAATAATTCCTAAAATCAACAAGGTTGATTTAAGTAATGTGAGTTGTAGGAAGGAGAAGAAGCACATTCGTTGTTTCATGTGTGGTGAGTATGGTCACGACCACACGAAGTGCCCAAGAAGAGGAGAACTCAAGAAATTGGCGCACCTGAATAAATGGGAGAAGAAGAAGAGTTCATGTTAAGGGGGAGCTTCAAAGGTAAAAGGGAAGGTAATCCCTAACTTGAAGTTTAATCCAAGCTCTAATTCTTACATGCTTGTTAGAAACAATGTAGATTATTTACCCAAGCATAATCATGGATTTAAATATAATGATAGGAATAGGGTTAATATAGATGATAACTCTAGGAGACCTATTGATGCTAAATCTAAGGGTATACCTAATAAGACTCAAATAACTTTGCCTAAGGGAAGGAAAGTGGGTGAAAACCTAAGCATTAATCCTAAGAAAGGGAGACATATGTCTAGGAAGGTGGGTAGGTCTAAGGATGTCTAAGGTGGACATGTTGACTCTAGAGTTAGAACCCTAGAATTGGAAAATCAAGCCTTGAAGGTAAGACTTGAAGAAATGGAGAAAGTCCTAGATAGGTTCATTATTGGACCTAGAGGATTTGACATATGTTTGGATAGTCAAAGACCCAAAAGTGTCAAATTGGGTCCCTCCCATGCCAAGAGGAGGTCAAGTGCTCGGGTGACACATGACAATCGCAAGGGAGGAGTGACAAAGGACAAGGGAGAATTATCAAAGGTCCATGATAAGAAATATACAAGGGTTGCATATGATTATGGAAATGATGAGGTGCCCAAGGTTAAGAAAAAGAAGTCAACTAAGGTACACCATGTGGGTGTAGCCATGGTAGATAAGTCACCTAGAAAAGTGACTAACATTAAGAGTCCTAAGGTTAGGCAGGTCCTTTGGGACCCATGGTAGATGAGTTATCAAATGTGCCAAGTGATTTGGAGACAGACTTGAATTTCAAATCCAAGAAATTGACATAATTTGGTTGAGTTTCATGCATGAAAATATGAATTGAGTTCATATTGCATGAAAATTAGTTTTTTATGTATAGATACCATATAAACTAATGCTAGAGATGCATTATAGTTTAGTATGGGTAGATACATCAAGAGGAAGTCAAAACTAGGACTTTAGGTCAAGATTTAAATGAACCATTTAGCTAGTTTTAGATTTTATATCAATCTTGAAATCCATGATCAATATATTTTTATATATATTTTTCCAAGTAAACATTGGTAAAATATACCTCTCCATAAAATTTGAGAATTTTTGGAGGTCTATGAAATTTTTGGTGTATTTCTAAACATAGATCAGAAATACTGATTTTAGCTAAAATAGTGTACCAGTTGACTGATACTTTTATCAGTCGACTGGTAACACTGTTCATGAGCACAGATGTCTCTGTAAGCTTGTTTTAAAGATGTCAATCGACTGGGGTTAATGGTAGTCGATTGATACAGTCTGAAAATGTATTTTAGCAATAAGAAATAACCTAAAGGATGGTGAATATGTATGTAATCGTATGGAGGATTAATACGTTATGTTTATGGTCATTAGAAGTTAAAGAGTCCAATAATTGTGAATATTTTTGGAGATCTTTTTGATGTGTGGCAAAGGGGGAGAAGTGTTGGGTTTAAGTGGAAAATTTACACACCTTTGCAAGAAGTCCTAACTCAAGGGGGAGCTTAGGTGAAGGGTGAGCAATTGCTCACTTGTTGGCAAAGGGGGAGAAGTTTCACTTTGCGAGAAATTATAGCTCAAGGGAGAGCTTAGGTGAAGGGGGAGCCTAAGGCTAGGTTTCATGACTTATACATGAGTATATATGCATATTTATTTGCCTTATTATTTTATTTATATTTACTTAACTTAAATGGGTTACTAAACATCAAAAAGGGAGAAATTGTTGGAGCAATCTAGGTGCCCTAAATTTTGATGTTTGGGCATAAATTAAGTTAAGTTTATTGTTGTATTTGATATGCATTGTGAGTGTGCAGGATATAGGTACAATAAGAAAAGTCTAAGTGTGATCTTGGCAAAGGAGAAAAGTCCAAGAGGAGTTTTGCGGTGTAAGTCCAAGTATGTAGTCTTGGCAATGTAAGTCCAAGTGTGACTTGGTAAAGGTTGAAGTCCCGGAGGCGCGACCTCTTGGTAAAGGAAAATTTGACAATAATGACAAGGCCAAAGAAAGCTCTTGAAGGCATGCCGTGAAGGATGGGGAAGCATCTGAGGGACGCAAGGCTAATGGAGGAGGCTGGGTCTAGGTTGGTCAGGCAAGGACGAGTACTGAATGAATATACTTAGGGGTTAAAATCTTAGGTTTAGGGTTTTACCGTAGTAGTTACTATAGCAATATTGTAGCAATTACTGTAGCAGTTGACTGGTGTTTTTATCAGTTGACTATTAGCGAACAAAATACCTCTATTCGCTCAACCCATGTAGAGCAGTCGACTGATACTTTCATCAGTCGACTGGTATCAAGTCGTTGACCTGTAACGATCAAATTCCACTTAAGAACAGTCGACTAGTGTTTTTACCAATCGACTGGTGGCAGGAAAAGAGCTTGGTGTTTTCCTCCCGAGTTCTATTTAATAGAGCTCAGAGTGTTTGAGTAAAGTTGACGAAATAGAGGTGGTTAACTCCTATTAGTAGTCTTCCAAGTGCCCTATCATCCCAAGCATGCTTGTGTGAGTTATGGTGTGGTTTCTCCACCCACAAGGAGCTACGTGAGCTAGCCGGAAGTTTTCCGAGAAATCATCCGTCAACGGATCGGGATCTTCCACCTTACAGACAGTTGTGGAGTAGGAGTTTTATCTCTGAACCACGTTAAATCAATGTGTCATTGGGTTTGTCTTTCTATTTGTTAGTTTATTTTATATTTTACTACATACTAACAATTATAGGAACTGATGTTTTAGTTGAGACACTATTCACCCCTAGAGGGCAGACGTCAACGTCCCAACACAACACACACTTTTGAGTTTTATTTTACAAACACAACAAAACCCTATTTTTTATGTCGTAACTTAGAGTTGAAACTCAATTTACAACCCTATTTGTTATTCAGGAAATAATTCAACTATACAATTCTCACATCAGGATTAAAAAGGGCATGATATTTTCCCATATCAGGCCCACCATTGGGCCTGATATGATCCCATATCAAGCCCACTATGGGCCTGATATTTTCCCATATCAGGTCCAGCTTGGGCCTGATATTATCTCACATCAGGCCCACCGGTGGGCTTGTAATTTTTCCATATTAGGCTCACGTTCTGGATGAAATTTATCGTAAGATTATATCAGCTCCAGATAGATCTAAATCAACAATAGACAACATCGTTGGAGTTCTTGATACATCAGAAAGTCACATAAATTGATTTGGGTGTAATCTGACCTCTCTAAGTCCTTAAGTGGATTGAAAGATTTAGGGTTGTCAGATTTTATCAAAATATCGATCACTGGGAAGGGTTGAGTGAGGAGAAGGTAGACATGGTGCCAAACCTAGGTTCTAACCACTGTCAATGAAGTTCTTGTGTCGTGCCATTTGGCACGGAATAGTGCAGTTGCTGGAATTCAATGATCACACACTTTCAAGTTTTATTTTACAAGCACAACAAAACCCTACATGTTAGGTTGTAACTTAGAGTTGAAACTCAATTTACAACCCTATTTATTATTCAAGAAATAATTTAACTTTATAATTCTCACGTCAAGATTAAAAAGAGTCTGATATTTTTCCATATCAAGCCCACCAGTGGGCCTAATATTTTCCCATATCAAGCCCAGCTTGGGCTTGTTATTATCTCACATCAGGCCCACCGACGGGTCTGCTATTTCCCATATCAAGCTCACGTTCTGGCTAAAATTTATCGTAAGATTAGATCAGCTTCGGAGAGATTTAAATCAATAATAGATGGCACCGTTGGAGTCCTTGATGCATCAAAAAGCAACAGGAATTGATTTGGGTGCAATATAACATTTCTAGATCCATTAGTGGGTTTGACCAAAATCCACTGATGGGCCTAGGGTAGTCAGATTTCACCAAAATATCGATCACTGGGAAGGGTTGAGTGAGGAGAAGGAAGATATGGTATCATATCTAGGTTCTAACCATTGTAAATGAATTTTTTGTGTCGTGCCATTTGGCACGGAACAATGTCGTTGCTCAAATTCAATGAGCAGCACACACTTTCGAGTTTTATTTTACAAGAACAACAAAACCCTATTTTTTAGGTCGTAACTTAGAGTTAAAACTTAATTTACAACCCTATTTGTTATTCAAGAAATAATTCAATTATACAATTCTCACATTAGGATTAAAAAGAGCTTGATATTTTCTCATATCAAGCCTACTGTTGGGCCTGATATGATCCCATATCAGGTCCATCCATTGTGGGCCTGATATTTTCTCATACCAGACCCAGCTTGAGCCTGATATTATCTCACATCAAGTCCACTGGTTGGCCTACTATGTTCCCATATCAAACCCACGTTTTGGATAAAATTTATCGTAAGATTATATCAGCTCCGGGGAGATCTAAATCAACAATAGATGATACCATTGGAGTCCTTGATGCATAAAAATCCATGTGAATTGATTTGGGTGTAATCTGACCTCTCTAGGTCCATCAGTAGATTTTGACTAAAACCCACTGATGGACCTAGGATAGTCATATTTTACCAAAATATCAATCACTAGTAAGGGTTGAGTGAGAAGAAGGTAGATATGGTATTAAACCTAGATTCTAACTGTTGGTTGCTACTAGGAAAACCTAGAGGTTCCACTGTACAAAAATTTTGTACAAAGGTCTGAACCTTTTCATAGCTACCATGTGTTCTTTTAAATTAAATTTTGGATCGCCTGCGGAACTTAACACGTTTGATCCAAAACTTAATCTATTCGTTCTTTTAGGTTTTGACTTGAGTCTCCTGCAGAACTTAACACGTTCGACCCAAATCACCTTAAGTTATTAATTCCATTAAATATTAATTTCCATAATTGGTTCCCAGTACTGACGTGGCGAGGCACACGACCTTCTTGGATATGGGAGCAACCACCACCGACTAGACAAAACCTTTTATGGAAAGCTAATATTTAATTTCCTAAAATAACTTTAGGTTAACCGAAAAGAACAATCAAATCACAAGGAAAAATAAAACAAAAGAACACAACATCGAAAAACATATTCGAAATACTAGAATCGTAAGCCTCTTGTATTTGGTATTATTTCCATAAATAACTAGTATGATGCGGAAAGGAAAAATTACTAGTTATACCTTCTAGAAAGACCTCTTGATCTTCTACCGTATTCCTCTTCTAACCTCGGACGTTGTGTGGGCAACGATCTTCCGAGATGAGAAACCACCAACCACCTTCTTCTCCTCCTAACTAGGTTCGGCCACAACAAGGAAGCTTTACCAAGGATGAAGAACAAAACACCAACCAAGCTCCAAGAGATGCAAGTTTTCTCTCCTTCTTCTTCTTCAAGTAGTATCCGGCCACCACAAGAGCTCCAAGGGAGATGAAGAATTCGGCCACCACAAGAGGAAGAGAGGGAGAGGATGATGGCCGACCACAACACCAAGGAAAAGAGGAAGAGAAATAATAGAGGTTGTATCCCATGAAGGCACCCCTACCCCTTCTTTTATATTCCTTGGCTTTAGCAAATAAGGAAATTTATTTATAATAAAATTTCCTTAACTTTCCTTGACAACAATTAATTAAGAAAAATTAAATAAATTTTCCTAATTAATTGTATGTGGCCGGCCACCACTTGTAGAGCAAATAGGATAATTTTAATCAACAATTAAAACTTCCTTATTTGTCTTTGGAAATTTTAAAAAAATAAAATTTCCTTTTAAAATCCCTTTATGGTTGATAAAAAGAAATTTCTATAATTTTAATTTTCTACATGTGAATAATTTTTCAAAGAGAAAAAATAAAATATCTTTCCAATCTACAAATAAGGAAAGAGATCTAATCTCTTTCTTTTAATCTTTTGTAGATTTTTTAAAGAGAGATATTTTAATTTTAATTCTCTGTAATAAATTATATCTTCCACATAATAAAAATAAAAATAAAAATTCTTTTTTAATTTAATGTGGCCGGCCCCTTCTAGCTTGGGTTCAAGCTAGGGCCGGCCACCCTAAACCATGCTTAGGCCGGCCCTAGCTTGGTTCCCAAGCTAGCTTGGCCGGCCCCCTTTAGGTGGGTATAGGTGAGTATAGTACTCTATAAATAAGAGGCTACGATAGGGACCGAGAAGAGGAATTGGTTTTGGTCTCCCGATAAAATTAAGCATCCCGTGTTCGCCCCGAACACACAACTTAATTTTATCAATAATAATTCATTCCACTAGAGAACTATTATTGAACTACCGCACCAATCCCAAATTATATTTTTGGGCTCCTTCTTATTATGAGTGTGTTAGTCTCCCTGTGTTCAAGATATCGAATGTCCACTAATTAAGTGAGTTACTGACAACTCATTTAATTAATATCTTAGTCCAAGAGTAGTACCACTCAACCTTATCGTCATGTCGGACTAAGTCCACCTGCAGGGTTTAACATGACAATCCTTATGAGCTCCTCTTGGGGACATTATCAACCTAGTATCTCTAGGACACAATTTCCTTCTATAATCAACAACACACACTATAAGTGATATCATTTCTCAACTTATCGGGTTTATTGATTCATCGAACTAAATCTCACCCATTGATAAATTAAAGAAATAAATATCAAATATATGTGCTTGTTATTATATTAGGATTAAGAGCACATACTTCCATAATAACTGAGGTATTTGTTCCTTTATAAAGTCAGTATAAAAGAAACAACCTCAAATGGTCCTACTCAATACACTCTAAGTGTACTAGTGTAATTATATAGTCAAGATAAACTAATTCCTAATTACACTACGACCTTCCAATGGTTTGTTCCTTTCCATTTTGGTCGTGAGCTACTGTTTATAATTTATAAGGTACTGATAACATTATCTTCTATATGTGACACCACATACTATGTTATCTACAATATAAATTAATTGAACAACTACAAACAAATGTAGATAAATTGACCAAACGTGATTCTTTATTTAACATAAATGTTTACAAAAGCTTAGGCTTTCAGTATACACTCCAACACTAACCACAGTCAATGAAGTACTTGTATCATGCTATTTGGCATGGAACAGTGCAGTCACTAGAATTTAATGAACAACACACACTTTCGAGTTTTATTTTACAAGCACAACAAAACTCTATTTTTTAGGTCGTAATTTAGAGTTGAAACTCAATTTACAACCCTATTTATTATTTAGAAAATAATTCAACTATACAATTCTCACATCAAGATTAAAAAAGGCATGATATTTTCTAATATCATGCCCACAGTTGAGCCTGATATGATCCCATATCAGGCTCAACGTGGGCCTGACACATTTTAGCTGAAACTTATTTTAATTTAGTCATAACTTACAGATGAAACCCAATTTACAAGCACCCATTTTGACATATTTAGACAATTGTTGCTTTACATTCCCTACCAAACTTTTTTTCATACAACAATGGATGTAATACAAACAAAGATCATCCAAGTAACAATGCTATATAAAAATGTAGATTTACATTACAACACTGGATGTACTACATATAATACATACAAAGATGATCAAAGTAATACCACTTTACAAAATTATAGTTTTACATTCCCTACCCTAAGAATTTTTCTTGCAACACTGAATAATTAATATGATTTTATGCAGAACCTACCTCTCAAGATTGATGCTAGTACATCAATTCTAATTTTTTTTTATGTCTCCTTGATTGAAGTTAATTTCTAAATCATATAGCAGACATTGAATGTATTGCATCATAAAGAAACCACAATCAACACTATAAATAACATCAACAATTTAATCTTTTATATTTAATATACAATTGTTATATTCTTATTGTTTATAATTTACTTACCTGGTTTCTTGTTGTGGACATTCTATTATGAGAGAAACTCATTTGTCCAATAGATGATGACTTTCTAAATATGGATGAATAGCAACAAGTTGCTTATGAGTATATTGTTTTATCTCCGACACCTATAAGAATGAACAAACAATTTATCAAATGAACATCAACTATAATTTTTAATTTATACTGCAATACTAATATACACATGAATATTGGATGCTCACCGTTGATTCAAACTTTTGATTTATAGCTACTTGTAAGAGAATTATAATGATTGAAAGTCATTGCTTTGGTGTCCACTGACAACAAGTGAAAGTGTGCACTATCAATGGACAAAGGTATTAAATTATACCTAACCCATTCATCTTCAATATCTATCTTTATCACTTATTGTTGCATGCCAAACTTCATTGTAGAATTTTTTGCCAACTACAAATATGCAAAGGCATATTTATTTAACAAAATAATAAAATATATTATAATATTTTATATTATCAAATCATTTAAATTTCTTACAGGGAAGAAGGTGGAACAATATATAGACTTGTTATATGACCTACCAAACGAGGATGCCCCTAAACAAAATTTTACAATTGGCGTCAATTAACTCCCCTTTTGTAAACACATCTCCATTCACACCAGATGAGAAGGAAGCTACAGTTAAACCAAAGGATGGTTCCTCCTGAACAAAATCAAGTGTACATCTGCAAAGTAAATCAATTACTATAATAAATTAAGGAAGGAACCAGATAATTTTCATAACTTTTTATTGAATTAAGTAGACTATGTATTTCAGAATTCACACTATCATACTTTAGGTTTTCCAATTATTTTAACAAGTATGCCACATCTTTGTCTTATTTTTTCTTCTTCGAAGTCTTAAATTACTTCTGCACATACTACGACCAGAAACATTAAACACATTTAATTAATAATTTAAATCTTAACATCTAAAACTAATTAATATGTATATACACGCTTACGACAATGACTTGTTTTCTCATATTGTTGAGTTATGCAATCCTAAGTGCATCCTTTTCTACCTCTTCTTCGAAATTGCCTTCCGACATTGAGATAATTTCTGTTTCTTCTTCCATATCATCCCCATCAAGTTTTCCTTTCCACTTGTTCATAACATCTTTAGCTTCACCTTCTTTTACAATTTTTTAAGTCTCTTCTACTACTATGATGTTTTCGATAGACTTGCATATTTGTATTTTGCTCCGCTTCCTTTTAGGTAAAATTTTTCATCACAATGGACTATCAATTGGATTGTCCCTATAATCATACTGACTACGGGCACGTACTCTCCTACTCCTTGTTCCAAAAGGAACTGGGTCTTGTGGATCGACTACACGCTCGCTTGATTGACCTTACATGCCTTTATTTTCTATTAATTCGATTAATTCTTTCACCCTTTCATTCAGATGTATATTCTCCGATGTTAGCTCCTTGATTCGGTTTGGTTGAATGATGCATTTATGACATTCCTTATTACCTTGCCATCCAGATTCAGTGTCATCTAATTGTAATGTCTCCATTAGACTTGGAATATCATCAGCCAAATCAAGGTTCTCAACCAATACTTTTTTAAATTGGGTAGAGATTAATTCAATCATAATTTATACAATTATAAAAATAAATATAATAAACTGTATATTTACTTTGAATATGTGATAATTTTCAATATTTACCTCTTCAGGTGATACTCGGTCTAACAAGGTCCTCACCTTACTAATATGTAAAGGAACGCTCCTTCAATATTGTATGATTTTTGGATTAGAACATACTCCAAAAAGCATGCCTGATTCATCATAATTAGTATTACATAATCATAAATATACATAAAATATTACCAAATTTAACATAAAAATTATACTCACAAGCAAAAGACCAGCAAAACCCTTTAGGTAAGGGAGTGTTGTGGTCTAAGGTCATATGTCTGAGTTGATGAAAATAAATCTCCAATCGTAGCTAATTGTGGAGTCATAAATTGATGGATGACTTCAACCCAATTGAATCTACCAAGATTCTCAAAATAATCTACTCTATCTATAAGACCTAAAGGAAGTGTACACGTAATAGAAGAAAATAAGACACAAATAAATATATACAAAATCTAAAATTTGCAAAATAATTAAACATTAGCATGTGCTTCAACTCTATTAGCATAAAATTTCATCAACTCTTCAATTCTTGATCTAGTTATGGGTTTGTTATTTGAGAAGTGAGCAAGAAAGATGTAATGCCCCTAGTTTTTTTTTTATTTTTTTATAAATCATATAAATGTAACTGTGGACATCACTTGTTCATATTTCCATAGTAAGTTCTCATTTCAACGAAATTACATAGATGATTCTTAAAATATAACTTAATATGCAAACTAAATTGGAAGATCTTTAGGTTGTGCTACCATGGTCCCAAGCTAGTTCACTGGTCAATGCCTCCTGTCTCGCTTGTCCCATTGTCTGAAAAAAAAAGTTAAAGTTTGTGAGTCGAAAGACTCAGCATATTCTAAATCCTATTATGCGATAGTTAGCATCTATAATCAAGTGCACTAAGGGAAACCCCCTTCTAGATAACTTGGGACTTTCCTACCAATGTACTAGTAGAAAATATGTGAGCATAGACATCGACTTAAGCATGAGAGCATAAATATAAACATGGAAATGGATCTAGGCATAATGATAGAATTTGATCATGTACATAGGTATAGACGTAAACATAAACATAAACATTGGGATAAATATAAACATAGCTTGAACATATCTGCATGCGTACTTATAAACGTATCATGGTGGTGGCTTGGTTGCACATAGCAGTACTGTAACATAAGTTGTTGATCAGACAACTACCCTAGCTAGGTTGGCAGGGACTGCTCCTTGGAACGAATCCCCTACCCATGCATGATTTTGGCGCGCTCCCCTGGCTTAGATCCCCAGTTCATCCCACCGTCCCAATTCATGAGTGTTCTTTGGCAAGCTCCCCGGGCTTAGGTCCCTGGTTCATAACTTAACCCATAATAAGATTTGGAAAGCTCCCCGAGCTTAGGTCCCTGGTTCATAACTTAACCCATAATAAAATTTGGCAAGCTCCTCGGGCTTAGGTCCCCGGTTCATAACTTAACTCATAATAAGATTTGGCAAGCTCCCCAGGCTTAGGTTCTCAATTCATAACTTAACCCATAATAAGATTTGGTACACCTCCCAGGCTTAGGTCTCCGGTCACAACCAACCACTTCATTCCATAAACATAGACATAAGTATAAGCATAATCATAATCACGATCACTACATAGGCATGAATATAAACATGTACATAAACCTAAACATAACCCTTACATAGGCAAGCACTCAAACACACATATATAAGCATGAGTACATAAGCATGAAATACAATTATTAACAAGTGCATCACCGTAATGGGTTCATTTCATGAGAATTCAAGTTTATCATAATGAGAAGCAAAGAATAACAACATGAACTTACCTAACCTAGAGATCCAAAATCTAGATGTAGCCATTAAAGTCCACTAAATTTCCATGATGTAAGGAGCAAGAGTAACTCAAAACATTCATACTAAATTCCAAAGGTTACAATTCTAGGACCTAGCATGATATTGACTTCCAAATAACAAAAGATCATAGAAATCTATAAAATCCGAACCTTACAAATCTAAAGAAGCTAACATGATATCATTTCCTCAACACGTACATACAACCAGAACCGAAACTCATTTAGGGTACCTAAACATACTTGAACATGAGGAACTAAAGTAAAACATGATATGAGAAAGACATGAAGAAATCGTAGAACAACATCATGAAGAATATGGCCCCTAGAAAACTACTCTTATCATGTCCGAAACTTGCAAAGCCAATAACATAATTTGAGCATGCATGGTTCTCTAGTTTCTAAGAGAAAACCAATTGTAAAACATGAAGCGACTTGTAGTGCATCATCATGACAACTAAACCTCTAAAATAGAATTTAAACCAAGCCTTAAAGAATCTAAAACTTGGAGGTTCTTGAAAATTGGAGTTGTGTTCAATTAGGGTTCAAGCCTCCAATGGACAAGAAAGGAGAAACCCTAGAGAAGAAGGAGTGGACTAAGGAACAAGTCCACCAATCCCTAGTCAACGATGAGGTATTGAAAATTTTTGAATTTTCTTTACCTAATGATGTTTTGTGTAGAATAGGTGGATATAACAATGTCAAGGAGTTGTGGAACAACTTGGCTAAGTTCCATGAGGGGAACTCCACTTCAAGCCATGAAGAGGAGTCAAGTGAGCCAAGGAGTTCACTTCATGAAGGAATGGATTTAGAAGTTGAGGGCCACTCAACATCTAAAGAAGAAGATGAGGAGAGTTCTTCTTCAAGTTCGGAGCAAGAAGAAGAAGCTTCTACCTCCGAAAGGGATGATGGAGAGAGCGTTCATCCATCCTCAACCCTAGGTAACTCAAGCATTTCAATTTCAAATAAACTACACATAATGTGCTTTGAGTGTAGGGAGTATGAGCACTACAAGAGTAAGTGTCCAAAGAGGATTAGAAAGTCTCCACCGGCGCCAAAGGTCAAGAAAGCCGGAGTCCCGATACGCAAAGGCAAAGAGCACGTGGTGTGCTTTCAATGCAAGCGAAGGGGACATTATCGGAGCCAATGTCCGAGGGGGAGGCAATCTCACAAGGACAAGAGACCGAGCACATCGATAGGGGGAGCTAAGGCAAACCCTAAGATAATCTCTAAGGCACATTATTGCAATACTAGTAAGATGCATGCTAGTAGTTTGATTGCAATTGATAATAATGATAAGCATGATAATTATAGAAATCGATACACATGCTTAGGTGCCAAACATGTGAGCCTAGATAAGGATGACACTAGGAAAGCCAACCCTAGGATCAACTCATCTAAGGTTAAGGGAAACCTAGATAGGAATCCCAAAACTACTAGACACATGCCTAGGAATACCTCAAAGAAAAATGAAAAATTAAAAATTGAGGTATTAGAGAAGGAGAATCAAGTCTTGAGGTCAAGACTTGATACTTTGGAAAAGGCTCTTAAGAACTTGGAGAAGTTATCTCTAGGGTTTAAGGGTCAAAAACTAATGTCCAAGGACAAGAAAGGTTTGGGTCACAAACCTAAGTCCCAAATGGTCAAGCCCACTTATCACAATGTTCCATTCGATTATGGAACAAAACCTAGGGCTAGGAAGAACATCACCAAGGTCACAAGGGGAGTCACCCCTAGAGTTGATCTTGATGAGTCCCAAATGACCAAGGCTTCAAAGCCTAGGAGGGTCATTAGAAGGGTTGCTAGGGAAGTCATCCCTAGTGAATACTTAGTGAACCCAATGAGTTCAAATAGGTATTGGGTTCCTAGGAGCGTGATTTCATCACGCTAGATGAGTTAGGGTGTATCAACCTTACTTGACTAGGTAGTTAACCTAATCATGGCAAAATGTGGCACTTTAGGAATTTTCAAGGTGTAATCAAGCCTTGAAAATGAAATGGAAAATTATTCCTAAGGTGATTAGGATGTGCCAACCATATTCGAGGAATTCTCTAGGGTCAATCTAATTGGCACATAGTGATCTAAAAATCTTTAGTATATGATTTTAGGTCTATTACACTTAGGAATATGAAATTTATGGCAAAATGATCAAAATTATCAAAAATGGCAACTAAGGCTAGAATTAGGTATTTTTTATACCTTTATATGTTATTTTCCATATATTGTTTGCCATATGCCATGTCATGACATCATATTTAATTTATGATCATTTGAAATGTCATGATAATGCTTAGGTTAGTTAAATGTCATGATTTATTTAAGTTTCATACTTTATGCTATGACATCATGACATTGGCACATGTTTTCATTTATGATATCATTTTATGCCATGTCATCATTTCTTGCATTTATAATCAATGAAATTGATTTAAGGTTAAAAACACAATTTGATATGGAGATCAAATTGATGTTTAGAAAATGCATGAGACCTTAGCCTAAGATAACCTAAACTCATATCTCACATCAAAATTGACTTGGATGTGTTTGATACACCTTAGATGTGTGTGAGATATTAGGATCATGAGTTAGGATCAAGATGCATAGTTCTTGTACCTAGATGAGCCTAATTCGAAATTGGGGATCATAGGGAAAGCTTATGTACAAGTCATGTACATTTAGCCCAAAGATTATGGTCCTAAATTAAATGGTTTAAAATCATTTCAAAATTGATTTGAAAAACCTTGATGAAGCTTTTCTAGTGATAGCATTCATCATTGAACAAGTTGATACAAAGATAAGTTAACTTTGAGCTATTTCAAAGACTTGTGAACTTTGTATCAAGATTGAAAAATGGAAGTTATTTTCATAGAAAACTATTTTTCCATGATAGTATATGTTATGAGGAATGTATCCTCAAAATTTCACAATTTTTGGAATTTTCTGTAATTTTCTAGAGGTTTCTGAATTTCGTGGAGAGAAATCAGACCTTTATCTGGTTTGTGGACCGATCATAAGGGTTTCTGATCGGTCCAGGGGTGCCTGGATCGGTCACCGTGACCGATCCAGGGAATCCCTGATCGGTCTAGTGACCGATCAGGGCGTGCCAAGTTGCTGAATTTCGACTGTTTGTCTGAAATTGCAGCTATGGAAGTGGTATTTTAGAGTTCTAAAGGTTTGAAACTCTCCAAGACATTGTTGGTGCAATGGTCAAGGGGGAGTTGACCTTTAGGGGGAGTTTTACCTATTAGTCAAGGGGGAGTTGACTTTTAGGGGGAGTTTTTACTCCTAAAGACTTGAGTGATATAGGATTATCACTAAGTTAATTGTTGACCGTAGTATCAAGGGGGAAATTAAGAGTTTCAATGAAAGGTATGAGACTTTCATTAGAAAGAAACTCTTGACCTTGATTCACTCTTTTTGATGTGTGTCAAAAAGGGGGAGAGTGTAGGTTTGAGGAGAATAGAGAATGTTCAGGAAAGAACATTAGAAAACCTAAGTTAGGTTATCGGGTTAACCTAACTTGATTATGGGTTTGATTATGGGTTTTGTCAAACATCAAAAAGGGGGAGATTGTTGGTGCAACCTTAGGTCAAGGTTGACCTGGTTGACCCGACTCGAGTTGACCTGACTCGAGTTGTATTTTGATGTTTGACGAGAACATGATGGGAGATTGTTGGTGCAACCTTAGGTCAAGGTTGACCTGGTTGACCAGACTCGAGTTGACTTGACTCGAGTTGTATTTTGATGTTTGACGAGAACAAGCTTGGGAGCTTAGCACGGGAAAAGTCCAAGCAGGGAGCTTGGCACGGGAAAAGTCCAAGCAGGGAGCTTGGCACGGGAAAAGTCCAAGCAGGGAGCTTGGCATGGTGAAAAGTCCAAGCAGGGAGCTTGGCACGGGAAAAGTCCAAGTATGGAGACTTGGCACGGAGAAGTCCAAGTATGGAAGCTTGGCACACGGGAAGTCGGAGAGGGCTCGGTAGCTCGTTCTCCGGACTGTGGTCAGAGAGGGCTCGGGAGCTCGTTCTCTGGACCGGATGGAAGTCGGAGAGGGCTCGGTAGCTCGTTCTCCGAACTGTGGTCAGAGAGGGCTCGGTAGCTCGTTCTCTGGACCGGAGTTGGAAAGTCCTGGTGAGTGAAGCCGGGCAGATTGGAAATCCTGGTGAGTGAAGCCAGGTGAAAACCCTAGTGAGTGAAGCTAGGTGAAAGTCCTGGTGAGTGAAGCCGGGCAAGGGAAAATCCAGATGGATCAAGGGTGATCGGACATCTGGTGTTGAGAAGGTCAAGTAGGTCAAGGGAGTGACCGGATACTTGACACGAAGAGAAAAGTCCAAGTGGGTCAAAGGGATTGACCAGACATTTGGTGGGGAGTCTTAGCAGGTCAATGGAGTGACCGGATGCTAAGCTGAACACTCCCGTCTGATGTATGTTCACAAGGTTGAGGTATAAGTCAATTCTCATTATAAACTCAGTCGGGCATCGATATGGTCGGACCTCTAGATCCCAGAACATTTCAAAGGCAAGTCGATAATCTATGGCCGATCGGTCCAAGACCGATCGGATCTTCTGGGACTTGGATACCCACTTTTTAGACAAGCACCACTGTATATAGGTGGTCGGCTGAAGATTCGGTCAGGTTACCTCAGTCAGCTAAAACTCTAGTCGAGCTACTTCAGGGGACAACATTGTCAGAGATTCGCAACAACCTGTTAGAGAAAATTTTGCTATCATAAGATATGGCCAATGAGACCTTCCTCGAAGGATGACTATAAACATTCCTCCTCTCTTCTTCTTCTTGCAAGTTCTTCCTGGTTCCTTCTGCGAGCTTTGTTGAGCTCTCACTGCCGAAGCTTCGGGTGAGCTTCCTGCTGGTTTTCTAGCTGAGCTTGGATCCGAGAAGTTGCTGCTTCATCAGGATTCCAGTCGACAACAAGAAGGCAAGCAAAGGGTTTTACATTTCGATTGTTCTTGTTTGCTTTCTCTATTGTTGTACTCCTTATTGCTGTTGCAAAGTTCTTGTGGCGAGGTTTCTCCACCCATAAGGAGTTTATATTAGCCGATTTTCCGGGGACTCATCCACCGACGGATTGATAGGCTTCGTCCACCTTACAGACACGCCGAGGAGTAGGAGTTTCATCTCCGAACCTCGTTACATCGACGAGTTTGAGGTTTGCTATTCTCCGCTTTCGTTTCTATTTAGTTATTTCCGCTGCGCTAACCCTAATCGTAGGAAGAAACGCGAAGATTTGGGGTCGGCTATTCACACCCCCCCTCTCTAGCCGCGATCATCGATCCTAACATTTAGCTCCTAACTCCTTGTCTTCCCTTGAAGCTCTAGCACTGGTGGAGAAACAAAAGGGGGCGGGGAACCTTCTTAGGGCCGGTTACAACATCCATAGTGAGACTTTTGAGGATAAGGTTTAAATAGAAGAGGGAACTTAGGACCTTGTCTTCCTTTTTATATACTAAGTCATTAATTGCATTAATTTCATACATATTTATATCCATATACTAATTTTATATTTATATATATCCAGGTATATATCACATATATAATTTATTCACATGAGTTATATAAATTTTTATATATTTATTCGCATGAGTTATTATTCACAAAGTCATATAAATTTTATATAAAAATTTATATACATATGTTATATGTTTTTTTATATACACCTTTGTTTTTTATTTAAATTTTATACATATTTATATTTTTCATTATATGCATTATTCTTTCCCTAATTAATTTGTACAAGATGAATATGACATTTGAATTATGTATTATTAAGCTTAATTATATATACAAATCTAAATTTAATAATTATTTAGTAAGTTAATAAAAATTTATATCACGCGTCATATAAATTTTTATACACATTTATGAAATTATATCATATATCAATTTCTTTTCCTTTTTTATCACTTAAATATATTAGAAATATTATTGCTAATAATATTTATCACTAATTAATTATATTAATTGAATATGGTGTACTACTATTTCAAAATATTAATCAAGTAATTAATACAATAATTTCAATTAATATCCACATTATACAACGTGATTATTGATTTTGGGCGCTACAAAATATGTCACCTGATGCTTGATTTGAATTCATAGGAACCGAAACACCTCGATCTGCAATATCAAGCAATAAAGATACATCTCTTTGTGTAAGTATAACAGGTACACTTAAAAATTCCAAATTAATAGTTATATTGTATGATTTTTTTTATATACCAAAATGGAAAAAATAAAACATTAAATTTCTAAAACTATTTGGTGCTTAAGATTAAAAACTAGGAGTTGTACTTGAGAATCTAAAGTTTGAGATGTTAAATCCCAATTTTATATACCACAGATATGTTGGATTTCTTGAATGTCCAAGAAAACACAGAAGGGGATTGTTTAATCATCGGTATATGTCGATCATGTAAAATAACATATCCATGATGCCTTTCTTTGATTGTGAATGGTTGAAAAAAACAGTTGAAGTGACATAACATACTACTCCAATATAGTTTCTGGTCAAAATCAACTATAGCCTACAATTTTTACAAATATAATTTATTAACAGCAAAATTAAAATTGATGGGATGTTTTCCAAATCGAGATACACATTGTTCTAGAATACCTGATATGATCCCATGGTAAAATATCAGGCTCAATGTGGGTTTGAGATGGTAAAATATCAGGCCTAACATGACCCTGATATGATCCGTTGGGCCTATTATGGGATCATATCAGGATCACACATTGAGCTTGATATTTTACCATATTAGGTCCAACGTGATGATTCCATATCTTATATTTTCTGGATATATCTTATAGATTTTTAAGGTGAACAAGTTCATGATACTTACCTTTGCTGCCGCAGCTTCTTGCTTCATTCTGAAAGGATGGTATTTACGGTAAACAAATCTCTAAACACTTGAATGGAGAGACCTCTGTGTGGATTTCGTCGGAGACCCTTAACATCCATCGCATTAGATGTGTGGATTTCGTCAAAAAGCTTTGACGTCACCTTAGAAGGACACACTGTATGGATTCTGTCGGAACCCCTGGACGTCGTGATGCACAAAGCCTAGGTTTCGGTAGGGAACGATGACCATGTATTTTCATGAGGTAAGAAAGAGAGGAATGAGTCTAGCATGCATCCAAATCATTTTATTAATTTTAAATTTAAAACAAAAATAAATGTAGCTTATTAGAAAATGACGTATGAAGAGAGAAGATTTAGGAGATTTGTGAAATCAGTTCAGATCTTCTGTCCCTAAATTTTTCTGTCCCCGTGTCTCTTTGCCGATCGAACGGACCATATTACATCTCAAGGATGTCTTGCACATCACGCGATCGGCAGGAGACACGGGGACAGAAAAATTTGAGGATAGAAGATTTGATTTTTGGTGATAGAGGTAGGAAGAAAATAATACTATTTTTAGTACTCTTTATGATAATCTTAAAATTATGATACTTATTTTAGTAAATAAATAAATATAGCCGCTTCTTTTTGGTAAAAAAAACATAAATCATGGTCTATTTAATTTTTGCTCATAATTTTTCATGACCATCCAAAATTATTCTAATCGATTAGTTTTAGAAAAAATCCTTCGAATATATTGCAGGTAAATTTTATATGTCTGATAAATCATTTATAGAATCTTACAGCTACACCCTATCCCTAGGGACAATTTCCCCATCTCTCGTATCCGAATGCACTCGATTTCTCACAAAATCTAAACATCCCACACCGCCGCCGCCGCCGCACGGTGGGACGCTGACCTTGTGCCCAACCCAACCCACATGGGGGAAGAAGAGGAAGAAGATGCGTTTGGGATCATCAATAAATAATGTGTGTGTTCCTTACCAAGCCAGTCCTGCCAGGGTACACGCCATGTGACCCCACACTGCTCCCCAGCTGTTCTTGCTCCTCCTCTTCTATTTCTTCCTCTTCTTCTCTTCTCCAACTCTCCTTCTTCACTTCCTCCTCCCATTCTTTTCCCTTTCGCGGCCTTCACTGCCTGCCTCGTTCAACGGCACTAACGGAAGCGGAAGCAACAGCAGCCATGAGAAGAAGAAGGCTCCGCGTCTCTTCCCTCTTCCTCCTCGTTTTCTGTTTCGTCATGGCGCCGGCTGCGGCTGATGATTTGGAGCTTTTAATCGCCTTCAAGGCCTCGATCCCCGACCCTCAGATTCTCCGGACCTGGTCCGCCGGCCAGTCGTCCCCGTGCTCCTTCGCCGGCGTCTCCTGCGACTCCCGTGGCCGCGTCGCCGCCCTCGACCTCCGCGGCGTCTCCCTCGACGCCGAGTTCCGCGCCGTGGCCTCTTCCCTCCTGCCGCTCGCCGGCCTCCGGAGGCTCTCCCTCCGCGCAGTCAATCTCACCGGGACGCTAGCCGACGGCGGGGCCGCTCGCTGCGGCCGCCTGCTCGCCGAGATCGACCTCGCCGACAACCAGCTTCGTGGCTCCCTCGCCGATGCCCGCGGCCTCGCCGCGCTCTGCTCCGGGTTGAAATCGCTCGATCTCTCTCGCAACTCCATCGGCGGGGTTCTTCCGCCTTCGGCGGCGGCCCCCGCCGCCGGCTTCGGGATGCTCAAAAGTCTTGACCTTTCGTTCAACAAGGTCTCCGGCCCGGACGACCTTGGGTGGTTGTTTTCCAGCCTCGCCGGCCTCCGCCGTCTCGACCTCGTCGGCAACCGGCTTAATGCCGGGATCCCGGCGATTGGCAACTGCTCCAGTCTGCAACATCTGGACCTCTCCTCCACCGGCCTGATCGGCGAGCTCGGCGAGGGGGTCTTCGCCGGATGCCAGAGCTTAGTTTACCTCAACCTCTCCTCCAACCACCTCGCCGGTACTCTCCCCTCTAATATCTCCTCCAGCTCTTCCCTAACATCCGTCAGTCTCTCCAACAACAACTTCTCCGGCGAGATCCCGATGGCTACCTTCGCCTCCATGCCCGACCTCAAATCCCTAGAGCTCGCCTTCAACTACTTCAATGGCGGCCTCGGCGAGTCGATCGAGGAGATGCCGCAGCTCCGGCTGCTCGACCTTAGCTCCAACAACTTGACGGGGGCGATCCCATTGGGGTTATGTGCGAACCCGAGCTTCGCACTGGAGGAGCTCTACCTGCAGAACAACCGCCTCTCCGGCTCGATCCCTGAATCGTTGAGCAATTGTACCAATCTTGTCTCCCTCGATCTCAGCCTCAACTACATCTCCGGCACCATCCCCGCCAGGTTGGGCTCCCTCTACTCCCTCCGTGATCTCATCCTGTGGCAGAACTCGCTGGAGGGCGAGATCCCCGCCGAGCTCTCCTCCATCCCCACGCTGGAGAACCTCATCCTCGACAACAACGGTCTCACCGGCACGATTCCGGCCGGGCTCGCCGACTGCGCCAATCTCAACTGGATCTCCTTGTCGAGCAACCGCCTGAGCGGCCCTATCCCCTCTTGGATCGGCCAGCTGCGGAACTTAGCCATCTTGAAGCTAGACAACAACTCCTTCACCGGCCCTATCCCGCCGGAGCTAGGCGAGTGCAAGAGCCTGATTTGGCTCGACCTCAACAGCAACCAGCTCAACGGCTCCATCCCTCCCGCCCTCGCTAAGCAGTCCGGCAAGATCGCCGTCGGGTTAGTCACCGGAGAGCGGTTTGTTTATCTCCGCAACGACGGCATCAGCGACCGGTGCCGCGGGACGGGCAGCCTGCTGGAGTTCGCCGGGATCCGGCAGGATGACCTCAACCGGTTGCCCAGCCACCGGTTCTGCAACTTCACCAGGGTCTACATTGGAAGCATGGGATACACCTTCAACAACAACGGCTCCATGATCTTCCTCGATCTCTCCTTCAACCAGCTGAGCGGCGAGATACCCTCGGAGATTGGGCAAATGTACTATCTCATCATCCTCAACCTCGGCCACAATTCGCTCTCCGGGCTAATCCCTTCGGAGCTCGGCAACCTACGGTTCGTCGCCGTGCTCGACCTCTCCTACAACGCTCTCGAGGGCCCGATTCCTTGGTCCTTCTCGCACCTCGCCATGCTGTCGGAGATCAACCTCTCCAACAACAAGCTCAACGGGACGATACCGGAATTAGGACCACTGCCGACCTTCTCGCCTAACGGGTACGAGAACAACTCGGGACTATGTGGACTGCCTCTCCCGCCGTGCCAAAGCCATGCCAGCGTCGACACCGGCGCCCAGAACCAAAGCACTCACCGGAGACGAGCCTACGTCGCCGGAAGCGTCACGATGGGAGTTTTTGTTAGCCTCTTCTGCATTTTCGGCCTGGTCATCGTCGTCGTCGAGAACAGGAAGAGACAGAGGAAAGACAGAGGCTTCGACGACAACTCGAGAGACATATACATCGACAGCCATTCCTTCTCCGCCACCGGCGGAATCTCCAATTGGAAGCTGGCCGCTCTGACCAAGGAGACCGTCGTCATCAACCTCACCGCATCTGAGAAGCCGCTTATGAAGCTCACTCTGGCAGATCTCGTGGACGCCACCAACGAATTTCACAACGATTGCTTGATCGGCTCCGGCGGATTCGGGGACGTCTACAAGGCTCAGCTTAAGGACGGGAACATCGTCGCCGTGAAGAAATTGATACACGTCAGCGGCCAGGGCGACCGCGAGTTCACCGCCGAGATGGAAACAATCGGCAAAGTGAAGCACCGCAACCTGGTTCCTCTGCTCGGTTACTGCAAGGTGGAAGAGGAGCGGCTCTTGGTGTACCAGTACATGAAGCACGGCAGCCTCGACGACGTGCTGCACAAGAGGAACAAAGGGTGCATCAAATTGAGCTGGGCGGCACGGCGGAAGATCGCCGTGGGCGCGGCCAGGGGGCTGGCCTTCCTCCACCACAACTGCATCCCCCACATCATCCACCGGGACATGAAGTCCAGCAACGTCCTGCTCGACGACGACTCGGAAGCCAGGGTGTCCGACTTCGGCATGGCGAGGATGATGAACGTGGTGGACACGCACTTGAGCGTGTCCACGTTGGCGGGCACGCCGGGGTACGTGCCGCCGGAGTACTACCAGAGCTTCCGGTGCACCACCAGGGGCGACGTGTACAGCTACGGCGTCGTACTGCTGGAGCTCCTCACCGGCCGGCCGCCGACAGACTCGCCGGAGTTCGGGGACAACAACAACCTGGTGGGCTGGGTGAAGCAGCACCCGAGGCACCGTATCCGGGACGTGTTCGACCCGGAGCTACTGGCGGAGCAGCCGAGCATAGAACCGGAGCTCTGCGAGCACCTCAAGATCGCCTACGCTTGCCTGGACGAGCGACAAATGCGGCGGCCGACAATGTTGAAGGTCATGGCCATGTTCAAGGAGATACAGGCGTCGGGTTCGACCGTCGAAACGCCGGCGACCCTGAAGGAAGAAGGCACACTCGTCGAAGAGCCGCACTCGAGCTTCAAGGAAGAAGAAGACAAATTCTTCTAAGGTCCAATTTTTTTTTTTTTTCCATTATTGCGGCGGCAGCAAGGAAAATTGAATTCGTCTAAGATTTTTCTTTGCTTCTTTTGTCATGTACATACAAAGTGAAATATTTTCTTGTCATAATATCAGTGCCTAATTATCCACCACGGCTTTCATTAATTAACAAGATCGATCATCATCTATTCATCTTGTTCTTCCGCCTTAATTAAGACTTTACTCTCTCTGGTCAAAGGTTCCTCGCTGCTGCCTTTTGTCGTCTTCCGCATTTCATCATCTTGGTCGTGCACTGCCCCCACGTGATTCTGACACCGTGCGTGGTTAATTAGGAACGAACGCCATTAAAAAAGCCAGCGTATTTAATTAAAATCTTCAAAGCACGGCTGCCGAGACAACGTTGCGTGATTCATTTACTATTCACTCACTAATTCAAACTCTTAATGAAACGCATGTATTTCGATAATTTATTAAAGAAAGCAGGTAGAGATATAAATTTACTCAATGTTGATATTTATTAAAGAATATATATTGTTAAGTACATTTTTTATTTTATCTTATCATAATTTGACTTTTTTTATGATTTTTTTTCTCCATTATATTTCTCTCTTCTTTTTGTTAATCGATGAACATATGAATAACATTAGTCAATTTTTTAATAATATTTTAATACATTTGAAAAAATAAAAATAAACAATGAATAGCATATTTGAACTCTTTGAAATTTTAGAAATTCATTGGAACTAAAATGAGTGTAATCGGAGTTCTCTAGGTCGATCAGTGGGTTTCGATCAAAACTCACTAATGGACCTAGAGAGCACCGATTGCATCCATTTCAGTTTCTATGAATTTCTGAAATTACAAAGAGTTCAAATATGATGTTCATTATTTATTTCGACTTTTCATATATGTTAACATGTAAAATTAATGATTCGTCAAAAACGTCTACGTGGGATTGATATGGAATATATCAGGCCCCACGTGGGTTTTTTTGTCGATTCTTTGATTTTATATATTAATATCTATTAAAAGTCAAAATAAGTAATGGACATCATATTTGAACTCCTTGCAACATCAGAAATCCATAGGAACTGAAATGGGTGCAATCAGAGTTCTCTAGGTTCATTAGTGAGTTTCGGTGAAAACCCACTAATGGACCTAGAGAGTTCCGATTGCACCCATTTCAGTTCCTATGGATTTCTGATGTTGCAAGGAGTTGTGTCCCTTATATATTTCGGCTTTTAATAGATATTAATATATAAAATCAAAGAATCGGTAAAAAAATCCATGTTAGACCTGATATGGACTCATATCAGGCCCAATGTGGGCCTAATATGAAATATTCCAAATGTATGTGTCTAAATACAATCTTCGGACATAATTTTGGGATGAATAGTCGGGTGTGAGTGGATTACTATTCGTCAGTTTGAATTTTAGTACTAGACAAACTAAATTTCTCATTATGAAGAGTCAATGCAGCCATGATTCAAGACAAGCAAAATGTTGCATTCTTAGCTATTATTGTATTGTATGGTGCAGTACAATATCACATAATGATCTCCTCATACATTAATTGCTTCTAGAAATCTGTAATATTATGTGATCCGGTAGTAAGAACAGGGGACCCCGCCCTGTGGAGTCAACGTCACATGGAAGTCAGTGGCAGTTGTCCATCCGGAGAGGGCCGAAGAGGGCCGGGTCCGACCGGACGGCCGGAGAGGGCCGCGTCCGACAGGACGGCCGGCCGGCCGATGGAATCAAACGCCAGGAGAGGGATGGGTCCGATCGGCTTGCCGGCCGGACGATATTCGGCTGATGGTTAACGGCGCCCTGTCGAAATCAGGGTTCCGGCGCTCAGTGGAAAAGGTCGTGGGCCGAGCGGACCTCACGCTCGGCCAAAGCCATAAGGTAACACTGCTAATAGTCCCCATAAAGCACGTGATGGAAGATCTCCCCAAGTAAATCATCGCATATGTCCGGCCGGATGTTGAGGGAGCTGTCCGCCCGGAAGCCAGATTTGGAGCAAAGGGGAAAAGGACAAGGAACGTCTTTTTCTGACAGCAGGTATGTTTCACGTGTGGGTCATGCTCCGAATCTTGTGACAGGGGATTCCGCTGTCCCATCGAGGACATGCTAAGACTGTAGCAGTATGGGTTAGGGAAGCTCACTGACAAGTCCTTACTGGAGTATGGGCTATGGACACGTGTACATCTCGGTAGGTGTACACTCACTTCTTCACTGCCCTATATAAAGGCCCTCATTCTTCGCCGGAGGTACGCGGTCTACAAGTTTTAAAGCCACTGTTTCTTTCTGGAGCTTCGCCTGACTTGAGCGTCGGAGGGTCGCCGCCGGGAATCCCTTCCCGGCCCGACTTCTGTGCAGGTTCGCCGGAGCTTTGTGCCGCCAGTCGAAGATCCACGCAAGCAGCCGGAAGCGCCACGTGCCCAGCGTCCGTTGATTCGGCAATCGGACATGATCAATGTTATTATGCGGTTGCTTATGCATTTGTGGGATTCGCCTCGAGCACCGAGGTACCAGAGACCGGGGAAACCCGGTCGCTGGATACAGGTACAGTTGACCGGAGGAGGACTTCTGATGATCTGGTCAACGCAACGGACAGATCACCACCGGGTCAAGAGGATGCGGTCAACCCTTCAGACACGTCATTCCGGCAGGTTCGTCTTCTCAGCTTCTAGACAGGAACAAATTGGCGCCGTCTGTGGGAACGTTCCTGTATCCGAGCGGAAACAATGGATGAAGCTGGACGACAACACGTGGTGACGCTCTCGAACGAGGAACTCGACGCTCTGATCGAGATAAGGGCCGCCAAGCTCGTGGAGCAAAAACAGAAAGCCACAGCCGAGCGACCGGAGCAGCAAGCGACATCAGCGTCTGGTGGTCGAGCGGAAGCACCACCGACCACCGTTGCATTTCATCGAGCCCTATTCCGCACACGAGATGACAGAAAGGGGAAAGCCCCCCGAGCGGACGCATCGCCCGAGCAGATCAATCGCCAATTTTCAGAGGCTATTCTACGAGACCCTCTGCCAAAGCACTACGCGCCTCCGACGATCGGCGAGTACAATCGGACAACCGACCCAGATGATCATCTGGGTAAGTTCGATAACACAGCTACTCTCCATTAATACACAGATGGAGTAAAGTGCCGAGTTTTTCTTACCACTCTCTCGGGATCGGCTCAACGGTGGTTCCGGAGGCTGCCGGACGGATCCATCACAAGCTTCAAGGACTTCCGAACGGCCTTCCTCCATCATTTTGCAAGCAGTCGGCGCTATCAAAAAACGAGCGTGAGCCTGTTCGCCATCAAGCTTACATCCAGAGGTTCAACCAAGTAGCGATGGACATTCCAACGGTCACCTCGGAAACCATGATGAATGCCTTCACACAAGGCCTAGTGGATGAGGATTTCTTCCGATCGCTCATCCAAGCCGCCGAGACTATGATCACATGCTACACCCGAATACATCAACGTGGAAGAAGCGCAAGCGGTAAGGAAAAAAACTCCGGTAGGCGGGCTCCTCCCAGAGCAAAAACAAGACGCCACTCATCACCGCCTAGAGGACCAAGGGCCAAGCAATCCGATCCCCACGTGCAAGAGGTAGCGGCCGCCCGCCCAAGCCAAAAAGAAATGGACCCGATGTTTGCTCCTTCCACCGGACGGACACGCACAATACAAGGGATTGTCAAGTCTTCCTTTGACTCATCCTGTGCCCGGAATGCCGGACGGCGGTCTCCTTCATGCGACAGAGAACTCATGAAGCCGATCGGACGTGAGGGTAGGCCACGGCAATAAACTCTCGATCGGCTCTCCGAGGCGGGAGAATCGCCGGATGAAGGAACGGTCTCGACCGTCCGCTCGGGAAGAGGAAAATAAGCAATACTTCCGAGACGAGATCAGTTATTCTTGGCGGGCCGCCGGAGGAGACTCAATTGAGCCGCGGCGTCCAGATTCATGCGGTCGGCTGTAGCCAAGAACGAGCGGAGGGACTCGAAATTAGTTTCGGGCCCGGGGACTTGGAAGGAGTTGAAGTACCCCATGACGATGCTCTGCTCATCAAAGCGGTAATAGCCAATTACACTATTCACCGCGTATTTGTTGACACAGGGAGCTCAGTCAGCATCATATTCAAGAAGGCGTTCGATCAGTTGCAAATTGATCGAGCCGAGCTGTTACCCATGACAACTCCGCTCTATGGGTTCACTGGTAACGAAGTTCAGCCGGTCGGACAGATCCGGCTGGCTACCTCGCTGGGAGAAGAGCCGCTCAGGAGGACAAGAACAACAAACTTCGTGGTGGTCGACTCTCCTGTTGGGGTTGTAAGGTTGCAAACATAGTCCCATATTGAAAACACATGGAAAAGATCATGGGTTTATAAGAGAAAGATATCTCCATTGGCATGAGGCCTTTTGGGTAGAGCCCAAGAGCAAAACCATGAGGGCTTAGGCCCAAAGTGAACAATATCATGCTATTGTGGAGATATCTAAATTCTTTTCGATCCTACAATTGGTATCAGAGCCCGGACTGCCAGAAGGTTTAACCGCCGACTGTGCACAAGAGCTATGGTCTGATTGAACCATGTAAGTATAATATTGACCTCGAACAAAGAAAGTGGGGACTCCTATGTTCGGATCAAGAGGACCAGACACCAGGCAGGAAGTCCTAGTTGCGGCTAGGCAAGGAAGTCCTAGTAGGTCGGGTGGACCGAGGGGCAGGAAGTCCTAGTTGCGGCTAGGCAAGGAAGTCCTAATAGGTCGGGTAGACCGAGGGGTAGGAAGTCCTAGTAGGTCTGGTAGACCGAGGGGCAAGAAGACCTGGTGGGTCGAGGATTGGACGTGGGAAGCCCATGGTCCTTTGTTTGAGGGGGGAATTGTTGGGGTTGCAAGGTTGCAAACATAGTCCCATATTGAAAACACATGGAAAAGATCATGGGTTTATAAGAGAAAGATATCTCCATTGGCATGAGGCCTTTTGGGGAGAGCCCAAGAGCAAAACCATGAGGGCTTAGGCCCAAAGTGGACAATATCATGCAATTGTGGAGATATCTAAATTCTTTTCGATCCTACAATTGGTATCAGAGCCCGGACTGCCAGAAGGTTTAACCGCTGACTGTGCACAAGAGCTATGGTCTGATTGAACCATGTGAGTACAATATTGACCTCGAACAAAGAAAGTGGGGGCTCCTATGCTCGGATCAAGAGGACCAGACACCAGGTAGGAAGTCCTAGTTGCGGCTAGGCAAGGAAGTCCTAGTAGGTCGGGTAGACCGAGGGGCAGGAAGACCTGGTGGGTCGAGGATCGGACATGGGAAGCCCATGGTCCTTTGTTTGAGGGGGGGATTGTTGGGGTTGTAAGGTTGCAAACATAGTCCCATATTGAAAACACATGGAAAAGATCATGAGTTTATAAGAGAAAGATATCTCCATTGGCATGAGGCCTTTTGGGTAGAGCCCAAGAGCAAAACCATGAGGGCTTAGGCCCAAAGTGGACAATATCATGCTATTATGGAGATATCTAAATTCTTTTCGATCCTACATCTCCCTCTTCCTACAATGTCATTTTGGGACGACCGGCGCTCAGCGAATTCCGAGCGGTCGTCTCAACCTTCCATCAGAAGATCAAGTTCCCCGTGGAGGACAAAGTGGGAGAGGTACGGGGAGATCAGCTAGCAGCTCGGCGATGCTACATCGAGATGGTCCGAGCAGAAGCCAATTCCGCTCGGAAGGCGCCCCAGATTGAGGTAAACGTCATCACCGAAAAGCCACCCTCTTTAACTTATGAAGAAAAAGAGGAAGTGCAGATTCACCCAACCCTATCGGAAGCCATGACTTTTATTGCGTCCGATCTGGAGGAGAAACAGAAAGATGAGCTGATCCAATGCCTCCGAAGAAATCATGATGTCTTCGTCTGGTCGACACATGAGCTGCCCGGAATTTCGCAGAGCATAGCGCAGCACGAGTTGCATGTCCGACCGGACGCCTGAAGCAAAGAAAAGGGACTTCGAGCGAATGCCATCATCCGGCAAGTGGAAAAACTGAGGCCGCCATATACGCGAGGTGGTTGGCTAACGAGTATTAGTCTGCCGCAACAAGTGGAGTGTGCATAGATTTTCGGGATCTCAACAAAGCTTGCGAAAGATTTTATCCTCCGCCTTGATAGATCAGCGGTGGACTCTACCGCGAATTAATCAGATGCTCGACGCCTACTATCACCGTGCCGCCGTGAAGATCAAGAAAGTCACCGTGACGGCCGACACTTATTGCTATAATGTGATGCCGTCCGGATTGAAGGCTGCCATCAACGCTTGATGAATAAAGTATTCAGAGAGCAGATGGGCGGAATTTAGAAGTTTATGTGGACGACATTCTCATTAAGTCCGTCCGAGCGCCAATCTCTTCAAAGACATGGAGGAAACCTTCCGAACGCAAATATGGAGTCAAGCTAAATCCCGGAAGTGCAAAGGAGGATTCCTCGGGTACATAGTGACCGAGCGGGAATCAAGCAAATCCCAACAAGGTGAAAGCTCTACAAGATATGCCGCCCAAGAAATACAAGGAAGTGTTTGGCCGGCTTGATCACCGCCGTCTGTGTTCATCTCCAAAACCGACCGAGCCTTCCTTTTTCAAGATCTTACGCAAAGCTACAAAATTTCATCGACGAAGAATGCGGCTCAAGATTTGAAGGCATTTGAACTCTCTCCCAGATAGCTGCCGATGGTGAGCCACTTCATATGTACTTGTCTTCAACCGAGCATGCAATTGGCTCAGCTTTAGTGAGGTCGAGCGGAGAAGAACCTGTGTATTTCCTTAGTCACATTTTAAAAGATGCTGAATCTCGTTACACTGGGCTCGAGAAGCTGGCTTTCGCTCTGGTCCTTACTGGCGCATACGATCATTGTCAAAACCAATAGCCCACTCGGACGTGTTCTACTAAATCCAGAGGCATCCGGACGACTCATCAAATGGACGACGGAGTTAAGTGAATTTGATATCCAATACCAGCCCCGCTCGGCGATCAAAGCGCAATCCTTGGCCGATTTTGTGACTGAGGTGCAAAGGCCGGAGCCGGAAGCTATGTGGAGAATATATGTGGATGGGTCGTCCACTCGGCTCAGAAGCGGGATTGGAATATTGTTACTCTCCCCTCAAGAAGAGAAGATGCACTTATCCGTCCGGCTGGATTATAAAGCTACCAACAATGAAGCAGAGTATGAGGCCCTCATAGCGACACGTGGGAGCCAACCGGGTGACACTATTTTTAGACTCCCAGTTGGCTGCTCAGCAGCTCTCGGGTACCTTCGAGATCAACAGTGTGAGGCTCAGGTTCTAGCTGAAGCCTTTGAGAAGCTGAAGACCAATTTCGTAGAAGTTGTCATACAGAAGATCCCCCGAGCCGACTGTTGGTGGCGCACGTTGACCGGATGGAAGGCCTCACATTTCTGAGCGACTGGCGGATACCCATCATAGAGTTCTTCCTCTCGGGCGCCACACCATCCAATGAGTATAAAGCCCAGCTGCTAAGGAGAAGAGCCGGTCGGTTCACACTCATCGGCGATCAGCTTTACAAAAAGGCTTTCTCACGCCCGTTGTTGAAATGCATGAGCTCGGAGGACTCGGCTTACATCCTCCAAGAAGTACATCAAGGATCGTGCGGAGGGCATCCGGGCGGACGATCGTTGGTCAAGAAGATCCTCTTGGCCGAGTACTTTTGGCCGACTTTACAAGCAGACGCCGCTCGGACCGTGTCGACATGCCTTTCATGCCAGAAGTACCATAACTTCAACCACCGACCGGCAGAGGAAATGAAGGCATCTACAGTCTCGTGTCCGTTCGACCAGTGGGGAATGGATATCGTTGGTCCATTTCCTATGGCGACCGGACAGCGGAAATTTCTACTAGTGGCGGTAGATTATTTTTCCAAGTGGGTGGAGGCCGAGCCGCTAGCCAGGATCACCGAACAAATGGTCAAAAAGTTCATATGGCAACACATCATCTGTCGGTTCGGCATCCCTCGCCGATTGATTTCCGACAATGGGCGGCAATTCACAGGGAAGGTGCTAGAGGATTGGTGCGAAAGCTACGGCATCGAGCAACACTTCACGTCCGTGGCTTATCTCCAAAGCAACAGTCAAGCCGAAATAGCCAATCGGGAAATTCTTCGTATTCTGCGCGCTCTGCTCGATGGTGTCTTATGGGCCATCCGGACGACTCCGAAGGAAGGGACGGGCGTCACACCATTCCATTTGGTGTATGGTGGCGAGGCAGTTATTCCGGTTGAAGTCGGCGTTGAGTCCGTCCGGATTCAGAGTTATGATGATGGCAACGCCGAACGGAGGAACATGGAGCTGGATTTGGTCGACGAGGAGCGAGCCAAGGCGTCCGTTCGGCTGATGGCGTACTGGCAGCAGTCGGTGATCTTGTCTGGAAGAAAGTCAAGCCGGTCGGCGACGTCGGCAAACTGGAGGCACCGTGGGCGGGCCCCTTCAAGGTTATTGAAAAGCTCCGCTCGGGCGCATATTATTTGGAAGATGAAGACGGACGGCAGCTGGATCGACCGTGGAGTGCAAATCATCTCCAGCCTTATTGAGCTGGATGAAAGGTGCACAAATGTAACTCATTCTTGTGTATATGCTAGTCGCCCGTGTCCTTGTAATGCAGGAAGCGAAATTAATTCAAAGGATGGCCAAGGGTTCCGCCGATCGGCAGTATCGAAGTTAGCCGTAAAGGCCGTCGAGCTCCGACGTTAAATATCGAGAGACGAGCCGGCGTCTATAAACGTCCGAGCGGAAGACCGTCGAGCTCCGACGTTAAATATCGAGAGACGAGCCGGCGTCTATAAACCCTCCGAGCGGAAGACCGTCGAGCTTCGACGTTAAATATCAAGAGACAAGCGGCGTTTATAAACGCCCGAGCGGAAGACCGCCGAGCTCCGACATATCGAGAGACGAGCGGCGTCTATAAACGTCCGAGCGGAAGACCGCCGAGCTCCAACGTTAAATATCGAGACACGAGCCGCCTCCGCCCGGAAGACCGTCGAGCTCCGACGTTAAATATCGAGAGACGAGCCGGCGTCTATAAACGTCCGAGCGGAAGACCGTCGAGCTCCGACGTTAAATATCGAGAGACGAGCCGGCGTCTATAAACGTCCGAGCGGAAGACCGTCGAGCTCCGACGTTAAATATCGAGAGACGAGCCGGCGTCTATAAACGAGAAATTCTCCGCCAATATCGTTCGACCGACTCTACGTTCCGCTCGGCTCAAGGCCCAAAGGTTCTTGTCGGCTTATAGCAAGCGATCCTTGCTAGCAAAGTGGAATGTTACGCGTCCGGAATATTTGCCCGAGCGGAAGGGCCTTTCGAATGCCAGAGGTGTGATAATAGGCGAGCGGGCAACACACATATTAATTAGCAAAAGGACAAGATAGAGTGCGCGAAAGGAAAGCATTGCATTAAAAATAAAATCTCAGGCCGGGCGGCCTAAGTACAAAAGGGATCATATTTAGCCGAGTGGCCAAATTACAAAAATTACTCGATATAATCGTAGAGGGTCTTGGGGATGTTATCTAGGAGCGCCACCTGATCGCCGGCCGGAATATTGGTGGACTCCGGAAGAAGGTCCTTCGACTTTAGATAGGTCATAGTGGCAGTCATGGCCAGGTCGAAAGCTGTGTACATCCGCTCGCAGATTTTCTCCGAGAATTCGGGCGATCGGATGTAGCTCTGTCGTAGAGCGGCGACTCGGCTCGGCTTGGCATCCTGATATTCTTTGAAAGCCGGAGCCCTGGAGGGCCTGCTGATTCTTAAGCTTTTCCCCGCCGAGCCCACAACTCCTTTATCTTGCCCCGAGCCTCAACGCTTCTTCTCCGATCGGAGATAGCCGTATTCTTCCGAGTGGTGGCGGGGCTATTTTCGTGTCAAGACTTGATTCGCCGCCAGAGTTTGAGCTTTCACTCCTTTGCGGAATAGGAAGGGCCACAAGGCCGGACGACCAACAGCTGCCGTAGCTCTTCATCCACCAAGGCCAAGCGGTTGGAAACCGCAATTTCCTCCACCCATCTCTGGCAAAAGAAAATTATAGTTATTAGCGGCCGATCGGAAAGAATGAACACCAAAGTTGGTAGATTACAAACTTACCCCTGTGGCCTGCTGCATATGGCTGTTTGCCAAATTTCGAGGGGTATGATCAGAAGCCGGCGTAGAAAACTGGGAATGAATGGTCGAGCGCTGGGCTGAATGGCGAGCGGGCAAAAGGGTGCTGATTGGAATAGCCTCCACTGGAGCAGCTGGCTCGTCCCAATCCGAAGGCGTCCGGTCGGACGAGATGGTTTCGGTCTCTGGCGCCTTGCCCCGAGCACTTGCAGTGACCCGCTCGGATGGTTGGACCGCGGAGGTTGCCGACCGCAGGGGAGTCTCCACTCGACGCCTCTTTTGTAAGGGCTGCTCCTCCTCCCGAGCGGAACCTTCCTCGGGGGCAGTTGATTCTCCAGGATCCGACCGGCTGGATACCCAAAGCTTCCATTTTTCTGGCCGCCGCGGCTTCCAGAGCAGCCGCCTTCTTCTTCAAAACACCGGTCATGACCGAATCCATAACGATGTCCGCTGCAAAGAAAGGAAAAGAAATCAGTTAGAAATCAAAGCAAATGCCCAACCAAAGTTCTTACCGAAGCCGGCCGGAAGAGGGGTCCGTATAGGACCCAGCCCGAAGATGTACATCACTCCCTCGTGGAGAAGTTTGTTGATGTCAAGTCGCAGATCGGCCAGTATATTTGTAGCGTGGAGGTAGTCCGGTCGGGTCTTGAACTTCTTCAACTCGGGAGTGGGGGGCAGACTGACCTGCCACTGGGTCGGGAAGTTTACCTGATTGGGCATACGGATGTAGAAAAAATAATCCTTCCAATGTTTATTGGAAGTAGGAAGTTTGTTGAAAAAGACCAAGCCGGGCCGAGCTTGGAACATGAAGGTGCCCGGCTCGGCTTGCTTGGGGTAATAGAAATAAAAGAAGACCTCCGGTCGGAGGGGGATGTTGTGAATCTTAAACAAAACGACAACACCGCAGAGGAGACGGAAGGTATTGGGTACTAAACTGCCGAGCGACACACCGAAAAAATTACAGACATCTACGATGAAAGGGTGCACAGGAAAACGAAGACCGGCGGTAAACTGGTCTAGGAAGACACAGAAAGCTCCGCGCGGCGGCCTGTGAGGCCGAGCGGAGGGACCAGCTAAGCGAATTTCGAAATCCTCTGGGATTTCGAAATTGTCTGCCAAAATATCGAAGTCCCGCTGTTCGAATCGGGACTGCATGGTGGTGTACCATGGGCCGAGCGACTGATCTTTGGGATTGGAAGAGCTAGCCATGGGCCGATCGGGAGGAGTCAAAAGGCAAAAAGGCAGGAGCAAAACAACAGCAAACGAAAGGAAGTTTCAAGGATCGAAACTGAGAAAGAAATGCGGAGGAAACACCGGAAAGGAGGAAGGAAAGATATAAAACCTTGCTGCGGGGAAAGGGATCAAGGAAAAGGCGCCGGAGAGCATCGGAGAGCAGAAACAGGATCGCCGGAGCTCCAAAGCGCAGGAAGCAATGGTCGAAATCGCGGAGGCAGGTGAGGAAGAGAAGGAAACGAAGAATTTATAGGGTGAAGGCCGGGCGGCCTCCACCGTTGGATCCAGGTCACGGGAATCAAAGCATGCATCGAGCCGTCCATTTCGAATCTCTTCGATCACATCAAAACATCACGCCACCGCCGCCGTACGCCGACGACAGTGCTCCACGTGGCATTCAATCATTCGGAGCATTTAATGAAAGCATGCTCAACCTTAATGTTGAAGATTGGCGCAGAACACGAGGAGATCCGGTGAATGCCATTGTTGATTCGCTTAAGGCTATCTCTAGGGTTGGCCGAGCGGATGATACAAGCACGGAGGAACCGCTTGGCCGGATTCTTAGTCCAGTCAGTCGGACTATTCGCCTCCTTCGACTAGACTTGAAGGGGAGGCAAGTGATCCGGTAGTAAGAACAGGGGACCCCGCCCTGTGGAGTCAACGCCACGTGGAAGTCAGTGGCAGTTGTCCATCCGGAGAGGGCCGGGTCCGACCGGACGGCCGGAGAGGGCCGGGTCCGACCGGACGGCCGGCCGACCGATGGAATCAAACGCCAGGAGAGGGATGGGTCCGATCGGCTTGCCGGCCGGACGATATTCGGCTGATGGTTAACGGTCCGATCGGCTTGCCGGCCGGACGAAATCAGGGTTCCGGCGCTCAGTGGAAAAGGTCGTGGGCCGAGCGGACCTCACGCTCGGCCAAAGCCATAAGGTAATACTGCTAATAGTCCCCATAAAGCACGTGATGGAAGATCTCCCCAAGTAAACCATCGCATATGTCCGGCCGGATGTTGAGGGAGCTATCCGCCCGGAAGCCAGATTTGGAGCAAAGGGGAAAAGGACAAGGAATGTCTTTTTCTGACAGCAGGTATGTTTCACATGTGGGCCATGCTCCGAATCTTGTGACAGAGGATTCCGCTGTCCCATCGAGGACATGCTAAGACTGTAGCAGTATGGGTTAGGGAAGCTCACTAACAAGTCCTTACTGGAGTATGGGCTATGGACACGTGTACATCTCGGTAGGTGTACACTCACTTCTTCGCTGCCCTATATAAAGGCCCTCATTCTTCGCCGGAGGTACGCGGTCTACAAGTTTTAAAGCCACTGTTTCTTTCTGGAGCTTCGCCTGACTTGAGCGTCGGAGGGTCGCCGCTGGGAATCCCTTCCCGGCCCGACTTCTGTGCTGGTTCGCCAGAGCTTTGTGCCGCCAGTCGAAGATCCACGCAAGCAGCCGGAAGCGCCACGTGCCCAGCATCCGTTGATTCGGCATTCGGACAGGATCAATGTTATTATGCGGTTGCTTATGTATTTGTGGGATTCGCCTCGAGCACCGAGGTACCAGAGACCGGGGAAACCCGGTCGCTGGATACAGGTACAGTTGACCGGAGGAGGACTTCTGACGATCTGGTCAACGCAGCGGACAGATCACCACCGGGTCAAGAGGATGCGGTCAACCCTCCAGACACGTCATTCCGGCAGGTTCGTCTTCTCAGCTTCCAGACAGGAACATTATGATACAAGAACATTTGTTATGGATTACCATCCTCAGTGCTATATTTTTAGGACATTTTTACTTTATGATAAGATAATGGTAGAACCTTATGTATTGTATTGAGATAGCAAAATCATGATTATGAATTTAGTTTTAAAAATAAGGGAATAGTGATCAAACTTTTTTACTTTTCTTCCCAGAAATATAGGAAAAATTGAAAAATATAAATAATATAAAAATGAGTACATACAAACTATTCATTAGTCTATCATATTTTTATTACAAAATCATTCAGCAGCCATTTATCTTTCTTGTGTATTAAAACAACTGCTAGTGTTTATCTCAACTATGTGTCGTTAAAGATGTTATTAATCCTTATTGATAGAGAACCTAAATTTTTGTTTATATGTCAATTGGATCAGATATCATTCCATATCAGGTCCACGTTGGGTCTGATATGAGTCCATATTGTTAGTGCAGTAAGCATCCGACGATTGAACCTATGTGCTTGATTATGTCAAAGGGTTCAAGTTGTCTTGTTATCTAACATGTGCGAATGAGGTAACAGAAAAGTCCTAACTGCGGTTAGGCAGGTGGAAAACCCTAGGGGGTGGTAACCCTAGGTCCTAGGGGGTGGTAACCCTAGGTCCTAGGGGGTGGTAACCCTAGGTGAAGGGAAACTCTAAGGAGCGGTAACCTTAGGTTTTACGGGATGGTAACCTTAGGTGGAGGAAAACCCTAAGGGGCGGCAACCTTAGGTCCTAGGGGGTGGTAACCCTAGGTGGTCAAAATCCTAAGGGGAGGTAACCCTAGGTGGCAAAAAACCCTAGGGGGTGGTAACCCTAGGTCCTACGGGGTGGTAACCCTAGGCGGAAAGTCCAGTCAGTCTGAAGGGTCGGACTGCATCAGGTATACTCTCTTGAGTGGAGTAGATGATTACGCGTTCCCCGGAAGAGAGAACAGTAGGCGTCGGTTCAACCTACGGTTTCCGGTAGAAAATCCGAAGTCAGAACCGGACAGTCCGAAGACTGTCAATTTATTTACTAATATATTATCTGCTATATTCTAACTCTGTTTTGCAGGCGAACATTTCTAATAATTTCTATGCAGTGTCAGAATTGACCGGGATCGGTCGACCGAACAGGGTTATCGGTCGACCAAACCACCAAAGCAGCTGATCAGACTTCGAGCGAGTGGACCGGGCTCGAGCAAGGGATCGGTCAACCGAACTGGGTTTTTGGTCGACCGAACCGGGGATAAGACTTGATTAGATCGAAGCGGAGCGAGAGGATCGGGCGGATCGGATAAGGGGAGATCGCCTGATCGATCGACCGAACCGTGGATCGGTCGACCGATCCACCTCGGGTCAAAGCTGATCCCGAACTTCGAGGATCTGGATCAGATCCATAAAGGCTATAAAAGGGGCCTCGGGCTGCAACTTCAGAATCAATCTCGAACAGAACCAATTGTGCACGTGTACGCTGCTCCAAACACTCAAACAACGCTCTACTGCTCAGACAACTGACAGCTAACGTTCTTCTTCCTTTTTGTCGGTATTCTTTATTCAGCATATTGTAACTTAAAGTTGTAATCTTTAAACGCTACTATAGTTGTTACCCAACGTAAACGCTCAACGAGCGTGGGCCTTGGAGTAGGAATCGCCCTAGGCTCCGAACCAAGTAAATAACTTGTGTTTGCGATTGTTTTTCTTTTAATTCCGCTGCTTATTACTCGTTCGTTCTCCGAATCCGAAACGTGTGAAAGCCACGAGCGCTATTCACCCCCCCCCTCTAGCGCTTTTGATCCAACACATAGCATGCCTAACGTGGATTTTTTTGCCGATTCTTTGATTTTATATATTAATATCTATTAAAAGACAAAATAAATAATGGACACCATATTTGAACTCCTTGCAACATCAGAAATTCATAGGAACTGAAATGAGTGCAATCGGAGCTCTCTAAGTCCATCAGTGGATTTTGACCGAAACCCACTGATGGACATAGAGAGCTTCGATTGCACCCATTTCAATTCATATAAATTTCTGATGTTGCAAGGAGTTCAAATATGATGTCCATTATTTATTTCGACTTTTAATATATAAAATCAAAAAATCGATAAAAAAAACCCATGTTGGGCCTGATATGATGGGCCTGATATGAAATGTTCCAAATGTATGTGTCTAAATCGTTCCTGGTAGTACCTCTAAGATTATAGATATTGGGACACACAATCTTGAAATGAATAGTCGGGTGTGAGTGGATAACTATTCGTCAGTTTGAATTTCAGTACTTAACTAACTAAATTTCTGGTTATGAAGAGTCAATACAGTCATGATTCAAGACAAGCAAAATGTTGCATTCTTATCTATTATTGTATTGTTTGGTGCAGTACAATGTCACATAATGATCTCCTCATACATTAATTGCTTCCGGAAATCTGTAATGTTATGATACAAGAACATTTGTTGTGGATTACCATCCTCGGTGTTATATTTATAGGACATTTTTACTTTATGATAAGATAATGACAGAACCTTGTGTATTGTATTGAGACAACAAAACCATGATTATGAATTTAATTTTAAAAATAAGGAATAGTGATCAAACTTTTTTACTTTTCTTCCAAGAAAAATAGGAAAAATTGAAAAGTATAAATAATATAAAAATGAGTACATACAAACTATTCATTAGTCTATCATATTTTTATTACAAAATCATCCAACAGTCATTTACCTTTCTTGTGTATTAAAACAACTGCTAGTGTTTATCTCAACTATGTATTGTTAATAGTGCTATTAATCATCATTGATAGAGAACCTAAATTTTTGTTTATATGTCAGTTGGATCTAATATCATTTCATATCAATCCCACGTTGGGCCTGATATGAGTCTATATCAGGCCCAATGTGGGCTTTTTTGTCGATTCTTTGATTTTATATATTAATATCTATTAAAAGCCGAAATAAATAATGAACATCATATTTGAACTCCTTGCAACATCAGAAATCCATAAGAACTTAAATAGGCACAATCGGAGCTCTCTAGGTCCATTAGTGAGTTTTGACCGAAACCCACTGATGGACCTAGAGAGTTCCGATTGCGCCCATTTCAGTTCCTATGAATTTCTGATGTTGCAAGGAGTTCAAATATGGTGTCCATTATTTATTTCGACTTTTAATAGATATTAATATATAAAACCAAAGAATTAAAAAAAAAACCACGTTGGACCTGATATGGACTCATATCAGGCCCAACGTGGACGTTTTTGATGAATCTTTCATTTTACATATTAACATCTATAAAAAGTCAAAATAAATAATGAACACTATATTTGAACTCCTTGTAATTTCAAAAATCCATAGAAACTGAAATGGGTGTAATCAGAGCTCTCTAAGTCCATTAGTGGATTTTGACCGAAATTCACTGATCGACCTAGAAAACTCCGATTACACTCATTTTAGTTCCAGTGGATTTCTGAAATTTCAAGGAGTTCAAATATATTATTCATTGTTTATTTTTGCTTATTCAAATGTATTAAAATGTTATTAAAAAATTGACTAATATTATTCATATGTTCTGTATGTCGATACAAAAAAAAGAAGAGAGAGAAATATAGTGGAGAAAAGAAAAATCATAGAAAAAATTAAATTGTCATGAGGGTAAAATAGGAAATGTACTTAAAAAATTATGTTCTTTGATAAATATCAAAGTAGCGTACGTCTTTTGGTAATTTTAGATCTCTACATGTACCCTTTGATAAATTATCGCATGTATTTTGATGAACGCAAATCTCGACTTGAGATGGATCCAAAATCGATGGTTTAATTAATTCTATATATTTAATGATAATTTTTAATGTATGTATATAATTTTTTATTAAATAAATTATTTTTTCATAAAAAATTATTATTTAAGTTAGATATTTTTTGTAAAAAAGTTATTGTATTTTATAAATTTAATATTGAATAAATAAAATAAAATTATTAATTAATTAAGAGAATTAAATAAGATAAATAAATTTAATAATAGTAGTTTCACATCAAATAATTCAAGATAATAGATTGTAAATTAACTTTAATACAAATTAGAATAGTCCCATCTTAAAAACTTTAAAAAAATTAAGATAAATATGTTACTTAATTTAAATAGAAAGGTAGAATAAGCTAATTATACCACATCATTAATACAACTTAAATATTATAAATATATATTTTTTTTAAAAAAAAAAAACTACCTAATAAGGTGTTTGAACCGTCCGTTAATTGTCAGTTCAATGGTTTTTATTGGAATAAAATCATAATCGGCACATCCTCTAACGGACCTGTTATGATTCTGGTCCGTCAACTGGACCAGCGGATACTCGATTCATTAACTCGTATGGCAATCGGATCAACGAATATCCGACCTGTTGACATGATTATGAGCTTGGGTTGGGTCTCGTTTGAACCTGGCTCAGGGTTGAGTCTAAATTGATCGAGTCAAGTTAAACTTACTTATGCTGAACTCAAGTCTAGTCGGACTCGCTCTTCCGAGTTCAAGTAAATTAGGTCCCGGACCCAATCAATACAGTTGAGTCAAGTGAGGCCACTCATGGTCGAACTCAGGCTAATTCAGTTGATTCATAGCCAAGCTTGACTCAGGTCAGCCTGATGCATAGTCGATTTCAAGTCTAGTCAGCCAGATGGCTCCCAAACTCAGATGCGACACGACAGTTACAATAACATGAGTTACAGAAAAGACACGCCCTTTTGTGCAGAGGAAAAAGGCATGTCCTTTGAAAATTTGGGTCATATTTTCACTCCCTATATAAGGTACACTGCGATACACTGTGATTATCATTTACCTCATTGGAAATTTGACTTAAGGATTGGAAGAGTCCGATCAAACTCTTAGTCTCCCTTTTGATTTATTTTTCTATCCTTTCAATCTTGTCACCAGAGACCTTCATTGGAGTCTTTGTGTTGACACAACAACCGCCAAATCCGATAGAAGCCAGCTCGACAGAAGTTGATCTGGTAGGAGGTAACCTGATAGAGTCGACCCGACCGACCTGATCAGAGTTGACCTAACATGCATCTAATCTACCGACAGAGTTTGCCCGCGGATACATCATAGAAACAACTCATTCCCTGATCTTAGACCGTAACAAGCAGCGCTAAGTATACATACATATATATCATTAATTTATAAATTTCAAATGGGATAAATATTTTCGAAGTCAAGTACGAAGCATATATAATAGTCTATCTTCAAATTAATCGAGAAAAGTGTAACCAAGGAGTCAATTTGTAACTTCATAGTTTGTGTTACTCTTAGTGGCCGGTGGATGAAAGAACAAGAAATTAAAAGGTTAATTTATAATCCTACTCACCTAAAAACCAATCAGCTGTGAAGTAGTTGTGTGATCTACTCAACTTAGTCCATGTCAAATCAAATTCTTGCCTTCTAAATTTGAATTGAACCATGATTTGTCTGTCTCTCCATTTGTCTCTCTCCACTTAATGTCTTTTATAAACATTTAAGTTCACAAAATAAAATTTCATTATATATATAAAGCTGAATAGCGCTAAAGGGAACAAAAAGAACCAAATAGACGTGAGTCAGGGATACAGCAAAGTAAGATGAGTAAGGGAGATTTTGACGAGTTGAGTAGACTTAGGGCAGTTTAGAACTCTATTTAGAGATTTTTTTTTATATAACCTAATGTGCCACGTCACTGTAAAGTATAAAAATATACAATTCTCTTCGAAATCAAATTTTGAGAGATTATTAGTGTTATAGTCCATGATTAAAGATTAACTATTTTTTTTTTTTTTTTTTTGACTAAATTCGAGTGGATTCGAATATGAATTTTGATGTTTAAATAATATGTTTGAAAAATATTTGAAAAAAATCAAGTAGATCAAGATTGACCGAATACTTAACGATATGTGAAAGGAAAGTGCAATTGAGTGAAGGAGAACCGCATATTGGCAAAGGTAAGTCCTAACTCGAGGATTAGGTAAAAGAAAATTTAAGTAGGTCAAAGAGCATCGCACGTTGGCAAAAGGAAGTTCTAATTACGATTAAGCAAAGGAAAATTTAAGTGGATCAAGGAGGATCACACGTTGGCAAGAGAAAAGTCCTAACTACGGTTATGCAAGAGAAAAATCCAAGTGGATTAAGGAGGACCGTACTTGGTGATCGGAAGTCTAACGGGAAGTTGACAAAGTCCAAGTGGGTCAAAGGTTGATCGAACACTTGATGAAGAAGTCCTAATAGGTCATCGTTGACTGAAGGTTGAACAACGGAATCCTAGACTTGGGTTAAACAAGTTAGGATTGGACAATCAATTAGGTAATCGATTGGACTAAAGCAAATCGATTAGCTGATTGATTGAGAGTTGTACAATCGATTAAGCATTCATCAATCGATTGGGGACCTAAATCACGAGTACAAGAGAGGTTTTGAATCGATTGGTCAATCAATCCAATCTATTAGGCAATTGATTAGGGAGTTGTCTTTGTTGCGAGGAGTTTAATCGATTAGGTAATTGATTGGGAGGAGTTCGTGAGCGAACAATGGACTTCTGAATCGATTGGGTGATCGATTAAGAAACTTCATAATCGATTGGGTGATCGATTAAGAAACTTCATAATCGATTGGCTAATTGATTGAAAGAAGAAGAAATGATTCGCTGAGACATTTTGGATGGCTAGATTTGCTTGGATATGATGTGGTAATCGATTGGGGGTAAAGTCAATCGATCGAGAACCCTAATCTGCAGGATATAGAGGCGTTTGAAGATTCAAATCAGAATATTTTCTTCTCCACTCTTCACTAATAGTTCTTGGAAGATTTAGAACAAAGTGTTGCTGCACTTTCGAGTCTACCAGAGATGTTTTCAAGCAAGAAAAATGCAAACAAAGTTCTCATTGTATTTGTGTATTTATTTTCTTGTTCTTGTTGTATTTCTCTTACTGTGAGCTTGTACGTGGTTTCTCCATCTCCAAACTATTTCGGAAAATCAATGATTTTCATAGTGGAGTGTATGCATTGTGTAGATCCTTGAATTAGTCACCTCACAGAAGTGGATACTAAGTAAATCCAGATGTTAGAATTGTTTCGAGTTTTTCCATTGCAATAAATCATCATCGAAGCGATTGGAGTTAATCATCCCCTCTAACTCCTGGAGTGTCCTAACATAAATATCTTTATTTATTATTTTTTCCATTTAATATTTTTATGTGATTTTTATTTAATATTTTAATTAATTATGATCTTTAATTAAATTAATAATTAATATATTAATTAACTTATGATTTTAAATTTAATTTAATTTAATTATTAATTTTTAAAAATATTTAATTAACTTATGAATTTTAATTTAATTATAATCATTAGTATAATTTTAAACTTATCGAATGTATTTATTTTCAAAATATTAATTTAGTAACAATTTTATTGAAAATTTATATTTATATAAAAGAAAGGAGTATTATTACTTTATATTTAATTACGGGCTCTATCTTAATAACATTCACATCAGTTACCTTATTCAAAAATTTTACCCTAAATTTTGAATAGGTTAACTAAAAATCCTCTGCATCAGTTACCCTATCCATTCCCTAAATTTATTTAATGAATAGTAATTTTCTAAATTTAGGGAATGAAACCTCTACCCTAAAAATAAAATAATATTTCTCTTTAATCTCTCTCCTTCACTCATTCCATAAATATAATAATAAAAAATAGAAAAAAGAGAAGAAAATAATAAAAAGTTAAGGATGATGAAAATTTTAAGCTATTTGATGTAGTGTATAGTGAAAAATGATTATCTAAATTTAATAAAGTATGTCATTTACTTTAAATTTTAGATATAATAATAGAGAATTTTAGATATAATAATAGAGAAATTGATGTGGATGTTCTTAAAAGAAAAAAAAAATAGATTTAAATTTTCACTAGCTCTTAAATGATAAATCTCAAACTTTAAACCTCAACAATCATTCAAACTTTTTTATTAAGTTTTTTTGATTTTCCAAGCCTCCCAAAAACCTTACATTGAAGATATTTGGTCGCAAACCATGCAAGTCAATTTAGGTAAAGATAGACCAAGCGGTCTAAAGTGAACGAAGTGGTAGGACAATGCACTAAGCGAGATAGCGTTGACTGATCCAAACACACCGAGCAATTTAGATGGGATTACTAGATGCATACGATCGATCAAATGAGCTACTCTAATAAAGTCGAATCAAACAAATCACATGCTATTTATATAGTCACGGCACTTTTGATTAATGATCTTATTGATGCCAACTTGTAGGATATTTGAAATCGTAAATGTCTTATGCTCTATCCTATTAAAAATTAAAAATCTCATATTTTTTTTAATCTCTCTCCACTACTATAAACGTAATTGTAAGATTTTTTTTTTTAAATAAGAAATATAATCAAAAGATGCTGAGATTCTGAACTGGTCGTCGCGTGCGTTTCCCAATTTACTTTGATGACTTATGAGAAACTTCCGTGAGATCGGATCGATTACCCCCAGAGATAGTCAATGAGGCAAATTAGGATTATTATTTTTTTCCAATAACTTTTCTATGGTCCCGGAACTATGGTGTCGCGGTAGGACATCCAGATTATCACCCAGGCATTCATAGTTCGAACCCCAGGAATTTTTTCTCCAAATAAAGGATGTAACTAAAGGATGCTGGACTTCTGAACTGGTCACTATGTATACTTCTCGATTTATCCTATGGTCGATGAAAAATTTCTATAGGACCGGTCACCTTCAAAAATATCATTTTTTTTTCAATAACTTTTCTACGACCTATTGTTAATTTAATATATAATATTAATTAATATTTTAATTTAATATTTATAATCATATTAGTATTTTAAATTTTATACATTTATTTATGTAAAAATAATAATTCAATATAAATAAATAAATGTTTAATAAAAATATAAATAAATAAAAAATTTAAAATCCATTCAATAGGGCCGCAGACTCTTGCTACCTGTTGCCCTCACGCACATGTCAAGAGGGAGAGTATAATTTGGATAAATATTAACTGCTCCTAAGATTTTAGAATGGTTTATAAAATAATTTTATAAACCCCACCCATATCCAAATGTGGAATCGTCACATCAGCAATTCCTCTAGAACTGATTCCACAGATATAAAAGGAGATAAATACAGGTACACAGCTGAAAGCACATAGTCGGGACGCTAACCCCAGACAATGACACCCCGAGGATCGAATCCTGGACCTTTTGATCACGAAACCATGCGATCCTAACTGTGCTACGCCCTGGGGACCCACCCATACTCATACCCATACCCATACCCATACCCATACAGTGGAGGTGAGATTTATAGCATAATATAAATCCCCCCATTGTAATTGCCCTACCAGACTTAAGTGATGATCCATGTTAACACTATCTACATTAAATGAACATCATTAATGAGTCATCTAGATTCAAAATATAAATTTTATATTTAATCAAAATATGAAAAATAGAGAATACTACCTTGTGTCTATTACTCTATTAATATAATAGAGAATATTAAAGGTGAGACTCATAATAAATTTTTTTATTACAATCAAAAAAATATTTCATAATATGTACAAATATTAATAAAATTTTATAATAATAAAAGCCTCATTATCCATCACTATCTAAAAATTTCCACAACTACTCAGGAAATATAATAACTCCTAGTTCACAAGTAACTTCAAGATGATACTCCAAAGATATCGTAGTCATCTCGGTTTGCTCCGCCATTAATTGTTCCCTTGAATTCAACTCTCCAAAGAGGTTGTAGTCATCTTCGCATGTTCCATCTTAATTAGTCACTTGATTATTCAGTCACTGATGTTACTTTACATTAATTATTATTGTTTGTTTATTTAAAATATTGCAATTGACTAACTAAAGGAGTAGGTAAAATTACAAAATTTTCAAAAGATACATTTAATTTTCAAATTTTCTAAAAAGTCCACTTATTTTTTCATTTTATCTCTACTGCCCATCATTATAGTGTTGCATTTAAAGAATAACACCATGTGATGTTAAATTTCAAAGAACAGTAAATTCTAAAATAGCACCATAATAATACTATTCTTTGAAATATAGCATGTTTTGTAAACTAACTAACCATAGTGATTAATGGAAAGGGTAAAATGAAAAATATATTAATTAAGCAAAATACTTCACACGTGAGGTATCTGCATGGCATGCCATGCATGCACACGTGGACATCATGCATGTCTTGTCATGCCCCTCCATAAATACAGACTAATAGAATTATATTAATTAAGCAAAATATATATGGGAAGGCTGAAGGCATACAATGTGATATCCTCCAGTAATATTATATAAAATAAAATGATTAACAGCTACATGATGGACACCATGATCGTTTTTTCAGAACGGTGTGATGATTAAAATACGGAGTGTTATTATATGAGGTTGAAATTTAACGTGATCGAACATAACATCTTTTATATTTTGATCATTTGTACTAATGGTTAGTAGTCATCCGTGATTTACTTTTTCCGTGTTCGTTTAAGGACGGGTTGACGGGGGCACTGAGGACAAGCGAATCGCCTTTTGCCACATGATGGACACCATGATCAGAAAATAATAATAAATAAATAAAATTATTAGAAAAAGCCAAAGAGACCTAGGATAGCGATGGCTGTGGAATTGATTAATGCAAATGCGTTAAGCAAGGTGCAGAGAACATGGAGCCTTGCTACAATGGCCTAGGTGTGGCAGTTTTAATTTATTAGATTAAGGGATTAATTTTTGACAGATTTTTCAAGAAAAAAAAATCTTTTATAAATTAATTCTATAATTTATTTTCTTTTATTTAATAAAAGAATCAATTATGAAAAATATTTAAAAGGAATATAATCCTCCTTTAAACCTTGTGTGTACTGATCATAGATCATCTAGTCCGCAAAATGTGAGTCAGAGAGTGATGATTCCCATTTATTTTACACGTGAGGTCATTATTCTTCATCAATGATGAAGAGTGGCACATCTTTTAATCCGCGTTCTACCATGAGAATCTAAATTGATGTGTATTGCCTTATCTGAAATAGAGAGGGTAAGAGAGACAATATTGTGGGCATCTTTAGCCTCAAAATTACCATTTCTCAATTAATTTAGTTCTTTCGTACTTTTACTCACCCCACCAAATTCATCATTGAAAATTTACTCTTTAATTAATTGGAATATAGTTAAAGTAGCTTGTCGTGAAAGGGCAAACACAACTCTCTCTATTTTTTTTTAGTATATAGTTAATTTTAAATGTAAAAGATTATTATTAATGTTACATTTATAAAATTGAATACAAATTATGTATTAATATCTATTTTAAGTAAAGAATGAATTGTGATAATATTTAAATTAATATTAGTTAATCCGGGATGGGATGACTTAGTAAAGTAACAACGAGCTTCAGTCGGTTGGATACATACAAATCGAGTCAATTTTTGTCAAGTCTGTCTTCAAAGGCACAACTCCTTCAGGTCAGGTTTCAATCAAGATGACTTCTTTTAGGTTGGCTTCATTTAGGTTAGGCTTTGACGAGATCTTCAGGCAAAGGCCTGAAGAGACTCAAGGAGAAGAGGAGCTAAGATAAACCTTGACAAAATCCCTCCAACCTCCAACACTTAAGTTATAGAAGATAGAACAAATGGTGAAATAAATAATAAAGAGACTAGCATAAATAGAATTGTTTGTTTTGATACTGTAATCAATTACCTTTAAATAGAAAGTAAAAGGAAAATCCTAGTTCCTAAAGGACACCTCTTCCTTTTCTTACCAAAAGTCACATCCCTTAGTGATCAACACTTCAACAAGCGCTGTGTCAAATCAGAATCCCAAATTGGGACATACCAAACTGACTCGGATGGACTTAACTTGAGGTCTTATAACGGGGGCTGACTTAACCTAAGCTCGGTCTAACTTGACTCGATTCAATTTAACCTGAATCAAGTTTGATTTGACTTGACTTCCAACTCAAGTTGACTGTTGACTTGACCATGTCACATGATGTCGAATTTTTTCTTTTCTGCCACATCATTAGTAATAATTTTTAATACCTTTATAAATTAATATAACAAAGATTTATTAGTATCACTATATATTAATTAAAAGGGGCATTTTAAATTGATCTTATAAATTGTTATTAGTGATATTTTTTATTATCCTTGTAAAAAATATAAGATAAGTATTATTATTATTATCAAATTAAGAGGATAAGATTTGAGTTTTAAATGGATATTTTAGATGTTGTCTCAAATGTACATAAGTTAATTATTTTAAATTTACTAGAATAAACTCTTTTAAAACATATAAAAGTATCATTATAGTATATTAACATTTTATAGAGTGATGTCATCTTAACTTTCTTGATTTTCCTAATATTTTATAATATCATTATAAGATATCAATATCAACTGAGCAAGGCCTCCAATTTAAGGATGTAATGGCAGTCTTAAAAGATTCATATTTCAAAAAAAAAAATTTATTTATGCTTTATTATTATCACAATAAAAATAAATTTAAATGTCTCTAATTAGTTGTTGCATTGCATGGGGAAATTATATATATATATATATATATAACGACACATGTAAGACGCCTCCCTGCCTGGCAGACACCTCCATTTATTAAAAGTGGGTGTCTGCACCAAATGAAGCCGGTGCGAATTGCAATGTGCAGTGGAACTCCATGCTTAGGCCATTATTGACTACCACTTTCCATCGACTGCATGGAGAATAGTATGGAGAATATATCTTAATTTAATAAACAATTATATACATGAAGAGATGTGTATCTAATCTATATATATCTATGCAAATAAATAAGCAAATGGAAAGGCATCTGGAAAACAAAAATCAATTGTGTCAGACAGTTCACAGAATCTCCCTTAAAGTTTAGCAAGTAGTGTCAGGAAATTTCACTCTACAGTAGTTAATTTCCTTTGTTTGATCAATGTTGAGGGTTTTACTAATATAAATTTTTCAAAGGAAAAAAAAAGAGAAGAGCAATAGTTATATCTTTAATTAGTTTTATCAATATATATATGTAGAACATTTAAAATTATGATAAGTTGGATGGCTCCTCGACTTAAAGTTAATATTAAACGATAAAGTAATCAAACGCTCGAATAGTTTTTATTTTATGGCAAAATGTAAACATTTACGGGACAATTCTACATAGAAATCTGAGCCTTATGAAAATTTGATAGGATCATATTTATACATGAGTTCAGTTGTAATATATTGCTATTCTCATACTTGGTATTTAGGTTTTTATTTCTTCAGAAACAAAACTACATAATAAAAGCTAATCAACTTAAAAACCTTTAGGCTGCGTTTGACTACAATAATATAATTAAACTTGTAATATAATAAAATTTATAATATAATATAATTAATATTATATTACTACGACTATACTTAATGTCCATTATTTTTAAAATATATATATATATAATTTATATTATTATAAAATAATAAAAATATCCTGCAATCTCTACGTGCAACGGCCGACGATGCAAGAAATGAAATAGGAATATATATATTTGACATTTAAATTTAGTTAAACATTGAAATTAAAATATAATTAGATTACATAGTATTAATCTTGTAATTCAGATTATAAATTTTATTATATTTTATAATACAGATTAATTTTAAAATTTTACATCATTTGTTCAACTAGCAACCCTTATCTGTATCCTAAGATTTGTAATTAGGGCTACATTTGATGAGAGATAATCAATAGGATGGCTAGTTGAACAAATGATGAATTAGAAGCAAAATTCATACAACAGATTCTTTTAAATCAGGTTCTTTTTGTCTAGCACTCACTGATGTTGAATCTCTCCGTTCCAAAATTAAATAATTAAAAACATACTTAAAAGCAGTGCCCTTCCTTAATCAATAGCATTTCCTATTCTTTCAGACGACAATATGGTATCGATGTCAATCAGGCTGAGGAAGACCCGGACTTCTTTTTAGGACGTGAACTTTCAGCATTGTCCATGAATGAATCGGTTTTAACATTCAACCACACTTAATATACAACGATTTTTCGAAAAATTATTATCTATTTTTTCATTTAACAACAATTTTACTAAAAACTATTAATGTTGGTTATATTTTTTGAAAAAAAAAGATAATAATTTTTAAAAAACCGTTGCCTTATGTAGGTTAAAGATAACGGTTTTTTAAAACGGTTGTTTATGAGATTTTTTTTACATACGACAACAATTTTAATCAGTCGTTGTCTATTAACGTTGCTTACATGTTAATAAACAATAGTTTTATTAAATTATTGTCTATGTGCGTATTTTGGGATCTAAGACTACGACATTATCTTTGAAAGTTATTATTTAAAAAAAATCGTCGAACATAGTTTTCATTTTCATGGACAGTATTATTTTCATAGAATATTTATCTATGCTCATTTTCACGGATGAAGTGAAATTTATATCCCTAGATGTTTTCTCTCTTAAAATGAAATTTTTTTCTTGATTATGATCTTTCTCCCTAACTAAATAGGCACAATAATATAATACTACCTTTGCCTATTTCTTGTAGCATTGGAGGATACTATAATGTCCTTCACATCTCTGGAACGGTAATTTATTATTTTTTTGTTTGGATATTATGCTATCAATTCTTTTTGATGTTTGCTTTTAATCAATAAACATTTGATAGTCCAGATTACTTTTTGTCTTTTTATTTTGTTAATCTTTTAGTTTAATCATTTTTAGGATGACATCAAATAAAGCGCTAAAATGTGGCAATTATCAATGGTTTTATAAACATGATTTTTTCATCATCTCTATCTCAGTTATGGTAACAAAAGACAAATACGTTCGCCCCTAACACCTCCGTCAACCCATATAAGGACTACTAATCTTTGGAATAATGACTAACATATAAGAAAAGCATTTATCTTAATTTTATCGAGATTCGAACCCTAAACCTCATGATAACATCTCATGCGCTAACCACTAAACTCATCCGAGGAGACATCTTCTCTACCTCAGTTATGGTCATATTATTGATAGGATATTCAATGTTAATCATGCCCTACATGTGGTGAATCCTGGTTTGAGGCTGTTACCGATCTAAGTGAAAATAGTTGGTTATATATTTGTCAATATACAAATAACAAGGATGAATAATACATAGCTCATATCTCACAGTTACTGTATTTATCCGCGGTCTTTTTCTTTATCCTAGTGTTGTTTTCATTCTTTGATTGGTGCTATGAGAAATCTAATCTTGTAGGTTGTTTATCTTCAATCTGGTTTTATTTCTGCTGCACTTGCACTTGTTCTACTAGAAATCAAACGCAAGCTCGATTATTCTCCATCATTGTCCTTTCACTGTTGGTTTTGCTGCAGAAATTTTTGTAGTGGTTTGTTTATTCTTAAATTTTGGTTTACACTGAAATTTCTATTTTTGTCTAAATTTAGCACCTTTTCAAGAGTTGTTTACAAATTTGACGTCCTTTCTATGTAATTAGAGCATCCATCTTAATTTTCCTATTACTATATCTAAAATTTAGGATAAGTAACTCACTTTATTAAATTTAGATAATCACTTTTCACTACACACTACATCAAATACCATAAAATTTTCATCATCCTTAATTTTTTTATTATTTTCTTCTCTTTCTTCTATTTTTTATTATTATATTTATGGAATGAGTGAAAGGAGAGAGATTGAAAAGATTGAGTGGAAGGAGAGAAATTAAAAAATATATATTATTTTATTTTTAGGATAGAGATTTCATTCCCTAAATTTATAGAATCACTATTTATCAAATCTAAATTTAAGGAATTGATAGAATAACTAATAAAGAGGATTTTTAGTTATCTTATCTAAAATTTAAAGTAAAATCTTTGAATAAGGTAACTAATGTGGATGCTCTTAGTATGTGTTTCCTCCTCAAGAAGTTTGGATTTGGATCCTCAACTGCTACTTTCAATTTGCATCCTCCTTAATATTTTCGGACCCTATGACTATCTCACAAAGAAATTGAATGGTAAGAATTATGCTCAGTTGTCTTGTTTAGCCCAAGTATGGTAAGAATTATGCCTCTTTGGCTTCTTTGGTCAAAGTGTGTTCTATGAGTTAAAGATAATTGGAGCACTGAACAACTAAGGTTATGGAAATTCATTAACTAGATAGAGTCACATTGGTAGAGGATTGATGGGTCTATTACCTAGTAGGGGTTCAATTTCTTTTGGAGCACACGATAAGAAACTGATAAACCTCCTTTTTCTAGGGGTATAATTTACACATCTCCTAAATTTATTAAAATTTTATATTTAGATTTAAATTCAATGCATCTCATTTGTTCTATTTTATATTGACAAATATTATATATGACGGTAGAAAAAAAGATTTCGGATGAGAAGGGAATGAATTTGAGGTTTTTAAATGAATGCATAAAAGAAAGTAAGGTACTGAAGAGTTTGTGGACAACAAATTACCTTGAGTTAGTATAAGTCAACATAATTAATTATTCATTAATTTTTAATTATCTCGTACTAATTCATGATTGTTTTTATATTTATTCTTTAAGATTATGTTGCATTGATTTCTAAAAGTTACATGACGTCTCTCTACTCTTCCTTCAAAAATAAAGATTTATGTTGTTTCAAGTAATCACTGCAGCCATTCCTACTACGGTTGGTGAAAAACTTATCGTGTTCATGATTTTAAAATAGTATATTCCAGATTTTCTTAAGGTGAGGACACAAATTTGATGAGGAATATATTTTATAAGCTGTTAACATCTAAATTGGTATTCTATGCATTAGCTTGATGATGTAATAGATCTTGTGATTCCAAGAGAAATAAATAGACTTGTTTCTTTAAATGGTGAAACTTAAACTAAAGATTATAAAGTCAACTGATGTAACATGTCACTCCACTTCTCTTCTTATGATTTAGCTCATGATAAATGTATATTTAAAGGATTAATCCAGAGCCTATGGTAACTTTCTGGATTCATTTTATTTAAGTTAAGGTATTCTTTCCTTTAATGGTCAATTTTATAATTTAATGTATGAGTTATTGCTTAGCATCACATGGAGTGTGTGGGAACATTTGCATTAGATTGTCCCTTTTAGAATTTAGTGCTTCTTGATCCCTAGGAAAAATAGCATTTGCATGATTTATAATAGAAGCTTTGTATATAGTGACATAGAATGAAAATTTTGCATCATAAGAAATTTAAGAGCTACCATATTATATCAAGAGGTTACCATTTAGCTTACATAGATAACACTTTTTGCACTTTTATTAGATGACTAAATCAAACAGTTTTTATGATTATGTAACATTTAAGCAGTGCAATTAGAATCTGGTGTACAATTTGATTTCTAATTTATAATATATATCTTTATTTGAATAGGTGTTCTTAAGAGTACTAGGAAGAATGTCGAAAAGTCAAAAAAATGGAGTGACTTTAGCAAGTTAAGGAGCACTCATCTAAGCAAAAAATCTTGTGTTATGTTGCTCTATCTTTGTTTTAATAGTGTTGTTAGTTATCATTTTGTTGGTTGCTTATGAAATTTCTTCATAATATTGTAAATATTATTTTAAAATGTTAGAAAATTGTATATAAATTTTATTTTGAAATTTAGTATTTTGAATGATTTATAATATTGAAAAATTGTGTATTAAATTTTATTTTTTTTATTTTTTATCTGAAAAAAGACAACGATTTTTCACTATTGTCGTAGACACTTTAAAATTGTTATTGAAGGTCCTGTTATTAAAGGCATACACTCAAAGACAATGATGAAAAATTATTATCTTTAAAGGAAAAGACAATGATTTTTCATAAAACGGTTGTCTTTACCTTCAAAGACAACGGTTAAAAATTACTATCTTTGGACGCCCCCTTCAACAACATGGTATTTAACAATAGTTCTAAAGGGGCTACGACAACGGTGAAAACCCGTTGTTAGGCATTTTTAATTCCTTTGCCTTGTTCTGCCACAAAAGAACAAACACATAAGAGAAGCATAGCCGGTATGGAAGGAAACAGATGAGACAAGGAAATAGATTGCGAATTATGGAATATAGGAAAAGGAAATTGACATGAAAAACATATATGAAAAACTCAAGTTAGGACAGAATTTAGGCATTACAGCTTTATGACAAATAATTATTTATCCGTCAATATACTTATTTAAGGATTACAGCTTTATTATGCATATACTTCTCTGTACCCTACATAACATAGATACACCATTAGTACATTGTATTTATTATTCCTCCTTTTTATTAAGGATCATAAAGCCTTGTAAAATGCCCGTTGAAGGATAAAACCAATGAAACAAACCCTAAATTAGTTGGGGCAGATGCAGGTTAATGATGATGAAGACCATGTTGTGCATATATATACTGGCATTTATGATCTAAATTTTTTTCTGCCTATTCTAATATTGTTGAAACAACAAGTGTTGAGTTTTCTTAATCAGCTATTCCTAGTAGGTGCTTCAAATGGGTATAAATCAAAGGGACGTCCTTTTTTAACGAATCATCAAAGGAGCATCCTATGTTGATTTATTAGCAAAAAGGTGCACCTCTTTATAAAATGACACATTTACCATACACTATAAAGTAGCAGTTTATATTCATTATTATCTCTCTCCTATTTTTTCCGATCTAAATCGGGATGTTGTAGTAGCTACGAAACTCATAGCTACTATACAGTTGTAGCAATTTCAGTATCATAGCTGCTACAACTAAGCTGTCACACAGTTGTAGTAGCTACAACTACAAACCTGTAGCAGCTATTGTTGCATAACTACTATGACTTCAATTATTGCAGTTGTAGTAGCTACGAAATCGTAATTGCTACAACGCAACCCTGAACAAAGATTTAGATGGGAATATAGACGAGTGCATGTGTCAGACGCATGCATGTGTCAGAAGCAAATAATGTACTAGAGTAGAAGGGTAAATGTACAAGGGAGTGATGTGTAGATGATTAGTGTATAATGTACTAGACGTAATTTCTTTTGATTATTCCAGTGAATATTGATTAGTGTATTACATATAATTTTGCAACTACAAGAAAATATGTAAAAAATCTTTAAATTTTAACAAGTGTTGTGTGGATGGTTAGTGATGATTTTTTCATTAAAAAAAATAATCAAGAAGAAAGCAAATTCTTTTTTCTCAAACCAGTAAAGGAAAACAAGGGGACTAATGATCTGTAAGTGTGAAGGTCCAGTCTGAGATTTAATGTTCACAAATTGCAACAATAACTTCACCTTGCTTGGTGGCTGAGGAGGAAGGAATGGAGTATATGTTTTCTTCTCCTTGGCCATTACTTTCCTTTGAACATTCTTCTTGGATAGCATTAAGAATACAGAAGGATATATGAGTTTAAACAGGATTCTTGTAAGACAGTAACATATATGTAAAAGAAATGCAGAATCATCATACTTTTAAATTTTAGAAGGAATCTATCCCAGTTCTCATTGGCTAATGCGGGATTTTTGGCAAGTTCACGTTTCATGAGAAGGGTCTGTTTTTGCAACATCTCATTTAAGTGTTCATATAGCAAGGCAGTAATGAATCACTTGCTAAAGCAGTCATGTGCATTTCCAGAGAATATATACCTTGATATGGTAAACAGGATGCATCTGGTTATGTATGCAGTCTTCTACTATTCTTCGAACTTGTTTTAGACCCTTAAATGAACCCATGGCTGCAACTGTGCTCCCCTAGTCAATTTGTAAACTTTTGGTTAGAACATGACATTAAGAGATTTATAATTAGTAGGAAATTGCATAAAGAGAATAGCACCTGAACCAATATATAGCAATCTGTCAAGATTTCAATGACCTATAATACAAATCACAATAGTGTAAGCCAATTTAACATAGAGTTAAAAGAATAAACTACTCCAGGATTACCAATGATGTTTACATATTAATCAGATTCTCCATTAGAGTGCAGACCTTTAGAGTAGATAGATTGGATCCTAAAGGCGTTCCCTCAGCTTTACAAATCGTTCCTAGCAAAATAAATAAATATACATATAATAGTATATATTATACACACACATATATAATAATAATAAGTTATGAAGCCAAAACATGTACGATTAACTACTAGGCAGTGAAGTACATAACTGGCAATGAACCATTAATAAGTTATGAAGATGAGGATGTACAATTAACTATTAGGTCAGGGAGAGCAAAGATGGCAACTACTATATTCCATACTATGAACAAAAGCAACAAGATACTGTAACTTAAAAAAATGCACCTACATAAGCTACTGCCACTTAGAACTTCACATATTAAGTCGAGTTTAAGTAAAGTATTTCATGATCTTCAAAATTGTATTAATTGTCAAGATACATGCTATAAAACTGTTCAAACAATCACTTAACACAAGCAATGGGATTGTTGATGCAAAACATTCAGGTAGATACTTTACTGAAGAGTCTCATATATGAAGATTTTCACCCTCTTGACTTCACAATAGAACAGAAGAGCTCTAAGCTGCCAACCAGGTGTCAATAAAGTTCCAATATAATACCAACAAGGAAGTATTGACAAGAACCCAACTGAAGACTATCAATTAGAACAAGCTACAATGACGAAATAGTTGCTGATAGTGGTTACACTTGAGCTAGCATTGAAGTGATATGAAAGTAACCCAATATGGTGTTAGAATTTTGATGGATCTAGGATGAGGAAACAAGAATGTAGGAGAGACTCTGTAAGAAAGTACGAGTATGGGAGAGAGACTCTATGAAGAGGAATGCTTTCTACATGTTATTCTTCATCATACAAATTTATACACTTAGATTCATGCTTCCACATCCTTCTACAATTAATACATCACATCATTAAACACAAGATAATTAGATTTTGTTCTTTTCTATAACAATGACTTGTCATAAAGAGTTTCATTGAACTTAGTAAGATAATTGAACTTTGCTTTGCACATGAAGTCAAATTGATTTTGATAACTTCCTTGCATGGTTGATGAAGTTAAGTTGGTCTTGGCATTGTTCTTGCATAGTTGAAGTAGTCAATTTGTCTTTGGAATAAGTTTGCATGCCAACATCTACCTCCCTTAAACTTGTTCTTCCTTGAACTCCCAGCAAATTCCTTAGGTATGGGAAAACTTCCATTTTTAGAGGTTTTGTAAATATATCAGCTACTTGATCACTTGACTTCACATAGAGCAATTCTATTCTTTTGACTTAATATACTCCCTTATGAAATGAAAGCGAGTATCGATATGTTTGGATCTTTCACGACAAATTGGGTTTTTGGCTAAAGCAATTGTTGATTTGTTATTTACATAGATCTTGATAGTAGCTTCTTGTTGCAATCTAAGATCTGGAATAATCTTTTTAGCCAAATAGCATGACAAACACAAGAGGCTGCAACAATATACTCAGCTTCACAAGTTGATAGAGCAACAATTGATTGTTTCTTTAAAGGCCAAGTGAATGCAACATTACCAAGATAAAAACATGTATCCAACAGTGCTCTTGTGATTATCATAACTTCTATCCCAATCACTATCACCGAAACCAAAAAATTCAATATCTTTCGTTGATGAATAGAGAAGCCCATAATCAATTGTCCTTTTGATATATCTATGAATTCTCTTAGCTGCATATAATTAAGAAGTTTTTGAAATTTCCATATACCTGCTTACCAAACCAACTCCAAATAATATATCAGGTCTTATACATGTTAGATACCTGAGACAAGCCACAAGACTCTTGTAATAAGTCGGATTCACAAGTTTGCCTTCTCTATCTTTAGTCATTCTAACGTTGTATTCAACAAGCGTATCCATAGCATAACAATCTTCCATTGAGAATTTCTTCAGAATCTCTTTGGCATATTTTTACTGTGGCACAAAGATTCTCTCTTCTCTTTGTTGTACTTTAATGCCGAGGAAGTATCTTATCAATCCTAGATCTGTCATCCCAAACTCCTTCTCCATTGATTGCTTGAATTCTCTAATCATGGAGATATTATTACATGTAAAAAATAAACCATCCACATAAAGACATACATATTGTTGGTTGCTACTCGGAATATCGTACTGGTTCACTGTACAAAAATTTTGTACAAGTCTCGAACCTTTCCTAACAACCTATTGTGTTCTTTAGAAATTAAATTTGGAATCGTAAACAGAACTTAACATTATTGATTCCAAATTCAACTTATCTGTTCTTAGAGGTTTTAGACTTGGATCGCAAACGATGCTTAACATTATTGATCCAAATCTACCCATGTTACAAAGTTGATTAAATATTTATTTCAAAGATCGGCTTTCAGGTTAAACATAGCGAGGCACTAGGCCTTCTTGGGTATGGGATCATCCACCACTTCTTAGACAAAGCCTTTCAACGAAATTCAATATTTAATTTCCTTACCGTAACTCTAAGTTTAACCACCAAGAACAATCGAATCACAAGATCGAAAAGCAAAAGAAACACAAAATCGAAACATAAAATCGATTGCTTAGAATCGTTAGCCTCTTGTGTTTGGTAATTCAAAATCCGTACAAAGAAAACTAGTATGATGCGGAATAAGATAACTAGTTATACCTTTCTTAGTTAACAAAAACCTCTTGATCTTCTATTGTATTCCTCTCCTTTTCTTGGACGTCGTGTGGGCGATAATCTACCAAGAAAAAATCCATCAAAGCCTTCTTCTCTTCCTCCAAGCTCCGACCACCAAAGGAATCTAGACAAGAGGGCCTCCTTTCTCTTCTTCTCCTCCTAGTAACCGGTCACCAAAGCTCCTAGTAGACTTGATGTCGCCGGCCACAATGTGGAAAACAAAAGGAGAAGAGAGAAAGGAAGAGGGTCGGCCACCAAAGGAAAAGAGAGAGGAACAATAGAATAGAGATTGTGTCCCATGAAGGCACCCTTTACCCCTCTTTTATAATCCTTGGTGAATCCAAAAAAGGAAAGTTGTATAACAAAAAATAAAACTTACTTTTCTATTCATGACATGGCCGGCCACCTCTTACAAAACAAACAAGGAAAGATTTTAAACAAAAATTAAAATCTCTCTTTTAAAATATCTCTTTTGTGGTTAGCTATAAAAGAAATGTTTTATAAATTAAAATCTCTCTCTTTTAAATCCTTTTATGGATATATATAAAAGATAAGATTAAAAATAAAACTCCTTTTATATCATGGTTACAAAAAAGGAAAAAAATTTAAAAAATTAAAATTTTTCTTTTAACATTATAAATATCTACAAATAAGGAAAAATATCTAATCTCTCTTTTAATCCTTTGTAGAAAATCTATAAAAGGAAAGATTTTAAAATTAAAAACTTTCTTTTAAAACCATGTAGATAAAAACATAAAAGGAAAGATTTTATCAAAAATTTATTTTTAATAAAATTCTCTTTCCTTTCCTTACTTGGCCGACCACTTGCTTGGGCACCAAGCAAGGCTTGGCCGGCCCTAACTTGAGCTCCAAGCTTGGCTTGGTCGGCCCCTTGCTTGGGCTCCAAGCAAGGATAGGGGTCGACCCCTAGCATGGGCTAAGAGGCTAGGCTTTGGGTGGATATAAGATTATATATAAGAGGCTACAATAGGGACCGAGAGGAGGAATTGGTTTTGGTCTCCCGATGATCTTGAATTTCTCGTGTTCGCCCAGAACACCCAACTCAAGTTCATCAATAATAACTCATACCACTAAAGAGCTACTATTGAACTACCGCATCAATCCCAAATTACATTATGGGTTCCTTCTTATTATGAGTGTTAATCTCCCTGTGTTTAAGATATCGAATGTTCACTAATTAAATGAATTACTGACAACTCACTTAATTAATATTTAGCTCCAGAAGTAGTACCACTCAACCTTATTGTCATGTCGGACTAAGTCCACATGCAGGGTTTACATGACAATCCTTATGAGCTTCTCAAAGGGACGTCATCAACTTAGATTACTATGACACAGTTTCATTCTATAATCAACAACACACCATATAAATAATATCATTTCCCAACTTATCGGGCCTATTGATTTATCGAACTAAATCGCACCCTTTGATAAATTAAAGAAATAAATATTAAGTATACGTGTTTGTTATTATATCATGATTAAGAGTACGCACTTCCATAATAACAGAGGTCTTGTTCTTTTTAAAGAGCCAGTATAAAAAGAAACTACCTCAAATGGTCCTGCTCAATATACTCATAGTGTACTAGTGTAATTTATTAGTCAAGATAAACTAATACCTAATTACACTACAAACACTCCAATAGTTTGTCTCATTCCATCTTGGTTGTGAGTAACTGTTTATAATTTATAAGGAACTAATAACATGAACTTCTGTGTGTCTCCTCACACCATGTTATCTACAATATAAATTAAACAGACAACTACACTTAGCATAAATGTAGACATTTGACCAATGTGATTCTTATTTCTAAATAAATGTTTATACAAAAGGTTAGATTTTTAGTATACATTCAACACATATCTCCATATGAATTCTTCTTCAAGTATAAAGAATTGTCATAGGGACACTTTGTTAAATCTTCTTTTATAAAGTGCTCGTCAATTCTTGAGTTCCAGACTCTAGGGGCTTGCTTGAGTTCATAAAGAGTTTTCTTTAATTTGTATACTGATCCTGTCCGAATCGCCGAACCAAAGGACGCTGGGCACGTGGTGCGCTCCTAGTCGATGGCGTAGGGCCGTAGGCCTCCGTCTGGTCGCGCGAATCTCCGACGAACCTGCACAGAAGTCGGGCCGGGAAGGGGTTCCCGGCGGCGACCCTCCGACGCTCAAGTCAGGTAAACAAGTGGTAGAACCCGTACCTCCGGCGAAATCTGCGGCTCTTTATATAGAGCGGTGAAAGAGCTTTACACGCCTACCGAGGCGCCAGACGTGCATACCTAGGTATGGTTCACGAAAGCTTATCCGACGCCATATCGCAATCCATCGCATCACGGGACAACAGACACCCCGTTGCCGACTCAGAGTACGGCCTAACCATACGACCGACTACCGCCAGATGTTCCCGTCCCTTATTTACCCACCAGACATCCGTCCCGGCTAGACGAAGAGCCGTCCGGACGGCCTTAATTCCCAATGCCCACTACGCCCCGCTTTCAGCCTTCCGCCGATCATTATTTTTCATCGAGGCCGAACCCGATCCCTATCGAGCGCCTTTTATTATCGATGTTTACTATCGACCGATCGGCCCGCCTTTTCTCACGAGTCCGGCTCCACCCTTCTCCGACGGACCACCGCCCTTCGACCTCCACCCTCGTTAGGGGTCCTGCTCTACCGGATCGCCCTCGTTATCGGTGTCGACCAGCCCCTGATAGCCCGCGCGGATCATCGCGCCGCCGTGCATGTGGATACTCGTGTATCTTGTTTGTTTGGTCCTCTTCGAATCCTCGTCGATACTCTCCCTACTACCCATCACGCGCGCGGTAAGGGAGCTCATTAAACGCGCCAAGATCCTCACCGACACGTGGCGATCGGCGCTTGTGTATGGCGGTGGCGCCACTCGATGTCAAACGAACGGCTAGACGACGACTCGATATCGCGACTGGATCGGACGGCTGAAATTAATAGCGGTCGCCCTTATAAAGCTCCGACTTCCGCTTTCCGCCGCATTTCGGCCTCATCTCCTCCCGACGTTTCGCTGCTCCTTTCTTCTCCGGCGACCTTGCGTTCCGGCTCTCCAGCGAACCTATAGTTTCTTCCGATCCTCTCCCTTGCCCGTAAGACTTCCTCTTCCTTGCTGCCTCTCCTTTCTTCTCCCTATTAGCTATATCTTTTATCATCCCGCACTCTTTCCTAGCTTTATTTCTCCTTCCTTCCATCACGCGTCCATCCCTGGCCTTATACCATGACCAATACCTCACAGCCGACCGTTTGGTATTCGACCATGGAAAGCCGATTCAACGAGGAGGACGCCATACCACTCGAACCCATGATCCGCCGGGCCATACGAACCGCCCAAGACCGCTCTTTTCTTCCGAGACCTTTCCCTCACAAGTTCTTCTTACAACTGCAATTATTTTTTCTCGGCAGTCCCCAACTCCATTAGTCACGAGCGGAGTAATAGTCCTTTTAAACCGAACAACATCCCCCGACCCTAAGATTTTTCATTACTTTTTTATCCCACGAGTGGGGTACCTTTATTTTCCAATCTAGGATAGGTTTCCTTTTGATAATACGTCGAGCTCCAACAAACATCGAAGGAGCACTTTTCTATGCTTTCCCGAGCCGCCAATCAAGCAACCGAGCAAATTTAGAGGTGATGCGGCCCACCTTCATCAGCGTTATCACATCGACAAGCTGCTCCTCCCGTGAGTAATGTATATATTCGGCCTGTCTTCCGCCCTGCAGCATGAGTAAGCGATTCTCATCCCTCCTTTTCTTTTGTTCTAATTGATTTAATCTTTGTTTCTGCAGCTGCAAGGCCACCGAGAAGTTCAAATTGAAAGCCGCTCAGATCGAGGCGGTGAAGAACAAGGAGGTCGCCGAGGGCCTCGATCCACCGATCCGACCGGCGACCAGCGAGGGGACCCAGATGCCTCAAGCCTTAGCAGCTACTACCTCTCACAACGAGGCAGCGGGCGGCACAGATCCTTCTACCCAAGGCGATGGAGGGCTCGACGATGTTCCTCTACTCACCTAAGCGCACGACCTAATCCACATCTACCTCCACTCCACTGACGAGCCACACCGAGCGGGGCTGGAGGTCTGTGTTGTCGGGACGGTTTCCCTGAGAGCACCCCAACACCACATGGCTCTCCGAGGGCAAGCTCGAGGGCCCCTTATAGAACTTTCCGGCGAGCTTCCTCCTCGTCCACCGCACGGCCGATGCTTCTCGGAGCGAGCCGAGCGCCGAATTTAATTAAATCGCGCCTTCCTTCTGACGGCCGGCTGATCGCCAACGGTCCCCGAGCAAGCAGATCACCGACGGGCCCTATCAAAAGGTGGATGCTCGTCGAATAGCCATGATGACTCCCGGCAGCTCGGCGACAAAGAACCTACAAAGCCACCGAGGTACGCTTTTTTTGTTCACATGATTGAATTATGTTTTAATCGTTCACTAGCAGAAGCGGGTGGAGCATATCGGCCGAAATGGAGGATGAGTTAAAACTTAAAGCACTGGGACAACCAACAATCGACTACCGCCCGAGAAGGCGAAGCCGAAAACGGGCTTCCGATCCGGCGAGCAAGGTCGCTCGCTCAAGCGATGGTCAAACAATGAGATAAGGAGATCAAGACGGCGACCACTCGGAAGCGCAAGGCCGTCGAGGACATGGACCTAATGAAGGTGGAGAACGATCAAGGATCTAGATGCTCTTCCGCCACCGAGAAGGAGAGCCGCCCGGCCGATCTTCAAAGATTTGATGGAGATCTTGCCCACGCCGCACTCAAAGAGTATCAAGAGGGGAGCCTGCTCGCTCCGACGAGGTGAGGAAGGCATTCATCCGCTCGGATGCCTTTGGGAGAAATTTCCGACAAGATCTCCTCACCTTTGAAGAGGCGATCAAAGCGGCCGTGGATCACTTAAGGCCAAAGGTCACCGCCACGTGACCATCCTCCCAAGACCTCGCGACGTGATGGGCGCCATCCCCGATGCTCTTTTGATTTCGACGCACGAGGAGTGTTTTTTGAACTTTTTAGATCCTGTTCGCCGAACTTATTTTGATGTAACTTTTCGTTAGCCCCGCTTAATAGATAATCTTTCCTTCAACTTTTGTTTGGCAAGAAATTTTTCTCTCGCCATAACTAAAGTGTTCTTTAAAACTCCTCCGCTCCACGCTCTGTCGGACTAAAGTCGATTGTCTTTAATAACGTCTTTCATCATGCGATCGAGCAGCCGCTCGGCATGAGAACGCCCTTCTTTGGTACGGTAATTATCTTTAGTTCTCATTAATCAATCTTTGTTTGAAAGGGTTTTCAAGATATTTTTCAAAGTGACCAGATATCGTTTGTAAAAAACTTTGCAACGACTTTCCAAAGTGATTTTATTAAAGACGTCGGGCCGTCTCTCGATATTTAACGCCCGAGCTCGACGGCCTTCCGCCGGGAGATTGTCTCTCGATATTTAACGCCGGAGCTCGACGGTCTTCCGCCAGGAGGCTTTATAGACGCGGCTCGGCTCTCGATATTTAACGCCGGAGCTCGACGGTCTTCCGCCGGACGCTTATAGACGCCGATTCGTAACGCCCGAGCTCGACGGTCTTCCGCTCGAACGCTTATAGACGTCTCTCGATATTTAACGTCGGAGCTCACGGTCTTCCACTGACGCTTATGACGCCGCTGCCTCGATATTTAACGCCGAGCTCGATGGTCTTCCACTGGACGCTTATGCACGCCTGCCTCGATATTTAACGCCGAGCTCGACGCCTCCGCCGGACGGCCCTCGACATTTAACGCCTGAGCTCGACGGCCTCCGCTGGACGCTTATCGCCTGCCTCGATATTTAACGCCTGAGCTCGCGCCTCCGCCGGACGCTTATGACGCCTCTCTCGATATTTAACGCCTGAGCTCGACGGCCTCCGCCGGACGCGTTTATAGGCCGCTCTCGATATTTAACGCCTGAGCCGAACGCGACTCGAGCTCGGCTACACTTCGGCGGACCCATCGCCATCCTTCAATTAATTTTGCCTTCGCATTACAAGGACGTGGGCGACTAACATATACAAAAATTATTTACATTCGTGCACCTTTCACCCCGCTCGATAAGGTGGAGATGATTCGCACCACGGTCGATCCAGTGCCGCCCGCCTTCATCCTCCAAATAATAGGCTCCGAGCTGAGCTTTTCAATAACCTTGAAGGGGCCCACGCTTGCCGACGTCGCCGACCGGCTCGACTTTCTTCCCGACAAGATCGCCGACCTGGAACGATCGGATTTACGGCGGTTGTAATTTTGCTTTATCCGTGCAGACGCCATCACCGAGTGACGCCTGCTCGCTCCTCGTCGACCAATCCACCCATGTTCCTCCGCTCGCGCTATCATCATAGCTCGATCCGGACGCTACCGACTTCAACCGGAATAACCGCCTCGCCGACATTGTGACGCCCGTCCCTTCCTTCTGAGTCGTTCGGATGGCCCATAAGATGCCCGACTTCATCCGGCCAACTTCCTCCCAAACGGTCGAGCCGAGCGATACTAAGAATTTCCGATCGCTTCGCTCGACCGCCGCTTTGGGATAAGCCACGACGAAGTGTGCTTTCAACGCCGTAGCTTGCACCAATCCTCTAGCACCTTCCTCGAATCACGCCATCGTTTAAAACCAATCGCGAGACGCCAAACCGATGATGTGTTGCGATAAATTTTTCACCATCTCGTGATCTTGGCTGGCGGCGCCTCCACCCACTGAAAAATAATCAACCGCCACTAACAAAAATTTCCGCTATCGGAAATGGACCAACAATATCCATTCCCATTGATCGAACGGACACGAAACTGCTGATGCCTTCATTTCCTCTGCCGGCCGGTGGTTGAAGTTCTGGTACGAAAGGCACGTCGACACGGTCCGGGCGACGTCTGCCGGCCAACAGGATCTTCTTAGCTAGTGCTCGTCCGGGTGTCCTCCGCACGATCCTTGATGTCTTGGAGGATGTAAACCGAGTCCTCCGAGCTCACGATTTCAACAACGGGCGAGAGAAAGCCTTGTAGAGCTCGTCGATGAGTGTGAACCGACCGGCCCTCCTTAGCAACCGGCATTCATCGGATGGTGTGGCGCCCGAGCGGAGGAATTCATGACGGTGTCCGCCAGCGCTGAAATGCGAGGCTTCCATCCGGTCGACGCGCCACCAAGATTTTTCAATCGGTGCTGAACGGTGACCTGCGTTATTGAGCTCAAGTTCGCTAACTCATCACCGCTGATTTTCTACTGTATCTTCGACAATAATTTCTAAAATCGGCTTTGAGCTTCTCAAAGGCTTCAAGAGCTTGAGCCGAGCACTATTGATTTCAAGGTACCGAGAGTTCACTGAGCGCCAACCGCGAATCCGAGCGTTGCCATCGACCGGCCCCACACGCCGGCAACTGAAGCCGTATGAGGGCCTCATACTCTGCTTCATTGTTGGTAGCTTTATAATCCAGCCGGACGGATAAGTGCATCTTTTCTCCTTGAGGGGAAAGCAACAATATTCCAACCCCGCTTCCGAGCCGAGTAGACAACCCATCCACATATATTCTCCACATAGCTTCCGGCTCCGGCCTTTGAAGAGATCAGCCGCTCGGACGGTCTTGATGAGAATGTCATCCACGTACACTTCCAGATTTCGCCCAATTTGCTCTCTGAATACTTTATTCATCAAGCGCTGATATGTGGCTCCCGCATTCTTCAATCCGAACGACATCACATTATAGCAATACGACGGTCGACTTTTCTCGATCCTCACGCGGCAGATTGGTGATAGCCTCGTAAGCCGAGCATCGTATTAGTTCGCCGTAGAGTCCACCACCGATCTATCCGGGGGATAAAAGTCTTCTGCAAGCTTCATTGAGATCCCAATCTATGACACTCCACTTGTTGAGACTAATACTACATTCGCCAACCACCTGAATCAGACTTCAGATGTGGCCGTGCTTCTCCACCTCCCGACGATGGCATTCGAAATCTCTTTTCTCCGCAGGCGAAAGGTCCGTCGGACACAACTCGTCGACTATGCTCGGCGAAATTCGGCGGACGAAGACATCATGATTTCTTCTGAGGCATCGGATCAGCCTCTTTCCGCTTCTCCTCCAGATCGGACGCAATAAAAGTCGTGGCCTCCGATCGGGTTGGATGAATCTGCACTTCCTCTTTCTTCATAAATTAAAGAGGGTGGCTTTTCTGATGGCGTTTACCTCGATCCGGCGCCCGAGCGGAATTTGCCGGACCATCTCGATATAAGATCGCCGAGTAGCAATGATCTCCGCATTCTCTCACTTTGTCTCCACGGGAACTCGATCTTCAATGGAAGGTCGAGACGACTTAATTACCGAGCCGGTCGTCCCAAACGACGTTCAGAAGACGAGGGAGAGTCGACCACCACGAAGTTTGTTGTCCTTGTCCTCCCGAGCTCTTTCTCCCAGAGATAGCCAGTGGATCTCGACCGGTCAACTTGCTACCGCGAACAGAGCGGAGTTATCATGGGTGGCTCGGCCAATCAGAGTCGATCGAACACCTTCTTAAATATGATGTTGACCGTGTCTATGAATACGCGGTGAATAGTGTAGTTCTATTACCGCTTTCACGAAAGCGAGCATCGTGGGTACTTCAACCTTCCAATCCCCGCCCAAACCTAATTTCGGTCCTTCCGCCGCTCTCGCCACACCGATCGCATGAATTGAGTGGACGCTTGCCTTTCTAGCTCGATTGAGTCTCTCCGGCCGGCCCGCCAATAACGCTGATCTCGCCGGAAGTATTGCTTTATTTTCCTCTTCCCGCGGACGGCCGGACCGCTCGACGCCGCGATTCTCTTGCTCGAGAACAACGCCGACGGAGTCTATACGGCCTATCACCGCGTCCGATCGGTTTCACGAGTTCTCGTCGCCGATCGAGGGAGACCGTCCAAAGATTCCGGCATTGACGAGCCACGAAGGAAGACTTCGACAATCCTTCGTGTTATGCGTATCGGTGGAAGGAGCGTAACATCGGGTCCATCTCTTCTTTGGCCGCTACTTCTTACATGACGGGACCGCTGGGGATCGGTTCGCCCGGGTCCTCTAGGCGGTGATGGCGGTCTTTGCTTCCGCCGCAGAGGAGCCCGCCGGTTGAGTTTCTTTTTCCGGCCTTGCGCCTCCACGCCTGATGTACTCGTTGCGGTGTAAATACGCGATCGTAATCTCGGGCGGCTTTCGGATGAGATCGGAAAAATCCCCATCCACTAGGCCTGCGAAGGCATTCATCATGGTTTCCGGGGTGGTTGGAATATCCATCGCCACTTTGTTGAACCGGATGTAAGCTCTGAGCGATTCACGGGCTTCTTGCTTGCACAGGCTGCCGCTTGTCTTTCGGTAGCGCGCTTGCAAAATGGTGGAGGAAGGCCGTTCGAAAGTCCTTGAAGCTGATCCGTCCGACGACCTCCGAAACCACCGTTGAGCTGATCCCGAGAGAGTGGTAAGAAAAACTCGGCACTTTACTCCATTGATGGAAAGTAGTAGTGTTATCGAACTTACCGGGATCATCCGGGTCGGTTGTCCCATTATACTCGCCGATCGTCGGAGGCATATTGGGCGAGGGTCTCGTAGAATAGCCTCCGAAAATTGGCGATCGATCCGCTCGGGCGACGCGTCCGCTCGGGGCTTTCCCCTTTCTGTCTTTCGTCTAGGCATTTCATCCGAAGAAGACTTCAGGGGTGCGGAATAAGGCTCGATGAAATGCAACGGTGGCGGTGGTGCCTCCGCCGACCACCGTGACCGATGTTGCTCGGTTGTGGCTTTTGTTTTGCTCCACGAGTCATGCCCTTATCTCGATCGAGCGCCGAGTTCCTCGAAAGCGCCACCGGTTGTCTTCCACCGCCCATTGTTTCCGATCGGACGCAGGAGCGTTCCCACAGACGGCGCCAATCTGATCCTGTCGAATCGCCAACCAAAGGACGCTGGCACGTGCGCCTCTAGTCGGCGTAGCCTCCGTGTCGTGCGAATCTCCGATTAACTAAGTCGGGGAAGGGTTCCTGGCGACCCTCCGACGCCAAGTCGTAAACAAGTGGTGGAAAAGTAGCTCCAAAGCTCCTGAACGCGCATCCTCCAAGTCTCGGCTCTTTATATGAGCGTGAAAGAGCTTTACACGCCACCGAGGCGTGCGTGTCCGATACCTAGGTATGTGTTTGTCGAAAGCTTACCTAACGCCATCGCAATGGGCCCCATCGCTCGATGGGACAACAGACACCGTTGTCGACTAGAGTACGGCCTAGCCATACGACCGAGATGTTCCTGTCCCTACTTACCCACCGCCGGCCAAGACATCCGTCCGGCCGGCTAGACGAAGAGCGCCGTCCGGACGACCTTAATTCCCTGCGCCAGCCGGGCGACACGCCCACTACGTCCTGCCTTCTCTTAGGCCTTCCGCTCGATCATTATTTCCTGTCTCATTGAGTGTCGGAACCCCGATCCCTGTCAGGGCGTCTTTTATTATCAGATGTTTACTATCAGACCGATCGGCCTGCCCTTTTCTCATGAGTCCGGTCGGCTCACCCTTCTCCGATGGACCACCTGGCCCTTTGACCTCCACGTGGCGTTGACCCCTCGTTAGGGGGTCCCGGGCTCTTACCACCGGATCATATACCTTTTCTTCTTGCCCTTTGATGATAAAACCCGGTGGTTGCTCGATATAAACCTATTTTTCAAGATTTCCATTTAAAAAAACATATTTTACGTCCATCTGATATATCTTCCATCTTCTTTGAGTTGTAAGAGAGATGAGTAGTTCTACTGGAGTGAAGACTTCTTCATAGTCAATACCGTACTTTTGCTTGTATCCTTTAACAACCAACCTTGCTTTGTGTCTTTCAACTTCTCCTTTGGCATTTGTTTTTGTTTCGAACGCTCATTTAACTCCAAAAGTTTTGTGTCTTTACGGAAGTGGAGTGACCTCCCATGTATTGTTTTCCTTTATAGTATAAATCTCTTCTTCCATGGCTTTTCTCCACTTTACATCCTTAGAGGCTTCCTCATAAGTATGATCATATCTTGCAAATAGGCACAAATTATTATGAGCAAAGTCAACATCAATCACTCGGCTGGAATCATATATGTCTTGAATGCTCTTCATTTTTTTCACAATTGGATTGTTTGGATCATCACTTTCTGACTAAGTATCAACTTGTTGAGGTGATGATACCTCTTCGCTCTCTCCTTGCTTGTCTTTCTTCTCTCTATAATCTTTTTCAAATGAGATTTGCTTCATGTCGTCATTATTGTTGTTATTCCAATTTCATGCTTATTCTTCATCAAATTCCACATTTCTTAATACCACGAGCTTTTGAGTTATGGGATTATACAATTTGTGCCCGCTAGCATTCTCGTAATAGCCCAAGAGAATACACTTCTCACTTTTATATTCAAGTTTTGTATGCTTCTCTTCTGGTACTTTTGTATATGATACACTCCCAAACATATGAAGATGATCCACCCTTGGTTTGTGTAAACTCCAAGCTTCCTCTGGGGTGATGTCTCCAATTCTTTTAGTATACAACACAAGCAACAACATCTCCCCAAAATTCTTTTAGAATATTTTTCTCTTTCAACATACATCAAACCATATTTAGAATAGTTCAATTTTCTTTCTGAAACACTATTTTGTTGTGGTGTTTGGGGCATTATGAGTTGATGAAGAATATCATTTTCCTTGCAAAAAATTTCAAACCCCAACGAGGTGTACTCACCTCCTCAAGCCATTTTATCTTATATACACTTTGCTTTTCAACCAAATTTTTAAATGACTTAAATTTGTTGAAAACTTCTTTTTTCTCTTTCAGGATATATTCGCAAGTTTTTCCACTATAATCATCAGTGAAAGTCAAGAAATATCTGTTTCCACAGGAAGAGATAGGTTTGATGGGTCCACAAACATTGGAGTGCACAAGTTCAAGTTGTTAAGATGCTCGCCTCAAATTATACTTTTTGAATGGCTTCCTCTGTTGCTTTCCTACAACTTATATTTCACATAGATGGTTGGAACTTTCAATGTTTGGCAATCCAAACACCATGTCATTTTTTGAAAGCAGTTTTAATGCCTCAAAATTCAGATGTCCATATCGAAGATGCTAAAGAGTGGAGCTATCCGTAGTGCTTGCCTTAAAGCAATTCTCTTCATTAATGCTTAAAGAACATTTTGTTCTTGGCTATTGTGACATGAGTAATAAGATTATTACTCTTATCAAGAATACTAAGACTCAAGTCCTTCATTTGTATATAATATTCTTTTTCCAATAGTTTACCAATGTTGAAAAGATTATTTTTTATATCGGGAACATAATAAACATCTGAGATGCATACCTTCTTTCAATTTTGCAATTTAAACAGAATGTCACCTTTTTCTTTAATTGGCCTTTGTGAGAGATCTCTAAAGGTAACATTGCCTATTGATCTCTCATCAAGCTTTGTGAACAACTCTTGTCTCCCACACATATGGTTTGATGCTCCCGTGTCTAGGAACCATGTAATAGACCGGACAAATTCTGGCCCATCGCATGCCATCAACAATACTAGTCCTTCATTGTCCACCTCCTTATTACAAAGTTCACTTTTTCTTCTCCATTGTTAGTATTATACTAACATTCGTTATAGTGATGACCATACTTCTTGCAAATACAACATTGAGATTTAGTTTTATCATACCTTCATCCAGTGTTTCTACCTTGTCCATGGCCTTGACCTCGGCTTCCAACATAGCCTCTTTCATGTCCTTTTTGATTATCTTCATTTCTATCATTCTAATTTTGAATCTGCCAATTTGAGTTGAAGTACGATCACCTCTTCCTCTCCATGTAGAAGCCCTTCCTCGTTAAGGACCTCCTTTGAATGTTTGGCTTGGAGTGCTTGCTCGAATGTTCTTCCTTCACTTTTCTTCAATATTCTTTGTTCATATGCTTGAAGGGATCGTATAAGCTTTTCCACATCCATCACCTCCAAATCTTTTGATCCCTTGATCACCATAGTTACGAAATCAAACTTCAAGTCTAAAGACTTAAGATCTTTTCAACGACTCGAACATCTTTTAGCTAGGACTGAGTATTCAGTCAAAACCAAATCGACCGAACCGAATAGACTGAAAACTGAACAAATCAAAAAAAATTTTGAACCAACCAAACTAACCGAATTTTCTTATGAAAACTAAATTGACCTAATCAATAAAATATCGGCTAATTCGATTTTCGACAAAAATTAACCGAATTAACAGAAATTTTAAAACCTTATTCCGTTTTAACTAAAAAAGAAAGATTTTATTTAATTAATTATATTTTTAAATAAAAAATAATTAAATTAATACTCTTATTCGATTCTTAGGTTCAACCGAATTACAAAATTTAAAATTGAAACCAAACTGAATTAACATAAAACTGGACCAAATTTAAAAAAAAAAACGAAAATCGAATTAACTTAACCGAATTTTTAAATTCAGTCGATTTGGTTAATTTGGTTTTACCGAATTTTTACTCATCCTTACTTTTAGCTCCTCGCTATTTCTTCTCATTTGATAAACAATAGAGATCACTTGGGAGAAATAATCAGAAATTGTTTCTGAAGCTTTTTGTTGTATTGCTTCAAATTGAACTCGTAGCGCCTGTAGTTGAATCTTCTTTACTTTATATGCTCCATCATATGTTGTCTTCAATATCTCCCAAGCCTCTTGCGACATTATTGCTAAAGCAATCAACTCAAAAACGGCTTCATCCACTCCTTGATAGATAGTGAATAAGGTCTTCTTCTCTCTTTTCTTCATCGCCTTAAGAGCTTACTATTCCCATCACTTGTTTCGGCTATAGTATAGTCGGTCTCCACAAGGTCCCATACATCAAGGGAACATAATAGAGCCTCCATTTGTATACTCCACATTCTGCAGTTATTGTTGGTTAACTTTGGCACTTGAAGGGAGCTTGTCAAAGCCATTGGTGTATATGGCTTTGATACTAGATTTGTTGGAATTTTAATGGATCTAGGATGAGAAAACAATAATGTAGGAGAGACTTTGTAAGAAAGCATGAGGATGGGAAAGAGACTCTATGAAGAGGAATGCTTACTACATGTATTCTTCATCCTACAAGGCCCCTATTTATTCCTTCCACATCCTTCTACAATTAATACATCACATCATTAAACACAAGACAATTATATTTTGTTCTTTTCTATAATAATGACTCTTGTCATAAAGAGTTTCATTGAAGTAAAATAATTGAACTTTGCTTTGCACATGAAGTCAAATTGATTTTGACAACTTCCTTGCATGGTTGATGAAGTCAAGTTGGTCTTGGCATTGTTCTTGCATAGTTAAAGAAGTCGATTTGTCTTTGGAATAAGTTTACATACCAAAATATGGCTCCTCATTCTAAGTTGCAAATAGAAAAAAAATAATAAAGGATAATGATTAAAAATAATGGATAATTTACCTTGCTGCGTACAAGGTTTCCAATCTTAATAATATCACATTGCATCTCATCGTTCAGAATTTTGATGCCTACAAAGGACCAATAATACAATTAGGCAAACTTGTAAAACAGCTCAAAACTATTGAAACAGAACTATTACAAATTTATAGGCATTAAATTCCAGAGTGAAAATCTAACAAAAATCAAAGAATGCTAATGTAAGGAAACCTGCTATCTCAAGGAATCTGAAACTTGACCTAGCGAAGAATGCATACCTGAGGTGTAGGGTTAATCAAATCCCTAGCTTTCATAATAATGTAGGGGTGATCTGGTCCCTAGTTTTTCAAGTTGTTGAAACCTTCATTGATCCTTCAACCTGACACAAACATCAAAAACGATTTTGTGTAAATGAAAAAATCACTAAATTACATAAAATCGAAATGGAATGAGAAACCAAATTCTCCCTGATAAAATCTACCTGAAAGACAAGAAGAAAGTTTAAATTGCTCACCAAATTAAGTTCACATGAGACTCCAAATTCTTTCAATGCACTTTAGGCCATGCTTCTTGCAACTACTTCTCTATAAAAATAAGAGATTGCAAGCATCACATGAGCAGTAGAAAAACAAGTATCTGAAGAAGTAAAAAACTTAGAAGAGAAACTTTATTAAAATCCTTCGGAAAAAAAGTGGCGATCCCGAAACCTTAGGGTTTAGGATCGTTCGGGAACTTCTCAACCTTCCAGTGATCGATGTTGGGGTCCTCATCCCACGGCTTGGGTTTGTCATGCTTTCCCTTCGTCCCAGAAGCAGATGCTTCCCCACCGCCGAAATCTTCCATGGACGCACTCGATTTCGACAGGAACGGCAGCAGCGTCGGCAGCAGCGTCTTCTGGGCAGCCGGGATCCTCGTGACCGCAACTTATGTTACATGTGGGATCCCAAGGACCCTGTTATGTATAACAGGTGGGGTCTATAAGAAGAGTGGATCTTCTAGTCCATAAAAATTGGATTCATTTATGATCTAACTTTTATATTAGTGGAGAATAATAGGCCCCCACCTATTAACAGGTCAGGATTATTATCTCTCACCAATCTTTTTGTCCCGGTCCAAGAACGATTAGGACAAGAAGATCAGAGGATGCAGTGTTGTCCATAAGATCTTACCTATGAATGAAATAATCCATTTTTTGGATCGTATTTTACGAAAGTATGATCTAGAGGATCAAGTCTCACTTATGGGAGGGATAGAGTATAAGGCTTTAATCATTAGGAGTCAACAATAAAAAAAAATTATTTATACTCATTAAATTAAATAAATAAGTTTAAACATATATCCTTAATTCATTAATATTAATAAATAATATTTATGTATCATATTTATTAATAAAAATTTCATCAATTTATTAAATAAATTAAAATAAATAATGAAAATTTGAATTATCAAACTCAATAACTAATTAACAAGTAAACATTTTAAACAATCAAAAAAAAATTGAATTAAGAGTCTAATAACATCTAAACGAACTAAGTTTTAACCTAGCTTAAACTTGTAAAAAATAAACAAAGCTTGAATAATTATTTTTAAAACTTAGTTTATTTTAGGCTCGGTTGGATTTGGCTTAATTACCTAATAAAAAAACTTAAATATCCTAAAACTTAGCTCAGCTTAGTTTATTTACAACCCTAGGAAGTTGAAGGAGTCGATGCTAAGTTATTGAGCAAGCGTATCATTATATCAACCCCATCGGGTAAATTCCATTGTTTGTGAACCGGCTCACGGTTTTTTATTGAACAAAGTCCATCATTATACTAACTGGGTCGGGTAAAGTCCAATAACAAACATATATGTTATCTAGAACTATCAAACGAATCGACCCGTATCAAGGCGGGTCAGTCCGTGGCAGGCTAATCATTTAGCAGGGTGGGGCGGGTCAACCCATCAACTTGGTGGGTTGGGAAATCTCCAACCCAACCCAATCGAAGGCGGGTTGCGGGTTAAACGGGGCAACCCGTGAGCCCATAATTTTTTTTTAAAAAAAATTAAAAAATCTTTCATATCTTCGACGTTTTATTTCAAAAAGATTTTATCAATCAAATATATCCAGAAATAGATATTTTAAATGTAAATGGACACAAACGAATTCACATATTTGATGAAAAGTATTATGTTTGTAGATTATTTTTTTATCATATTTTATTACATTTTATTGTTATATCATGAAAAATGAATCGAGATTCGAGACCCTCGACCTTGTGATCAGAGCTATCATTTCTCAAAGAACATGAATGTTTTTATTTTTACGAGTTGAAGTGGATATGACATGAGATTTTCCCAAAGATGAAACTTCAAGTTTTTTTATAATTTATACATACAACACATTTGACTGTTTCGTTCATGTCCTTCTAGTACTGAATGAGGCATTCAAGCAAGACGTTCAAAGACTGAAGGCTGCAATAGGTGAAATTTTAAAACGCGATGAAGCATATATCATTGGACTGCATAATGTACCTTTCAACCCATCATTTTTCATGCTTTTCCAACAATAGTTGATCCATCTCCAAACTATTTAGTTAAGACCGCTTTTATTTGACCAACCATAACTTGGTGTTGCAAATCAACAAATGTTTCAACAACTTAAAGATCATCCCCACGAATTACAGCAAGATCTCCTTGGAAGGCTTCAGGGATTGGATATCAACAAAGGTTCCCAACACACAAAATCCGATAGTTCCACAGTTTCTCAACCCGCGGGCCAAGTCGTCGTGGCCCCACCCGTGCGAGTCACGAGCTTAGGCAGGTCGACCCGTAGCGAACTTAGGTTAACAAAATTTCAACCTAATCCCGCTTAAATTATTTGGCGGGGTGGACCAACTCAATGGACCCAACCCAAATTGACGGCTCTAATGTTATCATTTTAAAAAATAATTCTCTATGATTAAAAATTAATTTATATTGGCCTATTTATAAAATGAACCATCTATGTTCATATTCAATTAATTATTTAAAATTCATAATAATAATTAATACTAAACATGTGTAAATATCTACGCTTTCATCTAAATTATTTCAGTAATTTACCAAATATCTTAGGTAAATATGTGTTTTCCCCAACACATGCAGTTTTAGAAATGTCCAAACAATATAGCCTCTTTCTTCCTTTTACGGTTATCTGACAAAAGTTGAATACAATCTCTCTCCTTTTTTTCTCTTCTCTCTTTTGCATCCATGCATGACAATCAGCACTATTGTGTTGATGAATTGAAAACCAGCAACACAATAGTGTTAATTTTGAAAATCCCCAAATCAACACTATTGTGTTGCTAATTTTCGAAAATAAACAACACAATGACAAAAAAATCTTTAAAAAATTCTAATTTCCTTTTTACTGTTAATCCAACAAATTCTAAACTTTTTACAATGTTACTAATTTCTAAAAATCAGCAACACCGTAAAAAGTGATTTAAAGTTTATACTTCATAAATCAACAACACGGTGAAAAGTGGTGTTGCTGATTTTCGAAAATCAGCAACATATGGTTAATTTTTTGTGTCACTAATTTTCTGTGTTGGAAATATCTAAACAAAAATATAGTCTCTCTCTTCCTTTTTACTCTTATCTCTCTTCCTCTTCACCCATCTCTCTCTTCCTTTTTACTGTTCATCCGAAAAAAAATCCAAAAAGTCGGCAACACTCTGTGTTGCTAATTTTTGAAAATCAGCAATACAGACACACGGTGTTACTGGAATTTTTTCAACAACACAAATATATGGTGTTGCTTGAATTTTTTTCAACAACATAGAGAAAAAATTCCAGCAACACCGAGTGTTGCTGAAAAATTTTCATCAACACCGTATGTCTGTGTTGCTGATTTATAAAATCAACAACAAGAGTGTTTCAGCAACACTATATGTTTGTGTTGCTGAAAATTTTCAACAAATACCATGTCTAGAATTTTTTCAGGCATATATGATGTTATTGGAGTTTTTTCAACAACACAGACACATGGTGTTGCTAAAACACAAATAAGCACATAAACATACGATGGTGTTGGAATTTCTGAAATCAACAACAAGAGTGTTACTAAAAAATTTTAGCAGCACCGTGTGTCTGTGTTATTGATCTTTAAAAATAGTAATACAGAGTATTGCTGAAAAAAATTTAGCAACACGGACACAACACTATCCTTTTTATACTCGTTGATTCGTTGTACTTAATGTTGTTGGAGCAATCTAAGTGCCCTAGATTTTGATGTTTGGGCAAAGGTTTAAGTTAGATTTATTGTTGTATTTGATATGCATTGTAAGTGTGCAGGATACAAGTACAACAACGTAAATCCAAGTGTGACTTGGTAATGGATGAAGTCTCGGAGGTGTGACCTCTTGGCAAAGGAAGACCTGACAACAATGACAAGGTCGATGGGAGCTCCAGAAGGAAAGGCGTGAAGGATGGGGAGACATCCAAAGGACGCGAGGTTGATAGAGGAGGCTAGAAGGCTAGGTCTAGGTTATGTGGGCAAGGATGAGTGCATGAGAGACTGTACTCAGGGTAAAATTTAATGCATACTGTAGCAGTACTGTAGTGTTACTGTAACAATCGACTGGTGTTTTCATCAGTCAACTGATAGGCGACCGTTGACTTGTAACGATCGAATTTCACTTATGACTAGTCGATTAGTAGTTGTACCAGTCGACTGGTGGTGGGAAACACAGCTAGGTGTTTCCTCCCGAGCTCTATTTAATAAAGCTCAGGATGCTTGACCAAGGTTGACGAAAATAGAGGTGGTTAACCCCTATTAGAGTCTCCAAGGTCTTCTTAAGTGATCAAGAGCTTGTGCGAGTTTATGGCGAGGTTTCTCCACTCACAAGGAGCTACTCGAGCTAGTCGGAAGTTTTTTGGGGAGTCATCCACCAACGAATCAGGATCGTCCACCTTACAGACAGCCGTGGAGTAGGAGCTTTATCTCCAAATCACATTAAATCAACGTGTTAGGTTTACTTTCTCTTGTTAATATTTGTTTTTGTATTCCGCTGTGTATACCAATCATTGTAGGAAGCAAACATTGGGTGAATAACTATTCACCCCCCTCTAGCAGCGTCAAGGTCCCAACAAGTGGTATCAGAGAAGGTCGCTCTTCTACGGACTAATCACCGAGGGAACAAAGCGCTAGAGGAAGATGGAGTCCGAAGACCCTTTAGGATGGGATATTTGAATCTCACCTCCGTATGATCGAAATGATTTTGAGTATTGGAGGAAGCGGTTGGAGACTTGGTTCCAAATGAATTAGAACCAATGGATTGTATTGGAGGAACCGTTTGAAGCTCCAACAGACAAGAAGGGAAAGTGTCTCCTGCCTCGGTATTAGACCAAGGAACAAAGGTGTTATGATGCATACTAAAAGCCTAGTTTTTTGTAAATATTTATTTTAAAATAAGAATCACATTGGTTAAATTTCTGCATTTATGTTAAATGTAGTTGTCCATTTAATTTATATTGTAGATAACATAGTGTGTGGTGTCGCACAGAAGATCATGTTATTAGTTCCTTATAAATTATAAATAGTAGCTCACAACTAAGATGGAATGAGACAAACCATTGGAATGGTTGTAGTATAATTTAGTATTAGTTTATCTTAACTATAAAATTACACTAGTACACTATGTGTGTATTGAGCAGGACCGTTTGAGGTTGTTTCTTTTTATACTGACTATATAAAAGAACAAAATCTCTGTTATTATGGATGTGCGTACTCTTAATCCCGATATAATAACAAGCATGTATACTTAGTATTTATTTATTTGATTTATCAATGGGTGAGATTTAGTTCGATAAATCAATAGGCCTGATAAGTTGGGAAATGATATTATTTATATGGTGTGTTGTTGATTATAGAGGGAAAGTGTGCCCTAGTAATCTAGATTGATGATGTCCCCTTGAGAAGATCATAAGGATTATCATGTAAACCATGCAGGTGGACTTAGTCCGGCATGATAATGAAGTCGAGTGGTATTACTCTTAGAGCTAGATATTAATTAAGTGAGTTGTCAATAACTCATTTAATTAGTGGGCATTCGATATCTTAAACACAGGGAGACTAACACACTCATGATAAGGAGCCCATAATGTAATTTGGAATTGATGTGGTAGTTCAATAATAACTCTTTAGTGGTATGAGTTATTATTGATAAACTTGAGTTGAGTATTCGGGGCGAACACAGGAAGCTCAAGCTCATCGGGAGACCAAAATCAATTTCTCCTCTCGGTCCCTGTTGTAGCCTCTATAAAACCTTGTATCCACCAAGTCCACTTCTTACCCAAGTAATGGGCCGGACACATCCTTGCTTGGAGCAAGGGGGCAGGCCAAGCATTAGCTTGGAGCCCATTTGAAGGTTGAAACATTTTATTCACATTCTTTCTTATGAATTTCCTTGACCTTCCCATCATCTTCTTGACATAATGTGTCACTTCACTTGCCGATATTTCATCATCACTATCCGATGATTCTTGCTCGGATTCGGATGATGAGGATTCCACCTTCTTTTCTTTCTTCTTTTTCTTTTTCTTTTCCTTCTTTTCTATAATAAAAGGCATACCTTTCTCTTTTGAAACCACATTAGCTTGTTCATGAAGTTCAAATTCGCAAAATAATTCATCAAGCTTAACTAAAGAAAGATCCCTAGATACCTTATACGCATCAACCATTGATACCCATAAGGTGGTTCTAGGAAAAGATTGAAGAACATACCTTACTAAATCCCTATTGTCAATTTTCTCACCTATTACATGGAGTCCATTCACTATCTCCTTGAATCTTCCATGCATTTGACTCACGGTCTCATTAGCTTGCATGGTGAAGATTTGGAGTTGCCCCAACAAAAGATCTCTCTTGGCTCTCCTAGATTCGCTTGATCCCTCATTTAATTCAATGAGCTTTTCCCAAAGCTCTTTGGTGGAGTTGAATGGTCCTACTTTACTTAATTGCTCCTTTGAAAGTCCACATTGTAAGATTGTTGTGGCTTTTGCATTTGCTTGGGCCTTCTTTGCCATCTCTTTTGTCCAATCCTTGGTTGAAAGGGGTGCTCCTGATTCGTCTTTTGGTTTTTTAAATTTATCTACAACACTAAACCAATTTTCAATATCATTCATCAAATAATATTCCATCATACCTTTCCAATATGTGAAATCGTTGCCATCAAAGAAAGGTGGTCGAGCGGTGTTATATCCCTCTTGAAACGCCATCTTGATGCTTCGGTTGACGATGAGTTCTTCCGATGCGAACCTTGTTGTGATACCAATTGATAGAACCTTTGTGTATGGCTAGATGGGGGTGAATAGTCTTTCTTCGATTTTTCACCTACAACTTGTTAGCGAAAGCAAATAGAAAGAAATGAAAGACAAGAAAAATAAGAAAACAATGCTAACTCCTTAATTTACTTGGTCTCCACCTCCTTGAGGTGACTAACCCAAGGCACACACCCACACGATCAAGCTCCAATATGAACTTCTCCTTCTTGTTATCACAAACGAAGGTGGAGAAACCTTTACAAGGTTGCCTCTTCCTCTTACAAGATGAGATCTAGGCTTAGGAGGAAGAGACTCAAAATCTTTTGCTTTGAAATCACTTGGAGAGCTCTCTTTTTGCTTAGCACAATAAGTATTCAAGTGTATATGCTGCTACAGTACATCTCCCCTTTTTATTCATCTTAAAAAAGTAGTCGTTTCTCACGTGATCGTCGCCGTCAATCGATTGAGCACATCTCCAATCGATTCAAATATAGTCGTTGAGCACCGTTACGATAGAATGGGTCAACACTGGATCAATTCAGCCGCATATTTCTTAGGTACAGAAGTCGGTTCAATCGATCGGTCGATCGATTGGTTACCTCCAATCGATCGGCTAATCGATTTAAAATCACACTGCTCCTTCGTGTAGAAACCTTGTGAATCGATCGACCAATCGATTGGTTATCTCTAATCGATCGGCTGATCGATCCAGGTTCACACTGTGTTCTTGCGCAGAAAGCATGTGAATCGATCGGCTGATCGATCCAGGTTCACACTGTGTTCTTGCGCAGAAAGCATGTGAATCGATCGGCTGATCGATTGGATTCCTCCAATCGATTGACTGATCGATCCAAGTTCCCTCTGTGCTCTCACGCAGAGGATATCAATCGATCGACCGATCGATTGGTTTCCTCCAATCGATTGGCTGATCGATTCAGCAGTATTATGTTCCATAGTTATGTGCCTCAATCGATTTACCAATCGATTGCTTGCTGGTTTCCCAACTAATTACCTCGTGCCAGATGAACACATCCCTGGACTTTCTTGCCAAGACTCCGGTCCTCGACCTTCTTGGACTTCTCTTGCCTCTTCTGACCTGCAAGGACTTTTCCTGCCAAGACTCCGGTACTTGACCTTCTTGGACTTCTTCCTACAAAATTTACAGCACACGTTAGATCCAAACGTATTAACCTAAACTTAAATAGTTGTCAACACATTGAAAACATTCAGGACATGATTGCACCAACAAAGGGTGCCTCATAAAATATATACACATAATCTTAAGCCTCCTCTCTTTTCCTTGGTGTGGTCGGCCCCTTCCCTTCTCCCTTTCTCTTAGGTCGGCGCCCCACTTATCTCCTCTTTTGCTTGCTTAGGGCCGGTGGTATCAAGAATTGAAAAGTCCTTGTGGCCGGTTGCTTGGAGAGGAAGAAGAAGAAGAGGAGAAGCACCTGGTGGCTGGTTGCTTGGAGGAGAAGAAGAGGAAGAAAGTTTCCTATTTTGATATCCCTTGATAGCTCGAGAGTCTTGGAGGAGAAGAAGTGGTTCAAGTGGATTTCATCTTGGTATATCATTGCACACACAACGTCCAAGAGGAGGAGAGAAATACAACAGAAGATCAAGAGGTCTTTAGCTACAAAGAAAGGTATAACTAATTAATGGTTTCCGCTTCGAATTAATTAGTTAGTTTTCTTTGCATGGATTCTGAAACACCAACACAAGAGGCTAGCGATTTTATATTTCAATTTCGTACTATCGATTTTGTATTTCGATTTTGCGTTTCGATCTTGTATTTCTATTGTGGTCTCTGTAGTTAAACCTAGGGTTACTGTAAGAAGTTAAATATCCAATTTCTTTGAAAGACTTTGTCTAGGAAGTGGTGGATGATCTCATAACCAAGAAGGCCTAGTGCCTCGCCATGTTTAACCTCGAAGTCAATCTTTGAAATAGATATTTAATCAACTTTTGTAATATGATTTAACTTAGGAATATCACATCGGTTAAACTTGGAGTAAAAATGTTAAGTATCGTTTTCAATCCAAGTTTAACTTCTGAAGAGCAACTTGGATTAATAATGTTAAGCATCGTTTGCAATCCAAGTTTAACTTCAATAGAGCACATGGGTAGCTAGGTTAAGTTCTGTGCTTGTACAAATTTTTGTATAGGGGAAACATAATAGTATTCCGAGTAGCAACCAACAAAAAAGAGCAATCAGAGGCGGACAAGGAGGTAACTAGAATTTTGATTAATTTATTACCTCTTAATTTGATATTGAATGTAGGTGAATACAAGAATGCAAGCGACCTTTGGAAAAAGGTAATTGCGCTTCATGAGGATCCTACAAAACTCCAAGTAGTGGAGGAACCCAAGGAGAAGGGATCATTGGTCCAGGAGGAAAAGGATCAATTGGATGTTGACACATGTTCAACATCCGAGGAGGAGAAGGAATATGAGGAGGTATCATTCACATCTTCAAGGGAGAAAGAAGTGGAATCATCCACATCTTCAAGTAAAGAGGAAGAAGAGCAATCCAAGGAAGAGGAGATCTTGGAAGCTCAACCCTTCATCTCAACTACCAAGAAAAGCACAAAGGACCACATCAAATACTTTAAGTGTGGTAAGATGGGGCACTACAAGAGTAGGTGTCCTTCGCTCAAGAAGGTAAAGGAGGTAAACCCTAAACTCACTAAAGTTAGTTTAGAAACTAATGTGAGTTGTAGGAAGAAGAAGGAGAAGAAGCACATTCGGTGCTTTACATGTGGCGAGTGGGGTCACTACCACACAAAGTGCCCAAGAAGAGGAGAGCTCAAGAAATTGGCGCACTTGAAAAAATGAGAAAAGAAGAGGAGCTCAAGTCAAGGAGGAGCTTCAAAGGTAAAAGGGAAGGTAATCCCTATTTTAAAGTTTAATCTAAACTCTAATTCTTATATGCTTGTTAGAAACACTGTAGATTATTTACCCAAGCATAATCATGGATTTAGGTACAATGATAGGAATAGGGTTAATGTAGGTGATAACCCTAGGAGGCTTATTCATGCTAAATCTAGTAAGGATAGACCTAATAAGACCCAAATCACTTTGCTTAAGGGAAGAAAAGTGGATGAAAACCTAAGCATAAATCCTAAGAAGGGGAGACATATGCCTAGGAAGGTGGGTAGGTCTAGGGATATCCAATGTGGACATATTAATTCAAGAGTTAGAACCTTAGAATTAGAAAATCAAGCCTTGAAGGTAAGGCTTGAAGAAATGGAGAAAGTTCTAGATAGGTTCATTATTAGACCTAGAGGACTTAACATGTGTTTAGATGGTCAAAGATTCAAAAATATCAAATTGGGTCCCTCCCATGTCAAGTGGAGGTCAAGTGTTAGGGTGACACATGACATTGGTAAGGGAGGTGTGGCAAAGGACAAGGAAGAGTCATCCAAGGCCAATAAGAAGGAATAATCTAGGGTGACATATAATTATGGCAAGGATGAGGTGTCCAAGGTGAACGACAAGAAGAAATTAACCAAAGACAAAGTGTTTAAGGTTGAGAAAGTCAAGTCTGTAGGCTAAGTGTCACCTATGGTACACTATGTGGGTGTAGCCATAGTGAATGAGTCACCAAGGGAGGTGACTAAGGTTAAGATTCTTAAGGTTAGGAAGAGCCTCTGGGACCCATGGTAGATGGGTTATCAAATGTGCCAAGTGGTTAGAAGATGGACTTAAGTCTCTAACCTAGTGGATTGACACAATTGGGATGTGTTTCATGCATTGAAATATGAATTAGGTTCATATTGTAGGACCGTTAGATTCGATAGAGTAGGGGTGAATATCGATTCGAAAAACAAGAGTATAAATACACAACGGAAAAGTAAATGAACACAGTTGTTTTTTACTTCGTTCGGAGCCTGTGACGACTCCTACTCGAAGGCCCGTGGTCCTTGACCACTTTCGTTGGGCAATCACTAGCAATTCGGAATAATAATTACAAAAGAGTCGTACAGGGAATGCTAATGAAACTGAAAAACAAATACCGACAAAAGGAAAAAGACGAAGCGTAGTGTCGGAGCTTTGTTGGCGTCGCCTGGCGTCGGCGCAAGACCAGTGAGAAGAGTTCTCGCTTGATTGATTGTCCAAGCTCCATGGGGCTTCTTTTATATCTTGTTCGGCACTGGATCCCTTCCGGCGCACGGAATGTTGCTCCACCCGAGATGCTCCACGTGGCGATGACTTGGCTGGATAGAATTTGCCTTCGGCGCCGGATCCTTCCGCGCCGGACTACTATTCGAAAACTCCTTTTCGCAAAACAAAGTTAGTCCGAGACAAATGTATATCCAGTAAAGCAGTTGTCGACACGTTAAAGTTCAGCAGATAAATAAAAGAGTATGACTTAGATTCGTCTCTCCTCCGAATCTAGTCACGATCTCGACTTAGACATCCGAAATGGATCTAAGCCGGATCGACGCTAATGTCCCTTCCCGGAAGCGTCCTCACGGTCCTCCCTTCCGGTGACTTACCCTTACCGGGCGTCCGGTCAGCCCGTCGACCGTCTGGACTCCTCGCCAGCGTCCGGTCGGCCCGTCGACCGCTTGGACTTCTCGCCAGCTATCCGTCAGCCCGTCGACCTAGTGGACTTCTTGCCGGTCAGCCCGTCGACCGCTTGGACTTCTTGCCAGACATCCGGTCAGCCGACCTAGCTGGACTTTTCCTGCACACTTGATCAAAGTGTCAGACAACAACACAACTAACTTAACCTATTTGTCATTCATCAAAACCTGGGTTAGACCGTTAGTGCTACCCGCACCAACAATCTCCCCCTTTTTGATGGAATGACAACCTGGTTAAGTTAGTGAAAACATATGCAAGAAAATAACATGCATTTATGTGGTTGTAAAGTTAGTTTGTATTTTCAAATTGGTTTAGCTAACTTAACCACCTAACCCTCCTCCCCCTTTGGCATTCATCAAAAAAAATGAACAAAGGTAAATAACCATAGTGAAGAGTTACTGTAACAGGTAATCAAATTTTGAAAGATAGGTAAGTTTGGTTCAAAATTTGAAAGATAAAAGTGCAATTTTTTAACACCAAGTTAAAAAATAGTCAAGTTGACTTAGGGTAGACAAGTTGAGTTTTGAAAAGTTTAAAGTTAATCAAGTTTAACTTTTCAAGCGTGTAGAATTTTTCAATACAGGTTTTTTAAATTTACTTTTTATGTTAAGTAACATTTAATTTTCAAAAAGGTAAATTTTTCAACTTCGATTTAAAACAACGCAAAAATTAAACTTTTCAAGAAATAAAATTTTTGTCAAAAGTTAATTTTTCAAATCAGGTTTGAAAATTAGGTGGGATTAAATTATCACATTTTTCAAATACTTAGTTAAATTTAACTTTTTGTAAATCAATGTGCAAACATAGGTTAGGTCTTAAAAAGGCATTTTTCAAACATACAAAATTTGAGTTTATTCTCCCCCTGAACTTGATACTTACTCTAACCAGCTGTCTATCCAATTAGCTACTAACTGACTATCAGAAGATAGTAGCTTTCACTTGGTTAGTCAGATTAAGTTAATTATAACCAATCAGTGTTTGACTTGACTGATGAACTTTAATCTGATTAATGTCTGAATTGTATTTAACGTCCAGACTTATGTTGATGCACTGAAATAAGCATCTTAAGTCTAGACAGTTGGCCTATGCATCTCACCCCTTTCTATGTTTGTCAAACACAAGCAAGGTAAACCTAAGGTGTTGGTGAGATGCTCAAAAACTAGTCTTATGGGTACATGCTTTCTAAGGAATCAAAACTAGTCTAAGGCCAAAAAACTGTTTTTGAAAATCTAAAAATGGAAAGTTTTGAAAACAAACAAGTTTAATCTATAAGTTGGTAAAATCATTTTTGAAAGTATTTTTGAAAGATCCTAGCCTATTAAGATAGAACATATTCAATGTAAGTTTGAAATGCCATTAGATAAATCCAAAATGTTTTACAAGTAGTGTAGCTACAGAAGTAGGTCATCACTAAAGCTACTGAGATGATGAAGGGGGTGGTCCAGATCCCAAGGATCGAAGAAGTGCCATCAGCTCAGTGTGTCGGGTGTCCCCGGCGGCTCGTAACTCGGCAACCTCTCGCCGTATGTCCCGATGAAAATCAGAGTTCTCCTGCTGGAGACTCGCCATAGCTCTCTCTAGTCCGGTCATACGGTCGGCTAGAGTGCGGGGAGCGTGTCATGGTGCTCGAGCTGGGGGTGGTGGTGGAGCCGGTGCGGCTTCCTCTGGAAATAGTGCGAGCATGAACTCGTCCACCTGTGCGTCTGGATCGGGCTGGTGCTGTGCCCCCCGCCGCCAAGACATAGTCCCGTCATCTCTATCTATATGGATGCCGGCTAGGGAAAAGTTCCGAGCGGCTAAAACATCGAACTCGGTCATATGGGCAACGTCTCCCCTAGTGACATCAATGTGCAACGAGGACAAATAGGCTGTCAGAATGTGACCAAATGGCATATGGACTCTACTGTCAGTCACATATCCAGCTGAATAGATGATGGCGGAGAAGATATGTAGGCTGATGTCAATTTCTAACCTATGAATCAGGGCATAAAGTAAGAACGAATGGAAAGGGCGCATCACAGCGATGTCTCGAGTAGTCAGTGGTAAAATGCAAAGGACTACAACCCTATAAAGAGCGTAGTCCTGGACTCGAAGTTCTACTGACCTAAACTGTGTCACCGTGGGATCTCTCTCTCCTCCGAAAAAATACGAATAAATCGTATCGAGAGTAATATGTGAATAGGGATCTTCGAACGGTAGATCCCTCGGAGGATAGCACAAAAAGGAGCAAGTAGATGGACGCAACTCTAAAAACTCTCGAATGGTCGTAGGGGAAAATACGATATCGGTGCCTGCTGCCCTAGTGGTATAGGTGAGATCGTCTACTTTTACTAGGTTATTGCAAAATTCGGCACACAGACTTATGTTTATTGGACTGGTACATTCGACAAGGTTCCTTAAATTATAGTGGCCTATAACCTCTAAAGCAGAGGGACATGATCTTAGAAAGAACGATCTATCTATGCAGGTAGTCCTAATGGCCTTATAGATGGTGGACTCAAATTTAATCCTAAGTTCGTCTGTGGGAAACCTAGGGTCTGTACTAGCATTGGAGGGTCCAGCACCAGTGTTTGTTCGTTTCCTACTGTATATAAATAAAATAATATTAAAAAAAATTGAGAAGACAAAAAATAAAATTTTAGAGAGGGGAAGAATTTTTTTTTTTACCGAGGAGCCATCGAAAAATATAGATTTGACGACCTTGGTTGAATCGCAACAGCGTCTTCACCGTAAGAAAATTTTGATTTAGAGTACTTTCGCACTGAGGTTCAAAGTGAACCTTGGCAAAAGTGAGAAGTGGTGGGGCAAAGGTTGGGGGCGCCTGCTGCCCCTTATTTATAGGGGACTCCGGGCGCCCGGATCCTTTCCGGGCGCCCGGGGTTGCTAGGGCGGGGCGCCCGGATCCCCCTCCGGGCGCCCCGGAGGGTAATACCAGGGGCGCCCGCCCCTGGTCTTTGATTTTTTATTTTTTTTATTTTTTTTTTTTGGAAATTAGGTTTGAAGTTAAGTTTTAAGTTTAAAATAGTTCTTTTTAAGTTTAGAATTTTGAAATTTTTTAAAAATTAGAATTTTGAAATTAGTTTAAAATTTTGAAAATAATTTTTAAGTTTAAAATTAGAATTTTGAAATTAATTTTTTAAGTTAAAATTAAAAATTTTGAAATTAATTTTTAAGTTAAAATTAAAAATTTTGAAATTAATTTTTAAGTTAAAATTAAAATTTTGAAATTAATTTTTTTAAGTCAAAATTAAAATTTTGAAATTAATTTTTTTTAAGTTAAAATTAAAATTTTGAAATTAAAATTAAAATTTTAAAATTAATTTTTTTTAAGTTAAAATTAAAATTTTGAAATTAAAATTAAAATTTTGAAATTAATTTTTTTTAAGTTAAAATTAAAATTTTGAAATTAAAATTAAAATTTTGAAATTAATTTTTAAGTTTAAAATTAAAATTTTGACATTAATTTTTAAGTTTAAAATTAAAATTTTGAAATTAATTTTTAAGTTAAAATTAAAAATTAATTTTTAAGTTAAAATTAAAATTTTGAAATTAATTTTAAAGTTAAAATTAAAATTTTGAAATTAATTTTTAAGTTTAAAATTAAAATTATGAAATTAATTTTTAAAGTTAAAATTAAAAATTTTGAAATTAATTTTTTAAGTTAAAATTAAAATTTTGAAATTAAAATTAAAATTTTGAAATTAATTTTTAAGTTTAAAATTAAAATTTTGAAATTAATTTTTAAAGTTAAAATTAAAATTAAGTTTGAAATTAAAAAAAATTTGAAATTAATTTTTAAGTTAAAATTAAAATTTTGAAATTAATTTTTAAGTTAAAATTAAAAATTAATTTTTAAGTTAAAATTAAAATTTTGAAATTAATTTTTAAGTTAAAATTAAAATTTTGAAATTAATTTTTAAGTTTAAAATTAAAATTTTGAAATTAATTTTTAAAGTTAAAATTAAAAATTTTGAAATTAATTTTTTAAGTTAAAATTAAAATTTTGAAATTAAAATTAAAATTTTGAAATTAATTTTTAAGTTAAAATTAAAATTTTGAAATTAATTTTTAAGTTTAAAATTAAAAATTAATTTTTAAAGTTAAAATTAAAAATTTTGAAATTAATTTTTTAAGTTAAAATTAAAATTTTGAAATTAAAATTAAAATTTTGAAATTAATTTTTAAGTTTAAAATTAAAATTTTAAAATTAATTTTTAAAGTTAAAATTAAAATTAAGTTTGAAATTAAAAAAAATTTGAAATTAATTTTTAAGTTAAAATTAAAATTTTGAAATTAATTTTTAAGTTTAAAATTAAAAATTTTGAAATTAATTTTTAAGTTAAAATTAAAATTTTGAAATTAATTTTTAAGTTAAAATTAAAATTTTGAAATTAATTTTTAAGTTAAAATTAAAATTTTGAAATTAATTTTTAAGTTTAAAATTTTGAAATTAATTTTTAAAGTTAAAATTAAAAATTTTGAAATTAATTTTTAAGTTAAAATTAAAAATTTTGAAATTAATTTTTAAGTTAAAATTAAAATTTTGAAATTAATTTTTAAGTTAAAATTAAAAATTTTGAAATTAATTTTTAAGTTAAAATTAAAATTTTGAAATTAATTTTTTTTTAAGTTAAAATTAAAATTTTGAAATTAATTTTTTTTAAGCCTTATTCATCTCACCCGAACTATATTATCAATCAGGGAATCCTATGATTTTGTGAGATGAAATTGGTTTGATTACAGACTTTTGGTTTAACTTGTGTTAGATTCAGACTTAGCTTTGGTTTCCACAAATAGGCATTCTTCGGATAAACTTCTAAGCTTGGTGAGTCACAAGGACATCATTAGAAGTAACCAACCTTTCGAGGTTTTCCGAATAGTCCTATCCACGGAACTTAGTACTAAATCTTGGTCTAACTGGTTAGGATTCGTTTAAGGGTAGCTTCGGTCAGTTCCACTTGGCCAAATGCACCAGATCGAAACCATATCTTTCTAGACATGCGATGCCCAAGTTTCCCTAACGTACTATCATCCAAAAATTTCACCAATACCATGATTCAAGTTAAACTTGGTCTCTAATTCTAATTGCCCTGCCGGGTTTGTTAGTTTTGGGTTACCCTGTCGGGTAAGTTAGTTTTGGAGGTGCCAGCTATTCTGGAGCCTCCCCCTGAATTATTGGCCATTAATTTATGTTTTAATTTTAGGCTTGTGTCGATTCTTTTTATAGTTATAGTTAACTTGGTGATAATTTTGTTGTTTCTTAAACTGTTTAGATTTTGATTTAGGTTTGTATTTTGGATTTTGATTTGGTTTATTTAATTTTATATAATGTATTTTTTCTTTAGGTATATAATATTGATTAAGTCCTACTTGCGTGGTCAGACACGCTTTCGGAACCCAAGCTAAGTTGGTTGACTTGTATTGGGTTATTAATGATTTGAAGGTTTTATTTGAATTCGACTTATATCCTAGTCCGGTTTTATTATAACATGCTTTTTGATTATTTAGGATTAAGTCTAGATTTTTTGATCTTGTTGTAAATTTTTCTAGCATTTCTTTTAAATCTTTAACATCATTTTTTAACGATAGATTTTCCTCTTCAAGTGTTAGATCTTGAGTTGGATTCGAATTTTTTAATTGTTCCCTGAGGTTTTGATTTTCCTCAAGAAGTGATTTGTTTTCATTTTCTAATTTAGTTAATTTACTATTTAAACAGGAAATAATTCTAAAAATTTTTTTGTTTAAATTAAAGTATACCTCATTCGGGCCTTCGGAAACGAGTACGGACTCGTGGCTTGTTTCGGGTTCGGACCCGTCTTCATCTTCCGACTCGTTTTCTGTTTCGGCTTCGCGGGCCATCAGTGCGAGGTGGCTTTGATGTTTCTGCTCTTCTTCCTCCGATTCGTCCAAGGAGTCGTCCCACGTTGCTTTGAGTGCCTTCTTTTTGGTTGGTTTTGGTTTTTCGAACTTTAGTTTTGGACATTCGTTCTTGTAATGTCCCTTTTTGTTGCAGCCGTAGCAAGTCGCGTTCTTTTGTTCTGAGGGAGAGCTGATCTTTTGAAGATCCTTTTTGCTGAAGCTCCTCTTTCTCCTGGTGAACATTTTTCTTACCAAGTTCACCAGGTGTTCTTCGTCTTCAGAATCTTGATCGGAGTCTTCTTCAAGTTCAGGCTTGCTTTTCTTTTCTTTGGAGGAACCTGCAAATAGAGCTATACCTTTCTCGACTCCAGCATTAGTTTGTTCGTGTAATTCTAATTCACAAAACAGCTCGTCTAATTTTAAGTTGGAAAGATTCTTAGAAATTTTGTAGGCATCCACTATTGATGCCCACAAACTATTACGTGGAAAGGTGTTTAAAGCGTACCTTATTAAGTCTCTGTTCTCCATTTGGTGGCCTATCGCATGAAGCCCGTTGAGGATGTCCTTGATCCTCGTGTGTAGTTGATTCGCTGTTTCTCCTTCCTGCATTTTTATATTAAAAATTCTATTTAGAAGCAGGTCTCGTTTTGTTACCTTAGCGTCGCTCGTTCCCTCGTGCAGTTCGATCAGCTTGTCCCATAGCTCTTTAGCGTTTTTGTGTGGACCGACTCTGTTCAGTTCTTCTCTTGTCAATCCGCACTGTAGAGTGTTGATCGCTTTATTTTCTGTTGATGCTTTTTTCTTGAGATCTGCTGTCCAGTCTTCAGGATCCACTAGATTCCCGGCGTTGTCCACTGGAATTTTGTACGGTTTTGTAATGCTCATCCACTGGTCGAAGTCTGTTTTGAGGTAGACCTCCATGCGCTTCTTCCAGTAAGGGAAGTCGTCCCCGTTGAAGAGTGGAGGTCGCACTGTGCTGAATCCTTCTTGTTGAGACATTCTGTGCACAGGTAAATAACCAAAAAAAATATCCCAAGACTTGGTCTTGGATTAGTAGTGCGGGAAGAGAAAAATAGAAAAAAAATCTAGATTTGTGTTGCACTAATTTAAATTGATTAGAGAAATATTAAGTTAACGAAACACCAGTTTTAAAATTAATTATTAAAAAAAACAAAAACAATTCACCCCCTGTCTGATTGGTGGTTGCACCAAATCAGAGCGGAACCTCGCTCTGATACCACTTGTAGGACCGTTAGATTCGATAGAGGGGGGGTGAATATCGATTCGAAAAACAAGAGTATAAATACGCAGCGGAAAAGTAAATGAACACAGTTGTTTTTTACTTCGTTCGGAGCCTGTGACGACTCCTACTCGAAGGCCCGTGGTCCTTGACCACTTTCGTTGGGCAATCACTAGCAATTCGGAATAATAATTACAAAAGAGCCGTACAGGGAATGCTAATGAAACTGAAAAACAAATACCGACAAAAGGAAAAAGACGAAGCGTAGTGTCGGAGCTTTGTTGGCGTCGCACTGAGCGTCGAGCAGCAAGACCAGCAGTAGAAGAGTTCTCAACTTGATTGATTGTCCTGAAGCTCCTGTCTGGGGCTTCTTTTATATGCTGTTCCGGGCGCTTGGATCCCTTCCGGGCGCCTGGAATGTGACGTAGCTGCTCCACCCGAGATGCTCCACGTGGCGACGACTTGGCTGGATAGAATTTGCCTTCCGGGCGCCCGGATCCCTTCCGGGCGCCCGGACCTCCGGGCGCCCGGATCCCCTCCGGGCGCCCGGACTACCTTATTCCAGAAAACTCCCTTTTCCTGCAAAACAAAGTTAGTCCGAGGCAAATGTATATCCTGTAAAATAGATTGTCAGCACAGTTAAAGTTCAACAGATAAATAAAAAGAGTATGACTTAGATTCCGTCTCTCCGATACCGGAATCTAGTCACGATCTCGACTTAGACATCCGAAATGGATCTAAGCCGGATCGACGCCTAATGTCCCCTTCCCGGGAACGCGTCCTCACAGTCACTCCCTTCCAGTGACTTACCTTGCTTACCTGCCAGACGTCCGGTCAGCCCGTCGACCCGTCTGGACTCCTCGCCAAGCGTTCGGTCAGCCCGTCGACCCGCTTGGACTTCTCGCCAGCTATCCGGTCAGCCCGTCGACCTAGCTGGACTTCTTGCCAAGCGTCCGGTCAGCCCGTCGACCCGCTTGGACTTCTTGCCAGCTATCCGGTCAGCCCGTCGACCTAGCTGGACTTTTCCTGCACACTTGATCAAAGTGTCAGACAACAACACAACTAACTTAACCTATTTGTCATTCATCAAAACCTGGGTTAGACCGTTAGTGCTACCCGCACCAACACATATTACATGAAAATTAGTTTTTGATGTATATATGTCATATAAACTAATGCTAGGGATGCATTATAGTTTAGTATGGGCAGATACATCATGAGGGACCCAAAACTAGAATTTTAAGTCAAGGTTCAATTGAACCATTTAGATAGTTTCGAGTTTTATGTCAATCTTGGGATCTGTGATAAATATATTTTTGTATATATTTTTCCCAAGTAGACATTGGTAAAACAAGCATCTCCACAAAATTTGAAAATTTTTGGAGGTTTGTGAAATTTTTGGTGCATTTCTGAAATTGAGTTGGAAAGACTAATTTTTGCTGAAATAAAGTATCAGTCGACTGGTAACAGTATTTTTAAGCACAGAATGTCTCTGTGAGCTCATTTTGATGAGGGTAGTCGACTGAGACTTATACCAGTCGACTGATTACAGTATGTTTGAGCACAAAAGGTCTCTGTAAGCTCATTTTGATGAGGGCAATCAACTGGGCCTATGGCAGTCAACTGGTAACAGTAATTTTGAACACAGAATGTCTCTGTAAGCTCATTTTGACGATAACAGTTGACTGAGACTTATGACAGTCGACTGATACGATCTAAAAAAAGTTTTTCGACATTCGAAAATGACCAAAAGAGTGGTAAACATGTATATAATCTTATGGGAGATTAATACATGATATTTATGGTCATTAGAGGTTAAAGAGTCAAATAATTGAGATATTATTGGAACTCTTTTTGATGTATGACAAAGGGAGAGAAATGTTAGGTTTAAGTGGAAAACTTAAAATATCTTTACAAGAAATCCTAACTCAAGAGGGAGCTTAGGTAAAGGGTGAGCAATTGCTCATTTATTTACAAAGGGGGAGAAGTTTGCCTTTGCGAGGGAGCTTAAGTGAAGGGGGAGCCTAGGGTTAGATTCCATGTTTATGCATGTGTGATTTGCATAGTTACTTTACATTGTTATTGCATTTATGTTTCGCTAACTTAAACAGGTTGCCAAATATCAAAAGGGGAAAGATTGTTGGAACAATTTAGGTGCCCTAGGTTTTGATGTTTGGGCAAAGGTTTAAGTTAGGTTTATTGTTTTATTTGATATGCATTGTAAGTGTGCAGGATACAAGTACAACAACGTAAATCTAAGTGTGACTTGGTAATGGATGAAGTCTCAGAGGTACGACCTCTTGGCAAAGGAAGACCCGACAACAATGACAAGGCCGATGGGAGCTCCAGAAGGAAAGGCGTGAAGGATGGGGAGACATCCGAAGGACGCGAGGTTGATGGAGGAGGTTAGAAGGCTAGGTCTAGGTTATGCGGGCAAGAACGAGTGCATGAGAGACTGTACTCAGGGTAAAATTCCAATGCATACTGTAGCAGTACTGTACGTTACTATAGCAGAATTGTAGCGTTACTGTAGTAGTCGATTGGTGTTTTCATCAATCAACTAGTAATCAACCGTTGGCTTGTAACGGTCGAATTTCACTTATGACCAGTCGATTGATGGCGGGAAACACAGCTAGGTGTTTCCTCTCGAGCTCTATTTAATAAAGCTCGGGGTGCTTGACCAAGGTTGACGAAAATAGAAGTGGTTAACCCCTATTAGAGTCTCCAAGGTCTTCTTAAGTGATCAAGAGCTTGTGCGAGTTTGTGGCGAGGTTTATCCACCCACAAGGAGCTACTCGAGCTAGCCGAAGGTTTTCCAGGGAGTCATTCACCAACGGATCAGGATCGTCCACCTTATGGACAGTCGTGGAGTATGAGCTTTATCTCTGAACCACGTTAAATCAACGTGTTAGGTTTGTTTTCTCTTGTTAATATTTGTTTTTTTATTCCGCTGTGCATACTAATCATTGTAGGAAGCAAATGTTGAATGAGTCGCTATTCACCCCCCCCCCCCCCACCAAAAAAAAAAAAAATCTAGCGTCGTTAAGGTTCCAACAAATGCTCCTTGCTTTTTTCCTTTAACTTTCAGATTAGCAGGTAGAGAATGTGTTGTGTCACTCAAAGGTTCTATTTGCTAGTCCCACTCGAGTTTGGATTCTCGTTTACGTTGTTTGATTTATTTTTCCACGGTCTCTATTTACATTTTCTCTCCGTATCGAATCTTTGAGTTTTATTTCTTTTAATTTGTTTAGTTAGTATATTCACATGTTCATGCATACATACACATATTGGTATTTAAAAAGTTATCAAATTTTTATTTTGCATCGATGTTTATTTTGCATAAACTAAATTTGATATTGTATTTCTCATATTGTCACTATGGGTGCAATCTGATATGACTAATAAGTCTACCATCAAGGCGTGACAATTATCGTAGTTATAACAACTACAATTTACAACTATTACACCATGAATGTTGTTAAACAAGATAAATCCAAGTTATACAAGCTATAAAATTATAGTTGCTATAACAAGTATGGTAACCATTACCAACTCGTATATGAGATAAATTAACATTATAATAATTATAAAATTATAATTACTATAATGAGTATTATAGCAATTAGGATTAACACCATATCTACTACCATATAAATATTATTGAATAAAAGTCTCTCTGATAAACTTACCGTGGCAGAGGTTCAATTAGCAACGAGCGATGAGAGTATTATTATTATTATTTTTAATTCAAATATCAGAGTATTCTTATTAGTTTTTAAATTCAAATATCCAACTTTTTCAACCAATTAATTCTAAAAATGAACATAATCCTATAAAAATTTTCCCACCAACCATTGAGTTAAATCAAAAAATACTAATAAAAACTCATTCAAATGGCCAACATTTTTAAGCCAATTCTCATTAGAAAGAAAATCCCTTATAGTGCACCGAGACTCAAATCTTAAATCCTTTGATTACCCATTAGAGAGCTTAATTATTGCACTATTACTCCGGGGCGATCAGCGTATATTCCTTTGACAATATGAAACATGGTAAAAAATAGTGCACTTGGACTTTGATGATCATGTTTGAAACACTCAAAGAAGTTGAAATGCAATCATTACAGTAGCAGACTCGAGCATTGCTCCAGCAAACTCCTGTAAAACACAATTGAGGCAATCCATTTTGAAGTAGATCGTCATTTGGCAAACACCCATCCAATTAGCATCTATAATTCAAAATCCACAGAATCAACAATCAAAATGATATGTTGAGAAATACGTTAACAGTGGAACAATCTGCAGGGTGTCAGATTTTTACAGGGTGATTAATACTGGTGAGGCTGGATTGCTCAACTGCTAATCAACAACATATACATCGCTCATCTGCGGGAACATACCTAAACTAAATTATTTTTTTATCGATAAATTACTACCTACAATAGATATTTGCATGAATGAGGAACTGGAAATTAGACCAGAAGGCTTTCTACCACTTTCAGTGGTATCTAACCACGATTACTTAAACACTAACTAGATAATATCAGATCTTTCATACATCACATAACATTCGGTCACAAAGTCGATGCCCCAAGTTTTACCATCACCGGTGTGTTCTATATCATTATCCTAGGCCTTTAGTCCAGCCGCCATCTTATGCAATGGGTAATTGGCTTCTGTTGTCACAAAGAAATTTGGTGTCAACAATTGAAGTAACAAGAAGAGTTCAATAGAGAGAACTTAGCAAATGACAAGAAAAATTCATGACTGAATAATACTGCAACATATCATACAGATGGGAAAAAATGTAGAAGACATTTCGGGAAGAAAATTATAATTAATCAAAAATTGGACGGAGATGCTGAGCTTAATGGATTTAAACAGTGAGAAGAGGCAAAAAGAAACAAGGTCTCTAGCCTATCACGCCACAGCATCAAAACTAGTATGCTTGCAGTGGATAACATTGACAAGCTTGTTGTCAGCCATTAACAGCAAACTACAAATTGCATGGATTAGCAGCTGCATTTTCCATGAAATGAAAAGCAAGCTTGAAAGTAAATACTTGCAAGAAAATCAAAAAAAAAAACTAGAAATAAATTAAGGCACTAGCATGATATGCTACACAGTATATAATTGGGAGAATGATATCCTTCATTAATGTGTAAATAAACTGAATAATTGACATCGATTAGACGAAATGTTATATAATAAATTATCTGTTTGACGTTCTAAATACAAATTGAATTAGCTTAGTTAGTTATTTAATAAAATAAGCAATTTAAGATTATTTAATAGTGTCAGTAATATTTATTGTTTCGCTTATTTGAGTTATATCTTGATACACTCTGTAATAAATTGATGAATTTTAAAAGTAAATAATGCAAAATACAAAAGTGCAAACAGCTTATATTCACATTGCCATGCATAGGGTTCAAGGAGAATAAGAGCTATATAGCCAATTCCAGATAGTTGGAACTAACATGGCTTCATGACAGTTGAATGAGGGATTACATCCATGTGTCAACCACAAATAGTTGGGATAACATGGCATGCTGATCACAAAGTTAAAAAAAAAATTTGCATGCACACTTGCGGCATTATTTGTACCGCACACAAGGTATGCCATTTAGAATAGATATTATCCATGGCACTTTCTTTAGTGTAAGATGACATTGCTTCTGCTCATTTCTTATATCTATACTTTGTACATGGACCAGTTGGATTTAATCAATATGACTAATACTACATCTTTTGACAAATCGAGTCTTATGCAACCAATAACAATAACAACAACAACTAAGTCTTATCCCACTAAATGGAGTCGGCTATATGAATCTTCCTATATTATTAGGCTCAATCCCCTCATCTATATTTAAATAAATTTTATCCTCTTTTATCGTTGCTAGCCAAGTCTTATGCAACAAATGTGGGCAAAAAAATATAGAAAAGAAAGTAAAGATGAAACTCCATGAATCAGAGAGTTAAGCAATTATTGCTCCTGAAGCAAAGTGATGGCTCTAGTGATGATAAGTATGCTGATGGAAGGACTTACAGCATAATGAACAGCTAAAATGGTGGGAAGATTAGTGTAGATTCTCTGCAAAATCTCTAGGTGTACCAGAATACATTCTGGAGCAGCAGTGCTAAGGAAGTGTCTATAGATTGGATTGATTGCATCAAAGGGAGATGGAACAATTTAGCAAAAATAAAGGAAATGATAAATGGGGAAGCAAAGCTAAGAAATAGCTTATACTTGGTGGAATCATTATAAATGTGATGGTTCCAAACTGGCGAAAGGAACAGTTTCAACGAATTTTAGCTCATGTTTTGCCTCGAGAAATTCACCTACCAAAAATGTCAACAGAGTTATTGAGAATCTAGTATACTTAAGTTTCATAAGCTGTAACTTAAATAAGCCTAGATGCATGTGAAGTTCAAAATGTTATTTATATATGTGGACAGAAAATGGCTATGTACAATACAAGATATCTTGCAGAAGTCTTATAAAGTGTGGAACAATCCTACAATTTGCATTGAAAATTGAGGTACAACATGGCCACATCATCTCTGAAGAGCATGGTAATGATTGCATCAGTCATGCATCAACTAGTGATAATTGTAATAGTGATGCATCAACTAGCCGAGGTATCAGTGTATCACCAGAAAATAGCATAAGTTTCTAGTTAACCCCTTTTTGATTAGTTTCTTTTAGCACTCCATAGAATTACTAAAATGAGAAAAAATGCATGACGTATATCTCACAAGCATTTCAGAATGCATAGAATTTTACTATGCGAGACATCTCAGGCAAGATTGATATTATATTAGTTAGTCATAACAAACGACTTGTACCTTTCCAAAATGTTCATGTTCTAGGTGAATGTGCAGCATCTGAACCATATGCAGAGGAACTTTCACTATCGGAATCTGAAAAAATAAAAGAAAAAAAAAAGAGGCAAATTCCTTAGTTATGATGTATAGGTCACAAATACTTGCAGCATTTAATTTACCAAGAAATAAGAACGAAGTAAGCATGCTACCAGTAGATGAAGATCCTGAATCACTACTAGAGCTGCTTGAACTAGATCTACTTCCATTATCTCCCTTCTTTTCCCCTCCAACTGGCGATGAAGAAGCTACATACTTCTCATCCACCACTGAATGTCAAATAAATCTGTAAGCAACATATGATAATAATGTAATAAAGAAAAATCATCTGTAGATACATGTAGTTCACCTTTCTTGCTATTCTCAGGCAATTCAGTGACAATTGGATCATGAGTCTGAAAAAAATTAAACAGAGTAATAATTAAGCCTGTAATTCACTATAGCAATAACCAAAACACAGAAATTAAGATATGCAAACTCCAACCTTTTCATGTGATGTTTCATGTGCATCAACTTCAGCCTCAGGCTTAAAGAGAGTTGCAAGCTCAGCCTTCCTCTTGTTCTTGCTCAAACTCTTCTTGTAATTTGTGATAAATCTATCCAGCTCCCAAAGGGTCTCCACATCGACGCTATCTATGTCAACTTCAATCTCATCATCATGCTGGCTAAGAGAAGAATTTCTCTTCTTAATAATCTGCACAATGTTCTCCAACTTCTCTGGAGGTAGATTTTGCAAGTTATTACTGAGCCTCTGCTTCTCCTCAAAAGTCATGTCCCTCTTATTGAGATCCTTGGCCTTGGGTTTCTTTGGAGCTGGTCCTCGACCTATGTGCATTGGTTGGCTCACTGGTTTTGTCTTTTGTTCAACTGCCACAGGATGCACAGTGGAGTCTGATCTCTCCAGCATTCTCATGTCAACAGGTCGAGGCTTCTTTGAGGTTGGCGGGTAGGCAAGAAAGGAAAACTCACCCTCAATAGCAGGCCATTGCTCCTCAAACAATTGCAGAAGTTGATCGGCCATGACGTGGACGTCCTGTCCCTTGGGATTGTAAGTCATGGCATTGCGAAAGGTAAGCCTAACATCCTCAGCAAAATCTCGTGGGGAGCTGTACCAGTTCTTAGCAAGCCGAGACTTAACTGTGCCAAGGTCCATTGGATGCTTGATAATGGTATAGTAATCATGAAGGCCAAGTGCTTTGGCATCAACTGGCTTGTTGAACACCCAGCCAAACTTGTGCTTGATCAACTTGGAGAGAAGCACGCCACAGCTTTTGAAGGCCTGTGCATATATCTTCTTCTCTTCCAAATGGGAGCTGTTGTATTCAGATAACCCTAAAGATTGCTTCTTACCAGTGTTTGTCTTGGATTTCTTTTGGCTATGAAGATCAGGCTGTGACAACTTATCCTTGCCCAGAAGAAATTCAGAATTCTTGTAGTACTGGTTGGCCTTAAGCGTTCGCTTCTCCTTCTCAGCTCCCTCGCCCAGGGTATCATTCGTGGCATCAACGGAGACGCTGAGGAAAGGGCGGAATTGACCAGAAGGTGCAGTCGTAGGCGTGGCTGCCTCTGGTGCTCTCTTCGTGGAGACCGGTGTGTTTGGATCGGTAGCCGAGAGCTGTGAATGTGCGTATCCAGCAACGGAGGCGACCTGGAGCTCATGGGCCTCCAGCCGCCTGGAGAGGACACGTATCTGCTCGAGCTCGGAAGCCAGCTTCCTGCGCAGGTCCAGCGCTTCCTGACGCGAACTAGGAGCATGACTGACGGTGGCGATGCGGCCACGGCCATTAGCGGCGGCGCCGAAAGAGGGCTCGGCTGGGAGCCGCTTCAACCTGGACGAGCCATCGTCGGCTCCCAGCGGAAGGTGGGGGTTCTGGCGGCAAACGGAGCCGAGTTCCTCGACTTCTTCTGCAGCCGAGGTCTGCGCAATCGGCTGAGAATTAGGCGACGATCTAGGGATCTTGCTAAAAGGCTTGCGCGAGTAGACCTTGCCGCTCTCCGCCCACCGGTGATTTCCGCGGGAACCTTCGCCTCCGGCGCCGACCAGCGGCCCAGACGCCATGAAATCCTTCGCCACGATCGTTGAATCCCTGCACCGACAGAAAATGGACAGGAAAGAATCGAACACAGCTGCAATCTCCCCTAGGGTTCGCCGAAGAGTAGAAACCGAGATTTCCCGGAGAGATCTGAGGAATTTGGTGAGGTCAAACGGATCGGAGGAGCTGAGCAGCGGAAAGAGAGGATTTTGCTTGCGATTGGGTGCTTCGCTTTGGCAGACTGCGAACAAGCGAAGTGGAAGCCGGCGTGTGAAAACAAAATGGTGCTCGATGACGGTAAGAGTGACAACATCGCGATTGACACGTGGTAATTATCTATTCGTTGACATACAGGATTTTGTTGGTAAACAAGATTGTTAATTTTCTTTCTATATATAATGTGGCAAATTTACTTAACATTTAAAACAAATTAATATTTAGGATTTAGAATTTAAGATTTAAAATTTAAAATTTAAAAATAAATTTGGTCTAAATCTAATTTTCAATTCTCACGTAAAAAATATAAATAAATAAAAAAAATAACAAGTGTCCATGATTACTAACGTAATAGAATTTCTATTAGCTTACCCAACTTGTTTGTGCGTGACACGTGGATGACTGAGTAGGATTTTGAGTGGCTAAATCATTTTCAGACATCCGGATCACTTTCGAGCATTCGGATCATTTCTAGATGCCCTAAGTCAATTTTGAGGACTTTGTGCACCCGAAAGTGATCCAGACATCTATAATCCAACTCACTCACTCTTGCGTCACACGCAAACAAGATGTGTAGGCTAACATCTGTGTATATATGGTCATTCTCTGTACAGTGACTAAGAGGGCGCACAATACAATCAGCGATCAATACTACATTGTGGGTCCCCCCTCAATCGTGCACGAGGGGACTTACAATGCAATTAGCGATCAATACTATATTTGTGGGTCCCCCCTCAATCATACACGGCGTCGTAGTATATATATATATATATATATAATTTAATATTGTTATGCAAAAATCTTCAAGATGGATATTGGATATGATTATATAACAATATAGGTAAACTAAAAAACATAAACATAATAAAATGTAAAGAAAGATCTTCATTAAGAATAAATAAAAGTTCAGTTATCAATCAATGATCTCTCTCTCTCAGTTTCTTATTGCATTGTTGGCCTTCTATTGCTCTTTAATGATCTTGTACAAGTATATTCATGGACCTTAGTTAAAGTTGCATTGTGGCACCACATTTGCAAGGATTACTTAACAAATTTCTTGTTCCATTATGAAATTTTTAGTCTTTAAAGAGAATATGGAACCTCAATATCAGATAAGGGCCTGGGAGTCACAAACAAGGGACTTGCTCGTTTAAATAGAATGAAAAAAAACGACATACAGAACTATGAGACTTCGAATCTAGAACTCAATAATATTTATTCAGATGTTATGGAATATCCAACCAAAAAAGTACATTCTTTGATGTTTCTGTTTGAGATCATCAATGGATGAATCATTTGAGATCATCGACGGATGAATCATTGGTGAGTTGTTGTCTATGTTCATGAAGTCACCGTGCAACAAGAGGAGAACCAATTGAGTCTATTAAAAAGAGAGAAAGAGAGGGGTAGAATGCATATCAAGGGTGCCCTGGCTCAATCATTTCGACACTTAAGTCAGATTTTCGACGAGAAAAAGTGGAGAAGAAGAACAATGTAGAGACGTGGATGAGTAGAATTATTAACGTACCTCCGTCTGCAAGAGCAGAGTCCTTTTTATACCTTAGTTGTCTGATACCCAAGGGCAGAGTCACGTATGGTTACCCGAGTTGTAGCCCAGGGGCCCAATGGGAATGAGAAGGATATTTATGTGGGAGAAAGGAAAAAAAAGCATCAAAAAAGAGGAGGCTAGCCCGGTGTGATGATGTTGGAAAGAGAAGGCTAGTCCGAGGTAATGGCATCGGCACGGTGCCACAGACCAAGTAGATTACCCAAGTTGACTCCGACATTGTTGATACCTCTTTCTTCTGGGTATTAATTGATGATGGAACATTTGTCATACTCCGGTAAAAAAAAATCACATTATACCTCTAAGGTTATATTCTGTGAATTATCACATGTCAAGTGCACCATGCTATTTCACAAGCTCTGACAGCCTATATAAGTCAATACATGTTGTTGACCAAGGGGCTAGACGATTTGAGCATGTTAGGTCGTCTGACGTTAGACTAATAGAATCTAGTGGAATGGCCTAAGTGTTGAGACAGTAAGAGTGAAGCTGAACAAGGCAATGCGCTGAGTTGGTGGAGTTGAGTCGACTGGGGATGAGCAAAGCATTAGATCAGGTCGATAGAGACGAGCTGAGTGGGGATGAGCAGAACATTAATTAGTCGATGGAGACTAGCCGAGTAGCATTGGCTTGTTGGGTCGATGAAATTAAGCTGAGTGGGGATGAGTAGAGCATCAGGTCGGTGGAGATTAGTCGAGTGGTATTGGCTTGTCGGGTTTGTAGAATTGAGCCGAGTGGGGATGAGCAAAGCATCTTGTTGGTGGAGACAAGCCGAGTGGAGATGAGGCTTTTCATCTAAGGTTATCCCGAACCAAATGACAAACCTTCTCGCCTCATGCGACCCGAGTGGTGGTGATCTTATCGACCCATCTAATTTTGACCTCCTTCTCAGTAAGACAATGAAGACTTCCGATACTCCCCATGTACAATAGATTCACCACACATATGTGAACTGAGTCAACCTCTAGACATAGCATGTGAAGGCATCAAATTCTCCTCTTGTTGGGACAGTATCTTAAGCAGATCAGGCAGCTTCTCTACCTAACTCCTGGTATGCAGAGGGTCGTGAGGCACTTTGTGGGCATATAATTTCTTCAAGCCACAAGGAGTACAACAGACACGATCCTCTACATTTTGACAGCTAGGCATCATGCCAAAGAACAACTTCATGCTCTAATTAACTCACGCGTGATTGTAGATTATATGCAATGTAAGATGTGTCCGCTATGTCATCAGATGATGGATGAGACATGCCTTGATACGGTGGTAAAAGGAGCCCACTAAAGACAAGTCAAAGGTGAGAAAAGAAGCCGACGTGGAGGTCAAAGTTAAGGCGGTCAAAGGCATGTAATCACGGGTCAGCGGGTGGCAACGAGTCAATTGGGCATTGCCGCCCACTCAGAAAAGGAGGGCTCAGTATCATAGTGCCGCCCGGAGGCTCATCCGACCAAATCGCTCCTCCGATCGAGCGATAAGCAGCGACCCGATAGCCAGATGACTAAAGAGAGGAGGACAGATGTTCGCAACTGCGATAACCCTATAAGGGATAGTCCGACCAGATTGTCTGTCCGGCCTTATGAGGAACAACCTACCGAGCCAAGCAATCGTGGAGAAGAACAACCTAGAGCGACCGGGCGGGAAATCCTGGCCAAGTGGCTCCCTCGCTCGGCCAAACAATGGGACCCCTTGCTTAGCTAATTGTATCATTCTGGGAGTTGGTGCCGCTGACAGCAGGGCATGGTCAACAAGTAAATCGTACGACATAATCTTCTACTGTCATGTCAGGGATTTGCACGCCATGTTAATGAATAGTGTCAGAGACACTTTGTTGACTTATCTTTTTATAGGAAAAATGGATAAATGTGCATGTGATTTAAGAAATGTGCACATACGCTACATGATCCACTATACAAAAAGAGGATCCATGCACCGATAGAGGTATCTATTATTCTGCAATCACACTCTTGTTGCTACAGTTTCTACTATTCCGGTAACTGCCTTGAGTGTTAGAGGGTCAAGTAGACCTGATCACGGTTCGGAACCGACGATTCCAGGCAGGTCGACCCTTAACTTTAACCATCCAAGACGATTATGGTTCACAGTTCGGAACCGCCGATTCACGGTTTAGTTCACAATTCACCACGGTTCAAGATTACTATGTTAAAAAAAAATAAAAATTAAAATTTATTGTAAAAAAAGGGCTTATATTTATTTAAGTTGCATACGTATCCCCTTATGGTATAAGGGAATCAAAGCCCACGTAATTATTTTACATTTTTATCATTTACATTGACACTCACTTCCCTTTCCCGTTCCTGTCGTATTCATTCATTCAGTATCAAAATCTTCAACTTCGTCATCTGAAAGTTGCATTCCTTGGATTCTTTTCTCCGCTCTGGTCCAATCGTCCAGTAGTGCCTAGGCTTCCAATGAGTCGGGAGACAAAGTTGATCGTCGTTCATCTAATATGTTACTACTGACACTGAACGTCTACTCCACAGTAACATTTAACACTGGACAAGCTAAAATTTCTTTGGCGATCGTGGAGAGGACGAGAAAGCTTTGAGCCTTCTGTGATTACCACTTTAAGATATTGAAATTTTCCCTATCTGCTTCATTAAAATCAAAAGAAGTCGTAAAATAATTCTCAAGTTCCTATGTGGAACTTGAGGATCCTCGTGGACATTTTGTCCGTTCTTTTAATAAAAGTTGTGCTTTTGTAAGTTTTAAATTACTACTAGTAATTTGTTGTATTTAAAAAATATTAATTTATGTTCCATATTTTGCATAATATTGATTATAAATATCATATAAATAAATTCTAACATTATATATAATATTAACTGGATCAAGAAAAAAAAATCTTTAATTAGAATTAAAGTGTCATAATATAAAGTTAATATTTCTTATAAAACTTCTAATTTAAATCTAAGATCTAAAGAAAATACAAGGAAATAAAGATCCATTATTAATATATTTATTTAAAATTAATATTATATTAGAAAAATTTTCTAAAACTAATTGACCAGTGAGATAATAAACACCGGAAAGTTATTCGGTTTGCATCATTAAATACTTTTAAAATTTCACAAATACTACTACAAATATTCCATTGTTGTGAAAATAAATATATATTAGTATTAGTATTTTGTACAAAAAAATGAACATAATAATTCTTTATATTGAAATGAATCTTGTAATAATTGGTATGTTGAATTCCAACGTATTGGTACATCACGTGGTAATTTTTAGGTTTCATTCCATTAGTTTTACAAAACTTACTCATTGTTTCATTATAATGGATGAGATCATAAATAAGAAATTACAATTCTAATTAGTTTAATATAACTTTCTAAAATTTTTAATCCATCTTGAACACATAAATTTAAAACCTCCAATAATAGGTTGACAAACAAATTTTAGATCATCTATATAACTGGTATTGGAACTAACATTATCTAATGATATTGAAAATATTTTATGAATTAAGCATATTTTTCTAAAATTAAACATAATAATTGTGCGATATTATAAGCATTATGTGATTCATCAAAAACTCTATAAGCTAACAATCTTTTTTAGAGGTTCCCAGAGTTATCAATCCAATGGCAAGTTACACCCATATACAAATGTGTTTGCCAATGATCACTCTAAATATCGGAACATAAAGAAACTTTATTTTCTAATTTACTAAATTCATCAATTAACTTCTTTTTTGCTTGTTTTACTAATTTTTTAATTGTACGAGTAAGTGTAGTCCTAGGAACACGTTTAGCACATGGATTAAGAGATTCTTTACAAAAATATTCAAATGTGCATTTAGATCCAAAACTAAAAGAAAAATATTCTACATAAACAAATTTAGCTAATGATTCTCTTAATTTATTATCCGAATATAAAAATAAACCAGAATCAGTACTACTGCTAGTTGAAGAAAATCTTGATAATTGTGTTTAAGAATGATCGAGTTCATATTCTCTCGGGTGTTTCGTTTCTACATGTGGTTTCAATAACCCATAGCCGCCGCTAGCTTGGAATTTGTAGGAAGCATTGCTATGCTTACATTTTACACACATTTCTCCTGACAGAATAGTGATCTTCTCAAAATGTTTAGTAAAAATAGAAGATTTTAGAGAAGGAAGTTCCCGAACCTTAGAAGTAATTGTATCGATACTTTCTTATGTTTTGGGTGTCAGATTCGGAAGGTGCTCGATCTCATCATCGGTGGATTGAATATTGGGATCATATTCCCATGGATTCATTATTTTATTTCCCTTCCGAGCTCGAAATGATGCACCTCTACGATCTCCTTCCATTGTAATTGAAAATTGGAAACGAAAACGTATAAAGAATATAAAATTAAGATTAAGAGTAGAAAAGATGTGTGAAAATGATGAAATGAGCTCTCTATTTATAAAGTTTGGATAGTAACGAACACTAAATCATAACCATTGATCAAAAAATGGTCAAACGATCTTAATCATTGAAAAAATACCCAACCCCCCAGCCTCTCCAACAGTTAAGAACCGCTGGTTAACCGATGGTTCAAACCGTAAAAAAAAAAAAATATTGAACCGACGGTCCGTCGGGTTTTCACCAAAGGAACCGGAACCGGCTCGGCAACTTGCCGAGCCAGTTACGGGTCCGAGCCAGACCCGGCCCGAGGTCGGATCTAAGACCAACGCTGGAACCCCTTCTCTAATCCGGCATTGACGTCCTTGGTTTTATAAGGTGGAACGGAGTCTTCACACAGTCAACAACCACCAAGTCACATTCTCAATTAGCTGTCTTCACTATTTTCGCGATGAAGTAACAAATTCTGATCGGATTATCCAATATGAGTGCCGAAGCATCCTATCAGACCGAGTGATTCGAACCTTATTGCCGATCGATGTTCGTATGTGCATATACAATAAGTAGTGATGAAACAACTCGATCGCACATGGTAACTCGGTGGCTGCCGGCGGTCGGAACCAGAAGAAGAGAGCTAGCTAGCTAGCTAGGGCATAAAGCCACGGAGGGCATCGAGAATGTAGACGAATAAACAAATAAAGCGATATGCCGAATGCATGTGCAAGGATGAACAATCAGAGCCTGCAGCGAGTGGGGTGTGAACCCTGCACATGGAGGAACATGATGTTGAATAATAATCCACATCTCCATCCTCTTCCTCTTTTGTCTTCCACCTTCCCCACTCCATCCATCATTGAATTGGGCAGCTAGATCAACTGATCGATCGATCGAAAGTAACAAGTTATTGTGTAAATTTTAGTGTTGGTTGAATAATTTATGAGGAGATGTCAAACCTTTTTGCTGCCACTGTTCGTTAATTCCCTCCTCCCTCTCCCTCCATAGCTGTTTCTAGCTGTCCCTCTTCTCTTTGTCATGTGACGCTCACTCTCCGTGCCGTGCCGTGCAAAGCCATGCCATGCCATGCCTGCCTCGTGCCATCGAATAAAAATTCTGCGGACGCACCACCAACGCCACCATAATTCGCATACACCGCGCAGAATCCTTGGCGTTACAGGGTTCAGATCCCCGGCGAGCTAGGGAGTCCATGGCGCGCGAGTTGCCTCCCAGAGTTCCCCACTTGGCGGCGGCAGCCAATTGGCCTAGTTTTGGCCACCAGATCTCCGGACGAGGCGCCGAGGCCGCCTCGTGGGTGGACGAGTTCCTCGACTTCTCCGCGGCCAAGCGCGCGGCGCACCGGCGGTCGGCCAGCGACTCCGTCGCGTTCGTGGAAATGGCGCCAGCGGACGGCGACGACGACGACGACGACGACCAGCTGATCATGTCCATGTTCGCCGACGAGGCGGCGGGGTCTCCGGCGGAAACGGCGCCGGGCGCCGCAGGCGACAAGAGCACGGAGCAAAAATCTGCTGCTGCGGAGCAAATTGTCGATCCCAAAAGAGTCAAGAGGTGAATTAATATGCATATAATAAAACATTTCTCATCCAAAATCTTCACTTTGAATTCTTACTTTATTATCTCAATTTCCCGAGAAGGATACTGGCAAATAGGCAATCTGCGCAGAGATCCCGAGTGAGGAAGCTGCAATACATCTCCGAGTTGGAAAGGAGTGTTACTTCACTCGAGGTACGTACGTGAAGATATATAATTCATACGGATAAATGGCGATGATGATTATATTAATTCCGATATTCTCCATAAATTTGTTTTCTGTCTATTTTTTTTTCTTTTTTCAAGACTGAGGTGTCAGCATTGTCTCCTCGAGTCGCATTCCTCGATCAGCAGAGATCTCTGCTCACCCTGGGCAACAGCCATCTGAAGCAGCGAATTGCTGCGCTAGCTCAAGACAAGATCTTTAAAGATGGTGACGTCCTTTTCTTCCTCATTTTGATTACTTGTGATCGTCGAATTCTAATCTGAAGGGAAAGATTTCGAGTTTTTGCAGCGCATCAAGAGGCGTTGAAGAAGGAGATAGAGAGGCTGAGGCAAATCTACCAGCGGCAGAGCATTAAGCAGGCTCAATCTGATAACATGGCCACTGATTGCGCCCCTACCACGTGATGCCGTAAGGCCAAGGCTCCGTGTCGGGGAAGGTCCCGCCCTCAATTAATTATGACAAACAAATGCTCCTTGTTGATTTGGTAATCAAGAATTGGGATTTGTAGTAATGATTGTTGTAAAATCTGTATTATTTTTTTATGTAATTTATTTTATTTTTATAGATTGTAAAATTGGAAAGGGGATTGAACTGCTTGTGGGGTTGTTATTGGGGTTGTAAATGAGTGTTCCTTTATTTGTTGCATTCTCTGTTAAGCTTTAACTAATTGATCTTGGAGGTTTGCTAAGCATACAGTGCTTTGCCAATTGCAATATTCAGTCTTATCCTTTGTTGTCGCATATCTTTTAGGAAAAGATGCAGCGACTATTGCAGGAAGTTTGAGAGAACTGACAGAGTCAAGGCTCTTTAGCAGCACTTCGTATAACGACTTTGATTGAACCCTAAATAGAAACTAGAGAAAAAGTACTCGTGAAGGTATCCATCCTTTCAAGTTCTATGCGCTATCTTCCTCAATATTAATCAAAAGTGGTATCAGCTTCATACTTTTTTTCCTTTTTCCTTTTTTCACCGTTTTCTTGATAAAGTGTAGTGGATACCAACAATGAAAGAACAATAAAACCAATAGAGAGAAAGAGGGGAAAGGGCTAGAGAAGCAAAAAAAGAAAAAAAGAGGGCACAATTTCCTTCTTCAATCACTACGGCCACATAAGTCCTTGTGAATTCATCCTTCCTTGTGCGTCCACAAGCGAGACAGACATGGCCATCATCATTTGCTCTTCAAAGCTCTCTGGAACAAAGTATCCTTGATTCATTAAAGCTCGGTCTGGGTATGGAATTAGTGCATTTCCTGCATCCATCATAGCATGAGAACCAGCATAACTGGTCCCTGCCTCTGTCATATTGGACCAAAAACCGGTCGAAGACTCCCCCAAGTCGCCTCTTTGTAATTCCCTCTCAATTTGCAGTGGTATCTCAGACCAATGCCCTGAAGGATTAGTCTGCACGAGCCTCATATTTTCAGCAGATAAGTTGCCTGACCGGTGAACCATGTCAAATACTGAGGTACTGCTGCTAGGCATATTAGCGGCGGATACGACATTAATGGGCTGACGCTCAGTTAAAGCTGCAGCAGCACAAGCTAGTCCTCCATAGGAAGATACTTCCGGAGCTATTCCATGGGAATGATAGGGTTCTTCTGAAAAGGATGGCCCTGGAAAGAAGTTGCCAAAATAAGCTGGATATCCATGATAACCATGTTCCTGCCAAAAGAAAAGCACCAATCAGAAACTAGGTCAACCAAACTAAGAAACTAGTATTCTAAAGCATGTGATTTTTTCTCTTGACAAGAACAAAGAGCTGGATATGGCACAATCTATTTGGAGCCGGAGCAGCATGCCAGCATTTAGTCCGTGTCAAGCAGAGAATACCAAGCGGGGGCTGAAATATTAAAGCTTCTTATATATGAATTAAGCTGGAAAGGCAATACTTTGGACTGTCCTGTCCACTTTTGATCCAGATTGTATGTTATGAAGATGGAACTTATAAGGTATAGCCACAGTTTGGCTAATGTGAAATCAAAAGGTTAATAAAGATACAACTAGGACTATTCAGCTTTATTCCAAATTGAAGATAGCAGTTCAATGACAAGAAAAAAATGGGGAAAAAAGAAGAATAGAATAGTAAACTCAGAAGCTTAGAGATGCAATATCACAACTTTAGAACACAAAAGAAGACTGCAGTATTAGAATACCGAAGAAAAGTTGTATTGCATGAAATTGAGAATCAATCCTATAAAATTTAATTGGTTACCTAATCCCGCCTAAACAAAAACTATAGACACCAATAACATAACAATCCCAAACCACTAGGTTATCTGAAACACCAAAACAACTATAAAAACCAATACATAAAAGTTCAATTAGCTAAGCATTTTGTATGGTTAAACATGTGAATCTTGATCAACGAAATTGACCTTTATAAAGGAGAAGGCCGGATATCTATAGATTGTTAGAAGATGCCAAAGACTAAACTATTGACGAAACCATAACATATCATGATGAACAATGAATTGCATGATTCTATCAACTATACTGATATTTTGGTGCCATATCTGTCCAAAAAAAAACAATGGTAATGATATAAAGTTGATTAATCTGATCCGTGAAATTGATACCCTTTCTATGAATTTACTAATGAGTATCAGATACCTCAATTGCGATACCTTAATCTGGTTCCTGTTTTCCCTAAATGAAAATAAGATACCAACAGTGTATTATAGTGTTCTCAAAGGGAGAAGAAAACAAACACTTTCCTGGTTTGAAGATTTTAGAATAAGCACGAGGAACATAAAATCTTGATTAACTAAGGAAGCAGGACATCTATGTCAGAAAAAGGATAGCTGAAGCAAGACTTCTGCTGATGTGGGCCTCCTGAATAGAGATGTTCTCTAATTTGACTAGTCATTTTTTATTGGAGTTCTATCCAATTTCAAAGAGATTATCATTGAGATAGATTAAGTAAAGAAAATATCCCTGGCATAAACAGGTGACGCATAATTGAACTAAAATAAAGGTGACGCATAAACAGGTGATGGAACAGACAATTATTGACAACTAATTTGTTCCTGGCGTAATAAATATAACATTTTTTAAAGCTGAATCGTACCCAGTGCAAATTAGGGTTGATGCATCTAGAATCATTTAAAAATTTTCATTACAAATCCTTAAACCAGTTAATAATCTACAGACCTATTAACCATGGTTTAAAATCTCAAACCGTGTTAAAGTTTCAGCCTATGACCAGAACAATACGGTTTCAATACCATATCGTGTCGTGTCGATATGGTTTCAGTATTTTTTAAATATAAAATATATTAATTAAAAAAAATAACATAAATATTTATAAAATAATAATAATAAATTAATTAGATAATTTTATTAGGGTTTAATTAAGTATATTTAGATTATCCCTACTATAGATATAAGTTTAACCCCCAAAAAAAAAAAAAAAAAAAAAATCCAAAAATGCCTCCATGGGGACCGCGGGGAGCCACGATGCCTCATGCCGGGTGTGCCAGTAGGCGGACATAACTAAATGTTTTGTCCGTTTCGCTCAATACAGCACGGGATTTTAATCCATGCTATTAACAATATGTGCCTATGAAATGGCAATCAAAAACAACCAATCTTGTGGCATACCAAAACATTAAGGTGGCGTTTGGTTCTCTCTTAGGAATCAGAATGGGAATGAGTATTACAATATTGTGGAATGAGAATAGGTATGAGCTGAGTATCATTCTTAAAAATAATGTTTGGTTATTTGAATATTTTCAATCGGAATGAACATAAATTTCCTTTTTTACCCTTAGAAGAAAATAAGAGAAAAAATTAGATGGGAGAGAAAGTTGAATGTGAGAGAAATATATGATGAGAGAGAGTGTGATGAGAGAAAAAGTATGATGGGAAAAAATGAAGAGAGGGAAACTGTGATAAGAGAAAATGAGGAGAGAGAGCGTGATAAGAGAGATTGAGAAGAGAAAAAGTATAATGAGAGAGAAAGTGTGATGGGAAAAAATGAAGAGATGGAAAGTGTGATAAAAGAAAATGAGGAGAGAGAGCGTGATAGGAGAGATTGAGAAAAGAAAATGTATAATGAGAGAGAAAGTGTGATGAAAAAAAATGAATAGAGGGAAAGTATTGTGGCAAAAGGCGAATACGCTCGCCCCCAGCGCCCCTGCCAACCCATCCCAAGGCCAACACGGAGGAGGTAAATCACAGGCGGCTACTAGCCTTTGGAATAGTGACTAGCACGTAAAGGAGACATTTACCTCAACTTTGCCAAGATTCGAATCTCATGGTGGCAACACTTCATGCGCTAGCCACTAGACCCATCCGAGGGTGATGAGAGAGTGTGATAGGAGAGATTGAGAAGAGAAAAAGTATAATGAGAGAGAAAGAGTGATGAGAAAAGAATGAAGAGAGAGAAAGTGTAATGAGAGATTGAGAGAAAGTATGATGAGAAAATGTGATGAGAGAGAATATGTGATAGGAAAAAATGAAGGGAAAGTGTGATGAAAGAAAATGAGGAGAGAGAGTGACAGAAGAGAATAAAGAGAAAAATTATGATGAGAGAAAATAAGGAGAGAGAGTGATGGAAGAGAATAAAGAGAGAGAAAATGTGGAGAGAGTATGGTAAGAGAGATTGAGGAGAGAGAAAGTATGATGAGAAAAATAAGGAGAGAATGAAGAGAGAGAAAATGAGGGGAGAGAGTGTGTGATGGGAGAGAGTACAGAGGGAAAATGATAGAGAATGTGTGATGAGAGAGAATGAAGAGAGAAAATATGTTGAGAGAGAAAGTGTGATGATAGAATGAGGAGAGAGAAAGTATGATGAGAGAGAACAAGGAGAAAGAGAGTGAAATGAAAAAAAAATGAACAAATATACTAAGGGTATTTTCGTCCAAAACTTAATTCTCATTCTCATTCTATCAAAACCCAAGGTAGAGGGTAGATTTCATCCATACCCAAGTTTTTGGATTTCATTTCAAAATCTTGATTCTATTCCCATCAACCAAACACAAGGTTTAGGAATGAAACCATTCCCTCATTCCCAAACCTCTAAACCAAACGTCACCTAAGTTTTATTTTTAAAAATAAATAAGTAAATAATATTAAGTTAGTCTTTAAAGTCTATTTCTGTCTTCATGATTGTATATATTCTCTTGATTTTCCAATATGTACCATGCTGTGATTGCATCGGAGAAGGGTGTCCAGTAAAAATCTTAGTAGAATGAAAGTGCATCGTAATAGACAACTAGCTATTGGCCATTAATATAGCTAGGTCACGTATCTCATGATAATGTTGAAAGACATAATCAGAGAACAGATTATAATAATTAGATAAGCATGCTGTTGTTCAACTTCTAGGTATACCAGAAGCATCACTTTGGACAAAATATCTAGCTCCAATATAGGAGAAAAAATAGATTCGTGATACTTGCATGAAAGGGAAGATATTACAAAAAGGATCCTAACACACAAAGCAACATTATCAACCTAACATACTTGAGGATTGATAAACTTAAATGCTATTTGTGTCATAGATCCATTGCTCATATATTGCTACATTATGCTCAAAGTTCAAATGAACTAGTAATAAATGCTACCTGAATCGAAAGCCAAATTGCTTCCCTGACCATCATGTGATCAAAATCCACGTCAAAATTGTCAGTCCTGTAGTTTAGTATTGAAAAAGATGTGAAATGACAATAAGATAATACATGGCAACAATAAAGTAGGGATGAACCAAATTCCTAGAATTCAGGAAAGAAAAATTAGGAAGAAATTCATGAATTCTGGTGCCAACTGGACTCCTGGTCAGCATTATAAATGTATGTCACAACTCGATAACAAAAACCAATCAAATTAAAATTTTTTGGATCAGTCCTAGCAATTCTTCAAATAATATGCACTGAACACAATGAAGGCACACAGAAGATAATAGATTGTTCAGCAAACAAGCAAAAAGTTCAACTTGGTGATAATTACGAATTACAATTTGTTTCATGCTAGATATACAAAAAAAATCAAGGGGATGTTCCATATGTGACAATAAATTCAGATCACCAAGTAATTAATGTTGAAGCATATCACTACAGTTGGAGTATTTATTATTAGCCTACACTTTCGGGATAAGCAGGCATCTGATACATCTTAATATGTTAAAGCATCCACATCAGCTACCTTATCCAAAAATTTTACCTTAAATTTTGGATACGATAGCTAAAAAACTTTTGCATCAGCTACCCTATCCATTCCCTAAATTTAGATTTGATGAATAGTAATTCTCTAAATTTAGGGAATGAAACCTCTACCCTAAAAATAAAATAGTATTTCTTTTTAATCTCTCTCCTTCCACCCATTCTTTTCAATCTCTCTCCTTCCACTCGTTCCATAAATATAATAATAATAAAAATAGAAGAAAAAGAATAAAATAATAAAAAAATTAAGGAAGATGGAAATTTTAGGGCAGTTGATGTAATGTGTAGTGAAAAGTGATGGTCTAAATTTAATAAAGTGAGTTATTTACCCTAAATTTTAGATATAGTGATAGGGAAACTGATGTGAATGCTCTTATTCAAGGCAGGTTATTAAGTTGGAAGCTTGTATCATACCCCACAATCATATTTATAGTGGTTGCTATTATCTTTGGAATTTTTTAGTTATTTATCATATATTCCAAGTGGCAGTCAAAGAGAAGATGATGTGGATTAGTAGCTGAAACTTTATTTTAAAAAGGATAAAAGAACCTAAAAGTAGATGCCCATCGGCTCTATCCAGTAACAATGAAACCCCAGATCCAGAGATTTATCAAGAATCTCATCTTCACAATGACAATATCAAGCAATTTGACATCGCGCCCTCCAGACTTGAGTTATGTGGTTTCAGCTTTCCAGGTCAAAAGGCACAAACATACAGATATCTGTACCTTTATCAGCTAAAGTGACTATAGGGTTCAGGTTTGATCTAGAACTTATCATTCAAATCTTATCGCACAGACAAAACGAGATATCAATTTCTTATGTTTTTAAAGTGTTAGATTAAATGTTTTAGTTTCACATTGTTTATTTATTTATCATTATATATTCTTATTGTTCTTCAAACTTTATATATGTTTGTAAATTGTACTATAATTATTTTAAATTTTCAATTACATTTTGCAAGTTTGCTATCAAACTTAGTATTAAAACCAAGGATGGTTATGATTTCTGGGCTTTCATTGCCCTTTCTCCCTCTCTCATCCGGCTGCTACAGTTTACCAAGTGGTTTTATAGCCACAAATCTAGGGCACTGTAGTAATACGGCCTATAGAAAAGAAAATTAACTCAAATACTCATATTACTCTCCCCCTCCCCCCTCAATTTAAATTTATCTTCCTTTCTTTCTGTGGAATAAGGTATTCCTTTCATCTTTTCTAGAAATAGTTTTTCTGTCTATTTTTTCTAGAATTAGTTATGTCATTAATTTTCTTGAGAATTAGCTATTTTATTGAAGCAATCTTCCTCTTGTATACAATCAAAGAATCATTCTATAGATCTCCTTTGCGTTTATGAAATAGTACACCTCTGTCATTTGGTAATAGTTTTCATCAAAGTGATCATCACCTTTTCCCTTCCATTTTTTGGTGTTGACCCTTGGATAAGATCCAAGTTCCTACCAGCTTGGTATCAGATCCAAGAAAACCTATTCGAACTGATATTCTAGGTTTTCTGGTTGGATTTTGGTGCCCATATAAGACCCTAAAGAACCTGAATCCAACCTAGTATAGGTTTTCCTCCATGTAATTCAGATTTAGATTTGAGTTTTCATGAATGCATTCAGAGAGGTTCAGTTTATTCAAAAGGATGCTTGACCTGACGGACCTAGTTTCACCACTAATATCACCTCAAGTGATCATTCACCTTGAGTGGCAGTTTAATTTCTCGAGAAAAATACAGATAAAGATTATTGGGGTTTATATCTAACTGCAGTAATATGGAACTTTCGATTTCTCAAAGTATGTCAATAGTATGGTTACTTGCATTGTGCCTCAGGTTCAATGATCCAAGAGCGCATTCACATTCATCATTAACTGGACAGATTGGAAGAAATTTGAAGAGGCATCCTCAAGTACAAAATGTCTAAGAAAATGAGGCCAATGAGAAACTTTTCAATTTGTGAATAAATACAAACGAACTTGGCATCTAAAAGTACATACATATAATGAAGTCATAAAGAATCAATATACTAAGCATAAGCAGATTGAGAGTTCAACAAGATACAAGTCCAGCAAGATGAAATTTTCATTTCTTAAATTCCAAGAAAAAGTGAACAATAAAACTTTAACCAATATGAATACAGATGGTTCCGAAGCAGATACTCTAGTAGGAAGTCAGAGCGGTAAAGATAAAATAAGAAAACACTCAGTGCAACCTATGATGAATTGCAGAAAGTACATCAGCAGCAATATCAGAACCAAACTACTTCGTATAGAAAACTGAAGGGTTTCTACCTGTTTCTATAGTGGGAAGGCAGCAGACCTGCTGGCACCGAGCACGAGATTTGAGATGGAACAATTTCACTAGTTTGTGTAGACCGTTTGAAAGATGGTACTGTTGTGTTGTTAAGACAACAAAAAATGAGCATAATTAGATCAATTTAGTAATCTATTTTAAATAGAACGATAATATCAAGTGGGAACTGGAAGGGAGGTGCTACCTATGTTACAGAACTCATCTGCTGGATCAATTGTTTTGCTTGATGAGCATGGATCTTGTCTTTTCTTCAATCTTTTTGCTTCATCTTGAATTTCGTGCTCTGCATTGATCATTCGTCTTGATGAGTTTGAATCCTGTCTTTTCTTTAGTTTTTTACCTTCATCTTGAATTTCCTTCTGTTGAATCCTTATTTTTGCCTCAATGACTTTCTGCTCTTCCTGTACTCAGAACAAGATACAAAAGAAATTATCTTCATAGGAAAATGAACATGGCGATCCTAATTGAAAAATGTGCACCAAGATAATGCACATTGAAAAGCTTACAACTTCTTCCATGCCCTTCTCCTCTTTTGTCTTCATACCACGGTATTCGACTGCATAATTTGACGTTTTGCAAAAAGGGCACCTATTAGGTTAAGTATTAAACTTTATTTTGTGCAAAACAAATAGTCACCCCCAAAAAAAAAATACAAAGGATACTGTGTTGTCCGAGTTACATCAGGTGGGTTCATTTGAAGGAAACACTCTGCAAGAAGAATCACACGTTAATCAGAATCTAGATAGCCATGATGAGCACAACAGACAACAAGAAAGGACTTCACAAGATTACATAGATTCATGTTACCTGTGCATATCTCTTTCATGCAACACCTTGACCGATTAAGACTTGGATAATACTACAAAAATAGATTAATTTTTGAGAGGCGACGAATACTTCGAATTAAATTAGAATATATAATCAAAAGGGCTAGCAAATGACAAGAAATAGACTATTAGCAGAATAGGGTAATAAGTCAGGCATACATCAGGTCTTGCTCCAACAAATTAACCAATTTGAATTATAAACAATCAAATGAGAAAGATTTAGGTACGAAGAAATAGGAGCGGACCAGGAAACAGATGGGACACTCTTCGAAATCAAGGGCGTATTCGTCACATCCAGGGTAGCAAGGCGCCAACTTGGATTCGAGAATGAGCTTCCTCAACTTCTTCTGGTCAATGTCGCGATGCTGGTAAAGACCCTGCTGCGGCCTGGTATACTGCTCATCCACCACCTGCCTCCTCCTCCCTATCTTGTTCCCCATGCAATCAATCCCACCGCAACAAGACGGAATACAAAATCTCCACTTAAAGCCCCTCGATCTCTCTCAACATCCCAGCTAAAAGCTTCCAAAAAAACACATCGGACAAAAAAACAGAAACCTAATTCCCTTTCACGAGCCCATCTTCTGCAAAACAATTCAAGCAGCGGAACCCTAAGTCCCTACGCCAGATCAAGGCCGGAAAACTCCCCTCTCTCTCGCCTTCGCCTCTCGAGATCGAAATCCGCATCAAGGCCGCGCCGAACCAGACCAGAAACCGAAATGCGCGGCGCGGATCTCAATTCGAAGCCTCAAAATCACATCCCCACCGGCCGAAGAAGGAAACCGAACGCGTAGAACGCCAACCCTAGAAACCCCCCGGCGTTGGTAACTGGTCCCCTTACCTAGCTCGAGCCTCGCGTCCGCTGGTACCGTCGGAGGAGGGCGAGGGCTGGGGTTCCGCCGTACGAAGAAGGTCGAGAAGAAAGGAGGAGGCGGAATGATTGGAGGGAGGAAATGGTGCAGTGTGTGGGCTAGCGACAGAGATTTGAACTGTGGTAAATAGCGGAGATCGATAGCTCGTAGCTAGTGGCTTCGGTCCACATTGTGCTATGGATATATCTGCTTGCTAGTGCTAGTGCTAGTGCTAGTGCTAGTGCTACGGCTACGGCTACGGCTATTGCTATGTCGGTGAGTGAGAGTGCGAAATTGAGATCGATGGTTCCCGATGTGTAATATAAAATTTAATCGGAGGTTGTTTCTTGTTTGGTTCGGCGTACTTTGGTTCATTCAACTCACGCCCACACGAACACGCGAACCAGCAGCGTATTTGTTTTTACGGTGGGGGCGGGGCCCGGAAGGAGCTGGTCAAGGTAGGTAGGGGCCAGAACCCGTCTCTGTGATCCAACTTTCAGTAGCTGTGTATTTTTTATTTATTTTTTTTTGTCAGCATCAATGTTTTTCGAAAGTATACAAATTAAATAAATCGAACATCTCTTTTTAAAAAAAAAAATCAAAAGAAGTACTTTCCAATGAATGTCATTATTATAATTACGACTAACGGTTATAAACAGTAAATTCTACGGAATAACAATAACGCATAATACTTAATATAATATTATTATAATAGCTTAGATTATAACAACTATTTAATAATAATTTTTAATTAATTTTATTGACACGTTATATTTGATACTTTAATTAATTTTTAATTAATACTTTAATTATATGTTTTATTTGAAAAAAAATTTCCTATGAACACATCATAATGGGATGAATCACGAGTAAACGGATGACAATTTTAATATCCTATCGAGACATTATAGCTCCCAAGACTTCTACATATTATAAAAAGCTTCTACACTTTGGGGTTAAATCATAAATTTTTAAATTTTGAATTATAAATCATAAATTTGAAAATACTAAAATAGTTACCTTTTTCACATTATTATAATTGTCAAGTATATTCTACATGTTGAAGTAGGTATCGAATAATTTCTACACTATCTATCAATTACAAAGAAATTTCTATACATTTTTGGTTTAAATCTTAAATTTTGAATTTTAAATAATAAAACCAGAAAATTATTATATTAAAATATTATTTAACATTAGATCAAAATTATTTAAACTTTATTAAAAATGTTTTTAAATAATTGAGATGTCAATTCAAATAAATTGGATCATATTCAAGTCGAGTTAAAACAATAATTTTTTAAAAAATCTAAACCTGAACCAAAACTGAACCTGAATACAATTTGAAACTCTTAAACCTGAACTCGATCAAGTTGAATCTAACTCGAATAACATAATTAAAAATGATTTTTTTTTACTAATTTTCTTATAATTCTTCACTGTTATCTTAATACTTCGTCATTATCCTACTAACATTAATATTGATATACCTAAAAATATTTTAATTTCTAAAGTAATTTTGATTTTAGCAAAAAAAAGTCACTAAAACCTAATTTTTGATCAACCTTGGTCAACTCAAATCCGATTCAAAAATATCTAATATGAATCTGACTCGAATCCGAAAACCCCTAATTTAAACTTGATTTTTTTTCAAATAGATTCGGATTCATTTTTAATATCCTTATTTTTACCCATTATAGTAATTACATAGTAACTTTTAAATATTATAATAACTAGTCGTAATTACTATAATAACCCTATCGGTAGGAAACAATGTTATAATCTCTTGGATAAGAGTTATTTTAGAGATAAAATATTTAATGGAGTGTTATTTTTTTTTTTTTCAAGAAATGTTTATTTTAATAATTTGAGAAGTTTTTTTAATTTTTGCCCTATTTTTTTTATGCTCAATGTTTTCAAAATGGACATTTTTTTTTTTAGATATTTTCCGTTTCATGTATCTATCAGAACCTCTTTTGATATTTAGTCTCCCCTCCTTTCCAAATATTCTGCCAAATGGTAGAAGAATAAGTATGTAAAAAAAAAATAATGATTCCACCAACATAATAATCTATTTAAAATATAATTTTGATCAGAATTAATTCATGAATATTCACTGAATACTTTTTAAATCTTGCTTGGTTGGTGCCCAAAGCTTTTAGAAAAGTTAAAGAGATAATACACATTAAAGATGGCTTTGCTGACAGCTTCACCTCAGCTACTATGAGATTGACTCTATCCACGAGCTTCTAAAAACCACTGAGAAGAATAAGACAAAAAAAAAAACTAAAGACTTATCGTTAGTATTTACTAATATAATTTGTACTCGCTGTCAACCAATTATTAAGTCAGTTATAAGAATAACTGATCACATAATTTATCTTTCTTGATAGTGTTTCTATCAGAAATATGAGAAGATGAATTTGTCAGTGTGACATACCTAGAATATCGATCATATCTTTATAACCCGAATGATGAGTTGTTTTATGTGTTGACCAAGCCGTCCGAAGCTTTCTAGTCAATAGTACTTGTATCCAGCGACCTGGTTGCCCCGATCTCTGATACCCCGATGCTCGAGGTGGGTCCCACGAATATATGAGCAATCGAATAATAGCAAAACAATGGAATAAATATAAGATGGGTACGACGACGTACCCTAGCCCCAGGGGGCACCCTCAGATGGGTCGGTGCGCTGGTTGCGGTGCTGATCGAGTCGTAGCGGCCCGGACGAATAGATGGGTATGAGTCAACTGAGGAGCCGGATCTGGAGGCAACGGCATGGAATTCGGTGCAGCATGGATCCAAGAGGCAGCATGTCGGCCGAAATATGACGACGGCTCCTGAGCCGGAATACTACAACGGCTCACAGGGCGGGATATGATGACGGCTCGCAGGGCGGCACACGACACGCAGGCCGGATAATACCTGTAACTCACAAGCATAATAACAGTGCGAATAGCGAAACAGAATGGCTCGATGGCCGGAACATAACACCCAAGGCATAACACACAGAATGCACTAGCAGCGACCCGATGGCCGAATCAGCGTCGAGATCATACGACGACATAGAAGCTGCAACAGCGGGCGCTGGATGCGGCAGCGATGTCCGCTGGACTCGGCGGTGGCAAATGTGGAGTCGCGGCTGTGAGAGGTCGGCGACGGCGTCCGCAGCCTTTGGCGGCGATGGTGACGACATGAGGCGCCGGCGGCAGCGGGAGGAGGCACCAGGATCGGAGAAGAAAGGAGGAGGCGGTGTCGATTCGGTGGTGGCGTTGCGAGGAAGAGAGCTTGAGGAATCTCCATGCGAGAGAAAGAAGAAAGAGAACCCGACGGCGTGAGGCAGCCACTGGATAGCGGTGGCCCGGCGATCGACGGAGGGGTCGAAGATGGCGCTCCTCCTTCATGGCTATAGCGGTGGCTGAACCCTAAAAACCTCCTCCCTTTTCTCCCATGGTGGCGGCGGAGAAGGCCCATACGAAGAAGAACCCTGTTGCTCCCTGTGCTCAGCGACGACCCAAAAAACCCTGCACGAAGCTCCCTCTCCTTTTTTTTCTACAGTGCCCCCTTTCTTTAAAACCCTAAGAGTTCCTTTACCAAATTGCCCTTTTTCTTCCTCTTAACTTCTCCTATATCCCTCATATCATATCCACATTAGATATAATTAGAGATAGACCGTAAAAAATACCTGATATACATAATCATCTTTTAGTATAATGTAAAACAATCATTAAGTTTGTTTATATATAATTCAGGTATTTAATTTTTTTTTTTATTTTTTAAGGATAAAAATTAAAAAGAACATCCTAAATTTTATAAATCATAAAAAATCATCTTTTTCAATAAAAAATTATATAAACACCTCTCCTCTAATTTTAATCCAAAAATACCCTTTGACTTATAGAAGCTATACGATAATTATACACATTGTAAAAACTATTTGGTAGCTTCTATATATTAATATATAGAACCTACTCAGTAGCTGTTATAATATATTTTATGTGAATTTAGAATTTATATTGTATAGAAATTACCTGGTAGTTGTTACAATGTGTAGAAACTACTAGGTAGTCGTTACAACATGTTTAGTGTGAGAATAGAGTTTATGATTTAGGGTTTAGATTTATGAACACCATTATATCAAAATACCATTTTTTTCAACTTGGTTAATGTTGGAACAATCTAGTGACCCTAGGTTTTGATGTTTGGGCAAAGGTTTAAGTTAGGATTATTGTTGTAATTTGATATGCATTGTGAGTGTGCATGATACAAGTACAACAAGGAAAGTCCAAGTGTGATCTTGGCAAAGGAGGAAAGTCCAAGGATGAGTCTCGGCAGTGTAAGTCCAAGCATGTAGTATTGGCAACTTAAGTCCAAGTATGACTTGACAATGGATGAAGTCCCAGAGGCGCGACCTCTTGGCAAAGGAAGACCCGACAACAATGACAAAGTCGATGGAAGCTCCAGAAGGCAAGACGTGAAGGATGGGGAGGCATCCGAGGGACGCAAGACTGATGGAGAAGGCTAGAAGGCTAGAAGGCTAGGTCTAGGTTGGTCGGACAAGGATGAGTGTTGAGCGAATGTACTCGGGGGTCAAATCCTAGACTCCAGGATTTTATTGTAGCAGTACTGTAGCGTAATGTAGCAGTACTATAGCAGTCGATTGGGTGCGAACAAAATGGTTATGTTCGTTCAGTCAGTGTGGAGCAGTCGACTGCATGTTTTGGCAGTCGACTGGTATCGAGCCTTTGGGATGTAACGGTTGAATTTCCACAGAGGGCAGTCGGCTGCTAGTTTTGGCAGTCGACTGGTAGGCGGGGTTTTCTAACTTGTGGCCTATATAACCAAGCATTGGAAGCTTGGTTAAGGTTGACGAAATTAGTGGTGGTTAACCCTAATTAGAGTCTCCAAGTGCCCAAGTGATCTAGCGTGCTTGTAAAAGGTTGTGGCAAGGTTTCTCCACCCACAAAGAGCTACGTGAGCTAGCCGTAAGTTCTCCGGGAAATCATCCACCGACGGATCGGGATCGTCCATCTTATGGACAACCGTGGAGTTGGAGCTTTATCTCCGAACCACGTTAAATCAACGTGTTAGGTTTGCTTTCTATTGTTAGTATTTGTATTTTGTTTTCCGCTGCGTACAAACAAGTGTAGGAAGTGACGATTTGGGTGAGACGCTATTCACCCCCCTCTAGCAGTGTCAAGGTTCCAACAAGTGGTATCAGAGCTAGGTGAGCTCTTGTTGTACTTGAAGAAATGGTTCAAAGGTAAAAGGGAAGGTAACCCCTATTTTGAAGTTTAATCCAAGCTCTAATTCTTATATGCTTGTTAGAAATAATGTAGATTGTTTACCCAAGCATAATCATGGATTTAGGTATAATGATAGGAATAGGGTTAATGTAGGTGATAACTCTAGAAAATCATTTTCAAATGATAGACCCAAAATGAAACAACCTATCTTACCTAAGGAGAAGAAGGTAGTTGAAAACCTAGGCATTAATCCCAAAAAGGGGAGACGCATGCCTAGGAAGGGTAGGTCTAGGAATGTCCATGATGGACATGTTGATTCTAGGGTTAGAACCGTAGAATTGGAAAATCAAGCCTTGAAGGCAAAGCTTGAGGAAATGGAGAAAGTCCTAGAAAGGTTTATTATTGGACCTAAAGGACTTGACATGTATTTGTCTGGTCAAAGATCCAAAAATGTCAAATTGAGTTCCTCTAAGACCAAAAGGAGGTCAAGTGTTAAGGTGGCACATGATATTGGTAAGGGAAGAGTGACCAAGGACAAGGGAAAGTTATCCAAGACCAATAAAAAGGAATATTCTAGGATGACATATAATTATGGCAAGGATAAGGTGTCCAAGGTTAAGGACAAGAAGAAATTAACCAAAGACAATGTGTCTAAGGTTAAGAAGGTGAATTTTGTAGGTCAAGTGTTACCCGAGGTGCACCGAAGTGGCCTAGCCATAGTGGATGAGTCACCAAGGGAGGTGACTAAGGTTCAGATTCCTAAGGTTAGGAAAAGCCTCTGGGACCCATGGTAGATGGGTTATTAAATGTGTCAAGTGATTTGGGGACAGACTTGAGTCTTAAATCCAAGAAATTGACACAATTGAGTTGAGTTGAGTTTCATGCATGGAAATATGAATTGAGTTCATATTGCATGAAAATTAATTTTTGATGTATAGATGTCATATAAACTAATGCTAGGGATGCATTATGATTTAGTATGAGCGGATACATCAAGAGGAAGTCAAAACTAGGACTTTAGGTCAAGGTTTAATTGAACCATTTAGCTAGTTTTAAATTTTGTATCAATCTTTGGATCTGTGATAAATATATTTTTATATATATTTTTTCCAAGTATACAAGGTTAAAATAGACCTCTCCATAAAATTTAAAATTTTTGGAGGTCTGTGGAATTTCTGGTGCATTCCTGAAGTTAGATTAAAAAGGTTGATTTTTGCTAACATAATGTACCAGTCGACTAATACAGTTACCAGTCAACTGGTAATAATGGTTTTGAGCACAGAAGGTCTCTATAAGCTCATTTTGACGAGGCCAGTCGACTGATGGTTTTACCAGTCGACTAGTAGCACTGTTCATGAGCACTGAATGTCTCTGTAAGCTCGTTTTGATGATGTCAGTCGACTGGTACTTATGACAGTCGACTGATACAATCTAAGAATGTTTTCCAGCATTAGAAAATGATCAAAAGAGTAGTAAAATATGTATGTAATTTTATGAGGGATTAATACCGGATGTTTATGGTCATTAGAAGTCAAAGAGTCCAATAATTGGGATATTGCTGGAGCTCTTTTGATGTATGACAAAGGGGGAGAAGTTTAGGTTTAAGTGAGAAACCTACACACCTTTTCAAGAAATCCTAGCTCAAGGGGGAGCTTAGGTGAAGGGGGATCGATTGTTCAGGCACAGGGGAAGAAGTTTACCTTTGCGGGAAACCCTAGCTTAAGGGGAAGCTTAGGTGAAGGGGAGCCTAGGATTAGGTTTCATGTTTTATGCATGTGTAGATTGCATGTTTATTTGCATTATTATTGCTATATTATTTCCCTAACTTAAATGGGTTGCCAAACATCAAAAAGGGGGAGATTGTTGGAGCAATCTAGTGACCCTAGGTTTTGATATTTGGGCAAAAGTTTAAGTTAGGATTATTGTTGTAATTTGATATGCATTGTGAGTGTGCAGGATACAAGTACAACAAGGAAAGTCCAAGTGTGATCTTGGCAAAGGAGGAAAGTCCAAGGATGAGTCTCGGCGGTGTAAGTCCAAGCATGTAGTCTTGGCAACGTAAGTCCAAGTGTGACTTAGCAATGGATGAAGCCCCAGAGGCACAACCTCTTGGCAAAGGAAGACCCAACAACAATGACAAGGCCGATGGAAGCTCCAGAAGGCAAGACGTGAAGGATGGGGAGCCATCCGAGGGACGCAAGGCTGATGGAGGAGGCTAGAAGGCTAGGTCTAGGTTGGTCGGGCGAGGATGAGTGCTGAGCGAATGTACTCGAGGGCCAAATCCTAGACTCTAGGGTTTTACTTTAGCAGTATTGTAGTAATACTGTAGCAGTCGACTGGTATAATCGACCGCACAATCGACTGGGTGCGAACAGAATGGTTCTGTTCGTTCGGTCAGTGTGGAGCAGTCGACTGCATGTTTTGACAGTCGACTGATATCGAGCCGTTGGGATGTAACGGTCGAATTTCTACAGAGGGCAGTCGACTGCTAGTTTTGGCAGTCGACTGATAGACGGAGTTTTCTAACTTGTGACCTATATAGCCAAGCATGGGAAGTTTGGTTAATGTTGACGAAATTTGTGGTGTGGTTAACCCTAATTAGAGTCTCCAAGTGCACAAGTGATCTAGCGTGCTTATACGAGGTTGTGACGAGGTTTCTTCACCCACAAGGAGCTACGTGAGCTAGCCGAAAGTTCTCCGGGGAATCATCCACCGACGGATCGAGATCGTCCATCTTACGGACAGTCGTGGAGTAGGAGCTTTATCTCCGAACTACGTTAAATCAACATGTTAGGTTTACTTTCTATTGTTAGTATTTGTATTTTGTTTTCCGCTGCGTACTAACAAGTGTAGGAAGTGACGATTTGAGTGAGACTCTATTCACCCCCCCTCTAGCAGTGTCAAGGTTCCAACAGTTAATTATTTAAACTTTATTAAACTCACTTTAAAACAATTATAAAAGTTATTATGTACCTACTATAACCCTAAACTCATCTTAAATATGTTGTAGCAACTACTCAGTAACTTCTACACATTATAATAGCTACTCGATATCTTATACACGGTGTAAATCTTAAATCTTAAATTCACTTTAAATATGTTATATCAGTTATCAGGTAACTTTTATAACAGTATTGTATCTAGAGATATTTTTGGGATAAAATCATAGGGAGAGGTGCTCATTTAGGGATGTTAAAAATGAACTCGACCCGACACTTCGACTCGAGGTGACCTGAATCTGTTGGATCGGGTGGACCAGCTAGAGGGGGATGAATAGCTTGCAAATATAAATTAACAATTTCTCTTGCTAACAACTTAGCAAGCACACACTTGATTAATTAAAAACAAATAGCATAAAAGAAAAGTAAGAGATAGAAGATTTAGTTGTTTACAACCAAGGAGGTTACTAATCCAAGACAATGGAAAATGCACTAAAGATCTCCTTCTTCGAAGAGGTCAGAGGCGAAGTAGCCCCTTATAGTAGTTAAAAGCTAAAAATGAATTACAGAAGTTTAAGAACAGGTGTGTATTTTACAACTAACTTTTGGGTGCTATTTATAGGTCATTGATCGAAGTGATCGTTTGTTAACATAGCACATTCGAGGCACTGGAACATTTGGAGGCACCTCCAATCGAATAAACTTTATCTGTTCACTACCAATGTTCAGCTGAATTGGTGGATCTGAGGCACCTCGATTCATCGAAGGCCCCTGTGTTAGGTTAAGGTAGAATCCGCTGCTTATCCACTCCGCAACAATTCTCGTCATCGGAGGTGCCTTCAGCTGATCCCCCCGGGCGGGCTGCTGCTGGAATCAGGGCAGAGGTGTTAACCTCTTTCCTACGGCCAGCTTGAGCCTCTTCCACATTGATAAACTTTGAAGCCCATTCAATTAATATATCGAAATTGGTTGAAGGATTCCTGACCAAATCTTTGAAAAAATCATTGTCATTAAGTCCTTGAGAGAAGACGTTTACCAAGATCTCTGTAGTCATTTGATTGAACCTCTTAATATAAGCTCTGATGGATTCTTTAGATCCTTGCTTAATAGAAACAAGACTCCATGGAATTTTATGATACCTCTGATTGCTGGAAAAATGGTGTAGGAATACCTTGTGAAAACCCTTGAAGCGACGAATAGAATTCTCTGACAGTCACTTAAACCATCTTTGAGCTCCTCCTCCAAAAGTAGTAAGGAACATCCGACATTTAACTCATCAATAAATTGTTGAAGAAGTGTCGCATGCTCAAACTTAAGAAGATGATCTTCGGGATCAGTTGTTCCCGAATATTCTCCAATATTTAAGTTCTGATAATGTTTCGGCAGCGGATCATCCAACACCCGTTGAGAAAATGGAGTGGTAATCCTTTTAGGAGAGCTATCGCTAGCTACCACCTTCCCCTTTCTCTTTTCCCTTATAGGGGTTTCTCTAGAGGATTCCTGAAGGGATGCTCTTTGTCCTCCTTGTTCTAGAGGTGTTTGAAAATAAGTTTTAGGACGTCGAGTGGGAGACAGAGGAGAAGAGAACAGATGAGCCAGATCTCCTCCTTTGATTTCCCTTTCTCAGTGGTGGGAAGTTATCGACATTGCCGGAGGTGGCACTACAGGTAGCGTGCCACCAGTATTGACTTATTGTTGTTGCTGCTGCAATATCTTCTGTACTCTGGCGTTGATGAGCAACTCCAGATCGTCTTGCGAAATAGTGACAGTATTGGGTTTGCCAGTATCCTCCATCTTTATAACCTCAGATCCAGGTGAATAGTTTTCACATACGACGCCAAATTTGATCATGTCTGAAATATGCGAAGATGAGCACTGGTTCTGATGAATGACGATGACCTCTGATGAAGATGAACTCCAAAGATCTGAAGAAACTCCTCAACGTTTCTACGTACATTGAGACAAGCCAACAAAGTGTTAGTGACCTAAGATCGGGGTGGGGATCCCTGGCTAGGCCCTCCGACGCTAAAGTCAATTCCTCTCACAGATGGAAGAAGAAGAAGAACAAGAACAAGAAGAACAATAACTGAAGTGAAACAGAGTTTAGATACTAGAACATGTGTACCTTGCCAACAGAGAAGATCCCCTTTTTATACCACCTCACGTGACCTCCGTAGTCATGAGATGGTCCCCAGTTCATTAGATTTTATTAGAAAATGAAGTCATCCTCTATACTCCGGCAATAATCCTTTAAGAAATCTTTTCTGTACCCCAGATGTACCTGTTTATCATTTATAACTTGTATTTATAATGGGGACATGTCATCATAATTGAAGAAACTTTTAGAACATATTTCCCGCCAAATATTCTGCTAAGCTTATCCCGGTCGGCTATTTAAGCCGGTTGTATATACTGTTGAAAATAACTCCTGCTGAATATGTCTTGGTCGGTTGTTAAAGTTGGTCGTATATACTGTTCAAATTACCTCCTGTTAAATATATTTCGGTCGGTCATTCAAGCCGATCGTATATATTGTTCAGACTACCTTCTGTTGAATATGCTTCGGCCGATCGTTCAAGCCGGTCGTATATACTGTTAAGGATGATTCCTGTTGAACCTGTCTTTTATGCTCGGGCGGGAATTTGCCCGACCGAGCATATATAAGCACGTGGGTGCTCGCTCGGCCTGCTGTCAGTCGGTTATATGCTGAGAGTTTTATATAAGGCTAAATGCCCTTATGCTCAAGCGAGCTTTGCCCGACCGAGCATATATGAGCACGATGGCGCTTGCTTGGCCTGTGGTCGGCCGGTTATATGCTGAGAGTTTTATATAAGGCTAAATGCCCTTATGCTCGGGCGAGCTTTGCCCGACCGAGCATATACGAGCGCGAGGGTGCTCACTCGGCCTGCGGTCGACCGATAATGTGCTGAGAATCTTATATAAGGCTAAATGCCTATATGCTCAGGTAGGCTTTGCCCGACCGAGCATATATGAGCACGTGGATGCTCGTTCGGCCTACGGTCGACCCGTAAGATGCTGAGAGTTATATATAAGGCTGAATGTCTTTATGCTCGGGCGAGCTTTGCCCGACCGAGCATATATGACCGCGAGGGCGCTCACTCAGCCTACGATCGATCGACAATATGCTGATAATCTTATATAAGGCTAAATGTCTTTATGCTCGGGCCAGCTTTGCCCGACCGAGCATATATGAGCACGTGGATGCTCGCTCGGCCTGCGGTCGGCCGATAAGACGTTAAGAGTTATATATAAAGCTGAATGCCTTTATGCTCGGGCGAGCTTTGCCCGACGAAACATATATGAGCGCGAGGGTGCTCGCTTGGCCTGCAGTCGGTCGGTAATGTAACACCTATAAATTTCCTCTCTTCCAAAAGAGCAAAAAGAAATATAAGAAGAGAAAAGAAATAAAAATATATATATAAATGACCTGGGCTGGGATTTGAACCCTAGACCCTTGATTTAAGATTGGTTTAAGAAGTCATTAGGTGGTGGTAAAACATCACTTGGAAATAGGAAACTATTCATTATATGTAGATTATGTGTGAAGAGATGCTTCAACTTCCACTTAGTATAAAAGGAAATGGAAGAGACCAAAAACCTAATTTTTGGTTTCCTCTTCTCCTCCCTAGCCGAAATTCCTCTTCTTCTCTTTTTAGTTTTCGGCCAAGAACCTTAGGGTTCTAAGTTCTAAGTTCTTTAAGAGGAGAATCTAAAAGGAGAGTTTTCACAAGGATTAGTACGCGCAGGAAAGGTGACTTGGAGATTAAGGCGTACAAGAGATGATTGTCTTCCCTATACTCTATAATAGTAAGATCTAGCGAAAGGAAGTAAGTACTACTCACCTGCAGTATGAGTTGTTCCGATGATACATGTTGTGATATGTTTTATGCATATTAAAGAAGATACAAGTTGTGATATGTTTTTATGCATGTTAAAGAAGATACATGTTATGATATGTAAGATGCCCTCTGAAGTTTTAGGATTAAGAGCATGTTTAGAGTATCTTGAAATGCTTCCCATTTAGTTTTGGGGCTAAGAAGTGTATTCAAGTGCCCTAGAGTGCTTCCCTATAAGTGTGGTGGATTAAGCACACATAAGGTGCTTGTTTAAATGATAAGTAAGTGCAAGTATAAGAAAGCAATATGTAAAAGAAAGTATTTTACTTTAAAGTGGCATGTATTGAACACAAGGTCCATAGGCGGGCTTCTAGATTGTCCTTAGGCCCCTAGATCGCCTAGTAGTACCTTAATAGGTTTGGGATTAACTACCTCAGATCTTATTAAGGATGCGCACAAAGTGGTACAATGTCGGGCCCAAGCAAGTTTATTATTATTTTTACTAGTTATGTAATATAAAGTTTTCAAACTTCATTGTTTGTCTTAGTCGAAGTCTTCTTAAGTTTGAGAACTTGAGTTATGAAGTGTAGCATGGATGAACTCTATAGTATGACAAGACTTATGTTTCTATTGCATGTTTACATTGCTAGCATGATTTTAAGTTGATGTTTTGCATGATAAACCTATTTAAAAATGCATGTCATGTACATATTTTCGAATTATGCGTTTTAGCATGAATTACTATCAAGTGCGAGTTTTTTGTTTTCCCCAAGCAGTTTTGAAAGCATGTTCCTTCTTTTTATGCTGGATTTGTGAGTAGATGGTACTTACTAAGCATTCACTTATAGATTTGCATTTTCGAATACTGCAGATAAAGGTAAAGGAAAGCTCGAGTAGGAGGAGACAGCAGGAGCGGTGTTTTGGTGAGTGTGTGACGAAACAGTGGAAGGAGATCTCAGAACTTGCTATTGTATGGAATATGTTAGAACTTAATGCTAAAGTACTTTCTTCTCTCCTTTCTACATGAAATATTACCACTAGTTGTTTAGGATGAATTTATCAATTTGACAGTAATTAGAGTGGAAAAGAGGGAGGATCTAGGGTCTCCCCAAAGGGGAGGACCCCTCTCCAAGCAATGGAAGAGAACCCTAATCCAAAGATGAGTACAAAGGGGAGAATAACCCCTTTTTGGAGAGCAGGATGTAACCCCCCACACGGGCCGTGACACGGCCATGTGAATTCACACGGCCTTGCACCTCTTCCTCTCGGCCAAGGGGACACGGCCGTGTGGATTCACACGGCTGTGCACCTCTTCCTCTCGGCCAAGGGGACACCGTGTGGATTCACGCGGTCGTGCACCTCTTCCTCTCGGCCAAGGGGACACGACCGTGTGGATTCACATGGTCGTGCACCTCTTTCTCTCGGCCAAGGCGACATGACCGTGTGACCTTCACATGGCCGGGCCCTTGCGCCAGCCGGGAATGCCTTACACGGTCGTGTGGCACACAGGACCGCGCCAAATCACGTCCTATCAGTCGAAATAAGTTTAAAGTAGATCTCTAGACTGAGCAGCATATAATGTAAGAATTTCGAATATAGTTATGAAAGGAGTAACGTCTGCCCATATAAGGTAAGCTGGTAAGGTTAGAAGGGCAGGGCGTTACAGGTAATATACTCGTCCTATCTCTCTTAACCTGAACCCCTCCTTCACTCGCTCAGCCGATCTATCATAACCCATATCATCAAGATTACATTTTACTCACATAATATCTCATGTTCTCATTGGCTCTAGATCTTCAATGTTGTTGATACTCTATGCCTTACAGGTCGCCTTGCTAATCCTTCCGTACCTCATTTGTACCAAGCCCTCTAAGCTTACTTCACCTCGCTAGGTCTCCCCTTAGATGCTCCAAACTCTCTAAGCTTGATTCATGTCATCCTTCATGTAAGGTCTCACGAGTCAGTTAAAAATAAAATAATAAATGTTAATTAAAGAGTTAATTTATAAATTTTATAAAAACATTTAGAATTTTTTTGAAATTTAAAATAAATTCATATGATATATTTCAAGGGATAAATCGATTGGGTTGGATTAAAAGAAATCCTTGTTTAGAATATTAATAAAGTAGACTTTAATTGAGAAATTAACTTAGTGTAAATAATTAGGAACCTACGTTATTTCCTTACCGATCTCATTTTCCCAAGCGGCCGAGCCCCTCTCCCTTGCGATTCTGCCCCCATCGCGCGACTGCCGACCAGCACTGCTCCGATCTACCGACCGCCGGCCACCGTCGTCCCTCTTCTAGCCACAGACACCAGGCGCTCGTCGGAGGCCCGCATTTTGTGCCCGTGCCCTAGTCGCAGCTGCCCTGTGCGCTAGCCGCAGCTGCTCACTCTTGCAAGCCCCGATCGTAGACGCCTGACGCCGCCGATGATCGGCAAGTCAAACTTTCCCTTCCTTCCGATCCAACCAGCCGGCTGCTTTCTTCCTACGCCCCGACAGCAGCACCAATGAGGGAAAGGCAAGTATATTCCCTTTGTAGATGAATGTTTCTTTCTATAGATTACAATATGATCCAGATGATGCCTTGTTTCCGCACAAGGATTTCTCGATTTTTCCGCTTCGGATCTGAGAGATTTCGATCGTTGATTGCATAGCCCCTTGTAATGGTTTTGATTCATGGGAGCAGATTTGGGAGTTCGTAAACTGATTTTACTTTCTCGCACTGCTCTCCGTTAGGGTTCTCGAATGTTGATTAAATTGGGAAGGTGGGGATTCTGATAGGAACCCAGGGGCCTATCACGTGAAAAAATCGAAAGAGAAAGGGAAAAGGGGGATAGGGTGATCGCTTCGAGGGGATCGGCCTCCAATAATCAAATGAAATTGATTAATTAAAAGGGAAACTACTTGTCTTCCATAATTACATAACGTCTCTTTAAATAGAGACCTAAACTACCTTTTCAAAAGAAAAGGTATAAAATAAAAATAAAATAAAAATACATTTTCAAAAGAAAATGTCTTATTAAAACTTATATAGAAGAAAAAAGAAAAAGTCTAAAACTTATTTTAAAAAGGAAATAAAGTTAAAGGATTTATTTGAATAGATCCATTAAAGGATCTTATCATTCCACCGCCCTTCAAAACAACCTTGTCCTCAAGGTTGTTTAGCAATAAACTCTGGAACATTTTCTTGAATGGTATCATATAATTCATAAGTACTGCTCCGATTCTAACTTCAGATGCATCAGGTTCAATAACAAATTGCTTATTAGGTAGTGCAAGAACTAGTGTTGTCATCATAACCTCCTTTAAATTCTAGAATATCTTTTTTGCTTCAAGACACCATCTAAATGCATCTGTGAGACCCAGAACATCACGTAATGCCTTGATACTCTTTGAAACTAGCACCTTTGAGGGATCAGTAGCTACTCCGTTTTGGCTTACAATATGACCAAGGTATTCCACATTAGTTGTCCCAAAGCTGCACTTAGCTCTTTTCACATAAAGAGAATGCTCACGCAAAAGAGTGAGTACTTTATAAAGGTGATGCAAATGATCTTCGAATGATGAACTATAAACAAGCTTGTCATCAAAGAAATTCAAAACAAACTGTCGGAGGTAAAACCTGAAGATATCATTCAGCAAACTTTGGAATGTAGAAGGTGCATTAATTAAACCGAAAGGCATGACTAAAAATTCATAATGACCATCATGAGTTTGAAAGGTTGTTTTTGGAATGTTTGGCTGATGGATTCTTATCTGATGGAAGCCTGAGCGAAGATTCAACTTTGAGAATAATGAGGAACCTCCTAATTCATCAAGTAGTTCATCAATGATGGGGATGGGGTACTTGTCTTTCATTATAATTTTATTGAGTGTCGGGTAATCTATACATATTCGTCAATTTTTGTCTTTCTTTTGTACAAGCAGTACTAGAGAAGAATATGGAATTATACTTGGGCGAACGATACCAGCCTGAAGCATCTCTTGTACAATCTTCTCAATTTCCTCCTGTATGTAAGGGTAGCGATAAGGCCTAACATTTGCTTTAGGATCTTTTTTGATAGAGAGTTGCATGAGAAAAATAGAGCAATCTTTCTTTAATAACTGCTCTGCCTGATAACTACTGATTGGTGTGATAGTATCTTGTTTCTTGCCTCTTGCCTCTGATGCAAACTTCTTTTCCTTGATCTTGGAAGCGCATTGTTAGTTGAGAGAAATTCCATATTATATCTCCTAATGTTTTCAACCATTGTGCTCCAAGTACAACATCACATCCATCTAGGGGAAGAAGAAAGAGATCTGTTATTAATTCATAATTGGGTAAGAAAATTTTAATACTATTGCACTTTCCTGGACTTGTAAGTGATCTTCCATCCGCCACCTTAACATCAAATGTAGATGCTTGCTCTATTTTTTGTTTAAGCCTGCTTGCCAAGGTTGAGTCTAGAAAATTGTTGGTGCTTCCTGAATCTATAAGTATCATTACTGGTTGTTTTTTAATGAATCCTTTTACCTTCATCGTTTGCGGAGTTTGTAGTCCTTCTAAGGCATGAACTGATATTGCCATAGAATCATACTGTACTTCGTTGATATTATCTTGTGTTTCACCTTCATCGAAATCATCTTCTTCCTCAGAGTTCTCTATTGGTTCAATCATCAGTATCCTTTTTTGCTTGCATTGATGACCACGGTGCCACTTTTCATCGCAATGCCAGCATAATCCCTTTGCCATCCTTTCCTTGATCTCTTCTTTTGTCAATCTACGAGGTGTTGAATAATGTGATGGGTTTTCACGAATTACCTTGTTATTTCTTCTTCCTTCTTTATTGATCTTCTCTTCTTGTAGTCGTGCAAAGGATAAGGCAGCCTTCATGGTGCGGGGTTGATTCATTTTTACTTCTTGTCGTATATCAAGGCGAAGTCCTTCAATAAAAGTGCCCAATAGTTATTTTTCTGACCAATCACGAGTTCGATTAGAGAGTCTCTCGAATCGTCCTTGGTACTCTAGTACGGTTGAAGTCTGTCGAATTTTGGCCAATTCTCCATCAACATTCTCATAACCGGAGGGACCAAATCGATTGATGAGTTCTTCTTTGAATTCCTCCCATTTTGGAGGTCCATGGCATGCTTCAAGCCAGTCATACCATTGGATGGCATCGCCTTCGAGGTTTATAGATGCTAGTTCTACCTTTGCATTGTCCGATGTGCTGTGGAAGCGAAAATATTTTTCAGCCCTTGAAATCCATCCAATCGGATCGTTGTTCTCCCAGCGAGGAAATTCCACCTTCATACGTGGATAGTTGTGCTCTCGATCTTCATTTGAGTTTGCACCTTGGTCATATTGTTGTTGTCGAGACTGCTGATTTTTTCCCCTTTTGATTAGTATGCTTGAGCTGGAATCTACTTTTAAACGATCCTTCAATTCTTGCACTATCGTGACCAACGATGCCATAGTTTTTTCGAGTTTATCCATCCTTGTCTCGTGCTTAGCTTCAAATTCCAAAGCCCATTTGGCGTCAGGATGAGATCCTCCGGTCGTCATGTCAGAGTGAATTTTCTTCTCTTGAAGTCGGGTTAAGACCATGCGCTTGTTGAAGTTGCTGCAAGATACTATAGGGCGAAGATGAAGTGAACTGCTCTGATACCAAGTTGATAGGAACCCAGGGCCTATCACGTGAAAAAATCGAAAGAGAAAGGGAAAAGGGGGATAGGGTGATCACTTCGAGGGGATCGGCCTCTAATAATCAAATGAAATTGATTAATTAAAAGGGAAATTACTTGTCTTCCATAATTACATAACGTCTCTTTAAATAGAGACCTAAACTACCTTTTCAAAAGAAAAGGTATAAAAGAAAAATAAAATAAAAATACATTTTCAAAAGAAAATGTCTTATTAAAACTTATATAGAAGAAAAAAGAAAAAGTCTAAAACTTATTTTAAAAAGGAAATAAAGTTAAAGGATTTATTTGAATAGATCCATTAAAGGATCTTATCAGATTCGGATTCGATGTGGTTATGGTTCTCAAACTAGCTGTGAATTAGTTGACAGAATTAGGAGGTTGCGATGTGATTTCGATCTGATTCTTACTCTCGGTGATAGTTTCAGTTTCTGAGTAACGATTTGGAAGTTGCTTCGAATGGAATTTGTTTCTCCTTGATGTTGAATTTTCGGCCAGAATTTGGTGAGCTTGGGAATCGGTTTCAATGTGGAATTTGTTTCTCCTTGATGTTGAATTTTCAACCAGAATTTGGTGAGTTTTGGAATGGGTTTCAAAGTGGAATTTGTTTCTCCTTGATGGTGGAATTTCCGGTCAGAATTTGGTAAGTTCTTGGAATTTGATTCCAGTGGTGGACCTCCTCCTTCATGATAGTTGGATTTCTTGGACAGATTTGGGTGGGTTTGAATCAACTCTGATGATGTGCTCGTTCCTTTCTACTAGTTAAATTCTTGGGACAGATTTGATATGATGGAAATTAGTACTTTTTTAAAGGAAAAATAGTTTTCTTTTCTTTGTTATCTCAAGATACTTAGGTTGGTCTATGCACTGTTAAATTTTTAGGTAGTTCTTCCTATGTAAGTTAGTTTGAGTACTATGCATGCTTTCTTGTGAAATATGGTATGAATAGAGCAAAGTTTCTTATGTAAAGAGTATCCTGTTTCTTCCATAAAGGTTCAATCAGTTATTATATATGTATGATTGCAAAGTATAATATGAATAGGTTATGTTCATCAGGTAGGGACATTGGGATGAATATGTGCATGTGTGGTAACAGTGCAGAATGGGTGCTCCGGGATGATCTTCGGGGAGAGCCCTTCCAAACATGAATATATATTGGCTTTTGCTATATGATTATAGGTAAGCCTAGGCTGTACCTCTAAAGTTTATGATTACGGACCAAATGAATGTGCTCTAAAGATGGTTGTCACATTTGCATCATGTTTATCCTTGCTAAGTTATGCATAGTTCTTTTCCTTGTTTTCTTAAGGTGTAAGTAAGCTTAAGCTTCATGTTCCCTAGTTTCATTCTTGCCTTACTATCTATTTCTTTTATCTACTAGTGGAATATACTTACTGAGTTTGTAGATTCATCATGTAAATGGTACATGTAAGGGCTATGCCACCAAGGATATGATCGAGGACGTGGGGGTCAGAATAGCTGATGAGACAAGATGGAAGCATAGCACACTGTCCGGGGACCCGAGAGCATGTTATGAAATTGTCCTCTGATTTGTTATGTAGATAAATTGGAGTTCTATTGGTTGGTTTCTTATCTTTTTGGTAGAAGTTCATCAACTTCAATTTACTGGGGTTGCTATGTGTTGAGGTTCATATGTCATGCATCTTCACTTTGTTTTCCATATAAAAAGTCTTAGGGTATGCTATTTGATGAGTCTTCCATTTTAGATCAGCGTGTATTGAATATCTTGGCATGTGTAGGATATATAGGGTTGTTTCACTTCGCGTTGCCTTTGACTTCAGTTCGTTATGAACTTCCAAGATATCAACCTAACAGTCGCTCTATGCTGCTCATCCTAGAGTTCACCTTATCAGCTCTTCAATCTCTGATATGCACTCAGCTTCTTGAACATGCTCCATGCCTTCCTTTCAAATTCACCTCATTACAAATCTCTAAGCTATCGAGTCAAATGATCTCACAATCACATCAAACTAAGTCAACTTCATCAAGTCAACAAGCTCCATGAGAGTCATGTGTACTTTGTCAAGCTTTTGCAAACTTAATGTACACCATTACAAGCACAAAATAAACATAATGTAAACCCTTTGTCAAATACATCAAAATAACCTTTTGACCAGTTGGGAGCATCATTGCACCAACCAACCATGCATGGTCATTTAGCCTTATTGAATGTTGATCCTATTCCTTGTTTATACCCTGGTGTGCCAATTTGACTTATTGAATTGTCTACACTCTGTAGTCCTAATGGTTTTTAATGAATGACAGTTGATTATTCTTATTAGAAATAACCTTTCATAAATCATTAATAAGACATTCATAGTTACTTATGCTCTCTATTTTTGAAGACCTATATAATACGTGGTGGATTTCACTTAGCTGAATTTCTCTAGCACAATCCTATAGCCCTGCCAAAATTCTAATATGCCTATCTTGTTCAATGAGCAAGATATCAAGATCTCACTATATGTTGTGTTATGGTTTCAATTAATGGGGTGTTTTCTGTTGACATTGCTGCTGTAATTTTTTTCATTAATAATGCTAATATCAAATGAAAATCTTTGCATTAGTCATAGAACTTCTACTATAGAGGTTTTTCTAATGCCCTGCTTTTTTCTTGTACTTTATACACACTGATCTTTAATTTCTAGAGATGATGCACAATTTCATCTAAATGCAACGCTTGTTAATATATCTGCAGTGTGGATCACTTAAATATTTGCTCTACAAGGCTATTTTCAGTTATTCTTATTTGTGTGTTCTTTCTATTTTGTAATTAATACCTTATCCATAATATATTTATTGCTTTCAGAAGGGCCTATGGCTGAAGAGCATCTAGCACCATCAATAGGGGAGCTGACTCTCCAAAAAATTGCTGTTTCATCGATTGGATTTCAAGAAAATGATCAAATCGGTATGCTTAAGTCTGAAAATTTATAATTTAAACTGTCAGTTCCTTCCACCAGTCCATCAATTAGGAGAATGGTTCCACAGCAATCAAATAACTACATATGAATAAACCTATATCCTTTCTTACTATTCTCTCTTGTGAATTTTTCTATATTAGTTATTTTTAGTATTTCCACTAAACTAATTGTACATTGACATTTCTTAAAGCTTCCAGAATTACAACTTGGTCATGCTTCTGACATGAACTCAATTAATTAGTAGTCAGTACTACTCTTCTTGGGGGTTTTATGCTCAATTTTAGTGATTTGTATAGAAACAAAACAAATTGCTTCTGTCTTGAAATTAATTAGTTACAAGTTAATAGTTATTCTAGAATTTTTGATGCTGGATCTTAGTGATTTATATAACTACAAACTGACTTTACGAGGGGTAGATTTATGATCTCTGTTTTAAAGGTCACGGGTTCGAATTCTGTAAATAGCAGGGTAAGACTGCGTACAATGGATCCTTCTCCGGAACCCCGCATAGCGGGAGCTTTGTGCACCAGGCTGCCTTTTTTTTTTTTTAATATTGTTTAACGATGAAACTTTTTTCTTTCATTCCAGAGCATGCGTCTGATGACTGTTGGTTTGATGATGAGCCTCCTGTTGAGACTTCAGGTGCTGAGTTAATCAGAGAGCAGAAGTGGCGCCATGACCATTTTTATACAGTATCCTTGCTAACTTTATTCTGTGTAACTCTTCTTGATGAACTTTTATTAAATTATTTAGAGATTTTAAGTTCTAATGCCAATAAATCCTTGACAAAAACTTATATGGGTTATCGAGATGGTATATCTGTAGGCAAAGAGGCTTCTGCCCAAGAAGGCTTCAATGTGGGCTTCAAGCAATCCGCACATGATGGTTATAAATGGGGCAATGTTAGGGGCATTGCAAGGTGATAATTTTTCATACACATTTAGCTTTTGATGCATTATCGATTAATTAATGTAAAGCAATCTCTTACTCTCGAAGTTTCAAAAAGCATAGATTGACAGAATATGGTCTACCTATGCAACAAACAATTTCAATACTTCTATTGATCATGTATAAGAAATTTAGAAATTGTCATACTAGATACTTGACATCCACCGAGTAGTACCTTGTTCCTCTAACAACATGGTTGTTGTTAAGTCATGGCACCCTTCAGATTCTGATGTGAATTGTTTTGTTTTTATTTTTAAAAACATGGTTTGATATTATAGCATCATATTTTTATATAAAAAATCTTCATCATGTGAGTAATACACTATTTTTCATCTTTTATGGTAAAAAATATAATTTTAACTGTTGGGATCTTGTTTTTCTTCTGTCTATGTTGGGTTAGCTATCTTAATTTCTCATCTAGGCGTTTATCGCTAGGGATTACTATGACTAACTTATTATTTTTTCCCCTTCATTAACAGTGCATTTGGTAGTCTTCCCGATGATTCAAAGAAGAAATTGTTGAAGAAATTTGAAGATAAAGAAAAATTTCACAGTTTATACGAGTCGGCACAAGCAATTTCCACTGACAGTGCTCTGAAAATATATTATGTCCATCTCTTGCAAAATGATAAGCAATTCAAAGAACCATTGAAAGGGAATACTCAAGAATCATCAGCATCAGCGGGTGAAGAATCAAACTCTAATGAGTTAAACTTCCTTCTTGAGGTTCTTACGTCACTTGTTCATGAATCTTCAAGAATCAAGTCGAGTATTGTGGAAAAGAGTGGATTTGATAACAAGTAGCATTGTTTGTGCAAATTCATTACTATGATTTGATACTTTAATTAGGTTACCATGATATTTGGAGTTGAGTGAATAAATACTTGATAAGTTAAGTTGTGGGATATTGATTGATTTAGCCTGTGGTGATGGGAATCAAAATTTTGATTGTGTTAGATTTTCCGGGAGATAATTTGATTGATCATTTAGTCTACAGTCTTAAGTATTAATCTAGACCAGTCAAGTATGCTAACAAGTTAATAAATCACTTTTTTTGAGGATATAGACTAAGAGAGTGTTTGGCTGAGCTTATAAACTCTCTAAAATAATTTATAAGTTGTTTTGGAGCTTATAAACTTTTAAAATTTATTTGATAAATTTTTTTTCAAACAATTTATAAGCTGTCAAAATAAACTGTTTTAGAATTTATAAGCTGTTTTTAAAAAAGTATGAAAGATCTTATTTTTTTAAAAAATCTTATTTTAATAATTTTTCTCTCTAAAATATCATTATATAATTTCATAAACTCTCATCTTATCCTACTGATCCTGTCCGAACCAGAAGTCAACAGACGCTGGGCATGTGGCGCTCTTCGGCTCGCTGATGTAGACCTCCCACTGGTGGCGCGACGCTCCGGCTAGCCTGCACAGAAGGGTTCCGGCGACCCTCCGCCTCAAGTCGGGTAAGCTACGATGAAGTGGCTTCCAAAGTTCAGAATCGTACCTCCGTGATCGAGGCTCTTTATATAGAGTTGTGAAGGGTTAGGGCACGCAGGTGCATATGTGTCCTCTGTCCTTTCCTCGGTATGCGGTTGTCGAAAGCTCACCGCCATACCGCTACAATCAAAGCATGTCCTCGATGGGACAGAATCCCTGTCACAAGATTTGGAGCATGGCCTACACGTAAAACATACCTGCTCAGAAAAAGACCTCCTTGTCCTTTTCCCTTTGCTTCGATCTAGCGTCCGGGGACAACCCCTCAACATCCGGCCGGAAATCCGCAGTGGTTTACTTGTGCTTTGTGGAGACTAATAAACAGGGGTGCTTTATGACTGTGGTCGGTCAAAAGGTCAGCTCGGTCCATGACCTTTTTAACTGAGCGTCGGAATCCCGATTTGACAGGGTGCCTTCCAACCATAAGTGCGAGCCGGCCAGACCCGTCCGGGTATTCGATTCCATCGGCCCGGCCTTCTATGGTCGTCCGTCCGGTCGGACCACACTCCTCCCGGATGGGCGGCTACTCCGGTGAATTCCACTCGGCGTTGACATTGCAAGAGAGAGGGGGGGCCCGCTCTTACCACCGGATCACCTACATAAATTTTTATAAGCCTAATATCTTTTTATCTCCGTCGACTTTTCTTCCAACGTCGTGTCATCTTCTCGGTCAATGTATCTTTCCAATTTTCTCTCCCCAGGTGTAAAAATTTATTCAAAATCCTCTATTAATAAAAATCTCAAAATCCTCTATTAATAGTATTATACCATTTTTGGTAATTTTATTAATAAAAAGATCTTATAATACCAACCACATCAATACCTTTAAGTTGATTGTAATAAGTTCACCCAAATATTTTAACAACTTATTTTTAAAATAAGATCTAACAACTTATAAACTCCTAAAACAACTTATAAGTTGTACGAGTTTATAAGCTATTTTTAATAAGTTTAGTCAAACACCCTTTAAATGATCAAATCATGATATAATTTAATTTGATTGTAGCGGCATGTGCTCCAATTTTTTTTTGTTTTTATCCAGCATGTTATCCAATTTATCAAAACTTAAGAGTGTATATTGTTCTGATCAATATTTACGAGAGAGATTGAAAACTTTAACCGCATGCACTAAACAACACATTTAGGATTCACAAATATCTAAATTGAACCAAATCAAACCAAAGTAAAAAATAATAATTTTAAAAATATTAGATTTATATCAAATTAATAGTACTCTTATACTTTTAATGACATTCTTGAATCTATTTATATTTTTCAAAGAATTTTAAACTCTTTTAGATTCATCAATAAATTTTGATAAAAAAAAAATCATAGACTTAAACACATCAAATTTATTCCAAAGTTGTATCATTCTATTCTGACACTCTTAAGTTTTATCATAATTCATCTCTTTTTAGCCATCAATGAATTTCAATCAAAACATAGTGATGAACTTAGAGATTCTAGAATTAATTTAAATTTGGACTGATATTTTCTAAAAACTCCGAGTCTAAAGATATTTTAAAAAATATATTTCTAAATGCTTTAAAATATATGTAAAATATTCAGTGAGCTTGGTGCATTGTTACTTATGAAGACTGTAGTTATTAGATTCAGTGAAAAAAAAACATCACCGTGTATCACTATAAGACTTGTAATTCTAAACATGTAAAAAATATATATTAAAGACTTTTGGGTTCATCAATCAAAACAGTACATCTAAATCATGGAGTCATGCCTAAGCTTGCCCAAGCCCTAGTCCATCTATTTCTTTTTAAAAAATTTAATTAATAAAAAATATTAAAGTATTAAAAATCTAAAATTTTGAAAATAGAAAACATATAAACATTTGTTAGAAAATAAAAGGCATAATTTTTTATTTTTAAAATTGATTTTTTCAATATTTTTATTTTATGTATCTAGACTAGACACAACATTTGGGTTCGGCTTATGTTAGCGAGAAGTTCGACTTGACCTAGAATTAGGTCACGCCTAGCTTAACTTGTTGGTTGAGTCATTCTCAACCAACTTGACTCCCAGACTAAACGAGAGACGTAAGATGACACGATCCAAAACTTACAAATTGTGTCAGGCACAACCAAACTAGCCCCAGTCATGAGTCAAGCACAACCAAACTAGCCCAAGTCATGAGCAATGGGGCTCGATCAACGTCTATAATTGAGGATAACAATGTGAGGGGGTTTGACCGACGAGGTTCACAAAAGAAACACAAGACAATGATACTAAAATTCACAGCATAGCAAAGGGACCCAAAGAGCTAAAATAGGGTGACCCTACAATTCATATAATTAGAAGAATGGAGGGAGTTCTTGAAAGGCGGGGTCTCATCTCTCATGGGTGAAGGACGGGATAAGTTAGCATAAGAATATATTTTTTTTACTTAATAATTTGTCTATTTTTATTTTACCCCTATAAATTAAAATATAATATTTTAATTTATCATAATTTATAAAATAAAAAAAATATTCTATAATATGAATTGATGTATCTAGAGAAAACTTGTTCGGGTAATGTATCTCTAGCACCACTCCATGCGAGCAAGATGACACTTGGATTAGAGAAAGGATCCTTCCCGATCGGACCTACTTCTTCGACCTCAATCCTTGACCCTTTTGGACAAGCATAAGCTTAGAATCGATCGGTAGGACACTAGAGTAATAATGTCAGAGGTACGACTTAGGTCACCCCTGACACCCTATTTTCTTTGGTGTAGCCAGTCGGCTAGTGATGCTTCGCTTATTTAGTTGTCTACATAGACAGCTATGTAAAGATTGTCCTGGACTATATAGTCGAGCCTGGCTTCGTTAGTTAAAAATTAATCCAAATAGAGTTGCTAGAAATTTAAATTAATAAACTATAATTAAATAATAGATATTGAATTCTAATATGGGATCATTCATTAAAATTATGTTTAAAAATTTTTCATAATTATTTTATTCTCAACTATTAATCAAATATGTATTTAATAAATAAATAAATTATAACATGGAACACAAAGTGAAGATGTTGATTTAAAATCATATTAGGATCAAATAAAATTCATCTGATATGTATGAAGACATTTGGTAAACTTATGAACAAATTAAATTTAATTGAATTAAATCTATCTAACCAATCTTATAGAGTTATAGAATTTTTTTTAAAAAAATATACTCTTTCATCTATTTTCTTTTTATTTTCTTCCAACTACTCACGTGCAAGCCTTCACCATCGACTTCTTCATATTCTCCTTCTTTCACAGCACGGATGCACGTGCCTAACTATGCATAACTATAGTCCATTTTTTTTATTATTTATGTAAATTTTATTAAGTATAAATCAAAGTACTGAATTAAAATTGAATTCGGATCGAATAAAATATATGAAGATAAAGAATTTGTTAGCCTAAATCTAAATTAATTTGGACTTTATTTAATAAGACCAAAAAAAAAATAGATTAAATGGTTTATTCCATTTTAAATGAGTTATGAAATTTTTTTAAAAAACCTATTCTCTCATCTCATATCTTTTCATTTCCTTCCATATACACAATTTCATTTCCTTCCACATACACAATTTTGCTCCCACCGTCTCACACATAAGCCTTCACTCATGGCAACAACCACTTCCTCTGTGGACAGGTCTTCTCCCTCGGAAGTATAGTCATCAACATGACCGCCCTCAACTGCGATTGTCATGACCGGATCAACATGTACCTCGTCGGTGTAGCATTACGAGTTACATGTATGTTGTAGGCAGGCAGATATGGATTAAGGTCCTACGCGAGATGTTCGAGCACAACCTCATGCCACGCTCACAAACTGACTACCTCTACCTCATTGTTAGTGACACTTTCTCTAACACCGTGTTAGTGTACAAGCCTTCCGTTATGACCTTTAAATTTTCAAAATCTACCAATTAGATATTATTATCGGTGAATTAATTTAATAATTTCATAAATAATGAAAAAAATCATTCAATAAAAATTTAAATATAGGAAAAAACAAGATGCTAACGTGCTAGCACGAAGTGAACTCAGACATCTTGATGAACTCGACCAACTCAAGATCAGCCTGACCCACCTTCCATTCCTAGATCTGTCCTTAGTCGTGTACATGGCTCGTCTAGTTGTCTGCAGAGCTTGAGTGGCAGCGCACGTGGCCACCATCCCTCGTCGACTATATAAGGTTCGGCGACGGTAGGTATCAAGTATAGTCTTTGTTTTTGTTGCACATAGAGGCTACTCTTCTCCTTTAACCTATTCGTTTTCCTTCTCTTGTACCCTTGCGAGCCTCATTCTTTTAGCTCTGAGCTAACTTAATCGTTGGAGGGGTCACGTTGGTCAGCCACGTCGGCCCCTGCTGACTGGTGTTGAATCATAGGAAATCGAGGATCGACTGGTCGAAGAATCGACACTGCCTCAATTTTTTTTTTTTTATGAAAGGTAAATTATATATCATCAAGAAAGGTGTACAACTATACATGTCAAAGGATAGCCAACTGTCTCTGATGAAATATCAGATCCAGCTAGGTATCGAAGGTATGAACCCTAAGCAAACCCATATACATGCAGTGTACTCTCACTGTACCATCCATAGGGTATAACCAAAATACAACCAATACCATGTACGCTCATCGTACCATCCCCCCATACAATCAATGTCATGTAAACTCACTATACCATCCTCCGTAGCTGTCGGCAAGGCCATCAATCCCATTAATGCCTCGACGACTAATGCCACCATATCTACACATCAACCCGGTACTCTGTAGTGTCTGTTCGCAGTCTGCCCACTCCGACATCCGTGTCCAAGTTGAGTCATTTGGGTAGGTATGTGATCTACTCCCACTATATGCTCAACACTGGTCATGTGTCGCCCACTGACCCATCCGCTGTGATCAGTGCATCCTCTCCCTCCCAGCTACAACAATGCTCGGTCCAGCCCTGGTATGATGAGTCGATGAATCTGCCTGGGGTAAGTCCCATCTAACCAAGGCTATCCTCCTGCCATAGATCGTCGTCCCACTTTTAGTAAGTGGTCAGTTGTCAACGGATTTGCTATGTCTTTACCGCAAGCCGTTTGCTACGGACTAGATATATCCTTATGGTGAATCTATGAACCCTCGTGGATTTTTTGGTAAAGTCCCAGCCATCAACGGATTTGGTGTTGTCCTTACCGCGAGTCATTTGTTGCGGACTAGATAGATTATTATGGTGGATCTATTCACCCTCTTGGGTTTTTTGGCAAAGCCACAACCATAAACAGATTTGGTGTTATCCTTACCGCGAGTCGTTTGCTGCGGACTAGATAGATCAATTATGGTGAATCTATTTGCCATCCTCTCCCATGCCTCCCAACATATCCCCTCACCATAGCTACTGTGTATAATTACAACATATAATCTCATGCCCTCATCATACACAGAATGAACCCTCACCATACAAAATGCAATCTGCAAAGCTCACTCCTTCCCCTGTACAAACCACCATGACCCCCCCACCGTTTGGTCTCTCAAGCTCTCATATACATTGGCCTCACTACACGAAAGAAAAGCTTTTGACTCGTACTGCTCCATGCTGCTAGCGCTCCAATCTAGCTTCATGCCATGCATTTAACCCAAGTAGTAAGCCATATGAAGTTTCATGTCTTGCATTTGTCCCAAGAGCAAATTTGTACATTGAAACAAAAATTCAAGCTGTACGTTTTTTTTTTCTCTCTCCCCCCCTTTTTCCCTCTCTTTCTCCCCCCCCTTTTTTGTTGTTTGTTTTTTATACATGTGAATATATCCCTCACACTCACTCACTTCCATACATGGACACTCATCACAAAATATAGCAGGTCCTCTCTCGTGGCGTATCAAGGCAGCTGGTGCAGTACATGGTCCTGGTGGGTGCCCAAAGTGCAGTAGACATGAGTCTGGATCCTCCTGAAGACCTTGTCTGAGTTAAACGGCTCACTCTCGAACCTCAAGCAGTTGTAGGTCTGCTAAATGTAGTGTATCAGCGTAGCCATGGCAACATAACGTGCGTGCATGAGTATCCCTGTCCCTCGGTAATAGTGCACGTAGATCCATAACATCCTTCTATAGGTCGTCATCTCATGAGTCATGCACAACCAGTCTCTGATACGGTCCTAAAGCTATCATGTGTGTAGACATCCAAAGAAGAGGTGCACCTGTGTCTCCTCCGTATTGTCGCAGAAAACGTAAACCCGCTCAGTATCCCCAAGGTACTCCAACCGATCCCTGGTGGGCAACTTATGGTGCGCGAGTAACCATAGAGTGAATATGTGGCTGGGTTGGATATGCTTATTCCACACTATCCCTGCCCACGATGCACGAACTCCAATATCTCGAAAAAAATCATATGTCTGATTGGTGTCGCACCAGCTCGAACTATGCTGGCTAAATCATCCTGCCAGGGTCTACTATGCCATCGCAATGGAACCAACAGAAATGATCATCTGATCGTGTATCTGGGCTATCCGCTTGAGAAGCAGGAAGTCAGTGTGCTTGGCCCTCCACCTCCATATATCTGTGCCCTGTAAGTATGTGTGGTGAACCCATAGAATCCAGAGGGCATCCTACTTATCATGTATACACCATAGCATCTTCGATAGTAAAGCAGTGTTCCATGCCTTTAACTCTCTAAATCTCAGCCCTCCTTCTTTGGGTTTGCACATGTCAAGCCAAGCTATTGGGAAGGGGGGGGGTGTTCTTGGATGTCCAAAGAAAACTCCGACATAAGCTATATATGTGCTCCACAACTCCAATCAGCAACGGCAGGATCGACATTCAATAGCACTTCATCCCCTGCAGGACAGACTGTATCAACTACACTCTCCTCGCATAAGAAAATGTGAGTTTTGGCCATGCATTGATTCTCCTGCTCAAAGCATCAATCAAGGGGCTATAGTCTGCAATCTTCAGCTTCTCTGAGGCCAAGGGAATTCCTAGGTATTTGTAAGGCATGTGTCCCTCCTGTAACCCCGTGGTAGTGAGAAGGTCCTGCCTCACTTCCTCCTCTAGTTCAGTCATGTAGATACAGGATTTGCTGAGGTTCGACCTCAAGCCTGCTATCATCCCAAAGTTTTCTAAGCAGCCCATGAGAATACTAACGGAGGATCAGTCGCTCCTGGAAATTAGTAAAAGGTCATCAGCATATGCAAGGTGGGATATGCGGAGTCCATGACACTTAGGGTGAAAATGAAAATCTACACGCCGTGTCTACTGACTGAGCATTCGGGCCAAGTACTCCATGCATATCCCAAAAAGGTACAGGGAGAGAGGATCACCCTGTCATAACCCTCTGGCCCCTCTAAAGTGGCCATATATGCCACCATTAACAGACAAGGAGAAACTGGTAGTAGTAATGCACTCCCGTATCCAAGCAACATAAGTGGGTGGGAACTGCAGTCCTACTAATGCCTCCAATAAGAAATCCCAATGTACTGTGTCAAAAGCCTTCTGGAGGTCTACCTTCATGATGGTTCGGGGTGAGATCCTCTTCCTTGTATAGTTTCGCATAAGTTCCTGTGCTAGATGTATATTATCCATGATGGTTCTCCTCTTGACAAATACAACCTGCGCCGGATGAAGAATGTGCCCAGCAACGTTGGCAAGTCGTGGCACTGCCTTAATTCTGAGGAGAGGAGAGGAGGGGACTCAGCGCATGTAAGGACACCATTGACGTGGATATATCTAGAGGGCTTGGAGGGAATTAGGGAAGAGAGGAGGGGCAATTTGGTCAAATCACTATAGCACCCCTTTTAGGTTTCTGTTCATGCGAAAGAAGGGGGGGGGTTCATTTTTGGGGCTGCGCCGCCGCCACCAGTAGGGAGGAGCTTCTTCTCTTCGTCCCAGGACCTCATCATCGGTGAGCCGCCGCCCCCTTCCGCTCTTCTATCCTTCTCCTCTTGTCAGGCATGCCGACTCTGACATTGCCGAGGTCACCAACACCAATGCGCTGTCGCCCTCATCACGCCGCCATGATCGGGCGTCAACTCCACCACCTCCTTTTCACGTAGTAGCTGTCGCCGCCTTCTCCCTCGTCGTCGGTGACCCATCACCCCCTTTCGCTCCTCTATCTTCCTCTCTCTTTCCCAGGCATACCGACACCGACACCGCTGAGGTTGCTGACACTGACGTGCTGCCGCCCTCCTCACGTCGCCAAGATCTTGATCATTGCTTCACCGTACCCCTTTTCTCTCCTCGCAGGACGCCACCATTGTTGGACGCAAAGAAGAGATCGACGAGGCCTCTCCTCTTCTCCCATAGATCCGTTCGTAACGTTGTCGCCTCTTCGTCTCTCTTTCCCAGGCTGTCGCCAGTAGGTGCTCGTCGTCTCTCTCGTTGTTCGCCGGATGTTTCGTTGTCACCTCCCCACACGCGTAAAGCTGCCTCCACTACCGGACAGGCCTTAGACCGTCGACGTCACTCCCAGCGAGCCACCTCGTTGCCTCCATCACCTTCTGACGACCACACTGACACACTCCACGCGACGCCGACAGCCTCCTCTCCCTACTCTCCCACACAACCGCCTCTGATCATCGTCGTCAAAGGGGCACGCAGCCGCTGCCTCCACCTCTTCTCCGTCGCTATGACCAATCACCATCGTCCATCAAGCATGCTGCCGGCCGCACCTTTGCCGTCTAGCATCTTCATTCGCTCCACAGTAATCGACGAGCGATCCCTAACGGTCGGTACCATTGCTGGCACCCCCACCGTCGGATCTGACCACTCGACATTCTCGCCTTCCAATTCGATGGTTTGACTCTTGATCCGCATTGTTGTCTGTTTTCTTCATCGATTGGGCCTCCAGACCACTGTCGTTATTATGCTCCGATCTGATCTGTCTCTAGCCTTTGAGTTGTGGTTGTTCTCGATTCTTGTGTCATTACTACTATTTGACCTGTGTGATGTTTTATGTTCCGACCTTCGTGCCGTTTTGTATCCCGACTTGTGTGCTGATGTCATAGCTCGACCTGCATGTCGAGGTCGCATCGAGCTTCGTGCCATCGCGTCCGACTCCTTGATCTTAGATCCAGTTCTCCAGCCTACTCATAGTCACCTGCTCTTCCGGGTCACAACAACTCGAGCAGCGTCTCACCTGAGGGTGCATAATAATCGTCTGTGAAAGAATATCTAAAGATTTTTTTTTTTAAGTTATGAACCCCCTCTAAATACAACATAGAAATGACCTGGGTCGTCTCTCAACAAAAGCAACGATAGGATGGTAATCTAGGATTGTATGTTATTCTTATTTTTGGGAGTTTTTAATATGAAAATGGGGGTTTTGGATTTCAATTTTAAAGCTAACAAATGAAATGCGAAGCAAGTAGCAAACTAATCTAATGTTGGAATGAAATCTAACTAAGTGTCAATAATTAATCCACAACGCATTGTCACTCTATGTTATGGTTTATCCATCAACCCAATTAAACTAAGGAAGGAAATAGCAAAGCATTAAATGAAACCTAATCTAATAAATGAAAAATAATGCAAGTAGTAAAAAGCTAAGTCTATCCTAATTACAATTACAGAAAATAAAAAACAACATGAAGTAAAACATTAACGAAACTAAGCATGTAACGAAACCTAAAGCATTAAAGAAATATAATCTAACCTAATTGCATTAAAATGAAGAACAAATATCATAGAAACATAAATTACTAAACTAACAAACATTGCATGGAATTACACTAAAGAAATAACATCAATTAGAATAGCACAATTGGTTGAGGCATTTCACCGAACATGTTGTGAGCATTAATCAAATTAAAACTAATGTATAAAATCTTAACAAGGGAGTTCAATTCGATACAAGCATTTAACATACTCAACAATCATACAACCAAATGATTGATTCAACAAATCAACCAACACATGAAAGCTTTAAAGGAAAGAAACAACCCAACAAATGGACTGAACGGATGAAGAACTGCTGTCTGGAATGAGGTGGAATGGGTGATGACTTCTCTTCTAATCCTCCCTGACATCACAATTCCCAGCTCCAGAACCCCCAGAACCAATGGCCAGCAATATAGGTATCGGCTGTGCACACTTCAACAACGGCGATGATGAACAAATCTTCCACCGAAGAACCCCTTCGGATGAAAGTTGAACGGAAGTAATGGAGGCGCTGTGAAATTGGATGAACCGCCGCCACTACCTCCTTGCTCTGCCGCCTGAACCCCAGACAGTGGAACTGCCAGAACGAAGCCGGTCGGTGGAGATCACACCAGAGAACCCCTCCGGCGAGGTGAAGATGGTCGATGCCGAAGCTTGCCACCACCTAGAATTGCTTGTTGTCGCTCGCTGCCTGGAAGAAATAAGATTGTCGCTACCCATGTGCTTGGAATCAAGAAGAAGAGATGAGGGAACAGTGGAGGGTCGGTCGGCGGCAAGGAAGGAAGAGGCTGTCGGCCGGTGGTGAGGAAGAAGAAAGAAAAAAGGTGCGGGGGAGACTTCTTCTCGAGCCCTAGTCGAAGACGTGCAGTAATGATCCTCTGGTCCGCAAATTGTGGACCAGGGGATGATCCATTGCAAGAAGACCCTTGATTTGGATAGACTCTCCCTTTAAATAGATGGGATCCATCCAAATCAAGGAGCGAAAAAAATGGACCATCCTCTGGTCCATTTGCGGACCAGAGGATCCGTCCTCGAAGACGTGAACAGAGAAGAGATCGATGCCAGCACTGTTTGTCCGCGGGAAGCTAAAGGAATGGATTCTTAATGGGTTTCGGGTTTGAGTTAAGGAAAGAGTCCGAATCCAATAAGACTTCAATTGGTTTGAAATTAGGTTTGAAATTGGGTTAATTAATTGGTCCTCTAAGATTGGGCTTTTGGATCAAATTGGGCTTTAAGAGTGGATTGTAGGCTCAAATTGGGCTCTTATCTTGATCCAAATTGGAGATGAATTGGACCTATATCAATGAGTGAGATCTTCTTTTGCTTGGATGAGGATGATCTCTATGGACGGTCTAGATCTTCCAGATTGCTTCCCTACAAATAAGATGCACATTTTTAGATAAAATGCTAGAAAATATAGGAAAAATTATATTAACGCTCCAAATAAATCTCAACTCGTAAAACATTATATAAATACGGAATTAAGCATACGAGAAGATAAAAATGTTAAGTCCAAGAATCAAAATAACAGATAAAAATGCTAGTTATCAACTTCCTCACACTTATTATTGATCGTCTCGAGCATGTAAATAAAACAAGAAAATAACTAAAATGCATTTCCTTAGCAATTCTCAATCATATATAGAAAATAGTGAAAAGAAAGTTACCTAGGATTGTTCAATTCAAATGACCCAAGCAATCATGAATTTAATTCATACATTAATTAACAAACATGATAACTTCAATCCATAATAGATAAACTGAAAATGATAATAAAATAACCTCACAAGAAAAAGTAATGGTGACTCTCCTCTCATATAAATGTAATAGGGGAGCTCACTCAAGTTACACATGATTTATGCATGATACGGATATGGGTATAGGGCAGTGAAGGGATTAAAGGGAAATGAAAGGGCATTTTGGTCTTTTTGCTGGATAGGGCTTTAAGAGGTGGAAGGAAACACTGTAGAGGGGGGGGGGGGGGGGTTTCGTGCATGGTCGGCCGCCGCAACAAAAGAAAAAAGGAAGGGGCCTTTCCTCCTTCCCGGGTGCCTCGCCGGCGCCGACGACGGCCACCGGCCGTCACTTCTTCTCCTCCCCTTATCCCCCTCATGCTCAACTCCTCGCCGGAGAGATCGGCTCACCTCTCTTCTTCCTTCTCCTCGCGACGTCGTCGCCGGAGCCGACGCCGGCCACAACACCGCACCCTCTTCTTTCTTTTCTTCCTCGGGACGCTGCTGCTCCAGTCACTCACGCCCACGCCTTCCTCCTGTTCCAACTCATGACGCCACCATCCTACTTCCTCTGCGCGACACTGCTACCGGACAAATTCGCCGTCGCTCCCCTCCTTCCTCCTCGCAGCGCCATTCCTCTACTTCTCCTCCCCTCGCCGGAACTGCCTCCAGGCCACTCCACTTCCTCCCTCCCACACGCTGCCACCCAGGGGAGGGGACTGCTGCCTCCATTCTCCCCTTGTACAGTGTCGCCTCCGGGTTACCTCCCCCTTCCCAGTCGTTGGTGGCCGAGTGCGGCCTCCTCAATATTGACTCAGCAGGTCCCCTAGCACCGAGCCGACCACCGTGGTCGTTGTCATTGATTGGACTGTATTTAGTTCCCGTTGTGTTCCCGGCCTTCGTGCCGTTTTATTATGTTTTGGCTTTTGTGCCGATCTGGCTTGGGTATGGTATTCCGACCTACGCGCTCATCCTGCCTGTGTGTCGTGTCTCGGCCTGCGTGTCGATCTAGTTTCCCGGCCTGCATGCCGATCTAGTTTCCCGGCCTGCGTGTCGATCTAGTTTCCCGGCCTGCGTGCTGATATTATGTCCCGACCTGCGTGTCGATCTCGTTTCCCGGTCTATATGCTGACTTCGTGTCCAGGCCTGCGTGCTGCTAGTACCCCCGGCCTGCGTGTCGGTGTTTTATCTCGACCTGCAACTCGTCTTCCGAGCCCGTGCCGCGGGCAGCTCCTCGTCGTCAGATCCAGCTCTCCAGCCTGATCGGAGTCATCTACTCTTCCAGGTCGCGACAACTCGAACCGCGTCCCGTCCGAGGGCGCCCCTGGGCCAGGGTACGTTTTTCATTCATATTTTATGCATATTTCATTATTTTATGGCTTAATCTTGTACTCATATATTCGTTGGATCTGCCTCGAGCATCGGGGCACCAGAGGCCGGGTTAATCCGGTCACTGGCTGTAGGTAGCGTTGACCAGAGGACATCTGAAGACTTGGTCAACACAGAAGCCATTTCAGCACACCCTCCTCCGGGACGTCGCAATTCAGTCAACATTCTCGCCACCTCACCCGACGGTCCATCCGACTCAGCTTCCGGACGGGATCAATTTGGCGTCGTCTGTGGGAACATCCTTCACCTGTTCTGGAACGTGAAGATGGACGACGTCGGGAGGTTCTCTGCTATTATCACAATCCCGGAGGATCTCGATGCACATATTATTTTCTATCCTCACTCCACCGGTATTCGGGAGTCGAGAGATCGAGTGGAGCTTCAGTTGGCTGACAGGTTAATTTTTCCGTTATATTTTTTCCCTGACTCCACGGGTATTCGGGAGTTAAGGGACCGAGACAAACCCTTAGCCGGTTGGCATGGCTTCCCAGTCAGGTACGCTACAATCTCTGCTCCCTTTTTACGATTATAGGAACTGATATAGCTCCCTGATAAGAGAGTAAAATCCTAGTTCCTTGGTCAAAGACTAGGGCCTTCGATTTTTGATCGGACACTAGGGGCCCAGCTCCTCGCACATACACTTGGGACACAGCTCCCCGCTCTTACATTAGGGATACAACTCCCCGCTCTTACACTAGGGACACAGCTCCCCAATTATTGACTCGCAGTACGACTTCCCGATCAGGATCTCGGGACCGCGCTCTTTGATTACAGGCTAGGAGCCTTACTCTCCAATCAGGGACTAAGGGCCCAGTTCCTCGATCAGGTGTACTACAGGCTATGCACCCTGTACCATGAGGGTCTGCATCCTTTTACTGCTACAGGCTCTGCATCCTTCACTATGGGCTCTGCATCCTCTTACTGCTATAGGCGCTTTACTATATGTTCTATATCCTCTACTTGTTTTGCGTCCTCTTACATCTATAGGTACTACTCCCTTCACATGCGGTGCTTTGTTTCTTTCTATTGCTGCGGACTTTGCTCCCTCATATTGCTACGGGCTTTACTTCTACGGGCTTTAAGGCTTATCTCCCTCGTTCGGGGTCGGGCGGTCTTCACTGGTCTCGGGCCAGCTTATCAGATTTCTTACCTCCCCCATTCGGGGTTGAGATAGTCGCCACCGGTCTAGGACCGGAATATATCATCTCTTACCTCCCCCGTTCGGGGTTGAGATAGTCTCCACAGTCTCAGACCGAAGTATGTCATCTTTTACCTCCCCCCATTCGGGGTCGAGAAAATCGCCACTGGTCTCGGACCAGAGTATCGCCACCAGTCTCGGACTGGAGTATCGGCACTGGTCTCGGACCAGAGTATCGCCACTAGTCTCGGACTGGAGTATCACCACCAGTCTCGGACTGGAGTATCGCCACTGGTCTCGGACCAGAGTATCGCCACCAGTCTCGGACTGGAGTATCGCCACTGGTCTCGGACCAGAGTATCACTAACGACCTCCCCGGTCGAGTCCCAAACTCTCGTCCCAGTGCGAGTTATAAGTGAGCAATGCTCTCACGCCCAACGACCTTACCGGTCGGGTCCCAAACTCTCGCCCCAGCGTGAGTTATAAGTGAGCAAGGCTCTCACGCCCAAAGACCTCCTCGGTCGGGTCCCAGACTCTCGCCCCAGTGCGAGTTATAAGTGAGCAAGACTCTCACGCCCAACGACCTCCCCGGTTGGGTCCCAGATGTAGGACCGTTAGATTCGATAGAGGGGGGGTGAATATCGATTCGAAAAACAAGAGTTTAAACGCAGCGGAAAAGTAAAATAGACACAATGGATTTTACTTCGTTCGGAGCCTGTGACAACTCCTACTCGAAGGCCCGTGGTCCTTGACCACTTTCGTTGGGCAATCACTAGCAATTCGGAATAATAATTACAAAAGAGCCGTACAGGGAATGAAAACAAATACCGACAAAAGGGAAAAGACGAGCGTAGTGTCGGAGCTTTGTTGGCGTCGCAGCGCGGCAAGACCAGCAGTAGAAGAGTTCTCGGCTTGATTGATTGTCTGAAGCTCATGCGTGGCTTCTTTATATCCGGCGCTGGATCCCTTAGGCGCACGGAATGTGACGTGCTCCACGAGATGCTCCACGTGGCGGCGACTTGGTGGATAGAATTCGCCTTCCGGGTGTTCGGACCACCTTGTTCCAGATAACTCCCTTTTCTGCAAAACAAAGTTAGTCCGAGGCATGTATATATAGAATATAAGTTAGCACAGTTCAAAGTTAAATAAAAAGTATGACTTAGATTCCGTCTTTCCGAGAGGAATCTAGTCACGATCTCGACTTAGACATCCAAATGGACCTAAGCTGGATCGATGCCTAATGTCCCCTCAAGAGCGTCCCGGTCACTCCCCTCCGGTGACTTACCTCACTTACCCGAGACGTCCGGTCAGCCCGTCGACCGTCTGGACTTCTCGCCACTATCCGGTCAGCCGTCGACCTAGCTAGACTTCTGCCAGTCGTCCGTCAGCCCGTCGACCGCTTGGACTTCTCGCCTATCCGGTCGACCGTCGACCTAGCGGACTTCGTGCCGGACATCCGGTCAGCCCGTCGACTCGGACTTCTGCACACTCGATCAAAGTGTCGGACAACAAGACTAACTTAACCTATTTGTCATTCATCAAAACACGGGTTAAATCGTTAGTGCTAGCCGCACCAACAATCTCCCTTTTGATGGAATGACAACTTGGTTAAGTTGAGCCGTCTGAAACAACATGCATTTATGTGGTTTTAAAGTTAGTTTGTGTTTTCAAATTGGTTTAGCTAACTTAACCACCTAACCCTCCTCCCCCTTTGGCATTCATCAAAAATAAGCAAAGGTAAACAATCATAGTGTTGAGTTACTGCAAAAAGTAATCAGATTTTGCAATATACTTTGATTTAATTTTTAACACCAAAAAATAGTCAAATTGACTTGGGGGAGACAAGTTAAATTTTGAAAAGTATAAAGTTAATCAAGTTTCATAAGTGTGTAAATATTTTCAAATCAGGTTTTCAAATTTACTTTGCATGTTTAAATAACATTTACTTTTCAACAAGGTAAATTTTCAACTTCAATTTTTCAAAAAAAATTGAGCAAGTAAGAATAATTTTTCAAGAAGTAAAATTTTTGCCAAACTAAAAGTTTTAAGGCTAATTTGATAAAAGCTAAGTTTGGAAACTGAATAAGTTTAAATTTGCAATATTTAACTTTTAAAATCAGGTTTAAAAGTTAGGTGGAATTTAAACTTAGTTAAATTTAACTTTTTGAAAACTGGTGTTTTAAAAATAAGTTAGTTTTAACATAGATGTAAAAAAACACACAAAATTTTAATTAATTTCTCCCCCTGAACTTGATACTTAAAATTTTGAAAATATTTGCTAAAAATATTCAAAGTAAATTTTTTTTTTTTAAATGAGGTAGAATTTTCTAGAGAGATTTTAAAGAGAAGATTAAAAAATAACGCTTAAGGAGATAATTAAAAAATAAACCTCCCCTGAATTTGATATTCCTTTATTAATCCTCCTTATTTATTAATTTTTCTAGGGGATTTAAAAGAAATTGAACCTCCCCCTGAATTGGTTACTCCCCTTAATTTAATATCTCCCCTTTAATACTAAGATTTGGTTGTGTTAAATTTCAAAGCCCTAACACATTTGTCTAATTTAGTAATACATATATTATTATCTCTGTATCCTTGGTATAACTGTTTATTTGAATTTGATTAATCAATTATTAATTAATTTTAGATTCAGGTGCTTAACTTTAGTTTAAGGTTAAATAAGATAAGATTTTATTAATTCAATAACAGTTAAGCATTATCAATAATTTATTGATTAGTTTTTACTTGATTTAATAATTTAATACTTAGTGAAATAATTTAAATTCCATATTACTTGATTGAGTTGGTCAATGAAAGTGTTAGTTATAATTATTATTATTATTAAAAAAAAATTTAAAGGGATTTCTAAAACAGCATTTAAAAGGAATTTAAAATGATTTTTATAATATGTTTTATGTCAATTAACATATGTTTGATTCAGTTTTGATTTTAGATTTAAATTAATATTAGTGGTTAATTTAAGTTTAAGTTTAATTTTAAGTTTAAGTTAAAAGTTTTAATTTTAATTATAATTTCAATATTAAGTTTTAATTTAAGCTTTAATTTTTAGTTAAGTCAAATTAAAAATTAATTTTAAGGTTAAAATGATGTTTAAGATTAAAAATGAGTTTAAAGAATTTTTCAAAATAATCTATTTTTAAGGTGAAAATAATCTATAGAAATAATTTATTATTTCTATTTTTAAGGTATCAAAATTTCATTATAGTGAAAAAATAAGAAGAATTTTTCAAAATGATACAAAATTTTTAGAAAGTTTTAAAATGATTTTTAAAATATTTTTTAAATGATTATTAAAAGTTTTTTTTTTAAAATAATTTTTGAAATAATTTTTAAGTTAAAATAATTTAAAATAACAATAATTTTTAAAAGGTTTTAAAAGAATTTTTTAAAAGAATTTTTAAAGTTTTTAAAATGATTTTTAAAAGAGTTTTTAAAATAATTTTTAAAATGTTTTAAAAGAATTTTTTAATGATTTTAAAAATATTTTTTAAAATGTTTTAAAAGAATTTTTAAAAGATTTTTTTTTTTAAGTTTTTAAAATGATTTTTAAAAGAGTTTTTAAAGAATTTTTTTTTTTTTAAAAAAAAACTTTAAAAAATTTTTAAAATAGTTTTTAAAGAATTTTTCAAATAAATTTTAAAGAAATTTAATAATAGTTTTTAAAGAATTTTTAAAACAGTTTTTAAAGAATTTTTAAAATTGTTTTTAAAGAATTTTTAAAATAATTTTTAAAGAATTTTAAAATATAGTTTTTAAAGAAATTTTAAAATATTTTTTAAAGAATTTATAAAATAGTTTATTTTTTTTAAAGAATTTTAAAAAATAGTTTTTAAAGAATTTTTCAAATAATTTTTAAAGAAATCTAAAAATAGTTTTAAAGAATTTTTAAAATAATTTTTAAAGAATTTTTAAAATAATCTTTAAGGAATTTTTAAAATAATTTTTAAATAATTTTAAAAATAGTTTTTAAAGAATTTTTAAAATAGTTTTTTAAAGAATTTTTAAAATAGTTTTTAAAGAATTTTTAAGACTGTTTTTAAAGAATTTTTTAAAATTGCTTTTAAAGAATTTTTAAAATTGTTTTTAAAGAATTTTTTAAAATTGTTTTAAAAGAATTTTTTAAAATAATTTTTAAAGAATTTTTAAAATAATTTTTAAAATTAATTTTAAAATAGTTTTTAAAGAATTTTTAAAATTGTTTTTAAAGAATTTTTAAAATAGTTTTAAAAGAATTTTTAAAAGAATTATTTAAAATTGTTTTTAAAGAATTTTTAAAATTATTTTTAAAGAATTTTTAAAATTGTTTTTAAAGAATTTTTAAAATAGTTTTTAAAATAGTTTTTTTTTAAAGAATTTTAAAAATAATTTTTAAGGTTAATTTTAAAATAATTTTTAATGTTAATTATTTTTAAAGTTAATTTAATTTTAATTAATTTTAACTTAATTTGAAGTTTGAAATTTAATTTTAATTTGAAATTTAATTTTAAAATTAGTTAATTTAATCCTTAATCATCTCACCCGATCTAGATTATCAATCAGGAAATCCTATAATTTTGTGAGATGAATTAAATTTAATTACAGAGTTTGGTTTAACTTGTGTTAGATTCAGGTTTAGCTTTGGTCTCAACAAATAGGCATTCTTCGGATAAACTTCTAAGCTTGGTGAGTCACTTGGACGTCATTAGAAGTAACCAACCTTTCGAGGTTTTCCGAATAGTCCTATTCACGGAGTTTAGTACTAAACCTTGGTCTAACTAGTTAGGATCCATTTAAAGGTAGTTTCGGTCGGTTCCACTTGGCCAAATGCACCAGATTGAAGTCATATCTTTCTAGACATGCGATGCCCAAGCTTCCCCAACGTACTATCATCAAAAAACTTCACCAGTACCATGATTCAAGTTAAACTTGAACCCTCTTTAACTAGTCCTAATTACCCTGTCGGGTAGGTTGGTTGGGGTTACCCTTTTCGGGTAGGTTGGTTAGGGTTACCCTGTCGGGTATGTTAGTTTTGGAGGTGTCAGCTATTCTGGAGCCTCCCCCTGAATTATTAGCCATAAATTTAGTTTTTAGTTCTGGGTTTATTATAGTTAAGTTTTGGTTAAAATTTAATGTTTAATTTGTAATTTAGATTCAAGTTTTTAATTTTGAATTAATTAAATTAGTCAAATTATCTTTCTTTAAGAGAATGTATTTAAAATTTTCTTTCATTTTCACTTTTATCAGGTTAATTGAATTATTTTTCTTTAATAGCTTATTTTTAAAGTTTAAGTTTTTATTCATTTTTAAATTTGAATTAATTAAATTGTTTGAATTATATTTCCTTAAAGGTTTATCTTTTATCTTTTTATTAATTGTTAATTTTGAAATTTCTAGATTATTTTTGTTTAATATGTTATCTTTAACATTTAATTTTAAGTTTGTTAAATTCCGTTTTGATTTTATCAAAGTGTTTGATTTTATCCTTATATTTTCTTTGCCTTTTAAATTGATATGGTTAATTGAATTTATTAGATTAGTTTTATCTTTAAAGTTTAATTTCTTATTAATTAAATTATCTTGGTTTTGGATAGAATTTTCTGGATTAATATTGTCTAGATTAAATAATTTATTAATTTTATCTAGATCAATATTGACTTTGTCATCCTTTTTGTTTGAATTTTCAAATTTGTTTAGGTTTAAATTCAAATTTTTAGATTTATTATTTTATTTTCTGTATTTTCTAAATTAATTATATTTGTTTTATCAGAAAATATCCTAGAGGTATTTTTGCAAGTATTGTCATGTACACTATTTTCACATATACTTTCAGACATATCCAAATTAACAGGCGCATATTTTAAACTACTACTAGCAAGGGTGTTTTGGTAAATATTACTAACCTTAAGCGCAACCCCTAATTCAGCAGGCTTCTCCGTTGGATCTAACTCGAGTTCGGATTCGACTTTAACTTGATCTTCTAGCTCCATCGGCATTTCGTGAAGCTTGATCAACTGGGTCCACAGCTCATATGCATTCTTGTACTTTTCTAATCTGCATAAAATATTGTTAGGTAAAACATTACAAATAATGTTACTTACCTTTTTGTTTAGTTCCGAGTTCTGAGAAGGTTTTTTCAATATTAGCATATAATCGATATCTACGCTTCCTAAGAAGCATTCCATTCTTCGCCTCCAGTAGTTGAAATCTTCATCGTACGGTGGTGATTCATTGGGGTTCCATCCTTCTTGAAAAGACATTGTTCTTGCACACAATGAAACAAAGACAAAATCCCAAGACTTGGTCTTGGATTAGCAGTGTTGGAAAAAAAAATAATATTTCACTATTTTCGGGAAAAAATAATAAAATATTATTAAAATATTAATAAAAAATATTATTCCAAAATTTTGAAAATGTAATATTTTATCAATACTAAGCAACGGTGAAAAGATGATGATGTGTTTTTCAAAAACAGTTTTGGAGGGAAAAAACGAAAGGCGTACCTGCTCTGATACCACCCCTCTTTGCCTGACTGGTGGTTGCACCAAATCAGAGCGGTACCTGCTCTGATACCACTTGTAGGACCGTTAGATTCGATAGAGGGGGGGGTGAATATCGATTCGAAAAACAAGAGTTTAAACGCAGCGGAAAAGTAAAATAGACACAATGGATTTTACTTCGTTCGGAGCCTGTGACGACTCCTACTCGAAGGCCCGTGGTCCTTGACCACTTTCGTTGGGCAATCACTAGCAATTCGGAATAATAATTACAAAAGAGCCGTACAGGGAATGCTAATGAAACTGAAAAACAAATACCAACAAAAGGAAAAAGACGAAGCGTAGTGTCGGAGCTTTGTTGGCGTCGGAGGAACGTAACCAGCAGTAGAAGAGTTCTCGGCTTGATTGATTGTCTTGAAGCTCTGTCGGGGCTTCTTTTATATCTTGTTCGGCGCTGGATCCCTGGCGCACAGGAAATGTTGGTCCACGAGATGCTCCACGTGGCGACGACTTGGCTGGATAGAATTCGCCTTCCGCCGGATCCTCCGGGCGCCCGGACTACTTCCGAGATAACTTTTCCGCAAAACAAAGTTAGTCCGAGGCGGATGTATATCCCAGTAAAGCAGTTGTCGACGATTAAAGTTCACGAGATAAATAAAGAGTATGACTTAGATTCCGTCTTCGAGACCGGAATCTAGTCACGATCTCGACTTAGACATCCGAAATGGACCTAAGCCGGATCGACGCCTAATGTCCCTTCCGAACGGGGCAGTCACTCCCCTCCAGTGACTTACCTCACTTACCTGCCAGACGTCCGGTCAGCCCGTCGACCCGTCTGGACTTCTCGCCAGCTATCCGGTCAGCCCGTCGACCTAGCTGGACTTCTCGCCAAGCGTCCGGTCAGCCCGTCGACCCGCTTGGACTTCTCGCCAGCTATCCGGTCAGCCCGTCGACCTAGCTGGACTTCGTGCCAGACATCCGGTCAGCCCGTCGACCTGTCTGGACTTTCTCCTGCACACTCGATCAAAGTGTCAGACAACAACAAGACTAACTTAACCTATTTGTCATTCATCAAAACCTGGGTTAAATCGTTAGTGCTAGCCGCACCAACACCAGACTCTTGCCCAGTGTGAGTTATAAGTGAGCAAGGCTCTCACGCCCAACGACCTTCCTGGTCGGGTCCCAGACTCTCGCCCCAGTGCGAGTTATAAGTGAGCAAGTCTCTCACGCCCAACGACCTCCCCGGTCGGGTCCCAGACTCTCGCCCCAGTGCGAGTTATAAGTGAGCAAGGCTCTCACGCCCAACGACCTTCCCGGTCGGGTCCCAGACTCTCACCCAGTGCGAGTTATAAGTGAGCAAGACTCTCACGCCCAACGACCTTTCCAAGTCGACTGTCCCAGACTCTCACCCTAGTGCGAGTTATAAGTGAGCAAGACTCTCACGCCCAACGACCTCCCCAGTCGGGTCCCAGACTCTCGCCCCAGTGCGAGTTATAAGTGAGCAAGGCTCTCACGCCCAACGACCTTCCTGGTTGGGTCCCAAACTCTCACCCCAGTGCGAGTTATAAGTGAGCAAGGCTCTCACGCCCAACGACCTTCCCGGTCGAGTCCCAGACTCTCGCCCCAGTGCGAGTTATAAGTGAGCAAGGCTCTCACGCCCAACCTCCCACGACCTTTCCAGGTCGACTGTCCCAGACTCTCGCCCCAGTGCGAGTTATAAGTGAGCAAGGCTCTCACGCCCAACGACCTTCCCGGTCGGGTCCCAGACTCTCGCCCCAGTACGAGTTATAAGTGAGCATGCTCTCACGCCCAACGACTTCTCGGTCGGAGCTCATCACTCATTCGCTACTCTGTCCATCACTTGTCACACGCCCTGCTCGCCGCTCTGCCAGGCACTTATCATCCTTGTTTCGCTCATCGCTGTTGCCCGGTCGCTCATTATTGTTGCCCGATCGGCGCTCACTACTCCGTTCGCCGCTTTGCCCGGCACCCATCATATTCGCTTCACTTGCCGCTCTTTCCCAGCACTCAACATTCGCGTTTCGCTCACCGCTGTTGCTAGGTCGACACTCATCACTCACTTGCCGCCCTGCCCGGCATCCATCATACTCACCGCTCACTTGCCGCCCTGCCCGACATCCATCATACTCATCGCTCACTCGCCGCTCTGCTCGACACTCATCATACTCACCGCTCCACTCACCGCTCTGCTCAGCACTTATCATCCGCGTTTCGTTCATCGCTGTTGCCCGATCCTCGTCATTCACGTTTCGCTCATCGTTGTTGCTTGTTCGTTTGCTCGATCACTCGCTGGTACCACTCTGCTACTCACTTTATGTTGATCGGCCTATCGCTTAAGGGTTTTCTTGGTCGCGCTAACGCCTTGGTGCGTCCATCATTCTCTCTACTTTCCCGGTCACGGTTTATCGTCGCTCGGTCGGCAACTTCCCGGTCACGCTTACAGCTTCGCTCGTCGATCAGTCTCTCTATTGTTAGGTCGTGATTTACTATCGCTCAGTCGGCACTCGTTCGGTCTCGCTCTTCATGTCAGGTCGTGATTCACTGTCGCTCGGATTCATTATCGCTCGGTCGGCACTCGCTCAATTGACACTCGCTCGGTCTCGCTCTTCATGCCAGGTTGTGATTCACTGTCACTCGGATTCATTATCGCTTGGTCGGCACTCGCTCGGTCTTGCTCTTTATGGCCAGGTCGCAATTCACTGTCGCTCGGTCGACACTCGCTCGGTCTCGCTCTTTACGGCCAGGTCGTGATTTACTATGGCTCGGTCGACACCTCCCCGGTCGCGCTCACGGCTTCACTCGTCGATTCGTCACTCTATTTCCCGGTCGCGATTTATTGTCGCTCGGTCAGCACTTTCCTGGTCGCACTCAAATTTTCGTTGCTCGCTTGGTATTATTTGGGTCACTTGGTCGATATTGCCATAGCTACTCGTTCAATGTGATAAGATGAGCCAGTGACCTGATTCCGCGTGCGGTAGCGATTCTGTTTTGGGATTGGTCTAGTCAGTCGGACTTGTGCCTCATTCGACTAGACTTGAGGGGGAGGCTTGTGATACGAATATGGATATAGGGCAGTGAAGGGATTAAAGGGAAATGAAAGGGCATTTTGGTCTTTTCGCCGGATAGGGCTTTAAGAGGTGGAAGGAAACACTGTAGGGAGGGGGGGGGGGGGTTTCGTGCATGGTCGGCCGCCGCCACAAAAGAAAAAAGGAAGGGGCCTTTCCTCCTTCCCGGGTGCCTCGCCGGCGCCGACGACGGCCACCGGCCGTCACTTCTTCTCCTCCCCTTCTCCCCCTCATGCTCAACTCCTCGCCGGAGAGATCGGCTCACCTCTCTTCTTCCTTCTCCTCGCGACGCCGTCGCCGGAGCCGACGCCGGCCACAACACCGCACCCTCTTCTTTCTTTTCTTCCTCGGGACACTGCTGCTCCAGTCACTCACGCCCACGCCTTCCTCCCGTTCCAACTCATGACGCCACCATCCTTCTTCCTCCGCGCGACGCTGCTACTGGACAGATTCGCCGTCGCTCCCCTCCTTCCTCCTCGCAGCGCCGTTCCTCTACTTCTCCTCCCCTCGCCGGAACTGCCTCCAAGCCACTCCACTTCCTCCCTCCCACACGCTGCCGCCCAGGGGAGGGGACTGCTGCCTCCATTCTCCCCTTGTACAGTTCCGCCTCCGGGTTACCTCCCACTTCCTAGTCGTTGGTGGCCGAGTGCGGCCTCCTCAATATTGACTCAGCAGGTCCCCTAGCACCGAGCCGACCACCGTGGTTGTTGTCACTGATTGGACTGTATTTAGTTCCCGTTGTGTTCCCGGCCTTCGTGCCGTTTTATTGTGTTTTGGCTTTTGTGCCGATCTGGCTTGGGTATGGTATTCCGACCTACGCGCTCATCCTGCCTGTGTGTCGTGTCCCGGCCTGCGTGTCGATCTAGTTTCCCGGCCTGCGTGCTGATATTTTGTCCCGGCCTGCGTGTCGATCTCGTTTCCCGGTCTGTATGCTGACTTCGTGTCCAGGCCTGCGTGCCGCTAGTACCCCCAGCCTGCGTGTCGGTGTTTTATCTTGACCCGCAGCTCGTCTTCCGAGCCCGTGCCGCGGGCAGCTCCTAGTCATCATATCTGGCTCTCCAACCTGATCGGAGTCATCTACTCTTCCGGGTTGCGACAACTCGAACAGCGTCCCGTCCGAGGGCGCCCCCCTGGGCCACGGTATGTTTTTCGTTCATATTCTATGCATATTTCATTATTTTATGACTTAATCTTGCACTCATATATTCGTTGGATCTGCCTCGAGCATCGGGGCACCGGGGGCCGGGTTAACCTGGTCACTGGCTGCATGTAGCGTTGACCAGAGGACTTCTGAAGACTTGGTCAACACATAAGCCATTTCAGCACACCCCCCTCCGGGACGTCGCGATTCAGTCAACATTCTCGCCACCTCACCTGACGGTCCATCTGACTCAGCTTCTGGACGGGATCAATGCACTACCATATGCTTGCTTTGCTTCTAATCTCCACCACACTATAAACACAAGAGTGCACAATAAAATAATGAAGGTATTATTTGAAATGTAAGGGAGACATGAATCAAGCAAATGATAGTATAAAAGAAGAAATAAGGAAGGTAAAACAAGGTAATGGTGGAAGACATGGATATACTGGAATGTTACATAGATGAGTACAAGAGAATAATATTGCCCAAAAAGATATTTCATCCAAACTTTCAAGTAACTCTTTTGACTTCATTTTTTTTGTTGTTCATTTATTTTATTTTTTTACTACTAATTTGAGTTAAAAGTCGAGGAAGATTTTTCTTAACGGCCCGTTTATTTTCCCTCCTTCCGACCTACTAGGCCAACACGTTGATGCTATAAATAGGGCATCACTACCCAGGACCAATATACAAGTATTTGTTCGATAATTGGACATGATAACATCCCACTAGATTTGAAAGGATGGAGGTTATTTGTCACAAGTCACGAAAAATGAGAATTAAGTCATCAGCTTGCTGGGCCCATCCACTAACCCAAAATGTTTAAGCTTAAGAGTTGTTTACTCATATAAAGTTTATAAACCCCTTGATTAGCCTACAACTGTGTGTTAGACTAGAGTGTTACAATCTCTTAAAATGGGTTGACGTCTACGCCCTCGAGTTCATGTTGAAACTCTATATCTTATTTTGGTTTGTCACTCTATATAATACAACTTCAAAAGGATAGATTAGTCTTTGTCTCTTTCCTAAGATATTATTAAACATTTCATAATCATTATCCTTAGATTAACTATCTCTAGACTAGATACTAAAATCATTATCTATCTCTTTCACTTGATAGCCTTCAGAAATTATCATTTTGTATTTGCAAACTTCAAAATTCTACGGTATTCTTACACGAGAAATTAAGGTAGCAAATTATGTTAAGCCATTTGAAGATTATCACCAAATACATATTTTGTAGATATCTGTTGAAGATCAACTACAATCCAACTTTCAGTTCATTTGTAGATGAGACCAAAGCATATCGTTAAACTTCTCTATTGTTATTTCCAGCATGTCTACATTTTTCTCTGACTATGAAACTTCTTATATTTTATGCATATAGTCCGCATGGGATATCTAGTTATAGGATATTTTTTATTTCTTCTTCTTCTATATATATATATATTTGCCCTTTCAATTTTCAGTTTAAACCAAAGTGAGTTTAAACTCCATCTCGTCTCCTGTTACAGTGCTGGAGAACAAGATGAAGATTCAAAAAATGGACTTTCAAAATCAAATTATGGAAAAGTGATTTATAGTTCCATCCTGGGACAGTTTGAGCATTTCACAACAAAAATAAATAATACATGTTTCCCTCATATCTCTTTGAAAACTGACCCATAAGTGTCAATCTTTTTAAATCTTAAATTCACTTCGAGATATTAAAATTTTTAAGTTGCTCACTAATTGTAAGTGTCTTACCATTTCATGTCTATGACTATGATTCAGGAGACTTGAACTATCTAGCTCTTTAGCTGACATTGAGAAAGCTTACTGGAAAGCTGCTCTAAGGCACCCACCACCCAGAAAAGGCTGGTTAGTTTTTAACAAGGACTGAGAAATTTGATGATGACTCATGCACAAGGATATATAATCCATTTATCTACTTGTTGACGCACATAGAAATATATAGAAGGCAAAGAATAGATTTACCCACCTCTATGTATAGCCAAAAACTCTGAGTGTTAACAAATCAACATACTCCACTCGAACTTTATCTACAAATCCAATATTAAAATAACTCAAAACTCTAGATATCTATCCAATATTGGTAGTAATACAACAAAACTAATAATTACTAAAAGTTTAAAGCTGATTCTAAATGAGGTACACCAACCCATAGTTCGTCAGAACGGACGTGGAACGCCTAGCGGCGACGTCTTCTCCAGCGCCAGCTCACAATAACAGCAACGTCTTCTCAGGCGACTCACGGTGGCAGTGGCACGTGCATAGCAGCGGAGGTTCCTGGTTTGGTGGCAACCCTAGGTTAATTAGCCAATAAATTCTCAATTTAAATAGATTTAATTAAATTTTAACAGAATTATCCTATAAAAATATTTTATAAAATATATTTTAAATTCTAAAAAGTCCTAAATAAATTTTATATATTTAAATTTATGTATTTTACATATCATTAACTAATTATTATTATTAATCAAATTGTTATTATTTTTATTATTATTAATTTAATTATTAAATTTATCCGCCAACTAACGTTAAAACTATAAATGTTAAATTAATGAATTCATTAAATTGTTGTGCTAATATTAGGTTATTTCACGATAATTAGGAGAAGAATTAGTATTTTGTGTGTACACGAGATAAATTGGGTAGGCGAGAAGGCAAAGATGATAAAGAACTCGGATTTAAAGTTATGATACACAGGAAAGAGTAAAGTAAGAAATGAAGTGACATTATTGTAGATAGTTTGTTAAAGGATGAAGTTCTAGGAGTAGTTAGACAAAAAGAGATAGAATTATAGCCCTTAAGATAATAGTAGTGAAATAAACTATGAACAAAATTAGTGTATATACACCACAAGTAGGATTAGATAAAGCTATAAAATAAGGTTTTGGGACAACTTAAATGAAGTATTATAAAATATTCCGCTAAATAAAATGATTTTAATAGGAGGTGATCTAAATGGACATATCGGAGTGAAAAATGAGGAATATGAGAGGGTACATGGGGGTTATGAGTTTGGAACGAGAAATAGAGAAGGGAAAACTATATTAAATTTTGCGATAACATATGACCTTATATTAATTAATATGGTTTTTAAGCAAGATTTAAAATTTTGACTTGTGCCGAGGTTTCGATCTCAGACCGAAACGATAGTTTTAGTATCGTATCATGTCGTGCCGATACGGTTTCGGTATTTATTTATTTATATATAGTAATTATAAGATAAATATGTTTATGGTGTATATAAAAATAAGTTGTATATTAATTTTATATAAGTTCTCAATTATTGAACAACTTAATATTATTAGAAAAATAATTAAATATAGTTTTATTTAAATAAAATTAATTTATCAACAATTCGAATTAAAATTTATCTATCTATAATAATAAGTATATAAATTAATAAAAAATATATAATAATTATATAAATTAACTATTTATTCATTTAATTAATTATTAATTAATATACATATTTTAAATAATAAAAAACATCAACTGAAAAAATATAAAATAATAAAAAATTATCAAAATATAAATCTAGTTTATTAGAATTTTTTATAATTTTTAATGGATTTTTTAAAATTTTAAATGGAATTCAAAATAATACAAAATAATAAAAAATATTTGAATTTAAATATAACTATTATATTTTTAAAAATTTTAAATGAAATTTAAAACATTAAAAAAAATTAGAATATTAATTAATAAAATTTATTATATATATATATATATATATATATATATATATATATTAGGATAATTTAGGATTTATAGAAGTCGGTTTGAAATATCACAAGTATTATGAATTGTTTAAATTAATTAAATAGAAAATTTAAATTTTGCGAGGAAAAGAAATGTCGCAGCTAGCGGCGATTTACCCTGGGGGACGCTTCCACCAATGTCGAAGGCATCGACGGAGGCGTCTCGCAACGCCTTCGGAAGCATCCCACTGCAGGAGGCGTTTGCGACGCCTCCGAAAACGTCTCGATGCTTCCGGCATCGCGGGACACTTCTGGCGTTGCCAGAGGCATTGCAGGACGCCTCTGGCGATGCCTGCGATGCATCATGAGACAAGAATACCTTCGATGCCGGTTTCGATCATCCGATGAAACGGTAAAATTTGTCCGTCCTGGATGGCACGAATCGATATTTCATTCTACGAGTACTACTCTTCTTGGGTATTTATGCTTAATTTTAGTGATTTGTATAGAAACAAAACAAATTGCTTCTGCTCAAAACTAATTAGTTACAAATTAATAGTTAGTTCTAAAACTTTTATGGTAAATCTTAGTGATTTGTATAACTATAAACTGACTTTATGAGGGGTAGATTTATGATCCATGTTTTAAAAATCAAATATATTGCTTAACAATGGAACTTTTTTCTTTCATTTCAGAGCATGCGTCTGATGACTGTTGGTTTGATGATGAGCCTCCTGTTGAGACTTCAAATTCTGAGTTAATCAGAGAGCAGAAGTGGCGCCATGACTATTTTTATACATTATCCTTGCTAACTTTATTCTGTGTAACTCTTCTTGATGAACTTTTATTAAATTTTTTAGAGATTTTAAGTTCTAATGCCAATAAATCCTTGACGATAACTTATATGGGTTATCGAGATGTTATATCTACAGGCAAAGATGCTTCTACCCAAGAAGGTTTCAATGTGGGCTTCAAGCAATCCGCACATGATGGTTATAAATATGGCTATTGATGCATTATATTATTGATTAATTATCGTAAATCAATCTCTTTTTCTCAAAGTTTCAAAAAGCATAGATTGACAGAGTATGGCTATCTATGCAACAAACATGATGCGGCGAAAGGAGGAGGTCCATCTGGTGCGGGGTCAATTATCAAGATATAGGTCAAAGTCAAGATGGTCAACACCCAAGTGTCAAAGGGCCGAACGGAGGATAAATGTAATGACCGGTTGGGATAGGTAGATCTTGATCAACGGGAGATAGGTCTGAGCGGACAAGTCATCCGGCTCAGGAGGATATCATAGGCAGACGCTCAAGTCATATTATCAAGACACTGAGGGAGACCGGATATTTTGTCCGAACGGAGGAAGGCAAGTTACTACACAAACACTGCATGGAAGGGCAAGTGAAGCACCGCACAGAAGGGCAACTAGAGTTGATAGAGCGGAGGCCTCCCAGTCGAGCGGCTACCCACTCGATCGAGCGGCTACCCACTCGATCGAGCAGCGGGATCTGACCGTGGACAGAGTGCAGTCCTGGCCGAGCAGCTGATCCGCTCGGCCAGACAGTAGGACGGTGATCTTCCCGATATCCTTTCATAGGACAGTGGAGGGCGTGGCCCCGAACATGTTGGAGAACGTGGCCATGAACGTGTTGGAGAACGTGGCTAGGAACATATCGTAGAACGTGTTCACACCTCGAGGAGCGTGTTCGTTGTCCACCAGGGCTCTATACAATGGGGGGTCCATCTCCGGCGGAGGTACCCGTGATTTACGGTTGACACATAATTCTACTGTTTCACTTCCCCCCATTCCGGTGACTGACTTGAGCGTCGGTGGGCTAACGTCGGAGACCCCTTCCTTGGCTCGGCACTGACATCACTTGTTTTGCAAAGCGGAGCAGATTTCACATCCAGTCAGTGAAGTCATTACATCCCAACTTTCCACTCGCCCACTTTCGGACAAGATCATTTTGGCGCCGTATGTGGGAACATAGTCTACATCCAAAACGAGGAGATGGAAGACATTGTACGACACCACACGGTGACGCTGACGCAAGAAGAGCTCGACGCGTTGATACAAGCCTGAGCAGCGAAGATAGTGGAGCAACAACAACAAGCGTTTTTCAAACGCCAAGCACCAGAGCCTGTGCCATCAGCTGCAGGCCGATCGGTCGAATGAGTAGAGCAAGCGGACCAAAAAGCTGCTCGAGAGCAGACCAAGAAGTCCATCAGCACGTATGGGGAAGCCCCTCGTGCACCAATCCCATTCCATTGAGCACTATTCCGGAATCCATCAGAAGAGAGAGGCCAGGCAGATAGAAATCGAGGATCTTCTTCAGATGAGGCGCTCGTTTGGAACACACAAAAAAGAAAAGTGTCAAAGGAAGACGATTCACCCGAGAAGATCAATCAACAGTTCTCGCAAGGGATTCTGGACGACCCTATGCCGAAGCATTACAACTTGCTGACGATTGAGGAATATAATGGAGCAACCGACCTGGACGACCATTTGGCCAAGTTTGATAACATGGCCACACTTCACCAGTACACGGATGGAGTGAAGTGTCGGGTCTTTCTCACCACGCTATCTGGATCGGCACAACGTTGGTTCAAGCGGTTGCTGAGCGACTCGATCCACAACTTCAAGGACTTCAGAGCGGCCTTCCTGCATCACTTCGCTAGCAGTCGCCGCCACCAGAAGACGAGCGTCAACTTGTTCGCCCTTAAGCAAGGGCCCAGAGAAGCGCTGAGGTCATACATCCGGTGCTTCAATCAAGTGGCGATGGGCATCCCGGCAATCTCCTCAGACATGTTGGTGAACGCCTTCACCCAGGGACTCACTAAAGGGGAGTTCTTCAGATCACTCATTTGGAGGCCACCACGGGACTTCGAACATCTTCAGCAGAAGGACACGGAGTATATCAACGTGGAAGAAGCTCAAGCGGTGAGAAAAAGGGAAACGCTCGCCTAACCAGCAACTGCATCTGAACGAAGACCGCCGAGTAGCCATCAACCTCTGAAGGGGCCTCTATCGGGTGGAGCCTAATTCCACCGGAGCCAAAGACACATGTCGTACAACATGTTGTGGCTGGTCGCCCGAGGGCCGTGAAAGGCAAGGTATGAACGTCACTCTTCTACTCCTTCTACCAATCGGTGACACACAACACGAGGGACTACTACGATTTGACGCCCATAGCTAGCAGATCGACACCACGTGGATATTATCGTCGATCACCTTCTCCTAATCGATGGCATAGACGTCGATCTGCAAGGCGAAGGGATGAGGAAAGGAGGACAACTGAGTCACGTCATCATCAACTCCCGCGAAGGAATAGCACAACCCCCGCTAGAGCATCTGCCGAGCAGATCAGACCGTCGAAACGAGAGAAGGAGAACCAGAGCAACACCGCTCGGGGAGAAATAGGAATAATCGCTGGTGGGCCAACCGACGGTGATTCTAACTGAGCAAGGAAGTCACACGTTCGGTGACTCGAGATCCATGTTGTTGGCTGCAACAAGGAGAAGGCCGAAAGACCCGAGATCAGTTTTGTCCCGAAAGATTTGGAAGGAGTGGAAATTTCTCATGACGATTCACTGATCATCCAAGCGGTAATCGTCAATTATACAATTCATCAAACTTTTGTTGATACAGGGAGTTCGGTGAACATCATCTTCAAAAAGACATTTGATCAGTTACAAATCGACCGAAGCGAGTTGTTGCTCATGACGACCCCGCTCTACAGCTTCATGGGCAACGAAGTGTTGCCGATCGGTCAGACCAAGCTGGCCGTCTCGCTCGGAGAGGAGCCCCTGAAGAGGATAAGGACCATGAACTTTATTGTGGTGGATGTGCCTTCGGCCTACAATGTCATCCTGGACCGACCGACTCTCAACGAATTCTGAGCAGTGGTGTCCACCTACTGCCAGAAGGTCAAATTCCCGGTGGACGATAGGGTGGGAGAAGTCAAAGGCAACCAATTGGCCGCTCGACAATGCTACGTCGAGATAGTCAGAGCAGAAGCAAAGGTCGCTCGGAAAAATCTGCGCTTGGGAGTGAACGCTATCACAAAGAAGCCTCCTACGTTGGTGTACGAAGAAAAAAAGGAGGTCCAGATCCACTCGAACCAATCGGAAGCAACCATCTTCATTGTCGCCTATCTAGAGAGCGAGAAGAAGACAGAGCTAGTCGTCTGCCTCAGACGAAACCATGACGTGTTCATTTGGTCGACCCATGAGCTCCTCGGAATCTCACTGAGCGTGGCACAACACGAGCTTCATGTCCGACCGAACGCCCAACCAGTGAAGCAAAAGAAAAGACACTTCAGTGAGGAGCAAAACCCGATCATCCATGTGGAGATAGAGAAACTGCTGGAGGCCGATTATATACGGAAAGTCCAATTCCCGAGCTGACTCGCTAATGTGGTGTTGGTCTCCAAGTCGGGCAACAAATGGTGGGTCTGCATCGACTTCCGCGACTTGAATTAGGCGTGCCCGAAGGATTTCTATCCGTTGCCAAGAATAGATCAGATGGTGGATTCCACAGCAGGCTGCGAACTGATCTGTATGCTTGACGCATATCAGGGCTACTACCAAGTGCCGCTCGCCCGAGAAGATTAGGAAAAGTTCAGCTTCATTACGGCTGATGGAACATATAGCTACAACGTCATGCCGTTCGGACTGAAGAACGTATCAGCGGTTGATGAAGAAGGTTTTCTGATGGTAGATCGGTCGTAATATGGAGATATATGTTGATGACATTTTAATAAAATCGCTCCGAGCTGTCGACCTTGGTGCAGACGTAGACGAGACGTGCCAAACTCTTAGGGTCTATGGAATAAAGCTGAATCCAAATGAGTGCCTGTTCGGTATGAGGAGCGGTTGATTCCTGAGTTATATCATCCCCGAGTAAGGTATCGAGATGAATCTAAATAAGGTGAAGGCGTCGCTAAACATGCCTAAGCGAAATGTAGTGGTTATTGATAGGAGTGTATATTATTCTTATCAATATTACGAGAGAGATTGAAAGCTTTAACCGCATTTACTAAACCACACACTTAGGATTCACAAATATCCAATAGGATGCATGTACTAAACCACACACTTAGGATTCACAAATATCCAATAGAATTCACAAATATCTAAATTGAACCACATCAAACCAAAGTAAAAAATAATAATTTTAAAAATATTAGATTTATATCAAACATTTTTAAAATTTGATATAAATCTGTGGACAACATCATGTGCACAAATTGTGCATGATGAGCTTGTAAAGTTGCATGTTGGTGGCTGCTGATGTGTATAGGTCTGCAGCTATAGACCAACTCAAGATTTTGGGCGACAAGGTAATTACAATATGTTTTTTGTACATTCAGGAAATCGATTTCTGTTACTTCGTTTCCCTCTTGCACTACAAGTGAGGTTAGATTTTTGTATGTTATATTCAGGTAGTTTTGTTATTGCCATGTTCTTATCATTATGATGCTCTTCACATTTTGTGGAGGTATTTTGCATAAATGCCAGTGTATAAGCTATACTCATCCAGTAGAATCTTGTGTTAGAGTTGAAGGTGTAAGGGTCCGAGGGAGACCAAAAAATCTCTTATTAATGTAATAATAACTCGTGTAATTGATCTAACTATTACCAGTGCTATAACCTTGCATAGAGTTTGATGGAGGGATAAAATTCATATAGCTAACCCTAACTAGTTGGGATTTATAACATGATCTCAGATTTTTATGTTAACTTTATATTGTTTATGATACAGATTTTTTATTTTTGTAGGTATGATATGGTTCTTTGTATTGATTCCTTTTGTGCATTTTAATGCTGACAGTGTTGTAGTGCAGATAGATGTCCCTGTTTATGCCGAAGGTGTGGATGTAAAACCAGCAGAAAGCTAAGCATGGTCTTGAGGAGGCCAAGAAGAAGCCAATTAATGTTGTTATAGTTGATACTGCTGGAAGATTACAGGTCATTAAAGCTTATTTGTGTCATGTTACTAACGTCTTCCCTTATGTGCTAGTCACTATTCCAAAGGTTAGTAGTCGTCCGTGATTTACCTTCTCTGTGTTGGCCGTGAGACGGGTTGACGGCGGCGCTGAGGGCGAGCGTATTCGTCTTTTGCCACCATGATGCTTCATTATTTTTTATTCATGACAATGGGAGTAATTGTTTTTCTGTTAGTTTATATATGTTGGTGTAATATTTCTCGGGACTTAGTTGAATAAGTTTAAGTTGGCTCAAGTTTAAGTCTTAATATTTAGATTTCGATATTTGACAATATATAAAAATTACAGATGAAATCATCCGATTGGAGAGATTGTCGATACAATTCTCCTCTGGCCAAAGACTGACCAATTAGATGTGAAGAAGAGTCAAATAAGTCAAAGGGTTAATCAGATACTTGACTGGAAAAATCCTAGCTGAAAGTTAGACAAGTGAAAGACCTGGTGAGTAAATCCAGGCAGTTGGGAAATCCTTGTAAGTGAAGCCAGGCGAAAGACCTAGTCAGTGAAGCTAGGCGGTTGGGGAAATCCTAGTGAGTGAATCCAGGTGAAAGACCTAATGAGTGAAGCTAGGTAGGTGAAAATTCTGGTGAGTGAAGTCGGGCAGTGGGAAAATCCTTGTGAGTGAAGTCAGGTGAAAGACCTAATGAGTGAAGCTAGGTAGGTGAAAATCCTAGTTAGTGAAGCCGGGCAGTGGGAAAATCCTTGTGAGTGGAGCCAGGTGAAAACCATAGTGAGTGAAGGTAGGTGAAAGTCCTGGTGAATGAAGCTAGGCAGATGGAAAGACCTGGTGAGTGAAGTCAAGCACGTGGAAATTCAGGTGGGTCAAGGTTGACCGGACACCTGGTGTTGGGAAGCCCAAATAGGTCAAAGGATTGACCGGATACTTGGTACGAGGAAATCCAGATGGATCAAGGGTGACCGAATATCTGGTGGAAGTCCAAGTGGGTCATGGGGGACCAGACACTTGACACGAGACGGTAAGTCCAAGCGGGTCAAGGTTGACCGGACACTTGACACGAAGGAAAAAGTCCAAGTCGGTCAAAGGATTGATCGGACACTTGGTGTAGAAGTCCCAATATGTCAAGATTGACCAGATAGTAGGCAGAAGGAGTCCCAACAGGTCACAGTTGACCGGATGTTAGGTTTGGGAACCTTGGACTTGAGTTTAGGCAAGTCAAGGTTGAGGCAATCGATCAGCTGATCGATTGACCTAAGCCCAATCAATCAGCCGATCGATTGGGAGAGTGCTACGACAAGCAGCATCCCAATCGATCGGTCGATCGATTGGGAGCAAATGTCGCAAGAACAAAGAGTTGCCCAATTGATCAGTCGATCGATTGGAGCTAGTTTTCTTGCATGATCGTGAGTAAGCTTGAATCGATCAGCTGATCGATTCAGGTCTTATTTCAAAGAGCACAAAGGCGCTCTGAATCAATCAGTCGATCGATTCAAGCCTCCCCAATCGATTGGTCGATCGATTGGGTCGTGACTGTTGCGCAGGATTAAAGATGTTGGCGAGCGATCTCTTCGGCAATTCTTCGCGAGCTTCTTCCCGATCTTAACACGAGCTTCTCCACAACTCTCTGTCAGTTCTTGAAGCTTTTTGGAGCAAAGTATTGCTGCACTTCCAAGGTCAAGAGGCGTTCCACAAGGAGGAGGAGAAGCTAGGGTTTCGATTTCATGTTGTAAATCTTGTAAGATTTTACTTGTATTTACTTCCCTCTTCTTTTTTCTTGTATTGAGAGTTTGTATAGGACTTCTCTATCTTCGGTAGTTATCATAAAGGAGTGTTTTCATAGTGGATGAGCGTGTCGTGTATAAATCTTTAGATTAGTCATCTCTTTTTAAGATGGATACTAAGTAAATCTTCATATTAATGTTGTGAGTCTTGTTTGAATCTTTTCAAACAATATAAATATCAGCATGTAGTGGGCTATCAAATTTTTGTTTACCATGAATACTGGTGGAACAAACAACTATGTTTATCATGTATTTATGAAATCCATTGTAAAGATGACGAAGCATGTTAAATGAGACTCAAAATGCAGTCAAAAAAATTCCTGTACTCATTTGAAAGAGAGTCGTCGACTCGTTTCTTAAACCCTTATATACGCAGCCAAATCTCCTTCAGTTTACTATCTTGTCTATGGAGAACGAGGAGATCCTTTAACAATGAAAATCATCATAACATTTTATTTTTAAGTTCAAGCTCATTTTAACATTATACTTCAATTCATTTAGATCGATAAATCGATAATGGCTGAGCTGAAGGAAGTAAAGCAGGCACTGATCATCCTAGTGAAGTTCTGCTGGTGGTTGATGCAATGACTGGCCAAGAAGCTGCAGGTGGTTGAAAGCTTGTGCCTTTGTCCGGCGCCTGGATCCATCTTCGGACGCCTCCATCAAGATAATGTGGTTGTACCTCGATGAAAGTTCATCTTTGAAATTTTATCCAACTCTGGGTGTCTGGACCTGTTCGGCATCTGGACTGTGATGTATACTAGCCAATTAGCGTGCACCATCTTAGCCCCTGCTAGTTGCCCATTCGATTCTTTCCCGAGCGCTTGGACGTCTAGGCGCCTAGACCCAGTCTAAGCATCTTGGATGCTCATTTTTTAGTCAATCTTCCAGCTTCAATTTCTTATACCATAGAGTTAGCACAACAAGCAAAATATATCATTTTGAATGAATTTGACATTTAGAACTGTCTGGTTCTGACTTTTGGATCTCAACGAAATCGTAAGTTGAACCGACGCTTACTGTTCTCTCAATGGGAAATGCATTCTCACCTACTCATCTCAAGAGAATTTACATGATGACAAACTGGTCCTCTAGATCATTTGGACTTTTGCTCAGCATCCGAGATTTTATGATTTTCTGTTGGGCGTTCGATCCCCGGCTCGTCAGTCTTTCGCCTGGTGTCTGTGACCTCCCGAACTTTCATCTGGTGTCTTTGACCTTCCGAACTTTCACCTAATGTTCTCGACCTGTAAGGTTTTCCTCTTGATGTTCTTGACCTGCTAAGACTTGTCTAGTCCCTTAGACTAGGACTTCCTTGCTTAGCCGTAATTAGGATTTTTTACCTACATCAGTATAATAATAAGACTTAACTTTAAATCCTTTGTTAATACCAAAACTCAGATTCGATCATTTAGTGCTCCTTGCATCAATAATTATTGGGTAGCAACTACAATATGTTTAATGTGAAATTAGAGTTTATGATTTAGGGTTTTAGATTTAGCATCTAAATACTATTATACCAAAATATTATAAATCAACTTGGTCAAAATTATTTAAAATTCATCAAACTCACTTTAAAATAATTATAGAAGCTATTATTTACATGCTACAACCCTCATATCTAAACCCATCATAAACACATTATATCAACTATTCGGTAACTTCTACCTATTATGGCAACTTCTCAATAATATTTATACTGTGTAAATCTAAAATCTTAATCATAAATTTAATTTAGATATATTATAACAACCATCGAATACTTTCTGCAATAGCACTGGATCTAGAAATATTAGGAATAAAATTATAAAAAAATGCCCATTTAATTTTTTTTTTTGAAAAAACAAAAGACGTCCATATGCACGTTCGGATTTGGGATTTAGGATGTCCTTTTATTATTTTTGCATGATTTTTAATTTATTTATAGATAAGATGATTATACGGATTATAGTGAATAGATTCGGAAGATGATGGGATAGTAAAATTAAAAAGATGTGATGGTGAAAGTCAGGGTAGAAGGGTATTTCCTATCTTGTTCCGTTAATCACTCAACTTCAAAGTTTTCGGGTCTTATCCATGCGACCCTAAAGTAGGACGCTCATATAGGACTGACTGGCTATAAACCTGGTCGGATATAAGAATTCTAGGGATTTATTCTAAAACTAAAGAAATAATTGTAACACCCCAAATTTCATTCTTTGGAGTTCTAAAAGTGCTTATAATTAAATATCTAGAAATGCTTTAGGAATGTTCTAGAGATTTTTAGGAATTTTTAGAGTATTTTTATATAATTTTCGGAGTTCGTTTGATATTTTTACCAAAAGAAAGAAGTTGTAAAAAATAAAGAGGTTCAAACTCGCGACCTCCGACCCGATCCAAGACTTAAACGAAGCGCGATAGCCAAGCGCCCAAGCAGGTGTTTCATGATTGATCCTGTCCGAATGCTGAACCAACGGACGCTGGGCACAGAGCGCTCTCCGGCTGTCGACGTGGATCTTCGACTGGTAACACAGCTCCGGCGAACCTGCACAGAAGTCGGGCCGGGAAGGGGTTCCCGGCGGCGACCCTCCGACGCTCAAGTCAAGCGAAGCTCAAGAGAGAAAAAGTGGCTCCAGAACTCGTCCATTGTTCCCGTTCGGATGTAGGAGCATTCCCACAGACGGTGCCAAATTGATCCTGTCCGAATGCTGAACCAACGGACGCTGGGCACGGGGCGCTCTCCGGCTGTCGACGTGGATCTTCGACTGGTAACACAGCTCCGGCGAACCTGCACAGAAGTCGGGCTGGGAAGGGGTTCCCGGCGGCGACCCTCCGACGCTCAAGTCAAGCGAAGCTCAAGAGAGAAAAAGTGGCTCCAGAACTCGTAGAAAACGTACCTCCGGCGAAGAATGAGGGCCTTTATATAGGGCAGTGAAGAAGTGAGTGTACACCTACCGAGGTGTACACGTGTCCATGGCCCATACCCCAGTAAGGGCTTGTCAGTGAGCTTCCCTAACCCATACCGCTACAGTCTCAGCATGTCCTTGATGGGACATCAGAATCCCCTGTCACAAGATTTGGAGCATGGCCTACGTGAAACACACCTGCTGTCAGAAAAAGACCTCCTTTGTCCTTTTCCCCTTTGCTCCAGATCTAGCGTCCGGGCGGACAGCTCCCTCAACATCCGGCCGGACATACGCGATGGTTTACTTGGGGAGATCCTCCATCACGTGCTTTACGGGGACTATTAGCAGTGTTACCTTATGGCTTTGGCCGAGCGTGAGGTCCGCTCGGCCCACGACCTTTTCCACTGAGCGTCGGAACCCTGATTTCGACAGGGTGCCTTTAACCATCAGCCGTATATTGTCCGGTCGGCAAGCCGATCGGACCCATCCCCCTCCGGGCGTTCGATTCCGTCGGCCGGCCGGACGTCCGGTCGGACCCTGCCCTCTCCGGATGGATGACTGCCACTGTGGCTTCCACGTGGCGTTGACTTCACAGGGCGGGGCCCCCTGCTCTTACTACCGGATCAATGATCAAAGAGACGACGAAATAAATTTAAGTAATAACTGAAATCGAAATACCCTAAATATAAAAGGATAAGTTAAGAGAGGGATTGGGTTATTTTCCTTTCTCTCGATCAAAATCCTCTCCTCTCGCTCGCCAACGGCGTCGACTCCCTCTCGGGCGAAAACGAAGCCGAAGCTAGGGCTTCGTCCCCGGCGGCCGGCCAAGGGGAGCACGCAGATGCGAAGAGATCACTGAACAGGGAGCCTCTCCGCAAACCCTGGAAGCCTTCTTCTTCGGTGGTGAGTCCAAGAACGCAAAGGTAAGTGCTCTCACTTACAGTAAGAGTAGTTCTGAGATGTTCTTTCCTTGTTGCTGCAAAGATTGTGGTAACCGTGGAACCCTAGCCTGCATGTTGATTGATTGCTTCAAGTGTTATAATCCGAACCCTAGTTTTCAGTTTGTGCTTATGACTTTAGTATTTCCGTTTAGATCTTGTTGTTTGACTCAAGCATGAGATTTTAGGCCTTTCTGTGGTGTTCAGCATTTCAGTACAAATTTCTTGTTATTTTAACAAGCCTGGACAGCCTTTATTCTAGCATGTGGTTTAGATTTGCTTCCTTGCTACCATTTATTCCAAGTATACAGATTTAAGTTTCCTTGCTACCTCAATACGCATGAACGGTATTATTTATAAGCATGCAGTTTTTGATATCTCAGTTGTAAGCTTCAGTTTTAGATTTCTTGTATCTAGAGTCAATTGTTATAAGAATAGCTTTTTATCTTGCTCCGGATTTTGTACATGTACATTTATGAGTAATTATAGGTAAAGGAAAACCAAGGTCTTAATTTTGATCCCAAATTCCAACATTTGAGGATCAGCAGCACGCCTAGTGCTTGAAAAAATGTCGAGGCATTATATATTAGAAGTAATAAAAGGTAATAGGTATTTTATTTGAAAAGGGCTAGTACCCGACTTCCGAGGTTGTCGTTAAATAAATTCAGGTGACCAATTCCGGGGTCTTGGCCCTGGTAAGACCAAGGTCTTTACCCTCATAGGACTGGTGGCTCGCTACCTCAGTTTCTATTAGGGAGCGCGCATTGGTACTAAGCGTGGGGCCAAGAGATTATTATTATTATTATTTTGAAATATTAAACTATACGTATTTGAATTAACGAAGCAAGTGTTTTAGAAGTTCAATTCAGCAAGTTTAGTTTCTTTCATTGCAAATTCAGCAAGTAGCAATGCAGATTTAATTTAATTGCCATTTTCATTGAGCATGCATGGATTTCCTTAAACTTTCAGTTTAGTCTTTCTTGAGTATCCGATTTTAGTTTTGTTATATGTATATGCATATTATGTTTTTGTGAGTTAGACATCGCTTACTAAGCATCTGCTTATAGTTGCATTTCCTCTTACTGCAGATAAAGGAAAAGGAAAACTATAGTGAAGGGAGGCGACAAGGAGGTGTGGATGGATGTATGATGTCTGAACTATGAAAGCCTTGAGATTTTCTTAAAGAATTTATTAAGATTTTGTATTTAGACATTTTGTGAAATGTAGGTGGATTGAGTCCTTTTTACATTGTTGGAATTATTCTTTTATGTTGATGGTTTATTCATAGAATGTTTTTATATATTTAGAATTCTTCTGTTTAAATTGCTATGCACATTAGTCCCATTATTTGAATTATATCACTGTCGCATGCATGTGCAGATTGATATGTTTTTAGTTGCGAGCAAATGCTAGAGTAGAATGTATAGATGAGTTATTTATGTTTTTAGCTGTTACTAAATTGCATGCTTCGAGTTTTCAAAGAGTTCTAAGTATTACTATCAACATGTGAGCAAGATTAGTTAAGTAAAGTTTATAGTTAAGTAACGTCCCACTCCCACAGACTAGCTAAGGGGAGGGTAGGGTCGTTACAATAATGCACTCGGTCAATCAATGGTCGACCGGGTTCAAAGGAGTCCGATCAGATGAAAGACTGGGCGGGCTCAAAGGCACTTAGTCTTATAAAGCTTTTAATATACAATCAGCTGGACAAAGACCGATCGAACGTAAGGCTCTCTGTGTATACCTGGTTGGGCAAAACTTGAGCGGGTCTAACGATACTTAACCTTATAAAACTCTTAATATATGATCGGTTGAGCAAAGGTCGATCGAACGTAAGGCTCTCTGTGTACAACCAGATGGGTAAAAGACAGGCGGACCTAAGGACACTTACGATCGGCTAGGTAAAGGCTGATCGAACGTAAAGCTCTCGATGTACACCCGACCGAGTAAAAATCGGATGGGCCTAAGGACACTTAATCTTATAAAGCTCTTAATATATGATCGATCAGATAAAGACCGATCGAACGTAAGATTTTTGTGTACATCCGGTCAGGTAAATAATCGGACGGGTCTAAAGACATTTAATTTTATAAAATTCTTAATATACGATCGAACATCATGTTCTCTATGCATATCTGATTAGATAAAAACTGGCCGGACTTAAATGCACTCAGCTTCATAAACTGTATAAGTAACTGGTCCAATAAAGACCGGCCGACTCGGTGTTCCCAACTTTATAAATCTGTACGACCGGTAAAAGTGCAATTACGCTCGGCCTGAATACGAGCCATGATTTATTTAACTCCGATTAAACCTCCATGAGGGTTCGACTGGTATAAAGATATTATTATATCTATTTTCGCTCTGGCTGACAAATAGGTGGTCGGATTTAATGTTCTTGCTTTTAGTGACGTTCATACGCTTGATTAGATTTAAGGCCGCTCGAACGTAAATACAAAATAGTTTCATACGGAGCTCTGGTTAAATTTATAGCAGGTACAATTTATCACATGACTTAAATATGATTGATTTAACGATATCAATAGAAGATATATTAAACATACGATGAGTTTAATGATCGGTCGAGATATATTCACTAGAAGATATGCTAAGCAGGCGGTTGACTTAATGATCCGTCAAGATACATTTAGCAAAAGACATTTCTCAAACGATCAACTTTATGGAATGACCGAGATATATTTAGCAAACAAGTATCTGACAATATTCTAACAGTCTATCAAAATTATCGGAAAATATTCATCTAAGGCTTCCTCATTGATTGATTGATCAGTTATAGCAACATACTCCTTCAAGTACTTCATCAAAAACCTAGTCCATAAGCAATAAAAGATGTATATATTTGGGTAGATAAAAGATTCCTTGAACAATTATGACACAATATTCATGTTGTATTTTTTTCATCTTCTAACAAACTCTGATATACCAGAGACCACCTCACGATCGCAGAGGTTATGTGAGATGGTATAAAAAGGGGATCCTCTCCGTTGGCAAAGTTTGCAAACATCTACATTTGAACCTTATTTTCGTGCGAGCACCTTCCTTACTGTTCTTCATCCATCTTCTCGAGATTGTACTAGCTTGAGTGTCAAAGAGCCTAGTTAAGAATCTTCACCTCGGTTTTAGGTCAATAACGTTTTGTTGGATTGTCGGATTATGCTCATGATCATTGAGGAGCTTCACCTCAGATCAAAAGGTCTTCAACCAATTAACGAATCATCTATCGAAACCAGCACATTATCTCTCTAGCCTTCCGACATAATCAAATTTTATTAGTTCCCTCGGATGAGTCTAGTGGTTAGCGTATGAGGTGTTGCCACAATGAGGTCTGGGGTTTGAATCTCGGCAAAGCCGAGGTAAATACCTTCCTTATGTGTTAGTCACTATTCCAAAGGCTAGTAGTCGTCCATGATTTACCTCCTCCGTGCTGATCCTGAGACGGGTTGACGGGGACGCTGGGATGAACGTATCCACCTTTTACCACAATAATCAAATTTTATTAGATAGAAAAAAACAAAGATGAAAAATGAAACGAAACAAAGTAAATGGATAAGAGAGGACGTCGTTGGATAGATGAGTCCGCTGTCTTTATCACTAGCAATCATTTCAGGCTTTCGGCCTTGCTCTAGATATTTTGTTTCGATTATGGTTGCATTACCCTAGGTATTGATCTTATTCATACAATAAATTTATAAGAAATTAATATTTTCAGCATTTTAAATTCCTATTTTTTATTTAATAGCACATAAATATCAATAAAATATAATTTTAACAGTAATAATAGTTAGGTAAACCCAGACTTATAATTTAAATTGATAGTATGACAAATAGACAAATTTAATAAAAAAACTTTTAAATACAATAAATATTTATTATTTTTTTTACTTTTATTGAAAAAAATCACATATCTGATGGAAAATTTTCATTTGTTATTAGAATAAATTAAGAAATACTCATAATGGATGATTTAGAAATTTAATATTTCATGATTATATGTCTAATTTACAAATTTTTTTTTATCATAATTAGAATTATAAATATTTGAATGATAATTTAATGCCCATCGGCTCCCAACTGCAGCCGGAGTTTCTATCAAAACTCATTCAACGTTGTGCTACTGACCTTTCACTTGACTTCATAGAATTTTACTTTTAACAAAAATACCCTCGAGACATAAAATTTTACGGGAAAACTAAAAAAAGACACTTTTTATACGAATTGTTAGAGGGGACGCCCCTTTTCTATTTGGGCACCCATCTTGCTTTTATATACTTCTCTAAATTATCATTATTTTTTTGTGTTATTATAGCAGATACCAGTTTATAATATGGATATATATTTCAACTCAAATAAATATAAAAAATATTTTACAATAACTATAAATTATAAAAAATAATGAACAAGGTACTCTCGAACATATCCGATCCATAAAAATTGTTCACAAATCCACACTCAACATAAATTAGTACTCTAAACCCATAAAAAAATAAATTAATTTTTTATATCATAGAGTAAACTGATAAAAATAGATTCTTGATCTTATACTTATCTTAACCAAACGGCTAACAAAATTATATTTTTTTAAAGTTGTCAATTCAAGACATTTATAGAAGCATCTCTCACGAGTTGTCAATCCTAAAATATAAGATTAAAGAAAGTTATAATAATGTGTATTTTAAATATAAAAATAATTAGAAAAAATTATTAATAAATTTTAATTTATTATTAGTGTGAAAAGAAAAAAAGATATTAACGTAATTTAATTTTAAATTTTATCAAGATTAATTATTAAAAGGTTTAAATTCTTAATTAAATAATAATAGTAAGATAGTAAGATTATATTATAATATCATTTCAATTCTAATCAATATTAAATGATATTACATTATATTATATGATAATCTCAGTTAGTTTCATTGATTATTTGTAGGGATCGATCTGATCCCATGGAAGTTTTCCACTGGTCACTAGGATAAATCGAGAAGCGCATGCTGCGACCAACTCATAAGTCCAGCATCCTTTGGTTATATCCCTTATTTGGAGGAAAATTTCTACAAATACATCATAGTTGGGGTTTAAACCATAAATATCTGAATAATAATTTGAATATCTTATCACAACATCATGACCCCGGGGACAATGACTATGGAACATTGATATTATATTATAGTAACCACCATTCTTAACTCATGTAATATGAACATTTCATTGGTAACATGAATTTATGTAGGTTAACATCAACCAATACATGTCATAATCATATTATAACTGTTATAAATCATAACTACTGTAAAATAAATATATTATTTTTATATTTTATAATAATTATAAAATTATAATTATCTGTTATAAATTACTATAATTATTTAGCAGTTATGATGTTATACTGCCTACGATAGTATAAATAATAATAATAATTTTAAAAAATAAAATGTACGTTTTTTTATGATAATAAAAAAATATCCGTGTGATGATTAAATATAGGCAGTAGTATAAAAAATAATAATAATTTTAAAAAATAAAATGTACGTTTTTTTTATGATAATAAAAAAATATCCGTGTGATGATTAAATATATATATATATATATTATATATATATATATAAAAGTGCCCTGATTATAAAATTTCCCAAGGCTTTGAATTTTTTTTCACAAAATTCGATAGATTAGTGTATATTTTGCAAATAAAGATAAATTGGAGCATTTTGACAATAAAAAAGGGGCAAAATGGAAAGAGTTCCGTAGTCATGGTCATAACGTCACCCCTGCAAAGCCTAAAGGGTCGAGTCGGTCATTCGATATTTCTGGCGGCTTCTCGTCGATCGTTTTAATTACTGGTCGCGTTATCGAGTTCCTTCCCCGTCGTTGGACACGATCCTCACTACGTCGCTACGATCCGTCCCGTTCCAAACCCTAAAAATCTACGCAGATCCGGTCGCTTCCTCGGCCTGAAATTGTAGGAGCAAAAGGATCGAAGGCCTCAGCTCATGTCCGTGGAGAGATCGTTCGAGGCGTGGGAGGAGGTGCAGCGCCATGGCCTTGACCTCGCGGATCGCCTTGCCCAGGGTTTCAATGGCCTCCTCCAGTCTCATATCGCTCCCCCTGCCTTTCCCTGGCCTCCCCCCGGCAAAACCGACCCTGTAATCTCGCCCTCGGCCGTCGCCGCGGATGGCGTATCAGCCATCCTCGCCATCGGCAACCGCCTCGGCCAGGCCGGCGCTGAGTTGGGCGACGGTATCAACGGGGTTGTGCAGCAGTTCTTCCGGAATCTACCTGTGCCCTTTTGGCATGAGGAGGATGAGAGACGGGCGGCTCAGCTAAGGTTGGATCTTGATAGTGCTAGGAGGAGGGACGAGGCCGTGGAGATGCGATGCAGCAGTGCTTCTGCATCTGCTTCTGGTTACGAGGAGATCGGATTGACTGCAGAACAGTTTGGCGGTGGGGGATTTTTGGAGCCGCTGGCAGCAACGGAAGGAGTTGATGATTCGGAAGATGAGGACAGACTTGAGTTTGATTTGAGTACTTCTAGATGCTTCAGAAAGCCTCAGGTGGGGAATAAGACACTTCTTAAGATTGTTGTACTTCTAATTTTTTTTGTCTTAATTGTTTGTTCCCGATTTTGAATGCATCTGATAGTTTGGTAAATTGAGTGACCTGATGGATATTAGGTATCTTTGTATTGTATATTTGATCTTAGAAAAGATTCCATGCTTATTAGCCCTTGTGTAAAAGGTTAGATAAGCTTTACCAAAATATGATAGTCACTCAACTCAGCCTGCATATCTATAATTTGAAGATCTTTACCTAATTTGGTTATGGAAGGTCAATATATTGCTCTTCTACTTTTTGAGTACCTATTTCTCATGCTTCCTCTCATCAATATCTAATAGTTCATGCTGCATTAACAAATGACAAAATTTATGTTTTTCAGTGTAATGTTACTCATTCATAAACATGAAAATATTGAAGCAGTTCTAATATTTTCTGAATTTTATTCTCACCTTTAACTAAGTAAATGCTTGCTGAATTATATGTTTAGCTTTAAATTAGCCAGTATTTGCATAATTTTGTTTGTGTACCATTCTATTTATTGCCGATGTGGATTAATTCATTTCCCGTTTGCAAAGTTTTCCCTTATAGTTATTATATTACTCCCATACATTTGTATTAACATATGAATCGAGTCTCATTCTGTACTTTTTCAAAGCTATGTAGTTAGTAATATTTACATAAGATCTAGAGACTTTTTGCTTCTCCGGTGTCATCATTGATTGATGCATTTCTTAGAGGATAATGTTGGTTTGTAACTTCCATGCAGGGGATCATTAATATTACATCAATGTACAATAGTAGGACCAATGAAATTGAAAGTTCATTGGTGGCAAGGGGAGATCTTTGGAGAGTGGAGGCATCACGCAGCGGTTCTTCTTCAAGGAATGATAGTTCACCTCCTTTTCTTATCCAGCTTGGACCACTACTTGTTGTTCGGGATACAACATTTCTTTTGCCTGTTCATTTATCAAAGCAGCACTTGCTGTGGTATGGTTATGATCGGAAGGTAAAACTTTTTGAAAATTCAATGGTAGTATTTTTTTCTGCAAATTATTCATGCCAGGTCCAACTTTATTTTTTAATCATCTTCTACTTTACTTCATGATTTTAAAATATTTTCTATGTAATCCAAATTGACCATTGAGACTAAGCCTGGCCAAAAGCAAGAAATAGGAGATGCCAAAAAATCAGTTGTGTGCAATCCCATATCAGTTTGATAATAAAAAATCAGTAGGAATCACCTAATCTGGAATTTGGATTAAACTGTTTCTGCCATTTTGTTAATGCCAATAAAGAAGAAATTAGAGAGGGGGGTGGATGATTACGTTCTCCTTTTTGTCATGTGGCTAGGTCAGTCATGTACAATGTACATATCAAGGAGGTGCTATTTCTCAGGCATGAGTTGTGATCTCCAATCGGGAAGACGCTTAATGATTTGCAATTTTGCAGTGGGAAGATAGTATATATGGGTACGAAGGGTGACCCTACTCATGGGATTCAATAATCTTTCATTCTGGATAACTAGAAACTGGGTCTATGATAGATAAGACAAGATGTACTATCCATTACTCTAAAATAAGATGAGAAAAGATATAATATTCTATTGATTTGGCATAAGTGTTGAAATGACAAATTGTCCCTATAAATAGATGTCTGAATCATCTTACTACAATTAGTGATATACTTTCTATTAATAGATTCATTTTGAGAAAGAAAAGCTGAAGAAACTTTGAAGGTTCTCAATGAAAGATGAAAAGAAAAGGGAAGAAAATGAATGAATGACAATAATAGAAAATTGGGATAGCATTATATTTGCTCAAGCAATAAGAAGTTTGATATTCGTGATCCATGCTTTTCTTTGAAAAAATATTATATTGCCTTTGTTGATAATAACTTAATCATATTTGAGGACTTAAGCCTTAACTGTTTTCATGATCAGTTAGTTGAAGTACTGTCCATATTGATTGACCATATTATTTGAGTAGAAATATAGACAACTTTGGCAAACCCTCTTGTTTCTTTTTCCCCACTTCCTATGTCTTTCTCTCGTTCTCTTCTAATCTGTCATCTACCACCTGTCCCTCCTCCTCCAATAGCTTTCTCCTCTCTCTCTTCCTTCACACGACCTCCTACCTCTTTGGTTTCCCATAGCTCACTTTCACACGACCTCCTCCTATTCTCTCATTTCACTTTTTTAGGTATGAAACTGAAACTTCGGTGATACTTTGTGTCTCATTTGTATACAAAACCCCCCCCCCCCCCCCATTATTTCCTATTATCTGACTTGCACATTCCTAAGTTCTTACCAAGGAATAAAAAAAACAAGGTTCATATATCTTCTATTTTATACTGAATCAAATATATACTAAGTGCTATTTACTTTCTTAATTCAGATTCCAATTTCCTATTGATTGTTCATCTCTTGGATTGTGCACATAGACTGCCATTGCAATCTCTGATATTTAACCATGAAAGCTTAAATTACTTGATTTTTTATATCCATGAAGCTCAACCCTTTTATGGCCCATTGTGTTAGAGACACTTACATTTCCATATCTACAGAATGGAATTCATTCCGTTTGTCCAGCTCTATGGTCAAAGCATAGGCGATGGTTAATGATGTCGATGATCTGTCTATATCCATTTACTTGTGTAAGTTTGTACTCCTCTATCCTGCCTTCACCCTTTTTGTGTTTTGTGTTTTTCCTACTTAACATATTTTTTTATCTCACTTTGATTTCCTTGTACAAGTGCTTTAGTCTAATAATTAAACCAATTGATTATAGATGTGCTAGCTATGGAAGTTTAATTTATAAAAAGCATCAAAAGTAAAAGCCATTCAGGTATTTCAAATGATTACTAAGGTAAATATGTTTTTTTAGCGGTGAATACTGATACACATAGATGCAGAAATGTCTCATAAAGATCCTTATGACGTAGATATGTCTCATAAATATCCGTCTGACCTAAATCTTAATATTCTTACGGTGCACTCATAGTTCAGTTAACATGAAACATACATTGCATTCCTTATCTATCACCCATGCTAATGTCTATTATATGCATGAAGAACTAGATGAACCTATTGTATGCTCTTGTCATGACATTTAGCAGAGATCTTTTACACAAATTTTCCAATTAAGTTATTTGAAATTATCTCTTCTTATATATCAAATTGTTGGCATACATCTAGTTTGCCCATTTCACTATGCTATGACCATCTTGAAAATATATTGTAAATTGAAAGATTTGACAATTTGTCAAAGCAACCATAGTTTAGATGATAAAAACAAAGGGCAATTTAGTCAAAGCAACATAGCTTAGATGATAAAAACAAAGGATACACACATACCGTATCCTCTGTTTTTTTTTTTCAATGCAATTAGATGTGTAAATATAAAAGTGCATCCCTTGTTTTGGTAGCGAGCCTAGTTGCACATGCAGTTCATTTCAAGTGATCACTTATTAATATTATTATTATTGACTATTGTATTTCTAAATGATAGTTATAGAAGTATAAGGTCATTATGGGCTCAATCCACAAGCATAACTGAGAAACTGCATCTTCAGGAAAATCTCGTTTCCCTTATTTTTTTTTTCTTTTTAATTATTTTAGACCCCATCAAGAACACAAAAAAAAACTAATAATATAAAAGGTAAACCAAATTGTACTGCATGCTATAACACATATTTTCCCTTCTGGAAATTTGTACAAATTCTTGATTGAACTCATCTGACTCGGTTCACTAGTTTGATTCAAGTAATTCTACTAAGTTGGAATGGTTGGACAATGTTTATCATCAATTCTTGCCCAGACCATAGTTAACTTGGCTCATGTAGGCCATAGGGTTATGTTATCCTATGGCCTGAAACATGATTAGAATTATTGTAATGCTCTCATTGTAACAGGTGCAAGTATTTTATTCCAACTATACTACTATGTTTGTGGTATTAATAACTTAAGATCGATACTTCGCAATTCTGTGCATTTTCCATGGTGGTATCTTCCCTTTTTATGTTTGAACGTCTTGAAACATTTAGTCATAAACTCAGTTGGCATTTCATTCAGACTGTTGAACTGTGGATGTTCTTTGTTTAATTTCTTTATTTGCCATTGTGTCTAGACATTCATGGATTTGCAATTCCCAAATGGTCAACTGACATATGTGGCTGGTGAGGGCCTGACGACTAGTGCTTTTCTTCCTGTTCTTGGTGGGCTGCTTCAGGCTCAAGGTCATTATCCAGGAGAAACAAGATTCAGCTTCTCTCGCAAGGTGAACCTCATGATTCAAGCTTCTTTTTTAAATCATAGAAGATTTCCTACATAGAAACTGTTGTTTTTCTTAATACTGTTATACTTTATAAATAGTTTGAGTAGGTGAGCTTTTGCCATAGTAATTTGCATGTCCTTTGATTTATCAGTTCTATGCCACTAGAGTTCTATGATTTGTAGTTCTATGGTGCCCATCCATGTCATTTATCTACTAGATGACTTTTTCATAACCTGATGTGCCCTTCAACTGTTGGTTCTTTTCTTGTCAGATTGATCATAATTCACTATACTGCATCAAATAATAAGTGAAAGGAAACAATATAGATAAGTTAATTGCTAGATGTAAATTAGAAATTGAATAATTGAACCTAATGTGTTCAACCATGAAAGGTTGTACCATAGGTTGACTTTACTACTGTCTTTCATGTAATAAGCAAATGCTTCTGATGCCTTGTGTTATTACTACACTGAACAAATTAGTGTTTTTTTTTTATACAGAACAAAAGTGGAACCCGCATCACACCAATGGTGCAGTGGCCTGATAAATCGTTTTCACTTGGGTTTGTACAAGATTTAGCTTGGAAGAGATCTGGTCTAATTCTACGTCCAACCATTCAACTCAGGTTTTACAATTGCTTCTACTTGATCAACCCTTTAGGTTTTTTTATAGCATATATAGTGCATGCTTTTGGCCATCTCTTTCCACTATTTTCCTGATACTTTTTGATAGAAATGGATTTCCAGTTCATATTAATGTATTAGACCTAAACTGTATGTTTTTTTAGGAGTTTAATATATGGATTTCCAGTTCGTATTAATAACCCTCTTTTGGTTATAGTCAACCGCTGCATTATATCCATTGTTGATTGTGTTTGCATGCTGAAAGTACATCTAGTTCAGAATTTCAGAAGCCTTAGCCTGGTTGCTCTGATTCTTCACCTATCCCGAAGTGAGAGATGAGATTGTGTTACCAAGCTGTTGCTTGACGTTTGCATGTGTACCAACTTTCTATTTTTCTTTTTGCGTGACTAGTTGTCGTTGTCTGTTTGTTCAAATTAAGATACTTGATTATGAATTTATCTAAATACTCATATAATTTTTTTTCTTTCTGATTTTCATTCAGTCTTTTCTAACTTGCAGTTTATGCCCAACTTTTGGTGGAAACAATCCGGGACTGCAAACTGAGCTCACCCATTCTCTAGAGGAGCGACTTAGTTTAAGTTGTGGTTATTCTCTTACAACGCACCCATCTGCTTTTGCATCTGTTGCTGTAAGTTCCTTAGCTCTCTGTGACAGTTCTTAAAATACTCTGAGGCAGATACAGCAGCTGTACTCTTTTCCCATCTTAAGTTGAATTTATTGTGTGCTGACCAATTTGTCACCAAAGGCGGTCAGTTTGACCTAATTTCCCTAAAACTTGCAGTTTGGGAGATCCAAGTGGAATGGAAGTGTTGGAAAGACTGGTGTAGTTATTAGAGCAGAAATCCCACTAAGCTCGGTTGACAGGCCGGTCTTCTCCGTCCAGTTGAACAATGGTATGGAGTTCTGATCTTTCTTCAGGTCAATTGCATAGTGACTATGTACATAAAGTCACTGACAAAGATCTATTTAGAAGACATGATATTCCAATGCACAGAAAAGTACTTTTCTGCAATGTTTCATAAAACTGTAAAACCAAACTGTTAGTGGAAAATTCACTAGTCCAAGGCTTGAGCCCTTTTTTGTAGTCTGTTGTCGTGTCTATAAAATTGTTTGTAAAAGACTGTTGTCTCACACTCAATGCGTACCATACCAACAAGATGAAATCTTACTCCAGCTTCTGCAGTTGTAAACTTACTCGATTGCTTTCTCAAATCACGTTGATTTTTTGTCATTTAGTTCTCAGCTTCTGCAATGGTAAAGTTGTAAGCTGTTTTGTGACTTGGAGGTCATGGGTTTGAGTTATGAAAATAGTTGTTTATAAAAATAGGATAAGATTATGTATTCTGGCGTGGCTTATTGAAAAAAAGGACTAGTTTTTCTTTACACCCGTAGATTAACTTTGTTTCTTAGACCACCTTTAACCTTTTTATATTACATATACAGGATTCACATATCTAAATTTTAATCGTTCTTACTATATCGTCAGTTGATTTATTTAATTTGTTGATCTGTATGGGATGGGCCCTTAACCTAGACACTTCAACAAATCCGCGTGTTAATTTATTCTTGGACCCACCTATGAAGTGTACATTGCCCCGGACAATGGTGCAACAGTATGTTTCAATTTTTCCTAAAGAATTAAATTTTAATAAATTTAATGGATGATTAATTTAAGAATGTTAGATTGTTCGTGTACTTTTTGATTTATTTTAATAATTAATGTATCTTAATGGAGTGATAGAGTGCTTTTTCAGTTTCTCAGACGTATAAGGATTGAGTCTCATATTCGGTAAATTAATGGATAAATTTTTTTTAATAGGTGGTCAATTTATCTTGGTGCAGCGATATAATATTTTCTTAGTTTTTAGACATATAAGGATTGAGTTTAATCTTCAGACCGAATCTTTTGATCCATTTTTTTGGACTAGAGAAGAGGATATTTTTTTTGGATTAGAGAAGAGGATGATCTACAATACAATTGATTGTGATCCCTCTCAGGGTTCACTTTCCTATCCAGATTATAATTTGGATTGGGATGAGCGATCGGAGGTCGCTCAGAGGCTGTCCCTGATAGCCCGGCCACTCGCCCATTGCAGGTGGCCTCCAATGGTCTATCTCAACTTAAATTATAATCTAGGTGGGAAGATAAACTTAGGAAGGGATCGCAATTAATTATGATTGAATCGTAGTCATGATTCGACCATAATTACATTGTGGATCATCTTCTGGTTCACAAAAAGTGGACCAGAGGATCTTAACCATCTAATCTTCAGCGAATAAATAGATAAATTTTTTTTAATTGGATGATTGACTTAACATCGCTAGATTAATGGATTGTTTGCTATAAACATTTCTTGATTTTTTTTTCATGATTGATGAAATTTTTTTATGATGTATTCTTAGAATTAATGGGCGTAAGTTATATAACTCGTGTCAATTAATAATAATAATAATAATAACTTAAAGAAAAAAATTTATTTCGTTCTAAATTTTTAATATTTTCTTAAATTATTCTTGAACACTTACTTTTACTATTTTCTCAAATTGGCTTCCAAAATTGAGTTTGAACGATTGACGTGCTTTAGCCTCGCGAAGTGTGCACCTCTCGCCGCCTCAGCGTCACTCGAACACTTGGCGTTCTCTTCGCACATCTCTCTCTCTCTCTCTCAATCTCTATCACTCCCCCTTTCCCGTTCCCTGTTAATCAATTACCATGCCCTGCGCTCCACATCGATCGCCATGGAGGAACACACACTCGACCTTGTACTCGTCCCCTTGGGCCTCTTCTCCATGGCGTCCTACCACGCATGGCTTCTCCGCCGGATCACCACCCACCCCACCACCACCGTCATCGGCATCAACACCATCAACCGCCGCATCTGGATGAAGACCATGATGGAGGCATGCGACATCTCCTTCAGGGCTTCATGCATGCAAGCAACACGTTCGCTAAAATGCTAATTAGACCGACTCTGTTTTCTTTTCAGGATCCGGCTAAGAACGGCGTGCTGGCGGTGCAGACGCTGCGGAACAGCATCATGGCGTCGACGGTGCTGGCGTCGACGGCCATTGCCCTGAGCTCGCTCATCGCCGCGATGATGACCGGGTGTGGCGCCTACACCGCAAGGAACCACCACTTGGTGGGCGACCTCTACTCCGTCAAGCTCTTCGCTATCCTCCTCTGCTTCTTGCTCGCCTTCCTGCTCAACGTGCAGTCGATCCGGTTCTACAGCCACGCCAGCCTGCTGGTGAACGTACCTGTAAAGAGCCACCGGTGCGCGGCGGAGTACGTGGCGAGAGCGTTGGACAGGGGAAGCCTCTTCTGGTCGCTCGGATTGAGGGCTTTCTACGTCTCGTTCCCTCTGTTCCTGTGGGTGTTCGGGCCCGTCGCCATGCTCTGCTGCTGCATCGTCCTGGTGATTCTCCTCTACTCTCTGGATGCGTACTCCGGCTGGGGCATGGAGACGACGCCGCCGCCGGACGAGGAAATGGCCGTACTGTGAAAACGATGATTAATCAATGCATGCTTTGGAATGACAACGGACCATAGATCAGCTCGCTTAGATATGAGCAAAATATTTTTATAGATTGTAGTTTTGACTCCTAAAATTAATATTTTGCATTGTAATACAATGCAAACTTTGATATATATCTGTTAGTAAATGGTTTAGAATTAATATTTGTGCAATTCTATTATATATACACACACGATTATGTTACCTGCAGTTTCGTCCGAGATTAATGGTTTTTTTTATAAGTTTCAGGAATTAAATTTTATCTTAAATTCAGATTAAATTAATACAAACTAAAAATAAAAAAAATAATAAAAAAAAAATTTAGATGCTCACAGATATATATTTAGAGTGTATAATAATTTTTTTTTTTATTTTTTATGATTTCAAAATTAGATCAATTAGATTTTACCTCTTTAAATTTTAGAGGTGAGTTGTATTATTCAAATTAAAAAAAAATCTCACGGTATGATATAAGATTTAAGAAAATAATAATTTTTAAAAAATAAAAAAATAAATTAAGGCACATAGAATAATTTTAGGTGCCCCGACCACTCAGGCATAAATCATTTCACATGCATGGATCGTTCCCTCGAGATGGACTAGTGGCTAGTGCATGAGATATTGTCACAATGAGATTTGAGGTCAAATCTTAACTAGTAGCCAGGTTCCTGCCCTCCTTTATGTATTAGTCATTGTCTGGACTAGTAATTCCTATGATTTACCTCTTCCATATTGACCTAGAAATGAATTGATAAAAACGTTAAAACGAACAAATCATCTTTTACCACAATGTCACAATTTCACATGCATGGATCATTTCACTGGCATGAATAATTTCACAGTGAACGAACAAAACAGAAATCTCTCTCTTTCTATAATTTTTTTTTATTAATCCAACTCTTACCATTTAACTAATTTAATTGATTGGTCCCATGAAAATTTCTTAGTCATGATCAGGACACTTGTCTTCACTTATGTCCCGTTTCTTATATCATCCCACGTAGCCTCGGGGCTACCATTCATAGAAATTATGTTATATAGTGAAGGCTTTAATTTCATATATGCCAAAAATTATTTGAATATACATATAAATACATTCCTATGTTCATTACGTTGAATACAATCTTATGTTAAAAAATTATGTAGCAAACTGATTTATAAATTTGTATTTTCTTTTTTAAATAAATAAATAAAACAAGTCTAGTGATAAAAATAATATAACGGGGAATGCCCGCAAATACACGGGGGCAATTGATCGTGGGGAATCGCTGCAACTGCAACAGCGATTCGAGGGGAGGGATGGTGGATCACAACGCGCTCGTGGAGGAGGCGGCGCGGCTGGCGGAGGCTGCCCGAGAGCTCCAGGACGCTGCCGCCGCCCTCATTTCCAGGACCGGGAACGAGGAGCAATCCCTGCGCCAGCGCACCCTGGCCCTCGAATCCGACCTTCGGAGGATCCAGGCGTCGCTCGACTCCGTCGCCAAGAAGAAGTGTGGTCCTGGCGGCGGAGGATGCATCGATCCCAAGATCGCTGAGAAGGTTGGACGCTTCTACCCCCCTTTTTGTCTCCTCTGGATCTCGATTTTGCTGGCTGAGTTCGAATCTCGGTCGTTTGGGATTTTCTTTTGTTGTAGGTTGATGAAGAGTTGTGCAGGGCAAGATGTCTTATCGTCGATGGTGACATCGCATCGCTACTTCCCAGCAAAGCTCATGGTGAACTATGGATGAAAAGATTCGGGTTTTACTTTCTTTTAATGTTAAGCATGGAGGGGTTTAGGTTCTATCATTTGTGCATTCAGGTCTGTTCTTGAAGAGTTTTCTTGGCCCTCTCAATGTACGAGCAACAAGGAAGGATGTGCAGCTGAAAGTGAAGGAGGAGTATAATAGCTATAGGGTAAGCTCTTATTTTTTTACTTATTTTTGCCAATAAGTTGTCTTCATAATGTTGTAGACATTTTAATCAGACTGTTCTTTCGGTTTAACCTTAGGCAAGATCAGTATTTTAAAGGTACTAGAAATTTAAGGAGCCAAGGTCCTATGTTAGTGGATGCACTAAGCTTTCCCTCCTCAGTGCCTTTCCAAGAAAAATAAGGTGCTCATTCTTGGAAATTTTGGTAAGGTAGAAATTTGATTCATCTGCATGTCTTGAAAAAATGACCATAATCTACCAAAGGCAGTTGGAAGTCAGAAATCAGTGAAATGGGGATCAGTAAAGTTTGTTATATTAATGTGTTATATTTTAGTCTATGTGGAACATCTAGTTTTGGACGTTATGTCTAAATCTTCTGCTCATATAGTGCAATTATAATTTTAACACCACAATATTTTCCCTCTCAACATGGTATCAGAGCATATCCTCTTTTAGAGCTGAGATTTTCTTCAACAATCTTGTTGCTTCTCTCAGACAAATAAGGCTACATGTGATGTATTGACATCCTCTCAATCATTCATCTTGCTGCAAAATCCTAATATCTCTTACTCCCTTCATTCTTCTTTCTATAATATCCTAATTTTATTTTTGTTGCTCATTCACCCCTGTCATCATGATGTGACAAACTGGCCATCATTTCTTCCGGTCTTCAATGCTCCTCCCTCATAGTATGTCACATGTGCTTCTTCCTCAGATTATATTTGCTCGAGCAGTATAAATCTAGATTGAAGTCCATCATTACCCTTCTTGTTTAACCACAACATTGTTGTTGTTACATGCAACATCGTCTACTTGAAGTTATTACTAACTAGTTCCCTAATTTATAGTGTGGGACTCATTAGCTTCTCAATTCACAAAAATATGTTGCATGCCAAATTTACTAGGCCTTTTCTTCATTGATCTTCACTGTGGGTGCAAGGATGAGTACTATGACTATGGAGCCTAAGAGGAATGGTGACGAGATGTTCAGGCAGACAGTGTAGTCCCTTGCTGTGGATTAATGGTGCCACTTTAACCTTTAGGATCGCTGAATCTTCTTGACCCATACACCACCCCCATGATCTTATGTAACACATTGTGGCTTCTACCCACCCATGGTGAGATTTAGGTGCTCATCTATGGCCTTGCCAAGGACAATGTGCCTTGAGCATGTGTACATACAAGCTCAGTGCTGTTGAAGATACCTCCACCCAACCATTCCTGTTCAGCGACATTTAGTTGTAGGGCACAAGTCCAAAATTCTAGGCCTAGCTGTGAGTCAACCTAAAGTGATGTTACAACAACAACAACAACCAAGCCTTTTCCCACTCGGTGGGGTCGACTGTATGAATTCTTTTACGCCATTGAGTTCTATCTCCTATTATATCATTATCTATATTTAAATAAATTTTATCTTGTTTTATTGTTGCTAATCAAGTCTTTTTTGGCCTTCCTCTTCCTCGTTTGATATGCATGTTTATCATAGTTTCACATCACCTAACTGGAGCATTTATTGGTCGTCTAACTACATGTTCGTACCATCTTAAACGTGTCTCTTGGAGTTTTTCCTCAATAGATGCAACTCCGACTTTCTCTCTAATGCTCTCATTTCTTATTTTGTCCATCTTCGTATGTCCACACATCCACCTTAACATCCTCATCTCTGCAACTCTCATCTTCTGCTCATCATTCAGCTCCATATAACATAGCAGGTCTAACTGCGGTTTTATAGAACTTACCTTTAAGTTTAATAGGTACTTTACGGTCACATAGAACACTCGACGCTCCCCTCCATTTCATCCATCATGCTTGTATTCTATGTAAGACATATCTCTCAATCCCTCCATCATTTTGTAAAAATGATCCTAAATATTTAAATCTCATGGTTCCGAGCAACTCGTCCTCTCCTACCTTAACAATTGTTTCATTACTTCTAATATTGCTAAACTTAAATTTCATATATTCTGTCTTTAATCTACTAAGCTTAAAACCTTTTCCTTCTAGTGTTTTCCAAGATTCTAGCTTAGCATTTTCTCCTTCAGTCTCAAAGTGGACAATATCATGTCATTATAGAGATATCTAAATTCTTTTCGATCCTACAAATTCTTTCATGATTAGTATAAAAAGATAGCGACTTAAAGCTAATATAACCTATCCTTATTGGAAACGCTTTGGTTAATCCGCTCCGAGTCTTTATTTGTCACTATATCCTCATATATTTTCTTAATTAGTTCAATATACATTATGTTAATACCCTACTTTTTAAAAATCTTCTATATAATTTTTTATGGGACTCTATCATAAACTTTTCTAGGTCGATGAATATCATGTGTAATTATTTCTGCTCCAGATACTTTTCAATTAGTTTCTATTGTCGACCTTCCAGGCATGAACCCAATTTGATTTTCTGCCACGGTGGTCTCCTTCCTTAATTTTTTTTCTATTACTTTTTCCAAAAGTTTCATAGTATGACTCATTAGTTTAATACCCCTATAGTTTGCACAATTTTGTATGTCTCCCTTTCTCTTATATAAGGGAACTAGAGTACTTATCCTCCATTGATCAGACATTTATTTCGTTTTCAATATCATGTTAAATAATTTTGTAAGTCATTCAATACCTTGTTTCCCTAAGCACTTCCATACCTCTATCGGAATATCATCTGGTCCAACTGCTTTTCCATTGTGCATCTCATTTAAAGTTTGTTTTACTTCTGAAGTTTGAATTCTACGATAAAAATTAAAATTTCTATGCTCATTTGACCTAATTAAATTACCTAAGTTAAGTTGATCACCTAAACCTTCATTAAAAAGTTGATGAAAATACCTCTTCCACCGTTCTTTTATTTCTCCATCGTTTACTAATATCCTATTACATTCATCTTTAATACATTTTATTTGGCTAAGATCTCTTGTTTTCCTTTCTCTCACTTTAACTATTCTATAAATGTCTCTTTCCCCTTCTTTTGTATCCAATTTTTGATATAACCGTTCAAAAGTTTCATTCTTTGCTTCACTCACTACTTTCTTAGCTTCTTTCTTGGCTATTGTATATTTTTTTAAGTTTTTCTCGTTCTTACAAATATATAATTCCTTATAAGTTATTCGTTTTGCCTTCACTTTCTCTTGTACTTTCTCATTCCACCACCAAGATTCTTTACTTAGTGGTGCATGTTCCTTTGACTTACCGAGTACACTCTTAGCTACTATTTTCAACTTTGATATCATCTTATCCCATGTTGTATTAGAGTCATCGTATATTTCACCTAATGCTTGTACTTCTACCTTCTCCTTAAATATATTTTGTTTCCCATCCTTTAACTTCCACCACTTAATTCTAGGAATTGTATATATTTTCTTTCTATTGATACTATGTTTGAGGTGTATACTACTACCCTATGTTGGGTAGTTAAGCTTTCTCCAGGGATGACTTTGCAATTTTTACAAATCTTTCTATCCTTCTTCCTAACCATAAGAAAGTCAATTTGCGATTTATTATTCCCACTTTTGAATGTGACTAAGTGTTCTTCTCTTTTCTTAAAAAATGTATTAGCTAATATAAGGTCATATGCTATCGCAAAATCTAATATAGTTTCTCTTCCTCATTCCTCGTTCCAAACCCATAACTCCCATGTACTCTCTCATATTCCTCATTTTTCCCTCCAACATGCCCATTTAGATCCTCCTATTAAAATCATTTCATTTGGTGGAATATTTTGTAATATTTCATCTAAGTCCTCCCAAAACCTTGATTTGGTAGCTTTATCTAATCCTACTTGTGGTGCATATACGCTAATTATGGTCATAGTTTCTTTCGCCACTATTATCTTAAGGGCTATAATTCTATCCCCTTTTCTAACTACTCCTACAACTTCATCCTTTAACAAACTATCTACAATAATACCCACTCCATTTTTTGTTTTACTCTTTCCAGTGTACCATAACTTAAAACCCGAGTTCTCTATCATCTTTGCCTTTTCGCCTGTCCATTTTGTCTCTTGTACACACAAAATACTAATTTTTCTCCTAATCATCATATCTACTACCTCCATTGATTTACCAATGAGAGTTCGTATGTTCCATGTTCCAAATCTTAGATTATTAGTTTTCCTATCATATTTATTCTTATCTAACCTATGGTGTGAGAACTCTTGCCTATTTAACACTACACCCAAGTTCTCATGGAGATATAGCGGTCCTTGCTGAGACGTTATAGTCGGACCCTGTAACGCGAATTCTTGCCTATTTATCACTACACCCTGAGTTCTGGAGATGTAGCGGTCTTTGCCGAGACGTTACAGTCGGACCCTACAATGCGTTCCTTCCGGGGAACAACTTAGCATTAGCACAATAGTTTAATGGATTCATTCATTGAATATTTGTCATAGTTTGACGTTGGCTGGCAACCTAACGCAACCCTCCTCCTTTATCTGGGCTTGGGATCGGCCATGACCGGTCATCATGGGCGGAGTTTAAAGTGATGCTAACTTAGTAAAAAATTGTGGTTGATAAAAAAAGAGCAACTTATCTAAAATGATCACACCATATTCGGAAATAGATCCAATAGAAAATATATAGATTTATAACAATTATTTTTGTCATCTCCATCTCAAGTTTTCTTTTCTTCTCCTATTGTCTCGAGTCACAATATCTTCAGGGTTTAATTTCCACCATCATTTTTCATCCAGCTTGTGTGCATGGTTTGACATTGAATTAGTTATTATCCAGCTCTTGTAACTTTTCTAGTGGGGTAGATGTCTCTTCTGGCATCTTCTCAGCCTCCCAGAATACAATGATTGTAAACTCAGTCTCATGGTATTTTGCTCCTCTAAAAGTTGTTGAAATCCTAGTCTTGTCCTTTTTTGCAACACTTAGGTTTCTAGGAGTTTTACAACAAAAGATAATTGTAGACTGTTTTCTAGTATATTCTCTCTCAACTAATACGAGAACTTTATTTAGTCTCCTCTCTAATATCTTCTCTTCACCTCTAAACATAGTATATGACACTTGGTCTCAGTAGCTCTTCGTCACAAGTGCAATCATAGATTTATGGCACTTACTATTTGTTTAGATACTTTGCTGTTATAATTGCAGGATATGTGCAATGAAAGATTTAATTTTCTTTATGCCAGGACAGAACCGCCTTCTTATTTCTTGTATTTCCATCCACTTTGCTTTTTTTGCGATCGTGGGTTTGGGATGAATGCATTCCACCCTTGCCTGTCCAACTATATCAGGTATCTGAATAGTGTAACCACAATTAAAGTGGAGCTATATCATATAGGACATACCTGATTTTATAGTTTATGCATGTGCTTTCAGGCTTGGCTGTTATATCTCTACACAACTTTAGCCTTGCGGGAGAACATATTGCGAGTAAATGGAAGCGATATTCGTCCTTGGTAAAAATATTATTGCTCCTCTCAATTCGCATAAAGGAAAACAGACAATAGTTGCAGATTGCTTAGTCATATTTTCTGAATTTGAAGTAATTGATAGCTGTTTAGGTGACAGTTTCTTCTGGTCAAAATAAGTATGCATACTTTCACTAAACATATTGCAAGTATTCTTTCATATAAATACATTGTGTTCCCACATGAAAATTTGTTTAAGTAGTTGATTTTGGCTTCTTGAAATATTATATTAATGTCGTTTATTTTATCTTCTTAATATTTGTGAATCTTAATATTTGTGAATATTTTAATTAATTAACAGTGCAAGAGGTGTTGAAGGTAACTGGTGCTGGTGTAAACCGGTGTGCTGTCTCCTAGATATTATAGAAGCATCATAGGAACCATTGATAACATAATACAGCATGTTGTCTTCAACACATTAGAGAAGATCATCTAGGTTTCTATTAGCCACTTGTGTTGGTAGATTGGTTTGGACATGATATGTTGATGAGGCAACCATGAGTAAGAGGATGGATAGAAGAATCCTTTGGTGTAGTTAGTACTGGGTAGTAGAATTGGTGCATTTTCTTTCTCATGTTGATTCAGTTGAGCATTGACTTATGCTAGCTCTTTCATCATATAACAACTCTTTCCAAATAGCTTATCATTCTTTGGATTAACTCTTCCCAAATACTATGCCACAATCATAAATAAAAGAATTAACCCATTAATTTTGTGTGGCCGAACCATTGATCTCAAATGCTTGAGCCTAAATTAATCATAGCTCACTAATTTAAACATATGAACCCCTTCCATTAGCTCACAATTTGCCATGTGGAATTAACTAGGTTGTCACAATATTAACAATGCAACTTCTCATCAACATGGATGTGAGTGAATGAACTAACAACAAGTTAGCGACGGCCACCAAATTATGCAATCTCACTGCTAGCCATTAGTACAACACCAGTACCATGATGTAGCTATCGACTCAAATATAATGCACTATTAGAATGGCCATTAATGTAACAACAGCACCAATGGATGCGCTACAACTCAAATCACATTCAACCAACCAAGACAAATGCATGATTGAAAAACACAAATTTATCCTATCTCATGATGGAGAAGTGTAAGATTATTAAATTTAAGTGCACTCTACTTAGGTACAACTTTCAACCAATTGACTAGCTCAAATAGTGTTTATGACACACCCACCTCTCTAACTCAAAGAATTCAACTTGATCTGTCCCCCCCACAATTTTCCTTCTTTCCCAGATATTATACATTTATGTATATGTTTCAACAGCACATATATATGCTCTTGGCGTTTATATAATAATTTTGTAGTGAAATTAAATGTTTATACATTGGGTGCTTGTGCAGGTGGATTTACCATCATTATTGTGCCATGTTGATGGCTATTATTAGTCTCACATGGGAAATAAAGAGACAACCTGATTGTGCTTATAAGCAGGTACAAGCATAAATCTTCTCAAGGATAATTGATGAAAGTGTCTCTTGAATAAGCACAGATAGGTTTCTTTCAGAGAGGAGTGCAACTATTCCTGGTGTGGGCCATGATGCAAGGTGTTTCCATGCTGTTACAGAACAGATATCAACGGCAAAGGCTATATACTCGCATTGCATTGGGCAAGGTGACAGACTCAAATGTTGCTCCTATTTCATGAATTGTGAGAATTAAATTCAAAGAGATTGATCTTATAAAATGATATTCTTTAGTCTGTATACCTTGACTCAATGACCAATATTTTCAGATTTACTATGAATCATTTAACAGGAGTACTCGTTGGAGGTGCACTGACCTAGTCACTACTACAGTAGGCATCATTAGTAAATCATATTTGCCAATTAACATAGTGTTGGATCTTCTAAATTTTGCTGACGTGATTTTTCTTTGCAAAACCTGAAACATTTGTAACATGCTTTATTGAATTATTGGTGATTGGCAACTTGAACATACAAAGAACTAAAAAGCATTGGAACTACATAAAGCAGATGCCACTTGAAATGATTCATTCTTAGTTGCTTCAGTTGTCCCTAATTATTTCCAGTATCAAAATAGGATACTTTGACAAAGAAGGCATCAATTAAGTTAGTGTGTCACTTTCATTTCTTAAGCCTAACACAATCAGTCTAAATCTCATTCTAAGTGAACAATTGTAATTGAAAATTAAAAGAAAACGTTAACCTCTATACAGATTGGATTTGACTATATTACTGTTAATATTTCCACATAAGATAAACAAAAAGTGAAGGATCAATTTGAAAACAATACTGATCAGTGCTGAAGTCTTTGATATGGTTCAAAACGGCATTGATTTTGTATTTGATGCACTCTACTGCAATTATTTGACAATATAGAATGGTTTTCTCATTCTTCTCATGCTTGAAACTTGTGAATTGCGATTTGTTTTGGTTGGTTCATAGGCAAAAAGAATGGATGTTGTATGGGGAGAAACTGCTGGTGTTGAAGGTCAGCTCCTACTGTTATGCCCCATCCTTTTCATTTTGCAGGTAACATAGTAGAAAAGATTACCTTTTCTACACTTATTTTCATGCTCCATTTTTTAGATTCTATGACATATAAGTTCCAATAAAGGAATAGAACCAAATGGATCTTAAAGTTAAATTTGTATATTTAAATCTAACCTTAGAATGGTAGAACAGCTCATTTTTCACATCAAGTCTACCAACATATTTATATTCTCATGAACTAGTATAAGTTTTAGCAAATGTAGGTTTAAGCAAGTTCATATAATAAGTCAATTCACCATTTATATACACAATCAATAAGTTAGAAAGTGAAGCTTTTCTAGTACTGCCTTACTTCTTTGCTCCAGGGATTTGAAGCATTTGTCGGCTTGTTACTGCTACGGACAGCTATTGTTGGTGTGATCCAGGAGTGGCAGGCAAGATCTCTTCGCTAACTTTTTCACACTTTGATTCCAAGTTGAAGCGTTTTCTTTGAGATTTTTCTTTTTCAGGTTATCGTCTGTGGAATATTGCTTGTTCTGATGGCAATAGGTAATTTCGCAAACACACTGCAGACGCTTATGGCTAAATCAAGATTCAAAGCGAAGATGAAAAGAACAAAGAGCAAGCAGGACTTATGATCATGAATTCACTCAAAAGGCATCGTTACCCAGAAAATGCTCGAGCTCACACCATCTTTTGAAACCGCTGCCATGTGACAAAATGTCAAAGCATGTGCAGAATGAAATGCTGTGTGTACAGATCGGTCTGGTGCCATATTAGTTTATCGAACAATGCCTCATCATAAAGGTTTCGTGTGGTTCTGCTCAATTAAGTCGCTTGTTCTTGCGAGATCGTTAATGTTTTGTTTTGTTGTTGTTGTACTACAAATGTGAAATCTGAGAGAATTGTGAGACTTAAAGATGGAATAAGGTCTGATCCAGTTGAATTCTTCTATACGAGTAGAATTGCGTCTGATTAAATTGGGAATGTAACGTCTGATTATTCGGATATTATTTTAATCAATTGTTAAAAAGAAATAAATTAATTATTCAATTACCAAATTATTAATTAATTAATTTTACCTTAAATTAGTAATTAGTTATGAAATAAATAAAATATTTATTTAATTTTAAATGGTGTCTATCTTTCCATAATAATTATTTTCTTAAAATAAATTATTGTTTTAATAGCTTGATTTAATATACAAGTTAACATCAATGTTAATTAATTCCTCTGGGACTAATTTACTATTTTAATGAGTTGATTTAAGGCATGCATTAATTGTATTCTTACTTTAATAAGAGATTTATTAAATTATTAAATTATAATTATTTAAATAAATAATAATTAAATAATCTATTTCTTAATTAGCAATCAATTGAAATAATCATCAATTTTTTTTCTAACAAAAAGGCTTTAAATGTATATCAAATCAGTATCATTGCACTTTAATGTTTTATTAGAGTTTATAGGTTTTTAAAAAATATTTTTAGTTAAAAGTATATGACAATCTTAGAAAGTTTTAATTAATGTTAGTTTTTTTATTATTATTTTGAGCATTTTATCATTGCCAATTATTTTTTGCTAAAAAATACTTAACTTAACCAATTAAAATCCCATCAAGTCAACTTTGGTTGCAGGCGATTACAATACATTAATGCATAGTGCGGGTTAAGTGGAGAGACACTTTTTAGTAGATTTTGAAGATTAGGGACTGCTAGCTACTATTTCAAGAGTTAAGAGTATTTATCTCATCCGTATTAGTTTTAAGATGGATTGATGAGAATTGGGACGAGTGCAATCATTTTTTGCTGACTTGAAAATTAGAGGCTAGATATATTCTTTGTTAAATTGTTAAAGAAATAAAAAAAATAATAGAATTCATGATTTTGCCTATTTTTTTAATCTTTATATCTGGGACTTAGGCTCAATTATGATTTTCCGTCTAGTTTGCTCATCTGATAAATCCGAAAGCACGAACAATTTCTCGTCTAATGGTCAATGTCCTATATTTTTTATTCTATTGGAGGAAAAATACTATGTAGTATATCATAATTGAGATTCAAACCATAAATACCTAGGTAGTCGATTGAAATACTTTCCTTGGTTTAATTTGATCTAGTATCCAGCATACTCTTATTTTATTCAAATCAAACTCAATGCCAGTAACAATAGAATAAGAATTCATGCAAATTCTTCTCCCTTCCAACTTAGAGAGAGAATGTATCCTTTCTCTCTAGGATTTCTATAGGGACGATGGTTGAAGTTGGTTAGGAGGATTTGGGATGTGCTATTGATGGTCGTGTAAGTTTTTTTTTCTTCCATTGACGATGAGGGACCTTGTTCACGGCTATGAAATTGCTTTCTTTAGAGTTAGTGGTATTTCTTCCCATCTCCCTCACATACCCTCTTCTCGGCGCTTCCTCTTTTCCTTTCTCGGGTGACTCCTTTCCTCCATCTGTTTTGGCTTGTTTTATTTCTTGGTTTCTTGGTTGTTGTGTTTCTAGTTCAGTGGTGCAAACAGACCACTATGGTTCTATTTTCAAAATTTTCAATGATCGCAAGAGCTTTTCTTGATTACTCACCTAGGAAGGTGAAGCAAAAGAGAAAGGTATACTAAACTTGGTAGGTATTTATAGTAGTTTTGCGCAAGGCAATAGACAGTTGGTCTTTCTAATTTTTGCTTGTTGTTCATATCCTTTTCCCATTATTTCCTACACAAAATCTTTCGTCTATTGTTGATCGGAAATTGTCGACTCAGCCTACTGTTGATCGTTTCCAGCTTGCTGGCAAGTCTACTGTTGGACCTATTGATGCGGATACCAACAAGGATGCTGAGATGTCACAGGTTGCTGAGGTTGTTGTACCTAACTTGAGGGCTAATGAAATAGTTGCTGATGTTGCTGGCACAGTTAGAAAAGATGGTGTGAAACTTATTGGAAAGGCTGAGGATGCTATCCCGAGGCTGGGCGTGGTTGTGAGTACGGATTATCACGGTAGTGGATAGACCACACAAGTAGATCATGACAAATCTTGGGCTAATCTATTCAAAGATGCCTCTATACCAGTTCAAATGATCGGGGCAACGGATTCAAATCAAGACTGATGATATTGATACTGTGGAGCACTCCGTGGGTCATTGCTTGGTGGGATGTTTCATGGGGAGGCATCCAGGACATGGAGGAGTAGAGCTCATTGTGAATCATTGGGGTGTTCCTAATAGTTTCTTCTTGCATAAGTGCGGATGGGTGTTTACAAATTTGACAAAGTGGAGGATAGGGATTGTATTTTGATTGAAGGGACATACTTTGTTTTTGGTATTCCACTGTTCTTGATGTAAATGCTGAGTTATTTCCTCTTTGATGAAAATGATCGTTATATTTTAGCTTGTGTTCAAATCCATGGTCTTTCATCGGATTGTTGGACTCCGATGGTGCTTAGTTTGATACTCTCCAAAACAATGACTCTGATACGATGATTACTACATATAAAAAGGATTCATATAAAACTAATAACTCACAATGATACTTAGAGAAAAAGATCGAAGTAGATGCTATTGCTATATCGAAAAGATCATTATTTGGAACCTCCTCATATTTTGTACAAACTAAATCTCTCTATTAGATAGTTTCCTTGCACCTTTATCCACGATCAGCTCCAATCCTTTATCTTTATGATTGCTCTTAGAAGCTATATAAAAAAGAGAATATATTGATCTGTAACAAATTTTATAATGGCACATAACAGAGGAAGATAAATACAGATGGATATCTCTTCATCTTTTCTAATGTTGCAACTAATATAATGTCCAATAGCATCTGCATAATGAGAAATTCGAGATAAAGGTCGGCTGATGAAGGCTCATTATATAATGGTAACTTGGTCTCTCCCGATGGATTTAATGATTAATGTATGAGGTGTTGTCATAATAAGATCTGAGATTCGAATCTTGGTAAAATCGAGATAAATATTTCTCTTATGTGTTAATCATTATTCCAAAGACTAGTAATTGTCCGTGATTTATCTCCTTCGTGTTTGTTTTGGGACGAATTGACGGAAGCACTGGGGACGAACGTATTGTATAATATTTGTTAAATGACAAACTCAAAATCGATCTAGTTTCGAAAATAAAGTGTCTTGTGTTGAAATGATGTATATCTATCGTTTTTTTATTTTTTATATATTTTTACCGTTCCAGAAAAGAAAAACAATATAATAAGAGATGGCTACGTGATAAAACAAAATAAATAAGAAAACTAAAATTTGAATGAATATTTTAAAAGTTGATATTTGAATGTACATAAAATAAATTATACTTTAAATTTATCCTATAAGGAAATTAAGGAGATGATGATTTATTGCAGAGTCATCACATCCTACAGTCCCCTACAAATATTTATCATGGCAAACCTTTCTTCGAGAAACGCCATCGGCAATTATGACTTGAAATGGATTTTGAAAGATCAATAAGTTACCACGTGTAAGACTCATTACCACGATAAAATTATACAAAAATGTATTTAATAATATTTACAAAATGAGACGTGTAGGCATATTTAAATCGGCAATTTAACAAATGAGCGCTCAGACATTCGAGAAAATTTAAATCACCCATCGTATTTTTAGAATGACTAAAGTCATTATTAATTTAGGTATCTCTCCCGCTAATATTAACTTTTCATACGTTACTTTTTAATGTATTCAGAATATATGTGAAATATTTAAATTTTAAAATAATTTTGATAATTTAAATTCATACGATCTTAATATCTTTCTCTCATCTTCTATCTCCCCACTCGTAGAAAGTAAATCTCTCTTCCTCTTTTTTCTCATTGTCAATTTATATAACTCAAATTTATTTATTTTTAATTTAACTACTAAAATCAGAACCAATGTCTGACCTCCAAACTCTACTCTTTCACGTGGTTACAAATTCATAGAAATTTAAATAGTTTAGATACATAAGTGGATTTCAATCAAAATTTATTAATCGACCTATAAAATTTCGATTGCACTCATTTCAAGTCTTGTGAATTTTTAAAGTGTCAAGAAATCTAAATGTGCTCTTCTTTATTATTTTCGGACTCCTCTAGCAGTGCCAAGGAGAAAAAAGTCTTCAACTAGAATGTTTGAGTCTGATCTCCTAGAGACAAGGACGACGTTAGATCTGAGAGTAGACCAAGATTAAGTTAAGCCTGATATGGGGAGACCAACTCTGACTTGATTCTGGTTTACTCTCATATCAAACCCAACATGATCCTGGTCTTCAAGAGACCAAGCCCAAGCATTATAACTTAAAGCGAGCATAAAACTAGAGCACATCTTAAAAGCTTGAAATAAGAAATGGAAGTCAGGGTGCTATAGTATTATGCTAACTTTAAGTTAAAATGCTTGGGGTATGGTCTCTCGGACTTTAGGATCACATTGGACCTGATTTGAGAGCAGTCCAAGCTCAAGCGTTCTAGTTGAAGATTTATTTTCCTCTTGACATTACTGGGGAAGATCGAAAATAGTAAAAGATGGCACATTTGAACTCCTTGATATTTCAGAAACTAATAAGACTTGAATGAGTACAATCAAAATTTTTTAAGTCGATTAATTAGTAGATTTTGACTGAAATTTATTCATAGACCTAGACTATTTAGATTTTTTTTAAAATTTACCACTATATAAAAGAGTAGAGGTTGGAGAAGGAAGATTTGATATTAAATCTTAGTTTTAATTTTAGTAGTTAAATTTTTAAAAAATAAATTAAAATAAATTTTAATGGTATAAATGACCGATGAGAGGAAAAGAGAGATGGAGTAAAAGAGAACTTGAGAGATATGTTAAGATGGTATGCATCCAAAGGATAGAAATAATTTTTATATTTAAATTTTTTGAATGCCGATAAGGTGCTTTGAAAGTAAAAATTAAAATATATATAGTTGACAAGAGAGTTAGAATAGGAAGATCATCCAAATCAATAGGTCATTTCGTCGTTCGTAATGTATGGCAAATGATTTAAAAAATGAAAAAAATTTACATGTAGTCCCCATTAGTAAATATAATTTTATATACAGTTTCTATTAGAACAAATCTTTATTTCCATTCCCTAGTCAAATATATTTATCTAATTGTCCCTGATATTTTAAGTATAAAAAGTCTAAAAATGAGTATAATTCCTCTTAAATTCAGTACATTAAACTAGAATCTAGTATATTTTTTATCAAATTGATCATGATTTTTTTCCACCTCAATTGGATGAAAAATATACTAAATTTTCTTTAAATGGTACTCAATTGAATGGAAAAATATACTAGATTTTCTTTAAATAGTGCTGAATTTAGGAGGAATTATATTAAGTAAGAAAAAAAATCGTACTCAATTTAATAGAAAATATACTCGATTCTAGTTTAAAATGTTGAATTTAATAGGAATTATATTCATTTTTAGATTATTTATACTTAAAAAATGATCCTGTCCGAATGCTGAATCAACAGACGCTGGGCACGTGGCGCTCTCCGGGTTGCTGATGTAGGTCTATGTCTGGTCGCACGCACCTCCGGCGAACCTGCACAGAAGTCGGACCGGGAAGGGGTTCCCGGCGACGACCCTTCGACGCTCAAGTCAGGCAAAGCTCAACGAGAAAGTGGCTCCAAGAATCGTAGAATGCGTACCTCCGTTGAAGGATGAGAGCCTTTATATAGGGTTGTGGAGAAGCGGGTGCACGCATACCGAGGTGTACACGTGTCTTTAGCCCATACCCAAGTAAAGGCCTGTCAGTGAGCTTACCTGACCCCATACTGCTACAGTCCAAGCACGCCTTCGATGGGACAGCGGAAACCCCTGTCATAAGGTTTGGAGTACGGCCTAGTCCTAGAGCATGACAGCTGTCAGAAGATGTCCCTTGTCCTTCTCTCCTTACCCCCCGGCCGAGCGTCCGACCGGCCAGCAATCGCCTTACGTCTGGTCGGCCATATATGGAGGTCTACTTGGGAGATTCTTAACAACGTGTTCTGTGGAGACTGTTAGCAGTGTGATGCCTTATGTCTTTGGCCGAGCGTGTCATCCGCTCGGCCCTGCGATCCTGTTCAATGAGCGTCGGAACCCCGACTCCTGCCGGGGCGCCTTTTGTCATCAGATACCGGTTGACCGGCCGGACGGTCGGTCCACCTTTCTCCGGTCGGCCTATCGATCCACCATTTTCTTGGACCTCCGGTCGGGCCACCATTTTCTTGGACCTCCGGTCGGGTCACCCTTCTCCGGTCGGCCACCTGGCCTTTTGACTTCCACATGACGTTGACTACCCAGAACGAGGGTCCCCTGTTCTTACCGCCAGATCAAAAAATATGAAGGATAATTTTAATAGAAAATATACTCGAATATACTAGATTTTCTTTAAATGATACTTAATTGAATAAAAAATATACTAGATTTTTTTTTAAATGATACTTAATTGGATAGAAAATATACTAAATTTACTTTAAATACTATTGAATTTAGGAAGAATTATATTAAATAGGAAAAAAAATCATGCTCAATTTAATAGAAAATATATTCAATTATAGTGTAAAGTACTGATTTTAAGAAGAATTATATTCATTTTTGAATCTTTTGTAACTAAAAAAATCTGAGAGGTAATTAGATAATAATATTTGTAAGAGAGAATTAAATCAAATGACCTTAAATCTACGTGGCGCTTGAATAACTTCTCGTTTAAATTATAAAAGGATTTAAAAATGAAGTAATAAAAGTGCAATATAATTAGAAATTTTCTCATATTTTTAAGAACAATCGGCTTGTGAAAATCATATTTTTCTCAGCTTTGACTTTGAAGGGGTTGTCACTTATGTGTATTTTTTGGAAATGGCAACCACACAGGGACAAGATTAGCTAGATAAATAATTACAGCGAGTGGCGTGGAATGCAACATCCCGCCAATGGATGACTTCGTCTTCCTCCTCCTCACCCTCTCCCTTTGCGTCGCCGCCAGGTTTCTTCTCCCCTTCCTATCAACTAGCAGGCGGCGGAAGCAGAGCGCTGGCGGTGACGCCCTCAGTCTCCCTCCCGGCCCGACCTATATCCCCCTCCTCACGCCCATCCTGTGGCTCCGCCGCTCCGCGTTCGAAGTCGAGCCCTATCTCCGCCGTCTTCGCCGAAATCACGGTCCTGTCTTCGCGCTCCGCATCACCTCCCTACCGGCCGTCTTCGTCGCCGACCGACGCCTGGCCTACGAGGTGCTCGTCCGCCAGGGCGCTGCCTTCGCTGACCGCCCATCGACGAACCCGGCCAACCGCCTGCTCTCCAGCGACCATCACAACATCAGCTCGGCCCACTATGGCCCGAAGTGGCGCCTCCTCCGCCGAAACCTGACCTCCGGGGTCCTCCATTCCGCCCGCATCCGGCGCTTCGCAGAGTCCCGCAGGTGGGTGCTAGGGATACTCCTGCAGCGGCTGCGAGCCCGGGCGGACGCCGACGGTGGCGTCGTGGTGGTCATGGAGAGTTTCCAGCACGCCATGTTCTGCTTGCTCGTGCTCATGTGCTTCGGCGAGAAGTTAGACGAGAAGGCCATCGGCGACATCGAGAGCACGCAGAGGAATCTTATCAAGTTAGTCCCCAAGCTTAACGTCTTCGCCATATTTCCCCAAATCACCAAGATCGTGTTCCGGAATCTGTGGAATAGAATGATCTGCATCCGCCGTAGACAAGAGGAGCTCTTCCTTCCTCTGATCCAAGCACGGAGGGGGCGCAACCACAGTACCGGAGAAGAAGAAAAGGAAGAGAGGGCTTACTCGTATGTGGATTCGCTGCTGGGAGTACGGCTCCCGGCGGATGGAGGTGAACGAGAGCTCAACGACAGTGAGATGGTATCCCTCTGCTCCGAGTTCATGAGCGCCGGCACCGACACAACCGCGACCGCGCTGCAGTGGATCATGGCGCACCTAGTGAGGGAGCCGCGGGTACAGCAGAAGCTATTCGACGAAATCCGTGAGGTAACGGGGGAGAATCACGAGGTGAGCGAGGAGGACGTGCTGCAGAACCGGCTGCCGTACCTGAAGGCGGTGATCCTGGAGGGGCTGCGGCGGCACCCGCCCGGCCACTTCGTGCTGCCGCACACCGCGGCGGAGGACGCGGTGTTGGAGGGGCACCTGATACCTAAAGGCGCGGCGGTCAATTTCACAGTGGCGGAGATGGGGTGGGACGAGGAGGAGTGGACGGCTCCGATGGAGTTCCGACCGGAGAGGTTTTTGACCGGAGGGGAAGGCGAGGGGGTGGATCTGACGGGGAGTCGGGAGATCAAGATGATGCCGTTCGGGGCGGGGCGGAGGATATGCCCGGGGATGGCCCTCGCACTGCTCCACCTCGAGTATTTCGTGGGGAACCTGGTGAAGCAGTTCGAGTGGAAAGCCGCGGTCGAAGGCGAGGAGGTAGACTTGACAGAGATGCTCGAATTGACCGTCATGATGAAGCATCCCTTGCGAGCTCGGATCACTCCGAGAAGTACTATGCCGACGGTCCGTGGCTAGAACTGGAGTTTCACCGTGGGCCAGTACTTTGTTGTTGATGATGCGAATGCTATGTGAAGCCCCAATAAAACTAAATCTGGATATTTGAATTATTAAAAATAAATACAATACTAATAGTATTAAAAAGCTTGAATTGTAGTCTACTTTTTTGATTTATCTTCTCTCATGATCGATTATATAGGACTGTTGGTACGATGGATTTTATTTTTTACTATAACATAAAAAAAAATTATTTGGTCACCTTATTCAATATGAGTATTATTGGGACACTCTGGATTCAGGGGTGAATAATTTGTCTCGCTCAATTGCTCATTTCGTAAATGTTGTTGCAACGGATAAACTTGAAATGACAAACTCCCCAATGCTAACACTAAGAATTATTTGGTATTCACTTCAAGAAAAACTGACTAATCCAAGGATTCATAGTGAGCACACTCTCCGTTATCAAAAATACTTCTTCTCGGAAACAAACCAGAAATGGAGAACTTCTTACAACTCACACAAGCAATACAACTCGAAACAAGAAGTAAATACACAAATACAAATGAAAAATCTTCTTGCAGTTGGGATATGCCCGATACGGGTACGTGCTAGAACACGTTTTGTAAACATACGCAACGGAAAATAAAACAATAATAATCCTAATTATTACATCACACACACCACACACATACAAGGATACAACATGACAAACATAATCGTATAATTAAAATTTTACGAGAAGTAAATTTACGCTAGGTATACCTTATGGATGACCTGTAACAAGAAGAGCATCAATCGCAACGACGTTGTCGAACCTCGTCTCTATTCGTATCCACGTCGAGCTTCTCAAGACAACTCCTTCAGTACAAGTCATTCCTTCGGAAGTTACTAGCCACAAGTGAAGAAGAGAGATCAAGAAGAAGAATAAGAGAAACACACAAGGGAGAATTTACTAGCCATAAATGGCACCTTGTGGTGGTCACGACAATAAGAGGGAGAGCCCTCTTGTTGGCGGAGGGATAGGGATAAGAGGGAGAGGAGGATTGAATTTCCAAAAGTTAATCAACTAAATAATGAAACTTATATCTAATTCTCTCCCAATTACATCTATATATAACCCTCTTTAATGAATTAGATTAGAAAACTCAAATTTAACTCATTATCCCTTAACCAAAAATTAACCAATTAACCCCTTGGTTTGGTTCACAACTAAACCAAGTTGGTTCATGACTAATTCATGCTTAAACCAAATATGGTTCAACTCTACTGATCCGGTGGTAAGGTGAGGCCCGCCCGAGAGAAGATCATGGCCACGTGGAAGGTCAGGAGAAAGGCAGTCAACGTTCCTGGATCATCGTCTGACCGAACGGCCTACTGGTTCGGTCGGATCAAGGAATTGTCGGACCAACATCACTACGGCTCGGCCAGGTACCGAGCTTCCGACGCTCAGAGAAGTTCATCGCCGAAGCGTGTGCCGAGCGACCATCCCGCTCAGACTCTCACTAGGTCCCGAATCTGGCAACACAGAGACACGGCTCCCTCGTTCGGCAACAAGGGTCAGATCAGTCGAATGGCGCCCGAGCGGTCTGTTGGTGCAACCTTAGGTCAAGGTTGACTTGGTTGACCTGACTCGAGTTGACCTGACTCGAGTTGTGTTTTGATGTTTGACGATGTTTGACGAGAAGAGAGTTGTATTCTTGATGTTTGACAAGAATAGGTGTTTGGGAGATTGTAGGTGCAACCTTAGGTCAAGGTTGACCTGATTGACCTGATTCGGGAAAAGTCCAAGCAGGGAGCTTGGCACGCGAAAAGTCCAAGTATGGAGACTTGACACTGGAAAAGTCCAAGTACGGAGACTTGGCACGGGGAAAAGTCCAAGCAGGGAGCTTGGCACGCGAAAAGTCCAAGTATGGAGACTTGGCACGCGGAAAGTCCAAGTATGGAGACTTGGCACGGGGAAAGTCCAAACAGGGAGTTTGGCGCGAGGGAAAGTCCTGGTAAGTGAAGCCAGGCAGTTGGAGAAAGTCCTGGTGAGTGAAGCCAGGCAGGGGAAAGACCTAGTGAGTGAAGCTAGGCAGTTTGGAAATCCTGGTGAGTGAAGCTAGGTGAAAATCCTAGTGAGTGAAGCTAGGTGAAAGGGAAAGTCCTGGTGAGTGAAGCCAGGCAGTGGGAAAGTCCTGGTAAGTGAAGCCAGGCAGTGGGAAAGTCCTGGTGAGTGAAGCCGGGCAAGGGAAAATCCAGATGGATCAAGGGTGATCGGACATCTGGTGTTGAGAATGTCAAGTAGGTCAAGGGAGTGACCGAATACTTGACACAAAGAGGAAAGTCCAAGTGGGTCAAAGGGATTGACCGGACACTTGGTAGGGAGTCTTAGCAGGTCAAGGGAGTGACCGGATGCTAAGCATGATGTACCAACAGGTCAAGGTTGACCGGATGTTGGTTTGGGAGACTTGGAACTTGGTTTGGGCAAAAACCAAGCTCTGGATCGGTCACCAGACCGATCGGTACGCTGCTGTATTTGATGGTGCCCGTGACGATCGGATAACAAACGAAGGCACGCCGCTTCTGTGAGTTCTGATCGGTGCGGGGACCGATCAGGTAATCCTGGATCGCTGCCGACCGATCAGGTAACGATCTTGAGGAGTGCGAGGAACCGCACTCAATAAGCCACGATCGGTCGGCAGACCGATCGAGCACGATCGTAGCTAGCGGAGTTCGGAGAAAGCGCTGATCGATGCGTGGACGATCGGGCACACTCTGATCGATGCGTGGATCGATCGGGGAACTAGCCGTTGCGACGCAATGGCTAGATTCCTTCGTGTTTTCTTCGCGGTATAAAAGGGCTGCTGCTGCGTTCTTCTGCTTCCTCCTTAGAACTTCGTTCTTGTGCTCTAGAGCTTCGCTCTTACCTGCTATCGAGTTTTACTCACAGCTGAAGCTTCGCGTGAGCTTCTCGACTGGATTCTCGTCAGCTGCTGCTGGTGTGAAGCTGCTGCTTCATCACTCCAGTCAACAAGAAAGGCAAGCAAATGTTTCATATTGTCTTTTGCTTTCTTGTATCTGTTGTACTCCTATCTTGCTTGTGCAAGAAACATTGTGGCGAGGTTTCTCCACCCAGAAGGAGTATATTTTATTAGCCGGTTCTCCGGGGACTCATCCACCGACGGATTGACTGGACTCGTCCACCTTACGGACACGCCGAGGAGTAGGAGCCCTAATCTCCGAACCTCGTTACATCGGTTTGTTTGAGGTTTGTTCTTCTTTTCCTTCGTTTCTACGTGTTATTTTCCGCTGGGCTAACCTAGTTTGTAGAAACGCGACGATTTGGTGTCGGCTATTCACCCCCCCTCTCTAGCCTCCGTACGAAGGATCCTAACACGGTCTTCCCGCTCGGCCCTAGAGACGACGATGCTAGGACATCGGCGGTTAGCAGAGTGGCTCTTCCACTCGGCCCCCATGAAGAGTAGCCATCTGACAGACACGGATCGACTGAGCGACTCTCCCGCTCGACACTCTCCCGACTGGACCAGTAATGGACAAAGGGAGTAGCTGGGAATATCTTCCTAGGAACCAGTGCCGTTGACAGGTGGCACGGCTGGCGGCATGGTCAGACAGAATCGTACGGTGGAAGCTTCCATTGTCACTTCAGGGATATGCTCAGGCTGTTGAGGTATGGCGGCAGACATGCTTTTCTAACACGTCCTTTCAAGGTATGCTTTGAGGAGCGTGCACGCCTTGGGAAATGTGCACGCATCTCCTGGGAGCCCTATATAAAGACCCCAGGGGCTTCGACGGAGGTATGCCCATTTTATTGTAGTCACAGTTGATCCTGTCTGAATCGTTGAACCAAAGGACGCTGGGCACGTGGCACGCTCCTAGTCGATGGAGTGAATCTCCGGCTGGTCGAACGAAGCTCCGGCGATCCTGCACAAGAGTCTAGCCGGGAAGGGGTTCCCGGCGACGACCCTCCGACGCTCAAGTCAGGTAAGTGGTGGAAAAAGTGGCTGCCAAGCTTGTATCATGCGTACCTTTGGCGAAGCAATAGCCTCTTTATATAGGACGGAGAAGGAACTAATGCACGCCCACCGTGGTGCATACGTGTCAGCGACCCATACCCCGGTATGCACTTGTCAGAGAGCTTACCTGACACCATACTGCTACAGTCCGAGCATGTTCTTCGATGGGACAGCAGGACCCCCCGTTGTCAGACTAGAAGTATGGCATAGCCATACGACTTGACGGCTGTCAGAAGATGTCCCCGTCTTTTACCCACCGCCTGACCGGGACGCCCGGCCTGCCGGGCGGGCGAAGAACGTCGTCCGGACGGCCTTAATTCTTTGCGCCGGCCGGGCGGCACATCCTTCCGCTCGGTCATTATGCACTGCTTCATTTGAGCGTCGGAACCCTGGTCCCTACCAGGGTGCCTTTTACTATCAGATTTCCCTTTCTTCCGAGTCCGGTCGGCTCGTCCTTTTCCGGCGAGCCACTGGACCCTTTGACCTCCCCTCAGCGTTGACTCCTTCTTATGGGGTTCCGGATTTTTACCGCCGGATCACTTGCCTTCCTCTCGAGTCTAGTCGAAGGAGGCAAAGTCCGACTGACTGGACTGCCGATCTGCCCGAACAATGATCATTGCATTAGGCCGCTCAGCCAGGCATAAGGATGCTTATCCGTGCGGCGATATCTGTCCGTTCGGCGATACTTTGTCCATGCCTTGTATTTTCTTAGAATCGATGTCCGTTGTTCTCCCACACTACCCGTCACGTGCTCTGCGCACGGTAAGGGGAGCTCATTAAATGTGGCTAGTAACCGGCTGACACGTGGCGATCGTGTATTTGTCAGAGTATGGCGGTTGCGTCACTTCCGATGGGACAGCCGCCGTTTGAAACAGACGATCAGATGACAACCTCGATAGCGACGACCTGGATCGGACGGTGGAGATCGCTCCCGGGCGGCGATATAAGGCCCTTGACTCTGTTTCCGCCGCATTTCGTCTTCTTCGTTTCCAGACTCCTGTCATTCCTCCTTTCGCCGGCGACCTTGTGCTCAGGCTTTCCGACGATCACACGGCTTCTTCCGATCATCTCCCTCGCTTGTAAGACCCTTTTTCTCGCTCCAGACACATTCTTCTTTCTGTTAATCATCCTTTTCAGTCGGGTTTCCTTCATTGCTTGAACCCTCCTCTTCTATCCCGCATTCTGGCCTTTCGATCATGACCAGTACCTCGCAGTCAACCGGCGATACTCCGGGCCTTTGGTACTCGAACATGGAAAGTCGGTTCGACGAGGAAGACGCCTTGCGCCTCACTCGAGCATATGACCTACCGATCGACCACCAAATAGTGTTAGCCACACCTTCCGATCAGCCTCACGATCCTCCGCCCGGCACTGTTGTTTTCTTCCGGGACCAATTCCTGGCCGGACTACGTTTTCCACCTCACAAGTTTTTCTTAGAAGTTTGCAACTATTTCCGCATTCCGCTCGGCCAGGTAGTTCCCAACTCTATTAGGTTGCTTAGCGGAGTGGTAGTTTTGTTCAAACTGAACGACATTCCCTTAACCCCAAAAATCTTCCACTACTTCTACTATCCCAAGCAAGCCGAGTGGGGCACCTTTGTTTTCCAGTCTAGGATAGGCTTTGTCCTTTTCGATAATATGCCGAGCTCCAACAAACATTGGAAGGAGCATTTTTTCTATATACGCTTTCCCGAGCGGCCCACTTTCCGCACCAAGTGGCAGACAACTATGCCCGCGCAACCGGAGCTCGGCAAGTTTAGAGGCGACGCGGACTATCTCCATGCAGCCGAACAGCTAGTCGGTCAGCGCTATCATATTGACAAGATGCTCCTCCCGGGAGTAATGCATATATTCGGCTTGTCTTCTACTCCAGCCGATCTGCCTTGTAGCATGAGTAAGCTCCCGTATCTTCCCCTTTATTTTGTTCTAACTGATTTATTTTCTGCTTCTGCAGCTAAGGTCATGTGGCGTGCCAGAGCTACCGAGAAAGTCAAATTGAAGGCCGCTCGGATTGAGGCGGTGACGAGCAAGGAGGCAGCCAAACGGGGCCTTGCTTCGGCTGATCCGGCCGGCGAAGAAGGTGAGGGGACGCCAACGGTCCCTGAAGCCTCGAACGCCCCTGCCCCTCATGATGAGGCCGCGGGCAATATAGAACCTACGACCGAAGCTGAAGTGGAGGGCCGTTCGGCCGATGATGCGCCGCTACGCACTCGGAAACAGAGGCGACCGGAATCCGCACCTGCCTCTACAATTGATGAGCCTCAACCTGAGCGGGGTGCAGATGCGCCGGTGCTGTCCGGAACAGTTTCCCTCGAGAGTACCCCGACCCCTCAGGATTCTCCGAGGGCCAGCTTGGAGGTGCCGCCGTCCAGCCCTTCAAGGACTCGACGAGCCGAGCGGCCAGAATTTACTTAAAACTGTTTTGCGCCTCCCTTCGGAGGCGTACATGGCTGCTGCTGATCGGCCGGTGTTTCCTGAGCAGATGATCACCCTGACGGGCCCTCTCGCACAAGCTTGGATAGATGCTCGGAGTCGGATAGCCAAGTTGACTCCCGGGCAGCTCGGCGACAGCAACCTTCAATCAGCCACCGGGGTATACCTCCTCCCCCCCTCTTCTCTCTCCTATTTGAAGTTTTTTTAACCTGTCTACGTTTGCTAGCAGAACTGGGTGGAGCAGATCGCCATCAGCGATCGGTTGGCCGAACTGGAGGAGGAACTGAAGCAACAAAAAGCAGCGGGGGACACCAGGCAGTCAACGGCCGCTCTAGAGAAAGCCAAAAAATCGTTGGAAGCCGAACGGAAACGAGCTAATGATTTGGCGAGCAAGGTCGTTCGGCTTGAAACGATGATTAAACAACGAGACAAGGAGATCAAGACGGCGACCACTCGGAAGCAACAGGCCATCAACGATATGGACCACATGAAGGTGGAGATCCGGGGGCTGGAGCAACGCATCAAGGACCTGGATGCTCTGCTGGCCACCGAGAAGGAGAGCCGCTCGGCTGATCTCCAAAGATTTCCAAGCTGCTAGCGACGCTGCCCATGCCGCGCTCAAAGAATATCAAGAGGGGGAGTCGGCCCGCTCGGACGAAGTGAGGAAGGCGTTCCTCCGCTCGGAAGACTTCGGAGAGAAGTTTACCGACAAGATATCCCTCACGTTCGAGGAGGCAATCAAGGCGGCGGTGGGCTATCTGAAGACCAAAGGTCACCTGCCTGCCGATCTGTCCATCCCCCCCGAGGATCTAGCGGGTGTGATGGACACCATCCCCGACGCTCTTTTTGATTTTGACGTGTGAGGAGAGCTTTTATAAACTTCTTTGTATTCCCGCCGTTCGGCCCTACTTATCGCTGTAGTGACCTTTTTTGGCTTGCATAATAGATAATTTTCTGTTCCTCTCATCTTTTATGTTGGCCAGGCATTTTTTTTTCCCCCATCGCGACTAAGTGTTCTTTAAAACTCTCCCGCTCGGTACCTTGCTATACCAGGCAAGCGAATTGTCTTCAATGTGTTTCATAATGCAACTGAGTAGCCGTTCGGCACACGGACATCGCTCGTTCAATTGCTTGCATTTTTAATTCCGATTAACCATCTTTTGCTTCGTGCCTCACCTCAGGGGTTTTTGCTGGATTTTCGCAAGGCCTTCCGCTCAGGCATTTATAGACACCGGTTCGTCTCTCGATATTTAACGTCGGAGCTCGACGGCGCGGATATTTATAGCCGGTCGGCGCGGCTCTCGATCTTTAACGACGGGGCTCGTCGGCCTTCCGCTCGGATTTTTATAGACGCCGGCTCGTCTCTCGATATTTAACGTCGGAGCTCGACGGCGCGGATATTTATAGCCGGTCGGCGCGGCTCTCGATCTTTAACGACGGGGCTCGTCGATTCGTCCGCTCGGATTATTTATAGACGCCGGCTCGTCTCTCGATATTTAACGTCGGAGCTCGACGGCGCGGATATTTATAGCCGATCGGCGCGGCTCTCGATCTTTAACGACGGGGCTCGTCGATTCGTCCGCTCGGATTATTTATAGACGCCGGCTCGTCTCTCGATATTTAACGTCGGAGCTCGACGGCGCGGATATTTATAGCCGGTCGGCGCGGCTCTCGATCTTTAACGACGGGGCTCGTCCGCCTTCCGCTCGGACGTTTATAGACGCCGGCTTGTCTCTCGATATTTAACGTCGGAGCTCGACGGCGCGGATATTTATAGCCGGTCGGCGCGGCTCTCGATCTTTAACGACGGGGCTAGACGGGCTTCCAGGCTAACTCCTTACCAGGTCGAGCGACCTTGGCCTTCACAACTTATCTCGTGCTTGAACAGGTTTTATGCCCGGCTGAACGGCACGGGTCATTTTGCTTGCGCATCTAAATGCATGCCCCTCCTGGCCAATCGGTTCAGGGGCCTTCGCTATTCGGGCGCATGGTTCGAATAATCCATATGCCCTTTCACCCAGCGTGGAGACTCAGGGTCTGCTTCGTCGAGCATTTTGGCTCGGATAATTTACCTCCGTCCGAACGGGACGGGGCCTTCGATTCTTGTTGACAATGCCTTATATCTGTTTTCTTGATTCTTCATTTCCGCATTTCCAGTATTCAGTCGAAAAAAAAGTACACAGGGTGATTTACAGTGATACACCTTTCACCCCGCCCGGTAAGGCTGGAGATGGTTCGCGCTCCACGGTCTATCTAGCTGCCGACCGTCCTCGTCTTCCAAATAATACACGCCCGAGCGGAGCTTTTCGATGATTTTGAAGGGACCCGCCCTTCAAGCTTGCCGTCGCCGGCTTGACTTTCTTCCAGACAAGATCGCCGACCTGGAATGATCTGGGAATGACGCGCCGGTTGTAGTTTTGCTTCATCCGCTGACGGTATGCCATCAGCCGAACGGACGCCTTTGCCCTCTCCTCTTCTACCAAATCCAGCTCCATGTTCCTCCTTTCGGCGTTGTCATCATCGTAGCTCTGGATCCGGGCGGATTCGACGCCGACTTCAACCGGAATGACGGCCTCACCTCCGTATACTAAATGGAACGGTGTGGTTCCTGTCCCTTCTTTTGGCGTCGTTCGGATGACCCACAAGACGCTCGGCACTTCATCCGGCCAACTCCCTCCCAAATGGTCGAGCCGAGCGCGCAGAATACGAAGAATTTCCCGGTTGGCGACTTCAGCTTGACCGTTGCTCTGAGGATAGGCCACGGACGTGAAATGTTGCTCAATGCCATAGCTTTTGCACCAATCCTCTAACATCTTCCCTGTGAACTGCCGCCCGTTGTCGGACACTAGTCGGCGAGGGATGCCGAACCGACAAATGATGTGTTGCCAGATGAATTTTTTAACCATTTGTTCAGTGATCTTTGCCAGCGGCTCGGCCTCCACCCACTTGGAGAAATAGTCTACCGCCACTAGTAAGAATTTCCTCTGCCCGGCCGCCATCGGAAATGGACCCACAATATCCATTCCCCATTGATCGAACGGACATGAGACGATTGATGCCTTCATCTCCTCTGCCGGTCGATGGGAGAAGTTGTGATACTTCTGGCACGAAAAGCGGTAGCTATTGTCCGAGCGGCATCTGTTTGAATGAGCGTCCGCCCGGATGACCCCCGCATGATCCTTGATGTACTTCCTGGAGGATGTAAGCTGAGTCCTCCGAGCTTACACATTTCAGCAAAGGGCGCGAGAAAGCTTTCTTGTAAAGCTGATCTCCGATGAGTGTAAACCGACCGGCTCTTCTTCTGAGGAGCCGGGCTGCATATTCATCGGATGGTGTGGTGCCCGAACGGAGGAATTCTATAATAGGCGTCCTCCAGTCACTTGGAAACGTGAGGCCTTGCATCCGGTCGACATGCGCCACCAGCAGTATTTTTTCAATTGGTTGCTGAATGGCGACCGGCGTTATTGAGCTTGCGAGTTTGGCTAACTCATCGGCCGCCTGGTTCTCCGTTCGGGGAATCTTCTGAATAAGCACCTCTCGGAAAGTAGCTTTGAGTTTTTCAAAGGCCTCAGCGTAGAGTTTAAGCCGAACGCTGTTGATTTCAAAGGTGCCGGAAAGTTGCTGAGCGGCCAACTGTGAATCCGAATAAAGTGTCACCCGACCGGCTCCCACATGCCGTGCTGCCTGCAATCCGGCTATAAGGGCCTCATACTCTGCTTCATTGTTAGTAGCTTTGTAATCTAGCCGGACGGATAGGTGCATCTTTTCTTCCTGAGGTGAGAGTAGTACTATTCCAATCCCACTTCCGAGCCGAGTGGAGGACCTATCTACATATATTCTCCACATTGCTTCCGGCTCTGGCCTTTGCACTTCAGTCACAAAATCAGCCAAGGATTGCGCTTTGATCGCCGGGGCTGATATTGGATGTCAAATTCACTTAATTCATCGTCCACTTGATAAGCCGTCCGACGCTTCGGATTCAACAAGATTCTTCCGAGTGGACTGCTCGTCCGACAATGATGGTGTGAGCCAAGAAATACGGCGGCGGCTAGAACCAAAGCAAAGGCCAACTTCTCGAGCCCGGTGTAACGAGATTCAGCATCTTTTAAAATGTGGCTTAGAAAATACACCGGATGCTCTTCGCCGCTTGCCCTCACAAGTGCTGAGCCTACAGCATGCTCAGTTGACGACAAATAAATATAAAGTGGCTCACCCCCGATCGGCTTGGCTAGCGCTGGCAGAGAATTAAGATATGTCTTCAATTCTCCGAACGCTCGGTCACATTCTTCGTCCCACTGGAACTTAGTAGCCTTGCGCAGGATCTTGAAGAATGGAAGGCTCCGGTCGGCGGTTTTGGAGATGAATCTGGACAAAGCAGTTATCCGACCGGTCAACCTCTGCACTTCTCTTGTATTTCTTGGGGGCGGCATGTCTTGCAGAGCTTTCACCTTGCTAGGATTTGCTTCGATTCCCCGTTCGGTCACTATGTACCCCAAGAAACGCCCTCCTTTTGCTCCGAACAGGCACTTCTGGGGATTTAGCTTGACTCCATATTTGCGCAGCGTTCGGAAGGTTTCTTCCATGTCCTTGAAAAGATCGGCCGCTCGGACGGATTTGATAAGAATGTCGTCCACATAGACTTCCAGATTACGCCCAATCTGCTCCTTGAACACTTTGTTCATCAAGCGTTGATAGGTGGCCCCGGCATTCTTCAATCCGAACGGCATCACATTATAGCAATATGTGCCGTCGGCCGTTACGAAGCTTACTTTTTCTTGATCTTCCCGGGCGAGCGGCACTTGATGATATTCGCAGCCGGCCGTAGAGTCCACCAACTGATCTATCCTGGGCAGGGGATAAAAATCTTTGGGGCATGCTTTGTTTAAGTCCCGAAAGTCGATGCAGACTCTCCACTTGCCGCCCGGCTTGGAGACCAATACTACGTTGGCCAGCCAGCTTGGGAACTGCACCTCGCGTATGTGGCCGGCCTCCAGAAGTTTCTCTACTTCCGCCCAGATGACGACATTCTGCTCGGCACTGAAATCCCTTTTTCTCTGCTTCACTGGCCGAGCATCCGGCCGGACATGCAACTCATGCTGCGCTAGGTTCGGCGAAATTCCGGGCAACTCATGTGTCGACCAGACGAAGACATCATGATTTCGTTGGAGGCATTGGATCAGTTCCTCCTTCTGCTCCTCCTCCAGATCAGAGGCGATACAAGTCGTGGCCTCCGATCGGGTCGGATGGATCTGAACCTCCTCCTTTTCATCATAAATTAAAGCAGGAGGTTTCTCAGTTATGGCATGTACCTCGATTCGGGGCGCCTTCCGAGCGGAATTAGCTTCTGCTCTGACCATTTCAATGTAACATCGCCGAGCTGCTAGCTGGTCTCCCATACTTCTCCCACTTTGTCCTCCACGGGGAACTTGATCTTCTGATGGAAGGTTGAGACGACCGCTCGGAATTCGCTGAGCGCCGGTCGTCCCAAAATGACGTTGTAGGATGAGGGGGAGTCGACCACCACGAAATTTATGGTCCTGGTCCTCCTGAGCGGCTCCTCTCCCAGCGAAGTAGCCAGCCGGATCTGTCCAACCGGCTGGACCTCGTTGCCCGTAAACCCATAGAGCGGGGTTGTCATGGGCAGCAACTCGGCTCGATCAATTTGCAGCTGATCGAACGCCTTCTTGAATATGATGTTGACCGAGCTCCCTGTGTCAACGAATATGCGGTGAATAGTGTAATTTGCTATTACCGCTTTAATGAGCAGAGCGTCGTCGTGGGGCACGTCAACTCCTTCTAAGTCCCCGGGTCCAAAAGTGATTTCCGGTCCACTCACCCGCTCCTGGCTGCAACCGACAGCGTGGATCTGGAGCTGCCGGACGCCCGCCTTTCTGGCTCGGTTGGAGTCTCCTCCGGTCGGCCCACCAGCAATAACGTTGATCTCACCCCGGGAAGTATTGCTCCTGTTTTCCTCCTCCCGAGTGGACGGTCGGGACCGTTCTCTAGACGCCCGGCGATTCTCCTGTCTTGGGGATCGGTGCCGATCGGACGTCTGGTGATGTTGCCTCTCGGTGCGGGTCCGGTCAGCTTCATGGGTCCTTTGTCTCCAGTCGATGGGAGGAGACCGTTGTTCGGCTTTCCTGGGAACGGGATTAGCCACGAAGGGAAGACTTCGACAATCCCTCGTATTGTGCGTATCCGTCTGGAGGAAGGAGCAGAACATAGGGGTCCACCTCTTCTTTGGTTTGGGCCGAGCGGCAGCCACTTCTTGTACGTGCGATCTGGCGTGGAGGGATCGAATTGCTTCGGCCCTCGGTCCTTTGGGCGGCTGCTGGTTTTTCGCTCGGCATGAATAAGTGCCCGCTCGGTAGGAGTTTTCTTTTTTGCGCTTCTTCCACGCTTATGTATTCGTTGGCCGATGTAACATATGATCATAATCTCGGGCGGCTTCGGATCAGCGACCGAAGAAGTCCCCATCCACAAGGCCCCGAGTGAAGGCATTCATCATCGTCTACGATGTGGCGTTGGGATATCCATCGCCACTTGGTTGAATCGGATGTAAGCTCGAAGCGATTCTCTCGACTCTTGCTTGATGGCAAATAGGTGACACTTGTCTTCCGATAACGCCGATCGCTAGCGAAGTGGTGGAGGAAGGCCGCTCGAAGTCCTTAAAGCTAGCGATGGATCCGTCCGGACCTCCGAAACCACCGCTGAGCCGATCCCAGAGAGTGGTAAGGAAGACGCGACTTTACTCCATCTCAGATATTGATGGAGTGTAGTTATCAAACTTACCTGATGATCATCCGGTCCGTTGTTCCGTTGTACTCGCCGATCGTCGGATGCACGTAGTGCTTGGGTAGAAGGTCTCGTAGAATTGCCTCCGAGAATTGGCGATGGATCCGCTCGGGAGGTGAGGGCGCCTGGGGAGCTTTCCTTTGTCTGTCATCCCGCCTTGGCATTTCATCTGAAGAAGGCTTCAGGGGTGCGAAATAAGGCCCGGTGGAATGCGACGGTGGCTGGAGGTGCTTCCGCTCGGCCGCCCGACGCAGATGTTGCTTGTTGCTCCGGCCGTTCGGCCGCTGCTTTCTGTTTTTGTTCCACAAGTTTGGCGGCCCTTATCTCGACTAGAGCTTCGAGTTCTTCCGTTGAAAGCACCACCGTGTGTTGTCGTCCAGCCTCGTCCATCGTTCTTGTTCGGATGCAGGTGCGTTCCCACAGACGGCGCCAATTTGATCCTGTCCGAATCGTTGAACCAAAGGACGCTGGGCACGTGGCACGCTCCTAGTTGATGGAGTGAATCTCCGGCTGGTCGAACGAAGATCCTGCGATCCTGCACAAGAGTCTAGCCGAGAAGGGGTTCCCGGCGACGACCCTCCGACGCTCAAGTCAGGTAAGTGGTGGAAAAAGTGGCTGCCAAGCTTGTATCATGCGTACCTTTGGCGAAGCAATAGCCTCTTTATATAGGACGGAGAAGGAACTAATGCACGCCCACCGTGGTGCATACGTGTCAGCGACCCATACCCCGGTATGCACTTGTCAGAGAGCTTACCTGACACCATACTGCTACAGTCCGAGCATGTTCTTCGATGGGACAGCAGGACCCCCCGTTGTCAGACTAGAAGTATGGCATAGCCATACGACTTGACGGCTGTCAGAAGATGTCCCCGTCTTTTACCCACCGCCTGACCGGGACGCCCGGCCTGCCGGGCGGGCGAAGAACGTCGTCCGGACGACCTTAATTCTTTGCGCCGGCCAGGCGGCACATCCTTCCGCTCGGTCATTATGCACTGCTTCATTTGAGCGTCGGAACCCTGGTCCCTACCAGGGTGCCTTTTACTATCAGATTTCCCTTTCTTCCGAGTCCGGTCGGCTCGTCCTTTTCCGGCGAGCCACTGGACCCTTTGACCTCCCCTCAGCGTTGACTCCTTCTTATGGGGTTCCGGATTTTTACCGCCGGATCAACAGTTATGCTGCCACTTTCGTTTCTTTGCTTGTTTGCTGCTTTCGCCGGAGGTCTGACTTGAGCGTCAGAGGGCCATCGCCGGGGAACCACTCCTTGGCTCGGCACTGACACTTTTGTGCTTGCAGACTAGTCTCAACGGAGGTCCACGCACGGTCAACAGGAGCACCACATCCCCAGCATCCATCACCTCGACCCTCGGATAGGATCATCTACTATAAGAGATGTAGCTCATCGCGCTTCTATTATGACAAATATTTTCATATTTGTCTTATGTATGGTCCAACTAAACATTTATCTCTTGATCTAAGAATTATATTCTTTAACTTGTTTTACGTATTTTAGAGACTCGTTAGTGCGTGTGATCCAATAGTTTCCCAGTTTATTTTGGTCATCCATAATTAACTACTTAATTATAGAATGATCATGAGTGACACCTAGTAGTACATCATGATCCCCAATTAACCGAAAAATCATAGTTGATCTTAGAACTAATTATTGTTGGATCGTGAAGTCAATAGAGGGGGGGGGGGGTGAATATTGATTTAAAAATTAACGAGAGTACGTAATGGAAAAAGTAAAGTAAAGAGAGATGACACAAGTAATTTTTATTTGGTTTGGAGCATGTGTCGACTCCTACTCCAAGGCCCGCACACAAGGGTGCTTTCGGTGGGCAATCACTAATAATTCGAAATGAGAATTACAATGAAAGTATAGGAATTATTAGTAAAAAAATGCCGACAATTATGAAAACTAAAACAGAGAGAAAAAGAAACTTGTCGGTGAGCTTTTGGCAATGTCGCAGGAGCATTGAAGATCTGATTGTCGGTTGTTGTCAGAGCTCCGCCTTTGACCCTTCTTATATAGGAGGCTCGAGGTGTCTGGAACCTTTAGGGCACCTCGACCATGACGTAGCCGACCCAACCAGGAGGCTCCACCTGGCGGCGATGCAAAGATGATAGAATTTGCATCCTGGCGCCCGGACCTCCGGGCGCCTGGGTACCTCCCGGGCTCCCGAACCCAAGTTTTCCAGCAGACTCCTTCCTGCAAGAAAAACTTTAGTCCAAGACAATTATACCCTGCAACACAGATTGTTAGCACATTTTTATAGATAAGAAAAATAGTAATTAGATTCTGGCTCTCCGAGACTAGAATCTAGTCAAGATCTCGAGTTAGAGTTCCGAGATAGTTCTAAGTCGGATCGGCACATAAGTTCCCTTCCCGGGAACGCGTCCTCACAGTCACTCCCCTCCAGTGACTTACCTCCACTTACCTGCCAGACGTCCGGTCAGCCCTTCGACCCGTCTAGACTTCGTACCAGCTATCTGGTCAGCCCGTCGACTTAGCTGAACTTCGTGCCAAACATTCGGTCAGCCCGTCGACCCGTTTGGACTTCGTGTCAGCTATCCGATTAGCCCATCGACCTAGCTGGGCTTCGTACCAGACATCCGGTCAGTCCGTCGACCTGTCTGGACTTCTCCTGCACACTCGGTCAGAGTGTTAGATCAACAGCAAAACTAACTTAACCTATTTTGTCATTCATCAAAACCTAGGTTTGACCTTTAGTGCTAACCGCACCAATAATTATAAATCCTTCAGCAGCTATAGTAAGTCGTGTCTTGTCCTTTCACTCGTCTTATACCCACTTGGTTCAAGACATGGTCTATGTGTCTATCTGAACTAGACTAACTACGTCACACCTAGCCCAAGTAATACTTCCTCGTTCTACGGATTCAAATTACTCGTTCATGTGTACAAGAGTCTCGTATTCTTGACATGTGATGCTTTGGGCAAAGACTTTAAGTAATAATCCTAACGAGTGGTTATAGGATATACATTTCCTTGAAAGGAGCAATGAATCCTCTATGGGATATCTAAACATGTTCGGGTATTTCGACTTATACCCAATCATTCCGGGTTCACACCTCAATGATGTGGCCTAAATGCGTTTCCTCGAAATGCATTTTGGGCATCCATCCTAGATGCCTACAAGATTTCGAAGAATCTTTCAAAGTTAAAGTTAGATGAGCTGTTTTGTGAACTTGAGTTACACGAGCAAACTAACGCCAGAACCGAGAAAGGTGTTGCTCTTTTTGCAGGTTCCTCCAAGGAAAGGACAAAAATCAAGCCTGAACCTAAAGATGAGTCTGACTAAAATCAGAAGTCGGAGAGCAGAAGAACCAAATCTACCTCGCGCTGATGGCCCGCGAATCAGAATTGGAAGACGGGTCCAAACCCGAATCGAGCCACAAGTCCGCACTCATTTTCAAAGGTTCCGATGAGGTAAATTTTTATTTAAGCAGAAAGTTTTTTAAAGTTATTTCTTATTTAAATAGAAAATTAACTGAACAAGAAAATCAAAATAAATTGCTCTTTGAGGAAAACCAACACCTCAAGGAACAAATTGAAAAATCTACTCCAAATCAAGTTTTAACACTTGAGGAGGAAAATTCAACACAAAAAGATGAAATTAATAGACTAAAATTGACTACTAGAAATCTTTACAACTAGATCTAACAATTTAGATCTTATCTTAAATAATCAAAAGGCGGTATACAATAACTCTAGACTGGGATAGAAGTCAAACTCAAATAAATCGTTTATTTCACTTGTATCTCAAAATAAAAAACAAACCAAAGCTTGGGTTCTGAAAGCGTGTTTAACCACTCAAGTAGGAATTAATCAATATTATATACCTAAAAAAAAAATATTTTGTAAAATCTAAAAACCTAATTCAGAATTCTAACTATAAAATTAAATCAACTAAACCAAAATCAAATAATAGAAATAACTATAGAACCAAAATAAAACCAAACTATCATCAAGTTGATTACAATTATAAAAGTAATCGACATAAACCCAAAACTAAAATTTAACTCAGATTAATAATTCAGGGGGAGGCTCCAAACTAATTGGCACTTCCAAAAATAACCTACCCGGCAAGGTAATTAGGATTAGCTGAAAAAAGGGACTAAGTTTAACTTGACCTACGGTACTGGTGAAGTTTTGGATGATAGTAGGTTAGGGAAACTCAGTCCATGCATGTCTAGGAAGATACGGCGTCGACCTGGTTCATTTGGCTGAGTGGAACTAACTGAAGCTATCTCTTACGGATCCTAACTAGTTAGACAAAGGTTTTATACTAAGTTCAATAGATAGGACTATTTGGAAAACTTCAAAGGCATGATTACTCTAATGATGTCTAGGTGACTCACCATAGCCCAAAAGTTTATCCAAAGAATTTCTATTTGTTAAGTCCAAAGCTAAACCTAAATCTAACACAAAGTTAAACCATACCCTGAAATTGAACTTGACTCATTTCACAAAAATTATAGGATTTCCTGATTGAAAATATAGATCGGGTGAGATGACTAAGGATTTTAAAATTTAAATTTAAATTAAATTAAATTAGCAACATTAAAATTAAAATAAATTAAATTAAAATAAATTAAATAAATAAATAAAATTTAAATTTAAATTATATTGAAACTAGAATTAAATTAAAATTAAAACAAAATTAAAATTAAACTAATTTTAAAAAAATTTTACTTAAAAATTATTTTAACCTAAAAATTATTTTAAAAATTACATTAAGCCTAAAATTATTTTAACTTAAAAATTATTTTAACCTAAAAATTATTTTAACCTAAAAATTATTTTAAAAATTATTATAGCCTAAAAATTATTTTAACTTTCAAATTATCTCAAAAATTATTTTTTTTAAAAAAATATTTTATTTTAAAAATTATTTTAACTTCAAAATTATTTCTAAAAAATATTTTGAAATTATTTTAAATTAAAAATTATTTAAATCAAAATTAAAATTAACTTAACTAAAAATTAAATTAAATTAAATTTAAATTTAAATTAAATTAAACTAATTAAATTATGGTAAATTTAAAACTTAAATTAAAAATAAAACTTAAAACTTAAATTAAGTTAAAAATTAAAATTTAAACTTAAAATAAAACTTAAACTTAAAATTAAAATTAAACTTTAAAGTTAAATTAAAATTAAATTTAAATTAAGTTAAATTTAAATTAAACCTAAACTTAAAATTAAAAGTTAATTCAAATTTATGTTACTTAACTTAAATTTCAACTTAATTTAACATCATGAAATTGATAACTTATTTAATTTATTTAATTCCTAATATTAATTAAAAAAATTAACCTAACCTAATTATCTCCTAACCTATTTAACAGATTAATTAATCTATTAAAAAGTTATTTTAAAAATTCTTTAAAAATTATTTTTAAAATTTCTTAAAAGTTATTTGAAAAATTATTTAAAAATCATTTTAAAAATCTTTTAAAAGTTATTTTAAAAATCATTGAAAAATTATTTTAAAAATCTTTGTTGGTAACAAAGATAACCAGAAAATGCTAGGTTAAGGGGGAGCAAGAACCTTAAAAATATATTGCACATTTTAACATACTCAAATCCTAGTATAAATTAAGGGAGAGTAATAAATTCAGAAAGAGCAATAAATTCAGGGGGAGTAATAAATTCAGTGAGAGTATCAAATTTAGGGGGAGTATCAAATTAAGAGAGAGAATCAACTTTTTTTTATATTTACTTAGAAAATTATTTCCTTAAGTTTTTTTTTTTTTTTTGATTTTTTTTAATTATTCCTTATCAATTTTTTTTTTTGAAAATCCTACCTCACTTTTTAAAAAAATACTTTGAAAATCTTACTTTAAATTTTTTTTTGGCAAATATTTTTAAATGCCTTATTTCAAAAATAATGTCAGATTAAAGGGAGGATTAATTCAAATTATTTTCATACTTAGTAAAACTATTTGTAACAAAATCATTTTATCTTCTTTTAAAATATTTTACAAAATTCTTTTTGAAAAGTGTTTTACATTTCCTTGAAAATACTTTAGTAAAATTGTTTTAAAATTGTTTTACTTTTGCAAATTCTTTTTTGAAAATTATTTTGAAACTTGCTTTAATTTTGTAAACTTATTTTTGAAAATTATTTTGAAACTTGCTTTAATTTTGTAAACTTATTTTTGAAAATTGCTTTACTTTTGTAAATTCATTTTTGAAAATTATTTTGTAACTTGATTTTGCAAACTTTTTTTAAAAAATTATTTTAAAAATTACTTTAACTTATGAAAAATAAGTTTACTTACAAAGTTAGTAAGTTTTTGCCTTAATATTTGGCAAAGATCACTTTTGAAATTATTTTCATGGTAACGTAAAAACTAAGCTATGTTGACAATTATAAAAAGTTAGTAGGTTTTTTAATATATGTTCAAAAGTTATCCTTCAACACTTAGCTATCTTAAAAATGTTAGTAGATGTTGAAAATTATTTTTGATATAAAAATTGAAAGTTTATGTTTTTTTTAAGTAACTTCCCCCAATAAACCTTAAAATTTTCTGTTATCAAAATTTTTCTTTCTTTCCTTAGCCAATTTTGTCTATGCTTATTTTTTTGATGAATGCCAAAGGGGGAGGATTAGGTGGATTAAGTTAGGTGAAACATTAAAATAAAATAACACTAACTTAAACCATCCATGTCCTATATTTATTCATTCTTTTTGCATATTTTCACTAACTTAACTCAGGTTGTCATTGTATCAAAAAAGGAGAGATTGTTGGTGCAGTTAACACTAACGGTTTAACTCAGGTTTTGATGAATGATAAAGTAGGTTAAGTTAGTTTCGTAGTGATCTAACACTTTGACTGAGTGTACAGAAGTCCAGATAATTTGATGGGCTGACCGGATATCTGACACGAAGCCCAGCTAGGTCGACGGGCCGACCGGATAGCTAGCACGAAGTCCAGCTAAGTCTACGGGCTGACCTGATAGCTGGCACGAAGTTCAGATAAGTCGACGGGCAGACCGGATGTCTGGCACGAAGTCCAGCTAGGTCGACGAGCTGACCTGATAGCTGACACGAAGTCTAGACAGGTCGACAGACTGACCGGATGTCTGGCAGGTAAGTTAAGGTAAGTCACTAGAGGGGAGTGACTTGGTGAGGACACTTTCCCCGTTCAAGGGAACAATAGGCGTCGATCCAACTTAGAACCATTTCAGGAATCTAAGTTGAGATCGTGACTAGATTCTGGTCTCGGGAAGACAGAATCTAATTACTACCCTTCTAAAAATAATTGTGCTAACACTTTGTTTTGCAGAATAGTATAAATTGTATTTTGCCTTGGACTAAAATTTTCTTGCATGAAAAAGGAGTGCTGGAAAATGATGGTCCGGGAGCTCGGAAGGCAAAACTTATCTCGACAGCTTGGAGCGCACTAATTGGTTGGCCGACGTCACGGTCCAAGCGCCCGGAGCACTCCTATAAAAGAAGGCCTCCACCAGAGCTTCAACAACATCTCTCTTCTGTGATTGCTCTCGTGCGCGCTGCTTCCAAGACACATTTGTTATGCTGTGAAGCCTCTCCGATAACTAAGTTATTTAAGTCATTATTTTATTGTTGTCTGTATTTTTATTTTATAAATTCTTGTAATTATTGTGATTTATTAGTGATTACCCAACGAAAGCACTCTCACGTGCGGGCCTTGGAGTAGGAGTCGTTGAAGGATCTGAATCAAGTAAAATTAGTTTGTGTTAGTGTTGTGTTTTTTAATTTTCCACTGCATACTCGATTCGATTTTCGAATTCTCGATGATCACTATTCATCCCCCCTCCTCTAGCATTTTCACGATCCAAGACTAAGATCATTTTCACATGAACTAATCATATATATGAACGAATCATACATGAAATGAACTAATCATTGAATATGAATTAATCATAAGCAAGTTAGTTAACACATAACATAACTGTTTTGTTTTTCATAGAATATAGCACTGTTTGTACAAAACAACAATATCCACTATATTATTTTTAGAAAAACTAAATGAGCTAAAATAGTTTGTACATAATGATAGTAAACAGAACACTAATAATGTTGGTGCAATATTCCCTAGGTCAAGGTTGACCTGGTTGACTGAGCTTGAATTGGTTCATGCTCGAGTCTTGATGTATGGATTTCGATGTTTGACAATACATGGAGATTGCAGGTGCAATTATTCATGTGGGGAGATCGTGAAGGAGAGTCGAGTAGGTCAAGGGTGACTGGATACTTGACTGGAAAATTCTGGTGAGTGAAGCTAGGTGAAAGTCCTAGTGAGTGAAGCTAGGCAGATGGAAAGTCCTAGTGATTGAAGCTAGGTAGTTGTGGAAAATTCTGGTGAGTGAAGCCAGGTGAAAGACTCAGTGAGTGAAGCTAGGCAGAAGAAAATCCTGGTGAGTGAAGCCAGGTAAAAGACCTAGTGAGTGAAGCTAGGCAGAAGAAAATCCTGGTGAGTGAAGCCAGGTAAAAGACCTAGTGAGTGAAGCTAGGCAGAAGAAAATCCTGGTGAGTGAAGCCAGGCAGAGGAGAAGACCTAGTGAGTGAAGCTTAGCAGAAGAAAATCCTGGTGAGTGAAGCCAGGTGAAAGTCCTGGTGAGTGAAGCCAGGCAGAGGAGAAGTCCTAGTGAGTGAAGCTAGGTAGAAGGGAAGTCCTGGTGAGTGAAGCCAGACAAGGAAAATCCAGATGGATCAAGTTTGACTAGACATCTGGTGTTGGGAAGCACAAGTAGGTCAAAGGGATTGATCGGATACTCGGCACGGGAAATCCAGGTAGATCAAGGTTGATCAAACACCTGGTGGAGATAAGTCCAAGTGGGTCAAGGATGATCGGATACTTGGCACGAGGAGAAAAGTCCAAGTGGATCAAAGGGATTGACCGGACACTTGGTGAGGGAGTTCTAGCAGGTCAAGGGTGACCAGATGCTAGGCATGATGTACCAACAGGTCATGGTTGACCGGATGTTGGTCTAGGGGACTTTGGACTTATTTTTTGGGCAAAAACAAGAACTGGATTGATCAGCCGATCGATTGGGGATTGGCTCATGCCCAATCGATCGACTGATCGATTGGGCGAGTCCCTGCGACAAGCCTCCTCCCAATCGATCAGTGGATCGATTGGGAGAATCGCCGATCATACAGAAAGCCTCCCAATCGATCGGTCGATCGATTGGGAGCCTCCAATCGATCGGTTGATCGATTGGGAGCCTCCAATCGATCGGCTGATCGATTGGGAGCTGCGATTTCGCACGATAAGACCTGGATTGATTGGTCGATCGATCCAGGCAATTCCCGAGAGCACAGAGGCGCTCTGGATCGATCGGCCGATCAATCCAAAGCCTCCCCGATCGATTGGGAGCAATCCAATCGATTGAGATTTGACCGTTGACGCAGGATATAACTGTTGGCGAGCGTTTCCCACAGTAGTTCTTCCTCGATTCTTCTCCAGAGACACAGCAGATCTTCACAGTGACTTCTCCACAGCTCTCACGCCAGATCTTGAAGGTTCTTGGAGTCTTGTGCTGGTGTACGTTCAAGTCAAGAGGCGAGGAAGAAGCTAGGGTTAGGGTTTCTTGTGTATATCTTGTAAGCTTTTGCTTGTATTGTATTTCCCTTCCCTTTCTTCCTGTACTGTGAGCTTGTAGGGCTTCTCCGCCTTCGGTAGTTACTGTAAATGAGTGTTTTATTAGTGGAGGATGCGTGAGTGTGTGGATCCTTTGACTAGTCACCTCTTCTTGAGGTGGATACCAAGTAAATCTACGAGTCAGCGTGGCGTGGTTGTTTCTTTGTATTATCCGTTGCATTTCATCACAAGAAGGAAGCAACGACAAGCACGAGATCGCGTCGAGCTATTCACCCACCCCCACCTCTAGCTACATTTCGGTCCCAATAAGTGGTATCATAGCGAGGCCGCTTTTCACCGGAATTATCATCGGAAGGGGCAACAAAGCTAGAGGGTGAAGAAGTTGAAGAAATTTCATCAAGTCAAAGAATTCAAAAAGGCTCAACTTCAAGATGGAATTCCAAGACGGACTTGGATTTGATACAAGGGCGCCTCCACCATTCACAATGATGAGCTTCGATCATTAGGATCGAGAATTTCTTGATGGTGGAGATAGAGCAATGGTTTGCTCTAATGGAAGGCTTCGAAGCTCCAAAGAATTCAAAAGGCAAGATCTTAAAGAAGAGCAAATGGAGCAAAGAGTAAATTCAAAGGAGCAAGGCAAATGACAAAGTAACCAAGCTATTGGTAAATTTATTGCCAAGCAATATTTTGGCTCAAATCGGAGAATTCAAAGATACCAAGGAGCTTTGGAGCAAATTGGCAATGATTCATGAGATCCCCTCCACTGTACCAATTCAAGAAGAATCCAAAGAGGGTGACTCCATGGGCCAAGAACAAGAGGAAGAGGACTCCGAGGTTGAGAGATGCTCAACTTTCGAAGAAGAAGTCCAAGAAGCTTCATCTTCAAAGGATTACAATGAAAAGGGCAAAGAGGGAGCATACTCTTTGTTTCATGTACAAGATGAAGATGAAGAAGCCTCCACCTCTAGGATTGAGGGGGAGTAATTTTCATTGACACCGGATCAAGAAGAGAAAGAAGTCTCCACATCCGGGTCAAAATAAGAAGAGGATGAAGAAGCTTCCACCTCTACAAGTCAAGTCAAATCCATTGGAGTAGCACCATTGTCAGAACAAGAGGAAGCTTCTACCTCCGGATCAAAAGGAGAAGATGTCATCCCTGCACATGAAGGTATAAATGTTTCAATTAAAAATAAAAATCATATTATATGTTTTGAGTGTAGGGAACATGGGCATTACAAGAGCAAATGCCCCAAGTTGGCCAAGAAGAAGAGCTAAGTGGCACCAAAGGGCAAGGAGAAGCCCAAAGAGATCGCTTCCGGAATAAAGAAGAGTAAGGAGAACATTGTGTGCTTCTCTTGCAATCAAAAGGGACATTATAGAAGCTAATGTCCTAAGGGGAAGAAGGCGGTCAAGCCTAAGGGAGGAAGCATGAGTCAAGGGGGAGCCTCCAAGGTAAAACGAAATGTATCATTTATTAAGCCTACCCGTTTAAATAATGGTAAAAAGCATGCTAATTCAATTTTTTATCATTTTAATGCTATTTACCATAAAAATAGGGAGCATGATAGTATTAAAGAAAAACATATGGCTCTCCATGCTAAGACTACCACACCTAGGGTTAGGAAGGTAGGTAAAAGTGTAGGCAATAACACTAAGGACCATAGTTATAAGCCTAGAAATAAAAATGCTCAAGGATTTAAGGAAAAATCAAAATCTAGGGAACTATGGGAAGAAAATTAAGTCTTGAGGTCAAGGCTTGATAAAATGGAAAAGACTCTAAAAAGGATGGAAAATATCCTAAAAGGACAAAATGAGCATAATCTAGGTTTAGGAGTACAAAAGTCATCCAATGACCATAGAGGTTTGGGATACAAACCTAAGGGTAAGAAGGATGTATTTTCTTACCATATGGTTCCATATAATTATGGAATCAACCCTAGGTCAAATGATCAAGTCAAAAAAATACTAGGGAGGTTATTCCTAAGAGTATTTTTGCAACAAACGTGACTAAGATTTCTAAGAAGTCCAAGAAAGTCACAAAGAAGGTCACAAGGGAAGAAATCCCTAGAGTTGACCTAGGAGATGTGACCAAGGCTTCTAAGAAGTCTAACAAGGTCACTAGGAAGATATCTAGGGAAGATGTCCCTAGTGAATACCTAGAGCATTCAAGGAGCTCCAATAGGTTTTGGGTTCCTATGAGCATTTTCTCTATCCCTTAGATGGGATAGAGAGTGTCAACTCCGATTAGAAGGGTAGTTAACTCAATTGTGATGAAGTTGACACTCTAAGAGAATTTTCAAAGTTATTATTAACTTTGAAAATGATAAGGATAAATGGCTTACTCTTGGAAAGGGTAAGATGTGTCATAGGTTGAGAAATTTGATATAATCTTGATTGGCACAAGAAATTAAGTATGAAGAAATGCCAAGTTGGGATTTTGGCATGTTATTGAGAAGTTAAAGGCAACTTAAGCCATAACTTAATTTGATACTCTTGGAAGAGTAAAATGTGTCAAAATTTGAGGAATATGCTTAATTTAAATTGACACCAATTAAGAAAAGTAAAAGAAATGTCAAAATTGGGTTTTGACATTTTCTTGGGATATTTTGGGCAATCTAGGTTTAAGATTTTAATTTAGCCAAGGATTAAAGATACTTAGATAGATAATCTAGGTATTTCATTTATGCTAATCTACCATGCGTTGTTTACCCATCATATGCCATGATATCATATCTTGCATTCATGTTTTATTATGAAAAACATAAAAATATCATGTCATGTCATACATACATCATGTAGTCATAGGAAATTTTCTTTTGAAAATTATTTATTTTTATTTATGTATGCCATAACACATCATGCATTGTTTTTAATTCCGTGCAAACTAAGGACAAATGACAGTCATTAACAAGTAACATCCTTGGTGGATGTTCCTAACCTCAAAATGCCTAGATAGATATGCATGATCCCTAGATTAGGGCAAAACCAAAGTTTACATCTCACTTAAGAACTATAAGGTGACTTGTATGTGGTTTCGTACACATTAAATACAAGTGAGATGTTAGGATGATGAACAAAACTCAAGATGTTGATTTAGTGCATTTTTATGAGTTTTAGGTTCATCAAAACACATAGTTATGTGTTCTCCAATCATTGGGAAAGCTAATGTACAAGTCATGTGCATTGAGCCCAAAGAACATGGTTGGATATTGGTTTTGAAAATAATTTTAAATATATTTTGGAAAACCTTAATGAAGGCTATCTTTTGATAGTAATCATTATTGAATAGTTGAGCACAAACTTGGAAGAAAACACTAAACTTATTATAAGTTTCCAAGTTTGTGTCAATCTTGGAAAATAGAAAGTATTTTCACAGAAAACTATTTTTCCTTGGTAGTATATCCCCTAAGTAGTGTCTACATGAATTTTCACGATTTTTAGAATTTTGTAGAATTTTTGGGGAGTTTTTGAAGTTGACTGAAATGGAATTTCAACAATTTCAGAGCTTCAATCGATCACCCGATCGATTGGAGTGTCTCAATCAATCGGGTGATCGATTGAGAAGGCATTTCTCGCGAGCAGAAGCTCGCTGGATCGATCCACCGATCGATCCACACTAGCTGAATCAATCAGTGGATCGATTCAAGCAGGTTCAATCGATTGGGACCCAACTCTAATCAATTGGGGATGTTGATTTTGGTTGGGAAAGCTTGTTTTCAGCATTCTAAATCATTTTTAGTCTATAAAACCACTCCTAACCCCTCAAAACACATTTGTATATATTTAGGGGGAGTTTTCTTGATGAAAACAAGGAGGGATTGGTTAAGGGAGACTAAGTCGAGGTTTAGGTTGAGGTTTGGTTTCAATATTGAATTTTTGAACCTCAAAACTTCTAAATTTGGGTTTCCTAAAGGTTTAGGGATTCCAAGTCATTGTTAGTGCAATGACAGAAGTTACGTGCATGTCTTTAGGGGGAGTTACTCTTTAAGGACATGAAAAAATATTTTCCATACACCTTGGAAGGTGGTTAACCTTCTTTAGCGAAAATGCTCAAGGTTGGGCATTTGAATATAATGGAGAGTGGATATCTTCATTATTCAAGTGGTGTATGCTCACGAATGAGCATTTGATGGCAATGAAGGGTATGGAACCTTCATTTGAATCGTGTGTGAATATACCAAGTGGTATATGCTCAAGGATGAGCGGTGAGAATAATGAAGGGTATGGGACCTTTGTTATTGTGTTGTGAACAATGAGTGAAGTTGTAAACAACGTTGGGTAACTCTTCAGGGGGAGAGTTGTTGATGTGTGTCAATAGGGGGAGAATGTGTGGTTAGGTTAGGTCTTCATTACCTAAGAGGGAGTTTGCCCTCTGGAAAAGGAGGAGAATGAAGTAAACCATCATTCTTACATTGGCATGAAGGAGAGTTGAGGCTATGAGATTAGCCTAACTTAAAGGTATTGTTAAACATCAAAAAGGGGGAGATTGTTTGTATAATATTCCCTAGGTCAATGTTGACCTGGTTGACTGAGCTTGAATTGGTTCAAGCTCGAGTCTTAATGTATGGGTTTCGATGTTTGATAATACATGTAAATAATACATGGAGATTGCAGGTGCAATTGTTCATGTGGGGAGATCGTGAAGGAGAGTCGAGTAGGTCAAGGGTGACTGGATACTTGACTGGAAAATCATGGTGAGTGAAGCCAGGTGAAAGTCCTAGTGAGTGAAGCTAGGCAGATGGAAAGTCATAGTGATTGAAGCTAGACAGTTGTGGAAAATTCTGGTGAGTGAAGCCAGGTGAAAGACCTAGTGAGTGAAGCTAGGCAGAAGAAAATCCTGGTGAGTGAAGCCAGGTAAAAGACCTAGTGAGTGAAGCTAGGCAGAAGAAAATCCTGGTGAGTGAAGCCAGGCAGAGGAAAAGACCTAGTGAGTGAAGCTAGGCAGAAGAAAATCCTGGTGAGTGAAGCCAGGTGAAAGTCCTGGTGAGTGAAGCCAGGCAGAGGAGAAGTCCTAGTGAGTGAAGTTAGGCAGAAGGGAAGTCCTGGTGAGTGAAGCCAGGCAAGGAAAATCCAGATGGATCAAGTTTGACCAGACATCTGGTGTTAGGAAGCCCAAGTAGGTCAAAGGGATTGACCGGATACTCGGCATGGGGAATCCAGGTGGATCAAGGTTGATCAAACACCTGGTGGAGATAAGTCCAAGTGGGTCAAGGATGATCGGACATTTGGCACGAGTAGAAAAGTCCAAGTGGGTCAAAGAGATTGACCGGCTACTTGGTGAGGGAGTTCTAGCAGGTCAAGGGTGACCAGATGCTAGGCATGATGTACCAACAGGTCATGGTTGACCGGATGTTAGTCTAGGGGACTTTGGACTTATTTTTTGGGCAAAAACAAGAGCTAGATCGATCAGTCGATCAATTGGCTCATGCCCAATCGATCGGCTGATCGATTGGGCGAGTCCCTGCGACAAGCCTCCTCCCAATCGATCAGTGGATCGATTGGGAGAATTGTCGATCGCACAGAAAGCCTCCCAATCGATCGGTCGATCGATTGGGAGCCTCCAATCGATCGGCTGATCGATTGGGAGCTGCGATTTCGCACGATAAGACCTGGATCGATTGGTCGATCGATCCAGGCAATTCCCGAGAGCACAGAGGCGCTTTGGATCGATCGGCCGATCGATCCAAAGCCTCCCCGATCGATTGGGAGCAATCCAATCGATTGAGATTTGACCGTTGGTGCAGGATATAGCTGTTGGCGAGCGTTTCCCACAGTAGTTATTCCTCGATTCTTCTCCAGCGACACAGCAGATCTTCACAGCGACTTCTCCACAGCTCTCACGCCAGATCTTGAAGGTTCTTGGAGTCTTGTGCTGGTGCACGTTCAAGTCAAGAGGCGAGGAAGAAGCTAGGGTTAGGGTTTCTTGTGCATATCTTGTAAGCTTTTGCTTGTATTGTATTTCCCTTCCCTTTCTTCCTGTACTGTGAGCTTGTAGGGCTTCTTCGCCTTCGGTAGTTACTGTAAAAGAGTGTTTTATTAGTGGAGGGTGCGTGAGTGTGTGGATCCTTGGACTAGTCACCTCTTCTTGAGGTGGATACCAAGTAAATATACGAGTTAGCGTGGTATGGTTGTTTCTTTGTATTTTCCTCTGCATTTCATCACAAGAAGCATATAACGACGAGCACGAGATCACGTCGAGCTATTAACCCCCCTCTAGCTACATTTCGGTCCCAACAAATAATATAAATAAGCTAGCACCACTCCCACTAGAAAATATACTAGTGTAGTGGGCAATACTATCCCATTCATGTCGGAGTCGACAATGGCAAGATTAACCTTAAAATCATCCTTCATATCCATTTCTGGATTTTCCACACACTCTTTCATATCCTTCTCTGATTCTTCAAGATCCATCTCTAGACCCTCTTCGTGATCTATTTCTGAATCCTCCTCAAATTCTTCGAGGTCTATCTCCAGATCGTCCTCAAATTCTTCGAGGTCTATTTCAGGATCCTCCTCAGATTCTGCAAGATCCATTTCTTCGAGATCTGGATCCTCTTCAGATTCTTCAGGATCTCATTTCAATTGAAGTAACTCCCTACACATCTCTAAATATGAGATGTGCCCTTCAAAATGATCACATAGTTGGTGTGCTATATCACTGAGATATTCCGGCAGTGACTGAACAAGTGCTCATCTTCTGTCTTTGTCTAGGACTGGAAACTCTTCTCATTCAAGTTTCCAGAATATCGGATCGAGCCGACCAATAAGTCATCCGACTCCATGATACGAGTCATATTCTAGCTCCTTGATGTCCTCCCAAAGCTCATGTTATCGTTCATAGTGATTAGTCATCATGTATATTGTTCGTGATAGCTGAAATTGAAAATAATAATGTCTGTACAAAATCGACAAACCAATAATAAAATCGGTCCAATTCAATTCTCGCATATGCATAGAACAAATGTATATAAAATACATAAGTAAATAAGAAAAATAAATTTTCTTTATTTGGGGAGTTTCTAGTTGACTGACACATTGGATATGTTGACCAACTCCTATGTTCAGTCTATTTTTCAATCAGAATTAATCTAATTGGAAAGAGATGTCTTATCTATGTTTCTTATGATTTATATCTATAACTTATTTTATCAAAACTTAACCCATTAGATAATTTGACTCATATGATCAAATCTGGCCTATTAGAATAAATCTGGTCTGATTTGATTAGCCTGACATATGTAATCAAACTAGCCCAATTAATTTAATAATAAATTGTTATGGATAAATCAACCAATGGTCTGAACCAGATCTTAGTATTATTAAACCAAACCGTTCTAATTAAATTAACTAATGGTTTAAATCATACCTATGTTTAATTGGATCAAGCTAATCTAGTTTAATTATCAATTAATTAAATCTCAATTGATTAAATTGTTAATAGATTAAATAGTGAACGGATTAAACAAATAAATAAGTTGGGCAATTTTTTGAACCATTCATGCATAATTTAGTGTTCATGATTTTTATTTCATTTTATTCAATCGATTAAAATTTCATTTTATTCAATCGATTGCTAGCAAAAAAATACTGTAACAACTTCTTCTCCGTCATGACAAATGTCCTGGTCACCGATTGCCAGACAAACGCCCTGGTCATCGATCGCCAGCCTTTTAATGTAGTTGCGGGCGCTCATTGGCCACGGATATCGGTCACCAGTCTCTCGTCGACGCTTGCGTCAGTTATGATGACGGAAAGAAAACGACTCAGTCATTTTTTCTGTGCACAACTATGGTAAATGCCACGATGCGATCTCCGATCGCCAGAGGAATTTATCCTCTCCAAAACAATGTCTTTGATACCATGATTACTAAATATAAAAAGGATTGATACAAAACGAATAACTCACAATGATACTTATAAGAGAAGAAGATCAAAGTAGACGCTGGCGAAAATACTGCTGCTATCGCCGAAAAAATCATTACTTAGAATCTCCTCAGATTTTTCACAAATTAAATCCTTCTCTACTAGATGTTCTCCTTACACCTTTGCCCATGATCAACTCTAATCCTTTACCTTTGCAATTACTCTTAGACATTATATAAAGAGAAGAATCTATTGACATGTAACAGATTCTATAATGACACATAATAGAGGAAGATGAATATAAACGAACACTCTTCATCTTTTCAACGTTGCAACTAATATAATGTCCAATATGTAATGAGAAATTTATTAAAAAAATTTTAAAGATAATTTCGACACAAAGGTAGACTGACGAAGGCTCATTATATAATGGCAACTAGTGTAATATTTGTTATATGACAAACTCAAAATCGATCTGGTTTCGAAAATAAAGTGTCTGGTGTTGAAATGATGTATATCTATCGTTTTTTTATTTTTATATATTTTTACCGTTCCAGAAAAGAAAAACAATAGAATAAGAGATGGCTACGTGATAAAACATAATAAATAAGAAAACTAAAATTTGAATGAATATTTTAAAAGTTGATATTTGAATGTACATAAAATAAATTATACTTTAAATTTATCCTATAAGGAAATTAAGGAGATGATGATTTATTGCAGAGTCATCACATCCCTCGGTCCCCTAAAATTTTTATCATGGCAAACCTTTCTTCGAGAAACGCCTTCGGCAATTATGACTTGAAATGGATTTTGAAAGATCAATCAGTTACCACGTGTAAGACTCCTTACCACGATAAAATTATACAAAAATGTATTTAATAATATCTACAAAATGAGACGTGTAGGCATATTTAAATCGGCAATTTAACAAATGAGCGCTCAGACATTGGAGAAAATTGAAATCACCCATCGTATTTTTAAGAATGACTAAAGTCCTTATTAATTTAGGTATCTCTGATCTCTCCCGCTAATATTAACTTTTCATACGTTAATTTTTAATGTGGTCAGAATATATTTGAAATATTTAAATTTTAAAATAATTTTGATAATTTAAATTCATACAACTTTAATATCTTTCTCTCATCTTCTCTCTCCCCTCCTAAATCTCTCCTCTGTTCATCTGTCAATTTATAAAACTCAAATTTATTTATTTTTAATTTAACTATTAAAATCAGAACCAATATTTGACCTCCAAACTCTACTCTTTCATATGGTTACAAATTCATAAAAATTTAAATAGTTTAGGTGCATCAGTGGATTTCAATCAAAATTTATTAATCGACCTATAAAATTTTAATTGTACTCATTTCAAGTCTTGTGAGTTTTTGAAGTGTCAAGGAATCTAAATGTGCTATCCTTTATTATTTTCGGACTCCTCTAACAGTGGCAAGGAGAAAAATATCTTCAACTAGAATGTTTGAGTCTGATCTCCTAGAGACAAGGACGACGTTAGATCTGAGAATAGACCAAGATTAAGTTAAGCTTGATATAGGGAGACCAAGTACAACTTGGTTCTGATTTACTCTCAGATCAAATCCAACATGGTCTTGGTCTTCGAGAGACCAAGCCCAAGCATTATAACTTAAAGCGAGCATAAAACTAGAGCAATCTTAAAAGCCTGAAATAAGTAATAGAAGTCAGGGTGTTGTAGTATTATGCTAACTTTAAGTTAAAATGCTTGGGTATGGTCTCTCGGACTTTAGGATCACATTGGGCCTGATCTGAGAGCAGTCCAAGCTCAAGCGTTCTAGTTGAAGATTTGTTTTCTTCCTGACATTATCGGGGAAGGCCGAAAATAGTAAAAGATGGCACATTTGAACTCCTTGACATTTCAGAAACTAATAAGACTTGAATGAGTGTAATCAAAAAATTTTATGTCTATTAGTAGATGATGTGGATATGTGTTAAGGACATGGGAGAAATTAGGAGGAAAGGGGAGGGCAATTTGGTCAAATCACTGTAGCACCCTTTTAGGGTACTGTAGACCAGAGGGGGGGGGGGGGCTTTTTTGGGGGCCTCTGCATTTTTTCTCCGCCGCCGCCCAAGAACTAGGCCATTTTTCTTCTTCTCGCACTCTTCGTCGGCGTCGGCCGCCGACCTTCACCTCTCCTCCTCTCCCACTCCTCCTTGCTACGCCGTCGTCAGACTCCCCTTGTCCTCCTCGCGACACCGCCGCTGGACTCCTTCTCCTCCCCGCGTGACGCCGCCGCCGAAGAGACCCACTACTGCCCTTCTTCTCCTCGTCGACGCCGATGCCGACTGGCACCTCTTCTCCTTTTCCCCGCGGACTCCGCCTCTCTTCCTCCTCGTGATGCCGCCGCCAACACAGCCGCTTCGCTGCCTCCGAGCACTTCTCGCAGGAGCCGCCCCTCTCTTTCTCCCCTTCCCCTCGCCGGAGTCGCCTCAGAGCCGTCCCCCTCTCCTCCTCTCGCCAGAACCAGCCAAGGAGGCACCGCCTCCCCCTTACATGGACAGCTGGAATCCACACCCACGCTACCGGCTTCGCCGGAACCTCCTCTCCTGCCGCTGTTTCCAAGCACATGTTCAGCTACCATGGACGGCCCTATGGTGGCTGATCTTGTGCTGTTCCCTGTTCGTTGTGCCCTGGCCTTCGCGTCAATGGGAGTGTGTGTTGTGTCTCGACCTTTGCATTGATCTGATTTGTGTGTCGTGTCTCGGCTTGTGAGTCGACCTACGTGCCGATCTCGTGTCTCGGCCTGCGTGCCAATCTCGCTTCTCGGCCTGCGTGCTGATCTCGTTTCCTGACCTGCAGCTAGTCTTCCGGATCCCGACCGCGTTCGGCTCTGTACCTCCAGACCCAGCTCCACATCCGACTCCCATTCGTTTATTCTTCCGGGTCCCCGACGACTCGAGCCGCGTCCCATCCGAGGGCGCCCCCTGGGCCAGGATACGTTTTCCATACTCATCCCTCATTTATTTCATTATTATATTATTAGTCTGTTATTCATATGTTCGTTGGATCCGCCTCGAGCCTCGGGGTACCAGGGATCGGGGGGACCCGGTCGCTGGCTACAGGTAACGTTGACCAGAGGACTTCTGAAGACTTGATCAACACAGAAGTCATCTCAACACACCCCCCTCTGGGACGTCGCGATTCAGTCAACATTCTCGCCACTCACTCGGCGGTCCATCTGACTCAGTTTCCAAATAGGATCAGTAGATTTTGATTAAAATTTACTTATAGACTTAGACTATTTAGATTTCTTTGAATTTATCATTATATGAAAGAGTAGAGGTTGGAGAAGGAAGATTTGATATTAAATCTTAGTTTTAATTTTAATTTTTAAATTTTAAAAAAATAAATTTAAATAAATTTAAATGGTATAAATGACAGATGAGAGGAAAAGAAGGATTGAGTAGAAATAATTTTTATATTTAATTTTTGAATGCCCTTAAGATGCTTTGAAGGTAAGAATTAAAATATATATAGTTGACAAGAGGGTTAGAATAGGAAGATCATCTAAATCAATAAGTCATTTTGTCATTCGTAATGTATGGCAAGTGATTTAAAAATTTCTTAAATCTACGTGGCGCTTTAATAAATTCTCGTTTAAATTATAAAAGGATTTTAAAATGAATCAATAAAAGTGTAATATAATTTGAAATTTTCACGTATTTTTAAGGGTAATTTTGTATACAGTCCCTATTGACAAATAAATCTTTGCATGTAGTTCTCATCCATGAAAATCTTTGTTTTCACTCCCCAGTCAAACATCTTTACCTAATTGCCCATGATATTTTTAGATAAAAAAGTCTAAAAATCAATATAAATCCTCTTAAATTGAGTATATTAACTTAGAATCTAGTATATTTTTTATCAAATTGAGTACGATTTTTTTTTCACCTCAAAATATACTCGATTTTAGTTTAATGTGTTGAATTTAATAGGAATTATACTCATTTTTAGACTATTTGTACCGAAAAATACGAGGGTTAATTTCGATAGAAAATATACTCGATCCTAGTATAGAGTACTAGATTATAGTGTAAAGTGCTGAATTTAACATGAATTATACTTATCTTTAGACTTTTTATACTTAAAAAATAAGAGGGACAATTTTGATAGAAAATATATTCGGTTTTTAATATAAAGTACTGACTTTAACAAGAATTATATTCATTTTTGAAGTTTTTATACTTAATTTTAGAATTTTTGTACCTAAAAAATTTGAAGGATAATTTAGATATCAATATTTAGATGAGGAAATTGAAACAAATAATATTTTATATGTAGTTAGTGGAAATAATATTTTTTTAGACATGGAGATTATATGTAAAATTATCATTATGATGGAGACAAATTTACCGTATTTTTAAGACCACTCGGCTTTTGAAAATCATACTTTTCGCACACCGACAAGATTTGAAGGGTTTGTCATATGTGTAATTTTTGGAAATGGCAACCACACAAGGACAAGATTAGCTAGATAAATAATTGCAGCGAGTGGCGTGGAATGCAACATCCCGCCAATGGATGACTTCGTCTTCCTCCTCCTCACCCTCTCCCTTTGCGTCGCCGCCAGGTTTCTTCTCCCCTTCCTATCAACTAGCAGGCGGCGGAAGCAGAGCGCAGGCGGTGACGCCGTCAGTCTCCCTCCCGGCCCGACCTATATCCCCCTCCTCACGCCCATCCTGTGGCTCCGCCGCTCCGCGTTCGAAGTCGAGCCCTATCTCCGCCTTCTTCGCCGAAATCACGGTCCCGTCTTCGCGCTCCGCATCACCTCCCCACCGGCCGTCTTCGTCGCCGACCGACGCCTGGCCTACGAGGTGCTCATCCGCCAGGGCGCCGTCTTCGCTGACCGCCCATCGACGAACCCGGCCACCCGCCTGCTCTCCAGCGATCATCACAACATCAGCTCGGCCTCCTATGGCCTGAAGTGGCGCCTCCTCCGCCGAAACCTGACCTCCGGGGTCCTCCATTCCGCCCGCATCCGGCGCTTCGCAGAGTCCCGCAGGTGGGTGCTAGGGATACTCTTGCAGCGGCTGCGAGCCCGGGCGGACGCCGACGGTGGCGTCGTGGTGGTCATGGAGAGTTTCCAGCACGCCATGTTCTGCTTGCTCGTGCTCATGTGCTTCGGCGAGAAGTTAGACGAGAAGGCCATCGGCGACATCGAGAGCATGCAGAGGAATCTTCTCAAGTTAGTCCCCAAGCTTAACGTCTTCGCCATTTTTCCCCAAATCACCAAGATCGTGTTCCGGAATCTGTGGAATAGAATGATCGGCATGCGCCGTAGGCAAGAGGAGCTCTTCCTTCCTCTGATCCAAGCGCGGAGGGGGCTCAACCGCAGTACGGGACAAAAAGAAGAAGAAGAAGAAGAAAGGGCTTACTCGTATGTGGATTCGCTGCTGGGAGTACGGCTCCCGGAGGATGGAGGAGAACGAGAGCTCAACGACAGTGAGATGGTATCCCTCTGCTCCGAGTTCATGAGCGCCGGCACCGACACAACCGCAACCGCGCTGCAGTGGATCATGGCGCACCTAGTGAGGGAGCCGCGGGTACAGCAGAAGCTATTCGACGAAATCCGTGAGGTAACGGGGGAGAATCACGAGGTGAGCGAGGAGGACGTGCTGCAGAACCGGCTGCCGTACCTGAAGGCGGTGATCCTGGAGGGGCTGCGTCGGCACCCGCCCGGCCACTTCGTGCTGCCGCACATCGCGGCGGAGGACGCGGTGTTGGAGGGGCACCTGATACCTAAAGGCGCGGCGGTCAATTTCACGGTGGCGGATATGGGGTGGGACGAGGAGGAGTGGACTGCGCCTATGGAGTTCCGACCGGAGAGGTTCTTGGCTGGAGGGGAAGGCGAGGGGGTGGATCTGACGGGGAGTCGGGAGATCAAGATGATGCCGTTCGGGGCGGGGCGGAGGATGTGCCCGGGGATGGCCCTCGCACTGCTCCACCTCGAGTATTTCGTGGGGAATCTGGTGAAGCAGTTCGAGTGGAAAGCCGCGGTCGAAAGCGAGGAGGTAGACCTGACAGAGATGCTCGAATTTACCGTCGTCATGAAGCATCCCTTGCGAGCTCGGATTACTCCAAGAAGTACTACGCAGACGGTCCGTGTCTAGGACTGGAGTTTCACCGTGGGCCGCAGTACGTTGTTGTCGATGATGCTATTGCTATATGAAACCGAATAGAACTAAATCTGCATATTTGGACAATAGAATTAAACAGCTTGAATCTCAGTAATTTGGCCCGGTCAAATTATATATGTCAAATTATTATTATCAGTTAATTTTAATTAGCTTATATAATAATTAGACATTTTAAATATATTTCTTTATGATCATCTTTTCAAAATTATATTCACAGTGCAACCATATGAGTTTATTTATCCATAATTTTTATCTCATATTTGTCAACTCAAAAAAATTTTTATATGGTCTTTGATAAGCTCTTCGTATATAATTTCATCGATTATATATTTAATTAATTACAAGTTTAAAGATTTTCTGAATCAAAACTGACTTATCTCTATTCCATAGATATAATAATGGATCTATGATATTTTTTTCTTATTTATATGGATGACATCCTAATAATTGACAACGATCACAAAGATATTGTAACTTTATTAAGTCTTCTCCATCAAGAATTTTTTACTCAAGATTTGGGTATTGCTCATATTTTTTTTTGGTATTGAACTTATTCCATATGAAGAAGGTTATCTCATCTCTCAAAGTAAATACATTACTGAGCTTCTTTAAAAAACTAAAACGGATAGAGCACGTCCGGTCTCTACACCTATTGCTATAAACAACTTCTTTGCAACTTCATCCTCTCTTGTGATGTCTGATCCACAGATCTATAGAATCATTATTGGTGCCTTACAATATGTCACTATCACACGCCATAATATTATCTTTACAGTAAATTGTACTTGTCAGTTCATGCATGCTCTCACTGAACAAAATTGAGAAGGTGTAAAAAGAATACTTCGCTATCTTAAAAATATAGATACGCTACATTAACGACCCCCCTAGTGCCGACCCCATGGATATGGAGGGAGAGACATGCAGGTACACAGGCGTCAGACGCATGGTGGGGTAAGCCCTAGGTCGTCAGTTCCTGATAATCGACCCCTGACCATTACGCTAGATATGTCATGCGTCCACCGTTTGTGCTACGCCCTGGGGGCTATACTTCACTATCTTAAAGGTACTATTCTACATGGTCTGCTTTTATATCGTCAATCGTCTCAAAATTTACATGTCCATAGTGATGTGAATTGGTCAAGTTCTCATAAAAGAAGACGCTCTACCAGTGGATATGTAATATTTCTTAAACGAAACTTTATCTCATGGAATTCGAAAAAACAACCTATAGTATCTCGTTCAAGCACTGAGACAGAATATAAAGTGATCCGGTGGTAAAGACGGGGGACCCTCGTTGGCGGGAGGTCAACGACACGTGGAGATCAATGGTCAAGAAGGTTAACCCCAAGGTCGTGCCGAGCGGACAGAGGTCGTGCCGAGCGGAGTAGCGAGCCGACTGAGCATCCGGCCGATCGGACATCCGGCCAGGGGTTTCCCGGAACGGACGAAAGACAGCCCGACCACGGGTCGGGTTTCCGATGCTCAAGGTAAAAGAGTCTATGGGCCGGGCTTCTCCGCCCAGGCCGAGGTATGCGCATTCCCGGAAGCCATGAGCGCTGAGCGACTGGTCCACTCGGCCCGGGAACAGGTAAGAGCGCTAGGAGACAAAAAGGACAACTGGTAACTTCATCCTCGAGACACCTGCCGCCGACAAACAGCATGGTCGGCGGCCGGAGCGGACAGAGTATCGTACGGTGGAAGTTTCCACCGTCACATCCGGGATATGCTCGGACGATTGCGGAATGGCGTTAGGCATGCTTTTCTGACACAACCCTACTGAGGTATGTTTGGGGAAGTGCGCACGCATTGAGAAGCGTGCTCGCGTCTCCCCAGGGTCCTATATAAGGACCCCCAGACTTCAACGTTGCCTTGCTCTTCTCCTTCTCCACTGTCTGACTTGAGCGTCGGAGGGTCGTCGCCGGGAAACCCCTCCCGGCTCGACTTCTTTGCAGGTTCGCCGAAGATCCACATCACCAATCGAAGACAGCGGAGAGTGTCACGTCCCCAGTGTCCATCGACTCAGCGCTCGGACAGGATCATAAAGCAATACTAAATATAACATCCGAAATTATTTAGCTTCAATTAATTCTTTCTTAACTTCATCTTGCATCAAATATTATACCAAAAATTTGGTGTGATAATATTGGAGCAACATATCTCACAGCAAATCTAATCTTTTATGCTCGTACAAAACTTGTGGAAATAGTTTTTCATTCTGTTCGAGAGTGTGTGGTGACTCAACAATTATCGGTTTCTTATATTTCTACGGAGGATCAAATTGCTGATATCTTTACTAAGTCATTACCCAAGCAACGTTTCAACAAGCTAGCAAGCAAACTCAACGTCAAAGATCTCCTGTCGAATTTGTTAGGGGGTAAAAGAGAATCATTCAATATAGTTGCACCAAAATAAAATTAGGATCTATTAATTATTCCCTTCAGTGATTAGTCTGTCAATTGACAAAGCTTATAATATTTCTTTTATTTATTATTCTGTCAATTGAACAAGTCTTATAATGTATCTATAAATTGTACCTTTATAAACAAGCCAACGTAATCAACAATTTTATTATTTCATCTCATTTCTAGCTAATACGGGTTGTAACAAGTGGACCCAGAAGATAACGTGGCGGTCAAGATCAAGGTGATGTGGCGATCAAAGTCAAGGGAAGAGAGCATTCCCCACCAGATTTCATTGTTCGCCCAACGCTAAGGCTCTCGAGTCCAGCCGGACCAGATTACAAGTCGTTCGGGAGAGGGCCGACCGACCCTTAAGTCAGTCGAATATAAGGGGTTTAGTACTTTACTCTTAAACTAAAAAGACAGCATGTCTGATGACTCAATAGCTAGCCAGGTTTAAAGATGGTCAGCCGTATAGGTTAACTGAAATGTTCAACCCACCTCACAATCGATCTGCCATAGGTATGGTCAGAATAAGGGGCGGCCTCCTCGAGCCTCATAAATTTCTCTATGCATGCCCGACCAAATAAAAGGCCAGTCAAGCTTAAGGCACTTATTCTCACAAATCTCTCTATACATGCCTGGCAAGATAAAAGGTCGGCTGAGTCTAAGATACTTCGCTTCATATTAATTCCTAAATGAATTTTCAACACACACATTTCGTCATATGGTTTCTTGAATAGATTGCAGCACGCCCAATGCATCGTATCATTTTTCGAATGGATCGTAATACTATACAGAACATAACTGAGCAGCTTAATGCAAGGGTAGGCATAAAGATGGCCGGCCTTATAGGCCGATCGGAATATACTCAGTCGACAACATGAGCAGAGAATCCTCAGAATAACAACCACATGTCAGAAAATATTCTGCTAGAATCTTTTTTAAGGATCACATCAACAAACCACTTATAACAGCATATTCCTTCAAGGGCCTCAGCAATAGTATAAGTTATAAATGACAAAAGAGATATATATAAGTAAACGGATAATTATTACACATTGTCTAGGTTGTACACTTTCCATTACCCAACAACCTCTAATATTCTTAGCCACCTCATGATTGCGAAGGTTATGAGATGTGGTATATAAAAATGGGTCATCTCCGTTGGCAATGTACGTTCTGTAAACATCTAAAATTTACTCTCTCAGGCACGTGCTCTCCTGTTCTTCAATCCGCCATCTGGAATTGTACTGACTTGAGTGTCGGAGGGCCTTCGCTAAGGACTCTCTCCTGGTTTTTGGGTACTGACATTTTGTTTGCTCGTTTGAGTGTGCACAGGATCAGAAAAAAGCCTCTCCATGGAGTAAAAAGTCTTCTCTCAGTTAACAATCAAGCCACTGTGCCCTGCGCGTCATCTCTTCGGTTTTCAAACAGGATCATAATTAGCACTGTCTATGGGAATTTTCACCTAAATCTAAAGATCAGAGATGGAAGAAGCTAGACGACTCACCACCATCACCTTAAACACAAGAAGATATAGAGATGCACATCAACGCTCGAGCACAAAAATTAGTGCAACAACAACAACAAGCAGCTACTAGTGGTAATTTGCCACCTAATCCTATAGCGTCGACAACAACACATCATAGGGAAAGAGGAGCTTGAGAGGAAGGCCCCTCCCATCTACCTCCCGCATCTCATTCGCCAATCTTGCGTCATCGAGCGCTCTTCATATGCCATCCAAGTACATGGGCCAAGAAGGATTACACCAAGAATCTTATGGACAAGCACCTATCCAAGATGGGCGCAAGGGAAAAGCCCCTGTAACTTATAGCTCTCCCAAGCATATTAGCACCCCGTTCTCTAAGGGGGTGGTAGAAGGTAAGCTGCCAAAACATTATTAGCCCCTGACGATAGGTGAATACTCAGGGTGAACTAATCCTAAGAATTACTTCCTCAAATTTGAGAATGTCATCCTCCTACATCAATATACAAACGGTGTAAAGTGTCGAGTGTTCCTTACCACACTCGCCAGCTCAGCCCAAAGATGGTTCAAGTGATTGCCAGCGGACTCCATTCACTGCTTTAAGGATTTTCGTAAGATTTTCTTTCATCATTTTGCCAGTAGTCATCGTTACCAGAAGGCCCCTCTGAGCCTTTTTCGCTCAAACAGAGGCCCAAGGAGACACTCAGGACCTACATCAAAAAATTTAATCAAGTGGTCATCGATGTTCCTACAGCCACCACCGAAATTCTGGTCAAGAACCACGACCCTAGGCCATGCAGCATGTGAAGGTCGAGCGAGAAAGATACCCCAAGCCCCCTCGGGGAGTCTCGCGATGGTGGTGGACATACCACCGGTCAACCACTCATGACACTCGAGAGTGCTATAATCTGGCAAACTGCCAGAACAACAATTAAAGATTCTGCCAACGCACCCCATCTCCCAACCGTTTCCCTTATCAATGGCTGAATGGCTCGCACAGAAGAGACCAACGAGAGGTCAAGCAACGCCAAAGAACGCCCCCACCACCAGCAGATCGGGCCTAGGCTCCCGTCCGAGTCCACCGAGAGCCCCTAACACAGCAAGATGAGAATCACAATAATGTCACCCGGGGATATCGACATGAAAGTCAGGGGTCCAACTGATGGGGACTCTAACCGAGCAAGAAAATTACACGCCCGTAGATTGGAGATTCACGAGGTTGGCTGTAGCTAGGAGAAGGCACAAGGGCCCAAAATTAGCTTCGAACCCAAGGATCTGGAGGGTGTGGAAATACCCCATGATGACACTTTAATAATTAAGGTTGTTTAGTCAATTATAGCATTTACCATACTTTTATTGACACAGACAGCTCAGTGAACATCATCTTCAAATAAGCGTTTGGGTAGCTGCAAATAGACCCAAGCGAGCTTCAACCCATGGCGCCTCCTTTGTATGGGTTCACAGGCAATAAGGTTCAGCCACTCGGCTAAATAAAATTAGTCATATCCTTAGAAGAGGAGCCCCTAATGAGGACGTGTTGATTGACTTTCATAGTCGTGGATGCACCCTCGGCCTACAACGTCATTTTGGGTCGACCAACCCTAAATAAATTCTGGGCAGTAGTCTCAACCTTTTGCTAGAAAATAAAGTTCCTCGTGGATGATCGGGTCGGGGAAGTTAAAGGAGATCAACTAGTAGCACGTAAGTGCTATGTTGATATAAACAAAACTAAAGCCAACTCCGCTCAAAAGATGCAACGGATGGAAGTCAACACCATTCAGGAAGCACCACCTACCCTAGTTTATGAAGAGAATGAGGAGATTCAAATTCGACAAGGCCAGTCGGATGCCACTATCCAAGTAGCTGCCGACCTACCTCTGGAACTTAAAGAAGAGCTTATTGCATGTTTAACACATAACAATAATATTTTCACTTGGGAACCTAAGGAGATCACAGGCGTCTCTCCTACGGTCATGGATCTTGTACTCCATGTCTTCCCTAAAGCCCTGCTGATCAAGTAGAGAAAGAGATATTTCTAAGCGTAGCAGAATAAAAACATCCATGCAGAAGTAGACAAGCTATTGGAGGTCAACTACATTTGAGAGGTGCAATTCCTGAGCTGAATAGCCAACATAGTCCTACTGTCTAAGTAGGGAAACAAATGGAGGATCTGCATCAACTTCAAAGACCTCAACAAATCATGCACCAAGGATTACTACCCCTTGCCGATAATTGACCAAGTAGTAAATTCAACTTCTGGCTACAAGTTAATTTGCATACTGGATGCCTATCATGGGCACCATAAAGAACCGCTCGCCAAGGACAAATAGGAGAAGGTTAGCTTTATAATCACTGAAGACACTTACTACTATAATATTATGTCATTCAGACTAAAAAATGCAGGTGCTACTTACCAACGACTTATGAACAAAGTATTCTGAAAGCAGATTAGGCAAAATATGGACGTTTATGTGGGCGACATCCTTATTAAGTTCCTCAAGATGACCGACCTATGCACTGATGTCCAAGAGACCTGCCAGACTTTAAGGCGATATGGACTAAAGCTCAACCCCAGTAAATATTTATTTAGAGCAAAAAGTGGGCGGTTCTTGGGATACAACTCAAATCCGAGGGCAAACTCCTCTCTGTTGTTACACAGAAATGCTCTTAAAAACCTCCCTTCAAGCAATCTCCGAAGAAAAGCAAACTCCCAGCTTGTTCAATCAACGTTGACAGCTCCTAGGTACCTCCCTTTAAGCTCGTCATCGGCTGAAATACCCAACGCATGATGAAATTATAATATCATAACTGGAAAATCGCTCACCCAATCGATTAATTCGATTGATTCAAGTGTCACAAAAGAAATGATGGATGCAGTGGAATCGAAGACGCCAAGAAAACTCCACTGAGGCCTTCGTTGGATATGGGAATCAAAGATCAAGGAAACTCCCAATAATCTTCAGCGCGATAGGAGAACACGAGAAATAGAATCACGATCAGGGAAACTCCGCCTGATGCGCTCTAACCTTTGGGCGACGATCGCCGATAGCTCAACGTTCGCCGGAGATGAAGAACTTTGAATCTCAGATCTGACAGTGTAACGGGGCTCCGCGATCTTCTCTCAAGAAGAAATTGGCATGGTGAATAGTGGCGAAGCCGCTGTTCATCGTGCCATTTTTGCATTTTTAAATGCAGACTTGATCCGGTTGCGCTCAGCCAAGTTGAGCCCTGTTGAACCACATAACATGAGTCCAATTGGTTGAATTAACTAGCTTCCCAAATTGATTGTATAATACCAACTCTCTAGAAAACAGCTCAATAATCCCATGAGTCACCTACAAAACCAAACCACATCAATGAAACAAGAAATTCATGAATTACAAATAACAAATGTGATTTACTCAATTCAATCTTACATTGTAAAAATCATATCACAACTCAATTTGTCAATGAAATAGCTTTAAAAGAAAACAAAGGTCTCCAAAATAATATGCACAATAAACCAACTATCAGTCTACTCTTTAAGTCATTTATTAAAAGGAGTCGACTGTCGTTACACTGTGCTCGAAAAATTAGCGTATAGATTGGTCTTAGCTGCTCGGAGGTTGCGTCCTTATTTCCTTTCTCACCCAATCATGGTACTTAGTAATAGTATTTTGGGTCGAGTACTTGTCAACCCAAAAGCCTCCGGGAGGTTGATTAAGTGGACCATGTTGACGCGGGAAGCATCCGATGATCGAACCTAAATTTTGATAATGGCAAAGGGATTCAAAGTTAAGATTCTTTGTTGTCTAACATGTATGAATAAGTTTGCAGGACAGTCCTAACTGTGGTTAGGCAGGTGAAAACCCCTAGGGGGTGGTAACCCTAGGTCCTAGGTGTTAGAATGTATACTAAAAGCCTAACTTTTGTATAAACATTTATTTTATAAATAAAGAATCACATTGGTCAAATGTCTACATTTATATGCTAAGTGTAGTTGTTCAATTAATTTATATTGTAGATAACATGGTGTGTGATATCACACACAGAAGATTATGTTATCAATTCCTTATAAATTATAAACAGTAGCTCACAACTAAGATGGAAAGGAACAGACCATTGGAATAATCGTAGTGTAATTTGGTATTAGTTTATCTTAACTATAAAATTACACTAGTACACTCTGAGTGTATTGAGCAGGACCATTTAAGGCAAGTTCCTTTTATACTGACTGAATAAAAGAACAAGACCTTTGTTATTGTGGAAGTGTGTACTCTTAATCCTGATATAATAACAAGCACATATATCTAGTATTTATTTCTTTCACTTATCAATGGGTGAGATTTAGTTTGATAAATCAAGAGGTCCGATAAGTTGAGAAATGATATTATTTATAGTGTGTGTTGTTGATTATAGAAGGAAACTGTGTCCTAGTAATCTAGGTTGATAATGTCCCCAAGAGGAGCTCATAAAGATTGTCATGTAAACCCTGCAGGTGGACTTAGTCTGACATGACGATAAGGTTGAGTGGTATTACTTTTGGACTAGATATTAATTAAGTGAGTTGTCAGTAACTCATTTAATTAGTAGACATTCTATATCTTAAACACAGGGAGACTAACACACTCATGATAAGAAGGAGCCCAAAATGTAATTTGGGATTGGTGCGGTAGTTCAATAATAATTCTTTAGTGGTATGAATTATTATTGATGAAATTAAGTTGGGTGTTCGGGGTGAACATGGGAAAATTAATTTCATCGGGAGACCAAAACTAATTCCTCCTCTCAGTCCCTATCATAGCCTCTTATTTGTAAAGTATTATACTCACCTTCTTACCCACCTTAAGGTGGTCGACCAAGCCTAGCTTGGAGCCCAAGGGCTGGCCAAACCAAGGTGAGTTGGTTTCATTAGGTGGCCGACCCTAGCTTGAACCCAAGCTTGGTGTGGTCGGCCACATTAAAATAAAAGGATTTTATTTTTTAAAATATTTTCTTATATGGAAGTCATGGTTTTAAAAGAGAGTTTAAAATTTAAATATTTCCTTTTATAGTTTTCTACAAAAGATTAAGAGAAAGGTTTGATATCTTTCCTTATTTGTAGTTAAAAGGAAGATTTTAATTTTTGATAAAACTTTTCTTTTTTGTAACCATCCTCATGATTTTAAAAGAGAGTTTTAAAATTCAATCTTTCCTTTTATAGTTTCTACAAAAGATTAAGAAAAGATTTAATATCTTTCCTTATTTCTAAATTGAAAGGAAGATTTTAATTTTAGAGAAAACTTTCCTTTTTATAAATCATCCACATGTTTTAATAGAGAGATTTAATTTATAAAAGTTTCCTTTTATGACCAACCATGAAGGGAATTTTCAAAAGAGAAATTTTTATTTAAAAATTTTCGGAAACAAATTAGGAAGTTTTAATTTTGTATTTAAAACTTTCCTTGTTTGGAGGGATTAAGGTGGTCGACCATATATAGTTTGAAAGGGAAATTTTATTAAACTTTCCTTTCATTGGCAAAGAGAATAAGGAAGTTTTAATAAAACTTTCCTTATTTGCCAAGACCAAGGAATATTAAAAAGAGGGTAGAGGTGCCTCACCATATAACAATATCTCTTCTATTATTTCCTCTCTTCCTTGGTTGGTGGTCGGCCCCTCTCTTCCTCTCCCTCTCCGATTCTTCTTCCTTGGCTGGCGACATCTTCATCTCAAGGAGCTTGGTTGGTGGCCGGATCTTGCTAAAGGAAGAAGGAGAGATATGAGGTCTTATTTTTTAGCATCCCTTGGAGCTTGGTGGTGGCCGAACCTCATCTTCTCTTGGTGTTCTTGTGGTGGCCGAAACTTACTTGGAGAAGAAGGAAGCTTGGGTGGTTCTCGTCTTGGTAGATCGTCGCCCACACGACGTCCAAGATAAGAAGAGGAATACGATAGAAGATCAAGAGGTTGTTGCTTACAAAGAAAGGTATAACTAATAATTATATTCCGTATCATACTAATTTTCTTTGTATAGATTTTGAAATACCAAACACAAGAGGCATATGATTCTAGGTTTCGAATTTGTGATTCAAGTTTGTGTTCTTTTATTTTTTTTGATCTTGTGATTCGATTGTTCCTTTTGGTTAAACCTAGGGTTACTATAAGGAAATTAAATATGAAAGGCTTTGTCTAGGAAGTGGTGGATGCTCCCATACCCAAGAAGGTCTAGTGCCTCGCCATGTTTAACCTGGAAGCCAATCTCTAAAATTAATATTTAATTGAATTTGTAACATGGGTGGATTTGGATTAATAATGTTAAGTATCGTTTGTGATCCAAGTCTAAACCTCTAAGAACAAATAAGTTAAGTTTGGATTCAATAATGTTAAGTTCCGCTTGCAATTCCTAATTTAATTTCTAAAGAACACAATAGGTTGTTAGGAATGGTTCAGGACTTGTACAAAATTTTTGTACAGGGGAATCGGTATGATATTCTGAGTATCAACCAACACTAGGGGTGGTAACCCTAGGCAGAAAGCCCAGTCGATCTGGAGGACTGGATTGACATCAGGTATGCTCTCCTGAGTGGAGTAGGTGAGGACGCGTTCCTCGCGGAAGGAACAGTAGGCGTCGGTTTGACCTGAGATTTCTAGTCGGTAATCCGAAGTCAAAACCGGATAGTCGGGTGATTGTCAGATATTCTTGTTTATATTATTATTTATGTGCTAACTTTGTTTTGCAAGATATAGTGTTGTTTTATGGACTAACCTATCTTGTAGGGACAAAAGAGCACTTTATGCCTCGGATGAACAGTACCCAAGGCGCCCTCATGGAGCTTGGAGGTGCCTAGGGTGCAAAGGAGAAGAAGTGCATGCGGCAAGGCTGGAGGCGCCCTCATGGAAGTTTGAGGCACCTCGGACAGCCTTGAAGGCGCTCTCAATGAGCATGGAGGCGCCTTCAAGTGGATGAGCGATGACGGGGTCTGGGCTTATCCGCGCGGCTGACTCGGCTATGATGGAGGCACCCTTAAGGGGCTTTGAGGCGCCTTCAACAGCCCTTTTATAGAGGTCTCAACCATCACTTATTTTTAATACATTCCGAGCCATCCTTCAGTTGTGCACTGCTAACGAGACGATCCGATTGAGCTACAACAAGTCTCCGATGACCCGAAGCTGCGAATCTTCAATTCTTGTTGTCGGTATAGATTTTTCAATACTGTTAAATTGTAATACTCTTGTAACCTTTTGCGCGATATAGCTGTTGCCAAAAGTAAACGCTCAACGAGCGTGGGCCTTGGAGTAGGAGTCGCCCTAGGCTCCGAACCAAGTAAATACTTGGGTCCTTCTATGTTGTGTTTTCTTATTCCGCTGCTTAACTCTCGAACGTTTTTCAATTACGATAAGTGAAAGCCACGAGCGTTATTCACCCCCCCTAGCGCATCTCGATCCAACAATTGGTATCAGAGCGGGGTCATTTCGATTTGGTGCAACCACTAATCAAGCATTCTTTCGTGGTGATTTTCAGTTTTTCGAAGTCGATCTGAATCGGTATTCTTGCCGTCTTCCGATCCAATTTTTCATAATCGGATTTATCTCAAAGTTGGTGCAACACCACTTGAGATCATGTAATATCTTTTCTTTTAAACCGCACTGCTAATCCAGGATCAAGTCCTAGGACAAGTTTTCTATTTTTCTGTGTAGTAGATTTCATTATTATGGCACTCAAAGAAGGTTATAGCACTGCCCGCCCACCGTTCTTCACCAAAGATGACTTCGGTTACTGGAAGGGACGGATGGAGGCGTACCTTCAAACCAACTTCCAAGTCTGGATGATCATCAAAATCGAACTCGAGCTTCCACTCGACGGCTCTGGAGAACTAGTTTCTTGTGTGAACTGGGATGTAAGCATAATCAAGAAAGTAGAAGCAAACGCCAGAGCAACCTGTACACTTCAGTGCGGCCTAACGAAGGAGGAACTGAACCGCGTTGACCCGTTCTCGAGTGCTAAAGAACTATGGCAAAAGCTGATCGAGTTGCACGAGGGAACACCCGATACGAAGGTAAGTAAACGTGATTTATTACTTAATAAACTGTACAATATGAAAATGCAGGAAGGGGAGACGACTAGCCAGCTCCATGCCCGGATACAAGAACTGCTCAACAGTCTTCACACGATTGGACAAAGAGTGGAGAACCGCGACATCCTAAGGTATACCTTAGACGCCTTTCCAAGGAATACCTTATGGGCATCCATGGTAGATGCTTACAAGGTTTCTAAGGATCTTTCCTTAATTATGTTAGATGAACTTTTCACAGAATTTGAATTGTATGAACAGATAAACTCATGCCCGGCTGAGAAGGGTATAGCTTTGATTGCAGGTACAAGCAAAGCGTGCGAACCAAAACCAAGACGCAGAACCAAACTGGAGACAAAAGAAGAACCGGACTCGGACAATGACAACAACGACGAGCTCATGGCCGAACTCGTTAACCTGGTGAGGAAACTCTACAGAAAGAAGAAAAACTTCAACAAGAAGGATGTCAAAAAGGCAATCCAGTCCAAGGAGATCCAACCAAACTCCAAGATGAAAGTCGAAGTCACCTGCTATGGATGCAACCAGAAGGGACACATCAAGGCGAACTGTCCGAACCAGAAAGACGTGAAGAAATCAAAAAGGAAGAAGGCTCTGAAGGCGACCTGGGACGAGTCCTCTTTCGAAGAGTCCGACGATGAAGGACTCGAACAGACAAGTTTCCTTGCGATGATGGCCCGGGACCAAATCAACGAATCCGGAAGCGAGGATGAATCAGAAGCTGAGTCCGAGAGAAGCCACGGATCCATATCCATTTCCGAATGGCCTAACCCCTCTGTAAGTACCTCTCGTTTATATAATTTAGTTAATTACTTAATGCATAAATTAGCAAAATCCAACATTCGGATCAAATCACTTCTAAAGGAGGTAACATCCCTTAAAGAAGTGACTAACTCCGAATCCTTGACTGACCCAGTGATAACCATGATTTTACTATATTATTTTGATTCATATATGCATGGTTTGGTGTTGATTTCATAGATTTAAATCATGGTTACATCAAATTTTATGCATTGTATAGATTTTGAACTTAATTACAAATTATCTTATTTTGTATTATTTGATGCTAATATTTGATTCTTATTTTGTAGGCATCAAAGAATCTTAGATTTGGATCTATTCGAACCGAAATTGTGCTCGAATCGGAGTTCAAACGAGAAGATCAAGCTGTGGAGCATTATGGGTCGTTCATCAAAAATTGGACAGATCTGAACCATCCAGTGAAGATCTGGTCGGTCCGACCTAGGGGAGAGTAGATCCAGACCCTAGATCGAGATCAGTACCTTCGGATCGGATTTTGGGTGGCTTTTTACTTTTGATCAAGCTCCAAATCAATCACAGCCGCCCGTTCAGATCTGGATCAGATTCAAAAGAGAAGCTACAGTAGCATTCTGCTTCGTCGACTCCTCACCGCAGTCTTGCGTTACGCAAGCACCACCATTGGTTTCCGACCCCGTTCCATCTCCGACCAACTCTTCCGGCGACATCTTCATTATATAGCTTCACGGAATCATCATCCCGATCATCTGGATCCATCGGCGGGTGTTCTCTCCGGTGGAATTTTTATCTCGGCAAGCCTTTATTTTCGCCAGATTTGGAGGTGTTCCTCCAAATCTGAGCTCCGATTCCATTTAGCAACGTTCGGCGGTGGACCTCCGGCGTTACTGAGCTTCATCCAACCACAATCCGCAATCCGTAGCTTCTCTTCCAGATTCAGAGGTCAAGGTTTGCAGAAATCCAGATTTTCGGCACTTGAGTGGGTTTAGGGGTGTTCTAGCTCGTCGGAGGTGGTCTGCCAGTGTTGTTGAGCATACCTTGAATTGAGATGTAGCTAAGGTTCTTCATTGAGGTCCAGAGTTGGGTGTTCTCGACTTTGGTACTCTTGTGTGACGGCAAGAGTGTGAAACTTGTAGAGAATGGTTGTGAGTTGGTTCAGTTAGGGTTTATTTCACTTTGTTACTATTCTTACAACTAGATTATATTTCTTTTAATGATTGTCATGTTCTTATCATTGCAATTTATTATTTAGTTATTTTGTTGAAGTTTCATTCGTGTTGAGTAGCTAGAATTTCATTGATGCAAGTTAGTTTAAGTTTTGCTAGAGCTTGTTTAATTGTTAAGCTGTTAAGTTTTTAATTAGGGTTTAAATTCTGCTTTAGAATAAATTTTATTTGAGTCGTGTTATTTCATTTGTGGTTTAATTGTGTTGAAGATGAAATTCATTACGTAGTGTGACAATGCGTATTGGACTAATCATTGGCACCTAGTTTGGATTCACTATTGCATTAGATTAATTTCTTAATTGCTGTGTTTTCATTTGTTAGATTTAGATTCAAGGCTTAAACTCCCCCATTTCTATATTAAAAACCCCAAAAATAGGAATAAACGTACAATCCTAAGATTACATCCTACCGTTGGTTCCTCGAGGATCGATCCTGGGCTCGTTACTACAACATTACTGTGTAGTTAAGGGGTTCAGTGAATATACATTTATTAATTTGATTTACGAGTGTGACAGACATCGTTATCACCCATCTCAGACTGGAACCTCAACTCAAGTCCAAAAGCTTGAGGAAGAGAATTCCAGCCTGAAAAGTCAAGTCAAAGATTTGAAGATAGCATTGGAACGGTTCACATTGGGTTTCAAGAATCTTGATTTGATTCTTGGAAAATAGAAAGTCATATACAATCGATCCGGACTAGGGTTTAAAGCTAAAAGAAAATACCGGTCTTATTTATCACTTGTTAACAGACCGAATAGAAAGGTAGTCCAAGCATGGGGACCTAAGTCCAACTTGGTCAATCAAGTTGGACTTGGTCAATATTGGGTCCCCAAGGATCAAGTCCATTACCTTGATAGACCATATCGAGGCTATGATCCAGGGGGAGCCAATATAAAAACTATCTTAATAAATAGATAAAATTGCTTGATGATTGTTCGTTTTCTTTCCTTATAATATGCATATTTAGATTAGGATAGATTAAGGACCTAGGCGTAATTTACACTTGTTAATTAAACCTATGGGTTTCAAAAAGAAAATTAAATATATATTTTCTTTGAAAGGCTCTGTCTAGAAAGTGGTAGATGATCTCATACCCAAGAAGGTCTAGTGCCTCGCCACTGCCTGGGAGCCAATCTTTGAAATGTGTATTTAATTGACTAATTGGAAAAACTAAGTCTAACACAAATATAAATTAATCCTTAGAAATAATCTAAATTAAAGATAACAATCTCACAAAATTACTTAAGATCCCCTGATTGATAACTTAGAATCGGGTGAGATGGATCTAGGTTGAACTTAGGCAATTTTTTTATTAAAATTAATATAATTAAATTAACTTTATCAATTCAACTTAATAATTAACTTAATAATTAAATTAATTTAATTAACAACTTAATAGTTAACTTAATAATTAAATTAACCTAATCAAATAAATTAACTTAATAATTAACTTAATAAATTAATTAATTTAAATCAGACAAATTAAATTATCCCAATAAATTTAATAAACCATCTCACAATCACCCATAGGAATACCATGCTTGATCATTTAGACTGGGTGAGATTGAGCATTAAGTTGATTTCAATCAAACTATCTTCTGAATCCATTAATTTAACCCAAATTAAATACTTTATGTATGAATATAAAGATTTACATCAATGGATGCTAGATAGTGGATGTTCCAGACATATGACTGGAGATAGATTGAAATTCAGTAAGTTGAAACTCAAGAACCTATGGTCTGTAGTGTTCGGCAACGACGGGACCCTTAAGGTAATCGGAATAGGTAATATCCAATTAAATTCTGAGTTTTACATTCGAAAAGTATTATTGGTTGAACAATTTAGTTTCAATTTACTTAGTATTAGCCAATTATGTGACTCGGGATATTTAGTCACTTTTTCAAAAATTGAATACATAATTAAAAATATTAATAATCCTGAAATCACACTTGAGGGAATTAGGAGAAAGAACATTTATACAATAGACCTACCTACCTCCTCACTAGAGTGTCTACTGACACAACAAGAGGAAATTGAATTGTGGCATAGGAGACTAGGTCACACTCATACTAAACTCATTTAAAAAATGAGTCAAAATGGTTTAGTTAGAGGTTTGCCCAAATTAAAATTTATTGAAAATACAACTTGTGATGCTTGTCAACAAGGTAAACAAACCAAGTCAAGCCATAAGTTAACCAACCTAAACATAACAACTTCAATACTTGAGCTCCTTCACCTAGACCTGTTTGATTCACACGGGGCCAAGTCACTAAGCAAAAACCAATATTGCTTAGTAATAATCAATGACTACTCAAGATTTACTTGGGTAAAATTCATAAAAACTAAAGATGAAACCTTTGAAGTTTTTAAAATCTTTTGTAAATTAATAGAAAATGGAAAAGACACTCAGATAAAAAAAATTAGAAGTGACCATGGGGGAGAATTTGAAACCCATAAATTTATTGAATTTTGTGAAATTAATGGTTATAAACATGAATACTCATGCCCTAGGACCCCCAACAAAATGGTCTAGTAGAACGGAAAAATAGAACCCTACAAGAAGCCGCTAGGACCATGTTAAATGAATACAAACTATCTAATCAATTCTGGGCTGAAACAATTAATACATCCTGTTATATGCAAAATAAAATTTTGATTAATAAATTTCAAAATAAAACACCTTATGAAATATACTATAATAAAATTCTCAATTTAAATTATTTAAAGGTATTTGGATATAAAGTTTTCATTCTAAACACCAAAGACTACTTAGGAAATTTTACGTCAAAAACAACCCCAGGAATATTTTTAGGGTACTCAACAACCAGTAGGACATATAGAGTTTATAACAAAAACACCCTAAAAGTTAAAGAAACTATAAATGTAATTTTTGATAAAGAAAATAACTTACTCAAGAAACATAGAAGATGATGAAGAAATTCAACTTAAACCTAATGAATTACCAGAACCAGTTACTGACCCAATTACAAGACCAACTAGAATAAGTACCAATCACCAATCTGACCAAATTTTGGATGACCCAACTTTAGGAGTCAGAACTAGGTCATCTTATAGAAACCTAAGTCAAATAGCCCTTATTTCTAAAATTGAACCCAAAACTATAGACGAAGCCCTACCAGACTCAGACTGGACATTAGCAATGCAAGAGGAGTTAGCCCAATTTGAAAGAAATCAGGTATGAGAATTAGTACCTAAACCCATTAACAAAACAATAATTGATACTAAATGAGTTTTTAGGAACAAATTAAATGATCAGGGCGAAATAACTAGAAATAAGGCAAGATTAGTAGCTAAAGGGTTCAATCAAGTAGAAGGGTTAGACTATGATGAGACCTATGCCCCTGTAGACAGACTTGAATCTATTAGGATGTTGCTAGCCTATGCAGCACATAAAGGATTCAAGCTATTTCAAATGGATGTAAAATCTGCTTTCTTAAATGGATTCATCAAGGAAGAAGTATATGTAATCTAACCCCCAGGATTTGAAGACTTAGAACATCAAAACCATGTTTTTAGGCTAAAAAAGGCCCTATATGGACTAAAATAAGCACCTAGGTTTTGGTATGAACATTTGTCTAATTATCTAATATCAAAAGGGTTCAACCAAGGTTAGATAGATCCAACTCTATTTGTAAAAATCTTAGAAAAAGATATTTTTATAGCCCAAATTTATGTAGACGATATAATTTTTGGATTAACCAACTCTAAATTTTTAAAAGATTTTACCAAATTAATGGAAAGTGAATTTGAAATGAGTTTGGTAGCCTGGTAGGTGAACTAAACTTTTTCCTAGGTTTATGTAACAACCCAAATTTCCTCATTTCGAGTCCTAATAGTACTTGAAAAATATTTAGAAATACTTTAGAAATATTCTAGAGAATTTTAGAAATTTTTAGAGTATTTTTATATAATTTTCGGAGTTCATTTGGTATTTTTATCAAAGAAACAAGTTGCAAAAAATAAAGAGGTTGAGCCGAGGTTCGAATCGGAGACCCCTGGTTAAGCAAAGCCTTAATTTATTTCGGATGACCAGGAACTCAGCAGGGCCGTGCTAATTAAAGAAGAGGCGGAAATAATTTAAGCAGTAGTTGATAACAGGATACCCTAGTTATAAAGGGAGATAAGTAAAGAGAGAACTTAGGTTTTATCGTGACCTAAACCTTTCTCCTCTTCTCCCGACTGCGAGCGCGGCGTTCTGTTTGGGCGGAAACAAAAAGGAAGCTAGGGTTTCTCTCCGGCGACCGGTCCAGGGTGATCTCGGAGAGTCTTCCACGCCATCACGATCCTCTCGTCGAGGAGAACCTGTTGGCACGAAGAAGGGGTCGAGATTTCAAGTTATCTGAAACCCTAGAAGTAGATTTCGGCTGTGAGTCAAGGGATTCCAGTAAGTGCTTCTCACCTGCAGTAGGAGTAGTTTCGGATTCTTGTTTTCTTCATGATTTCGAAGCATACTGTAAAGGTTATTGTTTTGTGATTGCTGCCATGAACCTTAAAGAAAGAAAGAGGATGATTAGTTTAGTTTAAGCATGTGGGTTGGATTTCCATCAAGCCTTGTGATCACTGTTTTCATATTTCGATTTAGTTTTTCTGCTTGTGACCTTAAAGGAGCATGATCGGTTCTTATGGAATCTTGCAGGGTTCGGTTATTTTACTGTTAAGCAATGAACGTGAGATAGTATAGATTTGTTTGTTCAGCATGTATTTTGGTTGTGGTCACTACAATGAATGGCTATGAGTAGAAATTCGATTTCCCTTTGTTTTCCTTGCCGTGGCACTGGGCATGAAGAATGGTTATGCTTGAGTTGGGTTCCAGTAGCAAATTCCTTTCTAGTTGCAATGTGTATACACTGCTATGTGTTTTGGTGAGCATGTCGTGGGTTTGGTCTTTGTTTGTGCTATGTATTTGACATGAACAGCCTTAGTTTTGGGAGTATCCAGTAGACCTTTTGTTTCTAATTTATTTCCAGTACAGACTACTTTGTTAATTCTGAGCATGAACCACTTTAATTCTAAGCTTGAGCAAATGAATCACCAATTGCAGTGCAGATTTATCCTTTACTTGTTGGCTTTGTTTTAGTGTGAACGGTTTTAGGAAATAAGCTTTGTATGTAGATTTTGTTAAGCTTTGTATGCAGATTTTTGTTAAGCTTTGTATGCAGATTTTGTTAAGCTTTGTATGCAGATTTTTGTTAAGCTCTGTATGCAGATTTTGTTAAGCTTTGTATGCAGATTTCTGTTAAGCTTTGTACGCAGATTTTTGTTAAGCTTTGTATGCAATTTTAGAATCTGTTTAAGCATTTCAGTTTTTGTACGAGGCATTCTTTTATTAGAAGTATTAACAAGAACAAGTATTTTACTTGAATAGGCTAGTATCTGACTTCCGAGGTTGTCGTTAAACAAATCCAGGTGACCGGTTCCGAGGTCTCGGCCCTGGTAAGACCAAGGTCTTTACCCTCGTAGGACTGGTGGCTCGCTACCTCAGTTTCTATTAGAGAGCGCGCAATGGTACTAAGCCTGGGCCCAAGAGATTATTATTTTGAAGTATAAAAGTATAAGTTTTGAACAAGTGAAATAAGCTTCACATAAGTTTAAAAATCAGCAAGCTTAGTTTTCTTCTATTCTAGCATGTTGTTTGGTCTCCTTACTGTTATTTGCTATTAGATGAGCAGCTTTACATGTCTAGCATTTCAGTATGTTTGATTCCTTTGTTATTAGATGAGCATGAGTAGTATTTCTTTTAAAGTATTCAGTTCTTAGATTTCTGCCTGTTCACATGCATATCCGAGTTTTGTGAGTTAGACAGCGCTTACTAAGCATTCGCTTATAGTTGCATTTCCTCTTACTGCAGATAAAGGAAAAGGAAAGCTATAGTGAAGGAAGGCGACAAGGAGGTGTGGATGGATGTGTGATGTCTGGACTATGGAAGCCTTGGGATTTTCTTAAAGAATTTATTAAAATTTTGTATTTAGATTGTTAGTGAAATTTAGGTGGATTATGTTTTTTTTGCATTGTTAGAACTATTCTTTTATGTTGATGGTTTATTCATAAAATGCTTTTATGTATTTAGAATTTTTCCACTTAAATTGCTATGCACATTAGTTCTATTATTTGAGTTGTATTATTGTTGTATGCATGTTCAGATTGATATATAGTTTTAGTTGAGAACAAATGCTTGAGTAGAATGTATAGATGAGTTATTTATGTTTTTAGCTGTTACTTATTGCATGTTTCGAGTTTGTAAAGAGTTATAAGTATAACTATCAACATGTGAGAAACACTAGTTAAGTAAAGTTAATAGTAAAGTAACGTCCCACCGTCGCAGACTAGTAGGGAGGAGGGTGGGGTCGTTACAAGTTGGTATCAGAGCAGTTACCATTCTCCAGCATCACAGACACATCAGCATCATCCTTGCCGTCTTCAAGTAAGAATGTATTTTTACTTTCTATAAATGTTTTCCTTTATTATTTATGTGCAATATAGAGAAATGTTTAGAAGTACTGCTCACCTGTAGTAAGAGGTGTTTTCCGTTGATTTCTCGTCGTAGAAATACTGTATGTGCAGATTTCTTTTGTGTTCTTTGCATGATTGTGTGTTACCTAGTTAGTTTTACACTTTCACTTATAGATGCATATGAAAAAAATACCCTATCAGTATTTTGAGTTTAAGAAAAGTATAAGAAAGAAAAAAGAAAAGAAAGAAAAAGGTCAAGGCCTTAAGTAGATCCCAAAGTCAAGTCTTTAGGGATTTGGCACACAAAGTGTTTGTTAAAATGCCAAGGCATTTAAGGAAAAAGTAATTAAGATATTTTACTTTGAAAGGCCAGAAATAGCACTTAATGTGAATAGTGGAACTCACCGGCCACACACTGGTGAAGAGCTGGTCAGCAGGGCATTAGTCGCTGAGCACTATCTGAACAGCATCAAGGCACAACAAACGCAACTCAAGCCAGTCAAGATGGAGGACAAGACAGCAGGGAATCAGAAACCCCAGGCAAGTAAGCAGAACTGGAAGGGAAAAAATAACAAAAGGAAACGATGGAATACAGGAGGCAGCCAAAAGGAAGGTCCAGTAGACAAGCAGGCCAAGTTCCCTCTCTGCCCTAAATGTGGGAGACTACATCCAGGAGCCTGTCTTGTGGGTATGACTGGATGTTATTCGTGTGGTCAAGAAGGGCACCTGGCTAAGGCGTGTCCTAACAAGCTCAAAGCACCTCAGCAATAGACAGTGCAATACGGGAACAAGCCTCAGTTACACTACATGCCTGCAACTCTGGACGGACCTCAGCTCAGTCAAGGAAGGTTGGAGGCCCCACCAGTTTCAGCCAGTGCCAGAGTATTCTCCCTCACTAAAGAGGAAGCTGTTAGTGCCTCCACGGTCGTAACAGGTCAAGTAGTTATTTTTCAGCATGTAGCTATGGCACTATTTGATACTGGGGTGACCCATTCTTTTGTATCAGTACCTTTTTCCAAGGAATTTTAGGTGCCTACAGAGAGCATGAACTCCAAGTTCTTGACAACCCTACCTTCTGGGGAAGTCATGGAGTCTAACCAGTGGCTTCGGGCTGTACCAGTCAAAATTTCAGACCGAGAGCTATATGTTAATTTAGTAGTCCTTGCGATGCAGGATTTTGATGCTATTATGGGTATGGATTTCCTCAGCAAGTATAGTGCTTCAGTGGACTACCGCAGAAGGAATGTGATTTTCAGTCCAGAAGGTGAACCACCCTTTGAGTTCACGGGAGTCCCAAAGAGAAGGACCCAGAAATTTCTCTCTTCTCTAACAGCCCACCAGATGTTAGCTAAAGGGTGTGCTGGTTTTCTTGTGTACATTGTGAATACAGAAGAACAAAAAGGACCCAAGAAGGAAGATGTTCGGGTAGTCTGTGAGTATCCAGAGGTATTTCCAAAAGAGCTACATGGACTACCTCCCAACAGAGAAGTGGAGTTTGAAATTGAGTTGGTTCTGGCACCGGTCCAATTTCAAAAGCTTCGTACCGGATGTCTCCAGCAGAGCTGAAAGAGCTACAAGAACAACTCCAGGGGCTGCTTGACAAAGGTTTCATTCGCCCTAGTCATTCACCATGGGGAGCTCCAGTGTTGTTTGTTAAGAAGAAAGATGGATCTATGTGGATGTGCTTAGATTATAGAGCGCTGAACAAAGTGACAATTAAGAATAAGTACCCTCTTCCCAGAATAGATGATCTATTTGATCAGTTAAAGGGAGCAACAGTATTCTCTAAGATAGACCTGCGCTCTGGATACCATCAGTTGAAAGTGAAAGAAAGTGATATACCCAGAACAGCTTTCAGGACCAGATATGGACACTACGAGTTTGTAGTCATGCCTTTTGGTGTGACTAATGCACCTGCAGTCTTCATGGACTTAATGAACAGAGTGTTCAGAGGATACCTTGATAAGTTTGTCATCGTGTTCATCGACGACATTCTGATCTATTCAAGAACCCCAGAGGAGCATGACACGCACTTGAGAACATTACTGTAGACCCTTCAGCAAAAGCAGCTTTATGTCAAATTCTCAAAGTGCGAGTTTTGGTTAGAGCAGGTGGTGTTTCTAGGTCACATCATCTCTAAAGAAGGTATCCAGGTGGATCCTTCCAAAATACAAGTGATCAACAACTGGTGTAGACCCAAGAATGCCAGGGAGATCAAAAGCTTCCTTGGTTTAGCTGGGTATTACAGGAAATTCGTGGAAGACTTTTCCAGGATAGCCTCTCCACTAACAGCCCTAACTAGGAAGAATAAGAAGTTTGAATGGTCAGACAAATGTGAGTAAAGTTTTCAAGCATTGAAGAAAAGACTGACCAGTGCTCCCATTCTGACTGTTCCAGAGAGTGACAAGAGTTTTGACATATACAGTGATGCTTCCAAGATGGGCCTTGGAGTTGTTCTCATGCAAGAGGGGAAGGTTATAGCTTATGCTTCCAGACAACTCAAAGACTATGAGAAGAACTACCCCACTCATGATCTTGAGCTGGCAACTGTGGTCTTTGTACTAAAACTCTGGTGACATTATTTGTATGGAGTTCAGTGCAGAATCTTCACCGACCATCAGAGCTTGAAGTATTTCTTTACCCATAAAGATTTAAACATGAGACAGCGCAGGTGGCTAGATTTAGTTAAAGATTATGACTGCGAAATCCTCTACCACCCAGGTAAAGCTAACAAAGTGGCGGATGCACTAAGCCAAAAGTCCAGTGCAACCCTGATGTCCTTGTCATCATTAGCACTGCCACTACAGAAGGAATTGTCAGACTTTGGAGTTGAAATTATTGATGGGCAACTCTCTGCATTGACCTTAGAGTCAACCCTGCTTGAGGATATACAGAGAAAGCAAAGTGAAGATTTATATATCCAGAAGATCAAGCAAGGGATACAAAAAGAAGAAAATTTAGAGTTTCGAGTATCAGACAATGGAATCCTCTATCAGGGGAGCCGCCTTTGTGTCCCCAATGATGAGGAATTGAGAAAGAAGATTCTAGAAGAAGCTCATAGTACGTCATACTCCATGCATCCTGGTTCCACCAAGATGTATCAAGATTTGAAGTAGCGATTCTGGTGGTCTGGACTGAAGAGAGATGTTGCAAAATATGTCAGTACCTGCCTGACATGTCAGAGGGTCAAAGCAGAGCACCAGAGACCAGGAGGAGTTCTACAGCCTCTACTAATACTAGAGTGGAAGTGGGAAGAAATATCCATGGACTTCATAACAGGTCTTCCAAGAACCACTAATGGGTACGATGCTATATGGGTGATAGTGGACAAATTGACCAAATCTGCCCATTTTCTAGCCATCAAGGTGTCCCACTCTATAGAGCAGTTGACACAGCTATATGTTAAGGAAGTGATCAGACTTCATGGAGTCCCGAAGTCGATTGTTTCCGATAGGGATGGGCGCTTCACCTCTCATTTTTGGGAGTGTGTCTAGAATGCATTAGGCACCAAACTCAAGTTCAGCACAGCCTTCCATCCCCAGACTGATGGACAGACAGAACGAGTAAATCAGATTTTAGAAGACATGCTCAGGGCTTGTGCATTAGATTTTAAGGGCAATTGGTACAGGTATCTATATTTAGCTGAATTCACCTACAACAATAGCTACCAGTCCACTAATGCCCTTAACGAACTAATGCCCTGTTAAGGGCAGTTGGTACAGGTGACCTAAACCTTTCCTCTCTTCTCCCGACTGCGAGCGCGGCGTTCTGTTTGGGCGGAAACAAAAAGAAAGCTAGGGTTTCTCTCCGGCGATTGGTCCAGGGTGATCTCGGAGAGTCTTCCATGCCATCACGATCCTCTCGTCGAGGAGAACCTATTGGCACGAAGAAGGGGCCGAGATTTTAAGTTATCCGAAACCCTAGAAGTAGATTTCGGCTGTGAGTCAAGGGATTCCGGTAAGTGCTTCTCACCTGCAGTAGGAGTAGTTTCAGATTCTTGTTTTCTTCATGATTTCGAAGCATACTGTAAAGGTTATTGTTTTGTTCTTGCTACCGTGAACCTTAAAGAAAGAAAGAGGATGATTAGTTTAGTTTAAGCATGTGGGTTGGATTTCCTTCAAGCCTTATGATCACTGTTTTCATATTTCGATTTAGTTTTTCTGCTTGTGACCTTAAAGGATCATGATCGGTTCTTATGGAATCTTGCAGGTTCCGGTTATTTTACTGTTAAGCAATGAACGTGAGATAGTATAGATTTGTTTGTTTAGCATGTAGTTTGGTTGTGGTCACTACAATGAATGGCTATGAGTAGAAATTCGGTTTCCCTTTGTTTTCCTTGTCGTGGCACTGGGCATGAAGAATGGTTATGCTTGAGTTGGGTTCCAGTAGCAAATTCCTTTCTAGTTGCAATGTGTATACACTGCTATGTGTTTTGGTGAGCATGCCGTGGGTTTGGTCTTTGTTTGTGCTATGTATTTGACATGAACAGCCTTAGTTTTGGGAGTATCCAGTAGACCTTTTGTTTCTAATTTATTTCCAGTACAGACTACTTTGTTAATTCTGAGCATGAACCACTTTAATTCTAAGCTTGAGCAAATGAATCACCAATTGCAGTGCAGATTTATCCTTTACTTGCTGGCTTTGTTTTAGTGTGAACAGTTTTAGGAAATAAGCTTTGTATGCAGATTTTTGTTAAGCTTTGTATGCAGATTTTTGTTAAGCTTTGTATGCAGATTTTGTTAAGCTTTATATGCAGATTTCTGTTAAGCTTTGTATGCAAATTTTTGTTAAGCTTTGTATGTAATTTTAGAATCTGTTAAAGCATTTCAGTTTTTGTATGAGGCATTCTTTTATTAGAAGTATTAACAAGAACAAGTATTTTAGTTGAAGAGGCTAGTACCCTGTTGGATCGAAAAGAATTTAGATATCTCCACAATTACATGATATTGTCCACTTTGGGCCTAAGCCCTCATGGTTTTGCTCTTGGGCTCTCCCCAAAAGGCCTCATGCCAATGGAGATATATTTTCTCTTATAAACCCATGGTCTTTCCCATGTGTTTCCAATATGGGACTATGTTTGCAACCTTGCAACCCCAATAATCCCCCCCTCAAACAAAGGACCATAGGCTTCCCACGTCCGATCCCGACCCACCAGGTCTTCCTGCCCCTCGGTCCACCCGACCTACTAGGACTTCCTTGCCTAGTCGCAACTAGGACTTCCTGCCTAGTGTCTGGTCCTCTTGATCGGAACATAGGGGCCCCCACTTCTTTGTTCGAGGTCAATATTATACCCACATGGCTCAATCAGACCATAGCTCTTGTACAAAGTCGGCGGTTAAACCTTCTGGCAGTCCGGGCTCTGATACCAATTGATGGATCCAAAAGAATTTAGATATCTCCACAATGGCATGATATTGTCTACTTTGGGCCTAGGCCCTCATGGCTTTGCTCTTGGGCTCTCTCCAAAAGGCCTCATGCCAATGGAGATATCTTTTCTCTTATAAACCCATGATCTTTCCCATGTGTTTCCAATATGGGACTATGTTTGCAACCTTGCAACCCCAACATACCCGACTTCCGAGGTTGTTGTTAAATAAATCCAGGTGACCGGTTCTGAGGTCTCGGCCCTGGTAAGACCAAGGTCTTTACCCTCGTAGGACTGGTTGCTCGCTACCTCAGTTTCTATTAGGGAGCGCGCAATGGTACTAAGCCTGGGCCCAAGAGATTATTATTTTGAAGTATAAAAGTATAAGTTTTGAACAAGTGAAATAAGCTTCACATAAGTTTAAAAATCAGCAAGCTTAGTTTTCTTCTATTCTAGCATGTTGTTTGATCTCCTTACTGTTATTTGCTATTAGATGAGCAGCTTTAAATGTTTAGCATTTCAGTATGTTCGATTCCTTTGTTATTAGATGAGCATGAGTAGTATTTCTTTTAAAGTATTCAGTTCTTAGATTTCTTCCTGTTCACATGCATATCCGAGTTTTGTGAGTTAGACAGCGCTTACTAAGCATTCGCTTATAGTTGCATTTCCTCTTACTGCAGATATAGGAAAAGGAAAGCTATAGTGAAGGAAGGCGACAAGGAGGTGTGGATGGATGTGTGATGTCTGGACTATGGAAGCCTTGGGATTTTCTTAAAGAATTTATTAAAATTTTGTATTTAGATTGTTAGTGAAATTTAGGTGGATTATGTTCTTTTTGCATTGTTAGAACTATTCTTTCATGTTGATGGTTTATTCATAAAATGCTTTTATGTATTTAGAATTTTTCCACTTAAATTGCTATACACATTAGTTCTATTATTTGAGTTGTATTATTGTTGCATGCATGTTCAGATTGATATATAGTTTTAATTGAGAACAAATGCTTGAGTAGAATGTATAGATGAGTTATTTATGTTTTCAGTTGTTACTTATTGCATGTTTCGAGTTTGTAAAGAGTTATAAGTATAACTATCAACATGTGAGCAACACTAGTTAAGTAAAGTTAATAGTCCAGTAGCGTCCCACCCTCACAGACTAGTAGGGTGGAGGGTGGGGTGTTACAGTTTACAAATTAAACAAACCAAGGATGGAATTTATATTTTGCAAACTAAATATACTAAGGAATTAATTAGAAAATTTGGAATGGAAAATTCAAAAAATATTAATACTCTAATGGCTACTAACACTAATATAGACTCTAACTTAGAAAGAAAATTAGCAGACTTAAAATACTTTTGAAATGCGATAGGAAGCCTACTGTACCTAATTGCTAGTCGACCGGATATCCTTTTTGCAGTAGGTATGTGTGCAAGATATCAATCTTGTGCAAAAGAGTCTCACCTAACATACGTCAAAAGAATACTTAGGTATATTAAGAGAACTTTAAATATAGGACTCTGATACCCTAGGTCTTGCACCATTGACCTAACTGGCTATTCTGACTCAGACTATGCCGGGTGCAAACTAGATAGAAAGAGCACAAGTGGTAGCTGTCAATTTCTAGGTCAGTACCTAATAAGCTGGTCAAACAAAAAACAACACTGTGTTGCTCTATCCACTATTGAAGCTGAGTATATAGCCCTAGGTGAATGTGCATCTCAATTATTATGGATGATGCATACACTAAAAGACTATCAACTAGAATATCAAAATACTAAGATTTCAATTGATAACATAAGTTCCATTAATCTAACCAAGAATCCAATTCACCACTCAAGTGTTGGCGCTACACAGAATTCCGTTCTGTTTCCCCTGTATAAAAATTTATATAAGCACAGAACTTTTCCTAGCAACCCATGTGCTTTTAAACTTGGATTACAAACGAAACTTAACGTTATCAATCCAAGTTCAACCATGTGTTCATTAGAAGTTAAACCATATTACAGAAGTTGATTAAATATCTATTCCAAGGATTGGCTTCCAGGTCGTTGGCGAGGCACTCGGCCTTCTTGGGTATGGGATCATCCACCACTTTCTAGATGATGCCTTTCAAAGAAATTGAATATTTAAACTCCTTACAGTAACTTTAGATTTAACTATAGAAACCACAATCGAAGCACAAGATCATTGGCCTCTTGTGTTGGTATTTCAGGATCTATACAAAGAAAATAAACTAACTAATACGCAGCAGAATAATTAACTAGTTGTACCTTTCCTTTGTTTCAATAGACCTCTTGATCTTCTGCTGTATTCCTCTCCTTCTCTTGGACGTCGTGTGGGTGATGATCTTCCAAGACAACACCACCCGAACCACTTCTTTGCCTCCAAGACTTTCGGCCACCAAGGGATGCTAGAATAGGGAGCTTCCTTCTCTCCTTCTTCTCCTCCAAGTAACCGACCACAAGAAGATGGAGCCTCTTAATGTCGTCGGCCCTTGGTAAAGGAAACGAGGGGAGAATAGAAAGGAAAGAGGGCCGGCCAAAACAAGGATTAAAAGAAGAGACTTAGGTTGTGTTATTCCATAAGGCACCATCTACCTCTCTTTTATAATCCTTGGTGAATGCAAAAAAGGAAAGATTTAAAATTAAAATCTTCCTTTTAATTCCTATTATGTGTGGTCGGCCCTTATTTGGGCAATAATTAATGAAAAATTTTAAATTAAAATATCTCTTTTAAATCATTGTGGATGGCTACAAAAAAGGAAAGATTTTAAAATTAAAATATCTCTCTTTTAATCCCTTTGTGGATGGCTATAAAAGGAAAGTTTTAAAAAATTAAAATCTCTCTTTTAAATCCTTTGGAGGATGACTATAAAAGGAAAGATTTTAAAAAATTAAAACTCTCTTTTAATTCATTGTGGTCGACCCCTTGCTTGGGCACCAAGCAAGGCTTGGTTGGCCACTTCTTGGGCTCCAAGCAAAGCTTGGTCGTCCCTTACTTGGGCACCAAGCAAGGAAGTGGCCGACCCATTACTTGGGTAAGAAGTGGACTTAGTTGGATATGAGGCTTTATACATAGAGGCTGCAACAGGGATCTAGAGGAGGAATTGGTTTTGGCCTCCTGATGGACTTGGGCTTCCCGTGCTCAGCCCGAGCACCTAACTCAAGTCCATCAATAATAACTCATACCACTAAAGAGTTATTATTGAACTACCGCACCAATTCCATATTACAATATGGGCTCCTTCTTATTATGAGTGTGTTAATCTCCCTGTGTTTAAGATATCATATGTCCATTAATTAAATGAGTTACTGACAACTCACTTAATTAACATCTAACTCCAAGAGTAACACCACTCAACTTCATTGTCATGTCGGAACTAAGTCCACCTGCAGGGTTTACATGACAATCCTTATGAGCTCCTCAAGGGGACATCATCATCCTAATAAATAGGACAAAGTTTTCTTCTATAATCAACAACACACCATATAAATAATATAATTTTCCAACTTATCGGGCCTATTGATTTAACGAATAAATCTCACCCATTGATAAATTAAAGAAATAAATACTAAGTATATGTGATTGTTATTATATTGGGATTAAGAGTACGTACATCCATAATAATAGAGGTTCTGTTCTTTTATGCAGTCAGTATAAAAGGAACAACCTCAAATGGTCCTGCTCAATACACATATAGTGTACTAGTGTAATTTTATAGTCAAGATAAACTAATACCAAATTACACTACAACCATTTCAATGGGTTGTCCCAATCTATCTTGGTTGTGAGCTACTATTTATAATTTATAAGGAACTGATAACATGATCTTCTGTGTGACACCACACACCATGTTATCTACAATATAAATTAAATGGACAACTGCATTTAACTAAATGCAGACATTTGACCAATGTGATTCTCATTTCAAAATAAATGTTCATACAAAAAGCTAGGCCTTTAGTATACATTCTAACATCAAGAACTAAACATATAGAAGTAAAACACCATTTTATAAGGGATCACGTAGACAAGGGTGATATTGTACTTGACTATGTTGAGTCAAAATCAAACATGGCTGACATATTCACAAAACCCTTACCTGAACTTGAGTTCAGTGCACTTAGAAGACAAATAGGAATGTGCTTAGTATAATAGAACTTATCTCTGCATAAACCAAATTTGGTTTTAAGATTAGTTTAAATCCTAGGAAAAATATTTTTCAAAATTTCAACTTTTGTTAGTTTTTCAAAAATCTGGTTTAGCCTAAGAATTTACCCCTAGAAATCATGTACCCCTAGTTTCAGCCAGAGTATCTCACAAACACACTAAGATTAACTTGTGTGTGTTTGAAAATACTTAGAATGGTGTGAGATGCATAGGGTATTACTTGGACTTAAGAATGTTTATATTTGTGCATCGATATAAGTCTGGACTATAAACACCTAACTTACATTGATCAAGTTAAGTTATCCTATCTTAGTCAAAACTAACTGGATCACTAACTTAACTTGACTAACCAAGTGAAAATTGTTGCCCTCAAGGTAAACAGCTAGTAGCTAATGGTTAGACATTTGGATAAGGAGGTTAAGTATTTTTGTTACTCATGCTTGGACTGTAGGACTTTTGAATATTTTTTTCAATGTGACCTTAGTTAAAGATTATCAAGTTTTTCTTTAATTTTTAGCTAAATTTAATTTTTGTATATCCTAAAAAGGTTCTTTTTGAAAATTTTAAAAAATCTTTTACCAAAGTCTTGTTCGAAAAATACTTTAAAGTGTTATCCATTTTTTTTCTAAAGTTTGCTTAAAGTTTTATCATCTATTTTCTGTAAACTTTTTAGCTAAGTTACTTTTCAAGTCAAAACTTTCCCTTAGCTAAAATTAATTTCTAACTTAGTTTTTGAAATTATGATTTCACTTGGCCACAAGAAAATTCTTCTAAAATTTTTTACTCCCTTAAAACTTGTTAACTAAAACTCTTTCTAAAACTAATTTTTAGCTATACTTTGAAAATTGAGATTTGAAAATTTTTAAAAGGTTTTCTCGTTTTCGAAAATAATTATAAAAAGATTAGCTAAATCTTTAATCCAAGGATCTTGAAATCAAAAAATTAGCTAAGTTGTCAAAAGAAAGATTTAAAATTTTTATCAAAGTGTTTGCAATTTTAAAAGCTAAATCATTGCTCAAACAAAGTTATTCTTAGCTAAGGCCAATAATAACTTTCTCAATTTTTCTTTGCCTTCTTGTTGTTGATGATTTTGATATATGGCAAAGGGGGAGAATATAAGAAAATTCAAAGGAATAAGAAGAAATTCAATATTTAAATTTTTTTAAGAAGAGCTTTCATTAAGGGGGAGTCCTTATACTTAAGTTTTTCACTAAAGGGGAGCTCTGCACTTAATTTTGTATTATCATTATATTATCATGCTTATGCTTGTATTATCATGCTTGTCTTTTTATGGCATTATTCTTTCTTAACTTTGAATTTTTTTTACCATAATAAAAAAGGGGGAGATTGTTGGTGCGGGAAGCATCCGATGATCGAACCTTAGTTTTGATAATGGCAAAGGGATTCAAAGTTAAAATTCTTTGTTATCTAATGTGTGTGAATAAGTTTGCAGGAAAGTCCTAACTGCGGTTAGGCAGGTGAAAAATCCTAGGAGATGGTAACCCTAGGTCCTAGGGGGTGGTAACCCTAGGTGGAGGAAAACCCTAAGGGGTGACAACCTTAGGTCCTAGGGGGTGGTAACCCTAGGTGGAGGAAATCCTAAGGGGGGTAACCTTAGGTCCTAGGGGAAGGAAACCATAGGTGGCGGAAAAACCCTAGGGGGTGGTAACCCTAGGTCCTAGAGGGTGGTAACCTTAGGCAGAAAGTCCAGTCGGTCTGGAGGATCGAACTGGCATCGGGTATGCTCTCCTGAGTGGAGTAGGTGAGGACGTGTTCCCCGAGAAGGGAACAATAGGTGTCGGTTCGACCTAGGGTTTCCGGTTGAAAAATCCGAAGTCAGAACCGGACAGCCGGATGACTGTCAGATATTCTTGTCTATATTATTATTTATGTGCTAACTTTGTTTTGCAGGATATAGTATTGTTTTGTGGACTAACTTATCTTGTAGGGACAAAAGAGCACTTTATGCCTCGGATGAACAGTACTTGAGGCGTCCTCATAGAGCTTGGAGGCACCTCGGGTGCAAAGGAGAAGAAGTGTGCAAGGCAAGGCTAGAGGCACCCTCATGGAAGCTTCAGGCGCCTCGAACAGCCTTAAAGGCGCCCTCAATAAGCATGGAGGCACCTTCAAGTGGATGAGCGACGACGGGGTCTGGGCTTATCCGCGAGGCTGACTCGGTTGTGATGGAGGTGCTTCAAGGGGCTTTGAGGCACCTTCAACAGCCCTTTTATAGAGGTCTCAACTAGCACTTATTTTTAACACATCCCGAGCCATCCTTCAACTGTGAACTGCTAACGAGATGATTCGGCTGAGCTACAACAAGTTCCAGACGACCCGAAGCTGCGAATCTTCAATTCTTGTTGTCGGTATAGATTTTTCAATACTGTTAAATTGTAATACTCTTGTAACCTTTTGCGCGATATAGTTGTTGTCCAAAGTAAACACTCAACAAGCGTGAGCCTTGGAGTAGAAGTCGCCTTAGGCTCCGAACCAAGTAAATACTTGGGTCCTTCTGTGTTGTGTTTTCTTATTCCACTGCTTAACTCTCGAACGTTTTTTGATTACGATAAGTGAAAGCCACGAGCGCTATTCACCCCCCCTCTAGCGCATCTCAATCCAACAGACTATAGAGCTCAGTGAATACAACATACAATATCAACTCCGAGCGGCCATCAAGACTTAAGCCTTAACTAACTTTATAACAGAGGTGCAAAACCTTAAGCCTGAGGAAACCTAGAAAATGCACGTGGATGGATCATCCACTCGGCAGGGTAGCGGAATATATATTCTTATGATATCACCCAGAGAAGATAGAATACAACTATCTGTTCAATTCAATTATCGGGCTACCAATAATGAAGTAGAGTATGAAAGATTGATAGTCGGCCTACAAGCTACCAAACATATGGGAGTTGCTCAGTTTTTAATTTATTCAGATTCTCAGTTGGCAGTGCAACAATTATCAGGAAATTTTGAGATTAACAATGAGCGGCTCAAACTCTATACAAAGGAATTCAAAAAGCTTAGAGTTGGGTTCCCAGAGGTAATCATACAAAAGGTTCCTCAGGCATAAAATCAAACAACAAATGACTTAGCCAAGTTAGCTTCCTCCATAGTTCCATGGACCTTAGATAAGCCTGTGGAACAAACACTATTAATGGCTTACATCGAATGGCAGGTCGACCTTGAACTGCAGAATGATTGGAGAATGCCAATCATTTTATTTCTGCAGCAGGGCATCTTACCAGCGGAGGGAGAGCAAGTACACATGATCAAGAAAAGAGTCAGTTGATTCACTATGATCGAAGGCCATCTTTATAAACGGACTTTCTCATGTCTTTTACTCAAATGCATCAGACTGGATAACGTGCAATACATTTTATAGGAAGTACATCAATATTCCTGTGAAGCCATACGGGCAGCCAATCTCTCACTCAGAAAATATTTCTAGTCGGGTATTTCTGGCCTACTCTGCAGGCTAATAAAACTCAGTTAGTAAAAACTTACTTATCTTGTCAAAAGCATCAAAATATTCCACACCACCCCACGAAATTGCTGAAAACTTTCATTGTCTCTTGCCTTCAATCAGTAGGGTATGGAGATAGTAGGGTCTTTCCCCCTAGCACCCGCCTAGAAAAGATTCTTGCTAGTGGTAGTGGATTATTTTCAAAATGGGTGGAGGCAAAGCCATTTACTAGATAACCGAGCAGATAGTTATCAAATTCTTCTGGCAGCATATTATTTGTAGGTTCAAAATTCCACACAAATTAGTTTTAGATAATAGAAGATAATTCTAGGGTAGGAAAATCCAAGAGTGGTATTCGACCTATGGTATTACACAGGCCTTCACATCTGTGGCTTACCCCCAGAGTAATGGTCAGGCAAAAGTGATAAATAGAGAAATCAACAAAGGGCTTAAAATTAAATTAGATCACGTCAGAGGGAGCTAAGTCGATGAATTACCCAATGTATTGTAGGAATATCGTACAACCCCCAAGAAGCAACAAGTATAACACCTTTTCATCTTATTTATGGTGGTGAAGTAGTGGTCCCGATCGAGATTGGCATGGAATTCGATCAAAGGCAGTTGTACGACGAGGACAATGCTAGCTAGCGCCTTATAGAGCATGATCTGATAAAAAAAAGTTAGAGACAAAGTAGCAGCTTGGATGATGACATATCATCAAAGGATAAGGCAAAATTATAATAGAAGGATCATCTCTGGGGTTTTTTCAGGTTGACGATCTAGTCTAGAAGAGGATTAAATCAGTCGAAGACGTTAACAAGCTAGAGCCACAGTGGAGAGGATCATATAAGGTGGTGCAAAAGCATCAGGACTCCCAAGCATGGTTTCACGCCTTTATATTCCAGACTCCCAAGCATCTGGTCGGGTTTTAAGCAAACATATTCTCGCGCCTTCAAGTTCCAGACTCCCGAGCCTCCGGCCAGGTTATAAGCGAGTATGCTCTCATGCCTTTATATTCCAGACTCCCGAGCCTCCGGCCGGGTTATAAACGAGCATGCTCTTGTACCTTTATATTCCAAATTCCCAAACCTTCGATCGGGTTATAAACGAGCATACTCTCGTGCCTTTATATTCCAGGCTCCCGAGCATCCGGCTGGGTTAAAAGTGAGCATGCTCTCACACCTTTATATTCTAGACTCCTAAGCCTCTAGCCGGGTTATAAGAGAGCATGCTCTCGAGCCTTTAAATTCCAGACTTCCAAGCCTCCGGTCAAGTTATAAGCGAACATGCTTTCGCTCATTTATATTCCAAACTCCTGATCTTCCAGCCGAGTTATAAGTAAGCATGCTCTCACGCCTTTATATTCCAGACTCCCGAGCATCCGGTCGAGTTATAAGTAAGCATACTAAAACATCCCTAGTCTTTCCTCAGGAGATTTTTTTTTTCAAGGGACAACCCTCTCAATGTCTGCTATAAAAATAACCATAGTAACAATCCCATCAAAATGAACCATTTTAGCCAAAGTAAATGATAGCATCTCAAACAAGAGGCTAAATACAAGGAACATGAAATCCTCAAAACATCTCCCTATACAAATGAAGGAGGTCTCATAAGTGAACAAGTCTACTCTGCACTCCTAGGACATCCGGACAGTGCCATGCGTCCATCTCGCCTCCTCATCTACTCTGTCTGCATGCCTTCGATCATATCTTGGGAGACGTCCTCACCTGTAACATAGGCATCATGAGTCTATGAACCCAACAAGAATATCTCAATATAAAGATATGGCATTCGTAAGAAGCAGGACAGTATCTAATAAGCATAGAACATGAACTAAATTACAATATTGAGTAAAGAACAATAGATGAAAGTGTTTGCTCAGCTAATAAAGGTGAATATGACATAGTGTGATAACCACCATTTGAGCCAGTCAATCAATCTCATGCCCCTAGAGGTACCTCCTAGGAGAGCATGCAGTCATATAGCCAAAGCTAACATAAATTATAGTATCAGTCATAAATTACAATATCAGTCATGTTTAGAAGGGCCCTCCCCGGGGCACCCATCCCGTACTGTCACCACATATGCTTATACTCATCCAATCAGCCACATAAGCATCATAACATATCTACACTATACTCATATCAAAAGCACATTTCATTCATACTGTAACCATACCAATTCACAAGAACCTTTCCATATCCAAATCATGATTAACATAAGAATAACAGTGAATAGTTATTTAAAACGATACTCATTCTAATTCCACAGGATTCCATTAACAAGAGGAACTAGCCATCATCAACAATTACTTAACATAATTAATATTTGAATCCCTTCACCCAATCTACCCACCAGGTAAGTCAACCAACAATAGAGAACAACGCAACAACAAAATTAACTTGAAAACCTCCTTAACAGACAGAACATTCAACAACAGAAGGAATGCATAGCAACCTTGAGATCCAATCACAACCAACCAAAACTGACCAAAATTCGGAAAAGAATATGAAGAAGGAGAAGTGCATCATTGTATTTGAACTAAGAATTCCCAAGCTCCATCATGAAATCCGAAGAGCATCATAAAGAAGAAGAACATCATCGATAACCACTATGATTCCCTATTCAGTAGAGGAATCTGAAATAAAAGGAGGAACCGGAACCGTATGACGAAAATCATCTTCTTCCTAAGTCTAATTCCAACAAAATTTGTCCACAATTTCGGAAGCAAGAAGGAAAACCAAAGCATCTCCGATTAAAACCCTAATCTATCCACACAGTCCCCAAAATCCACTGCTAATCGAGAAACAGAACCAAGTTGACTCCACATAGAAATTCCACCGTAATTCAAGAATATAACGAGATTGAGTTGAATCCACATAAATCCATTACGATTCATTGTAATAGAACCCCGTTAAATCAAACACCTACCTTCAAAATTAGCTAAGCATTTTGTAGGCAATAGGAGAAACAGCATCTGCAATTGAGACTTAAAACATCAACCACGGGCTCTACCAACATATGAAACATCACGAAAAACCCAAGCAAGAAGTCTCGAGTCAAACATGAAATCCCAATCCATTATGAACACGATGAAGCAAGAACAGGTAAGAATAGCAAGAACATCACAGAAACCTCAAATCATAGCTCATCCAAGAAGACAATCATTTTAAGTCAACCTATCATCTTCTCCTAGCTCTCGATCCTTACCTCACTAATCTCATACCCACATAATTAGAGAGTAATTTCCTCGTTTCCTTGCACCACCGAAAGTCCTCGCCTAGCCGACTCGTCGATGAGATGGCTAAAGACCACCGTGCTCGATCATGACACCCTCAAAGGAAAACGCCCGCATGAGGAGGTGCTTCGTCGGGTTCCAGCGAGCAATGGAGAGGAGATCGACGATTTTATTTTAGGGCTACAGTAAGGGTCAACGGAAATTTAGGATTTATAGCTAGGTTAATTACTAAGTTACTTAGGGTAATTAAATCTACCAACTCCTAATTTAATTAGGGGTTAACTTAGACTTCACTCAATCTCAATTGTTCAATCCCTTTAAATTTGTCCTACCAGTTCATTTTAAATCTCAAAAAGCCCTAAAATTCATAGAAAATTTTAGTAAATAAATTCTTTAATTAACGCTTGTGAGACCTTAATTTATTTTATAAATAAATTCCTTAATTAATGCTCATGAGACCTTACACATACCTCGTGCCTTTATATTCCAGACTTCCGAACCTTCGATCGGATTATAAGAGAGCATACTCTCCCGCCTCCAAGTTCCAGACTCCTGAGCAACCGATCGGGTTATAAGCGAGCATGCTCTAGCGCCTTTACATTCCGCACTCCTAAATTCCCGCACAAGTTCTAATTTTAAGGGGTTCATTGTATTAGCTGGCCTGGTTATTCTGCTCAGCATCATTATCTCGTCCAGTTTATTATTCAGTCTGACAATTAATGATGAAGAATTACTGGCCTGGTTATTCCGCTCGGCGCTAATATCTCGTCTAGCATATTATTCAATCTGGAGGCCCCTTATGATACAATTCATTTATTCAGCCTGATCATTTGGATCATTGTTATTATCACACCCAGTCTATTAGGAGGACTAATAAATATTTCATAAAGAATGCATATGGAAGCTATTTTACAAGAAGTACTCGTGGTTCTAAAGATATACAAGAAAATAGGTGTGATTTAACAATATTTAATGTGCATCTTGATATTTAATTTCTGTTCCTTTCAATAATTACACACCATGAAAACATAATATGAAAAATATTAATCGAAATTACTCAAGAGGTCCTTCAGAAGCTCTTTGAGAAGTCGATGACTGTTTATGAATTGTTGAGGAGGTTATGAAGATAGATAGCCACCCTCCCATAATTGTTGAGCAACTCCTCCAACTGCATGGCTGGGCGTTATCAAGATGGGTTAGGCGAATTTTTTACCAAATTTGGGAGAATCGAGATGAGCCCTCCGTCTAACCTCAAAATGCTCATCCTCCCCGACCTTGTATGTTTTCAGCTCAGCCTTTGTAGAGTATAATTCAGTTTGTAGCAATTCTAGCCGAGCTACTTGTGTATCTAGTTCCCTCTGTTGCTCTAACATCAATTGATTCTTGGATGATAACTCCTTGGCATGTTCAAAGGATCTAGAAGTGTGAGCGATTCTCAGCTCCTCTAGCTGAGTAGTTTTCTGAGCCAGATTGGAAATGGCCCTGGTCCTCATAGCGCTTTCTGCTCGAAGCTTGGACTTGCTGGTCTATAGTTGTTGGTTAGTCCTAGGAAAATCGTGCCGGTTCCACTGTACAAAATTTTTTTATACAAGTGTCGAACCTTTCCTTAAATAACCTATTGTGTTCTTTAGAAGTTAAATTAGGAATCGCAGACGAAACTTAACATCATTGATTCCAAATTTAACTTATCTGTTCTTAATGGTTTAGATTTGAATCGCAAGCGGAACTTAACACTATTGATTCAAATCTACCTAAGTTATTAATTCCATAAATATTAATTTCCAAAATTGGCTTCCAGGACTGCATGGCAAGGCACATGGCCTTCTTGGATATGGGAGCAACCACCACCGCCTAGGCAAAGCCTTTTAAGGAAAGCTAATATTTATTTCCTTAAATAACTCTAGGTTACCAAAAAGAACAATTGAATCACAAATTTGAAAAAGAAGAAAACACAAACTCGAAAAAACTATTTCGAAAACTCTAGAATCATATACCTCTTGTGTTTGGTATTTCCATAAATAACTATACAAAGAAAACTAGTATGATGCGGAAAATAATTACTAGTTATATCTTTCTTTGTAAGCAAAATAACCTCTTGATCTTCTACCGTATTCCTCTTCTTATCCTGGACGTTGTGTGGGCAACGATCTACCGAGATGAGAATCCACCTAAGCCACCTTTCTTCTCCAAACAAGATTCGGCCACCACATAAACTCCAAGAGATATGAGGTTCGGCCACCACCACCAAGCTCCAAGGGATGCTAGAAACAAAACCTCCTTTCTCTCCTTCTTCTCCTAGCTAGAACCGGCCACCATCAAGAGCTCCAAGAGGGGTTGCCGCTGGCCACAAGAAGAAGAGAAGAGGGAGAAGCTAGGGCCGGCCACCAAGGAGGAAAAGAGAGGAGAAGAATAATAGAGTCGTTCTCATGAAGGCACCTCTACCCCCTCTTTTATAATCCTTGGTCTTGGCAAATAAGGAAATTTAAATAAAAATTTCCTTAATTCCTTTTGCCATGAAAAAAAAAATTATTTTAATTAAAACAATTTTCTTTTTTTTAATTACAATGGTCGGCCACCTACAATCCCCAAATCAAGGAAATTTTAATTCACACAAGAATTAAAACTTCCTAATTTGTTTCCGGAAATTTTATAAAAAAAATTTCTCCAATAATTTTTCCCTTCATGGTGGATTATAAAAAGGAAATTTTATAAATTAAAACTTTCTTTTAAACATGTGGATAAAAAGAAAGTTATCTCTAAAAATTAAAATCTCTTTCAATTTATAAATAAGGAAAGATATCAAATCTTTTCTTAATCTTTTGTAGAAACTTATAAAAGAGATATTTAATTTTTAAACTCTCTTTTAAATGATGAACATGGTTTAAAAAGGAAAGTTTTCTCAAAATTAAAATCTACCTTTCAATCTACAAATAAGGAAAGATTTCAAATCTTTTCTTAATCTTTTATAGAAAACTATAAAAGGAAAGATTTAAATTTCAAACTCTCTTTTAAAACATGATATCCACATAAGAAATAATTTTAATAAAAATCCCTTTTTAATATGATGTGGTCGGCCACCTAAGCTTGGGCTCCAAGCTATTGGCCGGCCACCTTAAGGCTCAACCTTTAGGCTTGGCCGGCCCTAAGCTTGAGCTTCAAGCTTAGCTTGGCCGGCCCCTATAGGTTGGGTAAGAAGGTGGGCATGTGGTGGGTATAAATCTCTATATGCAAGAGGCTACGATAGAGACTGAAATGAGTAATTGGTTTTGGTCTCCCGATGAAATTAAGCTTCCCGTGTTCGCCCCGAACACACAACTTAATTCCATCAATAATAATTCATTCCACTAAAGAACTATTATTGAACTACCGCACCAATCCCAAATTACATTTTTGGGCTCCTTATTATGAGTGTGTTAGTCTCCCTGTGTTTAAGATGTCGGATGTCCACTAATTAAGTGAGTTACTGACAACTCATTTAATTAATATCTTAGTCCAAGAGTAGTACCACTCAACCTTATTGTCATGTCGGACTAAGTCAACCTGCAGGGTTTAACATGACAATCCTTATGAGCTCCTCTTGGGGACATTATCAACCTAGATCACTAGGACACAGTTTCCTTCTATAATCAACAACACACACTATAAGTAATATCATTTCCCAACTTATCAGGCTTATTGATTTATCAAACTAAATCTCACCCATTGATAAATTAAAGAAATAAATATCAAATATATGTGCTTGTTATTATATTAGGATTAAGAGCACACACTTCCAGAATAACTAAGGTCTAGTTCTTTTATCAAGTCAGTATAAAAAGAACTTACCTAAAATGGTCATACTCAATACACTCTAAGTGTACTAGTGTAATTATATAGTTAAGATAAACTAATACCTAATTACACTACGACCTTCCAATGGTTTGTTCCTTTCCATCTTGGTCGTGAGCTACTGTTTATAATTTATAAAGAACTGATAACACCATCTTCTGTGTGTGACACCATACACTATGTTATCTACAATATAAATTAATTGAACATCTACATTTGGTATATATAAATGTAGACACTTGACCAATGTGATTCTTATAACTAGATAAATGTTTATACCAAAAGCTAGGCTTTTAGTATACACTCTAACAGTAGCAAGATTTCCAATATTTTCTTATCCATTTGTTAAGAATCCACTAATTGTTGGAATTCTTTCAAGGTCTACCTCATACTTAAGAGAAGTATGGCCTGAACCTTCACCTCTTCTTGCAAATTAGCTGTCTCGGTACTTGGAGCAACGTAGCAACTTGTAACTCCTTAACTCGTTCTCTTTGGATTTTGTTAGTCCGCTCCAAGTCCACAGCCAGTTGGCTTAAATCTAGCCAGAAGCGTAAAGCTGAAAAAGAACAACAATTAGGTCTTAATTCATAAGATAGGCCAAGTTAGGAGCTTATCACAGTAGTATTTTGAGCATGTTCATATGCGCATATCGATACCATAGACCCTTTTGATTATCCACATGCTTTCACCCAAGATTCTTCTAACGGGCCATTTAACATTAGTACTCCATAGGAGGATGAGGCAGGAACCCCTAGCCCTTGTTGAGATAGTAATATGTAGGATTGTCTGAAATACTGATGGGGGCTAGTCAGAGAGCTCGGCCTTGAATGAAGAGCGTTGGAAGCCCATGGCTACATTAAACGAATGGAAGGGGAGGGTCCTGATATTGTCTCGATTGGCTCAAGATCCCATGCGACTCCAGAGCACACAAGTGTAGGACCGGTCGGCCCCCCCCCCCCCCCCAAGGTAATGGAAGGAATGCCTAAAGCCTGCGGCGATGTCGGCCAAGCAGGTGAAGGTTCTAGTGTTGTCTTGATCGGCTAGGGATCCTGAGCGACAGCACGAGACAAAGGTGTAGTACTGGCTGGTTTTATAACAAGTTTACATGACGATGTTTTGGCGGCATGAGCTCCTTTCCTCGAGCAAAAAAAATCTCTGTCATATCAAGTGAAGTATTCTCAACCGATGGTTGCTCAGGTAGATTCAAAGTCTTCGATTGGGGCCTTTTGTGCTTAAACGTGAAGGGAGTATCCAAATTGGAGGAATCAGAAGAGGAGGTTTCTATACGGGTATCTATGGGGAGAAGATAGTTGACAGAGGATGAAGCTTGCTCGGTGCCATGCTCCTTTAGCAGGGCCTCACCCTATTGGTTTAAAACATCCTCCTTTAGTCAGGTACTCTTGAAAAGGAATGTCGAGATAATATCTTCTGCTACAAAAATAAATAAGTATTATGAAAAAAGTCTTCACGAGTAACTAGGGGGGAAAGAAATATTCCTTACCAAAAGTAGTGCTTAGTCCAAGATCAACAGGACTAAGTCCAAAAATGTATAACAAGCCCTCTATAGTTAGCTTGGGCAGACTGAACTTCAGACCTTTTAGTTTCTCCGAGGCCTTACGTAGGGTTGAATCTGTGTTGATATGGCCCGAAGCCGGGATAGGGGGAAGATGTTGTTGCTACGCAATTGGCCCAACCGAAGAAGTGAAACTCAAATGAAGAAGTATTTGTTTCTCCACTCGCCCTGAGGTAGAATCTCATCAAATAAAGTCACCTTGGGACGTGTGCATAAGCGAAATAAGTCATCTGTCACTTGTTGAGGGTAGAAGTAATGATGAAACAAGCTAGGAGACAAGGGAAGGCTGAATAGATGGAAAACAATGGTCACGCCACTTAGAATATGAATGGAGTTCGAGATAAGTTGATGGAGTAGAATACGGAAATATTGGCTAACGATAGCAAAGAAGGGGTGGACAGGGAAGCAAACCCCCGCTACAACTTGCTCCCTAAAAACAACAATGCTCTCTTTTGGGGAAAGGTGGGGCCGATCTTCACTAGTCGGTATAACTACGTAGGTAGGAATCCCGTAGTTAAAATGAAGATCATCAACATCCACAACATGAAGGTGTGAGGAACAGAGTGTGTACCACACACTATCTTCAGCCATTTTGAGCAAGAAGACGAAGAGAACAAAGGATGTAGAAACAATGAAGGAGGAGAAGTGAATGCGCTATGGAGAAATAAATACGCTAAGGTTCTCGAGAATTTCTTACGAGATCTCTTAAGAATCACTTTTTGAGCACTTTCTGAACCTTTTTGAGCAGAATCGTCAGATTGTAATAATAAAAAGGTAGGCTAAATTTCAAACTGTAGGATAGTAAGATAGAATGATGGGTATGTGGAAAAGTGTACGCTGATAATAATATATATACACACGTGTTACCAATTAGGAACACACATTTATAATTGATATGACAGGTACTTAACTTGAAATATCAGCAAATTTACCAAGGTAAACTTTGATTTTGCGCAAGCCCTTAGGGAAGACTGATCGGTCCTACACTCGATCAAGTTTCTAAGAGCTGCCCAAAAGGATAGTGAGTGAGACAATAATCGAAAGGTCGGTTGGATTTGTTCTGGACTAGTTTTAACCCCTAACGGAGTTAATACTGAATGGATCTAATCCCAACCGGTCCCAAATATTGTCACCCTTAACTAAATAAGCATTCTCTGTCAAAGTTTGTCCGACCTTAAAGTTCGGATGAACTTGACTTCGAACAATTTCTAAAAAAGTGTTGTGCCTCCCTAAGTAGTCCTCATCTTATTATATCCTGTCTGGACTTTGACCTGGATGAATTTATGTTGTCCTTAATGTATTATACACACTCAGAAAAAGTAACAGCCATTAGACAATCAAACAATAGATTGAAAACATGCAACATATTTAATAAAAATCTAGTCGTCTATACAGTAGGTACGAGTACCAAGTTTTTTGTTATCCAACAAGAAAAATAAAGACAAGGAAAATTACAGTAAGTTAGGGAATAAGCCGGGCAGATGATTCTAGAGTAGTCTTTTGAGGTAAAGAAAGTGAGCAGGGATCAAAAGTTAGATAGATGTCTTCCTTTAGTTGTTCCACCGCACCATCAGCTCCAAGAAGAAGGACTTTATTAATAGAGCTGGTGATCGGTGCATTAAAGTCACGTGATTGGAGGAGACTTTTTTCCTTATTTCAAAACTCTCATTCTCCCCCGCTTGGTAGGCCGCCAACTCCGCCCGAACGGCTATTAATTCGATCGAGAGACCCACCAACTTAGATTCTTTAGTAGATAATGTGGTTTGGGAGGTTGCTAGGTCTAAGCATAGGAAATTCCGCTCAGCATTTTGAGCGAAGGCGGATTCTTTAGTGGCTAGCTCGGTGTCATATGTAACTTTTAACTCCTTTAGCAAAGCGAAAAGGTCTTCAACCTCTAAAGTTTTCCCATCTAGCTCCGCATTCACTTTTTCTCGGAGAGTTGTGTCTGATCGGAGTTGGGCTTCAGAAGTTTCCATGGAGATCTTTAATTTGGCCGATTTCTATAGCTCAATTTTTGCCAACCTTTGTGCTTCTTGAAGCCAAGTCTCTAGCTCGCTCAGCCAATAACGGGAGGGTACGGTAGCAGCTTCAGAGGCGTGCTACCTCAAGGATTCATTTTCCTGAGCTAGGGCTGACAATTGTTATACGAGGCTCATCCCGATCATCCATCTCTAGAAGACAAACAGTGTTAGAGATATATAACATGAGAAACAATAAATAAATTAAATTACCTTGGTCATTTCATATGAATACACATTAGCTAGTGCCATGGGAGTAAGCTCGCTCAGCTGGTTGTCCGCTACCACCCAAGCCTAGGTTAGGCGACCCCTCAGAAGTATTTGGCCAGTAATTAAGGAGCGATCAATGGAGAAGCTATGCCTTGGATGGACGGTAGATCAAGGGTGGTCAAAAATTGATAAGGCCTCCTAAGCACAGTAGAGGTGGACATAGAAAGAGTCCTCGGATGGGGAGCAGGAGTCGGAGAGTTGCCTAGCAAAGAAGTGACATGTTCTTGAGCAGCTATCGACGTTGGACTAGCAGAAGGAAGGGCGGACAAGGTCCGCTCGGAAGACTGTTCTTGTTCCTCTCAAGCGAGAGATAAATGTGTGTGTGTGGGGGGGGGGGGGGGGGGGGGTTCAGGGGGGGGCGCTCGTCCTTCAAGGACTTGGGCGTGTACAAGCTTGCCCCTTTTGCTTCTCTTTGGAGTAGCTTTCGCTTCCGTAGGAGAATCCTTAGACACTGGGAGAGGATCGAGAGATAATTCCCCAGAAGCAGTGGTCGCACTGGATTCGGTCGTTCGGCTACTAGAGGCTCCATTAGAAGGGACGGTCAGTTGGGCAACTCACTCTTCTAACAGTGCTCGCTCCTACGCAACGAGCTCTTCTTCTTCTAGGTTAATCTCCTCAGGAACCAGGGCTTCAAAGATGGCGTCCACTGCATATAATAAAAAATATCTTAATTAGTGATAATACAATGACTAAGTTATCAAGACTTACCAAAGGAGCAGGAAAGCCTCTTTCGAATGGGGCTCAAGCCAAACAAGTACAGAAAGTCTTCGCACAACCATTTGTGGATTTTAAAGAGTTGGCCACTCAGCTTAGTGGAGTATGAGATAAAAGAAGGGTCACGCTTGTAATTTTCTAGGTCAGGAAGAGGAGAAAGGGAGGACTATCATCCAGTAGACCAAGGGGCTAGCTTAGGCAACTCAATGAAGAAAAAACGAGATTTCCAACCCTTGTTCGAGAAAGACATGTCCTAAAAAACAACTTTGGGTGGGATTGAAAAAGGATAAAGCCTGGTTCTGATTTTTTAGGGTAAGAGAACAAATGAAGATTGTAAGGAGTGGGAGGAATGTCATATAGGAAAAATAGCATAAACATGTCGCACATAGCGCTGAAGACATTCAGAACAAATTGTTGTAAAGTGATATTAAAATACCGACTCTCCTTTGACATGAACGGAGGGATGGAGAAACGTAAACTAACTGCTAACTGGTCCTTAAAGAAAATGATGTGGTTAGCAAGAGAATGGTAAGGACGAGCGTCCGGAGAAGGAATAATAATTCGAAAACTCTTAGGGATTTCATACCTAGAGCGTATTGGAGCAATCTGGGTACCCTAGATTTTGATGTTTGGGCAAAGGTTTAAGTTAAGTTTATTGTTGTATTTGATATGCATTGTAATTGTGCAGGATATAGGTACAACAAAGAAAGTCCCAGTATGATATTGGCAAAGGAGGAAAGTCCAAGGGTGAGTCTTGGCAGTGTAAGTCCAAGCATGTAGTCTTGGCAACGTAAGTCCAAGTGTAACTTGGCAATCGATGAAGTCCTGGAGAAACGGACCCTTGGAAAAGGAAGACTCGACAACAATGACAAGGCCGATGGAAGCTCCAGAAGGTACGGCAGGAAGGATAGGGAGGCATTCGAGGAACACAAGGCTAATGGAGGAAACTAGAAAACTAGGTCTAGGTTATCCGGGCAAGGACGAGTATATGAGATATTATACTCAGGATAAAATTCCAAGTACTGTAGCATTGCTATAGCGTTACTATAGTAGTCAACTGATGTTTTCATCAGTCGACTGATATCAAGCTGTTGGCATGTAACGGTCAAAATCTACGAAAGCCGGTTGACTGATAAATATGGCAGTCGATTGGTGGTAGAAATATTGCTTAGATGTTTCCATCTGAGCTCTATTTAATGGAGATCGAGATGCTTGAGTAAGGTGATAAAATTAGTGGTGGTTAATCCTAATTAAAGTCTCCAAGTGCTCAAATGATCTAATGTAGTCTTGTGCGAGTTGTGGTGAGATTTCTCCACCCACAAGGAGCTACTCAAGCTAGTTGAAAGTTTTTCGGGGAATCATCCACCGATGGATCGGGATCGTCCACCTTACGAACAGCCGTGGATTATGAGTAAGTGATCTCCGAACCATGTTACGTAAACGTGTTAGAGGTTTCATTTCTTGGTTATTGCCTCTAGGTTTAACTTTCTATTTGTTAGTTTTGTTTTGTATTTCCGTTGTGCACTAACAAGCGTAGGAAGCGACGATTTGAGTGACGAGCTATTCACCCCCCCCCTCTAGAAGCATCAAAGTCCCAACTGTTGGACCCTCGGCAGCGAGCTAGAGCAGGGTGAATAGCCCTACAAAAATAACACGAACCTTCCTCAAACATTAAAACTTAATTAAACTAACACTTGCATAAAATAAATAAGAAACTAAAAAAAGAGGCACAACGAGCTTTACTTGGTTATAATTGGGAAAGTTGTTAATCCAAGAAAGTTGAAGCTCACTATCAAAGTCTCATTCAGACAGAGAAGCCACTTACAGTGTTGATGACTCACAAACAAGTAGTAGAATAAACTAGATGTTGGTTGGTCTTAGGAAGATCGTATCGGTTCCACTGTACAAAAATTTTATACAAGTGTCGAATCTTTCCTAAACAGCCTATTGTGTTCTTTGGAAGTTAAATTAGGAATCACAAACGGAACTTAACATTATTGATTCCAAATTTAAATTATATGTTCTTAATGGTTTAGATTTGGATCGCAAGCAGAACTTAACACTATTGATCCAAATCCACCTATGTTATAAAGTTGATTAAATATTTATTTCTAAAATCAGCTCCCAGGTCAAACATGGTGAGGCACTAGGCCTTCTTGGGTATGGGATCATCCACTACTGCCTCAACAAAGCCTTTAATAGAAATTCAATATTTAATTTCCTAAAATAACATTAGGTTTAACCGAAAAGAACAATCGAATCACAAATCCGAAAAATAAAATAAAAGAAACACAACTTCGAAACAAATCTGAAACTCTAGAATCATATGCCTCTTGTGTTTGGAATTCGTACAAAGAAGAACTAGCATGATGCGGAAAATAAATACTAGTTATACCTCTTCTTTGTATGCTAATAACCTCGAGATCTTCTGCCGTATTCCTCGCCTCCTCTTGGACGTCGTGTGGGCGACGATCCTCCAAGACGAACACCACCCAAAGTCTTCTTCCTCCTTTTCTAAAATCCGGCCACCACCACCACAAAGAAATAAGAGAGCAAGGGGAAAGGAGAGGGAGAGAGGGTCGGCCACAAGAGGGAGCACAAGCAAGAGAATAAGAATTGATGTCTCATGAGGCCTCCCCTCCCCTTCTTTTATATTACTTGCCCAAGGCAAATAAGGAAAATATTTTTACAAAAATTAAAATCTTCCTCTTGTTTTTCCTTTTCCCCTTTTATTTTTCCTTTTGTTTCCCTTGATTGATTCAATCAATGATTGAATCATTGATTGGATGATTGGCCGGCCCCTTGCTTGGTGCCCAAGTAAGGGTGGCCGGCCCTTTAAAGGAAAGAAATATTCTTGTAAAAAAATTTATAAGCAAAGAATTAAATCTCTTATAAAATTTTACAAGTTCTCTTTTAATTTCTTAATGTGGATGTTAAAAAAGGAAAGTTTTAAAAATTAAAACCAAGTTTTAAATTTTAAAACTTCTCTTCTAAAATTTTCTTTTTTAACATAGTTACAAAAATAGAAAGTTTCAAATTTAAAACTTCTCTTCCTTTTTTCTAAAAACCATGAGGATGGTTAAAAAATGAAAGTTTTAAAACTTTTAAACTTTCTTTTAAATCATGTGGCCTAATTCAAATAAGGAAAGCTTTATATTTTAAAATCTCTCTTTTAAAACTTGTAGATATCTACAAAGAGAATATTTTAAAAATTCAAAACACCCCTCCAACTTTGAATTATATTGGCCGGCCCCTTCTTGCTTGAGCACCAAGCAAAGGGCCGACCCCTTTGAGAAGTAAGTGGCTAGCCCCTATGACTTGGTCACCAAGCCATGGGTCAACCCCCTCTTGGACACCAAGATGAGATTTTCATGAGCGGATTTAAAGCTTCATTGAGGCTACGATAGGGACCTAGAGGAGAAATTGATTTTGGCCTTCCGACGAGCTTGAGTATCCCGTGTTCGCCCTAAACACACAACTCAAGTTCATCAATAATAACTCATTCCACTAGAGAGTTATTATTACACTACCACACCAATCTCAAATTACATTATGGGCTCCTTCTTATCATGAGTGTGTTAGTCTCCCTGTGTTTAAGATATCGAATGTCCATTAATTTAATTGAGTTACTGACAACTCACTTTAATTAATGTCTTAGTCCAAAAGTAGTACCACTCAACCTCATTGTCATGTCAGACTAAGTCCACCTGCAGGGTTTAACATGACAATCCTTATGAGCTCCTCTTGGGGGCATTCTCAACCTAGATTACTAGGACACAGTTTCCTTCTATAATCAACAACACACACTATAAGTAATATCATTTCCTAACTTATCGAGCCTATTGATTTATCGAGCTAAATCTCACCCTTTGATAAGTTAAAGAAATAAATATTAAATATATATGCTTGTTATTATATTAGGATTAAGAGCACACACTTCCATAATAACTAAGGTATAATTCTTTTATTAAGTCAGTATAAAAAGACCTTACCTAAAATGGTCCTACTCAATACATTTAGAGTGTACTAGTGTAATTTATTAGTCAAGATAAACTAATACCTAATTACACTATAACTATTCCAATGGTTTTGTTCCTTTCCATCTTAGTCGTGAGCAACTGTTTATAATTTATAAAGAATTGATAACATGATCTTCTGTGTGTGGCACCACACGCCATGTTATCTACAATATAAATTAATTGAACAATTACACTTAACAAATGAATGTAGATATTTGACCAATGTGATTCTTTTATTTCAAAAATAAATGTTTACAAAAGCTAGGCTTTTAGTTTGTACTCTAACACTAGAAGCGTTTATAAGTATTCATCTAAGCTTCTAGTACCAAGGTTGTATTTATAACCCTAGTCAAGGTGCTTGGAAGGGTTCCAAGCGCCTAAGGGGATAACCTTTTATCCCCATCGTAACAGAATGTGCCACGTTGCGTTCCAAATAAAATCCTTCTCTGAGCGCCTGGAAGGGTTCCGGGCGCCCAGATTTAGAAAGTCAACATTCTGATGGCTTTTCGTCCCGGCCTTCCGCTCTGATTCCACTCGGATTGGTTCGGGTCTTCTACTCTGGCTCTACTCGCTTGGGTGATCTCGGCCATCTGGAATCAAGCTCACTCGAACCCAACTTCCGGCGTTCGAGCAATCTTTCACTCCGGCTTCTCATCCCTTGGAAACATCGCGTACCTCCTTCTCGCCCGCTAGCGTACTCTTTCACATGACCTCGTCCCTCCAATGCTGCGAGCCCGTCGGCTCTCTCTCTCGTGTCGTCCTTCTCGCTAGCTGCGTTTTTCGCTCAACTTCCTATGCTCCTAAGTTCCTGCACACATAGACACAGGGGTTAAATATTAACAGGGTCTAACTTGACTTGGTTGATCACATCAAAATCATCACCAGATACTTACAATCTCCTTATTTTTAATGTGAACAAACTCAAGTTAAGTTAGGGTAAACTACAAAAATAACAGTTATAAAATTTTTATAAGTATTAAAATTAAAAAATTATACTACCCCCCCCCCCCCATTTAATCTTTACTACTACTCCTTTTGATCATATTAAAAGTGGGGTACATTAAAAATATTATTTGGAAAGTCTAAAACAAAAGTCTAAGGGAAAATTCTAAAAAAAAAATATTAAAGTTTAAGCTTCAAATAATCTAGATTTATCAATGAAATTTTTTTAAAAAAAATATTTAACCTATATAAGACAGATAAAAAAATTCATATAAAGTTGAAATTATCGTTAAGCAAAAAATAAGGTCTTTTCCACATTATTTCTTTTTAGATAAGTGATAAAGTTATCTCTCTCGGAAAAATTAACTTCTAATTAATTTCTAGCTAAATTGTTGGCAAACAATTGAAAGCATTTTTATAACAACTAATTGTTTAACAGTTAGTTAATTAAATACTTATTTTAATAATTGACTTCCAGACTGTCGCGAGGCACTAGGCCTTCTTGGATATTAGAGCAACAACCACTTTCTAGACAAAGTCTTTTAAAGAAATTAAATATTTAACTTTCTTTCTAAAAATAAAAAAAAAATAATTTAAATATGATTTTGAAACCCAAAATAAGTTCCTTCCTACAAGATTAATCGAAAATTTAATAGAAATATATTCTGTGATATTTTCCTAATTTTGCTCTTAATATACCAGTTAAATCTTCGATGATGTTTGTAATTTCTTTCTGGAACATGCGAAAAATTTGAATGTGAGTTTTCCTTTTCTATTTTATCTTTAATTTTACATTTGGGTGATCTCAACCATCTGGAATAGGGCTCACCCGAACCTAACTTCCAGCCTTCGAGCAGTCTTCCGATCTGACTTCTCGTCTCTCAAAAATGCCACGTACCTCCTTATCATCTGTTAGCATACTCTTCCGCAACACCTCATCCCTCGGACACACCGAGCCCATCGGCTCTCTCCCGTGCCGTCCTTCTCGCTATATGCGTCTTTCGCTCGACTTCTTGTGCTCCTAAGTTCCTACACACTTAGACACAGTGGTTAAATACCAACATAACCTAACATGACTTGGTTGATCACATCAAAATCACTACAAGGTACTTACACCAACAGAGCGGATGTAAGCTTTATCAAAATCGTCAAAATTCGAACAGGTAAGAGTATACCAAGGGGCGAAGGATTCTTGAGCCATGAGAGAACGCAAAGCAAACAAAGAACGAGCAACTTATTAGATCACTTAGGGCATAAAAGAGAATAATTTTGTAGAAGAGAGTTCGCCAGAGAGAAAATTAGAAAATATGAAAGGCAAAGTGTTGAGAGTTTGAGTTGTTTAGGGTTTTTTTACAAAGTGTAACCTAATTATCGCTATTCGATCAAAAAATAGGCACACAGCGAATTGTTGATCTGCAAGAGAAGAGGTGTCGTTAGTCCGTACGAAAAAAGCATGTGTCAGAGGTCGCTTTAAAAAATTAGGAGTGGTGCCATGTGATGTTCACCCATAAATAGGTATTTATGATGAAGGTGACAGTCAAATCATTCTGCTGCCAAAATGTCTCTCCATGTGTCCTCGGTACTTTCTTATGAATAGCCAGCCACTAACAGATAGTTACATTTTTGAAAAAAAAATATTACGAAATACCTTAGGTGCCAATTAAAATATAAAATTCAGGACGAACTTAGTAAAAGGGGTGAGTGGAAGAAAGATAGACTTGGGTACAGTCAGTCAGCTACACCTCCTTCGACTAGGCTTGAAGGGAATGCTAGTGATACGAGTTGTAAAGAGAAGGCCCAGAAGATGATGTGGTGGTCAAGGTTAAGGTGATGTAGCGGTCAATGTCAAGGTGATGTGGTGGTTAAAGTCAAGGGAAGAGAACATCCCCACCTCGCTTCGTTTTTCTCCCAGTGCTAAGGCTCTCGGGTCTAGCCTGATCGGATTACAAGTCGTTCGGGAGAGGGTCGACTGGCCCTTAAGCCGGTCAAGTATAAGGGGGTTAATGCTTTACTCTTGAACTGAAAAGATAGCATGTCCGATCACTCAATAGCCGGTCGAATTTAAAAACGAACAACCTTGTAGGTGTTGGGATTGCAAGGTTGCAAATATAGTCCTACATTGAAAACACATGGGAAATATCATGGGTTTATAAGAAAAAAATATCTCCATTGGCATGAAACCTTTTGGGTAGAGCCCAAGAGCAAAACCATGAGAACTTAGGCCTGAAATGGACAATATCATACTATTGTGGAAATATCTAAATTTTTTTTTTAATCCTACAATTGGTATCAGAGCGAGGTCACTCTTCATCGGACTAACCACCGAAAGAAGCACGAGCCAAAGCCATGATCCAAGATTGAACCATGTGGGTGAAACCCTGAATGAAGTAGGGGAGGCCATGAGCAGGCCAGTGACCTGATACTTGAGGGGAGGCTCTAAGCAAATCAAGAGTGATCCGATACTCGAGGGGAGACCCTGAGTAGATCAAGCATGACCCGACACTTGAGAGGGACCCTGTGGTCCTTTGTTTGAGAGGGGGAGTGTTGGGACCGAAAATGTAGCTAGAGGGGAGAGGGGAGGGGGGAGGGGGTGAATAGCTCGGCGCGATCTCGTGCTCATCGTTGCTTGTTTCTTCAAGATGATAGCAGCGGAAAATACTAGAAACAACACAACAATGCAAACTCTAGGGATTTACTTGGTATCCACCTCAAGAAGAGGTGACTAGTCCAAGGATCCACACACTCACGCACCCTCCACTATGAAATCACTCCTTTTCGGTAACTACCGAAGGCGGAGAAGCCTTACAAGCTCTCAGTACAAGAAGAAAGGTAAGGGAAACAAAATACAATAAGATCTTACAAGTTAGCACAAGAAACCCTAACCCTAACTTCTTCCTCGCCTCTTGACTTGAACGTGCACCAGCACAAGCCTCCAATAATCTTCAAGAACTGGCGGTCATAACTCTATGGAGAAGCTGTGATCGCTCGTGGAGTGGAATTGAAGAAAAGTACCGAAGAAACGCTCGCCAACGGCTAATATCTGCGCCAACGGTCGAATCCCAATCTATTGGATTGCTCCCAATCGATTAGGGAGGCTTTGGATCGATCGATCCAGAGCGCCTCTGTGCTCTTAGGAATTGCGTGGATCGATCAGCCGATTGATCCAGGCATATTCCACGAAATCGCAACTCCCAATCGATCAGCCAATCGATTGGAGGCTCCCGATCGATTGGAGGCTCCCAATTGATCGGCCGATCGATTGGGAGGCTTTCTGTGCGATCAGGAATTCTCCCTAATCGATCGGCTGATCAATTGGGGAAGCCTTTGTCGCGGAGACTCACCCAATCGATCAGCCGATCGATTGGGCATGAGCCAATCGATCGGCTGATCGATCCAGCTCCTTATTTTTGCCCAAAACCAAGTCCAAAGTCCCCTAAACCAACATCTGGTCAACCATGATCTATTGGTAGATCATGCCTAGTATCCGATCACCCTGGACCTGTTTAGGACTCCCTCACCAAGTGTTCAGTCAATCTCTTTGACCCACTTGGACTTTTCTCCTTGTGCCAAGTATCCGGTCAATCCCTTTGACCTACTTGGACTTTCACCAGATGTCTGGTCAACCTTGACCCATCTGAATTTTCTTTACCTGGCATCACTCACCAGGACTTCCCTTCTGCCTAGCTTCACTCACTAGGACTTAACATCTGCCCGGCTTCACTCACCAGGACTTTCCTTCTGCCTAGTTTCACTCACTAGGACTTCTCATCTGCCTGTCTTCACTCACCAGGACTTTCCTTCTGTCTGGCTTCACTCATCAGGACTTTTCTTCTGCCTAGCTTCACTCACTAGGACTTAACATCTGTCTGGCTTCACTCACCAGGACTTTCCAGTCAAGTATCCAGTCAACCTTGACCTACTTGACTCTCCTTCACAATCTCCCCACATGAACAATTGCACCTGCAATCTCCATGTATTGTCTACATGTATTATCAAACATCGAAACTTAAACATCAAGATTCGAGCTTGAATCAATTCAAGCTCAGTCAACTAGGTCAACCTAGACCAAGGGAATAATGCACCAACAGTGTTGGGGTTGAAATGTTGCAAACATAGTCCCACATTGAAAACACATGGGAAATATCATGGGTTTATAAGAAAAAAATATCTCCATTGGCGTGAGGCCTTTTGGGTAGAGCTCAAGAGCAAAACCATGAAAGTTTAAGCCCAAAGTAGATAATATCATACTATTGTGAAGATATCTAAATTCTTTTCGATCCTATAATAGGTCGGTCGGAATATCTAACCCACCTCACAATCGACCTGCCATAAGTATAGTTAGATTAAGGGTCGGCCTCCTCGAGGCTCACAAATCTCTCTATGCATACTCGGCCAGATAAAAGGTCGGTCGAGCATAAGGCACTTATTCTCACAAATATCTCTATATATGCATGCCCAACCAGATAAAAGGTCGGTCGGATCTAAGGCACTTAGCTTCATATTTATTCCAAAATGGACTTTTAGCACACACAATTTGTCATATGGTTTCTTGAACAGATTTCAGCACGCCCAATTCAGCATATCATTTTTCAAATAGATCGCTTATACTATGCAAAACATAACTGAGCAACATAATGCAAGGACAGCATAAAGACGGTCGGCCTTATGGGCCGGCCGGAATATACTCAACTGACAACATGAGCAGAGAATCCTAATAATCTGTCAGAATAACAACCATATGACAGATAATATTCTACTAAAACCTTCTTTAAGGATTATTGTGTCTCTTATCAGCAAACTGTTGGATCGAGAATGCGTTAGAGGAGGGGTGAATAGCGCTCGTGGCTTTCACGTGTCGTAATCGGAAAACTATTGAGTAATAAACGCAGCAGAAATGAAAGCAATCACACAGAAGACAAGGACACCAATGGTTTACATGGTTCGGAGCCTAGGGCGACTCCTACTCCAAGGCCCACACTCTTTGAATGTTTACTTTGGGCAACAACTATATCGCGCAAAAGTTTACACAAGTATTACAACTTAATAGTAATTAAAAACTATACCGACAACAAAAATAGTAGATTCTGAAGCTCCGGGTCGTCAGGGACTTATAACAGCACTTCTGGACATCTCTTGTGCAGCAAACAATAGCTAGATCACTTGTGAATTGATAATCTGAAGCTGCTATTCGAGACCCCTTATAAAGGTCATTGGAGGCACCTCAATGTTGTCGAGTCAGCCACGTGGATGAAGGTTGAAATCGTCGTTGCTAATCCTCTTGAAGGCGTCTCCATGCCAGTCTAAGGCGCCTCCAAGCAGCGGTCCAAGGCGCCTCTAGCTCCACTTCGCAGCCAGCTCACCCCTAGCACCCGAGGCGCCTCCAAGCTCCATGGAGTGCCTCGGATACTGTTCATCCAAGGGAAAACCTTATTCTTTTGTACCTGCAAGACATGTTAATCCCAAAACACAAACATATCTTGTAAAACAAAGTTAACACATATAAATACATTAAGTGAAGTGTTTGACAGTCTCTAGACTGTCCGGTTCTGACTTCGGATTTCTGATCGGAAACCCTAGGTCGAACCGACGCCTACTGTTTCCTCTTCCGGGGAACACGTCCTCACCTACTCCACTCAAGAGATCATACCTTATGTCAGTTCGGTCTTCCAGACAAACTGGACTTTCCGCCTAGGGTTACCACCCCCTAGGACCTAGGGTTACCACCCCCTAGGGTTTTTCTCCACCTAGGGTTACCTCCCCCTAAGACCTAAGGTTACCCCCTCCTTAGGATTTCTCCTCCACTTAGGGTTTTCAGCCCCCTAGGACCTAAGGTTACGGCATTATCAAAACTAAGATTCGATCGTCTGATGCTTCCCGCATCAACAATCTCCCTCTTTTTGATTATGGCAACTCAAATTCAAAGTTAAGCAGAAAGATGTAATAAAAAAGGTTACTAGCATAAGTAAAAGTTTAGCACAAGCATCAAATTAATAAGCACAAATAAAGCTCCTTCTTAATAGAATCTTATAAGAACTCCCCCTTAATAAAAGCTCCCCTTTACTAAACTTAAATTATAAAAATTCAAACTTTCAAACTTTCTTTGAATTTCATTATCCTCTCCCCCTTTGCCATATATCAAAATAACTAAGGGAAAAAAAGAATTTCTTTGAATTTCTTTAGCTTTGAGAAACCTAAATTCTTCAGAAATAATTTTAGTTTATTTTTCAAAAATAGGGCGGCAAATAAACACTTAGCTTTTAAAGAGGGAAAAGCATACTTTGATAAACACTTAATTTTCTTGTAAAACTTTTAGCTAAGTGAATTATTTTGATTCTGAAAAAAAAAATAACTTATTTAAATCAGTTTAAAAGTTTTTTAAATAAGTTTTTTTAAAAAAAAAGATTTTGAAATAAGTTTTTAAGAGATTTTTCAATAAGCTTTTAAAATATTTTTAAATAAGTTTTTAAAAGTTTTTTTTTATATTTTTAAATAGGTTTTCAAAGATTTTAAAATAAGTTTTTAAAATATTTTTAAATAAGTTTGAAAAAGTTTTTTAAATAAGTTTTTAAAAGATTTTTAAAAAAAAATTTAAAAGATTTTAAAATAAGTTTTTTTAAAAAGATTTTTAAATAAGTTTTTTTTTTAAAAGATTTTTAAATAAGTTTCTAAAAAAATTTTAAATAAGTTTTTAAAAGTTTTTTTAAAAAAAATATTAAAAAGATTTTTAAATAAGTTTTTCAAAGATTTTTAAATAAGTTTTAAAAAAAATTTAAATAGGTTTTGAAAATATTTTTAAATAAATTTTCAAAAGATTTTTAAATAAATTTTTAAAAGATTTTTAAATAAGTTTTTTTTTAAAGATTTTTAAATAAGTTTGAAAAAGTTTTTTAAATAAGTTTTTAAAAGATTTTTAAAAAAGTTTTAAAAAGTTTTTTTCAATAAGTTTTTCAAAGATTTTTAAATAAGTTTTTTAAAAGATATTTCAATAAATTTTTAAAAGATTTTTAAATAAGTTTAAAAATATTTATAAATAATTTTTTTTAAAGATTTTTAAATAAGTTTATAAAATATTTTTAAATAAGTTTTTAAAAGATTTTTATATAAGTTTTTTTTAAAAGATTTTTAAATAAGTTTTTTAAAAGATTTTTAAATAAGTTTTTAAAAGTTTTTTAAATAAGTTTTCAAAAACTTTTTTAAATAAGTTTTTAAAATATTTTTAAATAAGTTTTTTAAAAGATTTTTAAACAAGTTTTTTTAAAAAAAGGAATTTTAAATAAGTTTTTAAAAGATTTTTAAATAAGTTTTTTTAAAAATATTTTTAAATAAGTTTTTAAAAGATTTTTAAATAAGTTTTTAAAAGATTGCTAAATAAGTTTTTTTCAAAAGATTTTTAAATAAGTTTTTTAAAAAAAATATTTTTAAATAAGTTTTAAAAAGATTTTTAAATGATCTTTTAAAATAAGTTTTAAAAAGATTTTTAAATAAGTTTTTAAAATATTTTTAAATAAGTTTTTTTAAGAGATTTGTAAACAAGTTTTTTAAAAAATATTTTTAAATAAGTTTTTAAAAGATTTTTAAATAAATTTGATTGAATTAATTAAATTAAGAAGTTAATTAATTAAGTTCAGCCTAGATCCATTTCACCCGATTCTAAGTTCTCAATCAGGGAATCCTAAGTAGTTTTGCGAGATGATTATCTTTGATTTAGATTATTTCTAAGGCTTAATTTATATTTGAGTTAAACTTAGGTTTTCCAATTAGTCAATTAAATATGTATTTCAAGGATCGGTTCCCAGGTTGTGGCGAGGCACTAGGCCTTCTTGGGTATGAGATCATCCACCACTTCTTAGACAGAACTGCTCAAAGAAATGTCATATTTAATTTTCCTTTTGAGACCCCTAAGTTTAACTAAACAAGTGTAAATTCTGTCTAGGTCCTTAATCTATCCTAATCTAAACATGCATAATTCAAGTAAATAAACAATCATCAATCAATTCTAGATATGGTTTTCCTATTGGCTCCCCCTGGATCATAGCCTTGAAATGGTTTATCAAGGAAATAGACTTGATCCTTGGGGACCCAATATTGACCAAGTTGGACTTAGGTACTCATACTTGGACTATCTTACTATTCGGTCTGTTAATAAGTGATAAATAAGACCGATGTTTCTTTTTAACTTTAAATCCTAGTCCGGATCGATTGTATACGACTTTCTGTTTTCCAAGAATCAAGTCAAGAATCTTGGAACCCAGTGTAAACCGTTCCAATGCAGTCTTCAAATCCTTAACTTGACTTTTCAGGCTGAAATTCTCTTCCTCAAGTTTTTGGACTTGAGTTGAGGTTCCAATTTGAACAGGGTCAGTCAAGGATTCGGTATTAGTCACTTCTTTAAGGGATGTTATCTCCTTTAGAAGTGACTTGATCCAAACATTGGATTTTGCTAACTTATGCATTAAATAATTAATTAAATTATATAGACGATTTGTACTTACAGAGGGGTTTGGCCCTTCGAAAACAGATGCGGAAACGTGGCTTCTCTCGGACTCATCTTTCGATTCGTCCTCGCTTCTAGATTCGTTGATGCAGTCCCGGGCTGTCATCGCGAGAAAAGTCGTCTGTTCGAGTTGTTTGTCGTCGGACTCTTCTGAGGATGACTCGTCCCAGGTTGCCTTCAAAGCTTTCTTCCTTCTTGGCTTCTTCGCATCTTTCTGATTTGGACAGTTTGCCTTAATGTGCCCCTTCTAATTGCATCCGTAGCACGTCACCTCAAACTTTCCCTTTGGTTGGGCCTCCTTCGACTGAATTACTTTTTTAACATTCTTTTTGTTGAAGCTCCTCTTCTTTCTGTAGAGTTTCCTCACCAGGTTGACGAGTTCTGTTGTGAGTTCATCGTCGTCGTCAGAGTCCGGATCTTCTTCTGATTCTTGTTCGGTTCTGCGCTTTGTTTTTGCTTCTCTAGTTCTGCTTGTACCTGCAACCAAAGCAACACCTTTCTCGGCCGGTTGTGAGTTTACCTGTTCATATAATTCAAATTCTACAAACAATTCATCTAACTTAATGGAAGAGAGATCCTTGGAAACCTTGTAAGCATCTACCATGGATGCCCACGGGTATTCCTCGAAAAAGCATTCAAGGCATACCTCAAGATGTCCCAGTTCTCTACTTTTTGTCCTATTGCATGTAGACCGTTGAGTAGATCCTGTATCCGGGCGTGGAGTTGGCTTGTTGTCTCTCCTTCCTGCATTTTGATATTATATAATTTATTGAAAAGTAAATCTCGCTTACTTACCTTGGTTTCTGATGTACCCTCGTGTAGTTCGATTAGTTTTTCTCACAGCTCCTTTGCACTTGTGAAGGGTCCTACTATGTTAAGTTCCTCCTTTGTCAGACCACACTAGAGTATGCAGGTTGCCTTTGCGTTCGCTTCTACTTTCTTTATTAATGATGCGTCATAGTTTGCGTATGATACTAATTTGCCCGCGCCGTCTAATGGGAGTTTGAGGCCTGTCTTGGTGATCATCCAGACTTCGAACTGGATTTGCAGGTACGACTCCATTCGGCCTTTCCAGTAGCTGAAGTCTTCGCCGGAGAAGAGCGGGGGACGGACTATGCTGTAGCCTTCTTGTTGGGTCATTTGAAAAACTCACACGAAAAATAAACAAAAAGATTATCCCAGGACTTGATCCTGGATTAGCAGTACGGTATAAAAGTAAAAATAAATTACGATCTCGAGTGGGGTTGCACCAACTTCGAGATAAATCCGATTACGAAAGAAATAAGATCGGAAGACGGCAAGAGTACCGATTCCGATCGACTCTGAAAAATGAAATCACCATGAAAAAAATGTTTGATTGGTGATTGCACCAAATCAAAGCTACCCCGCTTTAGATATCAAATTGAAAAGAAATTTAGATATCTCCACAATTGCATGATATTGTCCACTTTGGGCCTAAGCCCTCATGATTTTGCTCTTGGGCTCTACCCAAAAGATCTCATGCCAATGGAGATATCTTTTCTCTTATAAACTCGTGATCTTTTCCATGTATTTTCAATGTGGGACTATGTTTGCAACCTTGCAACTCCAATAATCCCCCCTTCAAACAAAGGACCATAGGCTTCCCACGTCTGATCCTTAACCCACTTGGTCTTCCTGCCCCTCGATCCACCCGACCTACTAGGACGTCCTTGCCTAGTCACAACTAGGACTTCCTACCTGGTATCTGGTCCTCTTGATCCGAACATAGGAGCCCCCACTTTCTTTATTCGAGGTCAATATTATACCCACATGGCTCAATCAGACCATAACTCTTATGCATAGTCGACAATTAAACCTTCTGGCAGTCCGGGCTCTGGTACCAATTATTGGATCGAGACTGCGCTAGAGGGGGTGAATAGCGCTCGTGGCTTTCACATGTCGTAATCGGAAAACTATCGAGTAATAAACGCAGCGGAAATGAAAGCAATCACACAGAAGACAAGGACACCAATGGTTTATTTGGTTCAGAGCCTAGGGCGACTCCTACTCCAAGGTCCACGCTCTTTGAGCATTTACTTTGGGCAACAACTATATCATGCAAAAGTTTACACAAGTATTACAACTTAATAGTAATTAAAAACTATACCGACAATAAAAGTAGTAGATTCTAAAGCTCCGGGTCATCAGGGACTTATAACAGCACTTCTGGGCGTCTCTTGCGCAAACAATGGCTAGATCACTTGTGAATTGATAATCTGAAGTTGTTGTTCAAGACCCCTTATAAAGGTCATTGGAGGCGCCTCAAACCCCTTCCAAGGCGCCTCAATGTTGTTGAGTCAGCCGCGTGGATGAAGGCTGAAATCGTCGTCGATGATCCTCTTGAAGGTGCTTCCATGCTAGTCCAAGGCGCCTCCAAGTAGCGGCCCAAGGCGCCTCAGATTCCCTCAAGGCGCCTCCAGCTCCACTTCACAGCCAGCTCACCCCTTGCACCCGAGGCGCCTCCAAGCTCCATGGAGGCGCCTCCGATACTGTTCATCCGAGGGAAAACCTTGTTCTTTTGTACCTACAAGACATGTTAATCCCAAAACACAAACATATCCTACAAAACAAAGTTAGCGCATATAAATACATTAAGTGAAGTGTTTGACAGTCTCCGGACTGTTCGGTTCTGACTTTGGATTTCTGACAGAAAACCCTAGGTCGAACCGACGCCTACTGTTCCCTCTTCCGGGGAACGCGTCCTCACCTACTCCACTCAAGAGATTATACCTGATGTCAGTTCGGTCTTCCAGACAAACTGGACTTTCCACCTAGGGTTACCACCCCCTAGGACCTAGGGTTACCACCCCCTAGGGTTTTTCTCCACCTAGGGTTACCTCCCCCTAGGACCTAAGGTTACCCCTCCTTAGGTTTTTTTCTCCACCTAGGGTTTTCCACTCCCTAGGACCTAAGGTTACCGCCCCATAGGATTTTCCTAACCGCGGTTAGAACTTTCCTGCAAACTCATTCAAACACATTAGATAACAATTAAACTTAACTTTGAATCATTTTTGTCATTATCAAAACTAAGGTTCAATCGTTTGATGCTTTCCGCATCAACACAAACCACTTATAACAGCATATTTATTCAAGGGCCTCAACAGCGACATAAGTTATAAACGATAAAACAGATATACATATGAGTAAATGGAAGATTTTTCGGACAATTATTACATATTGTCTAGGTTGTACACTTTCCATTACCGAACAACCTCTGACATTCTTAGCTACCTCATAATTGCGGAAGTTATGAGAGGTGGTATATAAAGGGGGGTTCTTTCCGTTGGCAATATACATTTTCTGAACATCTAAAACTTATTCTCGAATGCACGTTCTCTACTATTCTTCATTCATCCGTCTGGGATTGTATTGACTTGAGCGTCAGAAGATCTTCGCTTGAGACTCCCTCCTGATTTTTGGATATTGACATTTTATTTGCTCATCTAAGTATCCGTAGGATTGTAAGGAAGTCTCTCTATGGAATAAAAACTCTTCTCTCAGCCATAACAAAGCACTATGCCTCATTATTTCTTCTATTTTCAAACAGAATTACTAGTTAATCTCATTTCTTACTATTCCCACTGGAGAGATTCTTGGCCGGAGGGGAAGGCAAGGGGGTGATCTGAGAAAGAGTCGGGAGATCAAGATAATGTCGTTTGGGGTGGGGCGGAGGATATGCCGGGGGATGGCCCTTGCACTGCTCCACCTCGAGTATTTCGTGGGGTATCTGGTGAAGCAGTTCGAGTGGAAAGCTGCGGTCGAAGGCGAGGAGGTAGACCTGACAGAGATGCTCGAATTGGCCGTCATGATGAAACGTCCCTTGCGAGCTCGGATCACTCCAAGAAGTAATATGCAAACGGTGGTCCGCGTCTAGTACTGGAGTTTCACCGTGGGCAAATGCTACGAAGCACACGAAAATAAAACATCTTGTAGTAATTATAATATCTGTATCCTTGTCCACGTGGGCAGCAGCAATAGTTTTAGATAGTCACGTCCTCTGTGAATTAATCCTATAATTTATTTTCCTTCACATGTATAGTACATCTGAAATAAATGATAATCAACTATTTTTTAGCAGTAGTAGCACCTTACACAAGCGAGGCAGGATTTTTTGGACCACTTTTTGTGGTCCAAGAGATGTGCCACTTTCATTTGTGGTAGGATCATGATCGTGATTCGGCCGAAAATGATTATGATCTCTTCCTGAATTCATCGTCCCCATCAGGTTATAATTTTTGTTCGGAGCGAGCGGTCGGAGGTCACCCGAAGGACATCCTCGCTCAGCGCTCAGTAATCTAGCCACTTATCCACCACCGGAAGTTTTTGAACGACCTCCGGCCACCTGCTCCGAACAAAAATTATAACCTGATGGGGATGGTGAACCCTGGAAGAGATCGTAACCATTTGCGGCCAGATCGTGACCATAATCTGACCGTAAATACAAGTGACACATCCTCTGGATCACAAAAAAATGGTCCAGAAAATTTGTGCTCTACACAAGCAGCCCCTAAGCTATTCCTAAATGACTACTTAGGCTTAGTCAGATCGACAAATATATGTGGAGTAAAACTTCCTTTATTTTCAATCTAAATTAGTTCAACTCGAGGAAAAACAAAAATGTTTCAAAAGTCAACAGTTGACGTGCAAAACGATGAACTTTCCATGGATATGCAACCAAATTTTCTTTCCCAGCGAACAGAAATTCCAGCTCGAGCTTTCACTAAAATGAAAGTAGCACCTGTGTTAAATGAAAAATAGTCACACTTATTTAATACCTCACTTATGGTAATAATTAAATTATGAGATACAATATTGAATTAAATGATAGAATATTATTAATTAAAAAATAATTATGAAATTGATCTTCAATTGTTATTTTAAATTTTTTTTTTATTTATAGGATGTCATGATTTATAATGATAGTAAAAAATAATTATCTTCTTTATAGTCCATACCCAATTATATGATAAAAAAGATAAATCATGTCGTGATGGATAATTGTTTTACGATGAATTAGCTCAATTTCTATAATTACTTGTCTAAAGAATCAAAAATACTATAAAATTTAACTTTGTTGTAATTTAAATTAATTTGACAAATTGTTGTTTTTTAGTATTACCAGATTTGTGTCTTATAAATGTAAATGAACGATTTCATAAAAGTCTAAACCCTAAATTTTTAAATATTTTTATATATTGAGAATTTATAAATGAAAAACATAAGATATAAATAATTCTTATAAAATTCGATGACAAAAAAACTGAAAAATATATTTTTTTTAAAAAAAACTAAAATGCAGCAAATTTGTTTTTTTTTTAATTAGGACTATGATTAAAAATCTGAAATAAAAATATTATAAAAAAGAATAATTTTGGAGAATTTTATGTCTAAAATAAATAAACCTTATTCGATTTTTAAAAAAAAATACTTAAATTTATTATGAAATTTAAACGAACAATAAATTTGTACTGTTTAATTTAAATTAAGATTTTACAAACATTTATTGCAAAATAAGTATGGACTTCACATTTTTAAAATGGGGCACCTTTTAAAAATATTTTAATGATATTAAAAAAAACAGAGGGTGCCACCTGGACATCTGCAACAACAGCTACCTTAGGAAGGCTAAACAAAGTTTCAACTGAAAAAGGTGAAATCAAGATTATGATAAATACTAGGAGTGATCAGAAGAAGATTAAAACTCTAGCAACAGCATAAAATGAGGATAGAACAATTTACTGCAAGGCAACCTATTAGGTCATCAAAATTCAAATACAAGAAAAACATAATTGACCAGTTCTAGGAAAATGCTAACAACAGAGAGCAGAAAGATTAAAAGAACTGGGTTTGAATCAGCTCGGCATGAATTGATAGTAATATAGTTTTCCTTCCATGGTCACCCAGCAATTCAAACTGATCAGAGCCATTGGGAAATGGCAGAACTAGTATCTACGGAACTCTTTTGGTGGCTTGAAGTTGATAGGATGGGTTTCTGGAGTTGCACTTGTATCCTCTTTCCACATCTTAATAGTTTTGTCAGCTTCACACGTAACAAGTCTTGACCCACTATTATCATAAGAAAGAGCATAAATGCACGCTTCACTGTCCAGAGAACCTGAAGGAAACAAGGAAAATCTTCAGGAAACTAATGAAACATCCGAAGTAAACGAGAGTTGCAAGTGAAGGTTAGTCAAACCCACCTGGCTGGACAATGGTCTGAGCCTGCTGGAAGTTGTGGCCGCTTTTCCAATCCCAGAACCAAAGGCTTCCGTTGTCACCTTCAGAAAAGAGGAGACACGTTAGTTTCAAAATGTTGATTATATGTTAGTGCAAGCGTGAGGAATACGACTAACATACCTGCAGTGGCCAGAATACCATCTTCGTTAACTGCCATCGAATTTATTATTGTTTTCTGCTGGGAGCTGGATAAAACATGTTTCATAAAAAACCATTTTAGGAGGTGAATCTAAAACTACTCTTTGTAATTTTTACTGAAAAAGAGTAAAATCAGCTACACATACTAAGTGCAATAAAGAATCCATTTACAATGAAGATTTGATCTATTAGCCATGCTTCTCACGGCTTCATAGATTTAGCCAAACCAAAATGGACAAGGTTTCATAAATAATATTGTTTTAGGGCTCTGTTTTCAGATATATTGCACTGATTCATCACTAAAATGGAAGATCGAAAAGAAAATACTAACAGCATATTGTGAAGAAATTCGCCTTTTGGAAGGTTAAACTTTTTTATATTGTCTGCTGAAGCAGATGCAAAACTTCTCCTGAATTAAGGAAAGCAATTTAGCTGATTAAAAATCACATTTGCAACATAAATGTGGTTAACAGAGCCACAAGTAACAAAGCATTACTCTTTTGGATGTAATGCCATGGCACGAACAGATTTCTTGTGGTGGGTCAGTGTTGTCATTGTTTTTCCTGCAATTGGAAATTTTCCTTTTGAGAACCAATAGATAACTCAAGGAATTAAAACTTGAGAAAAGACTATTACCAGCTACAAGATCCCAGAACTTAATAGTACTATCATGGGAACCAGTTACAACTTGTGGATCCTGAAACATAAAAATGTCCAAAAAAGCATCCAAATGAGTAGATTCAACTCTAGAAAAATAGTTGAAAAACAAAACCCGTACCATTATTAAATAGGAAACAGGAATAGGAAATTCAACTATCATTTGAAGCCTTAAAAGTCTAAAACAATCTCTGTCAGTCTTTTTCAACACAAAATTTACCCCTCTGAATCAAAACTTAATCATTAACAAACCTCAAGATCATACAAGACAATTATCGTTATTTTGAATGGAGAATTTCAATTTTATCATTCAAAATTTGTCCCTTTGTTAAGCAAAATGCCCCCTCATGCTTTTTTTTTTGTCAAAATGTCATTTAGAATTTCCCCTTTCGTTTTCAGGAAACACCATTAGTGACTAGGTATTGCCAAGGTATCAAACACTTCATTGAACATAATCAATTCCCCCACCCTTATTAGTGTTTTTTGTAAAGTAGGAATAAAGTGATTAGGGATTGTAAAATACAGGGTAAGTTGACAATATTCAAATTTTAGGCAGTTTAGCAACAAAATGCCAGAGGAGAATTTGAAACAATTTAATTATAGAATTCCGAGAGCCATTTTTTGCCAAAAAAAAGTTGGTAACTTATTTTTAAATTTTACAAGTGAAACCATGCGCATATAGAATCAAAGTAAAGGACAGATAGATCTCTTACTAAAAAACTGTAGTTAACGAATCCTTTCTTAAAAATTAAGATTTCAAAAAAACTTATTATTGACACATTTACCAATCAAAGACTTACATACCGTTGGCCGAGCAAAAACTGAACAAACAGTGTTATCATGACCAGAGAGAGCCATAACCATTGCCTTCGAACGAATGTCCCAAACCTAGGTAAAATTGAAATACAGATCTCAAATATGTCGTTGAAATACGAAAACCTTCAACTGAAATGAAACCAACTTATGAACCACCAAATAAATTCACAAGTCTTAGAGTCGTTCTTGTCATATACCCGGCAAACAGAATCCCGTCCACCTGTTAGCAGCACATCAATAGTTGGATGAAGAGCCAAGCAATATACACCACTCAAATGTCCATGATAAGACCTGATAACCTTTAGCAGAATTAAAGGTAAAATATATCAGACTTCAAGCAGATTAGAATCCCACATAAACAAAGCAATATACACCACTCAAATGTCCATGATACGACCTGATAACCTTTAGCAGAATTAAAGGTAAAATATATCAGAGACTTCAAGCAGATTAGAATCCCACATAAACAAAGAAAGAGCAAAAAAGTAAAACCTTATTTTGTTCAAGATCCCAACATTTAACTTGTTTGTCATCACCAGCAGAGAATAAATAAGTGTGCTTTTGACTGACAGCAAGTCCTAGTCGCCCAAGGAGATTTACATCAACACCATGCAAATTATAGATAAATAATCACAACAAAATAAATAATACAAGGCACACAAAAACAAAAATATATCAATCAACTAACCGCGAATTTGTTCAATATGTCCAGTTAGAGTTAACTTCAATCTTCCAGATGCAACATCCCATATCTAGAAAAGGCAAGCAAATCAAATATATAGATAAGAATTTGTTTTTAAATCAGATATAAAACTATGACATGAAAAAAAAATTGAGAGATAGTGAAGAGAAGACTTCATAAGTGAAAAAACGACTTATTCCAAGGGGACTAAAAGAAAATTGTAAATGAAGATATTCTCATAGTACTTTAGTTTAAAACTCGGATATAGCACTCAACAAGCATCACTTACATTTTAAATAACTATCAGCTACTCAAATTGTAAAGCTATGGAAAAAAACAATTAAACTGCCAAAATGACCTGGTTCCTTTAAAGAAGTTAAAGAATAAATTGAGGCTTATAAATGTATGTAAACATGCATACAACAACCACACAAACAAATGAACCATGACTTTCTAACCGAGATTTGAAATTTTAAGCCGAGCCCATGTTCTGGTCCCAGTCGGATCAAGAAGTATCGTGTTTTTGTCGAGTGATGAGGAGTGCCAAGCACCAAAAGAGGAAGAGAAGAGGAAGGAGAGGAAGAAGCGGAATTCTCAAGTGCCTTTGGGAACCTTTGGTACATCACGAACAACTTGTGGGCAAGGAAGGCAATAGGTACCAGCTTAAGTGGGTGCTTGTTGATGCACGACCTAAATGGGTATGATTTGAATATCTGTTTAGCATGACGGGTCAGGTTCGGATATTGATGAGGCAGCTATGGAGGTAAATGCAGGTATATGGACACAATCAGATAACCACAGGTACCCACAAAACAAAAATATATAATAAATATTTAACCATAGTATTATTAGTATTATTGTGATAAATAACTTATCTAGTAAGACTGTTATACTAATTAATATACATTAAATCCTATTAATTTTGTTGCAATATTAAAAGTTAAAACTAATAGTAATTAAAATCTTATCCCATCCTAAACACTTTAAATCAAACAAAGACTTAAAAGTGATAGTCACTGAACTAATCCTAAATTTTTTAACAGTTTATTTAGTTGAATTATTCAAGTCCTGCAAATGCTTTGTTAGGAACATATATAACTATGTGCAGGGATCAACATATATATGAGAAAAAGATATTTCAAATGCAGTTAAAACATTTGTTGTTGAATGCGTGCAAGAGTTCTTTGCAACATGCTGATACTCCTTTGTGATTTTCATATTTGTTATTGTATTTTTTTTTTAAACCAGTTTTTATTTCTCGAATTAGTGTAAGAGTTCTTTGATACATCATTAAATGAGTGTAAGGGTTTTTTGTAATTATAGATGATTATAATTCTTTTTGTCAATGTAGATAGTCAACATTACTAATTTAGTTACTCTACAATTTTTTTTCTCTTAAAGTGTTGTTGTTATCAGGTATTCATTCGAGTACCACAAAACTAGCCATCCTTTTGTGGTGAATTAGGGTTCCCGACAGGTTAGTTAAATGGGTGGGTTGTAATTTTCAGATTTTATGAAGCTATTTAGAAGACCAGGTACCTCTTGAATTAAATAGGTATAAGTACTAGAAAAAATTGTGTGCACTCAACTTGTCATCCCTACTCACAAAAGCTAACACTGTCTCGCATGCCTCAGGGATGCCAATGCAATGTCTCATAATGCCTCATGAACCTCTGGAAGATTCACAAAAGATTCATGGTCTCACAAAAGTCAATATACCATCTTGTGTGCCTCAGGGAAGTCAACACAAAATCTCACATGCCTCAGGAAGACAATGTAGCATCTCACAATGATTGAGGGAACCCTCTAAAGAACTCAGAAAGCATCCTTTCACAAGACCATGAATTTTTTGTAAGTGTTGCAAAAGATCACTTGGCATTTCTTACAAAAGAGTTGTGTGCCCTAGGAATCCCAAAAAGAAGACTTTCACTCGTGAAGGTTTGCAAGAAAAGATACACCAAGAGGTTTCATCAATCTCAAGCGGTTCAGCATGCTGGTCAGTGAGTGCACAATTTTTCTCTTGTGCCGACTGTAACAGAATAAAATTTTAAACCATGCTTCCAACTAGTTAAGGTCGGTAAAATGATGCTCAATCCTCCATTAAACTGTATGTAAAGCTATATTGTGACTAATGTATTTTAATTTACCTTTAATTGTGTTAGACACAGTTTTATATATATATATAAAATTCTGAGCCTTAATTACAATAAAAATCTCTTTTAGCTAGCATGGAGTTTTGCAGTGAGATATGAATTTGGAGTAGTCTACCAGTCCCAGGAAAATAAGAATTTTTAAAAAGGATTCTTATGCAGTGTCAATGTAAGGTAAATTCTAGATAGTGGGCACAAACAACAAATGAGAAATCTAATCAATGTAGCCAACTAAAAATATATGAGATACAAGCTAAGGACAACAACAAATGGAAAGGAACCTTTATGGTCCTATCAGCGGAACCAGTACAGAACCATGTATTGCTTGGATCAAATGCAATGGAACGAACCCATCCCAAGTGGCCACTGATGACCTGAACCAATTGATCAACAAAATTAAATTCAAGAAAAATTCAGACTTGTTCTACTGAAAAAAAAAAACGCACCCTATAATTCTTCCAAGGAGGATGCCATGAGGGACGAGGCCATCTACTTGGAATCCTTTCCATCAGAGCAGATGTAGAGTTAAATCTGAGAGAAAATGTGTGGAAAATGAAATACAATTTACAGAACAGGAGCTCCATGCATTTGTTTGAAGTAAAGAAATTTTAGTTTTAACCATCATGCTTCATAAAATGCCTAATTTAATGAATAACCTAAAATAATCTGATCTTTTGATGTAAAGGAAACTTTCAAGGTTTGTCAATATTAATTTTGTGCACAAAAAGAAACATGCAACAGGTTAGCGTTTTGCCGTGCACTGGGCATGGTTTGCCACATGTTAAGCAGCAAAAAGGATATGCAGTAAGAAGTGATCACAATCTGTTGAGAAAACTGCAGCAGGAAAGGATATTCCTAAAGACCCTAATTGGAAAGTTCTACAAAATTGTGATGCAAATGCATAGGACAAATGTAGCAATAAGAGAAATATTATCATTTACTTCATACTATGTGCTCCTAAAAGTAAGATAAAATGCTAATTGAAGTATAATTGAACTAATTTATATATATATATATACACACACGCGCGCGCGCGCGCGCACACACACTAGCGATTGTGCACACGCGTGTTGTATGAGCTAAGCCCCTTATACCAGATGGGGCAATGCAGAGAGAGATTTGAGGGAAGAAGAATTGACCTATAAAAAATAGTTTTAATTTTTAAGGATTGCCCCTACTTTTATTTTTTTTAGTGAGGCAAGATTCTAATATTTTTATAATTTTATACACCTCTAGGGGTACTTATAAAAAATTGAGGGGGGACAACTGCCCCACCAAAGCATCAACTATTAAACTGATAAAAATAAATACTACACTCAATTTTAGCCAAAAGACAGACCATAAATTAGGTAAAGGTGTGTCAGACCCATACAATAGTGCAATGTTAGGGTGACACTCGAGAATCCGAGCAGCAAGTTACTGTAACAGACTCCCCCTTATAAAAAATTAATTTAATATCATACTTAATCTTAGCCAAAAAGCTAAGAAAGATATGCTTTCTAACATCACTACAGTGATGTCAATTCTAAGATGTGGGACTAAAAAGAACTTTAGATTTCTAATTGATTAATGAGAAAAATTCTCAATAATACGTCACAACTGAGTCTCGAACTCTATATCACTAATTGATGCGTTTGTGAAAATTACTAATAAATCTTAGAATTATTTTCGATGTGAATAGTAAAAAGAACATTAACGTACTTTCATTTTAGGCTTCACCAAAATTAGTTAGTAAAGAGAGGAGATTGTTAATAAAATAGTAAGATATATAGATATAGATGTGTTGTGTTGGGCGCCCACCGTGTACGCCCATGTTGGGCGCCTGAGTGCAGCGAGGTGCCCGGAACACATCCGAGCACCCCGCATATCAAGGGCCTATATATATATATATACTACTTTTAGAAATTATAGATACCAGTGAAGAAAGATAACACAAGCTGAATGGAGCAAAGCACATTTGCATGTGCAACGTGTTCATTGATAAAAAAAAAATATAAAAAAAAGGTTATTTGTCATGCCAAAACTAGCCAAACAAATCAAGCAACAGATCAAGCATATAGGACATATCGATTGCACCAGGCAAGCATTGAACCACTAGCTTTTTGCCTAAAATGGTGCCATTAAGAACTAGGTTGACAGCTTGAGATGGCATTGCATACTGTTTGGTTAACAGCAGCAGAACCCATCAAGGAAAAAGTGAACTTGACTTAGAGTGAAATCTCAGTAAGATCTCAGTTGATTCTGTAAGAAATTGGCCATATCACCTAACTCTCCATATATTGACCTATTGTGATGGTTTTTACTAGAATCAGTGTTATTCTAGAGTACCTAAGAGACCTACCTTTAGGTCATTGACTTCTTAACAACGAGTCAGTATATATTAATTTTGATCCAACTTGGTCAATTTATATAACCATGGTTCATCTACAATAAGGGATATGGTGAACTATGCCAAACATAACTCAAGTTGGGTAAGGAACAAACTTGATTAGTTTTTTACAAGTCAAACAGGATCAAGTTGGCTTGAAAAGAGTTACTTCAAGTTTAACACAGCCAATGCATCTGAACTTAAAAGGCACATACAGTTCTATTTTGTATCTTCTTGAGCTGTATCAGCGTGTTTGATTAGTTGAAATACAAATTAGATAAATTCTCTTCTTTATTGCAATTGAAAGAAGAATATAACCTGTCCGTAGCTGAAACTAAAACCCCTGTATTTCTGCTTGCAGTACCAATCTCACTGTAGAGACAAAACAAATGCAGGAACCTAGTTAGCTATTACCAAATGTCCTAGACACAAAATTAATCAATGAGCAATCAGCGATGGTAAGATGGCAAACTTACGGTCCTTTTGGTAGCATGGTAGGTGCAGGAATAACAGCACCTTGGTTCCCATCATTTCGAGAGGCCTTTACTTCTTGGCCTCCTGTAAGAATCAACATTAGATTTATCATAAATTGTCTCCTATAAGAATCAACATTTGAATTATCATAAAAGAAAACAAAACATAGAGCATTCTGCATCAAAGCATTGCACAAGGATCAAGAAAACGTGAAGCATAAATGTTTTTGAGTCAATTGTAAAGAACACCCAAAGGGAACAGAAATTGATTGTAGTCAACGTACAAGAAAGATGTACATAATCATTATGCAATTATCAAAAAAACACTGGGTTCTATTTCCTTCATACAATTAACAACAACAGGACATCGGAGATCAATTAATATGATGACTCCCATCAGAACATTGCAGAAAAATCAAGAAAACATGAAGAGAATAAATGCTGGGGAATGTCTGATAGAAATGGAAGTTATTTGAGATAAACATGTAAAACCGAGAAGGAACATTCTATTGTATATGTGATATCAGAGAAAACGGAATTAAGTATTTACTTCTTAAAATTTGTCACAAGCGAATAATAGCTAATTCTACGCTTGGTTACTCAACCAATTAACCAAGATCTAATGGTAAGACTGGCCAGCTCTAGAGTGCTAGGGTGTAAATCTGATTATGGAATCCTGCTGTCAAAAAACTTCATGATCTAGCTGACATCGAGGATTTTTAATGCCTCGGGATGTGTAAAAGGATAAGAACCAAATCTGACTTTTGAGATAGGGTTGGAGATGACTAGTACAAACAAGGAATCCAATACACAAGGAAGAGCAGCAGTCTCATTTTCTTTGGAAAAGAAGATGGAACAGAGCAGGGTTACGCAATGGATATGAAAACAGCTGAATACCAAAAATTGGTTGGCAGCTTTTACCCAGTACCAAACATTATGTCATCTGACTCATTTTGTTTGGTAAAAAAGAATACAGAATAGATAACCATTAGGTCACTGTTAGTAAAAAAAAGCTCAATATGGTTTCCCTACCAAAAAATGGTTGGCAATTCTTAGAATCAAAAATAAAATTTCAACATATAGATTGCCTGAACTAATTCATAATCCACAACTTCCAAGTTCAACTGGTAGCATATATCAGTACAATGAAAATATCTGAGAATTTATTGCCTAATGAAAATAACAAATAAAGAGAACTAAGTAGGATAATAACGAATAACAATAAAGATACAGCTAATCTGGCATACAAATTCTAGCTGAAAGCAAAATATTCATAAAGGTACCTAGGGGAACTAATGCAGTAGACATTGAACCTTGAACCCCTTTTTCCTGTGCCTTGTTCTGCTTTCCAGCTTGCTGGCCAGACAAGTTTGCTACTGATCCATATTCAGCTTGCAGCTTGGGGTTCCAAAATTATGTGACATCATGGATAAGATGGGAGTTAATCACAAAATTTATCTCTAGGGGGAAAAATAACCAAAAAGGTCTTTTTCTCAGTTTGTTCACATGTATCATTGTGTTATTTTTCCTTTTAAGATAGCAGAATTGGAACTGGAAATCCAAATACATGTAGTTTTTTATCAGAAATGCAGATATAAATTAAGAAGATGTAGACACCAACCTTGTAGTTGACACGAACCCTCTTGCTGCAATGTGAAGGGGAAGAGGATACAGTCAAATCAAGCATATATATATATATATATATATATAACAAACTCAAGGAAACAAAATCAGAATGAGGGAATTAAGGTTACAGTTGAGGTTAGGATTTACCTCTCTAGATCAGAGGGAGGATGATGGCCATGCATCGGGGAGAAGAGGTCCAGAGCGCGCTTCAGAGACTTGAAGCTAAGCTTCTTAAGAGACTGCGGCTCCACTGGGAGGTCCATTACAGCTACTGAATCAGTAGCTGCCATCACACTCGACAGGGCTACCTGTCCTCAACTTCCTTTCACCAACTGGGTTAATCAGCATATGACCCAATTAATATATAATACCAATAGAAATTAATCAGTAAAAGAGAAGAACAATAAAGTAAATCAATATCTCAAGTACAATCCAAATATGACATCAAATAAAACGTAGCTGATTGCATACCATGATCCACCCAAGTTAACCCCATCACCACCTTATGTTAATAGAAAACATTTTTATCTGTCCCCTTGTCTCCACCATGGTAATAAAATCGAAGATATGGCTTCTCTCCAACACACATTATCCGTTGAAGAATGTCAGCAAGATTATTATCAGTTGTTGGTATGGGCTGGTTTCTTTGTCACCAAGTCCGGAAGCGGGACTATTCATTGCAAGACTACAATAATTGCCAATTGGTATTAAAGCTCAGAATGCCAACCATTTAATAGCAGCTATGAATTTTGCTCACTTGTATGAGAATATTTTGTGAATATCTAGGCCGGAGAATTATCACTTGACATACTTCTCCTTGGGATCAACTATGAATTAAATGGTTTACTTCATAGGGGATGGCAGAACAGCAAACCAAGGGGCTTTGTTTACTTGTGATGATATTAATTCTGAAGGTAATTGGTGTAAGAGATCATTTTGGCTAAGAATAATTGGTGAGGAAACCCAAAAAACAGATCATGCAGTAGTGCTTGAGATTTCATTAAAAATCAGTGGTTTAAAGCAACCACAAATCATGCAACTTTCAATATAAATTAGTGAAATTGAAGCTCAAATTTTGATTGGTTCCAAAAGCACACATTACTTTATGAATATAGCAATTATTGCTCAGTTACAGCTTCCAATTCAAGCAGCAGTGTGTTTGTTGTGGTGGCAAAATGGAGAACTTATTCCCTGAATTGGTGTCTGTAATGGGGTACAAGTTATGCTGGGAGGGGAAGATACCTATGCTGATTTATATCATTAGATTCAATATGCTTACTGATTTTGACAGTAAACTTGTGTGCATTGGCTCTTCACACTTGGTCCCATCAGATGGGATTTTAAGATTCAAGGGTGTTCTGTCACGCCCCCAGAGGAGTCCTTACCGAAAAATTTCGGTAGCATCTCCCCTGTACCGGTGACAATATGAGGCATACATACATACAAAATACATCAGTCACATACGGCTGGAATATATATACACAACCACGCAGTTATATAATCAGCCCACTCGGCTGGAACAGAAATAAACACAACCACGCAGTTATATAATATATATTAATCAGCCCACACGGCTGAACTAAAATCAACACAACGGAAATCACAAACAACGATCACAAAACACAAATCAACTGACTGCGAGCCGGCTCGGCTTGACACAATAATATCAAACCAAATACAAGAGAATACAAATACATAAACAAGTACAAAACCCAAAATACAAATAACGTAAGAAATACCGAAATCGTAAGGTCGTCCTCGAACCATAAATCCTTTACCTACTACCTGGTGAAATTACCAATATACGGGGTGGTAAGTATAAAGACTCAGCGGGTAATAGACTGATAGTGCATGAGTATAGTAAATAACTAGAGATACAAAGGTATACAGTCTCGTATGAAAATAGCAGATACTACAGTGATATCATAATAAGTGTCCATACCTGAAACCATATCCTAGGCTAGTAAGGGAAGGTAGGTGAAGCAAAGTCCTGCTACAATATTGCTCATAACCACATGGTATCATGTGAGGTATATACAGGTCAATAGTAAGTAAGTCAGTGTCTAAACACATATCACAGGTATAAATCTCAACATATGTAAGCATAACAGCATAAATAAACAACAACAGCATAATCTAGCAACGGCAGCATAGATAAGCAACAACAGCATAAGTAAGCAACCAGCAAATATAATAACAACAACGTATGTACGGATGGTCACCCCGCCCACCTCTCTGCACCATGACCCCTGTATGGTCGAGAGGCCGGATCGATGACAACTGTACGACACTCCAGCCGCCACTACTCTTGAGTGACCGAGTGGACAGTTGCATAGTAGCTGAATAGCTACGTCTGCGACGGGGGTCCCTGCTGCCCGCGACTCCAGCCGCCACTACCCATGAGTGGCCGAGTGTGGCATGACAGGACAAGCGGCGCGCTCCAGCCGCCACTACCCATGAGTGGCCAAGCGTGCGGCCCTGGCCAATGACCCTCTCAACCACAAGGGAGACATGATCGCCGGCATGCATGCAATGACATGATGCGAATAATGCAGCAGTCATCATATATATATAAACAGAAAACAGGTATGCTACATGAAGCCAGCATGCTCAGCAAGGTGTGTAAATAAACAGGCAATCAAAGCAGGTAAACATGGTATCAGGTGTCCATATATCCAATACCTACTATCTAACGTCTGGTATCTGGTATCCAATACCTAGTACTATATTATCTGCTAAATATCATCGATAGCAACGAGAAACTGTATAGATAGAGAAACGAGTAGCTCAAAGATCGAGTGGAAGTATCAAACGCAGGAAGAATAAGAGTGGAGTCAAGATAGATACAGCAACTATCTGAACATAAAGCTCATGCACTAGGATCAAAATACTAAAGAGGTAAAGCAAGAAGTACCCGCCTGTAAATGTAGGTTGAATCCGACGTCAATCTCGTCACGACAACCGCCTTGATCAAAGTCCTGTGTCAACGTATCCATATAAACCATCTACCGATTAACTAAACCAATATACAAGATAGGTAATTAATCCGAATTCGTCCATTACCCGAATAAACTCACCCTAATCTACTAATCTCCATTACTAATCCACACCAACCAACCAAAACTCCCCTACATTGAACTATCAAAATTGAGCTAGCAAATCATGCATTCATTTCTTAAACCCAACTATCACTGTTACAGCTTATCTTATATCAAAACTTACCTCTGATGATTCCCTGCCCGAAGGTAAAATTGCCGGCACAGATCCTCTAGTGATACCTGCTGCCAAGAACGACCAATAGAGCTCCTACAGAGCCTACATCCATTGCCATCACACAATTCAACATAATACGAATCATGTCCATAACCTAAAGCCACAGATCTACCATTAGAGCTGTAGAGTCCTTACCTTCTTATCTCCGGATGAAGCACAGTAGCTGGAAATTTGTGACCGAGGCTGCTACCAGGGATCACTGCCAGAACAATACTTAAATCAACATATTCTTGCAGCCGGGCTTCACATCACAACCTCCCTAGCTAAAGGAAACCCTAATCTGAGCCATTCTCACCTCACATACCTTGATGCCGGAACCCTCAGCGTCTCCGGTGCCCGCCTCTCCCCTCCCGGCCGAGAATCCTTTGCGAGGAGCTGCGTTTCAACGAAGGATGCCACCGAGGAGATCTCCAATCAGGCGTGGGGGAGACCGGAGGCTGCTTCGGTATCCAGAGGTGTCGGCGGCTGCTCCTTTTGTCGACGACGAAGACAAGATGAAGAGGCGATCACAGCAAGAGGGACGGAGGAGAAGAGGAAGGGGATCGGTTGGAAAAGGGTTCGGTGGCGATGAAGAGAAAAGGAAGAGAGGCCAGCGGCGATGAGGAGGTTTAGGGGAAGTCGGGAGAGGGAGAGGGAGACTCTGCCGGTGCGGGGTGAGCGAGGCCGGCGATCTGCCGACGCCGTTGCGGCCTTCAGAGGGTGGCGCAGAGGAAGCGAAGGGGAGAAGTCGGCGGTGAGGGAAAGCTTTAGGGCACGGGTTAGGAGTAGGGGAGGTTTATAAATTTAAACTTAGGTTTAGATAAATCAAAACCTAAGTTTATTCCTCAATCAATTCTCATCTTTGGGTATTTCAAATAGACTTTCACTAAATCCAATAATTGATTCCCTTAAAATACGTCATATGACCTCCGATTAAATCCCATAAAATTCCCAAAAAATCCTTTAAAATCTAATAAGATTATTTGTCCAATAACCTTATTATTTAAATATTATTTGGGTGTTGTATTTTACATTCTCCCCCACTAATAAAAATTTAGTCCCCAAATTTGCTGCTCAACTCAAAGATCATCATTCAAGGGTAATAACCAAATAGCATACTCATATATCACTCCATTCAAGTATCAAGAATAAATCTCCATTCGTAAGAGATAACACTGTGGGTTATGAGCTCACTCTGCTTCCGCTACGCCCACACTTCTATCTAGTCAACGGTAGGTAAATCAACTACCTCTGAAACCCATTATATACACTATCAACAAATCCTCAAACATCTATCTAGGGCGCTCAAACTATCCATCTGTCCGAAGGTGGAAAGCTATATCACAATAAAGCTCAATACTCGTAGCCTACTATAAACACTACTAGAACCACGATATGATTCACAAATCTCCATCTGGTACAATACTCCGAGATATACCCTAAAGTCTGGTGATCTCTCTACGGTATAACCCAACTAATCGATCTAACGAATCCATCCTACAAATCGATAGTTAGGGAGCAAATTCGCCAATCCAATAATGATTACCCCAAAGCATCATATCCTCACCCTGCCCTGAGTAATCACACAACAAGGTCCATTATAACTTGCGCTCAACTCCATTCCAGTATCCGAATCTACTAAAATAATCTTACTAACCTCCGATGTTCAGCCTCCACTTGCTGACATACTAGACATCAAGCTACAAAATCCGCGATGTTTTTTTTTCCATGTCATTCAACCAATAGAAACGCTCTAAGTCCCTATACATCAGGTGTCACCCGGATGTATCACAAATCCATATCGAGGTGTTTTCCTACAAAAACTCCTCCCAGATAAGAAGTGACTCAGGATCACACCTAACCTCCCACGGTAATCAAGAATCTCGTATAAACGATGTCACCACATTTCCAACGTGGAAATAATGGCTGTTAATTCCAAATCATGAGTCGGATAATTTTTCTCATGATCTTTCAACTATCGAGAAAAATATAGTACTACTCGACCGTGCTGCTTCAGAACTGCACCTAACCCCTCGTACAATACTTCTGTGTAGAGTATCAATCCGTCTACACAAGAAGGTGAAACTAAAACGGTGCAGTTATCAGCTTTTCGTTTCAATTCATGAAACTGGTCTCAAAAGCATATGTCTAGGAAAATTCCACACTCTTCCTAGATAGTCAAGACAACGACATAACAACTCTAAAGAAACCCTAATCCAATTTCCGGTAACATCTAGCCTGATCAAGGAAGCTGCGAGTCTCCTGATTAGACTACGACCACTCCCAACTAATAACAGCCTCTATCTCCTATGGGTCCACCGATATCCCTCTACCAGAGACAATGTGTCTCAAAAATCCCATATAAGATAATCAAAATACGCACCACTGAACTTCACATATAGATGTTCCCGTCGAAACATCTCTAAACCTATGCGAAGATAGTGTACGTGATCATCTCAGATCTTAAATAGATCATAATATCATTAATGAAGTCAATGAAAACTGCTCTAAACACCCTAGAAATGCCGAATACATTTGACACACTCAACCGTAAGATCACTGGCAACAGGTTTAAGATCTAATCACCAACCATAAATCACCAAATAATAAACTACCAAATCCAATATCCTCTAACAGATCATCAGAAAACAACCTATCATAACATCAATAAAACCTGATAATTTTTCTAAGGACCAATTATCATCATGATATACTATCATGATGTAGAAATATATCATCATCCTACCAAAAGTGTGTCACACTGAAATCCAAGGGTGTCCCTTGATTTCCTAATCGATGACCAACAACTCTCTCCAAATGGTAGAGATACAGTCAAACCATGAGTATATAAAACTCCACTAATCTTATCCAAAGAGTACATCTAATCTCATCCATTCAAACATGCAAAATCCACCGTAAGGGAAGGATAATCCCAAAATCCAAATGGTCACTCAACCTCCTAACTACAAATTCTACCCATCAAGAGAGTATCTCCATAACTCTCATAATCATACCTGTAAAATGTCCTCCGATAACTGTTGACAAAAGGTCGAACACCCTCTGATCTTATATATAAACTTCAAGACCTTCAGTAAATGATCAGGTGATCAAGGTCTTGAGCTGTTTATCATTGAGGATATCTAACCTTATAGCGGTTGTATCTCATAAGTGTTAAGCAACTAGCTCCACACTTTTCCATGTCAGTGGGGGTCATCTATCCAAATGTACCTTCAAGGTCATCCTACCAGGTACATACAGTTTATGGTTAAAATCCCCATAGAATAGGATACATCGATCCTCTACAGACTAGTCAAGCCTGCAATGGTATGCAGCTAACTCAATCAATTCTCCGTTTGTACAAGTCATGAACTCAAATATGACTTTTAGGTTATCTAACCAACACACATAACCCGAGGATCCGAATCTCTATAAAATAGAGTGAGTCGGTCTTCTACATCCGAACTAATAAAAGTAACTCAGTACTCTACCACCTACACCGACAAGAACGGATCAATCTTCTACTGATCAAGTCAACAAAGGTAGATCGAACCTCTATAGGCTTAAGCAACTAGGATAAGTCGATCCTCTACTAACCAAACCAACAGAGTAAATCAATCCTACTAAGCAAGTCAACAAGGGTACATCGGTCCTCTGCTAACCGAAGCAACAAGAGTAAACTGGTCCTCTACAAACCGAACCAACTAGGATAAATCAATCCTCTACTACCCAAGTCAATAAGAGTAAATTGGTTCTCTACGAACCAAGGCAATACGAGTAAATTGGTTCTTCACGAACCGAAGCAACATGATATTTAGCATATACTAACCACTACTAAACTAGTGATAACAGAAATTACTAACACTAGTGGTATGGTAAAAGAAGTCCTATGAGACTGTATTCCTTGATCTCTAGTAGGGTCAACCGTGATCAGTGATTGACCCAACACATTTGATGTATGCTACAAACAACTGGACAGGTACTAACAAAAGTATACTAATACATAACATAACTAACATAACAACTATGCATGCACTAACAGAAATGTAAGATAACAATATGCTAACATACCTCCTATAGTTTGGAGAATCCTGTCCGCCAGTTCCACGTCACATTCGAGGACGACCTCACGATTTCGATATTTCTTACGTTATTTGTATTTTGGGTTTTGTACTTGTTTATGTATTTGTATTCTCTTGTATTTGGTTTGATATTATTGTGTCAAGCCGAGCCGGCTCGCAGTCAGTTGATTTGTGTTTTGTGATCGTTGTTTGTGATTTCCGATGTGTTGGTTTTTAGTACAGCCGTGTGGGCTGATTAATATATTTATATAACTGCGTGGTTGTGTTTATTTCTGTTCCAGCCGAGTGGGCTGATTATATAACTGCGTGGTTGTATAGATATATTCCAGCCGTATATGGCTGATGTATTTTGTATGTATGTATGCCTCAGATTGTCACCGGTACAAGGGAGATGTATGCTGAGAGGGGAAGATACCTATGCTGATTTATATCATTAGATTCAATATGCTTACTGATTTTGACAGTAAACTTGTGTGCATTGGCTCTTCACACTTGGTCCCATCAGTTGGGATTTTAAGATTCAAGGGTGTTCAGTCAAAGTGTTACTGCTCCACCATGCAGATTACATTCAATTTCAAAAAGTTCGAATCTTGAGAAAGACTTAGCAAACTTGCTTGAATTGTTTTTCTTTGCTATTTGAGAAACCACGAGATTTGCCACCACTATACAGCCATAAACATTACATATTATTGGGATCTAATACAGGTTCTCCAGCCGTTTGATTGTACAGATATACATACTTGCATAAAAGATAAAATTTAAAATAGTGTGAACCAGTGTATAAGGATAACAACCTACCACTTCTCCCTTCTCTTCTCCTGTTTTATTAGCTATAAAGCAACGCGAATCATGAAGGTTTTGGGTCAACTCTCATGCTTTGATTAAAGATAAATTTCCTATACCAGTTGTGGATGAGTTGACTGATGAATTGCATGTGAAAATTAATATGTGGCTGAATGATGTTGAGAATAGAGGTACACCGATCTCAACTATATGCTCCCTCAAGCAACCTCTAACCCAATTCAACCTTGCAGCTTGACTTCCAAGATACAATGACAAGATTAGCCAATCTCCCCACCACACCAGAACACCAAGCAATCTCGACCCTTACACAATACATCATCCAAATCCCTCTTTTTAGGTCAGCTAACACATCCATCCTCAATGCACTAACGACCATTCCCTACCAACCTCTTTCATCGAGTATTCATTAACTCAATCACTTCCAAGAAATACAAGGATTCCACTATATTCCCTTAAACCCACTCAATGTGTTGTCTTTGAGTCCCGCTAACCCCATCATCTCTCGAATCCACCCTCGGAAACACTCCTGATTTCCTTGTGACATTACCCTACAGCGTCAACGGTAAAGTTGTTGTTTTGTGATCAAAAAGTCACGGATTCGAATCCTGACAGCAACCTCTTGCAAAATAAGACTGCGTACAATGGATCCTTCCCCGGGACCCTGCATAGCAGGAGCTGTCTTTTTTTTTTTTATTACCCTACAGCGTTTCAAAGAAGAGTAAGAGAAACATACCAATACATGCAATCGGGAAACAAGACAATGCTAGTTAGATCCTGCAGGAGCAAGTAAAGACTCCTTCGCTGCCGCACGACAATCCTTGCTCACTCGGGAGACGCTGGAAATAAATAACAGCAATAGAAACATCAAATTTTACCATTAAAAAACACTCAAAACTGCAACATTAACAAAGACGCGATGCGAGAATAAGAGAAAATGGATCTAGGGTTATTGCTACGCACACACGAGAAGAGGGGACAAGGGCTAGTGTTACCGCCAAAAAGATAAAGGAGAAATAGAAAGCGCGTTGAAGGAGATTTTCCGCTGCTCCGATTCTGCACACGGGGAAGAGGATTGGCCGGAATTGCTAGCTGCAGGAGACGGCGGCTTCGAGCGACGGTGAGCAACGAAGAACTATGGAGAGAGAGGGAAAAGGTTCGGTGGTTCCTACGAGGGATCGGGCAGGAAGAAGCGATACTCCGCCGCTGCTAGAGGGTGATGGGTGACGGTGGTGGAGGCGGCGTGATGGAGGCGGTCGCGAGGAAAACAACCAGGAATCTCCAATCTGGTTGTTTAAATCTTGGCCGTTTACTTGTTAACGGTTGAGATTTACTGGAAATTGAATGTGTCGTCCAGGTTCTGCGGTTCATGAATCATAAATTATGCGCGGGTTGTCTCAACTTTTTTACGTGCGCTATTATTGCCGTCGGACGAAGCATTTACATCTTATTGGACGGAGCAAATTACATCTCAAAGATATCTTACATATCACAAAAATATTATATACATCTTAATGATGTCATGATATTTTAAGATGTAATATGATCCGTCCGATCGATAAGGAACACGAGGATAAAGAAATTTGAGGACAGAAAATCCGAACTCCTTTTTCAGATAAATTACGAGAGTATGCTTCACTAAATATAAAATTTATTTTAAATTTTAATAAAATATCTTTTGAGAGATTTTATGAATAATATTTTTTTATTTAAAGAATAAAATTTATTTTTAAAATAATAAAATAATATTTAATTTAGGAGAAAAATAAAGAAAATGAATTGATAATAAAAACTATATATTACATAAGAGAGAGAGAAAATAATAAAAATAGAGAAGACAAGAAAATAATAAAAAAAATAATAATAGAAATTTAGTATAATTGATGTAATGTGTAGTGAAAAATAATTATGTAAATTTAATAGGCATGGAGTTCCATTATGAAGGAACTTTAGTCTCACATTGGAAGTTTCAAGGTATATTAGTTTATATTGATTCACATGTATTGAGGATGCGAACAAATACATGGGAAGAGACTCTCTCTCACGCGTGGATGCGCAGAGGGGGTATAAATTCAAGACCCAGATTACATTGAACCATATTGACTCGTGTGCAGACACGACCTGCGCGCGCCGAATGTTGGACTAGGTGGGGCAAATTTGTCCAAGCGGAACAACCAACATTTTACCAAGTAACATTTTTGCTACTTGCGTAACGGATACATTAAATAAAGATTAATGTAGCCGAGTGAAACGTTGACGTTTCACAGGTGACGAATAATGATCTTTAAACGATCATTAACGCTGCCCTTTGGTCTTCACGAAAATAGGTACATATGTATAAAAACTAATTTGAGAGGTAAAAACTCTCAAACTGAATATCAAATCATATAGCATAACTAGGAGTTTGTCCTCTATAGTTGAGATAACTCCTTGCTCATCAGTCAATTCATTTACATCATCATGCACTCCAACTTCCCTCTCACCATCATGCTTCACGTGGGACAATCCACAAGCAAAAACGAAGTCAAACCAATCTCCAATCACACACACACACACAACATCACACAAACATCATTACATGCACTACAAAATGATGAAGAACAATTGTTGTAGCAGTAGGTGTGGCAATGAAGCACGGACAGCAAGCAAGAATATTCAACCATGAAGAGCAGTAATAGCAAATGAAGCATCAAAAAGACAGGCAGCAAGCGGAGCATCAAAAGCACAGACTGAATCTATGGTTGTCATCCTGCCATAAATCGTCGCCCCACTTTTAGCAAGTGGTCGGCTATCAATGGGTTTATTGTGTCTTTACCGCGAGCCGTTTGTGTTGGAACCCCAAGGTGTTTTGATGTGATCAAACAAACTAAGTTAGGTCCTGCGTTTATTTAACCCTTGTGTCTAAGTATGCAGGAGCTTAGGAACACAGGAAGTCGAGCGAAAGACGCGGCTAGCGAGAAGGACGGCACGGGGAGAGAGCCAACGGGCTCAGTGCGTCCGAGGGACGAGGTGGCCGCGGAAGAGTACACCGATGGACGAGAAGAACGTGCGCGGCGTTTGAGGGACGAGAAATCGGGAAAGAAGACTGCTCGAGGAGAAGACCGGAATTTGGGTTCGGGTGAGCCCTATTCCGGATGGCCGAGATCACCCAAGCTAGCGGAGCCGGAGCGAACAAGCCCCGGACCGAGACAAGCTGAACCGGAGGTGAAAAAGTCAATGTTGTTGACTTTGGGCTCCGGGGCGCCCGGAACCCTTCCGGGCTCCGGGGCGCCCGGAACCCTTCCGGGCTCCTGGGCGCCCGGAACCCTTCCAGGCGCCCGGAGCTGGATTTTGACCAGGATCGCGTCAAACGCGATCTGATCGTTGGGGGATAAAATTTTATCCCCCCTGGCGCCCAGAACCCATTCGGGACGCCCCGACCAGTGCTATAAATATAGCACTGATCTGCACAATCAGAACAACTCACTTGTAATCAATTCTTTCTGTGCTTTCAGTTGTGTTCTTTTCATTTGTGCTGTCAACGTTGTAAAGAGGCTTCTCCGCCCAGAGGAGATCATAGTGCGCTTACTTTCCTTGGATTAGCAATCCTCTGATTGTAAACCAAGTAAATCTCTGGTGTATGATTTCTTTACTTAGTCTCTACTTTTTATTACAAGTGTTTATGATATAGTTGAAATCCGAGAAATGTTCGAGTTTTATTTTGTAAGGCAATTCACCCCTCCCCTTTTGCTGGCCTCCAAAGGGACCTACAAGTGGTATCAGAGCAAGGCGTTTCAGGAGGACTAACCGCCGATCGAAGCAACAAGATGGCCGGACCAAGCATCGTCCCACTAAAATTCGAGGGGAACTTTGCAGACTGGAAGCGTCGTATGAAGGTATTCCTAAGAACTGATTTTGAAATTCGATTTATAATGAAGTATGGTTTTTTAGCTCCGACGAACTAAGATGGAAAAGAAAAAGAAGAGAGCAATTGGACAAAGAAGGAGCAGAGTGAATCTGTAGCAAATAGTCGTGCGGAATATCACCTGCTGAGTGTGTTACCACCTCAAGAGGTCAACCGCATCGGAAGCTATTCATCTGCTAAAGAACTCTGGGAGAAGTTCCTGGAACTCCATGAAGGCACGTCTGAAGCGAAGCTCGCAAGAAGAGACATCCTCCGGAACAAGTTGATGAGCATTCGTCTGGAAAAAGGTGAGAAGGTAGCCAATCTACACGCAAAGGTAAAAGAACTGATTACTGATCTCGAGAACCTCGGAGAAACGGTAACAAATCGGGACAGCATACGCTACGTACTCAACGCGTTTCCCAGAACTCCAGAGTGGACGTCAATCATCGACGCCTACTACATCTCAAAAGACCTAGAGGTAAGTACATTAGAGGAATGTTTTTCTACCCTTGAATTACACGAAACTAGATGTGCAGAGACATCAAAGGACACACCCCAGACTATGGCGCTGAACACAACCAACAAGGATGAACCCGAGTCAGACTCCGAAGACGATCAAGAAGCGTACATGGTAAGAAACTTTAAAATGTTTTTTAGATCTAATAAATTTAAAATGCAGAATAAAAAGAATAAAAAAGGTAGAAGAAAGGTGCGATGCTACCAGTGTCAGAAGGAGGGACACCTAAGGGAAGACTGTCCAGAACTCAAGAAGGTCAAAATGAAGATACCCAAGAAACACAAGAACCTAAAAGTCACTTATGACGACACTTCCTCATCTGAGTCCAAGATTCAAGAATATGTGGGGATTGCACTGATGGCAAGCTACGAAGGACAAAGTACATCAGAACTCAGCATCGATGAAGGGGGAGCGACCTCAGATGGAAGTAGCGAAGCAGGGGGAGATTCAGGCTTTAAGTCTGATATGGTAAGTGAGGTATGCCTCTTACCCCCTGATGAACTTTACTTTGGTATTAAGACAATGGCTAAATCCATGTATAAATTAGAAAATAAAAATACCAAATTAGAAAATGAAATTCTAGAAACAAAAAGAATTTTGGCAAAATCATGTCTTATAGAGGATTTTGAAAAATTAAAAATTAAAAATGAAAAACTAAAAGAAGAAATAAAAATATTGAAAAAATCTAATGGTTCAAATATTTCTACTTTTAGAAATTATAGAGGTTTAAATTGGCATTATAGATTTCATCAAAGTCAAATTAGAAATATATCAAAAATCTATGTACATAGGAAATACTTGGTTAATCCTGTAGGTAGGAACCTCTATTGGGTTCCAAAAATATGTTTAATTTAAAATTAAAATCAGACTTAGCATTTTCAGCAAGGAAATTAAACTAATTTCTTTATGAGGCTTTGTCTAAGGAAGTGGTTGTTGCTCCAATAACCAAGAATACCTAGTGCCTCGCAACGACCTGGAAGTCAAGTATCGAAATGAAAAGTTTAATTAACTAACTGAAAAAACATTAATTTAAATTACTTAATGCTTTAAAAGAGTTATTCAATTTGTGTTAGAAAATATTTAAAAATTTTTAACTTGACTTAGAAATTTTTTATTATCTTAGAAATTTTTATGAAAATTGACTTAGAAATTTTTTTTATATATGAAAGTTATCTTAGAATTTTTTATGATAATATTGCCTTATAATTTTTCTTAAAATTGACTTAGAATTGTTTCTTATGAATATTAACTTAGAATTTTTTTTAATTAGAATAATTTTTTTTGGGAATGTTGAGATAAGTTTCAAACTTAAATTTTTTTTTTAACACTTATGACTGCTTTTATCTGAAAAATATTTTACTTAAATTTTTCTCGAAAGAAAAATTCTGAAGAGTGTCTTTACTTAGACATTTTTTATTTTATACTCAAAGTTTTTTTTGAATTTACCTTAGACTTGTTTATAACCCCAATTTTTATGTGATCAAAGGGGGAGAAGTATGTTAAGTCTAGGGGGAGGTAATATAATTTTTCAATTGAAAAATATTTGGACTTATTTGAATATAAATTGTTTTTAATTGCATATGTTTACCCTAACTTAACTTGGGTTGCTCACATCAAAAAGGGGGAGATTGTTGGAACCCCAAGGTGTTTTGATGTGATCAAACAAGCTAAGTTAGGTCCTGCGTTTGTTTAACCCTTGTGTCTAAATGTGTAGGAGCTTAGGAACACAGGAAGTCGAGCAGAAGACGCGACTAGCGAGAAGGACGGCACGGGGAGAGAGCCGACGGGCTCGGTGCGTCCGAGGGACGAGGTGACCGCGGAAGAGTACATCGGTGGACGAGAATAACGTGCGCAGCGTTCGAGCGACGAGAAACCGGGAAGGAAGGCTGCTCGAGGAGAAGGCCGGAACTTGGGTTCGGGTGAGCCCTATTCTGGATGGCCGAGATCACCTAAGCTAGCGGAGCCGGAGCGAACAAGACCCGGACCAAGACGAGCTGAACCAGAGGCGAAAAAGTCAACATTGTTGACTTTGGGCTCTGGGGCGCCCGGAGCAGTCCAGGGCGCCCGGAGCCCTCCGGGGCGCCCGGAACCCTTCCAGGCGCCCGGAGCTGGATTTTGACCAGGATCGCGTCAAACGCGATCTGATCGTTGGGGGATAAAATTTTATCCCCCCTGGGCGCCCGGAACCTATTCGGGGCGCCCCGACCAGTGCTATAAATATAGCACTGATCTGCACAGTCAGAACAACTCACTTGTAATCAATTCTTTCTGTGCTTTCAGTTGTGTTCTTTTCATTTGTGCTGTCAACGTTGTAAAGAGGCTTCTCCGCCCAGAGGAGATCATAGTGCACTTACTTTCTTTGGATTAGCAATTCTCTGATTGCAAACCAAGTAAATCTCTGGTGTATGATTTCTTTACTTAGTCTCTACTTTTTATTACAAGTGTTTATGATATAGTTGAAATCCGAGAAAGGTTCGAGTTTTATTTTGTAGGGCAATTCACCCCTCCCCTCTTGCCGGCCTCCAAAGGGACCTACAGTTTGTTGCGAACTAAATAGATTCTTATGGTGGATCTATGAACTCTCTTGGGCCTTTTGGCAAAGCCCCAGCCATCAACGGATTTGGCGCTGTCTTTATTGTGAGCCGTTTGTTGCGGACTAGATAGATCATTATGGTGGATCTATTCACCCTCTTGGGCTTTTTGGCAAAGTCTCAGCCATCAACTGATTTGACACTATCTTTATCGCGAACCATTTGTTGCGGACTAGATAGATCAATTATGATGGATCTATTCACCACTATCCTCTCTCATGCCTCACATACAAAATCAAAAGATAAATACAAAGACATGCAACAAAAATTATTCAAACCAATCATCATTTGCTACCATCGTTGAAAATTGTCCAAGCATGCATGTGCCCCCCCAACGTTGAAATCTGCTCAAGCCTCCCTTGTGCCACTAATTTAATATTTGCTCTACACGTCGCTGAAATTCATTCGTCGATGAAATCAAACATTAATTTGTACAGCCTCCTTCTTTCGCCGATGAAATTGATTTGCCAATGAAATTCATTCGCCGATGAAATCAACATCAACACTATATGCACCATTCTTATAAATTGTTCCGTCCATGCTCGTGCAAGGTGAATCACTTAAATTTCTACATAAGTCCAGAAAACAATAAACATGAATTTGGACCTTGCGCAACATTCTGTCAATATCAAGAATCATCCCCTCATAACGACACCTGTTGCGAGCTTTCCACAAAACATATATCATACTAGAAACTCCAAAATACCTCGCCTTCATTCTCTAACTCGCACCTTTGTAGTATTGGCCAAGAATGTGAAATAACTCATCTATTGAGTTAACTTCATGATTTATCTCTAAACATCTCCGCATCTTGTCCCAAATAGTACATGTGATAGGGCACTCAAAGAACAAGTGACAATTCGACTCATCGTGACTTTGGCAAAGCATACAAATCTTGTTCGCCACATACGACATTCTATCCGTTGTTTGTAGTTTCCCATGAGCAAGTAACCACAGAATAAGCCGATGCTTCGGCATAATTTTCGGCCTCCAAACCAATGATGCCCACGTAATCTCAAGATCTCTCGGTATGAAGAAACCATATACCTTTGCTGCCCCACTTTCCCCCCCCCCCCCCACACAAACTAGTCACCCATCAACAAGTTCGCCTCCCCACTTCTATTTGTAGCCCCTCGAATTTTGTTTCGAATATCCACAAGCCGTTTGATAAGAGGAGAGTCCGAGGTTTTGACCTCCCAATGCCAAAAATTAGTCTCCTTGAGATAATGATGGTGCATCCATCTTACCCATAGCGAATCCGCATTAGTTTGGATCTCCCATAGTGTCTTGCTAAGAAGAGCTTCGTTCCATGCATGAAGATCACGAAGTCCATAACCACCATATTGTCGAGAAAGACACAAAGTGGCCCAAGAGATAGGAGGATGCTTCAAAGGTCACACAAACGTACAACATATTGTTTTGATTTTTTCAATGACACTACCAGGAATAGGGAGCATAGAAAGCCAATAACACTCCACGCCTTGAAGCACCGTCTTCATTAACTCCAAGCGCCCCGCATAAGATAAAGTATGTTTTGGTCAAGAATTAATCTTCCTTGTAATAGTATCAAGTAAGGGCCTAAAGTTTGCAATTCTCAACTTCTCCACCGCTAGTGGAATCTCCAAGTATCGGAATGGAAATGTTCCTTCTTGGAACCCAATAAGTTGACGTAATCGATCCTTTATGCTATCATCAATCCTCGTCATATACATATGAGATTTCAAAGAATTAGCCCGAAGCCCCACTTCATTGTCAAAAACCTCCAAACATTCCACCAATACTTTTATTGAGGACTCAACTGCCCATGCAAACAACATCAAATCATCGGCATATGCAAGATGTGTGATGCCAACCTCTTTACACATAAGATGGAAGTGAAAAGAGTGTGGCAAGGAGGCAACCTGCAACCTGCAACCTGCGTGATAATACTTCAATGCATAGACCAAAAAGTAAGGGAGATAGGGGATCACCTTGCCTTAGACCGCGACACCCACTAAAGAATCCATAGATGTCTCCATTTAGAGAAATAGAATAGGAGGCTGTAGTTACACACTCCCTAATCCATTCACAATATCGTTAGGGAAAGCCAAAACTAACGAGGGCTACCATGAGAAAATCTCAATCTACTGTATCAAATGTCTTCTGCAAATCAACCTTGACCATACATCTCGGGGAGATTCTTTTACACGCATACTTTCATAGCAACTCCTGAGTGAGGTTAATGTTGTCACTAATAGATCGCCCTTTCACAAAAGTCGCTTGCGCTGGATTCAACAAGTCCCCCAAAATCCTTGCTAATCGGTCGGTCAGTACCTTTACAATGACCTTGTAGAACACATTACAACAAGAGATAGACCGATAATCTGAAACTCTCGAGACATGGTCTACCTTTGGCACCAAAGATATTAATGAATGGTTCCATTATTTGAGTAGCTCACCACTCTGGAAAAATTTCTGAACTGCTGCAATAAACTCTGGCCCAACAATATCCCAAGATGTAGTGAAAAACTTTGCTATATATCCATCCGGACCCGGTGCCTTGTCACTCCCAATGTCGTATAAGGCTGCTTTACTTTCCTCCACCTCCACTGGCCTGATTAAGTCCTCAGATTGACCATGAGTGATTTTTCTTCCAGGAAGTCCACCGCTGTCCAAAGGATCACACACCACCTTTTACCCAAGTAGATCATAAAAGAAGCCCACAAATTCATCTATCACTTCACCCAAGCTTGATGTTTGCTCCCCATTTTGCTTTGTGAGTGTGATGATGACATGCCTCTTATTATTCCACTTCACTACATTATGGAAGAATTTAGTACACTTATCAGAGTTCCTTAAGTAATTCGTACACTGCTGATAAAATTATTTTTCTACCTCCGCAAGTAGAGTGGCCTTCCTCCGTATATGATCATAGTCAATGAGAATAGTACCCCTGCTAGGACCCCTTTCTGTATCTCCTCTAAATTTGCATTTGTTCTTTTTGCCTTCTCCGAAATATGCCCAAAATGATTTTTACTCAACTCCCTCAATCTTTTCTTCAAACGGGTCAGCTTCCATTTAAGACTAAATTGAGCATTCCCAATAACAGGAGCTAACCATGAGTCCATCACAAGCTCAGTAAAACTTTTATTGAGTGACCACATATCAAGGAACTTGAAAGATCAATTTGGAGGTCCATCTTTCGCTAGAGTGTGCACTATGGTACAAGAGTGGTCCGAGAGGTACCCAGGTGTCGTAAACTCCGTGTAAACATCGAAATCTACCAATAACCAAAAATAATTCACCAAAGCTCTATCCAATTTACAAGAAACCATACCATTGGTCCAAGTGAGCTGACATCCAATGGAGCGAAGATCCACCAAACTACATACTTGAGTAAAAATTTGGAAATCCTGCATCTCATAATTGGTGACTGGAGAGCCCCCTTGTCTATCTATTGTCGATATAATAGAATTAAAATTACCAAGAATCAACCATGGTTCCAAATTGGACTCCCCAAGATTTGTAAAAACCTCCCATAAGGGTCTCTGAGCGACAATGGAATAAGACCATAAATAAATGTCACTAAGAAATTCCTCCCGAAAATTCGACACCGAACCTGACAATGTATGAATTGTTCGATCACCGAGAGCACATCCATATCAACTCTGTGTAAATCCCAAAGAAGCAGTATATGGCCATAATTAGTCATATCAAAATTATGAGCATGCCCTATACCTAAAAATCACCTACGCGTAATGGGGTCAAGAGAATTGTCATTTAGCTTCGTCTCCAATAGAGTCATCACTTGGATATCTCTCTCTTTGAGAAGGTGGTGCACCCCCTATGTTTTAGGGACTTGTGAAAACCCCTAATGTTCCATGCGGCTACTTTCATTGGCCACCTCGGCGGGCTGCTCGCGCCCGAAGTTGCCTCTCACTCCATGGTGCAGGCATCACCTCATCCTTTGCAGCTCCACTTATGTCTCCATTTGTGGTTGAGGTAGTAGCTGTAGGTACAGAGGAAAATGAAGATTCATTAGATGTAGATAATAATGTTTCACTTGATGTCGTGGAGGATGAAGAGGAACTCCCCCTGCTTGAAGTTGTCGCATGTTGCACACCCGGTGGTTGTTGTAGTTCGCCAACAGATTTTGTGTTGACAAATGAGGAGTGACTTGCAACGTCTTCTTTGTTAACAAACTCACCAACACCTTGGATGCTAACGTGGTAGTCAACATGAACTCCATCTTGGTCAACAACATCTTGTACGTTAACATTTTGGAATTTCACATTTTGGTCAATATCATAATATTAGACTACCACGTTTTGATCAACATCATCTTGGACTTCAACACTTTTGAGTTTCACTATTTGATCAACATCTCCACCTTGTACTCCAACCTGGTCATTAGCTCTTTGGACTTCAACATTTCGTGCAATGGGTGGTACAACCGCCATTGAAATCAGACTGTGAAATTCCACTAATTCCAATTCATTAGGCGCTACCGGAATTCCATCATTTGCTCTTTATTGTGTTTGTCTCCATTGTTGCCAAGGACGGTCCTTAGTCCTCGTCCTTTTTCGACCCCGTACTGATTGTGATCTTTGTCTCCCAAGGCCTTGGTCAGCACCTCCGCGACAAGTCTCCAATCGATGGCCCACCTTCTTACAGATTCAACAAAAATCCGGCACCATTTCATAGATGATACGTAGATCTACTTGTGCTCCAGTGGGCAAAGTAATATGCACCTCAAGAACTCTATCCCCAAAGGCTAGAATCTCCACCAAGAGTCGTGCATATTCCAAGCCTTCTCTTGTTCGTGTCAGGTTGTCGGTATACAACGACCTTCCTACTTCTGAGCCAATCATGCTTAATACTTTTTGAGTCCAACAATCTGGAGGTAGGCCATGAATTTGGATCCAAGCCGGAACAAGTCGTCCATCTTCATTAAAAAGAAAACATCTCAGCATGATCTTCAAAAAGATTGGAATTCCAAAAACAAAATATGGTCCTCCTTGCAAGACTTTTTGTTAATCTTCCTCTGTGTCAAAACGATAAACCACCCAACCACTTTTATGCAAAAAATACTTGCGGGGAATCTTCCAATGAGCACCTATAATTCGGACCCCATCAATGCCCGGATGTCGTCCCATGAAGCAACCAACTAGACTGAAACTCATAGCACCTTCCATGTTATCAATGTCGTGATAATCAAAAGAAATTATTTCACCTTTGACCTCATACTGATCAAGTGCCATAGCATGCTTTATCTTCTTGTTATCTTTGAAAAGGCTTGCATAAGACTTCTTTTGTGCCGGATGATTCCCTTGCCCACCATTATTTGTTGTTCCATTAGCTCCAGCCTGTTTGCTGTCCCCATCTGAATGTGCTTATTCATGACCGTTGTTTCGAGCAGGCGATGGCTGGTTAGTCAACGGATCCACCACCTCCACCATCGGTGAATTATTTGCCTCAACTTGTGTCTGACCTTAAGGGGGAGATTTAGTTGTGCCATGTGGCAAGGTAGCCATATCAGCTGTATTAGCCACCTCATCCTGTTCATCCAAATGAATGCGCACTTGTCCAAGCATGTTGGATGCACGATCCACCACCTCAGTATCATCTGCTAATTGTGAAGTATCTTTCATAGTAGCAAATCTATCTTCTTTGAATGATATAGGATGTGAGCCCTTGGTTAGACTCAAAGGAGAGTATTTGAGACCTTTCTTCTTCTTTCCCAGTTTGATGCATCCACATGGAATTACAAAACTAGAAGTGCAAAGCCAAAGTTAAACACAACTCAAATGGAAGAGCAACATGCAACCACCAAGTTTGAATAATCGTCCAAGTCAACAAGTGGTCCACACCAATATCAAGGCTAATTTTAAAAGGTCAACCAAGACTTCCAAATCAAGAGGGCTCCAATTAATCCATGCCAAAACCAAATCGTATGCCACCAAAAATTTTCAAATAGGGGAAACTCTAATTAACGCCAATATCCTCTGAAATTAATGCTCATTAATGTTGAGTAATGAGCCCAAAAGATGCCTTCTATAGAACGTGCCGGTCGTAATTTTGAAACTCCGACGAACCGCCGGTGAAATGTAAAGCAATATGACTCTGACCGGCCATAGTCTTCCTTTAGGCACCAGGATAGAGGAGGGGAAATGGGAGAGAAAGAAAACCAAAAGAAAAACCGAAGTAGAAGAGGAGGAGAGAGGAGCAGGTTTACCAGAGAGAAATACGATAATGCTAATGAGAAGATAACCTCTATGTCGGAGAAGAAACTTCGATATAGTCAGTAGAATATTTTCTCTGCATCCTCCAACTCTACCCGATAACCTCCAGAGAAATGGCGTCAACCACAAGTTGGTGACCACCACCAAGGGGAAGAGTAGAACCTGAGGAAAGTTTTCCCAAAGTCGTCGGAGAAAGGGCCTAGAAATCACTCACCTCACCATGTGGAAGATGACCGAAAATCCTAGAGAGAAGTTGGAATTTCTCTCACTAGGAAGTGGGCACCCATGACTGATTGAGAGCACTTTCACGACCGAGAGCTCTTTCACGTGGCAAAAGGTGAAATCGCTCACCCCCAGCGCCCCCATCGCACCCGACCCTAGGCCATCATGAGGGAGGTAAATCATGGCAGCCGAGCGGGCAAGTAGTGGTGGGGTGAGGTGCACAGGGTCCGGAGATTTATGCCTCGACAGCCCCGCGGTTTGACCCCGTGTTCTCAAGTGGCAAACGAACCACTACTTACTAACTCGGATAACCCGTGGGGTGACTGAGAGCTCTTTCACTTTTTTTTCGATGAAAGGTAAATTATCATATATGGAGCGAAAGAAATGTACAGCAACCTATGGCTCAAAGGTCCCCGCCCATCATGTCTGGACCAATGCCAGATCGGAACGAGAAATCCATAAGGCTGCCTAAGGATACAATGCCGCACAAGGCTAGACATTTGTATCACAACAGTAGGTTAGCATACGCAGACACCAACTGTCATCATAAGTACACAAGCTCTCGGGTACAAGCCCAACTAGACAACCATACTAACAAACATTAATCTCACTAGTGGTTGTATTAGCATAGCCTCCGCTGTGCCCTCCTTAGTGCTCCATCTCCACAAGGTGACTTCGGCCAACTGGTGTCAACCATATTACATGTCACGTGGTGCATCAAATTAATTAATATTGGAACATTTCAAGACTAAAAATAAGAGATGTAGTATGGAGTCCTAAGTCGTATTTTTCCAAGGTTAACTAGTAAATGTGTGCTAATTTTAAAATTGATTCCAATCAAGTTATTACATCAACAAGGTCTACTATGCTTTTCCACTTGATTCACAAAACAAATTAAATTCTTCTATAATCAAAGATAAAATCAAAGAAGATTCATTCTCATCAAACTAATATCAGTGAAGGATCATTAAACACAATCACACTAAATCCAATCAATTGAACCAAAGAATTTGTAACTCTTTGAATTGAACCTAAGCACTAACTTATAAAAATCAAAGTATCATTCAATTCACATTTACAATCAAATGCAACATTTAAATTCAAAAACTCAATCACAGTAACATCGAACAGAGGTACACAACCAATAATTTCCAATTAACCATTCACCAATTAAACTTAATCACAGCTATAATTAATCTCAAGAGCTCAAATTAAACATCCAACATTCAAGCAAGATTACAATCACAAGATCAATTCAATTGAGCAAGAAATTGCTGATTAAATGACCATCTACTAGTTAGCAGTTAACTAAACTACGAAATCAGAATTTCAATGAAGAAAACAGAAACAGGATTGTAACAAAACTGAAACAACAATGAAATTGCAAGGGAAAGGAAATCAGATCTAAAGATCTGAGCAAGTTTGAGACAATTCAAAGACAACTAATGAAGAAAACCTAATCTATGGCATTCCACAAACCAAAACCAAGCTCCACATCCTTCACCTCTGCCATGGCACAGAGCTGCCTCAGGGAACGCCCTTGTGGCAATCACCAGCAATCCACTAAATAACCAGCACATTCAGGAGAAGTCCAGAACTATAGAGAACACCCTAGTTAGCTCGGATTCACCTGAAATCTCCAGCCGACGAAGAAACAGAGCACTCTTGTCAAATCTGGAGACGCGAGGTGGAAATGAAGATGGATCGATCTCTGGAGAACCGGAGAACGCCCCTAAATCCTCCAGAGAGAATGGCAGCAGCTTAGATCGGAGAACGCCCCTAAATCTTCGCCTGGATGAAGCCCGCGGACAGCAAGATCACAACCGGAGAACGCCCCTGCATCGCTGCTCTGTGCTTCGTTTGCTAGTTGCTGGATCATAGAAAGCTCGCCGGCGACGAAGAGATTGAATCCTGGATCTGGAAGTATGGAATGGGAGGCAGCGGCGTCGCGGAGAAGAAGGATGAACAGTGGCTAGAATCGCGAGATCGCCGAGCTCACTGCACTGTAGCTTCTCACGAAGATTTTAAACCTCCTCAAAACTTATCGGACGGCTGAGAATGATCAAGACTCAATCAACGGTGAAAAATAGCCCAAAATATGATCCAACAGTACGGATCTTCCTTTATGGTCCAGATCGACTCCTCATTAGGTTGGATGAGTCGGATCTTCAACGGATGGCCCAGATCTGCTTGATCTTCAATGGATGGTCCAAAACGCTCCAAGACTTGATCACTTCGTTTAGCCCTAGATTTGAGCCCAAATGTGGTCCAATCTGATCGGGTCCATGACCCTTTTGATGCCTACAAAATAAGAATCAAATATTAGCACCAAATATCATGAAAATAAGTTAATTTGCAATTAAGTCCAAAATCAAATGCAATTACAAAATATAATGTATATGTGAGTTTAAGCTATGAATAAACCATCAAAAATATGCATTATGAATCAAAATAATATAGCTAAATCATGATTATCAAATCCCCCACACTTAGTCTTGGACGTCCCGTTCAAGTAAAGAAAACCTAAAAATCATCTCCACATAAATTCCCTTAGCAATACCTAGAAGATAGTAAAAAGTAATTAATTAAGGTCATCTTAAAGGTCACAAACAATCATGAATACAATCCAAACAATAATCAGTAGATATGGTAGTTTCAATCCAATTGAAAAATTAAAGTAAATTGCAATCTCACAAGGGATTTACCTATTCTAGCCCTCACACTCAAAAATGCATGTTAGTGGAGTTCAACTCAATGCAACTCACAACATTTCACTACCATAAGCTTGCTTATTTTCTAATTCTCCGCCACTATAAAAGATATCATACATGAATCAAAAGGATTTAATCAACATGAATTGAAATGGAAGCGAGAAGAACAATGAAAGTGAATGAAAATGGCAAAAGAAAAGACATTAATGAAAAATTAAGGAGATAAGAGTATTGGAGGAATATACTTGATGAGTTGATCATTTTGATGTAAAAAGAGATGAATACCATTTGTTTTTAACAATTCAACATATCAAGCTAGCCTCTCCTTCAATTAAATAGCAAACCAAAAATTTTGATACTCTTCCTTCACACTTGATACTCTTGATTTGCCAACAATTTGTTTCTGTTTTTCACCATTTTCCCAATTAAATATCAGCATTTGAAAGCTCAAATAATCAATCAACTAACAAAGAACTCACTCCCCCACACTTAAAGCATTGGTCGTCTCGGACAAGCTAAAGCCAATTCCATCACTCAACTCTTCTCCAACCAACTTTTCTTACTGTCTTCTTGCACTGCAATGAGACTGTACAGTTCTGGAAAATCAATCCACTTGAATTGCAGCTATCTACTATTCAGCTCTACTTTGAATGATAATGGAAAATCAAATCCTCCTCACTGTGTAAAAGCTTGCAACAAAACTCAACACCATATAAGTCAGAAGCACTAACAAAAATCAAGCAGTTTATACAAATAGATTCAATCAACAATGATTGAACAAAAGCATCATTTTAAATCCTCTGATCAGGACCTTGCAACTAGAATTTGTATGCATCATGCACAAAACTTCCTTAGTTCAAAGGTTTTGAAATGCATTTAATCCCAATTTTGAAGACAAGATTTCAATAGGCCAATATATTCAAATTCGTAGAAATCAGAATCAATGAGATATAAGGTATTCCTGCATTTAAACTACCTCTAATCCTTGTTGCTTCAATTTTTAGTTTCAAAATTCAGAATGCAAGGAAATTCTGGCTCAAATCATCACACAATTCCACAAAATAGTTCAAAAATCAGTTCATTTATGAAGTTCCATATTCTTCCAGACCTATTAAATTTCAAAACTTAGAGCTAAAAGTCTTCTCAGCAATTAAGAATTCTTCACAGCAGCGACAAAGACAATTCAGATACTACACTTTCAGAAATCAGTTGTATTAAATGAGTACCAATTTGTTGCTTTTTCTGTCCAACTTCTAATCTGCCTTAATAACCTCCTTTTGAAAACATGCTCTTTAAATCCTGCATCACAACTGACTCAAGTACAAGAATCAGATTCAGCAAGAGTTCATAAAGTTGAAACTTCCAAAGATATTTCGAAATTCAGTTTTGCTAGTCAAGAACAACACAACATTCATATCAGAATTCTGCATTCACATTTCTAATATGATTCTTTGTTCAATTCCCACACCAATGATGCACATTCAGCTTCTCAACTTTTTCTGTATAATTTTTTTCACTGCTGCACACTTCAAATTCCAACCTTTTTGCAACTCTGTTCCCAATTCCAGCATCCCCTAATTTCTGCATTTCAGTTTCTGAAATCATATTCCATTTGCTTAAGACAACTTCCAGCAGCAAGTTGCTTGAAACTCTATATTCAGCAGGAATTTAAAGAGTTGCAGCTCCCAGAATTCTTCATTCCTGCATTTCTGTAGTCTAATCATGGAACGGGCAAATTCAGTTTCCAGCTTCAAGAATATCCTGCATCTCTGCATTTAACAGTCCTTTCTTTTAGCCTCTAAATCTGTTTCTTCATTTGTATGTTACACTTGTTCCTTGAAAAATGGTCTCATTTTGTATCTGCATTTCAAATTCCAGCAACTCAGAACAGGGAATTCTGAAATTCTGAATATCAAGTTTTTGCAATTGACAGATTTTTGAATCAAACTCCATAATTGACATCAGCATTTCATTAACTATCAATATCACCTTTGACTGCTGAAAAACATGATTTACAGACAATACAGCAGCAACCATTATCTCAGAACCTTAGAACTCAAAACTCAACTTCTACAAATTTCTGCAAATACAGGTTTAAAACCAATTGAAGCCAGTTCTGAATTCTGTAAATCTAGTTTCAATTTCAGATTTCTGAATTCCTGCACATTGAGAATTGCAATAAGAATTGATGTTCAGATTCAAATTTGAAACTAGAGTGTGGATGCCAATTCCAAATTCTGCAAGTTCTTTTGGAACATCACTTCCTGCCAAAGTTTCAAATCTGATTTTAGCACATTTCTTGTATATTTCCTTACTGATGAAACTTGTAACATTCTTCATTTCTGCATCTTTTTGACAATTCAGACTCTAAATTTGGTACAGCAACAAATTCTGATCTCCAAAATTCAGATTCTATGCTTCCAAATTATTTTCTTTCCAAGCTTAGAGACAGTTATCCTTTAGCACTAAAACATTTTGGAACTCATAACAATGCAAATCTGAATCAGCATCAGATTTAAACACCAAACATGTAGTTATTGATACATTAATTCCAGAATCAGATTTCTGCAAATTCTATAGAATTCAGAGTTCAATCTCTATTTGCAGTTAAATACTTTTTTTTTTCTTTTTTATTTTCTTCCTCCTTTGCATTGAATCTAAAGCAAGGCATGATCACATTTCCGTTCAATGGCACAAATCTAACACCATGTTGCACAGTTAATTTCAGATCTGGATCCTTGCTGTCTGGCTTCATTTCCCAGCAGCCACCCAAGGGAACTCTACTAGTCACTCTTCTTCCTTCCTTCTGTAGGTTTCTGACAATTTTGCTAGATTCAGTTACAAGCAATCCACTTGGCATGCATTCTCCAATCATGATCAAGTATTGAACACGTTGAGCAACAAGTGTATTAGAAAATTGGTTTGTAATCAAAACTTGGCACACAAAATTTTTCTGAATTCTGTGTTATAGCAGTATGCAGCTCAATTCCAGCAGCCTTCTATATTTGCTTCAGCTTCTGCAATACCATCTAAAACTTGTAATACTTTTCAATATGCTTCTTGAATAGACTTAAAATTCATCTCTGTCTACTCTTTCTCTGTTTATGACACTGAACTGACCAGTTCTGTTGAAGAACAAACACTCCTGCATCCCCTTTCTTTTCAGAATCAACCTTTAGGCTTAGTTTCCCTTGTTAACTTCCAAAATTCAGATTAACCTAGCTCATAACAGATTCAATGTAATTCTCTGCAGAATTTACACAATTGCAGCAACAAACATTCAAGACTTAAATTGGCAGCATAACAAAATCTAAGGCTAGTTTCTGCAGCTTAATACTTAAGTTTCAGAATTAGAGTTTCAAGGTCACTTCAAAAAAATCAGCCTTGAGTTCCATAAATAAAACTGCACTCAGAAATCTACATTCTGATTTCTGAACTTCAGTTTCGAAATTAATGAGTCAAGGAAATCTCAGCAACGTTTCAAAAACTGAACAGCAAGACTAACTCAAGTTCTGCAGGTTTAATTTTCCTTGTTAATGCCCATAACAGCTTTGCATCTAACTACAGCATACACATCAGAATTCTGCCTTTCCATTTCTCTGTTTCTGTCAATCACATGGAAGAATTAGCACACCATTGGTACTTGCACAGTTATGTAAAACTATCCTCACAATAATGAACCTTGAAGTGCAGAATTCACTTGAGTTCCTTTATGATCTGAAAATTATTGTAGAAACTTGACATGCAAATAATCAATGGTTACAAAATCCCTTGTGCTACTGATTTTTAACCAGCTGAAAGTCTCTTAAACACTCTTAATATTTCAATCAAACCGAAGTAAGAAGTGAAAATTTTGCCCAATACTGTTCAGCATTCTTAAACTTCAAACAATGTATCCATCAACTTGGATTCACAACTTCAACATTTCCAAATGACTTGAAGTAAGAAAACCCATGAATCTCAAGCATATACAACTCCCTCCCCCACACTTAAAACATTGGCCATCATCGAAAAATCTAACTCATCAAGATAGTCAACCATAACTCTCAATGAAATAGAGCAAGCAAAGGTAATTAAGAATTAGAATGCTAGATGAGAATGTTTCAAGAAAATTGTGGAGAAAGAATTGGGAAATAAGGGAACAAGAATGAAAAATATCCTTCATTTCCATGCACACATATGCTATTGTGACTTTGAAAAGAAACTAAGCAAGTTCTAGAGTTTAATTTGCTATGAGTGCATGTCACACCAAATTAAAATAGTGTATAGGCTTAAAGTGGACCTCACTAGGTAATATTCATGCAAACAAACTCAATTGATCAAATTGGAATCCACCACCAAATTAACCAATATCATGCAAGAAAAGCATCCAATCATGTCACATGACCTAAAATTGATGATCAAATTTAAGAAACTTTTACCATCTTAAAAATATTACTAGAAAATTCATGGGAGAATTTATTTAAAATAAAATGCTATGTACTAACAAAATGCAAAGTATGAAAACAAAAAATGCAAGTGCAAAGTATGTAACTAAAGAAATGCATAAAAAGAATTTATTAACAAAGCATGAATTAAAATGCAAAAGAAAATGAAATTAAAACCAACTCCCCTTTCATTCCGATGGTCGAAGAAGATTTAGCAATAAAATCCACACCGGACATGGAGTAATCGTGGTTGTAATCAATTTCTTTTTATTAATCATTTTTCCTTTCAAGGCTTTTTCCGGAGGTCTGAGGCGGTTCAGTTCAAGCATCCACTCCGGAAGCTTGTGTTCTCCTACAATATCATGAAAAGAAAAAAACTCCCACACACATGTGGGGTAAAAAGAAAATAGGAGAGTATTAGCGTGGGTATAAAATATATCAAAGAATGCATCACAACTAATAAAGTCAACAGTCGGTACCTCAATTAAATTTTCTGATAAATCACAAGAAAAACTCACCTTTTCATATTGAAGGGTACCTGGAGTAGTAATTGTTACCTCATCCTCATCAAGATATGGCTCAAACTCTTGTTCTGGTGATGGTTCATCCTCATGTAGTGATTCTTGGGTGCTTGGCTCCATAGCACAAGTCCCTACACTTACATCTTCAACTCTTGGTGATTCTTGAGGTAATGCTTCCAGTAAGCATTCCCCTACACTTAAATCATCTTCAAAATAATGTTTAGAACCTGATTCACTAAAAACATCTTCAACAACAAAATCATTAGGATCAGAAATTTGCATAATTACATAATCATCACAAAAATTACTAGAAAAATCATGTGAAGTAATGAGAGTAGGGTTAGGCCTGACAGAATCACTACTTTCCATTTCTTCACTGGCACGTTGTATTTGCAATTGATTGATGGTTAATGCAATTTGATCTATCTGACTCTGTATGTTCTGAATCCTTGAAAATTGTTCCTCTTGATGTTCATTCATTTGTTGCATGATCTCCTTGAGTTTCCATGTTGATTCATCCATCTGAGGATCGTTTCGCTGAAAAGAATTTGGCATAAATGATGTTGAAACTTCTTGAAATCCATATGAACTCTGATAAGCTGGATATGGCTCAATAAATGGTCCTTGTACACTTTCATACCTGAAACATGAATTATCCACCCAATTAGCATTAAAACCATTTGAAAATGACTCATACCTGTTTTGTTGATCCAAATTTGGGTAAATTTGATACTCAGGTTGAAAACTCTGATAACTCTCCATTCCACCTCCAAAATTCTGAAAATATGGATCCATGCTAAAGAAATCTCCTATTCTTTCAAAACAACACTAGAAATCGATGTTAGAAGACTCTAGAGCATAAAGTTTCAAACACATGAAAACATGAACAGTAAAAGCATTTAAAAATTCAAGAATAAGCAAACAAGAAAATACAAAAAGAAATAAGCAATCAAATCAATCAACATGGTAACAAAATAAACCAATCAATGCACAATCTAAAATAAACACACACTACTAGTTAATTCCCCAGCAACGGCGCCAAAATTTGGTGTCGGCCTTTTTGCATGTCACGAGGCGCATCAAATTAATTAATATTGGAACATTTCAAGACTAAAAATAAGAGATGTAGTATGGAGTCCCAAGTCGTATTTTTCCAAGGTTAACTAGTAAATGTGTGCTAATTTTAAAATTGATTCCAATCAAGTTATTACATCAACAAGGTCTACTATGCTTTTCCACTTGATTCACAAAACAAATTAAATTCTTCTATAATCAAAGATAAAATCAAAGAAGATTCATTCTCATCAAACTAATATCAGTGAAGGATCATTAAACACAATCACACTAAATCCAATCAATTGAACCAAAGAATTTGTAACTCTTTGAATTGAACCTAAGCACTAACTTATAAAAATCAAAGTATCATTCAATTCACATTTACAATCAAATGCAACATTTAAATTCAAAAACTCAATCACAGTAACATCGAACAGAGGTACACAACCAATAATTTCCAATTAACCATTCACCAATTAAACTTAATTACAGCTATAATTAATCTCAAGAGCTCAAATTAAACATCCAACATTCAAGCAAGATTACAATCACAAGATCAATTCAATTGAGCAAGAAATTGCTGATTAAATGACCATCTACTAGTTAGCAGTTAACTAAACTACGAAATCAGAATTTCAATGAAGAAAACAGAAACAGGATTGTAACAAAACTGAAACAACAATGAAATTGCAAGGGAAAGGAAATCAGATCTAAAGATCTGAGCAAGTTTGAGACAATTCAAAGACAACTAATGAAGAAAACCTAATCTATGGCATTCCACAAACCAAAACCAAGCTCCACATCCTTCACCTCTGCCATGGCACAGAGCTGCCTCAGGGAACGCCCTTGTGGCAATCACCAGCAATCCACTAAATAACCAGCACATTCAGGAGAAGTCCAGAACTATAGAGAACGCCCTAGTTAGCTCGGATTCACCTGAAATCTCCAGCCGACGAAGAAACAGAGCACTCTTGTCAAATCTGGAGACCCGAGGTGGAAATGAAGATGGATCGATCTCTGGAGAACCGGAGAACGCCCCTAAATCCTCCAGAGAGAATGGCAGCAGCTTAGATCGGAGAACGCCCCTAAATCTTCACCTGGATGAAGCCCGCGGACAGCAAGATCACAACCGGAGAACGCCCCTGCATCGCTGCTCTGTGCTTCGTTTGCTGGTTGCTGGATCATAGAAAGCTCGCCGGCGACGAAGAGATTGAATCCTGGATCTGGAAGTATGAAATGGGAGGCAGCGGCGTCGCGGAGAAGAAGGATGAACAGTGGCTAGAATCGCGAGATCGCCGAGCTCACTGCACTGTAGCTTCTCACGAAGCTTTTAAACCTCCTCAAAACTTATCGGACGGCTGAGAATGATCAAGACTCAATCAACGGTGAAAAATAGCCCAAAATCTGATCCAACAGTACGGATCTTCCTCTATGGTCCAGATCGACTCCTCATTAGGTTGGATGAGTCGGATCTTCAACGGATGACCCAGATCTGCTTGATCTTCAATGGATGGTCCAAAACACTCCAAGACTTGATCACTTCGTTTAGCCCTAGATTTGAGCCCAAATGTGGTCCAATCTGATCGGGTCCATGACCCTTTTGATGCCTACAAAATAAGAATCAAATATTAGCACCAAATACCATGAAAATAAGCTAATTTGCAATTAAGTCCAAAATCAAATGCAATTACAAAATATAATGTATATGTGAGTTTAAGCTATGAATAAACCATCAAAAATATGCATTATGAATCAAAATAATATAGCTAAATCATGATTATCAAACTAACAATCATACTAACAAACATTAATCTCACTAGTGGTTGTATTAGCATAGCCTCCGCTGTGCCCTCCTTAGTGCTCCATCTCCACAAGGTGACTTCGGCCAACCTCTACGCGGGGCACGCAAAACTGACCCAGCAGCTCCTCAAGTGGCAACTCCGTGATGAAGAGGGTAGTAATCAATCCCTTGCATGCACTGGCATACAACAATCGACTCCATGCAGTGAAGCGGACTCGCACACGGTAATTGATTTCTAACAACTAATCCCTCGCATGCGCTGGCATATGACATGGAATATGCCATTGACTCCCTGCAATAAAGGTGACTTGCACACGATGATTGATTTCAAGCAACCGGTAGATCCCAAGCAACCAATCCCTTGCATGCAGGCATACGACAATCAACTCCATGCACTGTAATTGACTCGCACTCGGTAATTGAGTCCAAGCAACTAGTAACTCCAAGCAAAAGTTAATCACGTTCCTTGCAATGGGCTTTGACCTTTGACATGCATATGCAATCTGATCAATTTCATGCACTGTACTCTGGATTTGGGTTCAAACCCAATCTGATTTCCCACATTTTGCTTTATCTGATTTCCAGATGTGAATTCAGTCCACCGGTGATCACATAAAAAACCAATCTGAGCTTGACCTTTGACCTGGAACAGACATGGCACTTGTTGGATTTGAATTTCAAAACCAATTTGATCCCCCACGCTTTGCTCTTTTTTATTTTCAAATTTGAATTTGCATGTAATGGGATTTTACGTGAGTGTACTGTAGTTTGAATTTTGAATTTCAAACCAATCTATCTCCCACACATTTGCTGCATTCAAATTTGAATTTGGTTCAAGCAGTAAGCAATTCAGACACGCCAACTTCAAATTTCAAATTCGAATTTCAAACCACATCCAATCTCCCACTCTTGTGTTGCCACCGAATCAACTGCCCTCCACACATTTGCTTCATTCAAATTTGAATTCGGTCAACACGTTGATCAATCCAGACACGACAACTTCAATTTCAAATTCGAATTTCAAACCAGCAACCAATCTCCCACTCGTTTACTACCACCGAATCCAACTGCCCTCCACTCTGTTGCTGCCATCGAAGATTTGGATTTTGAATTTCAAATTTGAATTCAACCTCGCCGTCTTTTGCTGCCACAGTCTACTCTGATGATTTCGCCAAAGTTGCAGATGTCGAATTCTACCTCCCTTGCCTTTGCTACCACTGAATCTAATGTACCCTCACCCCCTTCTTCACTAATATCGCCGGAAGTGTCAAGAATTTGCTGGTCACCGGAAAAAACTGCAGTCGGCATAACCCTTCCGAAACATGTCATCCTACCAGCCAATGAGCACCATGGCGGCACCAAACCATTGCCCTTCACTCCTGTTCTCCGCAACTACAGCGGGACCTCCGATGAATTGGCCGGCAAGCACTATCCTTGTTGTACGCCAAGAAACAGTCCCTTGCGATCGTCGGCACAAAACTTGCTACCATCAACGAATTTGTAACGAAGGCGCTCCTCGATGTTCACCTTGTCGCTGCTTGCCCCCTTTGATCCCCAGCTCCCAGATCATCAACCATTGTGGCTCACCTCCATGTCAAGCCAAGTCCTCCGATCATGCTCCAAGATGACTCCGATTGGTGGTGGTGTGGGGCGGTAGTGTCCTTGCACGACCAGAGGAGGCCAGACCCAAGAACCTCCCCCTCCTTTTCACCGGTGAATAGCCTTTGACAGTGGTCTTCAAGCTCCTCTTGCTCTCCTTCTTGAGTGGTCGGAGAACCTCACCGGAGCTCTCACCGGTGTCGGTGGGTGGTGATCCACCGCCGGTGGGGGAGGGGAAGATCCCCTCCCCCACCACCCCTTGGTGCTTGATGCAAAGACTCTCTTTGGTAGTGGACAGCCACTCCCTTCCTAGAGAGAAGGGAGAGCTTCTCTCTCTAGGAAGTGGAGGAGGAGAAGAATGACTGAGAGCTCTTTTGACTGAGAGCCCTTTCACTTTTTTTTTTTTATGAAAGCTAAATTATATATCATCAAAGAAAAGTGTACAATCTACATGTCCTAGAATATCTAGTCGGTTCTGACGAAGTGTCAGATCCGGGTGACTATCTGAGGTATGGCCTCTAAAAAGCCCATGTACATCCAATGTACTCTCACTGTATCATCCTCTCAAAATACATCCAATCACATATGCGCTCATGATACCATCCATCAAAATACAATCAACGTCCTATACTCCACCACACTAGTCTCTGTAGATATCAAGAAGGCTCCAAGATGATAGTGCTCAACCTCCATGTATCTGATCTCAGCAGTCTCTGCACTATGCAAAAGGTGGCCCAGCTCTGGCCGTGTCCTGCATCGCGATCATACAAGGCCCACCAGTGTCTGCATCAAGAGTGTATCCGGCCATGGCCGCAACTCACCCTCCACCTCATCCTCTGGCATCCTCCCATCCGCAGCAATCGACTATAAGTGCATCCGTCAACTATAATATGCAGTCCATTACCTGTAATGCTCCACAAGGTCCCCATACAAAGGATATCATCCTGCAAGGTGTTGTCGTCCCACTTTTAGCAAGTGGTCAACTATCAACGAATTTGACGTGTCTTTACCGCGAACCATTTACTGTGGACTAGATAGATCTTTCTGGTCGATCTATGAACCCTCTTGGCCTTTTTGACAAAGCCCCAGCCATCAACGGATTTGATATTGTCCTTACCGCAAGCCGTTTGCTGCGGACTAGATAGATCATTATGGTGGATCTATTCACCATCATCACCCTCACCCCATGCCCCACTCAAAGACCAATATACTATTGTTGGTTAGTCCTAGGAAAATCGTACCGACTCCACTATACAAAAATTTTGTACAAGTGTCGAACCTTTCCTTAAATAACCTATTGTGTTCTTTAGAAGTTAAATTAGGAATCGCAGATGGAACTTAACATCATTGATTCCAAATTTAACTTATCTATTCTTAATGATTTAGATTTGAATCGCAAGCGGAACTTAACACTATTGATTCAAATCCACCTATGTTATTAATTCCATTAAATATTAATTTTCAAAATTGGCTTCCAGGACTGCATAGCGAGGCGCATGACCTTCTTGGATATGGGAGCAACCACCACCGCCTAGACAAAGCCTTTTAAGGAAAGCTAATATTTAATTTCCATAAATAACTCTAGGTTTAACAAAAAAGAACAATCGAATCACAAATTTGAAAAATAAAACAAAAGAAACACAAATTCGAAACAAATCCGAAAGCTCTAGAATCTTATGCCTCTTATGTTTGGTATTTCCAAAAATAACTATACAAAGAAAAACTAGTATGATGCGGAAAACAATTACTAGTTATACATTTCTTTGTAAGCATAAATAACCTCTTGATCTTCTACCGTATTCCTCTTCTAACCTCGGACGTTGTGTGGGCAACGATCTTCCGAGATGAGAACCACCAAGCACCTTCTTCTTCCTTCTAGGTTTCAGTCACCAAAAGCTCCTCCAAAGATGAAGAGGTTCGGCCACCACCAAGTTCCAAGGAATGCTAGAAATATCACCTCCTTTTCTCTCCTTCTTCTCCAAGCAAGATCCGGCCACCACATGGACTCCAAAGATGAGATGAGGTTCGGCCACAAGATGGAGAAGAGAGAAAGAATAGGGGCCAACCACACCCAAGGAGAAAAAGAGAGGAGAAAAATAATAGAGTCGTTCGCCATGAAGGCACCTCTACCTCCTCTTTTATATTCCTTGGTCTTGGCAAATAAGGAAATTTAATTAAAAACTTCCTTAATTCTTTTGCCATGAAAAGGAAAATTTTATTTAATTAAAAATAATTTTCCTTTTCATTATTACATGACCGACCACTTATTTCCCCAAAACAAGGAGATTTTAATTAAAATAAAAATTAAAACTTCCTAATTTATTTCCAGAAATTTATAAAAATTTCTCCAATAATTTTTCCTTTCATGGTGGATTATAAAAAGGAAATTTTATAAATTTAAATCATTCTTTTAAACATGTGGATAATTTTCAAAAAGGAAAGTTATCTCTAAAAATTAAAATTTCCTTTCAATCTACAAATAAGGAAAGATATCAAATCTTTTCTTAATCTTTTGTAGAAACTTATAAAAGAGATATTTAATTTTTAAACTCTCTTTTAAATCATGAACATGGTTATAAAGAAAATTTTTCTCAAAATTAAAATCCACATTTCAATCTACAAATAAGGAAAGATTTCAAATCTTTTCTTAATCTTTTGTAGAAAGCTATAAAAGGAAAAAATTTAAATTTCAAACTCTCTTTTAAAACCATGATATCCACATAAGAAATAATTTTAATAAAAAAACCCTTTTTAATATGATGTGGTCGACCATCTAAGCTTGGGCTCCAAGCAATTGGCCGGCCACCTTAAGGCTTAACCTTTAGGCTTGGCCGACCCTAAGCTTGAGCTTCAAGCTTGGCTTGGCCGACCCCTATAGGTTGGGTAAGAAGGTGGGTATATGGTGGGTATAAATCTCTATATACAAGAGGCTACGATAGGGACCGAGAGGAGGAATTGGTTTTGGTCTCCCGATGAAATTAAGCTTCCCGTGTTCGCCCCGAACACACAACTTAATTCCATCAATAATAATTCATTCCACTAAAGAATTATTATTGAACTACCGCACCAATCCCAAATTACATTTTGGGCTCCTTTTTATTATGAGTGTGTTAGTCTCCCTGTGTTTAAGATGTCGAGTGCCCACTAATTAAATGAGTTACTGACAACTCACTTAATTAATATCTTAGTCCAAGAGTAGTACCACTCAACCTTATCGTCATGTCGGACTAAGTCCACCTGCAGGGTTTAACATGACAATCCTTATGAGCTCCTCTTGGGGACATTATCAACCTAGATCACTAGGACACAGTTTCCTTCTATAATCAACAACACACACTATAAGTGATATCATTTCCCAACTTATCGGGCTTATTGATCTATCGAACTAAATCTCACCCATTGATAAATTAAAGAAATAAATATCAAATATATGTGCTTGTTATTATATTAGGATTAAGAGCACACACTTCCATAATAACTGAGGTCTTTGTTCCTTTATAAAGTCAGTATAAAAGAAACAACCTCTAATGGTCCTACTCAATACACTCTAAGTGTACTAGTGTAATTATATAGTTAAGATAAACTAATACCTAATTACACTACGACCTTCCAATGGTTTGTTCCTTTCCATCTTAGTCGTGAGCTACTGTTTATAATTTATAAGGTGCTGATAACATGATCCTCTGTGTGTGACACCACACACCATGTTATCTACAATATAAATTAATTGAACAACTACATTTATCATAAATATAGATATTTGACTAATGTGATTCTTTTATTTCTAAATAAATGTTTATATAAAAACTAGGCTTTTAGTATACACTCTAACAACTATCACACTGCCCTCACTCTCTTTGGTCCCCTCTCTGTACAACTCCCTAGATGCCCATATAGTATCTCACACTCATACATAAGTGGCCTCACCTCACATGCTCCACTTGTAAGGCCCACACCCTCTCATACTCACACTGTTGTCCACTACACTGCTCACATGTAGCATGTCCACAGCCCGCCACCTCCTGCAACCTGCAGATGCATAATCTGTGGTGAAGTCTTCAAATGCTCAAGTCTAAGAATAATCTCCAAGAAGGCTTCACATCTGCCGATAATCTCTAGCAAGGCTCCATGTGGTGACAGAGGTTAGCTTCACTCTGTCGGCAATCTAAAGTTGATCAGCATGTGGTGGCTTCAAGTATGCACATAACTAAGAGCAATAACAAGTGAAGCTCCTTGTGGAAGGCTTCAAAATCTGCATGTCTCAAGAGGAGTTGCATGAGTAAGTCTCAAAATCTGTACATGGTTTTTTTTTTTCCCTTTTTTTCCTTTTTTTTATATACATGATTTATTACATCCCTCATACTCACCCACACCACTCCTCACAAAATAGAGCCTCAACGCATCCGGTGCAGTGCATGGCCCAAGTGGGTGCCCAAGGTGCGGTAGACATGAGTCTGAATCCTCTTGAAGATCAGGTCCGAGTCAAACGACTCACTCTCAAACCTCAACCGACTGCGTGCCTGCCAAACATGATGTATCAATGCCGCCATGGCAACATGTCGTGCATGCATGAGTACCCCTGTCCCTCGGTAGCGGCGCCTATATATCCGCAGCATCCTCCTGTATGTCATCATCTCATGGGTCATGTATAACCAATCTCTGATGCGATCCCAAAGCTGGCGGGTGTGCAGTCATCCAAAGAAAAGGTGCTCCTGCGTTCCTCCATGGTGCCGCAAAAGACGCAGACCCGCTCAACGTCTCCAAGGTACTCCAACCGATCCCTGGTGGACAACCTACAGTGCGCGAGTAACCAAAGAGTGAACCTGTGGTTGGGATGAATGTGCATCCTCCATACTATCCCTGCCCATGACACCCGGGCTCCAGTATCTCGAAAGAAGTCATAAGCGTAACTGGTGCCACATCTGCTGGGACTATGCTGGCTATACATACCTGCTAGGGTCTGTTGTGCTGCCGCTATGGAGCCAACTGAGATGACTATCTGATCTCGTATCTGAGCTATCCACTTAAGAAGCGGGGAGTTGGTGTGCTTGGCCCTCCAGTGCCATATATCTGTGCCATGTAAGTATGTGTGGTGAACCCATCAAATCCAGAGGGCATCCTGCTTATCATGTATGCGTCATAGCACCTTTGATAGTAAAGCAGTGGTCCATGCCTTTAACTCTCTAAAACCAAGTCCTCCTTCATCTTTAGGTTTGTACATGTCAAGCCAAGCTATGGGGGGTTGGGGGGGGGTTTGGATGTCCAAAGAAAATTCCTACATAAGCTATATATGCGCTCCACAACTCCAATCGGCAAAGGCAATATTGACATCTAATAGCACTCCATCCCCTGCAGAACGGACTGGATCAACTACGCTCTCCCTATATAGGAAAGTGTGAGGTTCGGCCATGCTATGAGCCTCCTCCGTAAAGCATCAATCAGGGGATCGTAGTCTGCTATCTTCAGATTCTCTGAGGCTAAAAGAATTCCTAGATATCTGTACGAAATCTGTCCCTCCCGGAATCCCGTGATAGCGAGTATGTCTTGTCTCACATCCTCCTCCGACCCGGCCATGTAGATACAAGATTTGCTAAGGTTCAGCCACAAGCCTACCATCATCCCAAAATTCTCCAAGCAACCCATGAGAATGCTGATGGAAGACCGTTCACCCCTAGAGAATAATAGGAGGTCATCAGCATATGCAAGGTGGGAAATGCTTAGGCCATGACATCTAGGGTGAAAATGAAAATTCGCGCGCCGTGTCTGCTGACTGAGCATCCGAGCCAAGTATTCCATGCAAATCCTGAAAAGATATAGAGAGAGAGAGGATCTCCCTGCCGTAACCCTCTGACACCTCGAAAGTGTCCATATATACCACCATTGAGGGATAAGGAGAAACTGGTAGTCGTGATGCACTCTCGTATCCAAGCAACATAAGTAGTGTTGGTTGCTACTCGGAAAACCTAATGGTTCCACTGTACAAAAATTTTGTACAAAGGTCTAAACCTTTTCCTAGCTACCATCTGTTCTTTTAAATTAAACTTGGATTGCCTGCGGAACTTAACACGTTTGATCCAAAGTTTAATCTATTTGTTCTTTTAGGTTTAGACTTAGATCTCCTGCGGAACTTAACACGTTCGATCCAAATCACCTAGGTTATTAATTCTATTAAATATTAATTTCCAAAATTGGCTTCCAGGACTGCATGGCGAGGCACATGGCCTTCTTAGATATGGGAACAACCACCACCGCCTAGACAAAACATTTTAAGGAAAGCTAATATTTAATTTCCTTAAATAACTTTAGGTCAACCAAAAAGAACAATCAAATCACAAGGAAAAGAAAAACAAAAGAACACAACATCGAAAATAAATTTGAAATACTAGAATCACATGCCTCTTGTATTTGGTATTTTTACAAAGGAATAAAACTAGTATGATGTGGAAATTAAATACTAGTATACCTTTTCTTTTGCAAACAAAAACCTCTAGGTCTTCTACCGTATTCCTCTTCTAACCTCGGACGTTGTGTGGGCAACGATCTTCCGAGATGAGAAACCACCAAAACACCTTCTTCTTCTCCTTGCAAGGTTCGGCCAAAACAAGAGCACCTCCAAGGATGAAGAGAAAACACCACCAATGCTCCAAGGGATGCAAGCTTTCTCTCCTTCTTCTCCAAGCTAGAATTCGGCCACCACTTGATCTCCAAGAGGGAAGAAGGTTTCGGCCACAAAGGATGGAGAGAAGAGAAAGGGAAGTGGCCGGCCACACCAAGGAAGAAAAGAGGGAGAAAATAATAGAGGTTGTTCACCTTGAAGGCTCCCAAAACCCCCTCTTTTATAATCCTTAGCTTTGACAAATAAGGAAATTTAATTACAATAAAATTTCCTTAACTTTCCTTGACATGAATTAATTAAGAAAAATTAAATAAAATTTCCTAATTAATTATATCATGGCCGACCACCTCATGGAGAGCAAATAAGGTAATTTTCAATCAACAATTAAAAATTCCTTATTTGTCTTCGGAAATTTTAAAAAATAAAATTTCCTTTTAAAATCCCTTCATGGTTGATAAAAAGAAATCTCTATAATTTTAATTTTTCAACATGTGAATAATTTACAAAGGAGAAAAATAAAATATCTTTCCAATCTACAAATAAGGAAAGAGATTTAATCTCTTTCTTTAATCTTTTGTAGAACCTTATAAAAGAGATATTTTAATTTTTAATCTCTCCAATAAATTATATCTTTCACATAAGAAAAATAAAAAATAAAAAATTAAAATTCTTTTTTAATTTAATAGGGCCGGCCACCTTAGCTTGGGTTCAAGCTAGGGCCGACCACCCATGGACCAAGGCTTGGCCGGTCCTAGCTTGATCCACAACTAGCTTGGCCGACCCCTACACCATGGGTATGAAGGTGGGTATAGTACTCTATAAATAAGAGGTTGCGATAGGGACCAAGAGGAGGAATTGGTTTTGGTCTCCCGATAAAATTAAGCATCCCGTGTTCGCCCCGAACACACAACTTAATTTTATCAATAATAATTCATTCCACTAGAGAACTATTATTGAACTACCACACCAATCCCAAATTATATTTTTGGGCTCCTTCTTATTATGAGTGTGTTAGTCTCCCTGTGTTTAAGATGTTGAATGCCCACTAATTAAGTGAGTTACTGACAACTCATTTAATTAATATCTTAATCCAAGAATAGTACCACTCAACCTTATCATCATGTCAGACTGAGTTCACCTGCAGGGTTTAACATGACAATCCTTATGAGCTCTTCTTGGGGACATTATCAACCTAGATCACTAGGACACAATTTTCTTCTATAATCAACAACACACACTATAAGTGATATCATTTCCCAACTTATCGGGCTTATTGATTTATCGAACTAAATCTCACCCATTGATAAATTAAACACTATAAAAAAACAGGGCTTCAGAAACGGATTTTTAAAACGAAAATAAAATCTGTTTTAGATTTATATAAATCAGAGACAGATTTAATACGGAATTATTAATCCGTTTCATTTTAGTAAATAATATATATTTTTAAAAAAATTAAGACAAAATTTAAAACAAATTTGAAACAAAATTACATATAAATTTTTATAAACAAACATAAATATGAATTATAAACAGAATTTGAGACTGTATAATTTCTGTGACAAATTTTGTTTATAAATTAATTAAAAGTTAAAACAGAAATAAAATCTGTTTCAGATTTATATAAATCAGAGACAGATTTTATACGGAATTATTAATCCATTTCATTTTAGTAAATTATATATATATTTTTAAAAAATAAGACTGAATCTAAAACAAATGTAAAACAAAATTACATATAAATTTTTATAAACAAAAATAAATATGAATTATAAAATTTGAGACGGTATAATTTCTGTGACAAATTTAGTTTATAAATTAATTAAAAGTTAAAATGAAAATAAAATCTATTTCGAATTTATATAAATCAGATACAGATTTATTATATAATAATTAATTTGTTTAACTTTAATGAAATATAATATTTGAAAAGAAATTTAAAACAAATTTTGATATGAAGCTATGTATAAATTTTATTTAAAAAATAAATATGGATTATAAACGGAATTTGTGACTGTTTAAATATTTAATGAAAATTTTAAACGAAAATAAATCTATTTTATATTTATATAAATCAGATGCACGAAATATAATATAATATATGAAAAAACTTTAAGAAAGAATTTAAACCAAATTTAATATGAAATTACATATAACTTTTTATAAACAAAAATAGATATGAATTAGATTTTCTAACCCTTTCTCCTTATCCTAATTTGGCTTTGGCTTTGTCTTTGGCTTTATCATAGCAGGTACGAATTCTTTTTCCCCCGCCTTTGATTTTTTTTTTCTCATGCTTGGTGGCCATCTCATACGACTGCAAGGTCGTTCGCAACTACGAGGTCGGTTGTAGTTGTGAGGTCGGTCGCAACCACTTGAGGTTATCTATAGTTGCTTCTCAAGGTCGCAAGATTCATGACCTTTTCAATTAGCCCCCTCATGCGACTGTGAGGTCGTCCACCCTACAGTCCCTGAATTCTTGTTATTTTTATTGATTTTTATTAATAATTGTGCACTTTTATTGTAAATTACGGTAATAAAAAAAATAATAATTAAATAGTAAAATTTAATTGGGGAATAATCTTAACAGAATTTCACTACTAGAAATATCATCTACTATGACACTTTCTTTATGACATTTAATTTTAAATGTCATTATAAATAATTTTTAATGATATATATTAAAAGAGATTATTTTAAATATTAAAATATTATTTTAGACTATTTATGATGATAAATTTTGATAATGTTATCATATAACTATTTGGGTTTGATTAAACTAAACCTACGTATTTAATCGATTTTTCCCGATTCCTTCTCATTTTTCCGCGATCCTTCGTTCCTTTCTCCGATTTTGCTCCTCCAACCCCTTCATCGCCGGCGTTGGTCCACACCACCACGCCGATCTCCACGAGCTCATCGCCGGGCAGTAGTCTTTCCTTCCGCGTGCTCCACCGACGCCCTCTTCTCCCTTCCTCTCTCTTGTGTCTCTGCCCTAGATCACCGAGGGAGAGGTTTCTTCCACCGCGATCTCACCTTCACCCGTCGTCGTGGCACCTTGTCTGTGAGATACCGGCGCCTATAGCTACCAGCCATCGACGCCGCCGTTCTTGTTCGTTGCCACTTCCCATCTCTAACTCCTTTTCCCATCTCGAGCCCTAGCTACCATCACTGGGATCGAGTCCAGCGGATCGTTCCAAGCTGCTGAGTGTCGCCTGAGCGCCACCTGAGCGCTGCCTATCCAGTACCTTGTTCCCGATCTTCCATCTGCGGCCTCTCCCTCACAGTGACATTGGGTGCGTGTTCCCATGATCAAGCGATTGCCTGGATTCATTCGCGACTGATCTGTTCCAATGGGCGCAGACGTCGTCTCTGATTGTGCCCGCCAGCAGATCCACTCTGGTTAGTCCCTTACCTTTGGGGATAGTGTTTGATCTCCTTGCTTAGTCCGACATGAAGATTTCTACCAGTGATTGGAGACTAAATTGGGGTAAGCCTATGAACTGATTTTGGATTTCATTATATGGTTAGTTGATAGATTTCTTGGATTTGGGTGATGGTGTGGGCAGCAGTAAGTATTACCCGTGATTTCCAGCAGTAGGGTTGCTTCGATCACAAACTAACAGTGGAGTGCAATGGAATTGGGTAAGTTGTGTTCCTAATTTCTAAGATTTCACATTCTTAATTGCTCTACCTGTTGGATGTGAGAGTAATCCATGGATATGGTTGATTGATTTCTAGGTTTGGTATAAATAGGATTGACCTGTTGGATGTGAGAGTAATCCATGGAAAGTAAGACTGATTGTTTTTTGTGTACTGTTTTTGTGTTCTTGGATGATGATATTGTGGTGCAGCGGGATCTCACAACATTGTGGAAAATTGATATCGATGGGAAGGTGAATGGAGCAGTTGAGACATGCTTTGGGTCTTTTCATCATTATTCACAGCATATAAATTTCTCACACCCTTGATCAAAGTCAGTTATATCTTTGCTTCAAGTTCCAAATTTGTTATGTAGTTGTGCACTAAATTGGATTACTTTGCAACTTATATACCTTTGCTCCGTGGTTTTAATTGTAATTCTATATAGAAAGTTTAGATGGGAGTGGTAATAAGTGGTCATTTCTACATCCTTGGGTGGTGGCTATCTTTAGTATTGGCCAATGCAGTTTCATTTTCAATTCATATAGAGAAGATGTTATTCAATCAATGTGTCATTAGAAGGATTGTTTTACTTGAAAAATGGTAGGGTAATCATTGCCTAACAATCAGGACGTATTTTTGATTGGATAAGCACTTTCACCTATCATATGTGTACCTCTTGTCCTGACCTCATATGAAGCTTCTTTGGTTTTCTTAATTCTTGATTGAAACAATCAAACTCAGTTCTTGATTTGGATGGGATTGTTGAATAATAGAAGATTATTTTTTTGGACATGGAGGACTCCATTGGTATTTGGTTATGTAGCTTCAAGTAATCGAATAGTTCGTAGTAACTATTGTTCTCAAGTAATCAAAGTTAGTTATACCTTTGCTTCAAGTCCCAAATTTGCTTTGTAGTTGTTACTTAACTATGTATGAAAAATTCAATGATTTTTTACTTAACTATGGTAATTCTTTGTTTCAGGTTAAGTGGAATTTAGTGGGCAGCTTTTATTTTGTTATGTGCAGAATTCACAATAGCTCAGCTGAATTCCAAGTAAGCATAATATACTTGTATTTTGTAGTTAGGTTAGACTTAGCTCTCAATTCTTTCATTGTATTTTATTCATTAGGTTTGATTTTATACTTGCTTTGCTATTTCAAATCTTAGTCTTAGAATCCAAAATCCAAACTCCCTTGTTAATTCTTTAGCATTGACAACTATGGACTAATTAGTGGGTGATAATTGATACTGATTATGACTTTTGTACAATTTTAATTTATTTTGTATTAAAAATTCTGATATTGTAAGGCTTACTTGTTTTATATTTTGATTTGTTAGATTTTCTCAACAAAATTGGTTGGTTCATTAATCTGTACAAGAGAAGCAATTTATCTCATGAAATTCGAAGACAGGGAGAGTAAAAAGAAGAAATTGAAGGCATGGATGCTATTAGCTCGAGGATGGAGGAACAAATTATTGAAAGGGGAAAAAATTTTGTTATTACAGAAAGTAGGCAGAGGGAAGAAAATCTTAAGGAGATGATTCGGAAATGATTCAAGAAATGAAATTTACAAATCATTTATATCTAGGAAAATTTAGTCTTTATAGTTTGATTATTGGTCAAATTTGTTTGGATAATGTAAATATTTATTTATTTTAATGTTAATTGTATAATATATTTGGAATTAGAAGTTATTTCTTTTTAATAATTTTAATTTATTTGAAATGAAGAATTATTAAATATATTGATGAAAAATATAAAAATATAATATAATAATATTTAGTGATAAATTTAAAAATAAAATTATATACGGATTTATAAATAGAATTGTAAACTGATTTATAAACAAGATTAATAACAGATTTAAAACAAAATTAGAGACAGAATTTATATTTGAAATTAATTTTATTTTGTTAACTTGAAAACATATTTATAAACAGTTTTTTCATCCGTTTCTAAAATTAGAGACGAAATATTTTCGTTTCAAAATTAGCTACGGGGCTTTCACTAACGGATTTTTGAGACGGAATATTCCGTCTCAAACTTTCTTTAGAGACGGAAAAATGATTTTCAGAGACAGATTTTTTCGTCTCTAAAGCCCTGTTTTCTTGTAGTGAAAGAAATAAATATCAAATATATATGATTGTTATTATATTAGGATTAAGAGTACACACTTCCATAACAACTGAGGTCTTTGTTCCTTTATAAAATCAGTATAAAAGAAACGACCTCTAATGGTTCTACTCAATACACTCTAAGTGTACTAGTGTAATTATATAGTTAAGATAAACTAATACCTAATTACACTACAACCTTCCAATAGTTTATTCCTTTCCATTTTGGTCGTGAGCTACTGTTTATAATTTATAAGGTACTGATAACATCATCTTCTGTATGTGACACCACATACTATGTTATCTACAATATAAATTTATTGAACAACTACAAACAAATGTAGACAATTTGACCAAATGTGATTCTTTATTCAAAATAAATGTTTACAAAAACTTAGGCTTTTAGTATACACTCTAACAAGTAGGTGGGAACTGTAGTCCTGCTAATGCCTCTAGTAAGAAATCCCAATGCACTGTATCAAATGCCTTCTGAAGATCTACCTTCATGATGATTCTAGGGGAGATCTGTTTCCTTGTGTAGCTTCACATAAGTTCTTGTGCCAAATGTATATTGTCCGTGATGGTCCTCCCTTTGACAAATGTCGCTTGTGCCAGATGTAGAATGTGGCCCACAACTTCAACAAGTCAGGAAGCTAGTAGTTTCGAAATGATTTTATAAAAGACTGTGCAACATGATATGGGTCGGAAATCTGCAAGTCTACTAGCCGGGGATACCTTTGGCACCAATGCTATGAGTGTGTGATTCCATTGCTTGAGAAGTTTTCTATGTCTAAAGAACTCTTGCACGGTAACCACCAAGTCTCCTTTGATAGTGTCCCAAGAGTGTTTAAAGAATTTGGATCCATATCCATCCGATCCCAGGGCTTTTTGGTCTCCAATGCTAAATAGAGCTCTCTTGATGTCCTCTTCCGTAGGCATGAATATCAAGGCAGCTTGCTGTTCTGAATTCAAAGTTTTCCCAAATGTAAGGCATTCGGCTTGAAATGGTATCCTTGAGATGCTAGTGCCTAGTAGCCCCTTGTACGTATCCAAAAATTCGGTTACAATCTCCTCCAAGCTAGTGGTTTTACCCCCATCATTTTTCTCTAGTGCCACTATTTCCCTCGCCTATTTGTTCGCTTGACTAAGGCATGAAAGTAAGTCGTGCTTCATTCCACTTCACGGAAATATCGGCACTTAGCTTTTTGGGCACAAAATAGGAACTCAGCCCGGCTTAGTTGGTCAGCATGCTTGTGTGTTGCTTGGTAATTCTCTTCAAAAGCACCGGTAGTATAGCCCAATTGTTGCATTTGTTGAAGCTCCTCTTGTGCCCGCTGTGATCTTTCTATGATGTGCTGAAAGTGAAGCTTGTTGAATTGTTTAAATGTGGCCTTTAACCTTTACAACTTTTGTTTTAGACGGTACTGTGTTGTACCCTCCCTTGGGCCCGATTCTAGGCTAGACCATTGCTCCTCTACCACACTATTATAAGTGTAATGGGTGGTCCACATGTTAAAATATTTGAAGGGCTTGTTAATGCGGTCCATGGTGCCCATAAGGGTGACTAAATAAGGAGTATGATCAAAGATGTAATCGGGCGGTAAAAATTCAGCTATCCTTCGTGTGTCCTGCTCTAGCCACCTCTTGTTGACCAAGCATCTGTCCAACTTACAAAATACTTCATTATTAGTCAACGTGTATGTGCACCCCACATGATAGAGATCCTCTAAGCCATTTTGCATGACACAATCTTGAAAATCTGTAACTTGATAAGATGTGATTGGCATACCACTGCTTTTGTCCTCAATTGCTAAAGGTGAGTTAAAGTCCCCAAGCAATATCCAAGGTGCATCCATATCACAACCAAGCATATTGAGTCCCTCCCATAACCTCCTTCTTTTGCTGATGTTAAGCTGTCCATATACGAAGGTAAGCATGAAAGATTTCTGCGTAGCTAGACATGTGAGCTTCCCATGTATGTATTGGTCATGCCATTCCAGAATGTCAAAGGTAATCTTGTCCGGATACCAAATGACCATTATCCTACTTCTCTGAGAGCCCTCCTCAATGTGATGCACCATCTCAAGGCTTCTAAATCGTCTTAATTTCATTCCTTGGAAAGTTGTTTCTGTTAGTTTCGTCTCCAAAATGCCCATTACTACTAATCTATGCTTCAGGAAGAAGTTCTGCACTTCTCTCTGTTTAGGGGCTTGGTTGAAGCCCCTCACATTCCAGGAGGTAATCTTCATATAGAGGTAGATGGCCTGAGCTGCCTTGCCGCTTGGTTTCTAGTCTGCACTCTATCATCCATACCAATCTCAGCATTGCACATCAAAAGCCCAAACTTACCGCCTAGTGCAGTATCAGTCCTTTTGTTGGCCGAAAACTTGTTTTTCCTCTGCTTAGTATGCCCCTTTGTTCTCCGTTGTTCAGTGTATTGCTGTCTGGTATAGCGCTGTTGCTTGCTACCCTTCTCCATGGCTGAACCATGTTGCTGTGAGTGTGCAGTGTGTAGCTGTTCTGTGCTGATTTTCTATGTGTGCAGAATTTGATGATAATCAGCTGCTGGTAATGCAGAGACCAATTCTATTTCCTGTACAGACATAATGCTAACATGCTTTTGATTTGCATACATCTATCTCTTTGCTGATTTGGCCCTAGTTTGAACTGTCCGTTGAGGCTAAGAAAGTGTGTCCTATTCCATGCCAGTTTTAGTGCCACTGCAATTGCTGCTGCCATAACTGGTATCAGAAGGTTCCTGCCTTGGTGATTGATAGCTACTATCTGCCACTGGATCTGATTGTTGTGGACTATCAGGGACTCCTTTTGTGTTGTCCCGACCTGTAACCTTGTTAACTTGCTGTCCTGGTATGAGATTATCTCCAATTTCAATTGGCATAGTATTTTGAGCACTGTTGTGATTTTGGTGCATGCCAGATGAAGCCTAGTGATTAGGCTGAGGGTTAGTGGATTGTTGAACACAAGATTGTAACATGTGTTGATGGAGCTCAAGAGACTTATACAGGTTCTGCTTCTTCTTATGACTGAGCTTGTGCTTCACTGATTTCATTCCCCTGTTGTTCATTTTGAAACTCACACGCTGCTACTTCTATTTGAGTGCAGATTGGAAAATCTAGGTATGAGGTGGATGTGTTGGGATTTTCGAGCCGTAAAAACTGCTTTTTGCGTTGCGGAAACCTCGAAATCCCATGCCACCGGATCCATGCGAAGATTAAAAGAACAAAAATTTCGTGTACATGTTTTTCTGTCCTAGATCTACATTAGATCTACTTAGTTAAGAGATTACCTTGTAGCGAAGCCCTTCGCGAATCCCGCTCGTCCAAAAGTTGTCGGATCTTGAGTGTGTTCAAGTGGACACACCTCTATACATATCCACACGAACAATAGAGATGGAGAAAACACTTAGAGTGTGCTAGCACTCTAATGATGTTCAGCCAAGGAGGAGGAGAGGGAGAGAAGAAGAATCAAGGATGAATAATAATGATCAATTATGAAAATAAGAGTAAAAAAATGGCTTAAGTATTTTCATCTAATGAAAATACTTAATGCTCATTAACATCATTAATGAGCCTTAATGAGTATTTAATATTCTTCATTAAATGATCATTTTGAAATTCATTCGAAATTTGAATATAAAATTCAAATTGAATTCCATTTATCATTGAATTCAAAATTCAATGAATGTCATCATTAAGTCCCACTTGAGTCTAACTCAAGTATAGCCTCACTTGAGTCTAACTCAAGTCTAACCTCACTTGAGTCTAACTCAATCGAGTCTTACTCAATTAATCTAATTTGGATTACTCTTAATCCAATTTGGTTCATCACATGAACCTAATCCTCTAGGTACATTAAATGAATCTAATCTCCATCTAATTGCCCTTTGTGTGTGACCCTATAAGTTCTTGTAACGTTGGCAATGCTCCTAAACCCATTTAGAAGCATAAGTAATGAGCGGTATCTAGCAACACATCATTACTACCCAAGTTACATGAATACTGAGATCCAACATCACCTTGTGACTACTAATTATGACCTTTCACAATATATGATAATGTCCTTCTATCCTTGACGCCTAGATTGATCAATGTGAGATATAGACCATGTCATCCTCTAATCAATCTAAATCTTGAACTCCAATTAGACTCACTTTAATCAAATAAGCTCAATATCTCATATTGACTCATTTGGACATGGTCATGCACTTAGTGATCTCACTCTATCAAGAATAACGATGTCACTCCCATTATATAGGAGGGATAGATATCATCTACATCACTCACATCCCTCCGCATAATTTGTTACATACCCAGTAATCACCTTTATAGTCCACCCAGTTACGGGTGACGTTTGACGAAACCAAAGTATGTAACTTCATATGTAGGGAACCATGGTGACTTCAGGTCCAAAAACTAATAGTCATACTAATAGCCACATGAGAAAGTATATGACACTCATATAATGATCCATGATACTTTCTTATGGTGAGTCATTCAGTATACATTCTCCAATGCATACCCAGGTGTCAACTTGATATCTCCATATCCATGACTTGTGAAATCAAGTCATCGAGTTGACCTACATGCTAGTCTCGTCGCATTAACATTGTCCCTGAATGTTAATACTTGACTAGGAATGATTAAGAGTAGTGTTCTCTATACCATCTCACTATCGATTCAACCAATCGATTGTATAGATAAGAATCTTCTACTCAAGGACGCTAATATACTTAGTTATTTGGCACCAATACAAGTAAGTATAATAACTCAAACAAATGCCTTTATATACATAAGAATATGATACAATGAGTCTATACAACAATCATCATATGATTGGCTCTAGAGCTATAATTAACAATCTCCCATTAGCACTAGTGTCAATCAGTGTAGGCTCTAAGGCCCAATGACCTAGTGTGACCATCATGCTTTCTCTGTGCCAAAGCCTTGGTCAAGGGATCTGCGATGTTAGCTTCTGTGGGTACTCTGCAAATCTTCACATCTCCTATATCGATGATCTCTCGAATGAGATGGAAGCGACGTAGTATGTGTTTGGTCCGCTGGTGTGAGCGAGGTTCCTTAGCCTGTGCAATTGCTCCATTATTGTCACAATAGAGCTCAATAGAATCTGCTATGCTAGGAACCACCCCAAGCTCAGTAATGAACTTACGGATCCAAACTGCCTCCTTTGTTGCTTCTGATGTAGCAATATACTCGGCTTCTGTTGTAGAATCAGCGACTGTGTCCTGCTTTAAACTCTTCCAGCTCACAGCACCACCATTTATACAAAACACGAACCCAGACTGCGATCGATAATCATCCTGGTCAGTTTGGAAGCTAGCATCACTGTAACCATTTACAGCTAGCTCGTCATCGCCTCCATATATCAATAAATATTTTTTAGTCCTTCTCAAGTACTTAAGAATATTCTTGACCGCTATCTAGTGAGTTTCACCTGAATCTGACTGGTATCTGCTCGTCATGCTCAAAGCATACGAGACATCAGGACGAGTACATAGCATGACGTACATGATAGATCCTACGGCTGAAGCATAAGGGATTTTGATCCATGCGGTCTCTCTCCTCTCTAGAAGAGGGACTTTGAGTCTTCGAAAGACTCACACCATGTGACATCAGCAGAAATCCTTTCTTGGAATTCTGCATGACAACCCCGAAGTAATACCTTGTCAATATATGTACTCAAACTTATGCCAAGCAATCTCTTAGATCTATCTCTGTTGATCTGTATGCCTAGAATACGGGTTGTTTCACCTAAGTCCTTCATTGAGAAACAATTCCCTAGCCAAGTCTTTATAAACTGCAGTAAAGGGATGTCGTTCCCAATGAGTAGTATGTCATCCACATACAATACAAGGAAGACAACTGTGCTCCCAACAACCTTCTTGTAGACACAAGGTTCATCTTCATTCTTGATGAAACCAAACTGTTTGATCGCATCATCGAATCGAAGATTCCAGCTCTGAGAAGCTTGCTTTAGTCCATAAATGGACTTATGCAGCTTGCATACTCTGTCAGTATGTTGTGGATCTACAAAACCCTCAGGTTGTGTCATGTACACATCCTCGAGCAGATTTCCATTCAGAAACGCGATTTTGACATCCATCTGTCAGATCTCATAATCGTGGTATGCTGCAATAGCAAGCATGATCCGAATGGATTTAAACATCGCGACTGGAGAAAAAGTTTCATCATAGTCAATACCATGAATTTGCTTGAAACTTTTTGCTACCAGACCCTTATATATAAGTCCATCCATGTCAGCCTTTCTCTTAAAGACCCACTTACACCCAATGGGTTTTACCCCTTCAGGTGGATCAACCAAAGTCCATACTTGGTTGGTGTACATGAATTTCATTTCGGATCTCATGACTTCTAGCCATGACTCAGAATCTGGTCTCATCACAACTTTTTGATAGGAGGTAGGCTCATTCTCAATGAGCATAGCGTCATCATGGTCAGACAAGAGAAATGAATGTCTCTCAGGCTGACGACGTATCCTATCAGACCTGCGAAGAGGTAGGTCTACTTGAACTGGTTGTGGTTCCTCAACTCCTTGTGGAATAACATCATCCATAACACTTTGTGGTTCCAGTTCAACTTCCATCGAGGCTTTAGTGCTATGGTTCACATCTTGAACTTCTTCAAGATCAAACGTACTCCCACTAGTTTTTCTAGAAACAAAGTCCCTTTCTAGAAATATTCCAGTCTTTGCCACAACTACCTTGTGTTGACTGGGAATGTAGAAGTAATATCCCTTAGTTTCCTTGGGATATCCAATAAAATATCACTTATCGGATTTGGGTCCCAGTTTGTCCGAAACTTGACGTCGAACGTAAGCCTCACAACTCCAAATCCTCATGAAAGACACCTGGGCATCTCTCCCAGTCTATATCTTATATGGTGCCTTTATCACAGCCTTGGATGGAACACGATTGAGTATAAAGGCTGCTGTGTCCAGAGCATAGCCCCAAAGAGATATAGGAAGATCTATGTGACTCATCATAGACCGTACCATATCTAATAGGGTACGATTCCTCCTTTCGGATACACCATTCCACTGTGGTGTTCCAGGAGGAGTGAGTTAGGATAGAATCTCACACTCAGCTAGATAGTCACGAAACTCATGGCTAAGGTATTCTCCACCTTGATCTGATCGGAGTATCTTAATACTCTTGCCAAACTGATTTTGTACTTTATTCTTGAATTCTTTGAACTTTTCAAAGGATTCTGACTTATGTGTCATCAAATACATATAACCATATCTACTGAAGTCATCAGTAAATGTAATGAAGTACCTATAACCACCTCTAGCAGCGACAATGAAAGGTCCACATACATCACTATGTATAAGTCCTAACAAGTCAATCGCTCTCTCACTGTGTCCACTAAAGGTAGTCTTGGTCATCTTGCCCAGTAGGCATAACTCACATGTCTCATATGATTCAAAATCAAATAAGTCCAGCAAACCATCTTTATAGAGCTGGGATAAGCGTTTGTCATTTATATGACCTAAGTGATAGTGTCAGAGATAGGTTTGGTTCATTTCATTTGATTTGAACCTTTTGGTATTTATGTTATAGATGGGGTTATCTAAGTCTAGAATATAGAGTCCGTTAATCAGAGGTGCACTACAATAGAACATATCATTTAAATAAACTGAACAACATTTATTCTTTATTATAAATGAAAAACCTTTCTTATCCAAACAAGAAACTGATATAATGTTCTTAGTAAGAGCAGGCACATAACAACAATCATCTAATTCTAGTACAAGCCCAGAGGGCATAGATAGAGAATAAGTCCCTATAGCAACAGCAGCAATCCGTGCTCCATTGCCTACGCGTAGGTCTACCTCGCCCTTCGTCAATGCTCTGTTATTTCTCAGCGCCTGCACATTAGTACAAATGTGAGAAGCACATCCGGTATCTAATACCCATGATGAAGAAATAGATAGATTGACTTCTACAACATATATACCTGAAGTTGAAGTCTCACTTCTCTTCTTCTTAAGATTTTCCAGTGCCCGGTCTGACCGTAGTGGAAGCAGGTAGCATCCTTGGCAACCCCTCCTTTAGGTTTCAGTTCCTTTCCTTTGCCCATGCCTTAGGACTTTCCTTTACCTTTAGGCTTACCCTTGCCTTTGCCCTTTTGCACCATCAAAATGGTGTTGGGCTTTACCTTCTTAAGGTTCATCTCAGCAATTCATAACATGCTTAGCAGCTCGGGCAGGGGTTTATCAATTTCGTTCATGTTGTAATTTAGAACAAATTGATTGTAACTATCTGGCAAGGATTGTAAGATCAAGTCAGTGGCCAGCTCTTGGCCAAGTGGAAATCCCTACCTCTGTAGGTTTTCTATGTACCCAATCATCTTGAGTACATATGGACCTACGGGAGTCCCGTCTTACATCTTGCACTGAAACAGTGCCTTAGAGATCTCGAATCTCTCGTGCCTTGCTTGTCCTTGATATAGTTGACGAAGATGTTCAACCATATCATAAGCACCCATCAACTCGTGTTGCTTCTAAAGCTTAGAGTTCATGGTTGCGAGCATAAGACAGGACACATCTAATGCGTCATCTTGAAGCTTCTTGTAAGCATCACGGTCAGCTCGCGTGGCAGTGGCAGGAGGTGCCGCGGGAATGGGCTGCTCCAGGACGTACAGTTTTCGTTCCTGTGTGAGAACAATTCTCAGGTTCCTGTACCATTCCAGGAAGTTAGCTCCATTGAGCTTGTCCTTATCAAGGACAGAACGCAGGGAGAAGGTGTTCGTGTTGGACGACATGACAATCTATAACAGAAAATGCAGAAAATAAATAATCATATTCCACTAATCATTTAATTAGGCATTTAAATAAATGATGCTCCCACTGAATTATAGAACTTTTGTAGAATCAAGTTATGGACGTGGTCAAACCACACTTACTAGATTCTAGCTATAATTCGTGCGGGACAAGATCCACATCATACTACGCCTTGAGTTAGCTTTGGCTAAATCGCCCAAGACATAGTATGATCAGTAGGTAACTAATTACCAATTACATCTCTATGCAACTCTTGTTTATATGATCAAGATCCGTATGTATATTAAAACTTGAGTTAGCTTTGGCTAAATCGCCCAAGAGTTAATATAAACGTGATTGTGACCTATCTACCAACCATTAGACAATACCTATAGTTAAACCCGATCCAATTGAGTTTAACTAGTTTTACTCAATCTAATTGAGTTTGTACTCACCCATGCATTGATAGGCGGGACCAAGATTGTCCCTCCGCACCCTACCAAGATAATATGCGTTGCTCTGCTTTGGCAGATTCAACAACAACATGTGATCGAGGTAGTGATGGGTATCACGGCATGGTAAGCATTTCGAGTTGACTCGATTTAGATCTAATCTAATCCTTGATGTGTATCATATACTCGATTTAGATCTAATCTAATCGTGGTGCATCATATACGCGATTTAGATCTAATCTAATCGTTAAAACACTAATTAATTACTCTACTCTAGCATGCATCACATACACACACACAAGCAATTAATTAAATTTAAATTGTGATCAGTCATGGCCCTACTACGATCTTCTCAAGCCAATGAGAAGATAGGATGGTCAACCTAGGGTCAACAACTTCTTCAAGATCCTCCCTTTGACCGCCACGTATTGCTCGCACCCTTCTCGTAACTCCGTCTCGAGTGGACCTTCCACCACTCCAATTTTCTTTTGTACATTACAAATTTGAAACTAGAGTTACATTCGAGTCTAAACTATTTACAACAAGAATATATAATAAAGGAAGGCACGACGCCCAGGTCGCGATCATATACAACACGCACAATCACACAAAAATAGCACGTAGATCATATTATGAATTACAACACATGTATCCAATCCAATTGGGGGTTTTGGGCCATGACTATCAAAAATACATACATAATTATAAATTATGTATTTTATATAATTTTCTGTAATTTTACTACTATTTTTACAATTTTAAGAGTTATAATTTCCCGGCGGTCCCGTTTAGCGATTTTCGGGCACGATCGCGGGACAACGTCCCTTGCGGGGTTAGGGGCAGCACCCCTGCTCGTGAAATGAGTCACACGAGTGTCCTACTACGATCTTACAACGCCTTAAGCCGCTATCCCAAAACTATTTGGGCGAAACGTTGTCGTTTCGGAAGGTTTTTCTCGGTATACGAAGCCTACAAGTGACCAAGCACTTGTTGCTTCGCATCTCCAACAAAAATACTCATAAAAACTATAAAAAAAATATAAATTTACAGAAACTTACAGATCTGATATTTTTCATAAAAATACAAACTAAAACACGTACACGCTTCGCACGTGGCTCTGATACCACTGTTGGGATTTTCGAGCCGTAAAAATCACTTTTTACGTTACGGAAACCTCGAAATCCCATGCCACCGGATCCATGCGAAGATTAAAAGAACAAAAATTTTGTGTACATGTTTTTCTATCTTAGATCTGTTAGGACCGATGATCACGGTTAGAGAGGGGGGTGTGAATAGCCGACCCCAAATCTTCGCGTTTCTTCCTACGATTAGAGTTAGTGCAGCGGAAATAACTAAATAGAAACGAAACGAAGATGATCAAACCTTAGACGCAGCGATGTAACGAGGTTCGGAGATGATACTCCTACTCCTCGGCGTGTCCGTAAGGTGGACGAAGCCTATCAATCCGTCGGTGGATGAGTCCCCGGAGAACCGGCTAATATATACTCCTTGTGGGTGGATAAACCTCGCCACAATAACTCTTGCAACAGCAAGATAAAAGTACACAAAATACAAGGAAGCACAAGACAATATGAATGTAAAACAAACACGCTTGCCTTCTCGTCGGAGTCCGTTGATGAAGCAGCAGCTTCACGGCTCCTGCAGCTAGAAAACCAACACGAAGCTCACGCGAAGCTTCAGCGAAGAGGAGCTCAGCAAAGCTCAAATCGCAGTAGTGAGGAAGAAGAAGAAGTAGAAGCAGAGGCTCGATCTCCTTTTATAACCTGCGAAGAAGACACAGAAGAAACTAGCCGTTGCTACGCAACGGCTAGGATGTGGACCGATCATGCTTCATCCTGATCGGTCCAGGGTTCTTCTGATCGGTCATGGGACCGATCAGGCTCTATGCTGATCGGTCCCCAGACCGATCAGAACGTTCTGGAGAGGCCCAACTCTGTATCATCTGATCGGTCCCGGACCGATCAAAGCTCGATCGGTCCGGGTCATCAGCACCCTTTCTCCCGAACTTCTTCCCTTCGATCGTTGTTTCTTGATCGGTGGAGACCGATCGATAACACTCGAGAGTTTGTTTGGTTACCGATCGGTCACCGCGATCGATCGATAACCGGATCGATCCATCGATCGATCCACTCTTTTTCGCCCAAACCAAGTCCCACGCCTTCAATATCCGTCAACCTTGACCTATTGGTATCTCATGCTTAGCATCCGGTCACCCTTGACCTGCTAAGACTCACCACCAAGTGTCCGGTCAACCTTTGATCCACTTGGACTTTTCTCTCGTGTCAAGTATCCGGTCACTCCTTCTTCTCCACACCGGATGTCCGATCACCCTTGATCCATCCGGATTTTTCTTGCCTGGCTTCACTCACCGGGACTTTCACCTAGCTTCACTTACTAGGATTTTCACCGCTTCACTCACTGGACTTTCCAACCGCCTGGCTTCACCAGGACTTTCCCATTGCACGGCTTCACTCACCGGGACCTTTCCCAGCTTCACTCACGGGACTTTCACTTTCACATCCGGTCCAGAGAACGACCTCGTCCGGACCAGAGAACGAGCCACCGAGCCCTCTCCGACTTCCATCCGGCCCAGAGAACGAGCTCTCGAGCCCTCTCCGAATGAGCCGAGCCCTCTCCGACTTCCATTCGGTCCAGAGAACGAGCTCCCGAGCCCTCTCTGACCTCAGTCCGGAGAACGAGCTACCGAGCCCTCTCCGACTTCCATCCGGTCCAGAGAACGAGCTCCCGAGCCCTCTCTGACCTCAGTCCAGAGAACGAGCTACCGAGCCCTCTCCGACTTCCCATGCCAAGTTTCCATACTTGGACTTCTCCGTGCCAAGTCTCCATACTTGGACTTTTCCCGTGCCAAGCTCCCTACTTGGACTTTTCCGAGTCAGGTCAACTCACCTCGGGTCAACCAGGTCAACCTTGACCAAGGTTGCACTAACAATCTTCCATCAACATACAACTCTTCTGTTTTCGTCAAACATCAAAATACAACTCGAGTCGGGTCAACCTTGACCTAAGGTTGCACCAACAATCTCCCCCTTTTTGATGTTTGACAAAACCATAACATAACTTAGGTTTTCTAATGTTCTTCCTTGAACATTCTCCCCAAACCTACACTCTCCCCCTTTTTGACACACATCAAAAAGAGTGAATCAAGGTCAAGAGTTTCTTCCTAATGAAAGTCCCATACCTTTCATTGAAACTCTTAATTTCCTTGATACTAAGGTCAATAATTAATTTAGTGATAATCCCATATCACTCAAGTCTTTAGGAGTAAAAACTCCCCCTAAAAGTTAACTCCCCTGACTAATAGGTAAAAACTCCCCCCTAAAGGTCAACTCCCCCTTGACCATTGCACCAACAATGTCTTGGAGAGTTTCAACCCTTTAGAAAACCAAAACACCACTTCCACAGCTGTAATTTTAGATAAACAGTCGAAATTCAGCAAGTTGGCACGCCCTGATCGGTCACCGGACCGATCAGGATTCCTCTGGATCGGTCCAGTGACCGATCCACACAGACCTGGACCGATCAGGGATCCTCCTGATCGGTCCACAACTCTGATTTCTGATTTCTGAATTTTTCTTCTCCCGAAATTCAGAAACCTCTAGAAAATTACAGAAAATTTCAAAAATTGTGAAATTTTGAGGATACATTCCTCATAACATATACTACCATGAAAAAATAGTTTTCTAAGAAAATAACTTCCATTTTCAAAACTTGATACAAAGTTCAAAAGTCTTTGAAATAGTTCAAAGTTAACTCATCTTTGTATCACTTTGCTCAATGATGAATGCTATCACTAGAAAAGCTTCATCAAGGTTTTTCAAATCAATTTTGAAATGATTTTAAACCATTTAATTTAGGACCACAATCTTTGGGCTAAATGTACATAAATTGTACATAAGCTTTCCCTATGATCCCCAATTTTGAATTAGGCTTATCTAGGTACAAGAACCATGCACCTTGATCCTAACTCATCATCCTAATATCTCACACACATCTAAGGTGTATCAAACACATTCAAGTCAATTTTGATGTGAGATGTGGGTTTAGGTTATCTTAGTCTAAGGTCTCATGTATTTTCTAAACATCAATTTGATCTCCATATCAAATTATGTTTGTAACCTTAAATCAATTTCATTGATTATAAATGCAAGAAATGATGACATGGCATAAAATGATATCATACATAATAACATGTGCCAATGTCATGATGTCATGGCATAAAGTATGAGACTTAAATAAAACATGACATATAAATAACCTAAGCATTATCATGACATTTTAAATGATCATAAAATAAATATGATGTCATGACATGGTATATGGCAAACAATATATGGCAAATAGCACATAAAGGTATAGAAAATACCTAATTCTAGCCTTAGTTGCCATTTTTGATAATTTTGACCATTTTGCCATAATTTCTATATTCCTAAGTGTAATAGACCTAAAATCATATCCTCAAGACTTTTAGATCACTATGTGCCAACTAGATTGATTCTAGAAAATTCCTCAAATGTGGTTGGCACATTCTAATCACCTTAGGAATAATATTCACTTTCATTTTCAAGGCTTGATTGCACCTTGAAAATTCCTAAAGTGCCACCTTTTGCCATGATTAGGTTAACTACCTATTCAAGTAAGGTTGGCACACCCTAACTCATCTAGCGTGATGAAATCACGCTCCTAGGAACCCAATACCTATTGGAGCTCATTGGGTTCACTAAGTATTCACTAGGGATGACTTCCCTAGCAACCCTTCTAATGACCCTCCTAGGCTTTGAAGCCTTGGTCATTTGGGACTCATCAAGATCAACTCTAGGGGTGACTCCCCTTGTGACCTTAGTGATGGTCTTCCTAGCCCTAGATTTTGTTCCATAATCGAATGGAACATTATGATAAGTGGGCTTGACCACTTGGGACTTAGGTTTGTGACCCAAACCTTTCTTGTCCTTGGACATTGGTTTTTGACCCTTAAACCCTAGAGTCAAATCCTTAAGAGCCTTTTCTAGAGAGTCAAGTCTTGACCTCAAAACTTGATTTTCTTTCTCTAATACCTCAAACTTTAATTTATCATTCTTCTTTGAGGTATTCCTAGGCATATGTCTAGATGATTTGGGATTTCTACCTAGATTTTCCTTAGCCTTAGATGGGTTAATTCTAGGGTTGACATTTCTAGTATTATCCTTATCTAGGTTAACATGTTTGGCTCCTAAGCTCATGTATTGGTTCCTAAGGTTATCATGCTTATCATTCTTGACAATAGCAATAAGGCTACTAGCATGCATCCTACTAGAATTGCAAGAATGTGCCTTAGAGATTACCTTAGGGTTTGCCCTAGCTCCCCCTATACATGTGCTCGATCTCTTGTCCTTGTGAGATTGTCTCCCCCTCGGACATTGACTCCTATAGTGTCCCCTTCGCTTGCATTGGAAGCACACCACGTGCTCCTTGCCCTTGCGTATTGGGACTCCGGCTTCCTTGATCTTTGGCGCCGGTGGAGTCTTCCTAACCCTCTTTGGACACTTACTCTTGTAATGTCTAAATTCCCTACACTCAAAGCATAATATATGCAATTTATTTGAAATTGAAATGCTTGAGTTACCTAGGTTTGAGGGTGGATGAGAGCTCTCTTCTTCATCCCTTCCGGAGGTAGACGCTTCTTCTTCTTGCTCCGAACTTGAAGAAGAACTCTTCTCCTCTTCTTCTTTAGATGTTGAGTGGCCCTCAACTTCTAAATCCATTCCTCCATGAAATGAGCTCCTTGGCTCACTTGACTCCTCTTCATGGCTTGAAGTGGAGTTCCCCTCATGGAACTTAGCCAAGTTGTTCCACAACTCCTTGGCATTGTTGTATCTATCTATACTACATAAAATATCATTAGGTAAAGAAGATTCTAAAACTTTCGTTACCTTATCGTTGATTGTGAATTGGTGGATTTGTTCCTTCGTCCACTTCTTCTTCTTGAGAGGTTTTCATTCTTCATCCTCTGGAGGAGTGAAACCTACTTGCACACACCTCCAATTCTCAAGATTAGTCATAAGAAAATATTTCATTCTTACCTTCCAAAATGCGAAGTCGTCGCGATCGTAGAAGGGTGGAATCGTGATGTCCTCTCCGAGTTGATCCATCTCTAGCTTGTGCTCCCTCGGGTGTTAATCCGGCGAAGAGCGACCTTGCTCTGATACCACTTGTTAGGACCGATGATCACGGCTAGAGAGGGGGTGTGAATAGCCGATCCCAAATCTTCGCGTTTCTTCCTACGATTAGGGTTAGCGCAGCGGAAATAACTAAATAGAAACGAAACGAAGATGATCAAACCTTAGACGCAGCGATGTAACGAGGTTCGGAGATGATACTCCTACTCCTCGGCGTGTCCGTAAGGTGGACGAAGCCTATCAATCCGTCGGTGGATGATGTTGGATCGAGACGCGCTAGAGGGGGGGTGAATAGCGCTCGTGGCTATTTGTTCGATTATCGGAATCGTAAAACGTTCGTAGAGTAATTAAAGCAGCGGAATAAAGGAAACAAACACAAGAACACAGTTGTTTACTTCGTTCGGAGCCTAGGTCGACTCCTACTCGAAGGCCCGCGATCCTTGATCGCTTTCCGTGGGCAACAACTATAATTTCGTATGAATATTACAGATTAATTACAAAATGTAACTGCAATTAAAATTATACCGACAACAGTAGTAGAAAAGAAATCTGAGCTCCTGGTCGTCGGAATGTTGCAACAGCACTTCGGAAGCAGCACTTGAGCATAATACAGCAGAATGGAAGCTTGGAAGTTGTGTCGAGACCCCTTATAAAGGGGGTTCAAGGCGCCTTATCTGTTCACCAAGGCGCCTTGAACGAGCCGAGTCACCCGCGTGGATCAGCACGGACCTGGTCGAACTCTATCTGGTTCAAGGCGCCTTCAGCCTATCCAAGGCGCCTTCAACCTCCGGTCCAAGGCGCCTTGAACTCCATGCAAGGCGCCTCCAGTCTGCTGCTTCCTTGCACTCGAGGCGCCTCAAGCTCCATGGGCGGCCTCGGTTCATCCGAGGTCTTTTTTCCACTTTGGTCCCACAGATATGTTAATCCCAAAAATATCCTGCAGCACAAAGTTACAAAACAGTGATATAAGTATTGAAATATTTGTGATCTCGGGTCAAGTCTGACTTCGGTGTTTCCTCACCGAAACCCTAGGTCGACCAACGCCTCTTGTTCCCTCTACGGGAAGCGTCCTCACCTACTCCACTCGGAGATTTACTGTTGCCGATCGATCCTCGGATCGATGGACTTTTTCGACTTTCGATGCTCCGGACTTTCTGTGAACATCCGCCCACCGGCCAGACTTTCACAGTTCGCGACACCAGGACTTTCCACCTAGGGTTACCACCCCCTAGGACTTTTGCCTGAAGCCATCGACCTGCCAAGACTTTCCGCATAGGGTTACCACCCCCTATGACCTAGGGTTACCACCCCCTAGGATTTTACCTTGCCTAACCGCAGTTAGGACTTTCCTGAAACACTCAGCAAAAGCTGTCAGATAACAAAGCACCTTAACTTTGAATCATTTGCCATTATCAAAACTTAGGTTCGATCGTCGGATGCTTCCCGCACCAACAGATGAGTCCCCGGAGAACCGGCTAATATATACTCCTTGTGGGTGGAGAAACCTCGCCACAATAACTCTTGCAACAGCAAGATAGAAGTACACAAAATACAAGGAAGCACAAGACAATATGAATGTAAAACAAACACGCTTGCCTTCTCGTCGGAGTCCGTTGATGAAGCAGCAGCTTCACGGCTCCTGCAGCTAGAAAACCAGCACGAAGCTCACGCGAAGCTTCAGCGAAGAGGAGCTCAGCAAAGCTCAAATCGCAGTAGTGAGGAAGAAGAAGAAGTAGAAGCAGAGACTCGATCTCCTTTTATAACCTGCGAAGAAGACACAGAAGAAACTAGCCGTTGCTACAACTAGATGTGGCCGATCGGGCTTCATCCCGATCGGTCCGGTTCTTCGATCGGTCATGGGACCGATCGCTTATCTTGATCGGTCCCCGGCCGATCGAACGTTCGAGAGTTGCCCAACTCTCCATGCGTATCTGATCGGTCCGGGGACCGATCAAACTGGCCTGATCGGTCACCCTCTTCTCCCGAACTTCTTCCCTTCGATCGTTGTTTCTTGATCGGTGCAGATCGATCAGATAACACAGAAGCACACTGTTTGGTTACCGATCGGTCACCGGACCGATCGATAATCGATTCTATCGGATCGATCCACCGATCGATCTAGCTCTTGGTTTTCGCCCAAACCAAGTCCCACGCCTTCCAAACCAATATCCGTCAACCTTGACCTATTGGTATCTCATGCTTAGCATCCGGTCACTCCCTTGACCTGCTAAGACTCACCACCAAGTGTCCGGTCAATCCTGACCCACGGACTTTTCTCTTCGTGTCAGGTATCCGGTCACTCCTTGACCTACTTGACCTTCTCAACACCAGATGTCCGATCACCCTTGATCCATCTGGATTTTTCCTTGCCCGCCTTCACCAGGACTTTCACCTAGCTTCACTTACTAGATTTTCACCGGCTTCACTCACCGGACTTTCCAACCGCTGCACGGCTTCACTCACCGTGACTTTCCCACACCGCTTCACTCACCGGACCTTTCCCGCGGCTTCACCACCGGACTTTCACTTTCACATCCGTCCAGCGAGCTCACCGAGCCCTCTCGACCACGCAGTTCGAGAACGAGCTATCGAGCCTCTCAGACTTCCATCCGTCCAGAACGAGCCCCGAGCCCTCTCGACCTCGGTCAGGAGAACGAGCTACCGAGGCCCTCTTCGACTTCCATTCGGTCCAGAGAACGAGCTCCGAGCCCTCTCGGACCTCGGTGAAGAGAGCGAGCCACCGAGCCCTCCCGACTTCCATCCGGTCCAGAATGAGCCCCAGCCCTCTCGACCTCACCCAGAGAACGAGCTCACGAGGCCTCTCCGACTTCCCATGCCAAGTTTCCATACTTGACTTCTCCGTGCCAAGTCTCCATACTTGGACTTTTCGTGCCAAGCTCCCTACTTGGACTTTTCGGTCGAGTCAACTCAGTCAACCAGGTCAACCTTGACCAAGGTTGCACTAACAATCTTCCATCAACATACAACTCTTCTGTTTTCGTCAAACATCAAAATACAACTCGAGTCAGGTCAACTCGAGTCGGGTCAACTAGCACTACAAGAATTTTTGCATTCAACAACACCCAATAGACAACGCTTTTTAATAAAAACGTTGTCGTTCTTTGTTTTACAACGCTTTTAGTGAAAAGCGTTGTCTATGGTATTTACTTTTTACTAAAGACAACGGTTTTTAATGAAGTGTTGTCTTTAGTGTTGTTGTTTATGGTCAAAGACAACATTTTTTTAAAAAATGTTTTTTAAAGTGTTGTGTATGTTTCCCCTAAACTCACTTAAAATAAATTTGCAGCCCTCGCTTTGCTAAACTCTAAACCCTCAACGCGCGCGCGCCTTCTCCTCACCACTCCTCTCCACTCCTCTCCTTCTCCTCTCCTTCTCCTCTCCACGAGTGCCTTCTCCTCTCCACTCCTCTCCACGAGCGCCTTCTCCTCTCCACGAGCGCCTTCTCCTCTGAACCCTAATCTTGACCCAAACTCCTCACGCAAAACTCCTCACGCCGGCCCAACTCCTCCAAGTCGACCCAAACCCTCAGTCTCTTCCGCTTCCTCCTCTTTCTCCCTCTCCTCCGCCTCCCCCTTCTCCTTCGCTCCCACCGCCGCTGGCGCCGCCTCATCTTCCGCCACTGGTTTCTCCCTAGGCGCTTCTTCCTCCGCCGGTTCCTCCCCATCTCTCTTCGGCCTCTCAACCTTTGGCTCCTCATCGGCCGCATCCTCAGCCTTTTCTACCTCCAGTCTTTTCTCGACGTCTGCTCCATCTTCCGCCGCTTCTACCTTCAGTCTTTTCCCGCCATCTGCTCCATCCTCCGCCTCTACTACCTCTAGTCTTTTCTCGCCATCTGCTCCATCCTCCGCCTCTACTACCCCCGGTCTCTTTTCCTCGCAGGCGGTCTCTTCTCCCAAACCCATCCCTTTTCCCTCAGCATCCGCCGCACCTTCCGCTTCCTCAAGCCCTAATTTTGGTTTTGGATTGGGGGCTTCGACTCCCAACTTCGGCTTCGGTTCGTCTTCCACTGCTGCCTCTCCGTTGTTTGGTACTTCCGCTTCCCCTCCGGCGCCGGCCTTGTCCTCGGCTCAGACACTGTTTGCTTCGTCAGCTAGTGCCGCACCTTCGGTGCCTTCGTTTGCTACGTCCTCATCTCCCCCCGCCTTTTCTGTGCCGACGACGTCTGCTCCAGCTCCATCCTTCGTATCCCCGTTTCCTGCCTCCTCCTCTGCGTCCCCTCTATTCTCTTCTTCTGCTACCGCTACCTCCTCTCCTGCCATCACCAGCATTTCGACCTCTCCTTTCTCCTTTGGAAGTGGCAGTTCCTTTGCTCCGAGTTCGTTCGATGCCGTGTCGTCTGGTAGTACTACTTCGTCCTCACCTGTTACTACCACGTCCACCTTGGCAACTGGCTTTTCTTTTGCGACTCCGACATCTGCTGTGTCCCAACCTTCCTTTGGGTTTACCAATGTTGCTACATCAACTCCCTCCAGTGCATCTATGTTCTCCGCTCCTACTGCTGCAAAGCCTTCAACTCTGTCATTTGGATTTGGGGTGCATGGGACAATTCAATTGATGACAAAGGCAGTTGCTCGGTGAAGTTTCATCAGAAGAATATTGAAGAAGATGACGTACAGATTGTGGGTAAAGACGAAGTTTTACAGGTAAAATACAAGTTATAGTGATATTCATTATTATTATAGCATTATAAACTAAATATAATCAACATGTTTTTTTTTTAATATTTTAGGGTCAATCAGTTGCATTGACATTGGAATCTTGCTCAAATATTGCTGCATATGGTACAATTGTTTGTTTCAATGGCATGGAAAAAATGCTTCATGGTATTCCATTTCCCAAGAATTGCATTCGAGTCTCCATTGATCAAGCAGTGGACAAATCCGCTCCTTTGCCATATCCAATTCCAAGTGAATGTGAAGTAATTGGTGATGCCATAGGAACTGTTGTGGCTCCCTGAACAAGCAGATTGTGAAGCAAGATGAGGTATATGAGATATTATATTTCTAATTATATTGTCACTTTATTATTATATTTCTAATTATATTGCCACTTTATTATTATTCAACCTAGCTATCTAACTTGTTTATATTTGAAATTATTAGAAGCCTAGAAGGAAGAAGTTTGAACGAAAAAAATCAAAACCTACTTTGTCAACAAGTGTCCCAAGAGCATTACATATGTTATATTGTTACAGTAAGCATGCTCTAGATGGAGGAAAATGTATATCAATGTGCTTAGATAATGAAGTGTTTGATGAAGATTGTGAACTTTTTCTTGACCTTGAGGACATCAATTCTTTGTATCATTTGGAGTCAATTTCAGGAAATTTGATCGTTGCCTACATATGGTAAGTAAGTTTATTTAAGCAATTTCAGCAACTTTTTCATCACATGTTTGCTTCCCAATTTTAGCAACTTATTATGGTTTATTGTTACAATTTCACCAACTTATTATGAGTGATCATTATTTTTTAATCCACATGATTGTTTTGTTAGTAAATTTTATTATTTAGTATCTAAATATTATTTTCTCAGTTGCAACTGCATTGCTTTACTTATGCTGGGAAATTACTGCATTGCTTTATGTTTGCTGGGAAATTCTAATATCTAGCAAGACAGAAAATCACTGATTTGAACTGCAAGAAGTTTACTAATATTGTTGTGTGAACAAGTTTACTCTTGAAAATTCAACTTCTAGTAATTTTCTCATACCATGTTATTCTCATTAAGTTAATAGTTCATCATTTCTATTGAGAGGTTTACTAATATCAATTGATGTGGTACACTTTACATAAATATAGCTCATTCATTTTCAACCGGCCCTTAATGTTTGCCTTCTGCCATTTGTTCTTCTAGACAGGAAGTACTTTGCTCATATCTTTTTCTTGTATATTTTAAGTATCTTAAATGTGCTTGTCCTCAAGAAATAAAAGAATTTGCATGTATACATTTCTAGTATGTTTAATATGCAAGACTGTTCATAGTAAGTTCTCATGTATGGATGTTACTATCATCAGCCATAACTTAGTGTTATGAGTGATCATTATTTTTTCCAACTTATTATGAGTGTTTTGTATCTAAATTTTATTATTTAGTATCTAAATATTTTTTTTCTTTGCAATGATAGGTGTCTATATAAAAAGATGGTGAAAGATACCAAGACAAAGAAATTCAGATTTATGAATCCTCACAAACTCCCATATCTGGCAAAAACGGCACAAGACAAATCAGTTAAGCTTGAAACCCTTAATCAAAGGGCAACTCTTTTAGCAGATAAGCTGACAAGTGCATCAACAGATCAACTAGTGTTAGTGCCATGTAATGTCGGGTAAGCAAGAAGTAAAACATCACTTTCAATTGCTTCCTTTCGATAATTTATTCAATTTTATGATCTAATCCTATGTATTTGCCTAGTTTCCATTGGAATCTTAGTGTTATTGAACCTTACAAGGATGCTATTTACCTGCTGGATTCCCTAAGTTGCCGCATTCGCGATGATGATTCAAAATACGTAATGGAAATGTGAGTTCAGATTTCTTTTAGTAAATATTTATTATAATAAAAATCTTATTTAACAAATATTCTTAACGTATAAAGGGCCTTAAAATTGTTTAATTCAACCAAGGGAAGGAAAGGTAGGAAAAATGTTAAGTGGGAAGTAGTTAAGGTATGTGTACTTTTGTTTAACATATATTGTAATGTGTATAATTTTCATTAACAATTTGACTCTAATTACTATATATAGGCTCCTCAACAACCGGATGCGAAACAATGTGGTTTTTTTGTGATACGATTTATGAGAGAAATTATTGAAGAAGTTGAGACTATTGAGAGAGATTCGCTGCAATCAATAGTAACATTATTTAGCTTATCTCAAATTATTTGACATAAACTATTTAAAATTGTAAAGTGATCAGTGTTGATTATTTTTTCCATTAACATAAATTGTGTATGCTCACAGTTCACAAAAATAGGGTACTCTCGTGAACAAATTGATGAGGTTCGGTCCGAGTTGGCGGAGTACATACAAGATCATATTTATGAATAGGTATGGAATGATAGTTGCCATAATTCTATTTAGATTTAAGTTCATGGAATGGTGGTTTTTTTTGGTGGAATCATAGTTAATGCCAATTTTTTTGATGCAGTGCATAGTTACCAGATCGACCTTGAGCAGTTGTGCAATAATTCAGAGTGATGCCACCGTTGGGATTCGAGGTGATAAGTTGCAAATTTCTAGGCTAACCAAAACAATGTGGGTGCTTCTCATGTGGTGTGGTAGGATGTCTTAAAAAGAATAGGACAGTAAGATGAGTAATTTACTTTTTTTGATTGCTTGATCAGATGGCCTTTGGACAAATGCATAACCATAAAAGATGGATAATTCAGAATATTGGTTATTAGGGAGAAAGGTGATAGAGATCTCATTTACGATGAGCCACACAATCTTTTCAAGAAAATAAAGTTCTTATGTGCTTTATATTAACTTGGTTTTTCTCTAATGATTTCTATCTATTTGTATTGCAGGTTCTAAAATATAGTAAGCATTGTAGAGTCTGTGACAAATGCGTTGATGGCTTTGATCATCATTGCAGGGTGAGAGTTTTCTCCATTCACAACCTTATATGTTTTGTTATCTTGTAGTAATATGCAGTATTCATCTTTCCTTGTAGTGGATCAATAACTGCATAGGAAGAAAAAATTAGAAAAGGTTCTTCATCCTCATGGTGTTTGCTCTTCTCTTGGTAAGCACAAATATTTCCTACCATTCCAATAGTTGTATTCATTAATCATAGTGATTGACACTATTTTCTTAGTGTAGATTTATCATCTGTGTGCATCAACTTAGAAGATACTATTTTCTTAGTACGTGAAGGACCTGATACATAGAATGCATTTTATGTCAGGTCCTTTTCATTCTGATTGACTATTGATTGGTCTCCATGCTTTGTGCACCTTGGGCCAGCTTATTCTGCAGTGGGTTGTTGGGATGCTTGTGCTGATACTGTGTTTTGTTGAGAGAAGGAGATTTTCTGCTGAAATTGTTTCAAAGCTGGGTAGTAGCTTTTCCTTGGCACCCTTTATCATTGTGGTGGTGAGTACTCAGAAGAGAAAATGAATGAAAATCACACATCATAATGAGGATTTTTCAAGGTTCTGATACTAATTTGATAATGTCTCTATAATGCAGGCTGTGTGCACTTTATTAGCCATGGTTGCTACTCTTCCAGTTGCACAACTTTTCTTCTTCCATATTCTTTTAATAAAAAAGGTACACTACTTTCATATTTCTACTTGTGACACAGCAAACACTACCAGTTACACAGCTCCTACATTTATATAAAACAAACCTATGTATCCGGTCAAATATCTCTATTTCAAGGAATATATCTTTTATATTTTCAAATTCTTTGCATTCATCCATACACTGAGCATTACTGAAACTTATTATCCAACTGAACTATTACAGCTTGTTATTTAACTGATAGATTTTCCATAGTGGAAAACAAATAGTAGAATTTGAACGATATGGTGTTGTTTATTCATCAATTCTGGAGAAAATTGACACTTTAACTAGCTCATGCTACTCTACATGGATGCGCTTACAGGGAATCAGCACCTATGATTACATTATTGCTTTGAGGGAGCAAGATCAGGAGCAGGAGCAACTTGCTGTTGGTGGGCAGCAAAGTCCGCAAATGTCCCAAGTGAGCTCTTTTACTGGACTAAGCAGCACCAGTTCTTTCAATCAATTCCATCGGGGTGCATGGTGTACTCCGCCAAGATTATTCCTTGAGGATCAGGTATCATACTTTCATTATTTAGAAAGTTATTGTGAATGTAATTTACCATGGTTAAGATTATTTTTGAAAAACCTTTTAATAAGATTTTTTTTACTGTACGAGGCAAATCCATTTAATTAAAAGTTTTTTTTTGGTAAAAAAGCCTAGTTGTAAATCTTTATCAGCACTTCATTCATTTCTCCTTATTCATCATTATCGTATTTTTGAATAAAAATTGAAATAACAAATGTAATCCACTTGCTTATTGTACACTGGTTCAATGGTTAGCGAACTTAGGTGTGTGTTGTTTGAATTTTGTTTTCATGCATTGACCTCTTTAGATGATTTGTTTCTTGTGAACCTATTTTGAAAGATGCAATATATCTTTTAATATGGGTAGTTAATGTTGTTATAATTAACCCGTTTTTATGGAATTTCGTGAACTAAGAATCTTGTAAACTGCATGTGATTTCTTATTCAAGCTCTCGCTGGAAAGCTAACCAAAATCAACTTAGTTGATCATTAGCTATTCATAAATTGAACTGCATTCACATTTCCATTGCCAACTTCTGACTTCTGAGAATTTGATAGTAGGATAATGTCTACAGTTTGTTAATATATATATTTCCATGACGCATGGGTGTTGGAAGGGAATAGAATGTCGTCCTCGATTTTGGGACTGTGAATGTGTCATGTCAAGTTGAACTTTTACCTTGCTTCAGCTCAATTGTGTAAATAATTGTCAATCTCATGGTATAACTTAAGTTAGATTCTATTACAGAAATTCTAGTTCAAAATTAATTCTAGTTCAAAATTAATGTCAATAGCACTCGTTGCTTTTTCACGTTCGTTTAAAAACAATTGAGTAAAATGCAGCAGAATATAAGTTAAGTAAAAACAATTGCTAACACAGTTTATTTTTACTTGGTTCGGAGTCTACAGCACTCCCGCTTGGTTAATATATATGCTTAGAACTTGTAAAGACAGGTCAAACATTAATATGCTTGGTTAATATATCCATCTACAGCACTCCCGCTTTTTCCTCTAAATATGATTTTCATTTAGCACAGAACTAATGCCAATTTTTTTATTTTGATGCAGTGTTTAAAGAGCTTGAGTAGAAGTTGGCCCTAAAGAAAACTTGTCAGTTACGATATAAACACACTTACGGTATGAATTACATGTATATATAACATTGACATATTATTTAGTACGAGATTTACATGTATGAAAGTTTTCATACAAAATTTCTTGATTGCCTACAACCCCAGGTGTGCTGATGACAAGTTGAAGAAGATGGCTCTAAGAGTGATAGCTGAAAGCCTTTCAGAAGAAGAGATTGCTGGACTTAAAGAAGCAATTCCATGCGATGGACACCAACAACAGCGGTTAGTCAATGATGAGGTTTTGTAAAACTTGTGTGTTTGAAAAATTATTGTCATGAAGTTAAGGATAACTTGTATGATACAAATTTAATTTGTGGATCAATATGTATACATTTTGTTTGTATAATATAAAGTTTTATTTATTTGTTAAATAGTCTTATTATAAAAATGATTGTGGTTGTGGATATTCAATTATATGTAAATTTTGAGTATTTTTTATAATTTTTGCTATTTAATTAAGAAAAACACTATTTTTTATAAATTTAAAAAGACAACGTTTTTAAGTAATAAAAGACAACGCTTAAAAAACAATGTCTTTGAGACCAACCACAACGCTTTTAAAGCGTTGTCTTTGATATGTGCATTTTTACAACAGCATCTTTAACAACGCTTTTTAAGAACGAATAGACAACGCTTAAAAAGCGTTGTCTTTGTGACCAACCACAACGCTTTTAAAGCGTTGTCTTTGATATGTGCATTTTTACAACAGCATCTATAACAACGCTTTTTAAGAACGAAAAGACAACGCTTAAAAAGCGTTGTCTTTGTGACCAACCACAACGCTTTTAAAGCGTTGTCTTTGATATGACTTTCTACAACACCATCTACAACATCACTTTTTAAGTACATACGACAACGCCAAAAAAGCGTTGTTGTTTAGCTTTTTTCTTGTAGTGTAGGTCAACATTGACCTAAGGTTGCACCAACAAGATCTACATTAAATCTACTTAGTTAAGAGATTACCCTTGTAGCGAAGCCCTTCGCGAATCTCGCTCGTCCAAAAGTTGTCGGATCTTGAGTGTGTTCAAGTGGGCACACCTCTATACGTATCCACACGAACAATAGAGATGGAGAAAATACTTAGAGTGTGCTAGCACTCTAATGGTGTTCAGCCAAGGAGGAGAGGGGGAGAAGAAGAAGCAAGGAGGAATAATAATGATCGATTATGAAAATAAGAGTAAAAAAATGGCTTAAGTATTTTCATCTAATGAAAATACTTAATGCTCATTAACACCATTAATGAGCCTCATTAATGAGCCTTAATGAGTATTTAATATTCTTCATTAAATGGTCATTTTGAAACTCATTCGAAATTTGAATCTAAAATTTAAATTGAATTCCATTTATCATTGAATTCAAAATTCAATGAATGTCATCATTAAGCCTCACTTGAGTCTAACTCAAGTATAGCCTCACTTGAGTCTAACTCAAGTCTAGCCTCACTTGAGTCTAACTCAAGTCTAACTCAATCGAGTTTTACTCAATTAATCTAATTTGGATTACTCTTAATCCAATTTGATTCATCACATGATTACTACCCAATTTACAAGAATGTTGAGATCCAACATCACCTTGTGACTACTAATTATGACCCTTCACAATATATGACAATGTCCTTCTATCCTTGACACATAGATTGATCAATGCGAGACATAGACCATGTCATCCTTTAATCAATCTAAATCTTAAACTCCAAGTAGACTCACTCTAATCAAATGAGCTCAATATCTCATATTGACTCATTTGGACATGGTCATGCACTTAGTGGTCTCACTCTATCAAGAATAACGATGTCACTCCCATTATATAGGAGGGATAGATCTCATCTACATCACTCACATCCCTCCGCATAATTTGTTACATACCCAGTAATCGCCTTTATAGTCCACCCAGTTACGGGTGACGTTTGACGAAGCCAAAGTATGTAACTTCATATGTAGGGAACCATGGTGACTTCAGGTCCAAGGACTAATAGTCATACTAATAGCCATATGAGAAAGTATATGACACTCATATAACTATCCATGATACTTTCTCATGGCGGGTCATTTAGTATACATTCTCCAATGCATACCCATGTGTCAACTTGATATTTCCATATCCATGACTTGTGAGATCAAGTCATCGAGTTGACCTACATGCTAGTCTCGTCGCATTAACATTGTCCCTGAATGTTAATACTTGACTAGGAATGATTAAGAGTAGTGTTCTCTATACCATCTCACTATCGATTCAACCAATCGATTGTATAGATAAGAATCTTCTACTCAAGGACGCTATTATACTTAGTTATTTGGCACCAATACAAGTAAGTATAATAACCCAAACAAATGCCTTTATATACATAAGAATATGATACAATGAGTCCATACAACAATCATCATATGATTGGATCTAGGGCTCTAACTAACAGGATGGACCACTTCTCTTGATGCATTTGATATTGGCACTTCTCCCTGCTCGTTGTCTGATACCTGTTTTGCTTTGCACGTCCTAAATTTAGAACCTGCTATCCTCTCCGTGATTGACTTGACTGTCTGATACTCCTTGGCACACTGCATCCCTCGGCTGATCCCAGTTAAATCATCTTGCGATACACTACAACATTCTTGCAACATGCTACTGTTCACCACTGCATATTTCCTGGCAATTACCTGCTCTGATCGACCAATACTGCATCCTAGTGGAGCTACAACTTTTTGATTTTGCTGCTGAACAGGTACTGTGCTTCCTTCGTGCTGTAATTGTTTTTGCATGGATGACAGTTTACTTGTAGTTCCAGTCTGTGGGTTGTTTCTATGAAGTTGTGTTGCAACTGTGTTCAATGTATCTGCTCTCTCTGTGCTTAGTGGTGCCTTGTCTGGTACTGCATCTCCCAAGCGCAAATTCTGCTTACCTGATACTTTTCTTGGCTTCTTGTGTTGTTGTTGTGCTGGAAGGGCCTTGTAATTAGCTTGTCCATCACCTGCCTTGCCCATAACCCTCCCTGTATGAGAATCCTGATAACCAAGTTTTGGGTGTCGATTACGTTTGCCATGATGATCAGTTTTTGCTAAACCCTTCCTGTGCTATATCTGCATTTGCTTTAATTGCACCTTCTTCTTCACTGAAGTTGGTGAAGAAGTAACTTCCGATACTATAGCGTGTCAGGCTGAGCTGTTGGTTCTGGATGCGTATTAGTTAATGTTGGTTGCTGCGTTCCCAGTGCATCCAGTGCAGGGATTTCTCCCTCTTCAAGACTGTCAGTGTCCTTTGTTGCCAGTTCATGCAACTCTAAGGGATTTCGAGCTGAATCCTGCTTATCCTAAGCCTTCTGCATATTGTGCATCACCCTGGTTACCTTTCCTGAACAATTCTGTTGCTGTGAGGGACAACCCTGCTGGTAGTGGCCAAGTTCTTTGCAGGTTAGACATAATTTTAACACCACTTCAAAGCTGATGCGCAAGTCCAATTCTCGGGTGTCAGGTAAAGTTACAGGGATAATCCTCTGCAACGGTTTTGTGATATCCACCTCAACCAATACTCTGGCAAAACTTATCCTATCCTTATCTTTAGTAACATGATCAGTGTATAGCGGGTTACCCACCATTGACGCAACCTTGTTGAGGCCTGAGGGTGTCCAGCAATCCAAAGGTAGCCCAAAGATCTGCATCCAGAGCGGTATCTGAGTTTGTGGTTCAATTTGAAAGCTGAAACATGGCGGCATGAGTTTCATATACAGTGGACATCCATGTATAACGTAAGGCCCACCTTGAAGCACTCTATCAGTGTCCTCCTTCGTATCAAACTTGAAGACTAACCAAAGCGTATGATGGTGAAATAGTTTGTGTGGTGCCCTCCATCGCCACGTGAGCTCCTTCAGCTCCCACCATCCTGGAAATCTACCAACAAACCGGCCAATGAGACAATGTCCCAAAGCACTTTCAATTGGTTCCATGTTGTTCGCTGATAATATTGCCCGGTTCCCTTGCCCCTGCATCTTGCTAAGCGCCATGTCGTCGCTATAATATCGATTGTCTTTGAACAAGTCAGTCCATCTCTTACCAGGTTCAGTACGATGCTGCGTCCCTGAGGTGCCCTTAGCCCTCACTGGCCGCTAGGCGTATACACGTTCACCGGCGACCGTCGAGCCTATGGCCGGCGCTAGCCCGGCCATTTGTCCCTTCAGAATCACACTAGGAAGAAGAACAGTGCGAAGGTGAACTACAACCGTTGGATACGGGGTTTTGACTAGTGTTTGTTGAAGACTTTAGCCAACCACCCAGATCTGGTCAATCTTTTGCTGAGTCATTCATGTTGACCAGTGGAGTCAGCTTACGCCATAGTGCAGTTAAGTTAATCGGGTTTAGGATCTCGCATTAACAGTTCATGTCAGTGTTACGAATCCGATCCACTAATCTTTGAATTCAAATTCACCAACCTGTAATCACCATCGATAACCGCGCAACCCTCTCACCTTCAAGTTGCTTTTTGATTGGCTAATCCAAGCGTCCGTTGGCTCTGCGGTCAACGGTCAGCTTCGTCTTCCTCGCTTCCTCCACCGACTGCACCTCCTCACCAAGCCGCCAACCACCCCTGTTTCAATGCTCCCCAGATTGCCCAACGCCTGTCTCCTGTTGTGCTCAAGTGCCCTCAGACAACTCCCGTGCTCTGTTGCAGCGAGACTCACCAGGTCGAAACCTTTTCTATCGCCACCCTGGTCGAAACCTTTTCTATCCCATCGTTCCGCAAGCTTCCAATCCCTCAGTCCACGAACTACTGTCGCCGCCACAATTATGCCGGGAGAGCGGCGCTCTCTAAACAGCATCCAGCGGATGAGTCCGGCAGCTGGTCCAGAACACAGGGATTCCACAAACCGCCTAACAGAGTCGTAGCACCCACGGAAGCTAAGATCACCACCTGTACTAATAGAGTCCTATTGTTGATGTTATCCCATTCCAAATTCGCTTCCAGTGATTAACGAGAACCGTTCCTGCCCACAACCTGCTTGCCCTCACCTCACCGTGGGTGGAAGTTCAAACTATGGCTAGTTTGTCGAAAAATCTAGAGAGAAGCAAGACCCTCTCTCACTAATGAACTGACCGATGACTACAGAGAGCTCTTTCACGTGGCAAAAGGCGAAATCGCTTGTCCCCAGTGCCCCTGCCGCACCCGACCCTAGGCCATCACAAGGGAGGTATATCACGGCAGCCGAGCGGACAAGTGGTGGTGGGGGTGAGGTGCACAGGGTCCAGGGATTTACGCCCCGACTGAGAGCTCTTTCACTTTTTTTTTTATGAAAGGTAAATTATATCATCAAGAAAAGGTGTACAATCTACATGTCCTAGGATATCCAGTCGATTTTGATGAAGTGTCAGATCCTGCTAGCAATCTGAGGCATGGACTCTGAAAAGCCCATGTACATGTCATGTACTCTCACTGTACCAATCTCTCAAAATACATACAGCCTCGCATGTATGAGGACTGTAAAATCCATATACATGGCGTGTGCTCTCACTACACCAATCTCTCCAAATACTCTAGTCTCAAGTGTTGTCACTGTACCATCCGCCCACATACAAGCAACATCGCGTACTCCATGTCACTAGCCCATGAGGATGCTAATCGGGTGTCAATATCATAGTGCCCATCCTCTATGTATCTGGTCCAGTCAGCCCCTGCGTAGTACTCGCATCATGAGTGTAACTGGCCCTGCCCACATCTCATCGTCAGCCTCATCTACCGGGGTTGCTCTGTCGATGGCAATAGTCATAACCGTCTGCTACAGTCCGCAGTCCAACCATAGTGTGGGAACTACACAGATCCGTATGAAGCCACAGGTTCCTCACACCAAGGCTATCATCCCGCAATCAATCGTCGCCCCACTTTTAACAAGTGGTCAACTATCAACGGATTTGTCGTGTCCTTACCGTTAGCCATTTGCTGCGGACTAGATAGATCATTATGGTGGATATATTCACCAGCCTCACCCCTACCTCTCCCCCCTCAGCCCCACTCTATCCAACGTACAATCTGCACTGCCCATCTCAAAATAGTCCCCCCTACAAAATGGCCTTCCCTATATTCTATACCATCTCCCTCAGTACATATAATACACAGATGACCCCACCACACAAAAAACAAGCTATGGGGCCTGCACAATCTAACTCTCAGACAACTCTATCCATGCAGGTCTACTCCAAAAAACAGCCTCAGGCCTCCATGTATTCTTCGTGGATGACTTGTCTCTCCGTCGGGCGACTCGAAGAAGGCAGCCGATCCAAAGCGAAACTCCAACGCACAACTGCACGAATGCATACTGTGCATTTTTTCCCAATCTACACACTATGCAGCTGCACAAATCACAACTGCACGAATTCACAATCTGCACTTTTTTCCCCTCTAAAATCTACATACTGTGCAGCTGCACAAATCGCAACAACACGAATTCAATTTTTTTTTCCTAAAATCTACATACTGTGCAGTTGCACAGATCGCAGCTGCACGAATTCGAAATCTGTATTTTTTCCCCTAAAATCTACATACTGTGCAGCTGCACAGATCGCAGTTGCACGAATTCAAAATCTGTAACTTTTTTTCCTCATTTTTCCTACACACTGTGCAACTGCACAGATCGCAGCTGCACATTTTTTTTTCCAAAAATCTACACACTGCACAAAATTGCACTACACAACAAATGCAGCTGTGTCACTGCACAAAAAGCAGTTGTGAAACTGCACAGAAGCTATAAGGGGGTTGATCTGGGCTCCGTGAATCTCCTCGCTAGTGGACATCAAGGCGGCTGGTGAAGTATCCGATCTAGGCTGGTGTCCAAGGAACGATAGGCATGGGTCTGGATCCTTCGAAAAACATGGTCCCCATCAAACGGCTCACTCTCAAACCTCAAGCGACTACGCGCCTGCCAGACGTAGTGTATCAATGCATCCATAGCAGCATGATGCGCTCGCACCAACAGTCCTATCCCTCGATAGTGTCGCACATAGACCCGCAGCATCCTCCGGTATGTCATCATCTCATGAGTCATGTGTAGCCAGTCTCGAATTCAGTCCCAAAGTTGTCGTATCGGTAGACATCCGAAAAAGAGGTGCTCCTGTGTCTCCTCCTCCTTGCCACAAAAGACACAAACCCTATCGGCATCCCCTAGGTACTCCAACTGATCCCTGTGTTGGAGTGTATACTGAAAGCCTAAGATTTTGTAAACATTTGTTTTGAATAAATAATCACATTTGGTCAAATTATCTACATTTGTTTGTAGTTGTTCAATTAATTTATATTGTAGATAACATAGTATGTGGTGTCATATGCAGAAGATGATGTTATCAGTATCTTATAAATTATAAATAGTAGCTCACGACCAAAATGGAAAGGAACAAACCATTAGAAGGTCGTAGTGTAATTAGGTATTAGTTTATCTTGACTATATAATTACACTAGTACACTCAAAGTGTATTGAGTAGGACCATTTGAGGTCGTTTCTTTTATACTGACTTTATAAAGGAACAAAGACCTCAGTTATTATGGAAGTATGTGCTCTTAATCCTAATATAATAACAAGCACATATATTTGATATTTATTTCTTTAATTTATCAATGGGTGAGATTTAGTTCGATAAATCAATAAGCCCGATAAGTTGGGAAATGATATCACTTATAGTGTGTGTTGTTGATTATAGAAGGAAACTGTGTCCTAGAGATACTAGGTTGATAATGTACCCAAGAGGAGTTCATAAGGATTGTCATGTTAAACCCTGCAGATGGACTTAGTCCGACATGACGATAAGGTTGAGTGGTACTACTCTTGGACTAAGATATTAATTAAATGAGTTGTCAGTAACTCAATTAATTAGTGGACATTCGATATCTTAAACACAGGGAGACTAACACACTCATAATAAGAAGGAGCCCAAAAATGTAATTTGGGATTGGTGCGGTAGTTCAATAATAGTTCTCTAGTGGAATGAATTATTATTGATAAAATTAAGTTGTGTGTTCGGGGAGAACACGGGATGCTTAATTTTATCGGGAGACCAAAACCAATTCCTCCTCTCGGTCCCTATCGTAGCCTCTTATTTATAGAGTACTATACCCACCTATACCCACCTTCTATATCCACCTAAAGGGGGCCGGCCAAGCTAGCTTGGGAATCAAGCTAGGGTCGGCCTAAGCTTGGTTTATGGGTGGTCGGACCTAGCTTGAACCCAAGCTAGAGAGGGTCGGCCATAATAAAATTAAAAAGAATTTTAATTTTAATTTTTATTATGTGGAAGATATAATTTATTAAAGAGAATTAAAATAAAAATATCTCTCTTAAAATGATCTACAAAAGATTAAAGAAAGAGATTAGATCTCTTTCCTTATTTGTATATTGGAAGATATTTTATTTTCTCTTTGAAAATTATTCACATGTTAAAAATTAAAATTATAGAAATTTCTTTTTATCAACCATGAAGGGATTTTTGAAGAAAAAATTTATTTTAAAAATTTCTGAAAACAAATTAGGAAGTTTTAATTTGTTGATTGAAACTTGTCTAATTTTTTCTCTCTATGATGTGGCCGGCCATTATAAGTTTAATTGGGAATTTTATTTTATTTTTCTCAATTAAACCATGTCAAGGAAATTAAGAAAATTTTATTGTAATTAAATTTCCTAATTTACCAAGGCTAAGGCATATAAAAGAGGGGGTTGGGGTACCTTCATGAGTTACAGCCTCTATTATTTTTCTCCCTCTCTTATTCCTTGGTGTGGCCGGCCAACCTCTCTTCCCCTCTTCTTCTTTGTGGTGGTCGAACCTTTCTCTTGGCTTGGAGCTCTTGTGGTGGCCGAATACTACTTGGAGAAGAAGAAGAAGGAGGAGAGAAAGCTTGCATCCCTTGGAGCTTGGTTGATGTTTTTTTTTCTTCCTTGGTGAAGCTTTCTTGTTTTGGCCGAACCTAGCTAGGAGGAGAAGAAGGTGTTTGGTGGTTTCTCATCTCGGAAGATCGTTGCCCACACAACGTCCGAGGTTAGAAGAGGAATACGGTAGAAGATCAAGAGGTCTTTCTAAAAGGTATAACTAGTAATTTTTCTTTCCACATCATACTAGTTATTTTTGAAAATAATACCAAATACAAGAGGCTTACGATTCTAGGATTTCGAATATGTTTTTCGATGTTGTGTTCTTTTGTTTTTTCTTTTCCTTGTGATTTGATTGTTCCTTTCGGTTAACCTAAAGTTATTTTAGGAAATTAAATATTAGCTTTCCATAAAAGATTTTGTCTAGTCGGTGGTGGTTGCTCCCATATCCAAGAAGGTCATGTGCCTCTCCACGTCAGTACTGGGAACCAATTATGGAAATTAATATTTAATGGAATTAATAACTTAAGGTGACTTGGGTCGAACGTGTTAAGTTCCGCAGGAGATCCAAGTCAAAACCTAAAAGAACAAATAGATTAAGTTTTGGATCAAACGTGTTAAGTTCTGCAGGCGATCCAAAATTTAATTTAAAAGAACACATGGTAGCTAGGAAAAGGTTCAGACCTTTGTACAAAATTTTTTGTACAGTGAAACCTCTAGGTTTTCTGAGTAGCAACCAACACCCTGGTAGGCAACATACGGTGTGCGAGCAACCATAGGGTGAATCTGTGGCTGGGCTAGATGTGCTTCTTCTAAATTGTCCCTGCCCATAGCACGCAGGCTCCAGTATCACGGAAGAAATCGCATGCCTGGCTGATACCTTGGCAGCTCGAAGTATGTTGGTTGAACCAACCATGCAATATCTGCTGCGCCGCCTCTATGGAGGCAGCTGATGTGACCATCTGATCTTGTATCTGTGCTAACCTCTTAAGAAGTGGAGAATCAGTGTGCTTGGCCCTCCATCGCCAAATGTCTGTGTCCTGTAGATATGTGTGGTGTACCCATCGGATCCAGAGAGCATCCTGCTGATCATGTAAGCGCCATAGGACTCTAGATAATAAAGCAGTGTTCCATGCAATCAACTCCCTAAACCCCAGACCACCTTCTTCTTTGGGCTTACACATCTCCAACCATGCAATGGGGGGATGCTTGGATGTCCAGAGGAAGCTCCGACATAAGCTATAGATACGCTCGACAACTCCTATCGGCAATGGCAAGATCAACATCCAGTAGCATTCCATCCCCTACAAGACAGACTGGATCAACTGCGCTCTTCCTGCATAAGAGAGGGTGAGTTTCGACCATGCATTAATCCTCCGGCTCAAAGCATCAATCAGTGGGGTGTAATCCGCAATCTTCAACTTTTTTGACGTCAACGGGATCCCAAGATATTTATAAGGCATGGTTCCCTCCTGAAACCCTGTGATGACAAGCAAGTCCTTGCTCACATCCTCCTCTACTCCAACCATGTAGAGACAAGATTTGCTGAGGTTCGGTCTTAGGCCAGCCATCATCCCAAAGTCTCCCAAGTAGTCCATGAGTATGGTGACGGAGGAATGGTCGCCACGGGAGAATAAAAGAAGGTCATCCGCATATGCAAGATACGCAATCCGAAGGTCCTGACACCTTGGGTAGAAATGAAAATCTGCTCTCCGTGTCTACTGACTGAGCATCCGAGCCAAATATTCCATACAGATCCTGAATAGGTATGGCGATAGAGGGTCACCCTGCCTCAATCCTCTAGTACCTCTAAAGTATCCATGCATGCCACCGTTAATAGATAATGAGAAACTACTGGTAGTGATGCACTCACGTATCTAGGCAGGCGATGTAAGTGGGAGGGGGGGGGGGGGGGGCCTGCAACCTTGCTAATGCTTCCAATAGGAAATCCCAATGCACGGTGTCAAAAGCTTTATGGAGGTCTACCTTCATGATGCTCCGTGGAGAAATTCTCTTCCTTGTGTAATTCCTCATCAACTCCTGTGCTAAGTAAATATTATCCGTTATATTTCTCTCTTTGACAAAAGCCGCCTGTGCCGGATGAAATATATACTCAACTACTTCAGCAAGTCTGGAGGATAAGATCTTTGAAATTATCTTGTAAAACACCGTGCAACAAGATATGGGTCGGAAATCCACTACTCGACTTGGATGTGACACTTTTGGGACTAATGAGATGAGGGAATAATTCCACTGTTTGAGGAGCTTCCCATGCCGAAAAAACTCAGTTATTGCATCCACCAAATCGCCCTTGAGGAGGTCCCATGAGTGCTTGAAGAACTTTGATCCATACCCATCCAGACTTGGCGCTTTTTGGTCACCTATGCTAAAGAGTGCCTTCTTGATCTCCTCCTCCGTCGGCATAAGAGTCAAGCTTCCTTGTTGTTCCAGATTTAAAGTTCTTCCAAAGCTTAGGCAATCCGTGTTGAGTGGTATCCTTTATAGACTTATGTTGAGCAACCCTTGAAAAGTTTCTACAAATTCATTTACAATCTTATTCAAGCATGTTGTGGTACCACCATCTCTTTTCTCAATCACCATAATTTCTCTCGTTCTATTTTTTCTCTTGACTAAGGCATGGAAGTAAATAGTGTTCCGGTCCACCTCTCTAAAGTATTTGTACTTTGCTTTTTTCTTACAATATAAGAAATCTACCCTGCTGAGTTGATCCGCCCTTTTCCGGACCAGTTGGTATCCTTCCTCAAAAGTTCCAGTAGCGTAGCCAATTTCTTGCATCCTTTGAAGCTCCTCTTGCGCCCGAAGTGATCTCTCCTTGATATGCTGAAAATGAAACCTGTTAAATTGCTTAAAAGTGGCCTTTAACCTTTGCAATTTCAGCTTAAATCTGTACTATGTCGTGCCCTGCCTTGTGTCCAACCCTAAGTAAGTCCACTGCTCCTCCACCACACGATTGTAATCCTCATGAATGATCCACATGTTGAAGAATTTGAAAAGTCTCTTTGTTTGCTCCATAGCTTCCATAATGGTGACCACACATGGAGTATGATCAGAGATGTAACCCGGTGCTAGGAATTCGGCCATTCCCCTCACGTCCTCTTCCAATCACTTCTTATTAACCATGCAGCGATCCAACTTGCAAAAACCTCGTTGTTGGACCAAGTGTATTTGCAACATACTTGCGGTAACTCCTCTAGCCCGTTACTCATAACACAATGTTGGAAATCTGATATTTGATAAGTAGTGATCGGTGCACCTCCTTCCTTGTCTTCAACTGAAAGTGGAGAATTAAAATCACCAAGCAGTATCCAAGGTGCGTCCATGTCATCCCCCAACATATCCAATCCTTCCCATAATTGCCTTCTGTTTCTAATGTTGAGCTGCCCATACACAAAGGTTACCTGAAAAGTTCTATGTGTCACTGCACAGGTGATACATCCATGTAGAAACTGCTTATTGAACTTTGTTATCCCAAAGGTGACTTTGTGAGGGTCCCAAATAATGAGTACTCGACTTCTAGAGGAGCCATCCTTGATGTAGTGTTGCATTTCCAGATGTTGAAATCTTCTATCCTTCAATTTCTGCATCGCCGGTTCTGTTAGCTTTGTTTCCATGATACCCATCACTGCCAACTTGTGTTTCAGAAAGAAGCTCTGTACTTCTCTCTGTTTGGGACCTTGGTTAAAGCCCCTCACATTCCATGATACAATCTTCATGTGGAGGTAGACGACCTTGATTGCCTTGCCGTTTGGTTTCTAGTTTGCACTCTATCATCTATCCCAACCCCTTTGCTGCACAAACTGATCCCAGATCTACTACCCGCTATGCCATCCTGCTTGGCTGGCAAGAATCTATTCTTCCGGAGTCCAGCTTGTGCCTTTGTTTGCTGTGTCATTCTACTACCTGTTGTGCCATTCTGATGTACAGTTTGTTCAGGTTGCTACAGGTATGTCTGCATTTCTGCTTGTTGTCCCTTTTCTTGACTGAAGTCATCCTCTCTTTGACTACAGAATCTAGTTCTCCACTGACTGCTTTCTGTGCATGCCGACTTTGCTGGAAGGGAGTTGTTGGTAGAGCCGAGGCCAACTCAATTTCCTTTTCATTCATTACTCTAATATGCATCTGGTTTGCAAGCATTTGTCTTTTGGCTGATCTTACTCTGGTCTGCACTGTCCATTGTTGATGTGAATTCAGTTCCATTGTCGTGCCATCATCCGGATCATTGCTACTGCTTCCACCATAACTAGTATCAACAAAGCCCTGCATTGGGGATGAGCAGTCCTCTCCTGTATCCGATTGCTATGAGTTGGTGGATTTTGAACTGCATTCCCTGCTATCACTAGGCTCAGACAGACAATTTGATTAGATCTGATGGCTGATGATAGGCTGTGAGTGTAACTGGTATGGTAAACAATTTGCTTGCTATTCTGAACTATCAAATGTTTTACAGGTTTACCAAACTACACACCGTGAGAGCATGGGGATGACCCCTTTTCATTTGGTTGATAGTGGAGAAGTGGTAGTTCTTGTGGAAATTAGCGAAGAATCCACTCGACAAATCCTATATGACTAAAGCAAAGTCGATTGACATCTCTTAGAGTTAGATCTCATTAACGAAACCAGAGAGAAGGTAGTCGCTCAGCTCATATCTTACCGACAGAGGATGTGTCAACATTACACTTGGAGGGTCATTTTGTGGTTCTTTCAAGTTAATGATTTAGTATGGAAAAGAATCAAGTCGGTCGAAGATGTCAACAAGCTAGAACCTCAATGGAGTGGACCTTATAAAGTTGTTTGGAAGATAGTTTCTAGCGCCTACTATCTTAAAGATTTCAATGGAAAGGAGTTGGATCAGTTGTATAGTGCAAACTATCTGCAACCCTATTGAACTTGAGGGTATTCTTGTACTTCTAAGAAATACTCATTATTGTGTTTAATTCTTCCTACTAATGAAAGTGTAGGCTAGTTTCACTCTCGTAAAAAGACTATGACTGCACGCTCGATATATAGAAAAGGAGTGTCTTATAACAAGCAAAAAGAACAAGAGTGTCTTATGATAGGTAAAAAGAAATGGAGTGTCACATGCTCATAAAAAGATTAAGGTTGCATGGTCGACAAAAAGACTAAGGTTGCACACTTGGCAAAAAGACTAAGGTCGCACACTCGGTAAAAAAGACTATAGTCGCACGCTCGATATAAAGAAAAGAAATATCTTACGATAGGTAAAAAGAAAAGCAGTGTCACATACAAGGTAAAAAGGCTAAGGTTTACTTGTGAGTACCTCAGGATAGTTTTGATGTGGTCAAGTGAATTAAATTAAATCCTGTTGTATTTAATTCTTATATCTAAATGTGCAGGAACTTAGGAACACAAGAAGTCGAGCGGAAGACGCAGCTAGCAAGAAGGATGGCTGGGAAGCGAGTTGATGGGCTCGATGCATTCAAGGGAAGAGATGCTAGGGAAGAGTACATAGGCGGATGAGACGGATACTCGCAGCGCTTCCAAGAGACGAGAAGCTGGAGCGGAAGTTTGCTCGAGGAGAAGGCCAGAATTGGGTTCGGGTGAGCTCAACCATGGATGGTCGGAGACTCATCCAAGCAATCAGAGCAACAGTCGGATAAGTCAATAGGGCGCCTAGACTAGTTTGGACTAGCACGGGCGCCCTTTCGGAGACGTTGCAATGGGGTAGAGTTTAAGTTAACGTCAGCAACACTCTAGACGCTCAAACATATCCAAGCACCCAGACGATGATGAAACTTTATCTTTAAGTCGTTGCAAAGTAGTTATAAAGCATATTTAAGGCGCTCGAAATTTTGTTCTGTGTAAAACCCCTGTATAAAAATTTGTACAGGCACAGAACTTTTCTTAGTAACCTATATGCTCGATCAGATATATGTTTAATCAATCAAGCAAGTCCTTGATTGACCAAAACACACCTTGATCGAAGCACAAGATGGCTTGCCTCTTGTATTGATGTTCATGATCCATACAAAGAAAACATAACTAGTTGCACTGCAGAATAAATAACTAGTTGTACCTTTCTTCGTAGACAAAGACCTCTTGATCTTCTGCTGTATTTCTCTCCTCTTCTTGGATGTCGCGTGGATGACGATCTACCAAGATAAACCACCCGAACCTTCTTTTGTTTCCAAGCCACCTACTACCAAAAGATGCAAAGAAAAGGGGCGCCTCCTTCTTCTTCTTCTCCTCCAACCCGCCTACCACCTAGGGTGGTTCTTCTCTTCTTCTTCTTCTTCTCCTCCAAGCTCCGGCCACCAAGAGAGATGTGTGCCGGCCCTAGAGGGAGGAAAGGGAGGAAGAGATGAGAAGGTGGGGCGCCGGCCCTAGGAGGAAGAGAGGAGGTGGGCGCCGACCCTAGGGGAAAAGAAAAGAGAGAAAAGAAGAGATGAGGTGCCAACCACAAGCAAGGGAAAATAACTCAAGAGAGATTAGGTTATGGTGGCATAACCTCTTCCCTTTTTATAACCTTTGGCACCAGATAAAAGAGGAGAAATATTAATAGAATTTTTGTTTAGAAAAAATCTCTAGGAAAGAATTAACATAATTCTTTTTTAGAAAAATTTCTTAGAAAATAATTAATTTAATTATTTTTAGAAAATTTCTAAGAAAGAATTAACATAATTCTTTTTAGAAAAATCTCTAATTCTGTTGAGAAAAAATCTCTCCTTTTTTTCCTTTATTTTCTTTTCTCTTTCTTTTCTTTTCTTTTTCTTTTGGTTTGGTCGACCCTTGATTGGGAACCAAGCAAGGCTTAGCCGACCCCTTTCTTGGGTAGGAAACAAAATCAAACGAGTGAATGCGAGGACATGTAGAGGTTACAACAGGGACCGAGAGGAGGAATTGATTTTGACCTCCTGATGGACTTGAGCTTCCTGTGTTCGACCCGAACACTCAATTCAAGTTCATCAATAGTAACTTATACCACTAAAGAGTTATTATTGAACTACCGCACAATCCCATATTACAATATGAGCTCCTTCTTATCATAAGTGCGTTAATCTCCCTGTATTTAAGATATCGTTTGTCTATTAATTAAATGAGTTATTGACAACTCACTTAATTAACATCTGACTCCAAGAGTAGTACCATTCAACCTTATTATCTTGTCGGACTAAGTCCACTTGCAGAGTTTACATGATAATCCTTATGAACTCCTCAAGGGGACATCATCAAACTAAATAAATATGACACAATTTCCTTTTATAATCAACAACACATCATATAAATGGTACTATCTCCCAACTCATCGGGCCTATTGATTTAACGAATAAATCTCACTCATTGATAAGTCAAAGAAATAAATACTAAGTATACGTGCTTGTTATTATATCGGGATTAAGAGGACGCACATCCATAATAACAGAGGTTATGTTCTTTTATACAGTTAGTATAAATCGAACAACCTCAAATAGTCCTGCTCAATACACACATAGTGTACTAGTGTAATTTTATAGTCAAGACAGACTAATACCAAATTACACTGCATAGTCATAGGTCCACACAAATCAGAATGAACCAATTCTAACACTTCTTTGGCTCTATACCCCTTGGCATTAAAAGACCTCTTGGTCATTTTTCCTTCCAAGCAAGACTCGCAGGTTGGAAAGTTTTCCACCACCAATGAACCCAAAGGTCCACCGGCTATTAACTTTTGAATCCTACTCGAGTTAATATGACCTAGCCTTAGATGCCAAAGATATGTTTAGTTCATTTCCGAATGATGTTTTCTCTTATTAAAATTAGAATATGTGTTATTAATTTCCATTTATTGCATCGTAGAAGTTATTGGATTAAGAGTGTACAAATTGCCAACAAACATACCAGAACAGATAACCACCCTATTTTTCTTGACAACTATTGCCATCAAAAGAAACACAATATCCATCCATAAATAATTTAGAAACTAAAATCAAGATCTTTCTAAAACATGGTACGTAAAGATAATTTCTCAAAATCAATGTTTTATTCCTATCAAAAGATAAATAAACATCTCCCACTACAACAGACGCCACTTTCGTAGCATTGCCCATGTAGACGGTGATCTCCCCTTCATGTAGTCGTCGAGTTTCCTGGAACCCCTGCATTGAATTATAGACATGATCAGTGACTCTCGTATCTATACACCAGGTACTGGTAGATAACACCGCTAAATATGTTTCAACAACTAATTAATGAGATATACTTTTATTGTTCTGCTTTCTGCGAGGACAACCCACCTTCCAATGTCCAGACTGCTTGCATGTGAAGCACTTGCCCTTCAGCTTCTTCACACCTCCTTGCGGTCCAGTCCCTTGAGATCGAATCACTTTCTTTGTCGAACTTACTTGTCTCTTTTTCTTCTTTTTGCCTTTCAGCTTAGAAGTAGAAACGTTTTCAGCAATGTGAATTTGAAAACTTTGACGAAATAACCCTTCTACTGCTTGGAGTTCTGTCAGAAGTTCTGCCAACGAATATGTCCTTTTGTTCATATTATAGTTCAGGCAGAACTGCTTAAAACTCTTGGGTAACATTTGGAGAATGATATCGACCTAGGTTTCCCCATCAATTTTGGCTCCAAGGATTTGTATTTCGTTCAAATGAGCCATCATCTTGAGGATATGATCCCTCACGAGTGTCCCCTCAGTCATGGTGGTTGTCATCAAGTTTCTCATACCCTCCTGCCTGGTAGCCTGATTCTGGTGTCTAAAGAGTTCTTTGAGATTGTACATCATGTCATAGGCAGTAGGCATGACCTGATGCTGATGTTGCATCACATTTGACATAGAAGCCAAAATGTAACACTGCACCATCTCATCTGCCTTGATATATTTCCTATGCCTGTCAATCTCCTCTTCACTAGAATTGCTATCAGGTACATTAAGACAGACCTAAAAAGTATGAACTTGTACCCTTTAGCAATTAAGACAATGTCCAAGTTTCGTTTCCAATCAATATAATTGGGACCAGTAAGTTTGTTTTCTTTTAAAATAACAGCAAGAGGATTGAAAGCTATTTTAAAATCCTGAGAATCACAAAATAAGATATTTGGTCAAAATTTTAGAATTTAAAATAATATTGATTCCTCAAATAATAGAATTTAAATTCACCAACACCTCAAAATACCGTGAATTTAGTATGTCACGATAGTGTGGACGTATACTAATTCAAACATTTGTAAGAGGAGGTTTTGCCCATTAATTTTATTATCTTGTCAACCTAACTTTATGACAAATAAAATTAATAGTTGGTTTGTCTTCGGTCACACAAAATAATAGCAGTGACTCCGATGGGGAGGATACTATTAAATGTGCTTAAGTGTATACCATTACTTGATACTTAGTCCATTAATTAGGATTGTGCCCCTTCAGATGGAGAAGATCACACAAACTTAAATAATTTCCTATAATCATTCATAGAGGAAGTTTGATCTAGTGATTCGCAAACAAACTCATCCGATGTGGAGGAAGACACTTAAAGTCAACGCGCAAGTTTGAATGCATCACTTACAAACCAGTAATGGAGACCGTGAAATTTATTTAAATAATTCCTCTCCCACTTAGTTATTTAAACGAGGAATTTTCACATGCACACATATCACACATGCACACAAAAGCATACACGTCACAGCACATAAAGGTAATAAATATGAAAAAATAATTTTCCAACTATTATGGCTTCATCCATAGCTGTCCTCCGTATGCCCCTAACCCTAGCCACTGGCCCTAGGGTCTATGTCGTTACGTCCTTCTTGCTTCCTTTTCCGTCGCGCCTCTGGTCCTCAAGGTAGCACCACGCATAGCAAGGAGACGAGCCGCAACAAAATAAAATTTTACATTTATCGATCCTATATTCCACGAAGGAATGTACATGTAATTTAGATCCAACAAAAATAAAAATTTACATTTATTGATCCTATATTCCACAAAGGAATGTACATGTAATCTAGATCAAAATATAAAATAAAGTAATACAACTCTTGCTATATTTAATAATTACAATCATGCACACACAAAATGCTCTCGGCATGCCCGAGGGTCCAAATCACATAGAAACAAAATAGGTCATAATAGTTGGAACTAGGATGCCTACAACCACAGAGTTAATCTATTTTGTATATCCTATTATTATCTTGCCTAAATTATATATGACTAGTGCATAATTTAACCGAAAACCAAACACACAGAGGCAGAAACCTTGCTTTGATACCACTTGAAGGCTCTCGAAATTCTGTTCTGTATAAAACCCCTATACAAAAATTTGTATAGGTACAGAACTTTTCGTAGCAACATACATGCTCGATCAGACATGTGTTTGATCAATCAAGCAAGTCCTTGATTAACCAAAACACACCTTGATCGAAGCACAAGATCGCTTGCCTCTTGTGTTGGTGTTCAGGATCCATACAAAGAAAACATAACTAGTTGCGTTGTAGAATAAATAACTAGTTGTACATTTCTTCGTAGACAAAGACATCTTGATCTTCTACTGTATTTCTCTCCTCTTCTTGGGCATCGTGTGAGCGATGATCTACCAAGACAAACCACTCGAACCTTCTTTTGTTTCCAAGCCGCCTACCACTAAAAGATACAAAGAAAAGGGGCGCCTCCTCCTTTTTCTTCTCCTGCAAACCGCCTACCACCTAGGGTGGTTCTTATCTTCTTCTTCTTCTCCTCCAAGCTCCGACCACCAAGGGAGATTTGTGTCAGCCCTAGAGGGAGGAAAGGGAGGAAGAGATGAGAAGGTGGGGCGCCAACCCTAGGAGGAAGAGAGGAGGTGGGCGCCGACCCTAGAGGAAAAGAAAAGAGAGAAAAGAAGAGATGAGGTGCCGACCACAAGCAAGGGAAAACAACTCAAGAGAGATTAGATTATGGTGGCATGGTCTCTTCCCTTTTTATAACCTTTGGCACCAGATAAAAGAGGAGAAATATTAACATAATTTTTGTTTAGAAAAAATCTCTAGGAAAGAATTAACATAATTCTTTTTTAGAAAAAATTATTAGGAAAAAATTAATATAATTCTTTTTAGAAAATTTCTAAAAAAGAATTAACATAATTCTTTTTAGAAAAATCTCTAATTCTGTTGAGAAAAAATCTCCTTTTTTTTTTTTTCTTTTCTTTTCTCTTCCTTTTATTTTCTTTTTCTTTTAGTTTGGTCGACCCCTTGCTTGGGCACCAAGCAAGGCTTGGCTGACCCCTTTCTTGGGTAGGAAACAAAATCAAGCGAGTGAATGCGAGACTATGTAGAGGTTACAACAGGGACCGAGAGGAGGAATTGGTTTTGATCTCCTGATGGACTTGAGCTTCTTGTGTTCGACCCGAACACCCAACTCAATGTTAGAGTGTATACTAAAAGCCTAGCTTTTGTAAACATTTATTTTTGAAATAAAAGAATCACATTGGTCAATATCTACATTTATTTGTTAAATATAATTGTTCAATTAATTTATATAGTAGATAACATGGTGTGTGGTGTCACACTCAGAAGATCATGTTGTCGGTTCTTTATAAATTATAAACAGTTGCTCGCAACTAAGATGGAAAGGAACAAACCATTAGAATAGTCGTAGTGTAATTAAGTATTAGTTTATCTTGACTAATAAATTACACTGGTACACTCTAAGTGTATTGAGTAGGACCATTTTAGGTAAGTTCTTTTTTGTACTGACTAAATAAAAGAACTAGACCTTAGTTATTATGGAAGTGTGTGCTCTTAATCCTAATATAAAAATAAGCACATATATTTAGTATTTATTTCTTTAACTTATCAAAGGGTGAGATTTAGCTCGATAAATCAATAGGCCCGATAAGTTGGGAAATGATATTACTTATAGTGTATGTTGTTGTTTATAGAAGAAATCTGTGTCCTAGTTATCTAGGTTGAGAATGCCCCCAAGAGGAGCTCATAAGGATTGTCATGTTAAACCATGCAGATGGACTTAGTCCGACATGACAATAAGGTTGAGTGGTACTACTCTTGGACTGAGATATTAATTAAGTGAGTTGTCAGTAACTTACTTAATTAGTGGACATTCGTTATCTTAAACACAGGGATACTAACACACTCATGGTAAAAAGGAGCCCATAAATGTAATTTGAGATTAGTGCGGTAGTGCAATAATAACTCTCTAGTGGAATGAGTTATTGTTGATGAACTTGAGTTGTGTGTTTGGAGCGAACATGAGATACTCAAGCTCATCGGAAGGCCAAAACCAATTTCTCCTCTAGGTTCCTGTCTTAGCCTCATTAAACCCTCAAGTCCATCCAAAGAAAGATCCATCTTGGTGTCCAAGAAGGGGGTCGGTCCATCGCTTGGTGACCAAGCAATGGCCGGCCACATTATCCTCTTAAGGGGTCGACCCCTTGCTTGGTACCCAAGCAAGAGGGGGCCGACCACATTAATTCAAACAAAGAGGGGTTTTTTGAATTTTTAAAATCTTCTCTTTGTAGAAATCTACAAGTTGTAAAAGAGAGATTTTAAATTTAAAAACTTTCCTTATTTGAATTAGGCCACATATTTTAAAAGAAAGTTTAAAAGTTTTAAAACTTTCCTTTTTTAATCATCCTCATGGTTTAAGAAAAAAAGGAAGAGAAGTTTTAAAATTTAAATTTTCTATCACCATGTTAAAAAAGGAAATTTTATAAGAGAAGTTTTAAATTTTAAAACATGGTTTTAATTTTTTTTTAAAACTTTTCTTTTTTAACTCCTACTTTAGGAAATTAGAAGAGAGCTTGTAAAATTTTATAAGGGCTTATAAAATTTTATAAAAAAATTATTATTCTTTTCCCTTGATGAGGTGGTCGGCCACCTTGCTTGGTGCCCAAGCAAGGGGCCGGCCAATAGGATTAAACCCAATCAATGAATGGTGATTAATTCAATCAAGAGATAAGAAAAGAAAAAATAAAAAGGGAAAAGGAAAACTAGAGGAAGATTTTAATTTTTGTAAAAAGTCTTTCCTTATTTGCCTTGGGCAAGTAATATAAAAGAAGGGGGAGGGGAGACCTCATGATACAACAATTTTTATTCTCTTGCATGGAGATCTTGGTGTGGTCGGCCCCTCTCTCCCTCTCCTTTTCCTTGCTCTCTTTTCCTTGGTGGTGGTGGTGGTCGGATATTAGAGGAGGAAGAAGAAAACTCTTTCGGTGGTGTTCATCTTGGAGGATCGTTGCCCACACGACGTCCAAGGCGAGATGAGGAATACGACAGAAGATCTCAAGGTCATTAGCATACAAAGAGAAGGTATAACTAGTATTTTTCTTCCGCATCATACTAGTTATTTTTCTTTGTAAGAATTCCAAACACAAGAGGCATTAGATCTAGTTTTTCGAATTTATTTTTCGAGTTTGTGTTTTCTTTGTTTTTCGAATTTGTAATTCGATTGTTCTTTTTGGTTAAACCTAGAGTTATTTAAGGGAATTAAATATTAACTTTCCTTAAAAGGCTTTGTCTAGGCGGTGGTAGTTGCTCCCATATCCAAGACGATCATGTGTCTCGCCATGCAGTCTTGGAAGTAAATTTTAGAAATTAATATTTAATGAAATTAATAACATAGGTGGATTTAGATCAATAGGGTTAAGTTCCGCTTGCGATCTAAATCTAAACCATCAAGAACAGATAAGTTAAATTTAGAATCAATGATGTTAAGTTCCGTCTGCGATTCCTAATTTAACTTCTAAAGAACACAATAGGTTGTTTAGGAAAGGTTCGACACTTGTACAAATTTTTGTACAGTGGAACCGGTATGATCTTCCTGGGACCAACCAACACTCAAGTTCATCAATAATAACTCATACCACTAAAGAATTATTATTGAACTACCACACCAATCCCATATTACAATATGAGCTCCTTCTTATCATGAGTGTGTTAATCTCCCTGTGTTTAAGATATCGTATGCCCGTTAATTAAATGAGTTATTAACAACTCATTTAATTAACATCTGACTCCAAGAGTAGTACCATTCAACCTTATTATCATGTCGGACTAAGTCCACCTGCAGGATTTACATGATAATCTTTATGAGCTCCTCAAGGAGACATCATCAACCTAAATAAATAGGACACAAATTTCTTTTATAATCAACAACACATCATATAAATGGTACTATCTCCCAACTCATCGGGCCTATTGATTTAACGAATAAATTTCACCTATTGATAAGTCAAAGAAATAAATACTAAGTATACGTGCTTGTTATTATATCAGGATTAAGAGGACGCACATTCATAATAACAGAGGTTCTGTTCTTTTATGCAGTTAATATAAATCGAATAACCTCAAATGGTCCTGCTCAATACACAAATAGTGTACTAGTGTAATTTTATAGTCAAGACAAACTAATACCAAATTACACTACAACCGTTCTAATGATTTGTCCCTATCCATCTCGGTCGTGAGCTACTATTTATAATTTATAAGGAACTGATAACATGATCTTCTATGTGGCACCACACACCATGTTATCTACAATATAAATTAAATGGATAACTGCATTAACATATAAATATAAAATGCAACATTTGACCAAAATGATTCTCATTTCAAAATATAAATGTTTATACAAAAAGCTAGACTTTTAGTATACTCTAACACAGATAATGTGCACCGCTAGGGGCACCCGGACCTGCTCTAAGTGTCTGGAGTTGTCACGTCAGCCAACAAACGAATTCAACTATTATGTTATAAATAGAGTCTTGTTCTTAGGAGTTTAGTACAACAACTAGCATTATATTTCCTTACTCATTTGTGAGCTTTTCAAGTCTGTAAGAGATTTTATCGCCTTCCACAAAGGAGATTCTTAAGAGTTTTCACTTGTTTTCGATTAACAATCACTTATATTGTAACTAAGTAAATCTTGCCTCTTTTTTTTATATGTTGTTGATTAATTGATTTATAATTGTTTAACTATTATCCTTGTTAGTTCGAAAAGCAAGATTTTTCCAACTCTAATTTTAGGGATATTCACTTCCTCGAGCCAGTTGCAACGTTCCTATAACACACTTGGTATAAAGAAAAAGAGTGTCTTACAATAGACAAAAAGATCAGGAGTGCCTTACGACAAGAAAAAGAAAAGAAGTGTTACATGCTCTACAAAAAGACCAAGGCAAAAAGACTATGGTTTGACACTCATCATAAAGAATAAGAGTACTTTACGACAAGCAAAAAAGACTAGGAGTACCTTATGATAAACAAAAATAAAAGGAGTGTCGCATGCTCAGTAAAAAGACTAAGGCCACTCACTCAACAAAAGACTATGGTCGCATGCTTGACATTAGCAATACAAACTACTTGCTCGACACTAATAATATAGTTGCTTGCTTGACACTAACAATATAACCGCTTGCTTGACATTAACAATACAAATCGCTCGCTCGACATTAATATTATAGCCGCTTGCTTGGCACTATCATCCCAAGTCTTTCACTCGGCGTAACCATCACAAGTCACTCGCTTAGCACAACCATCATAGCTACTCACTCATCATACCACTGCTCGCTCAGTAGAAAGGCTATTATTATTAACTCAGCAAAGGAGTGAATGAGTCTTCTCAAGTAAACATAACTTCATACGTAGCTATGAACAAAAACTTACTCCTTTAACTTTTGAACCTAGAATAAAATTTCCAATCAGATAGGAGTATCACTCAGCAGAATAGAAAGACTAAATATAATATAAAGCTAAAGATGCAAAAATAAAAAATAGCAATGATACAGATCATGCAAAGTCTGGGAAGGCATCATTTGAGATATGAGCGTATATTTTCTGGTGGTTTATAAAGTTTTTAGGAAGGTTGTCCCTCAGGTGCCCTATCTTATGGAGTTGCTTTATAGCTCCCTCAATGTCATAGGAAAACATTTTAACCGTCTTAATATCCAAAAGGTGGTAGAATTACACCAATTAAAGGTACTCAATGTTGGTTGGTCCTAGGAAGATCATACCGGTTCCACTGTACAAAAATTTTATACAAGTGTCGAACCTTTCCTAAACAACCTATTGTGTTCTTTATAAATTAATTATGAATCACAAACAGAACTTAACATTATTGATTCCAAATTTAATTTATCTGTTCTTAATGGTTTAGATTTGTATCGCAAACGATGCTTAACATTATTGATCCAAATCCACCTATGTTATAAATTCAATTAAATATTAATTTCCAAAATTGGCTTCCAGGACTGCATGGCGAGGCACTAGTCCTTCTTGGGTATGAGATCATCCACCACCGCTTAGACAAAGTCTTTTAAGGAAATCTAATATTTAATTTCTTTATATAACTCTAGGTTTAACCAAAAGGAACAATCGAATTACAAATTTGAAAAATAAAAAAAACACAAATCCGAATCACAAATTCGAAACTTTAGAATCATATGCCTCTTGTGTTTGGAAATCATACAAAGAAAAACTAGCATGATGCGGAAAATAATTGCTAGTTATACCTTTCTTTGTATGCAACGACCTCTTGATCTTCTGCCATATTCCTCGCCTCCTCCTGGACATCGTGTGGGTGACGAACCTCCAAGATGAACACCACCCAAAAGCTCCTCCTCCTTCTCTAAGTTTCGGCCACAACCACCACCAAGGAACAAAAGAGAGCAAGGGGAAAGGAAAGGGGAGAGGGCCGACCATAAGAGATAACACAAGCAAGAGAATAAGAATTGATACATCATGAGACCTCTCCTCCCCTTCTTTTATAATACTTGCCCAAGGCAAATAAGAAAAGATTTTTTACAAAAATTAAAATCTTCCCCTTGATTTCCTTTCCTCCTTGTATTTTCCTTTTCCTCCTCTTTTATTCTCTTAATGGCCGACCCCTTGCTTGGACACCAAGCAAGGGTGGCCGACCCCTATAAAGAGGGAGAAAAATATTTTGTAAAAATTTTATAAGCAAAGAAGGAAAACTCTTATAAAATTTTACAAGCTCTCTTTTAATTTCCTAATGTGATGTTTAAAAAAGAAAAGTTCTAAAAAAATTAAAACCAAGTTTTAAAATTTAAAACATCTCTTCTAAAATTTCATTTTTTATCATGGTTACAAAAAAGGAAAGTTTCAAATTTAAAACTCTCTTTTTAAAAACCATGTGAACAGTTAAAAAAAGAAAAATTTTAAAACTTTTAAAACTTTCTTTTAAACCATGTGACCTAATTCAAATAAGGAAAATTTTATAATTTTAAAATCTCTCTTTTAAAACTTGTAGATATCTACAAAGAGAAGATTTTAAAAATTCAAAACACCCCTCTTAATTTAAATTATGTGGCCGACCCCTTCATGAAGCATATGGCCAGCCACCTTAAGGAGAATATGTACGACCCCTTTGGCTTGGTCACCAAGCCATGGGTCGCCCCCTTCTTGGACACCAAGATGGGCTTCTCATGAGTAGATATGAGGCATTAATGAGGCTACGACAGAGACCTAGAGGAGAAATTGGTTTTCACCTTCCGACGAGCTTGAGTATCCCGTGTTCGCCCTGAACACACAACTCAAGTTCATCAATAATAACTCATTCCACTAGAGAGTTATTATTGCACTACCGCACCAATCCCAAATTACATTATGGACTCCTTCTTATCATGAGTGTGTTAATCTCCCTGTGTTTAAGATATCGGATGCCCACTAATTAATTGAGTTACTGACAACTCATTTTAATTAACGTCTTAGTCCAAGAGTAGTACCACTCAACCTTATCGTTATGTTTGACTAAGTCCACCTGCAGGGTTTAATATGACAATCTTTATGAGCTCCTCTTGGGGACATTATCAATCTAGATTACTAGGACACAGTTTCCTTCTATAATCAACAACACACACTATAAGTAATATCATTTCCCAACTTATCGGACCTTTTGATTTATCGAACTAAATCTCACCCTTTGATAAGTCAAACAAATAAATATTAAATATATGTGTTTGTCATTATATTAAGATTAAGAGCACACACTTCCATAATGACCGAGGTCTTGTTCTTTTATTTAGTCAGTATAAAAAGAAACTGGCTCAATGATCCTACTCAATACACTCTAAGTGTACTAGTGTAATTATATAGTCAAGATAAACTAATACCTAATTACACTACGATTGTTTTGATGGTTTGCTCCTTTCCATCTCAGTCGTGAGCTAGTGTTTATAATGTATAAGGAACTGATAACATGATCTTCTGTGTGTGACACCACATACCATGCTATCTACAATATAAATTAATTGAACAACTACACTTAGCATATAAATGTAGACATGTTTGACCAATGTGATTATTTATTTTAAAATAAATGTTTACAAAAGCTAGGCTTTCAGTATACACTCTAACACTCAACCCTCTTGGCTTCACAGCTCTCGACTTCCCCAGCCTTGAAGCTTTCTAGCTCAGCCTTTAGGGTTTCCAGTTCGACCTTTTAGGTTTCCAACTCATTCTTTTGATTTTGGATCAACAACTCATTTGCCACTAGCTCGACTATCTTTCCCTCCATGTTTGCCTTGTGAGTTTTTACTTGTTCCTTCAGTTCGGCGAAAAAAGTTTTAGCCTATAGTTTTTTTTTTGTCAGATCAGCTAGCGTTTGCTACCTCCTTTTTTGCTCGGAAATGAGCTTGGCCTCGAATGTCTTCAAATGGGCTTGCAACCTCTCCATGGTCGTCGAGTGGGTAGTAGCTTTCTTCTCCTCCTCCTCTTGGACCCTCCCTACTTGTTGCAATAAATCAACTATATGGTGACAACCGCTTGTAATTTAGTGATTTCTACGCGAGCCTCCTCCCAAACCTGATCTAGTTGGGCCTAAGCGATTTCTACTCCTCCACTTATTTCTCTAAGTCCCGATTCACGTGGACAAGATCAACGAAAGCGTGGAAGACGACTAGATCCTCAGTCCAAAACTAACAAAAGTTAAGATGTTATGACTATCCGTCCTAACGACAACACTATTATTTAAAACTTAACCATTACCCCAATTAAGTCTTGGGTGAATCCGTCCACCAAGCTAAGCAACGCCCGATTCTTGGGTTTTTTATTAACAAAAATTGACTTTTGTGGAGTTGATAGATTTTTTTTTTTACTTTTATAGAATTTCATATAGTTGTAAAAAGAATTCCATGGATATCTATGGACTTTTTTACAAGATTTTTACAGACATTTTTAAATTTTATGGAAACTTGTGGATTTAAGAGGGTGTATTCAATCTTGAAAAATCATAGGCGGTCATGGGATAAGATCCTCTAGATCCCTTTTCCTAGTTCGCTCCTGGACCAGGAAAAGGGGATTGATGGGAGGTAATGGTCCCCACCTGTTAACAGGTGAGGACCATTACACCCCCTCCATATAAAGGCTGGTCCAACCTTTGCAGACTAGAGGATCTCATCTCGCTGGTCATGGTCTCGCACGATATTTGTTTTCAAATAAAACCTAAAATACTTAATTAAATTTATTTTTTAATAAAATAATAAATAACATACTTGCCCATAAAAAACTTTTTCAACTTTTATCTTATTTTGACTAAAAACAAAGAGAAGATAACGTCTCACTTAAAAAAAACTTCGATAATATAATTTTAAATCCAAAAATATTATAATAATTTTAAATATTTTTATTTAAAATTTTGATCCAAAGGTAGATCCGCTACCTTAGCGGCCCCTAGTGTCGACCCCACGGATATGGAAGGAGGTACATAGGCCATAGACGCATTGTGGAGTAAATCTCAGGTCGTCAGTTCCGCAGAATTGACCCCTGACTATTACGCCAGAGATACCATGCACCTACCGTTTGCTCTACGCCCTGAGAGCAATTTAAAATTTTGATCCAAATTATCATGAAATGTTGGTCAACCCTTTAATTTGGTTAAACTTTTAATAAAATATTAAATTGATAAATTTGATTAGTAATAAAGTTAATAATAAAATTATTAAAATAAATAAATATAAAATATAAAATTTATTTAGGAACTTTTAAAATTTAATAAATTTTATAGAATATTTTTAGGGTCCAATTTCATTAGACTTTATTAAATTATCTATTAATTAAGTTGAGAATTAATTTTATTTATTAATATATATTTTATATTAAAACTTAATATCTTAAGTTTCTCTTCCCTCTATGCACAGCGCCGCCGTCCAAATCAACTTCGACTTCGACCTACTCGCAAGTAGCCGACGGAAGCATCACTGACTACCTCAAACAATTTTTCTATTTGCTTTCCTCCTTTTCGGTGACCCATAGGCTTCTCCAGATGACACTCATTGTTTCCCATCACAAGCAACTAGAGAAAAATCTCCGCCTACAGTCTACCGCCGTGAGTCGCCGCCAGAGAAAAGGTTGTAAGAGGCTGCTGTTTCGATCCATTCTTTTGCCATTATAACGTCAGAGAATGCATTTCAGAGGACTCTCAGCTTCGGATGAAATGCACGCTGAGAGGTTGATGCAGACCACAGAGAAGTTGAACAAGGACAGGACCTTTAAGATCAAAGAAATAATCAAAATCGAGGAGCAGAAAGAGAAAAGACTTATTTTTTAATCTAAAGTTTTATAAACTTCATAGAAATCTAGTGATATCTAAATTAGATTTTTATAGAGTTTTAAAAAGTCATGTGTTATTCAAGCTTGACTTTTTAAAACTCTATGAAAATCTTTTGATATCCAAAGTTTCAATAGATTTTCATGGATTCTTTTAGAAATCCTTGGATATAAATTTTAACCAATAAAAGCTCTCCAAAATTCTTAGTACAATTTTAAAAATAAAATAAAAAGTCTTCTCCCTCACCCTTGAGATTTCTATAGACTTCAAATTGCTTTAATTTTTTACAAATAAGTCTTTTCTCTTTCCGCTCATCGATTTTGATTATTTCTTTGATCTCAAAGGCCCTGTCCTTATTTAACCTCTCGGCGGCTTACATCAACCTCTCAGCATGCATTTCATGCGAAGCTGAGAGTCCTCTGAAATGATATTCTCCAACATTATAACGGCAAAAGAATGGATCGGAATGACTGGAACGGAACAGTAACCGCTTGCAGCCTTTTCTCCGGTGACGGCTCACGACGACGGAGATTTTTCTCTGGTTGCTCGTGATAGGAAACAATGAGTGTCATCCGAAAAAGCCTACGGGTCACTGAAAAGGAGGAAACAAATATAAAAAATTGTTTGAAGCGGTCGGTATGCTTTTGTCGACTACTTGTAAGCAAGTCGAAATCGAAGTTGAAGTTGATTTGGATGCTGACGTTGTGCGTAGAGGGAAAAGAAACTTGACTGTCCCCAGGGCGTAGCACAGCTGGGGGCGCATGGTTTCGTGGCCGAAAGGTCCAGAGTTCGATCCTCGGGGTGTCATTACCTGGGGTTAGCGTCCCGGCTATGTGCTTTCAGCTGTGTACCTACATTTACCTCTCTCCATATCCGTGGGACCGGCTCCGCTGATATGGCAATTTCATATTTTTTTTTGGAAAAGAAACTTGAGACATTAGGTTTTAATATAAAATATATATTAATAAATCAAATTAATTCTCAACTTAATTAATAGATAATTTAACAAAGTCTAATGAAATTCAACCCTAAAAATATTCTATAAAATTTATTAAATTTAAAAAATTCCTAAATAAAATTTATATATTTATATTTATTTTATTCTAATAATATTATTACTAATCAAATTAATAATATTATTATTAATTTTATTACTAATCAATTTATCAATTCAACATTTTATTAAAAATTTGATCAAATTAAAGGGTTGATCAATATTTCATGATAATTTGGGCCAAAATTATAAATAAAAATATTAAAAATTATTATAATATTTTTGGATTTAAAATTATATTATTAAAGTTTTTTTTAAAGTGAGATGTTATCTTCTCTTTGTTTTTAGCTAAAACAAGATAAAAATATAACAAGTTAAAAAAGTTTTTATTGGTGGGAGACAATGATCCTCACTTGTTAACAGGTGGGGGCCATTGCCTCCCACCAATCTCCTTTTCCTGGTCCAGGAGCGAACTATGAAAAGGGGTTCAGAGGATCTCATCCAATAATCATCTATGATTTTCTAAGATTGAATATATCATCTTAAATCCACAAGTTTCTATGAAATTTAAAAATGTTTGTAAAAGTTTTGAAAAAAAATCTATAAAATTCCGTATAATTATTTTCACAACTATATGAGATTCTATAAAAGTCAATAAAAAATCATCAACTCTATTATTAAAAAAAGTTAATGAAAATCATTCGATCTTTTGATTGAATACACCCTGCTAAACCTTTAAAATTCATAAAAAAAATCATTTAAAATAATTAAAAATGTAACATTGAGTACACCTAGCCTTTGTGTGTTTTTTTTTAATTTCTTAAACCTTGCAGTAAAAGGCAAAACCCTCACCCCTAGGGCCTCCACCGATTGGACCCACGGTCATTGTGAGGGAGGTAAATCACAGCACTTGAACTAACATGGGACGGACAGGGTAGGATACAGGGATAGGGGATTTATGCCCTCGTTGCCACTGAATTTCGACTCGACGACCTCCTTGCAACAACTTCCGCCCCATGCCATATCGGATGACCCACTTTAATTTCTTAAACCTGGTTGGATGGATCGTGGTTGGCAACAAATATGGGATCCTTCATCTTGTGCGTGGGTTATCTTCAATCTCCAAACCTCTTCCCTCTTTCGTGATATCCAAACCTTTCCTCCTCCACTCGCATCACATGGTGCTCCTCGCCCTCTCCTTCTCAGCTCCGCCGCTTGCCGTCGGAGTTCGTTCGTATCGTCCTCGTCTACGTGCCTGGAAACGAGCGCGAGACCATGATCGTTCCCGCAAGTTCTCTTTCTGTAGCAGATTGATCCCCTCCCTCCCACGAACTAACGTCTTCGCTGCGATATTGCCCTCTTCTGCTCCTCGATCTCAATCTGAATCCCATAGAACTCTTGTTGAGTCTCCTGTTGTTACCTTTCAGCAGGCCATTCAGCGTCTCCAGGTTTGCCGTTGATTTCTAAGTTTCTCTGCATTTCTTGTCCAGTAACCCATTACTTTTGAGTACATTGTCTAGTTGAGGCTATTGATCTCGCTGAGAAGGGATGAATCAGGAAATTGGACACCAGTGCCTGGAAGAAAGGATGCATTAGTAGATTGCAAGTAAAATGCATAATACTAACAATTATAAACTTAAAACAGAGGTCTAATATGATAACTTAAGCATAAAAAATAATACAACTTAAGCATCTCTAGCATTCGCATCAGCCATCATCTATGCTCCTTTTATCTTGTGGTCGTTTTTGAAGTCATTGCCCAGTTGACTCTATTGATTTTCCTGCAAGGTACGAGTCTAGAAATTTGAATCTGATGGCAAGAAGAGAGGATGCATCTGTTAATTTATACACTAATCCTAAGCTCTTGATATTTGGCTTAATATTTAGCATTCATTACTCTAGTTTAATTGGTAATCATATGCAATATTACATGTTTTGAGCTGTAAGATGGAGCCTTCAATCTGTGTACCATTTATGAATAGCTGTTAGTTGAAGGCCTCAATTCATATGTAGTATACTATATTTATCTCTTTGATTTTATTAGAGATCCCTTATCATTTTCAGTCAAAACTGTAGGACTATTGGGCTTCTGTGGGGTGTGCCATAATGCAATGCAGCAATACTGAGGTATTATTTAAACTTCTTACTGTGATCTTTCTTGATAAACATCATACTTAGATTGCAGGCAAACACTTTTTCAAAGGCCATTATGAGTGTTTAGCCATTTTTGCGATACATACGTGTCCCATAGAATATACTTTTTAGTTTAATGAATACATATGGTGCATCTAGGCAACCCCACGTTGAGTAACTTTTATAATCTTGTGATATTATAATATTCATATGCAGAGTTTGACAAATGGAGTGTTCTAAGTTCACTATCCCTACGATGATACTTAAATTTCCTTGAATTGTTGTTAATTGATCTATTAGGTTGGAGCTGGGACAATGAATCCGTCAACATTCTTGAGGGTATTAGGTCCAGAACCATGGAATGTTGCGTAAGTCACTTTTGAGTGATTATATCCTATTGTTAACATTTGCACCGTTCCTTTCCATGCTCCATTAATGTTTCCACAATGTCTTATTTTTTTGACATGATTAAGGATAAAACTTAATTTGAAGGACTTATGCCGAACCATTCCTTATTCAAAAGTGGCACAAATTTTTCTTTTATATAAAAATAAATGTGCCCAAATTTAGTATAGCCAACAATATATGTCATATATAAAGATTTAAATGTTACTAACAATATAAGGTAGAAATCTTAAATGGGCTTGTGCCAAATATGACACGAGATCAAGTAATTGCATGGCCTATGTAATGGGTTGAGGATGGTCATGAGCCAAGTATGATCTGTAAGGTATCCTTTTAAATAGTTTTTTGATATAAAACTTTTCACATTAGCCTTTAAATCCCTAGAATAATCAAAAAAATAATTTCTATTAAACTGGCCTTCTTTTTTTGAAATTTATATTATTATCAATATTCTATTACTTATATTTATTAAATTTGTGGCCCGATGGTTCAGTTGAATTATGGTTATGCTCAGGTTTTGTGTTGGGCCTAGAGTGGTGTGGTTGTAGGCTGTGTCCAACGCATTCCATTCAAAACCATGCTGGGATAGCATGACTTTACTATAATCTAGTAGATTTTTTTGCTTGGGCTCAATTCATCGACATTTATGCCATGGTGGTTAGCGCAAGATTGTGAGATGCCTTTTTATGACAAAGGATAATATATACCAAATGCACGGGAACATATTTGATGCTTATTGAAACATTTTGCAAACATGCAACTCATGTAGTATACAAAATACAGGTTTTCAAGTATGATAAAATCCAAGGATATGACAAAATGGAACAATTATTCTTTTTTACAGTTTAAACTTTGCCCTATCACTAGAAACTTTATCATTCTTTTAGGAAATCTTCAAGCAACATGACCATTCCATAAACATTCACATACACCATCAGAATCTTCAACCCATTAAAACTACTTTACATTTTTGACAAACATTATGCATTCTCGTAACGCTAAATATCTTAATTACATACAGATTGTGCTATTGATTTGTTGACATATATGGTCCTTCACATTTGCAAAATCTGTTGACAATGACATTCAACAACATAGTTTTGTGTGTGTCTTCTCATCCCCACAGACAACAAATTATTTTTCCATCTCAATCACATGTTAATTCTCCTCAATGTTGTTAGTTTGCTGAGGAGGTCACACTATGTTTTGAAGTTGGCAATATCACCATTGACTTTGTTGCTCCAACTTCTTCCATGGGACTCAAGTTTGATGCACCTTGCATCTTCCATTAATCTGCCATTGCCTCTTCAACTGTTGCCTTTGCCTTGGTTGCTCCTAACTCTTTTGCAGTGTATTGCATCTACCACGCAAATGCAAGCTCATCCCCACCCTACTTTTGTTATTTTGCATAGAATGCAATAATGCACAGTGTCTTCACTTTATCATCGTCCTATCAAAATACTCTTAACCAATTTCTACGTAACATCCTCAGATTCACTAGTACATAAAACATACTCGGTTAGGGATATATACATATTCATCTAAATATCTAATACCCACTTTTAACTGTTCTTCTACCCATACCCATCGTAGCATCCTTGTGAAGCAGCTGCCAATTGTTAAACTCTCTTCAGCCAAGGATATACTCATTCTCATCTAGATATCTAATATCCCTATTTTGCTGTTCTTCTACTTATACCCATTGTAACATCCTCATGAAGCAGCTGCCTATTGTCAAGCTCCACAAATCTAGTCCTTGTCTATTGTTATTTTTTCTAAAACTTTGACTGTTAGTGCTGGGTCACATAAATATGCTCCCATTTAATCACGTGGTCCTTACACTATGGGCATGGATCTCAATCGGCCACGCTAATTTCTTACTCTCTCTCTCTTATCTTACATCTTCTTCTTGCTTTTGAAAGAGCGGACAATGGAAACATAATCTTCTATTCTCATGACATTTTTTTCCACCTTTACTCTTGATAAGAGAATATCAAAACATTTCTCTTTATCTCTCTCTAATCATTTTCTTCTGTTTTCTTCGCCTTTCTAGATGCTTGTTTCCTGTCGAGTTTACAGACTCCCAATTCTCCTGTGCCTCACATTTAAAATCAAAAGAGATTCTATCTTTACCTTACCTGATAAACATAATATTGATATCCTTACCAAGCTTCTCACTGATTTGTTTATTTCTATTTTGTCAAACTTGTTTGATTAACTATTCTCCAACTTGAGGAGAGCATTGGAACAAATAGTCTTAAATCCTTTGGACTATTAGTTATTATGCCAGGGGTTTTATATTTTGTGCAGCTACTCACTTGTCGAATGAATTTTAATTATTCTTTCCTTTTAACTGATACCATAAACATAACTTTGGCACCAGTTTTTTTTATCAGAATCCTCTTAATTTGTTCTTAAATGCTCTGATCTGTTATTATCAAAATTTTGCTAAAGGTATGTGGAACCTAGTGTACGCCCAGATGATAGTCGGTATGGTGACAATCCTAACAGACTCCAACGTCACACTCAATTTCAGGTTAGATTTAGTTTCTTGTCAACAATTGCTTAAGATTGACATAATTTGTGAAGGCATTTTTGTTCAATTAGTCATTCAAGTAGTTTTTACTAATCTTTTGTAATTTATTTAAGTCTGCAGGTTATCCTGAAACCTGATCCTGGGAATTCACAAGAACTATTCATTCGTAGCCTTTTGGCACTAGGTGAAAAACATAATAGTTGGTCTGAATTTTTTTTTTTTCTCTCAAGATGTTTGCATTTTCCATTTTTTCAGTTCAATGCTACATCAATGATCGTCAGTGATTTCTTTTTGATTCTAAAACTAGATGGCAAAGGCAATGACCATGCAACACAAATGAGACTGTTGATTAATCCATGTGCGTCAACTATCAGTCACATGGTTGTGTTCCTCAGAAAAAGTCAAAATCTTAAAAATTGCAATTGAATGAGAGGGTCTAGTGGATAGGCTTATAACTAGGTATCCTAAGACTTGGTCAAACATTTTACTGGGCTTGTGAGAACTTGGAAAATATTCATATTTATTTATTTTTCTTTGGTTGCCCCTTCCAATGAATGAGAAAATATGCAACCTACTACAAGTTGGACATTTTGTCTAACATTCCAACTTCATCTTATTTTCCGAACACTAGTGCTAAATATGAGAATGTTGAGGATGATTGTGCTCCTTTTTGGCTTGCCCAAGTAAGGCAAGACTTCATTATGTTTTGCAATGCTCGCATTGGCATTTGTGGAGATTGCCTAGCCATTGTTCATGCTCCTACACAGGATTGCCGGCAAGTCACTTTAGTTCTATTTTATACCTTGATGTTATTAAGGTAATTAACTAACTGGGTAAAGATAATAGTCCTCCCTCAAATGGCAAAGCAATTATTACATCCTAGAGTAACTAACTCATGTAGGTTAGGGCTTTTGCTAGCTGAGAAAAGGTGCGATCCAAGGAAGGGATGCAAGTGTGGGCATGAATTATTGAGTGTTAGAATGTTATATATGAGCGAGAGGGAGAAATTATTACATTCTTTACTTCAAAAGGGTTTTCGAGCATGTCCGAGCAAATTTTCTCCTCCACAACACATTGTCAGGGTTACAACTGTTGGGTAGTGTAATTCAGCAGTCGCACACTTCACAGAATACACTCCTCTCCCTCGGGTTAGCTTCTGCTTTCATGGCCTCTAGTAGTTTTCACTTTGTGATCCATTAAACAGCTGCCCTCCTCTTTTGACTTCACTATGCACGCAGATTTTGACTCTGTTATGCATGCGACTGGTTCAGATTCCACTCCTCATGGGGCGGTGCTCCTTTTTTGGCTATGGTCTGACCACTGTGAACCTTAGGCTTCTGTTCCCTATTCTCTCCACTTCAAACTTTGTTATGCATGTGACCACTGACCACCACTCTCCTTCATACTTTTCTCCTATATGATCACTCCCTTTTTGATTCTGCTGTGCACGCAACTGCCTGTCCCTTTTCAGCTCTAACAATGACGACGACACATGGAGAACGGTTACTCTGCTTGATAGGAGCGATCTCAGACAGGCTTCCACATGGGTTTGTTCCTTCTCTTGGGTATGCAGAGCCACCTCCTTTGTAACATTCACAAGCTCAAGGTATCTACCCTAGTCTACTATTACACAGTCCATTGCCTTGCCAAGTCTTGCAACATGGGTGAGGCTTGCCTCCTCTCCTCCATCACTGCTTTTTGAAAGCCCAAGTTGCCTGTTTTTCACAATGCCAAAGCAGCATTCCCACTAGGATAATCCTCCTTATGGAGGTGATCTCAATAGATTCTCACAGGGGTGAGTTCTTACTCATGCTACATGGAGCTGTTGATCCTATGCCTGCTCATTCTTCAACATGAGAAGCAGAAAGTCATTAAGATTGACAATGGCAAAATTAATAATATTCAGGCTGGGTGCTAGTCACAGTAAAGAGAGAAATAGGGGGTGGTGCATCCATTCAACCTCAAGTTGTATATTGGCCATAATGGGCTAGATATCACGCCAGAGTTAAAGTCAAAAAATGCCATTTGATGTCATTAATGATGGTGACAATTACAACAACAAAGAAGATGGTTAGTTGCAGCTCATTGTACATTTCTTCTTGCTAGTTTCTTTGAAGACTGAAACAAGGATTACCATACCATGACAAGAGTGAGCACCATGAAATTTATGGATAACTAGTACTCTTGTAGTATCTTATAACTTGTACTTAACAGAGGGCAAATTAGTATCTTATGATATAAAGGTACAGAAGTTTTGTTCAGTGCAAATTTTATATTCAAATGTAAAAGGGTAGCCATTAATTGATAGAGTTGCTATGTCATTTCTGTTTGTTATGTCACTTTAATATATAAGTTGTTTCTAAATTTTGGTCTGTTTCATTTCTCTGTGCAGGAATTGATGTAGATAAGCATGACATTCGTTTTGTGGAGGACAATTGGGAAAGCCCTGTAAAGAATATCATTATTGCTTTTTTTTTTTTTTCCATTATGGATTTTCTATTCTACATAGTGGTGAAATTATACCATAGAGATTGTATTGAGTTGTTGAATGATTCATAGGTTCTTGGTGCATGGGGATTGGGCTGGGAAATATGGATGGATGGGATGGAAATTACACAATTCACATACTTTCAGCAGGTATTTTGGTTCTGTAATCTCTAGGTAATATTGTTTGTTTTTTTAGGAGATTGATATATTTACATTTCTCATCTTGTTCCTTTTTGATAACAAACTAGGATCACTCCTATCATTGTTAAGATAGTCTTACTCATAATTTGTTTCTTATACACTTTTGGACTGGCTTACATCATTTAATTTATTGCTGTTTATGTCATGATTTATTTTGTTATGTTGAAACTGTCTGTATCTTCCAATGCAATATAATATTAGCATCCTTTATCTCTCTTTTAATGTAATATTAGGCTTTGTCCATATTATAGACCATTTTTTTTTCCCTTCTGGTTTTCAGGCTGGCAGTCTTCCACTTTTGCCGATTTCAGTGGAAATAACTTATGGCCTTGAAAGAATCCTCATGCTTCTTCAGGTAAAGATTACCTTGTTCAGAATACCATATAACTTGTTTCTTGTTTTATTATTCTTGAATGAGCATGTTTGACAGGGTGTCAATCATTTCAAGAAAATCCAGTACGCAGATGAAATTACTTACGGAGAACTGTTTCTGGAAAATGAGTAAATTTTATACTTATAATCGAACTTCTTGAGTATTTTTTTCACCTTAATTTTATCAGGTTTTCCAACTACTACTACAGAAGTGCTACTTTGTGTTAGCTTATGAATGCTTCTAACCATTGTTTCTGAGCTCAGCACTAGAGTCATGTTCATCAGGTTGACAACTTGACATTGTTGTGCAATTGCTGAGTTGTAGTATTAGTGTCCGAGTAGACCTAATCAACAACAATCCTTCAATGAGAGGCTTGTTAAGAGATTTTTTTCAGCAATCTTAGTTGTCTATTAGCTTAGAATCAGACTGACCTTGATCCAAGGCCATTTTCAAATTTTCTCATTATTCTATAATAAATTATCAACTATACTTTAGCTGTTTAGCATTCACCTGTTTTACTTAATACTACAAAATTTTAGTAATTTAGTACTAAGTCACCCTTCTAACTCACAGGTTTTGCATCTGTCAGATCATAGGAGAGCAAATGTACACACAATACATGTTATGTGGGTAAAGGATAAGATGATCAACATTATTGTTTTGGCTATCTTCCTGAGTTTGTCTTTTTTCTCTTTCTTTTCAAGCCTTTACTCTTTCAATCCCTTTTCGAAAACCAATTTATGGGAAATTGTTGATAGCCTGGGGAGTAGGCAATGTAGTTAAATATAATGTTCAAGAGTGATCTTTCCTTATCGTATTGACCTCATTTTTCTTTCCTCTTCTACCAATATTAACTCTCCACAGACGACGACAATGGCTTACATATTGGCCATGACTTGTGAGAGTATGCCAGTAGAAGAGTCTACCGAGGAAGATCCAACAGTGACTCAACCATGTCAGGAGGTAAAGAACATTGATTGTTGTCACCAACTGAGAGGTTGGTTGCTACCAACTTAAACAACAATTTTTCTTTAAGAGATTGAAGTTCCTGATTTGAAACTTCAGTCTTTGAGAATGGGCGGTGAGCTCAGACAATCCTTACCAAAGCACCTAAATGCACTAACATACAACTCCTAGCATGGACGACGAACCTTAGTGAGGGAGGAGTAGTGCATTTTAAAGTGAGTACCAGTTGACCAAAGCTGCTCTAAGGAATTTCAATAACTGCTCAAAACTACTTCAATAGTATTTGACTAGTTTTAACCAAGTTGACCCAATTTTGACCAAATTAGAGTAATTTCAACCAATATTTGAGCAATTTTAACCAATGTCAAATAAGTTTTGATTATAATTACGTAGTAATTTTGAGTATGTTGGAACAACATTGGCCAAAGCTACTAAAACAAGAACAATGGTATTTTCAGGGATATAGGTCCTCTTTTGATATTTTTTTCTTTCATAATGGAGCACTCTTTTGATGATAATGAAAATAAAGGGTGTTCTTTTGATTTTTTGCCAATAATAATCCTCAAGCGCCTTGTCCAATCTACTCTAATGGCATCCTAGTTGAAAAGGGTTTAGTTTCATCCTACTTGCAACATTGTTGATCTCCATCTCACGTATGACAACTACTTTGATCCTACTTGCAACATTGTTGACCTCCATCTCACTTACTACAACCTCCATCCAACCATGCAATTTAGCTTCATCTTAACCTAAAAGGGAAATCAGTCAACATATGGTTAAAGGCATGACCAATGTCTTGATGTCAGTGTATCCTCAAAAGGCTATCAATGAGTAATAATTTGTTGAAGATATCTATATGTTTTCGGACATGGCACCACAATGGCTAGTCCACAAAGATGACAATGATATCGACAATACTGCTAAAGGGATAAAGTTATTCTTGAGATTAATTTAAAACCAGACTATATAATTTGATTAATGAACTTAGGAATACTACCTGTTGTCTTCATTATCATTGATTTTGACCTTATCAACTTAAGTATTGATCATGTAGAGTAGAGCTGATTGTTTTTTGGTTCATATCTTTATACAATTTGGATCAAATTAAGGATTTGAATGGGCTGCATTGAGTTTTTATTGGTCTAGACCAAATTATTTGCCATTTAACTGAAGATGCATTATGAAATACATAGTTCATTGATAAACCTAAATTTTGAATTATTGAGGTTCAACACCCATTCTGATCCTTCTCGCTTTCATTTGTCAATGCTTTTCTTGTTTGTCGCTCTCCTTTGTAATCTACCTCCTTTGTATTGGGTAATGATAATGGCATTGACAAGTTAGTGTTTGAGACTCCCTTTGGTAGGATGGTGACCGGGCATGTGCATGATTCCTGCTCTAGTGAAGGTGTTAATAGTGGATTGTCTTGCATGTGAGAGGATTTTAAATGGAGTTCAACCAACTTTGAAGTGTTGCAGTCATAGATAATAGGTGCACTAGTAAGGTGTGTGCACTGGCTGCTTCCTAATTATTGGTGCCAATAGATCAATAACATCTTTTCTGATGGATCAATAACACCTTTGGTAGGATGGTGATATCGTTCTACATCTTGATAGTACCCAACGATGAGAGCTGGTCACTAGGAAGATAAATTTGTGAGCACATCATCTGTCTCACTAAAAATATGTTGCAACAAACTTCCCCATATCCTGGATTCAATGACTTTGAGGTATAATCCCTTTAGTTGGTATAACAGAAATATTTAATGTTGATCTATGGTGGATATCTTTCAATTTGTTAGCAGTGGGTGTTGAAGGGTGGATGACTTCCTTTTATTCTACCAGCATTCAGAAAGCTATCAAGTTTGATTGATGTTGAGGATGAATTAGGATTGGTGGATATTGTGAAAACGGATTTTGTGATATGTTGCTTTCTGATGGTCTATTAATGGATATTTGATTTTATGGTTTTGTTATTAATAAGTTGTCATTAATAGTAGCACGGGGAGTGGTACGTGGCCGATATTTATAAATTTCATGAGTTGCTGTTGGTGATCAAATTATAAACTTGATGCTAGTTATCTTACGGTTGAGTGTGCCCCGTGGGCGATATTGAAAAATTTGGTTAGTTGTAGTTGGTTAACAGGTGATAAACTCGGGATCAATGATCTTCAACATGTGCTAATGTTGTTTACTCTAGTTGATTGGAAGTTGGTGATGTATTTCCCATCGCTTTGCGAACATCAATGTATGGATGATTGGTTTTTATTTTGGGTGGAGTCGGCTCTATGTACTTTGTTAGATTAAGGGAAGAGGGGGGTGAAATTATGGTACATGTTTGATTAGTTGGTGGATTGAGTTTAAGTTTTCTTGTGATAATTGAGTTTTACATTTGGGCCAACAAAACCCAATGTGAATGTTGTGTGTGGCTATTGTTCCCATTTGAGAGTCAATGGTTTAAGATAATTATTTTCAATCATGTTCAGGGAGTGAGATTATGATGAAGTTATATAGCATGTTAGCTTGATCTCCGTCTATGTTGACCAATCCTACTTGTTATAATTGGGGCTTGATTCAAATGTGTTTGTGTAGCTAGCTAATTGTGGTGAAAATCTAAACTGTTAGAGAATGTCGCTTTTGCTTATGTTCCTATTCTCAACTTGTTGCATTTATGTCATACTTTTTTTTGGATAAGTAAAAGTGGTATAGCATGTGTCAAAATGTAAAAAATGGGTCTGTAGGGACTACTCATGTATGATGAAGTATCGAATCAGAATAAATACATAAAGACTTGTATACATGTATTTGCACATTCTTGAATATTTCTCTATATCTAACTGCCTCTCACCGAAAAAACTGCAATTTCGGGCCCTCCAGACGTAATGTATCATAGATGACAAGGCAAGTTGACAAGCCTTTTTCCATGTCTGACTCGCACGATAATGCCGACATTTGTCATACTTGCTGTTAGGGATAGGAATCAGGAATCAAGTGGTTATCAACATTTTAGGTATACTTTGAATCTATACTCAATGAAATAGTTGCCACCAAAACTTGTTTAAATAACACCTTAGCATTATAAATGGCTATCTGAATCCAAGGGTAATCAATTTGAATGTGTAAAATGTGTTGGTAGTTGGTACCCCTAGGTACCCACAATTTTTTGTGAATCCAACCCACTTGAGTATCACACATAATTAGGTACCCCACCCTTTAGCCACTTAACGGTCGGCTATAAGTTGATCCGCGATTTACCTCCCTTCACATAACTTGGGACGTGATATGAACGACGCTTGGGGTGAGCGTAATCATCTTTTGTTACAATAATTAGGTACCTAAACCTGACTTAACTGATGGATACCTGTGGGCATTTGATTATCTGGTATCCATTGTCATCCTTAAGTGCTATATTCCTTATTTGCCTTCCCCTCTGACTTTTTGTTGCCTCCAATTTCAGGTATGATTGTCGAAGTTGTTGAGCTAGATCTTTCAGAAAATCTTTGTGATTGTCTTATCATGTGTACATTGAGATATGGTTCACAAGTAGTTTATAGAGTTACATTCAGAGGATATCTATATCTAGGTAGATAGACCTTTAATGAGCTTGAGATATAAATGGGGAGGCCTTGATAATGTTCCACCATTGAATTATTGTCTACTAGGAAAGGCAAGTCAAATGAAAGGTTTGGCATCATGGATTCTCACCATATAAGTCATGATGGCTGTCATTTAGTATTAGGACATTGAAATTCAGAAGACAATAAGTCCTTTCTTACTAGCTACTATGCTAGTAAGTACCTACTGATCCAAGTTTATTATAACTTTCTGGATTATTTAATGTCTAAAACTTAGTTATGTTCTATTTGTATGCATAGTTAGTGAATTTAGACATCATATCATAAATCCCTAACATTCAAAAGTTCAAAATATTGGATTGAGATCGGAGGTGGTGATGGATGATTTGAAGGCCCTTCACTTTACCTTCCCAAATGGAAGGTTGGAATTTTAACTCAGTATGATGTCAGCTTGACCGATCATAAAATCAGCCTTAGATCGGTAATTTAAACTCTTGCCTTCCATATGCAATGATGACATACAATTTTTCTCAATGCTTTTCTTTGTTATCAATTTTAGTTTTCTCCTCTAAAATTCTGAGGACAACTATGTACTAAGTACCTTCCCTGTTTCATTAAACAAATTTTGGTTTCTGTAATTACTGATTCTATTGCTTAATGTTTTATTTGAAGCTAACTTTTGTAATGTTTGATGCAAAGTCTTATACTTCTGATTTAAATTCTTTTTGTAGGTTTGAAATATACCTAGAAAGAAGGTTTTGTAATGTTTGACATTGTCATGGTCTAGCCTCTAATGCATGATATGTAATATGATACTGTGATTTGTTGGCCAATATCATACATTTTACTATTAAATTGTAATATATTTTGTTGTCTGAGTTGTGTGAGGCATTTGGCTTTTGCTGTCATGACTCATGATAACATTGTTTAGTCTGTTTTAGGAGGGAAATGAGTGCATACTATTTGGAGCATGCAAATATAAGTCATATTCAACAATGCTTTGAGAATTTTGAAGATGAAGCCCTATCCCTCCTGGCTCTTGAACTTCCAATTCCTGCGTATGCCCAAGTGTTACAGTAACTAATTTTATCTCCTTCATCAACTAGATTTGATTGTGACTTTTCTTGCTGCACTTAGGTATGATCAGCTTTTGAAGGCTTCTCATGCTTTTAATATATTAGATGCTAGAGGCTTTGTTGGTGTTACTGAACGTGCTAGATATTTTGCACGAATGCGAAGGTAAGTCTGTTTTTCTTCTATTATTTTATGACTGCATATCTGCAATGGAGATTGACAACAAAATTATGAACGTGTTAATACTTATTAGAACATTATGTGCATAACTCAACTTGGCAGTCTGTTCATATTGTTTATTGATCAGTTGAAGTTTTGGCTATATTGTTGTACTTTTAGTGACACTATCTGAAAAGACAACTTTCTAGGTAACTTCTACAATTTATTATGCCTCTAGAGTTTTTCTCCTTTTATAAGCCGAGGAGTTTGGATATACAATCAACCAAATCTAGAGTTATCGAGTCTCAAAAGAGTAACATTTATTGAATTATCTATAATAGCTGTAGCCTTCACTGATTTAATATGATGAGGTCGACTGAGACTGGGTCAAATTTGTTCTCCATAGTGGCTATTTTACCTTTTGGATTAGCATACTAGCTCATTGGTACTGATGACACATCCTTAGATGATCAATTCAACATATCATCAACTGTTCTGGTTGGTTGTACACCGTGACAGCTCAACAAGTTGGAATACCTAGCCATGCTCCATCTTGAAACTCTACTTATCATAGCAAATTAGGCTCCACTGAGTCAACAGTCTGAGAAATCAGTCTAATGTTTTTGCTTCAGGTGATTACAATACAAATGGATACTCTATTTTGAACACCTCTGTGCATATGCGCCTTCAATTTGTTGAGAAAAATGTTGATGCCAAGGTTGTTAGGGCAGTTAAGTGGGTTCAGATTATGGCAGGCTTCTTCAATCATTTTTAGGTCTATTCTTTAATGCAGAAACTCAGTAATGAGGAGGCAGACTTGGAGCCACTAGATTCACAAGTTATTTCATTGCATTAAATTGATTGTACCTAATGACTATTATCTAAAGATATGTGTACTTAATTTTTTTATCTCAATTTATCTAAGCAAGTTGAGAAGATTTTTGTCTCTACTAGGTTTTAGGTCACGGTGTATGGTTAGTTTTCTATTTGGCTTTGGGAAGAGGATGTGGACAAGAGAGCATAAAAGCAATGTCTATCCACCCAATCCCCTAAATCGAGGTTACGAAGCATTTGACAACACCAATTACAATGGTTTTTTGGATACAATATCATGAAGATAGAATACTTAAATGGATAAAATAACTTGGCATTTGAGTGATTTTCTTTTATGGAGTATCACATTCATACTTCTTAATATTTTTGTTAAATTAAAAATTTGAGTTGATGAATGACAATCTTTTTATCCACTAAAGTTTTCTTGAATTATTAATCTTAAAAGATAAAGCTGCTACTAAGCTATTTTTCAGTGCATATGTTTCTAAATGTGTTGCAGTCTTGCTCGGCAATGTGCTCAACTTTGGTTGAAGACACGGGAAGCTCTTGGGCACCCATTAGGATTTTCCAAGGAAAATGATCTCTTGTTTCAAAATCTTCCAAATTCCCAATTGCAGAAGGTTCATTCCTTTTCAAATTTTAGTCTTATTATTGTTGCTTAATGGGCTATAATGGTCTTAGTTGTTGGTAAGTTATAACACCTAAAGCAACAGCTGTTGAATGATCGGTCATTTCCATTAGTTGAAAGCTCTGCAGGCCCTAAGGTGTGATGCCATAAACTGTCTAGTAAAAATCTCTTCCTTCCATATAGACATGTTTGAGTAACTGAACTTTTCTCTCCCCTTCCTTCCACCTTGCACTCCTTTCCTACCCTCCCTTCCCCTTTCCCTTCTTCCTAGTAGACAGAGCTTTAAAGTTTAAACAACTAGACTGGTTTGTCTGTTGAGTCGGAACTCTTTATGTTCCTTTGAATTAATTTAGAAGTCTTACAGTTTGGTCTTTTTTGCTCCAATATTATTCGTGAATTTGTATTAGTGAATTTTTATTGTGTAAAATTAACAAAGGTTCATCATGTGTAATGTTTTTTTTTTGTCCCATTCTATTGCTTTACCTCAAGGTATTGGAACGTCCTGGAGCATTTGTTCTTGAGATTGGCACTGAAGAGATGCCTCCTCATGATGTAGTTGAAGCAAGTAACCAGGTATGTTTGACACCGAAAAAAAAGTAACTTCCTTATCTGGATAATGTGTTTCTCATAATTTATCTTGTAAAGTGGGACACAGTTTTGTGCTATGTGAATCAAGCATTATATTTTGTTTTAGATATTACTAATTTAAATGATTATTTCAGTGGATAGTTATATCTTAGGGTCTTCCATTGGAGAACTGGTGCATTTTTTTTTTCTCTTCCATTTTTTTCCTCTTTGCAGCTTAGAAGTCTCACTGTGGAGTACCTGAAAAAAAGAAGACTGAGTTGTGGAGAAGTTTCATCATATGGTACACCACGCCGACTTGTGGTAAGAACTCGAAGCTCGAAATGATCCTTTCCAATATTTCTTACTATTTGTTGGAAGTGTAATTGCATCTTTTTTTTATTAGAACAATGATAGATGCTTTCTCTAACTTTGGTCCTGTTGGTATCTTAAGTTTAGATGATTGGATTTATTTTCTTCTTTGATTGAGAAAAGATAACTGATTGTGTCAGTTTAGTCACTCAAAAAGTGATATTGGAACTTTTGATGCGTTTACCATCTCTTGTAAGATGGCTTAAATTCTTTATCTGGTTATCTCTGTTGATGTAATATGTTCTTATAGTAAACTTCAGACTGAAGATATCAATATCAGCCTATAGAAAACATTAGTAGTTTAGCTAAGGAAAAATAATTATAATATTCAAGAATTATGGTGATATAGTCTTGCATATAGGTCAATGGAGGGATAATATTCATAGTTTATGTGGCCAACCCCAATTTGTTTTTTTTGTTTGTGTTTATGATAGACACATTTATGCAATATTATTATTCACGGTTAAGATACAGACAATTATACATAGTTAATATCCTTAATTTATCTTCTTTATTCAATATTAGGATTGGATTGAACTTCTTTATGATGATCCATTATGCTGCTGCAAAAACTTAATATATTGGCAAAAAGTGAAATGAAATTTGGAAAAAGATTGAATATGCTAGATGTAGAAGATAATAATTCTTAGAAGTCATATTAAATGAAAAAATGAACATTGTGTTCTATTTAAAATCTTGATCACATGATATCACCATCATCATTAACTTAATATTGGCTGAGAAAATTCTAAAAAAGGTAAAATGAAATTTGGAAAAAACTGAATTTGTTAGATGTAGAAGATAACAATTTTAAAAATCATATTAAATGAAAAAAATGAACATCATATTTTATGTAAAATCTTGTTCACATGATATCAGGATCATCATTCTTTTCCATTTAAATAGTACATTATTCACCTAACATATTTCTTTAAATCTTTGTACTCATCTAAAGAAGATTATTAACATCATCTTACCTCTGCCTCTCTTTCTCTCTCTCTCTCTCTCTCTCTCGTAACTACTAGTCTTTCTTTTAATGGAATGTCAAAAGCTTTCTGTTCCATTTTACCATACTTGTGAAACTTCTCAGGAATATACTCATCTTTGTGCCTCTTTGCTAGCAAAAGGTTTAAACTGCATTATTTGTTTCTTCCCTGGCTGATCAGGTGCTGTTGCTCAATTCTATGAATGAAGTTGTTATACCATATATGTTTAAAACATAGTTCTACTCATATCTTGGTATTGAATCACTATACCTCCAAGGTTTTGTTTATTGCTTTAGCAATTGATATAATAATTTCTGATATCGCTAGACCATCAAGCAGTCACAAAATGACAATCAGTCAAACATATACAATGTGTATAACAAAAGTTTCAAAATTATGTGTCATTTCACATTCCAGTTGTATGTGCTATTACAATATGCTGATCAATTGATATTCCAACAAACATGCTACAATTATCAATAAAGTGGTAAAGAATACTTGATCTAACTACTTTATGATATTCAAAGGAATATTTTCTGACCTGTTAGCAGCACATTGGATCTTTAAAATTATTCTTGATCAAGCCCTTGAACAAGCCATTCTAAACTACTTAGGTTAATTAGTAGTTTAAATATGAAATGAAATGGAGGAAGATTTACCATTTCATTTTCCGAATTAAAGCAGGTAGTTGATATAATCTGCTTTCTGCTCAGCTCAATTATTACCTACAATGCTGCAATCAGTATACAACTATTACGCCATGTGGATCAATTCACAGGTCTTTACTGAGAGTCTGAGTCATATGCAAGCAGAGAATGAGATTGAGGTTCGAGGCCCTCCAGCAGCAAGGGCATTTGATTCCGAAGGAACTCCTACTCAGGTCTATCTTTTGCTTCAGTTCCTACTAACTTATTTTAGTTAGCATGCCTCTTAAGAAGGACAATATGCTAAAATTTTCAAATTCATGCAACATCTGATGTTCCACCTATTTTCTATTTCTGTTTGGCAATTATGATGTCCTTTCAAGTACTATAACTTAACTAATGTTTCTTTTATGGTGTATAAATGCTGTTTTGTGCACCTATATCTTAATGATTAATATTCAAATGAACATCATACATGCTAGTTTTGTATGTATGAGTTGTATGATGAAAAGACTTCATTTAGTTATTAGATCTTTTGTGAAAGGGTATTTGAAAGACAACTGTTTTCCGCTTTCCTAGAAATCTTGAATAGTATATATTATAGTAATAGTAATTGGCAATTCTTTTTTTTAGAAAGATAAAATACCCTGCACATATAAATTATATTTTCACTGTATCAAGAAGTCAAAAAAGGTGATTTTTTCTTTCTTTCAAATTTTCTTATTTTTCCTCTCAAACCTGGAAACAGAAAATTGTAAAACTGTTTATGTTAACAAACATCCAATTACCTGACCTTTTCGAGGATGGACAGCCAACTTTCAATGCTCAAATAAATTTTCTTGTTTATCATTTTCCTTTCTTTTCTTCAATGCAGAGCTTGTCTATATTCATTATTATCGGATTGAAGTTTCTTCTTCTGTTGCAGGCCGCTAAGGGATTCTGCCGCAAGAATGGCATAACCCTGGATGATCTATACAAGAAATTTGAAGGTCAGTCTCCCATGCATGCTATGCACTCACAGTGTGTGCATTATTATTTGATCTATCTATTGTCCACTTTCTACTCCACCTTCACATCAAGGTCCCTTTTATTTATTTGTCCAATGGAAAAAAGACATCTTCATATATAGTGATATCAACAACACTCTGCAATTCTGATTATTTTCCTAAGTTCTTTATTGATACTTGGTGCAACTTTATGTTTGTGGTTCATAACAATCCTTGACTATAGGATCACCTCTTAACCACAAAAAGGAACCATTTCCAATCTCCCTTCCTGAATCTGGACCAAATAACAACATCCTATTCGAACCTACTTGTTTGCTCCAACCTACACTCCCCATCTGAACATACCTTTAATCAACACTCCAACAACAGATCTGTTACCACAATGCTAGATCAAACAATACAAGATCAGCACCTGACATTGTAAGCAATATCAACTTAGTACTAGGAGTTGTAAAAGGAAGGCTGCTTACCTCAACTAATGCTTCAGATCCAGATCAATAAACCATAACAATATTAGAAAAGGTAAACAATGTATATGAACTGTGGGGGGTAGGTCGGCTCAAGACGATATAGTGCAATATCCCTCGGAGCGCAAAGAAGATATGAAGCAGTAACCTGCCGGGCAATGAGTGTCATGAATCAAAGTGGGTAAGGTTACATTCTACCTCAATATCCATTGATTTGATTAAAGCCAGATCAACAGGTGTGACGAACATCATTCACAATCCCGGTGTTCATGGACATTGACACCTATCGACAATTCAACAATCAGACTTGATGGGAAAAATCTTCTTCTTTACTGCCTTTCTTCATCATTTTCCTTGCGTTGATCAATGTTGGCCGAGACCAACTTGTATCTCAACACAGTATGTCAGTCAACAATGAAACTCTCCTTTCCATTTCAACCATCTAAATATTCTAGTAATGATATCTTCGTTGTTATCTCTCTTTCTTTACATTAATTAATAGCTCCTAATATCTCTCTTATAAAGATTTCAGGCCCATCCATCTTAAATACTCTCTTGCCTCTTTTCTTGTTAGTGAAACTACTTTTAAATTTTTTAATATAATAGTGCAAGTTTTATAACCTACCTATTGGGAATGAAAGGTAAGAGGATGATAAAAAACCCATTGTAATGATGAGATTACATTTTGAACTTCTGACAAATTCTTTGGAAGGAACTTACATATTTCAAAGAGTGAGGAGATGGTGGAAAAACCCAGTGTTATGGTGACTGCAACATGTACGTGTTAAAAATCCCTTAGAAGGAACTTGGTTTGGTGTCTCCTGTCAAATAAGTTTTATATGACTTTTATGAGACTCATGCAAGCTTAACTATGGAGTTTCTGTTTACAGAATCCTTTGAGGTTTTATTTGTTATTCAAATTCAGATCTTATAAGTAGTGCTTTCTTAAGATCAATAATGAATCAAAAATGTTATTTGTTGTTACTCTTTTTTTTTTTTTTTGTCGTGCAGGAAAGACTGAGTATGTATATGCTAGGATCAAGGAATCAAAACAATCCACTTTTGAGGTTCATAGCTTTGTCTATAATGATTGAATTATATTGTTTTCTGAGACATTTGAACTTCTTTCTTCTGACTTCATTTTATTATCAAACTTTTGAGATGTAGACTGTTTCCTTTGTTCCTTTTCTATGCAATTCTTCTGTCTTAAGTGTCATTTCTTCTCAAGGGGGCTTTTTGTATCCAATGACATTAATCCCTATATTCTAAAATTGGGAATCAATCAGTGGCATGATTCCATCTCTGATTGCATTATATGGAAGTCTTTGACCAATATGATATGTTGTTTCCTACAAGAGTCTATTTGAATATTGCTTTAATCCGTTTTTTGGCATTACTAGGTTCTAGTAGATGGTCTACCAAGTATTTTGGCTTTGATTTCTTTTCCAAAATCGATGAGATGGAATTCCCAGGTGAGAAATGCCACCTTTTAACATTATGTTCAGCAATTGGGACTAATAATCGCATCTGTTTATCTCGAAACAAATACATCAATATGAAGTTTTTGCACAATATGCTTTCTTTACTGAATTTCTAGCATACTACTGTCATAAATGCCTACAAGCTTTGATGGCTAGGTTTCTCTTATGCTGTGTTGATTATTTCATTTCCTTATTTGATTTGGTCCATGAAAAGTACATCTTAGTTATGGTTTGAGGTCTTCTTGCACTATTTTACATACTACTGTCATAAGAGAGTTAAGTTTGTAATTGATCAAGAGCCAAAATATTATATAAAGAGCAATGTAAAATTTTTTTTTTGCAAAGTCATAGGTCAACACTGTGATAGTAGTGTCAACACAACAACAGCTTTACTACTTATATCTCTATATTTAGTGTTATCCTTCTCTCTACTTGGTGCTACAGTTGATACTAGCATAAGCTTGCTAAGCTGAGCTCATTATAGACTACTTAACATAGGATGATTTTTTTACCAACAACAATTATAATTACGAATTATAATGGCCTGTACACAGAAAAGATACCTGAATGTGATCAGCCACTCTACAATATGAATTGTACTGTTCCATATCGATGCATATTATACACTAAAACTAAAAATTTATTTGTTTTAATCACTTTTTGATTTTTTTATTTCTCGTAAGAGTGATATGTCATGGTGCCAATTTCAGCTCTTTACTGGTCCAACAATGAGATTTTCCAACCAAAAATTTAAATGCTTCTTACATTGAAGAGCAGTTAATTTCAACTATACTGCGATAATACAACAGCAAACTATGGGTATTATTTGAGGTTGAAAACATGAATTTGTTCTGCTTCTGTAGTCTATATCATTGCTAGTTGATGACCTAGACTTACAAATACAGTTATGGTCCATGCTCAATGATCTTTGATATTGTTTTGTGCTGTCTGTCAGGGTCTAACATAGCCATCAACAAAATTTATCTTGCGTTGGGGCTGAAATATATGGCACAGTTATGAAATTTCGTAAAAGTCTTGTTGTAAAGAGACTACTTCAATCTACACAAATGTTGGACTTTGATTTATTGGCTTGATGTGCTGATTAGATTGCATAGTATTTTGTTGTTCAAATTTCTACAATGTCTTGGAAATCTTTACTTGACATATTAGATATATTTATGTCAAGTTGGAGGGAGCCATTCATTCAGGCCATTCAATACATATTTGTCGTCTGATATTTTATGGATAAAATCTGCTTGCATATGTATGGTTAATTTTGGAATTCTATTTTTTACAATCTTTTTTTTTATCATGGATTTTCTGATTTCTGTCTAGGCACTTCTTCTCCATCTTTTAAAATTGTTGTTATGCTACCTGAAACCTTGTTTATACTCTATTTTCATGCCTCATGCCATATACTTTATTCTCCAATTCATTTTAAGATATTGAACTTTTTTCACATATAGGTCTTGTTTAGTAGGCCAATTCGCTGGATTTTAGCACTACATGGTGAAACAGTTTTGCCTTTTTCTTTTGGAGGAGTTTCAAGGTTGGTAATTTTTTGGTAGAGACAAAAACCTATCCATTTTTTTTCTCATTCCATTTGCTGTCCTTATCTGGTATTTTAGCTTCTATCTAGATAAAATAAAATAGTTTTGCCATTTTACTTTGGAGTTCTGTTGTAGGTAATTTTTCATAGAAACAAAACCTAACTGTTCTTTTCTCATTCCGTTACTATGCTTATCCTGTATTTCAGCTTCTATTTTATCTTCATTTAGATATATTCAGCATTTACTATTCCAAGTTAGATAATTTTAATGATTTTGTTTAATCAATGAAAATTTCACTTGTCGCTTTAACAACTATGCATTGGACATTGATTAACAGTTATATCAAATTTCTCCTTGACCTTATACTAGGGTCACCATGAACAGAATTCTCAAGTCACATTGCTATTGAGATTTACTTTTCCATGTGATTACTAGAACATGGGATTAAGCAACTTGAGATTTCTATCTATGATTGAGAGTTATTTCACAAATTTACGGTGCAGTTTTATGTTTATTTTGGTTGTAGAAGAGGGCCATCTTGGTAGGAGAAGGTTTTTGTCTCATTGACTTACAAAGGAATCATCGTTAGCCCACAGAGGAATCAATTAGATGAACATGGAGGATGGAATCAGGTGATCATGTGCATGGTTTTAGCTCCTACTTGTGCAGATCTTGAGGCCATTGCCACTGATTTGAACACCAATGTCCACATCATGAGTATGTGAAAGTCATTGATGGCCTTCAGTGTTGTGAGTCTGCAGAAGTCGTGGATGGGCCTCAGTATCTAACTCATGAGTGCTAATAAACTATTATAATTTATAGCAAATAATTTACTTAATAAACTTGTTAATATATAAACTTTAACTTAGTAAATTGGGTGTAATAAATTATATGTTAATTTATTTATTATAAATTATTTAACAACTTAATTACGGTTAGTAATTTGTAGGTATGCTAAGCTAATTAGTAATTAGGGTCAAGATAATTTACTGTTAAATAGCCATTGTGTAAATTTTTTACTTGTATTATATTTTATAGCAAATATTTACTTGTAACTGTCACTAAATTATAATTATAAGTCGACTGTTAGCAAATAAAAAGTAAATAATCAATTATAACTATCAATAGATAATTATACAATAATCAAGCCTTATCCTACTAGGTTGGGTCGACTTTATGGATCCTTTTATGCCATCTCCTATTATATCATTATCTATATTTAAATAAATTTTATCTTGTTTTATTGTTGCTAATTAAGTGTTTTTTATCTTCCTCTATTTTATCTTGTTTTATTGTTGCTAACCAAATTTGTTTTAGTCTTCTTCTTCCTCGTTTGATATGCGTGTTTGTCATAGTTTCTCATCGCCTAATTGGAGCATTTATTGGTCGTTTAAGTACATTCCCATACATCTTAAATGTGTTTCTCGGAATTTTCTCTCAATAGATGCAATTCCGATTTTTTCTCTAATGCTCTCATTTCTTATTCTATTCATCCTCGTATGTCCACACATTCGCCTTAACATTCTCATCTCGCATCTTTTGCTCATGTACTCAAGTTATAGCTCAACATTCAACTCCATACAATATAACATGTCTAACTGCGATTTTGTAGAACTTTCCTTTAAATTTTAGAGCACCTGACGCTCTTCTCCATTTCAACCATCCTATTTGTATTTTATGTAAGACATCTCTCTCAATCTCTCCATCGTTTTGCAAAAATGATCCTAAATATTTAAATCTTTCCGGGCAACTTGTCATCTCTTATCTTAACAATTATTTCATAATGTCTAATATTGTTAAACTTAAATTTCATATACTGTGTCTTCATTCTACTAAGCCTAAAACCTTTCCCTTCTAGTGTTTTCCGCCAAGATTAGGGCTGTAAATGTCAAGCGTTCGTGAACAAGCTTGGTGTTCGGCTTGGTAAGAGCTTGTTTATGTTCGTTCAATATACATAAGATTAATTAAACAAACAAGCTTGAACACATATGTGTTCAGCTTGTTAACGTTCGTGAATAATGTTCGTGAACAACGTTCATGAACAATGTTCACGAACTGTATTTATTAATAAAACTCTTTTCAATATGTTAAATAAATAATAAAATAAAATAAAATAAAATAAATAAATAAATAAATAAATTTAAATTATCAAGCTCAATAATCAATCAAACAACTAAAAATTTCAAATAATTAAATAAGCTTGAATTGAGAGCTTGATAACATCTCAACGAACCAAGCTCAAGCCAAGTTCAAACCAAGCTTGAATTGAGAGCTTGATAACATCTAAATAAACCAAGCTCAAGTCAAGCTTCAAACAAGCTCAAGCTCATAAAAAATAAACCAAGTCAAGCTTGAACACTCATTTCAAAAGCTTGGTTCATTTTAAGCTCGGCTCGGCTCGGTTACCTTATCAAACAAGCTTGAACACCCCTAAAGCTCGGCTCGGCTCGGCTTGTTTACAGCCCTAGCCAAGATTATAGTAAAATAGTTAATCATAGTAAAATAGTTAATTAAAAGTTACAACTTATACTAAGTAAAGTTAATCATGTTATCACCAATAATTGAATTAATAAGTTAGTCATGTGATCATCAATAATTGAATTAATAAATATCAAAATGATATTAACACAACACGATATGTCACCAAAACTGTAGAAACTCTTGCAAGTTTAAGATTTGACCATGTGAATCAATGTACTAAAATCTCATACAATCTAGTTTAAGATTGAACCATTGTGGTATTTTAAATTGTTCAGTCAATTGCTTGTCATCCCTTGCAATTCTTTCTAAATTCATTGCAACTGACTCCTTTTGACTGTAAAAGTGTTGGAAAACAAATGTTTGTGTCTAGGTTGACTGAAAATAAACATTGTAATAGAGTCTCTCTTTGTATTATGAAATTGTAAAAGCTTTATGTGTTAATAAAATTACTTGTCAATTTATCTCCTTTGCAGATTGGTTATAATTTGGTCTAATTGTTCTGTGTTGGCTATATAACACTTTTGATCTTAGAAACCTTGAACCAAATAATTTCACGTTTTTTTTTTGTTGATGTTGTTTTTATTGTAGACCTTAGAACCATTGCTTTGTGACTTATTTTCTTTTTATTGTCCTATTGATAGTGGGAGGCAAACATGTGGGCTTCGGAGTTCGCACTCAGCCATACTTGAGGTAATGCCAATCTTTAAGATATCTAATTTCAAATACTTTTTATTCTAAAGGTTGTATTTTTGATTTAACTAACCATGGGGAACTCTTTGAGGAATGATTTGCTCTAGTGTGATTTATTGAATATTTATTCCTCTTCTAACACAGTTTTATGTGTGCTTTAGTAGCAGTTGTTTGGCAATTTTGTTCTTGTTGTTTCCTGTCTTTCGTAGAATAGTAATTTAAGCTTAGATGGTAAATCTGTAAAATTTTAAAAAATATCTTTGCTGGAGGTCTGATATTCATTTACCATCATCTTTATGTTGCGCTTTATGGTGATGAGAAGGGATGTGAGAAACGAATGAATAACGTGGTTCTTTTCTTTTTGTCTCATTCTGATCTAAAGCTAAGCTGATCTCGGTGTTATCAGCTGAATCCCTAGAAAGCCATCCATAAGTTTCAGCAATGTGTTACTACCTTATTCATCCACTTTCTTTCTCTCTTCATACCACCTTTGTTTAGCTCGTTGTCATGTAAAACTTTTACATGAATGCCCTAAAAAAATTGCAGGACCTTTTACTTGGTTCCTATCACAAAATGTTCTGTGTTTATAATTACATACGGACCATTCTACTCTTCTTTCATAAAAATGCAACATCAATTACTTGGAATGCCGATAGTTGCAATAATAGAATGTTCTGAATGATTGATGAAATAGTTTCTAGGTATTTTTGATTACAATGTAGCAAGATTTATGCTTATCTATGCACAATATAACATTTATGGCATTATGGTGTCATTTAAAATTTCAAGCTATCTTGCTTGATAATTGTAAAATTATCACGAGTAGTTGCATTTCACTTATCTTAATACAACATGGAAGAGGAACTTGGCACCTTTCAGGCATCTTCTCCGATGTCTTTTCTATGCTTCTCCAGAAATGTTACCCCTCAATATTTGACCTCTTCCAATTCTCTTTGGGAGAAACAGATGATCTCAGAAGTTGAAGATTGACATTTTTGTGCAGAAGTGACAGCGAAAGAGTTCAGGAGGATGCAGGATGTGAGGAAGAGGAAGTCATCACTTGAGAGTGGTGAGCTAGGGTTGTCGATTTAATGGTGAATACGATTGGAAAGTTGACAATTTTATGCTTCAAATGGTGCCGAGCTGATGGGTGGATTATGATCACAGTTTGTGAAGGGGTTACTGAAATAGAAATAGAATGGCATCTTATGGCAAAACAAGATGAAACTTCTTTTTTTTCCCCCTTCTTCGGCCTTCTTCCTCCTTTGTTGCTGCCACAGCTGCTTTAGGTTGGAAACTGACCTCCTTTTTCTTCTTCTTCTTCTTCTTCTTCTTCTTGTATGCTAGGTCATCACACTTTGATCAATTCTGACCCGTGGCATCTGTCATCACCTTCCAGCATTGGCACAATGTTATTGCTGGCAGGATCGAAGCTTGTTGTGGTTCTTAATCAAGTGTCGTTTGTCTCATTGTTGTGTTGAACCAATTAAAATTGCTTTTGTCATTCTTGATTGGATTTTGGTTCCATCTGTTGTGTTTTCTGTACATTGTTCTTCAATGACTTCCTTATTTTTTGGCCGACTTAACAAAGAGCTAACTTGAACACTTTTCTTATCTCAGATAGAAAGTGCAGAGGCATACCTGCATAAGATGAGGGAAGCTGGCATCTTGGTTAATATGAAGGTATATCTCGGTTGTTTATTTAGCTTGCTATATTATTGAGAAATCTAGATCTAAATAAAAAATACAGTTACCAGGAAGCATGTACACCCTGGCACTGTTTGGCTTACTGGTTTCATAGGTATAACCAAACCCGAAATAAATGTTTTTTGGCTTGAAATTTTTAACCCAAAACCAAAACCGTTTGGGATGAAACCAAACCAAAGATTTTGGTTGGGTTCAGGTTTGATTTGTTTAAACTGAAATTTTTAATTAAAATATATACAAACCAAGTACATACTTACTACTAGACCACTTACAATATTTAATTTTAATAACTAATAATCATTTTAGTGTTGCTAATAATCCTAAACACTGAAAAGAATATAGATAATGATCAAATAGATACTAAATATTATGGTTAATGTGGTTTAATGTGGATATTTTTATGTAAATAATTACTAATCGCTAATCAGTTTGGTTTTGGCTTATCAGTTTCTCTTGGATGTAAATTGAAACTGAACTGAACTTGAAAAAGTTGACTACTTTCCAACCTGACCGAACCATAAAGCTGAATTTTTAGGTTATGTTCAGTTTACTGATTTGGTTGGCTCTAGATTTGCCCACCCCTAATGTATTGGATGCAATGCCTAGTAATTGGGGTGTCTAGGGTTATTAGAAAAGATTTGTTCAATGGAGTTGCATGACATGCATAGTTACAAGCAACCTCTGAGTAGGTATTATCACGGCTGCACATATTGTATTTTATTATTTTTGGGACAAGTTGGTGGATGTACAGACCAACGTACCAAAAATATACAGCAATGCAGAATTCTTACAAATGCATCTGGTATAGTATTAAGTTGAGATATGTGTGCCATTTGATTTGACTCAATTTTCTCACGCTTCTATCTCTAAATCAATTAGTTGATAGATTATCAACAGCTATATCGTGTTAGTCCCAAGTTGAATATTGTTCAATCTGAAACTTCTGGTCATATAGTTGCTTGTGCTTTCCTCATCCTACACCTAGACTATTCTATTTAGATAGACAAATTCTGCTGCCTAATAAATAGATAAAGGACAACTATCCTTGTTTGGAGTGTCTTACACTAAATTAAGATGTTTATCATGTTCTATGATTTTTAATTGCAGGAACGGAAAGAAAAAATTATATGTGATGCTGACTCATTAGCTTCAAGTGTTAACAGCAATGCAATAATGCAAGACAGTTTAGTTGAGGAGGTATCAACACTTTTATTTGGTCTCAAGAATTAATTTAGTATATTTGCAATATCTAAAATTCTAAATATCTTCCCACCAGGTTGTAAACCTTGTGGAGGCTCCTCTCGCTATACTTGGTAGATTTGATGAATATTTCTTGGAGATTCCAAAGGACATATTGATTATGGTAACCTGTGTTATTCTGCCTCCAGCATTTTACATTCTTCTCCTAATGTAATTGTTTATTTTATGTTGATTGTCCAGCTTGAAAGAATGGCTTCAATCTAAATTTTTATGTTTTTTTTTAATAATCTATGATTTTAAAATTTCTTCTCAGAGACAAATATCTGAGACAATTCAAGAAATGAAAAACAAATATCACTGAAGTAATCACTACATAGTTTCTTGTATATGTAATAATCTTTAAAAATTCTGGCAGATAGGTTACCCATTACAGAGATGATAAAGGAAGACAAGCGGAGTTTGTTGATAATGTGGCCATAGACTAATTAGAGGTACCAATTAGAAGGTCCCTTTGATTGTGGAAAATGTATTTCATTTATGTTTTTCTAGTTTCCTGACATTTGTGGCAATGGAAAACCATGGCCAACAACAACAAAAAAAATGCTAATCAATTGAAAATGTCATTTTGGGAAAAATAACTTCTGCTCAAAACGAGCGGAAGTCATTTCCCCTCAGCTTAGTTTGATGTGGAAGCTGAGTCAATTGTTAGTGTGGGTGAGGGCCTTGGGGTGACTTTTAATGGGGCTAAGGTCATTGGCATTTTCGTTGCTTGGTAGTGTTAAGAGGCAGTGTTCTATGGAGGCGCAACTAATATATTGCATAAATTGAGATGGGAGATGGACTACCCCAGGATTGTCTAGTGGGGCCTAGACATGGTTGATGGAGTTGTTTTTGAGGATCTCCAAGGTGGCCTACATATTTAAACAACTGATTGCTGTTCAAGGGGAAAGTAGTAGTTGCAGCCTCTTGGCACCAGAAGACCCGGATGCCCTGGCGGGGGATGCAGAGAGGGCAGTCAGATCAGGTGGTGAGCCAATATAGGAGAAGGAAGGAGGAGAATCAACGTTTTCTTAGACATAGAGATGCTCAAGACCACCTAAAATCATTTTGAGGTTGAAGTGTGTTCATCGTCATCCTAGAAATAGAGATGCTTGAGGCCAGCAACAACCATTTTGAGGTTGAATCCGTGGTGAGTTCCTTCGCTTCCTGCAGAGGGGTGGAAGTAGTGGTATTATGAATTTTGGAGCCGAGGGAAATATATATTCCCTGTAAAAATGTTCCTTTGAAAACATATTACCCATATAAGTTATTTTCTGCAAAACAAATGGACTCATAGTATGATCTGTGAGATAGTGACATGTTGGCTACTTCCCTTCTTATGCTGTATTTCCCTCTTTTTCAGTTCTGTATATTTCCTAAATCAAAAAGGAGTGTTTGAGAGTTGTTGCACTTCCATGAGTTTTAGCATTGTTGTGCATGCAACAATGACATACCATGTTAACCAGCAGGTAAACCAGGGTTTCTTACTCAATGGTCAATGCCCACTTGGTTTATTCACTCTTCCTTGGCTCATTCCTCAATAGATCATCTGTGTCAAATAACACCTTCATTCCTTCACCAAATCTTCCTCATCTTGTAAGATGATGGTCAAATGGATCTTTCAATTCTTCTGTCAATTGTGCAATAGAAGTCACATTTAGGAGGTGCAAACCAACTTCTCTTTGCACTCTTATTGAGAACAACACTCTTGAGATGAACTGTGCATATAACAGCAATTAATCATGCTGCAATAATAATTCCATGCTTGAAAGCATACATCAAATACATGAATATTAGCAGCCGATGAGACTAACACTCTAATCTCAAATATTCATGTGATATTCATATCAAAGAATGTATTCACAGATGTTACTTGAAATCAAAAGAGTGTCTAATCAAATAGTCAACAAGAACAAAAAGTACTGTGTTTTTGAATGGCTACCCTTTGCTTTTTAAGCCTTAACCTTCATCAATTCATGGATTTGGATATTTACTAGCCCAAACTTGTTTTATATAATCCTGTTGGATCAACACCTCAAGTCATAACCAATTTCACCCACACACTTTCTCTTCTCCTTTTCCCCATCTGTTTCTGTTACTGCTCACAATGGATTGCTTGGTGATCAAATCACTGCTAGGTCCATCAAGCTAGAGGCTTATCAGGTCCTCTCACGTCTACTCATTTCTTCACCGCCTCTAGCTTTAACAAAGTATTTGTAAGGATTCACAGAAAAGAAAAAACAACTCCAATGAATGAATCTTGATAGAAACAGGATATTATCTTGGAAACAAAGGAAAGGTCTCTGACCCTAGCTCTCTTGCTAGTTTTCCTATTTGGAGATGTTCAGACATTCTAAGAATTTCCTAAATGCTTCTTAGGTTGCTAAAGAAGCAACCCTCAATCTTTCACCAACATTGCATTTGAACCTCTTTCTCCTCTCAATTTAGAAATAAGGGTTCATGTTTCCATAGATACCCCTCAACCTCATTAAAACATTGCTAGAACTTATGCCCTCATTCCCATAATAAATTCAAATAAACTGAATCATGATTTTTTAAATTAGAAAAAATGCTGCAGATGAGATTAAAACATCAGAAAAGAGGATGCCTCATTTTTTTGTTTCTAGTCTTTGCCTAACAGTTATGTAGCTAGTCATTTGGCAACATATTGCTATAAGTTGCTCACAAGTGAAAGTGGACCATCTGAAATATGTTGGTTCACCTATGGGCCCCTGCATGGACTTTTAAAGTTTCAGTCAATACCTAAAGGTACAATATGGAATTTCAAACACTGATCCTGTATGATATTTTGTGATTATGGTATTCTTTAGTTTTTCGTCAGTTAAGTAATATGTTGAGCAAGAATATGTAAACTCTTGTATCAGGTAATTATCTATATTTTATCATGTAGGTCATGCAAAAGCACCAGAAGTATTTCCCCTTGATCTGCCAACATACAGGAACTTTAATGCCATACTTCATTGCTGTAAGCTTTCTTATTGATCCTCCAAGCATTTTGCAAACTAACCCCATTTAGTTCTGCATGCTGTATTGCTGTTTTGCTTCTCCTGTATCTTACACTTATTTATTCATCTTATAGGTTGCAAATGGACTAATTGATGAACAAGTAGTTCGGAAAGGAAATGAAGCTGTACTAAGGTAAGCTTTGGCTGTGGACATTTCTTGAACTTGGACCAAATTAATCTGGCATTAAAGTAAATCAGATAACTTTGCAGCTTGGCTGACTTTTTTTCAGTAATGAAAGTCTGTGGTAATGGCGTCCCATTGTTTGTTTTGTGGATCCTCTGTGAAGTTTCTTCATCTTTTTATATTCTTACTTAAGAAAGTGAAATATGATTTACTCAAGTCTTACATGATATGGTCTGTGACTTAGTCTGTTTCTCAAATTCTTCAGTGAGATCCCTGACACTTTTTTCAATCAAAGAAAGGAAACAACAAAAAAAGAAAGAGGGTAGGAAAAAAATCCCAGAAAAAGATTATGATTTTTTTTGTTTCCTTTGATGGAAGGAAAAACAGTGGATTTTTTTTTAAAACTTTATTTGTTAAAAACTAAAAAAAACATAAATAAAAATAAATTTGAAAATAAAATTTTCTTTTAAAATCTTTAAGCTCGAATTTCAGCACTATTGTGTGATAGTGAGTTTTCCACCCAAATAGGATGGAAGCAATATAAAGGAAAGCCAAAGAAAATTTTCTTTAGGCTTTTCCTTCCCTCTGGTTTTTTCTCCTAAGAAAACTGAGCGAAAGTGGAGCTGGGAAAAATTTATGGTCATTCTATTTCCTTCTTGGTTTTCTCCCCCCACAGGAAACACACCTTAACAATTTTCCATTGTATCAAGCAATTGTAGTAATATACCTTGTTTTTTTCCTTTGTCTTGCAGCTCTCATATTTATTTTTCTTCCCACTTCATCTTTGGATCTTTCAGAGAAAAGCCAGTCTGTTGCCAGTGCCGGTTTATGCTTGCATAAAACTTTAGCAAGTCAATATGTGGAAAATCATTTCCTATTTGCACTGACCACTCGTGAGCAGTATTGCCCCAGTCTTATTCATCCCATAGTTTTTTTTTTCTGTTGAAGAAACAGTTATCTAATTGCACTTCTATTAATAAATAATTAATAGGATTCCCTACTAAGTTTGCAGAATGGGAATGGATTTTGATATCTGTATAGGATGGCAAAAAAAAAAAAAAAAAAAAATAAGGATCACCATATCGGTGGAATTAGTGGGATCAAAACTGTAGAAAAACTTCAATGAAAATGAAAAGTAAAATTATTTAATAACTGAAATAAAAAATTGTGATTTACAATGCATTTCTTTCCTAAAAGTGAATTCAAAGACCTAATAATTTTGGATATTGCCATGAAACTGCTTCCATTAACTTTTTCTCTTTGACAATCAACATATGTATTTTAGCAACAATGAAAAATGTAGTTAATAAGTGATATTAGTGTAATATAATTTATTCTGAATTTATTCTATAGCTGGCACTATTATGTTGTTAAGAAATAATACTAACAAAAAGTTAATATAATTGAGATGAGAATGTTACGATGAATATGTGAAGTTACAAAAAAGAAAAAAGATATTGTTATTTGAGTGCAATTAGGTGTAGCGCTAGTGGATGATAAAATAGATTGAGAAAGTATAAATATGTGTACAGATGACCAATTGATTCTATAGTCCAAACATGTTTAAAAACGACCAATAGATTTGTTTAAAATTTTATTTTGAGTTGGGTTTAGTCCCGGGTCGAAATGAAACAGTTGCATGTCATTTCATCTCGTGCCAACAAATGGTGTTAATATCGCCTTGGTGAGGAGTCGGAGGAGGAGAAAGAAGAAGAGGGACACTTAACTAAAGGAGGTGTCGTGCCATTAGGCAAATTGCAACAAGGACACAATTTATGAATGATGAGGCCGTAGGGCTAGGGCTAGGACGTCCTTAGCTTAGTCGAACAATGGGCTCAGATGAGTAGACAAAGGATAGCCTCACTACTCGTTTGTAGACAAACTTGTGAACAAAGGATAAACTCGCGGATGAACTCACAAATGACGATTGAACTAAGGCATGAATTCCCAAATGGTGGATGAACTAACAGATGGCAAACAAACTCATAGATGATGGATTGCCTTGTGGACAATGGATAAACACAGATGATTGAAGAGCTGACATGTATCCCTTACATACTAGGGATTTTGGAACCTCTTATGTGTCTATCAATGGGCAGAATGATTTTTTTTTTTTTGCCAGTGCTGATTGACATTGAATGGAATTTTAAATGTTGGCCAACTAAAGTGAAAGGTTTTAGGGATGGAAGGAACCAAATAAAACACTAGTCAATCTAATACAAACTTATTGAATTAATTTGAATATTATTAGTAATATCGCATTGCATATAAAAAAGAGAGAAGATGTAGCTTGCATCGCATCGCATTTTTTTTTTCAATATCGCATTGCATAGAGCTCAATAAAGATGTAGCTTATCCCAATGATTTTTACTAGTTAATTAAAATATAAACTATGATATGAGGAAGATTATTTGTCATGTCTGATGGTTCAAAGGCCATCAATAACAGTTATATTCATAAAACCGTTCATGGTATACTGTATTAAAATGGTTTAATATCAAATTAATATTACATTGTATCATTATTGGATGGATATATATTGAAGTAACAACCCTGGGCAATAAAAAATTATTATTAAATGATATCATAAGTAAAGTTATTGCTTTGTGACCAAAAGGTTACGGGTTCGAATCCTAGAAACAACCTCTTACAAAAAGCATGTAAGGCTACGTACAATGGATCATTCCTCGGGACCTCTCATAGTGGGAGCTTACCGGGCTGCCTTTTATCATATTTTAGTTAAGAATAAATGAACACTTTTGAATCTTAACTTCCCTATAATATTAATATATATTAAAAAAATAATATTATTGTATTAAACACAAGATATAATGCTACTAAATCATCAAAGTACTAGCAAATGCAATTCTATAGTATTGTAATTCTGTGGTGTAATCATAACAAAACTACTAGTGGTGACAGTGGTTGACTCTTTGAAGGAAGACAAATTTGTTGGCAAGGCTGGAGGTATGGATATTTGATATGAGGTTGTTGACTGAGGTTTTGGTGCCTTCACGTGCTACCTTGAGGGATATCATAGTTTTAGGTAGAATAGAGGCACAGGGTGGAAGACAGGTGTAAAATATAGTTCTATCTGATTGTTGATTGAGGGTTTGGTGCCTTGGCATGCTGCTGTAAGCAGAAATCATATAGTTATGTAGAAAGTCATCGAGTGGTGGGAGGTTGCGCCAAATTGTGAAGCAATCCTTAAAATTAAGGAGAGGATCCACTTTGATACACCAAATTAAGAGGAATAAACTGTATTTCAACAATTATACCAAACATTTAGGAATTTGATATACTAGACCTATTCTCATAGAAGTACTAACTTCGGTATATGTAAAATAATTCATATTGGGAACATTGTTCTGATGCCTTAAAGTTTAGGGACTTCTTTCGTTTTTTTTGTACAGGTGCTCTATCCAAATTATATATGAATATAAATATTATATTTTCTTGAAAATATAATTTTTGATTTCTTCAGAGCCCGCTATGAGGATGCAAGTTTTTTCTATAAAATGGACACCCAAAAGAAATTTTCTGAATTTCGAGGCCTTCTAAGTGGAATTCTTTTTCATGTAAGTCATAAAGATTACTGACAGCAACTTATTTACATGATATTTTAGCTCTAATTCAGTTATACAGGAACAACTTGGAACAATGTTGGACAAGGTGGTTCGCATTCAAAAGATTGTTGGAAAGTTGTCACATTCTCTGGGAAACGAGAAAAGTGTGCATACGATTGTTGAAGATGCAGCAGCTCTTGCCATGTCTGATCTTGCAACTTCTATTGTCACTGAATTCACCTCTCTATCAGGAATAATGGCCCGCCATTATGCTCTAAGGGATGGGTATCCCGAGCAGGTGTGAGACAATTACATAGTGCATGTGATTTTCTTTTCTTGTTCTGTCCCATTAGTATCATTTGTCCAATTAGGGTGATATTCTTATGCATAAGTTTATATTTATGTTATATCTTTTAGTAATTTAACAGCCTAGTTAAATATGTCCTTATTTATAGTCCATCATGAAAAGAAGATATACACGGGCAACAAATTTATCAATTCCTGAAGGTCAGCAAGACCATCATATAACCGTCCTCCATGATCCACAGCTTACCTTATACCACCTTAATTACCCACTCCAAGTCTATTGCTTATATTAGCTTTTACTTCAAAGAAGACGACCTGCAGGGCAGCTGGCACCTGCACCCTCTAGTAGAAGTGGGAATTTGCCACTGGTTTGCATAATTTGTTAAAACGGTTCCATGTTGCATGCTGGTCTGAATGCTGCAAACTGCCCTTTAAATTTTCACCAAACTGTTCTAGACAACTACCTTTGACCTGATGACTTGTAACAGACAATTGATGTCTCCTTGTAGATAGTTATGGTTTAAGAAAAACTGTTGGGATCTTATCTTATGGAACTATTGCCTTCTATATAGAGAAAAGAAGGTTGAGTATACCACAAGAACAATATAACAATAGTAATTCAACAACTTCAAATAATAAAAGTTAATTTTAACTAGAACATAGATGTCAGTAATGCCCAGCTTTTTAGATAGCTAAATGAGATGCGAATCTCACTGGAAGTGAGTTTTTCAATCTTCTTCCAGAGAACTGCATCACAAATGCAGTACATATGAATTGATTACCCCTTAATATATTGGTGTACTCTTGAAATACTAGAAACACATGTATTAGAGAAAGCCGTGGGGAAATGTAATCTTGTCTAATATAGTTGTCATTCTTAAAATTTGACTGCCGCTGATTTTAATGACATCTTCTAAGGCCTTATATTACGATCCAATTGGTAAATGACCTTCCTAGAAGTTTTTTTTACTTGCTTCTTTTGCCATTTTATTTACTTATTTATCTGGTGAAAACTTGTTTCTGTCAATTCTTTTATACTAACCATTAAAGTTTGTATATTCTCCCTCATCTTCATCAACACAGAAAATTACTCCTTAATTAATCACTTAAAAGTTTTTTCTAGTATCTTTCTTTTTTTTATTGAATGCTCTATCACTAGTAATATTTAAATCAATTAAATTATTTTTATTATATTAACTTATGTTCTCTTTCTCATTGTTGTAATGTATCAATTTTCGAATTTTTACATAGCAAATCACTATTGATTTGGTGCCTTAAATCTCTCATGTTTAATTTAAATTATTGTTGCATGGTGCTTCTGCATGAGAATAGAATGCCAATATAAAACAATATGAATGACTTAAGAATTTCAACTAACTGGACACCAATTGCCATTGACCTTTGCTTGTAGCCTTGTACCTTCTCAAAGTTGTCTAGACTCCAGTTTTTGGGGTTTTAGCCTATCAAGTTCTGAAATTGGACAAGAAGTAATGAGAAGCATGGGGAATGAAATGAGATTGTTGAGAGGATCAAGTTCACTAACACCAATCACACATATTTGTGTAATGATAAGAGGTAATTGAGGTTGGCCTATCTTATTTTATATTATAGATTTAATAGTGGGGAAATTAACTATCATATAGGAAGCCCAAAGAACACTCTAACCCCACATATATAACTAGGGACAAATAACCTCATGAGATTGGAGATACATTTTCCTAGGCCCTATAAATATAACTTACAATGGAAGAATGATCTTTGAGTATCTTCTTTAATGCCATTGACCTATGACATCCTCTGCCAACTCTTTAGCCATCAACAACTTTTGGGGAGGTAATGACAAAAGAAGCTACTATCTTCATCCCAACCATGCTTTATTTGTTGGTATAACGAGTACTTCATTGTGGTTTGGCTTAACCATGTTTTGATGTGTGAGCGATACATCTTAAGTTACATGTGTAGTTGATATGGTGCATGAAGTGTGCACTACTTAAATGTGTTGAAGTGGGAGATCACAGATTAACCTTGGGATGATAAACCTTGGATCGAGTGAGTTATGTGAAGCTTTAGACTCGAGATGATCATCAAACTTAGAGGAAGACACTTGAAGACATGTGATATGTGTACTTTTGACTGCATGATGCAATTTTGGAGGGTTGTGTTAGATGTAGATGAATGTAATAATGGGTGATTTCCTCGGTATGATGATCTAATTGATTGAAGGCTAAATACCTTTAACCCCCTGTTTCTATCAAGTGGTATTTTGTCCCATTAATAACATTTAAACCCCTTTGACCAAAAGTTAGATGTGAGAAAACTTATAAAAGATAATTGTGCCCTTGTCTTTTTTAGCATTTCATTAATAACCTCAAGAGGAAAATCACATTGAATTGACCATTATATCATTAGGTAAAAATCCTCACAAAATTCATACATGCACCAACATAAACAACAGAAAAGCGGCAACTCTGAAAGGATAACCAGCCAAAAACTCATTCCACCACCCTCACCAAACAAAAAAAAGTCAGAATTCTAAATTGATGAACCAAAATCAAATGAAGATGGAAAAAAGTTCATTATTAAAAATCTCCTCATCATCAAATGTGGCATACAATGAAGTAGGAGTGAAGTGTTGGTGTGACAAAATTGCACCAATACACACATCAAAGATATTACAAAATCCAGGAAGGAAGTTTATAGGCTGTTGTGACTACAAGGTTAGTGCTCAAACATCTTAATATACCACATAAACCCAAAACCACTAACATCTAATGGATGTCAACTATTATTTGCATGCAGGAAAATGGTGGATGTGGGTTCTTCCGGTGGATGGATGAAATAGAAGAAGCACAAGAAATTAAGTGTTATGTGTTGATTATAATGGATCATCTGCTTTAACACATCTTGTAACTCTAACACCGACATATAATCAAGATCAACTCTTTCTTGTGCTCTTTCTTCTATTTCATCCATCCACCGGAAGAACCCACATCCACCATTTTTCTGCATGCAAATAGTAGTTGACATCCATTAAATGTTAGTGGTTTTGAGTTTATGTGGTATATTAAGATGTTTGAACACTAATCTTGTAGTCACAATAGCCTATAAACTTCCTTCTTAGATTTTGTAATGTCTTTGATGTGTGTATTGGTGCAATTTTGCCGCACCAACACTTCACTCCTATTTCACTGTATGCCACATTTGATGATGAGGAGAAGATTTTTAATGATGAACTTTGTTCCATCTTCATTTAATTTTGGTTTATCAATTTAGAATTCTGGCTTCTTCTTTTTGGTTTGGTGAGGGTGGTTGAGTGAGTTTTTGGCTTGTTATCCCTTTCAGAATTACTATTTTTCTGTCGTTTATACTGGTGCATGTATGAAATGGGTTAACCATGTATGAAATGGGTTTTTACCGAAGGATATAATGGTCAATTCAATGTGTTTTTTTTCCCTCTTGAGGTTATTATCGAAAAATGATAAAAAATACAAGGGCACAATTGTCTTTTATATGTTTTCTCACATCTAACTTTTGGTCAAGGGGGTTAAATGTTATTTTTTTAAAATTAGGGGGGGGGGGGACAAAATGCTACTTGATAAAAAACACAGAGGGATTAAAGGTATTTAGCCATTGAACTAAGAATAAAATGTTTTTATTCATTAGCTAATCCACTTGCCTCTTGGCAATTGACTATTCAGTAGTGTTGTTCTAGGATGGAGGGTATCCATCATCCCAAGTATTTTTTGATTTAGGGCAATCTAGATCATGACTTGTTGATTTGGGGCGATCTAGATTAAATGTTGTGTGTTGATTGTAGTTGAGGGTTAAATCGAGTGTTTCATAGTTTGTTGTTGCATTGAGTTCTAGCAACATCCCTCATCCTTGTGAAGGATTATCCCATTGCCTCATTTAAATGGGTGCATTATAGGTCATGGAGTAGGAGTGGGTCTCTAAACCACGTTATATTTCCTTATTAGTGTGTGTTGCATTTCCATTGCATATATATTTGACACTTTGATCATCACACATGCTCACTCAGATCATTTTATTTGTTTGATAATTTGGTTCTGTTTTACAACTAGATCTTATTTTTGTGCTGACTTCACTTATATTTCTTAAGATTGCTGAGGCTCTTTTTGAAATTACACTTCCAAGATTTTCTGGGGATATACTTCCAAAATCTGATGCTGGAATTGTTCTGGCCATTGCTGATAGGTAAGCTATCCTTCATCATTGTCAATTTTTTATAATATGGTTGATGTCTTATTCCCTTTGATATGGTATGATTATGTTAATGACACGAAATGCATATAAATTCCTTCACATTGAATGTGGAATAGCTGGCCACTTTTGTATTTTTTTTTGTTCTGAGCAAGGTTTTGTTTTGTTTTGTTTTTGTTCTGAGCAAGATTTGTACCCCAATAGGTTTTGTTCAACAGGACATAGCTTAGCATTTTGTCCATTCACCATTGATCAAAATAAGAGCAATGATGACACAATAAATTTCCAAACATGCCCTCATTGACTAACATTTACTGCCTAGACTCGTATAACTATCTTTTGGCTTGCACTTGCTGAGGCTGAGAGAACCTTGCCCATGAATAATTAACCAGGAAAGAAATTGGTTTGTCCCTTGGAGAAGGGAGGTTAGAGCACAAGGCTGTAATGGCTAAGCAAAGACAGCAGATGAAAAATGCTATATCTGCACGAAACGAGAACAATTACAATTGTAAACTTGATTGGTCAAAACAAGATAAAGTTGTGAACATCATATACTTTTTTTTATATATAATTTAGACGTTTGGATTTCGCTAGACTAATTTTGGAGGTAAATGACCTTCTCCTGGTTTGGCTACTAGATAAATCCGGAGCACAACTTATGCATACTTAGAACCGACATCTAGAATATTCACACAACTTATGAACATTATACTTAATAGGCTGTAAATTGTAACAGTATTGTACCTATATGGTTGATTAATTATAAATTATGGTTTCATTATAACTCTCTCTCTCTCTCTCTCTCTCTCTATATATATATATATATATATATATATATAATTCGCTAGGCGCTAGCTGGGCACCTAGGCCGGCGGGGACTAGATGCCGCTAGGCGAATTCCACGGTATCAACATAAATTACATAATAAATCACATACTCCAGCACAATAACATCAAATTTAAAATAAGTTCAAAATTACACAACCAAATATCACATATTTATTCTACTTCTCTGTAATTTTCAACAACTTGTTCTTCATCGGACACAAACTCAATATCATCATTGTGATCCTCCTCTTCTTCGGATGCAAAATCATTCTCGTGAAGTTCTCTCAATCTAGAGCTTTTTCGGGTTGTAGATTTTCATTTGCTCTAGCTAATGAAACCTTGTGCATTTGAAGCATCTTTTGCAAGAAACGCATTAACGTTCCTTTCTTTTTCTCTTTTTTGTTTGTTCAACAATCTAGCATTAAATTGGACAAATACTACTTTGTATGAATCTTGAACAGTAACATGAAATTAATACTTTACTTTAATTAAAGACTTAAAGTTTAAAGCTTACTCCTTCGAATGCACTCCAATTTCTTTCACACCTAGATGAACTTGTAGTTAATGAAAGTATCCTCAATGCCACTCTTAGCAAGTTGGGTGTGTGAGCACCATATGTACTCCACTATGCACATGGATCAAATGTATCATTATTTTTCACTTGCTTTTGCTGCCAATGTTATTATAAATAATCCAGTCTTGTCTCTATATTTTACAAATTCCTTGTTAATAATTGTATCTTGTAGATCTAACTCATTGACATGAAAATTTCTATGCATTCAAAAATCCTCATTGCGACCTCCTCAAAAGAGCAATAGAACTATCTTTATATAAAAAGATTTAGCAAAATGTAGTGGCATGCAATGATGTATCAAGTCTATCCTTTATATCTGCCTGCTAATTTGATTCCGTTCAAGGTCACCTTGATATCTTCTTTAGCTTGAAGAGGCTCCCGTATAGAAACCCATGGATGACTTCATCTCCATCTACCAATCGAAGATCTCTTACGAAAGGTGCAAATATTTTCAAACAAAGTGTCACACCATTCCAAAACCTCATGCTCATCATAGTAGAGTAAGCCAATTTCCCTTTGTTTGTTTTTGACCATTTACATTTCTCCCACGTATCACTTGTAAACATGGCCCTTAAACTAGATTTTTTTTCAATCAAACTTTGCAATGTGAGGAAATTTGATGCAAATCGGGTAACTCCTGGTCGGACTATGTCTTTCTTCTTTGTGAAACTTCTCATCAATGACAAAGTCTTATGGTGAATATAAATGGAAATGATAAAAGACTTGGCTTGCTCAATAACCTTTTTACGTGGAAGCTTGCCAATAATTTCAAGCATGAGATTAACAGTTGCACATGAACAACAAAAGATCTCAAGTTGCTTCTCCTATCAATTTAGCTGTAGTCATATTGTTAGTGGCATTGTTTGTTACAATCTGAACAATATTCTGAGCGCCTACTTGTTCAACACACTTGTCAACATGCTCAAAAATAAGTTCAGTTGTAGGTGCCTCGTCTGAAGACTCCTTAGACTAAAATCCAATCGAACCCGCTTAAATTATTTGACGGGGCGGGCCAACCCGACGAGCCCAACCCAAATTTACAGCTCTACACTCCATGCATCTGTCATGATCGAACTCTCATTCTTTGTCCATTCTTCTTCATGTTTCTTCAGCAGTTGCTTTGTTCTTTCAACTTCCGCTTTCAACAATGACTCCTTAAGTTGATATTGAGTTGGAGGCTTTAATCATGGTCCAAATTGATCCACTGCCTCCATTAGTTGCTTGAAGCTATCATTATCAACAGCATTGAATGAGATTTCATTTTCATAAACCTATCTCTCAATATATTGTTGAACTTGTTGAGTTCTCTTTTTGAAAAGAGCTTCATTTATTTTTTTTTTTGGCAAAGCACTTTACTCCCACTAGAACCTATATTTTTTTGGAGCAATTACCGATGCATATCATCCATAGGGCCAAGTGGAAGAGAGTTTTTAATTCCATCTATCCCTTCAATTTCAGGACCCTCTTCGTCTAGAGAAATAGTCACCTCTGCTCTACAACTTTGTTTTTCTATTATTTTGTTCTTTCTGTTCCTCCCTTCTAAAATAGTCTGTTTGCATTTATTTTTATTTTCGTGAAATGCTTTTCGACAACCAGATACATTTCAAGGTATATTTCCTATGTTCTCCTTGATCCTATACACTCCCTTGACATCGTTTTTCACACAACTTGCATTTAATTTTGTCGAGGTTTATCCAATGTCATTTAACTTTCTCCTAATAATTCCAGATTAGGTTGAGTGACAAATGCTGTCGAAGATGGATTGCTTGCCATTGTAATTGTGATAACCTAAAAAGTGATTTAAGAATAAATTTAAGATATAAATCAGTAAAAACATTAATATAAATAAGTAAAATATTATCAGAATATAAATATGATTTATATAAATTAATAAAATGTATTAGATTTTTTAAAAAAATTAAATATAAAATTATGAATATAAATATGATTTATATGAATTAATAAGATTTATTTGAATTTGTCAATTTTAAATATAAAATATCAGAATATAAATTAATTAATAATATATATTAGATTTTTTAAATTTTAAATATAATATTATTAGAATATAAATAAATTAATAAGATTTATAAAAAGATTTTAATTTAAAATATATTTTTTATATATTTATTAGGATAATTTAATTAAGTGCATAAAAGCCTATTGGAATTATCCTATTTAAGTGAAGTTGTTTAATTAAATAAATAATAAATTAATTAAAAAGAAAACATCGTGAGAGCTAAACGCTCGTGGGGCGTCTCCGGGAATGCGTCCGCTGCCGCAAGATGCGTCTCGCGACTTCGGAAGCGTCGGGAGGAAAAATGAATTATTGCATAAATTGAAAAACTTATCGATAGTTGAGTCTTCTGGAAGAGGCAAGAGGCGGAGGAGACGAGAGACAGTTGAACGCATGAGCAGATGAATCAGATAGGATTTAGGGCTTTAAATGAAAAAAAACCAAAATTTCCACGACGCCTAGGGCAGCCCAGCACCGCCTAGGCTTGCCGCCTAACACCTTTCTGGTGCAGTTGCCAGCCGCCGAGCGCTTAGGAGGTGCCTAGGCGGCTGCCTTGGGCGCATTTTAGAACACTGTAGATGATCGACTTGGTTAACAACGATAAAACTACATAAAATTAATTTAAATATAAACAAGAATATAGTAAGGAATTGAGCTCAATGACGTAGGAGGATCCATATAGCCACCCTACTTAGTGGGATAAAGACTTTGGTTGTTATATATGTGATTAATACATAGTTAACGTATATAACTAATTACTTATATAGTTGATAATTACTTTATTTATATATTATCTAGTTATGAGTTTGATAAATAACTTTAATTCAGTCATCTAAACAGATGTCACTGGGAATACCTAGTGAGCCATTTGGTTCCCATAATATCTTCATCATGATAATCAAGAAAGATTTTTTTTGGATGGCTTTGTCTTTCTCCAATTTTAACTGTCCCTTTGTGAAGTTCCATATTTGAGAGTTTGATTTTCGATATTACTTTATTAATATACTATGTAGTTATAGATTTATAATTGATAAATAACTTTTAATTAAGTAATCTGAGCAGATTCCACTTGGAATACCTAGTGAGTTTTTTGGTTTCCACAATATCTGCACCTTGAAAGTTAAGAAAGGTCTTTATATTTATAAATGGCCTCATCTTCCTCCATTTTTACTTGTGTCCCTTTGCCATTCGTGGGAGTCTGAATTTCAGTATGCTGATTTTATGTTCCTTTATTAAGTTTGAAGATAATGATGAACTCCATGAAGAAAATCTTGAATTTCAGAATTATATCTTCCAAATGATAACTCTCTATGTTTTGATCATTCCAGTCCCAGTACAACCTTCAACAGTTTCAGAGGTGTGTATGGTTTTCTCTTTTGTCCAGAGAAAACTATAATATGAATTCAATGGTTGATTATTAGCAACAACTCCGCCTTTCCATGCTTCAAACATTCCTTTCTGATTGAAAGGTAGCACCTAAATTGGTAGGATTATCAACATTCATCTGTTGATCAAAGTAAAAAATGCTCCTCATTTATGGGATGTTTTTGCTCAAAGGGAAGCCTTGATCAGTGCAGGTTTAGTAACCTTTTGTTTATACCACAATTCAAATTAGAAAGTGGCCACTATTCAGAATGAATCACTCCTCCCTTTTTTTTCCTGTTAAGGAACCTAGTACTATACATATATCAACTTCTCAAATGGCTATCCATGGTAAATTAGAAAATTTGAGGGTTTTCCACATCTACTAATTGTGTTGTGTAAAAATGAGTTGTAATATATCACTTTTGGGATTCTCGCCATTATTACCTCATATTTTCATTGTTGTCTGGGTTGAACAAACTCTTGAATTTGAAGTACTTGTTCACTTCCTATGTGAAAACTATGGTCTCGCAGCTTTGGATCAGTTATAAATGAAGAGTTTGCTTTGAGAGTTAACTTCTTTGAGAATATTCTAACATGAAGGTGAAAATTATGATAATTCCAGTATTTGGAGATATGACTTCATTCCTGGATAGAAATATCTTGGTGCTAATACTTGTATGGTCGTGTCATTATTCAAATAAATTATCTCATTGCCAAGATTACAATGAATAATATCTTTGATGGATTTGGTTGTTTCCTCTTGTAAATATTGTTGCTGACTTAATTTGGTGCATCTACTGCTGATGCTAGCTCTCTGCCTCTCTCTGCTTCAGACTGGACAGTCTTGTTGGCTTATTTGGTTCTGGATGTCAGCCAAGTTCAACAAATGACCCCTTTGGTTTGAGAAGAGTGTCTTATGGACTGGTAAGTCATGCCGTTGCATTTGTTACTTTCAAAACATATTCATAGCTCTGCATCCGTCATTTTCAGGTTACGATACTAGTGGAGAATAACAAGGATTTGTCCTTGAAAGAGGCTTTGACATTAGTGGCTGATGTCCAACCCATAGAAATTAGTGCTAGTGTTATTGATGATGTGAGTTTGGTGTCACCAAATACCTTTTTGTCAAGCAGATTTCTTTCATTTTCTCCAATTTTTTTGCTTAACTACTTTTCAGGTAACAAAATTTGTTACTAGAAGGTTGGAACAACTATTGGTATGCATCAGTTCCACATGAACTTCTTTCTGATTTAGTTGAATGCTTTTTAATCTTCTATCCTTATTCTTAGATCAATTTTATTTACTAACTTATTGCTTTCTATTTTCCCATGCCCTAGTGGTTCCTTTTCCCATGGATGCTATGGGATCCACTTGTCATCACAACAATTTTATCTACATAGTCTTTGCTAGCCATTGATTTACATGACAAGGGTGTTACAGAATGCGTGTGGCATGGCACAACTTAGCTTTCATCTACCCATGGTTTAAATCTCATAGAGTGTCAGACGACACGGTTAAAATATATCATTATGATAAATTAATGAAACTCGATACTTCTTGAACCTTGCATCTAGCCTCTTCATACCTATATTGGATACTAAACAAGGCATACATAATAATTCTAAGTGTATACTTAATAATTTTATTGATCACATGTAAAAAAATCCTAAAATTAGTTGTGTCAGACATTTTTTTTGGATAAGTAAAAGTGGTATATTATATATCCAAAATGTACAAAATGAGGTTTTAGGGTCTATTCATGTCTATGTACCTGTACGCTCCTAAATTTCCTCTCAACATCTTACCCTCACAACAACAAAAAAAAACTATGCTTTATCACCACCCTACTCCCTCTGTAATGCCGTTTTAAGACACGGATTGTCCTTTGATAGGTGGACATCTGGATGCATATGAAGCGAGTCTCAAATTCTCCGCCATAGGTCTGTAATAGTTGGGCATTGGAAGAACAGATGCGCCTGAATCTGAGAAGTATAGCTAGATACCAACATAGATATCATTATAAATGAATATAGAACATGTAAACTCATATATACCCAAGAACCGAAATAGTTTTTTAAAATATATATTGAAATTTAAGGATCAGCTAATAGGATACATAAGATACAGAAAATAAATGAAATCAGATACAAATCTTCAAAGTTTTGATGCTAGTAAAGCACCAAAATCCTGCAGCAAAGTATGCCTCAACTGCACCTATAACCCTTTTCAATAAAAATCTAGAGCCAAGAACAAATCAATGCAGGTTAGGGCTTATACAAAGCATCATTCTGAGCTAGTTTTGAGATGCAAAAAAATTGAGATTTAAGACCTTGACATCACTAATTAGTAGTTGCAAAATGTTGAGAACTTGAACAACCTTAAGGCCCGACATGAAATGGGTCTTGCTTGAGATTGCCTAACCCTAAACAGTTCATGTTAAGCTTGAGCTATAAATGAGGTTGGATTGGGTGTTGCTTCCATGACGTTGGACAGAGTGCAACACAACATGGCACAGTCTCATGTTCGGACATGGGACGGGCTAGTAATCATCTGTGATTTACCTCTTCCGTTTGGCCTAGGGAGTGGCCGATGTACGGGGATGAGCGAATCGCTTTTGCCACCCATATTTGGACTGTGGTATCATGTGACACAATCCAGTGCCTGACCAATCAAAATTTCCCTACCCTTTTGAAATTGTTTCCAAATGACCAATTTAATCTTATGATGGTCAAATATTTAAATTAGGAAGAACATTTAGGTCTTTTGGTCTTAAAGTTAAGCAATCATGTTTGGTATTTGCATCTCCCTAAACTTTTTAAATTGTTGCGGGATGATCAATTTTCCAACTTTTAAGGAAAATCAATTTTGTCTTTTTGTCTTAAAGTTACCAAAATGCCCTTAAATTTTTTCATTAATGATCCCGACCTAAACCCTCAAACAACACACTCCACTTGATCTTCATAGTAGATACTCAATCCAATATATGAGGCTTTCATTTATGAAATGAGCAATCTCATTTACTCATGCTTTAGTGAAGTGGTGTCATTTACAGCAGAGTATTCACGAAATCATAGTGGGTATTCAATCAAGTGGAATTTTTCCTATTTTCAAGTTTAAAGGTTTTTATCCATAGAAATTTATAATTACTTTTCTAATCTATTTTTTTCATTTTAAATTATACAAAATAATTTATTTTAGATTTATATAATTTTTAAAATTTAAATTGTAGAACTGAGATCTAAAAGTTGAGTGTACAAAATATAAGGGTTATGCAATCCATATGCTCACAAAATCTAGAATTTAGGGCATTTAAATTGCACAACAAATTTATGTTGCATGCTCAAGTCTTGGGTGTTCTTTTTGCAACCAAGTTTTTTTTTTTTAAAGGAACCTGGTGCAATGGTAAAGTTGCTACCATGTGACCTGGAGGTCATGTGTTCGAGTCTCGAAAACAACTTTTGCAAAGTAGGATAAGGTTGCGTACAATAAACCCTTCCCCGGACCAGCATTGGCGGTAGCTTCGTGCACCAGGCTGTCCTTTTTTTAACTAAGATTTTTTTAAAAATATTATAAAATAATCTAAATAAACATTTTAACTTTTAAACTATCAAAATATATTTTTAAAAAGTTTTCATTTGTTTTGTTTTATGTAATTTTTATATTCTTAGTTTTTTCAATGGTAAAGTTTCGACATGCCACCTTGAGGTGATGGGTTGAATCTGGAAATAGCTTCTTGCAAAATGCAAGGTAAGGCTGCGTACAATAGGCTAATGTAGTCTGACCCTTTCTGGACCTACATTAGCGGGAGTTCGTGTGGTTTGTCTTTTTTTTAGTTTTGTCAATATTGAAAATAAAGGCTGGGCAGGTCAGGTGTTCCCCAACTAAAGCCTGTTAACGAGCTGGGTTGTAGTCCTGACTTGCTGGCCAGTAGTACACAACATAGATAAGTTGGGTCAGACTTAACCTGACATGGTGTTTGGAGACCTGACTTCTGTTACTCTTATTAAAAAACAAACTTCCCTTATAAGAGTAGCTTTGCTTGGATCCCTCTTCTCGTGTTTTTTTTTTGTTAAAAAAACATATTCCACCAAACATTCATTTCAAAATTTTAAAAATAAATAAATAAAAGTAACAGTGATGATGCTTTCAGAAGAATAACATCAATAAAAGAAAACCCTAAAAACTTTCTAAGTAATTTTTGGGGCTTGTATTATCTTGTATGGATCAACCTAGTATGTTTTTCTTGCAAAAAGGATGTGTCTGGATATTTAAATTAGTTTCCTTGACTATTCCTTATTGGTCAATTTTTCCTTGATTTTTAAGTGAATGCTTGATGCTTCTCCTTACAGGTAGATAAGGGCATAAGTCCTGAAATTGTGCGTGCTGTGCTCTCAGAGCGTGCTAACTGGCCTTGTCTAGCTGCCAGGTCAGCTATTGAAGTAAGTGATACTTGGTAACCATTTTTTTCCTATTAACATTGTTTTTACATTTTCTTCTTCTTGTCATGCATATTCTTAAGAAATGCTTATGTCTGTTTTCTTTTGGATGTTCTAGAGTTATGATTCTAGGTCTTATGCTTTTTGAGGTACTTATTTAGGTGTATTTGTTAAAAAGTTGCATGCCATAATTGTTATATATAGTCCAAACGATTTCATCTCTTATATAGTTAGTTCTGGATAACTTTCATTTACCAAGTCCCTAGAGGCTTAGCATGAAAATGGATAGAATGATTTATATATTGAGTTAGTTTTGGATTAGTTTGCTTTAAGTTTCATCTCTTATATTTGTTAAATACAGGATGTCATGTGTATTTGGTGAAAGAAACTTTCTTCAGATAAATTTTTGATTGCTTAAATTTTCACCATTCATAGTTACTACTATTTTAAGCTCTAACTTGTTTATCTTTCTTTATTCTTCTGTTTCAATGCATCATACTTATTTTTATTCTTTGTTTCTTTTTTGTTGGTTCTATTCACACTTTATCTCCGCATATCACTTCATGAATTTGTTGAAACTGGTTTAAGTTTCATTGTTTTATTATTTTAACATTAAAAGTAATTTATTTTATTTGTAATGCTAAAAATTGTCATGTCCTTGGTGTGTGCTTCCACATATTAGGAGAGAGCCTTCTTGGTGACAATTCTAGATAACCAATGTCCATATATATATATATATATATATATATATATATACTTTTTTCAAATGGACATTTTAAAATTGCTATTTAAAAACCCATTTAATTGCTACAAATTGGGGTGTTAAGCAATTGGCTACTGTCTGTCTATATCAAATGTAGATGGAGACATTATCGAGAAGTGAGATGTTTTCTAAAGTGATTCAAGCATACTCGCGACCCACGAGAATTATTCGTGGAAAGAAAATTGGTTCTAATATTGAGGTAATTGGTATATTTTTTCTATTTTTTTAACCATGTTTTCATGTATATGACCTAGCTTTGGAAGGTCTTTAGTCATTTCTTTCTTGAAAGTTGAAACAATTAAGATTTAAAGAAAGTTGCCACAAATGCATGTTGTTGACCGCTAATAGTTGATGCCTCTCTGTTTCTTGTTGGGCTATTTTGCTTTGCCCAAATTTTGTGTCTTTTTTTTTGGAATTCTTTTAACTTTTAGTGAGCGATTTACTAGGTTAACTGTGTCCTTAGAAACCAAATCCTACCTAGTTATTGTTTGGTAAAACCAAAGAGCGAACTTTGTCATGCACAAATCTTGATCAGGTAATCATGGTTTAATATATTGTTTCATTTTAGTTGACATTGCTGAAATTTAGTACTTTCTATATACTGTTTATTGTTGTAATTAGTTGTTGTTATTATTATTCGATTTTCCATTATTCAACATAAACCGTATGTTTAGGTAGACCAACACTTCAGTACTTGAGATAGTGAGTACACTGGTTCGTCATTCTGCAAAAATCTCATTGGAAGCCCTGTCATTGTGTCCTGTCGTTGCATATTCGAGAGATCTGCATCCCGTCTACTATCTCTGAACAAGCCTTGTGTGAGGGAATCACCAATCAGCACCACCTTGTACACATAGTCGATCTTGTCACTTCCACCATTAGCTATTTCCTCCAACATCACTCTCGCCATTCTACTGTTGTTTTCTGATTCTGTCACATCGTCATTCCCAACAGACTTCTGTGCCTCCAGATCTTCCCTGTGATTTCTTTCATTTGCAGCCTGCAATCTTAGATCTCTGGTGCTTCTGCTATTGTTCTTGCAGTTTCAGACTTCTTCCAGTGTCTTTTGAGCCCCACTACCACTTTCCTGTCATTACTCAGCAGATTTCTGCTCATCTTGTTAGTTTATTCAGTATGTAAATTTGCAACAGTAGAGAACCCTAATTGATTGAAAATGCCAAGAGCAGATGAATATTGTTGCTTTCTCCATCATCTTTCATGATCAACTAATGATCATCCTGGTTCAACCTTAAACAATTGGTTCACCCTTAGAAACATCCAAGATGCATCTAGTTATCCCTATTAACCCTTAATTAGACCTTCAAATATAACAATAGCTATTCCCATGCGTCAACAAATTCAGGTTAGCAAGTCCAGACGAGATAGTCAAAGACTCATAGTTCCCTTTTCCTTTGGTTATAAGAAACAACATACTGAAACCATTCTTTTGTTCGGTCTTTGTTGAGTAATCTGGCTATTGAAGGATAGAGGTGGAAGATTTGATACATGGCTTGCCATTGGGGATGGCGTAGAAGAATCAGCCATTGCTTTCCAATATTCTTGCTAGGTTGTTCCCAGCTCTGATACCATGAAACAAGAATTGATCTTAAACACACAAAAGGATCGCAGTGAAGTTAAAATTTAATTTATAACCACAACAGTCAATTTTAATTCAATGACAGTGACCTGACATCAAGTTTGTTATGTAGGTAACTGAAGCTGCATTTGAAAAGAGCGAAGAAGAAGCTTTATGGAATGCTTACATGAAAGTAGCATCTAAAATTCACCATGGTAAATTAAATGACTAATCTTTTTGATCTATCTTCTGTGCCTTTTGTTTTTAGTTTTATGCTATGTTGGTGTACTTTTGTCATTTATTTGTCTCTAGGTGTTAGTATGGATAGTTTCTTTGAAGCATCATTGGTGTTGCTGCGTCCACTTGAAGATTTTTTTAACAATGTCTTCGTGATGGCGGTGAGTATCTTCTTATGTAATTATTTACTTTGTCAAAAACAAGGTACACTTTCTGCTAGTTAGTGAAGTATGTGTCTTGACATTTGATTAGACCATTGTCTTTATTGAATCAAGATTCAGAAAGTAAAACAGAACCCAATTTGACAATATATACATAACCACTGTATTTCACCATCACCATGAAATAATTTTTATTTAATATCATTTTATTTAGGATAATTCTGTAGCTTTGTTTGGCTTTTTTTTTTTTTAGCAAAGATCCAGATTTTATTCTGCATTGCCAGTCAAGAACTGCTGTGTGGCGGTGAGGATAATCTTCAGTGTGGTAGTTGTGGGGATTTTTTTACTTAGCATGCTTATCATAGCAATTTCCATCCCCTTTAAATGACTTCATTTTATGTCTGCAACTCTTGTTAGTTTGACATGCATGACGGTATGTTTGATGCGTGTATCCATTGTTTGAACTATTGAGGTAGGCTCTCTACCTACCACTGGGGAATTAAGGCAAAAAAAACCTTACCTGCATATGGACACGGAATGCACTAGAATATAGATCATAAAGGAAAGATGCTGACTTGTTCCACATCAATTATTTGTAAAAGCGGGTGTCTCTTTGATAAATAACTGCAAGAGAGGCCCATAGAAATAGAATGGATCAAGTAGTTGACCAAGGAAAAATATTATCTCTAAAATAAGAAAATAATAAAATGAAATATGGACACTAAGAAACAAAAGATAGAAATTAGTTAAAAATATCTCTAAAGTTCGACATCTATCAATGGATTCATTTTCAGCCTGATGTACTTAAATTTCTTATTAGTTGAGGTTGGAATTTAGTTATATTCTTTAAACAATCCATTAACAATTAGTGAAAGGGTTGATGCTAACTACTCCCAATTGCTTCGTTACCTTGTTAGAATGCACCAAATCAAAAGAGGATTCAACCAAATAGGATAGAAGAATTGGTCTTTCAAAGGAGGCAAAACTAATTCACAAATTTTCTGTTGGAAATATGTACAACCTTTAATTGAACGCACCTTGTGTTCACATATACATAGCTGATTTTGACTTCCAAAAATTCTTTTTCGTATATTTCATCATAGCTGATTTTAACTTGAGTAATCCAATTCGGTTACTGAGGGTGTTAGCTTGAATAATCTCTCATTTGAGATTTTCTTTTCTTTACTTTTGTGTCTAGTTCCTTAATATGTATCTATTGCATACGGCTGATATTTTTTTTACTTCAATTTCATTGTACTAATACTCATTCCTGACAGGAGGATGAGAAAATAAAGAATAACAGATTAGCAATTCTCAAAAGAATTGCAGAACTACCAAACGGAATTGCAGATCTCTCGGTTTTGCCTGGGTTTTAAATGGCACCATATTTGACCATCGCATAACATGAGATTCCTAGCTCAGAAGAAGCGTTTATTATTTATCTCGGCGTGTTCTTGGTAACTGCCCTCAAATTTTGTCATGCATAGGTCTCAGCAATTAGTTACCATCTAATTTTCATTGTAATGAACATTTTATTAAGTAATGTATAAACTAATAAATGTTACTTGTTTTGCTTTATTTTTTTTCCCACTTCTCATCAAGATGAATGTTGATTTCAAATCTAGGATTTTTTTAAAGAGAATTTCAAAATTTTAAATATTTATTATATATTAAATATGGTTAAGCTATGAAACAAGATATAAACGCTTGGACGTCTAAAAGGCACAGCAAAATGGTTTGTTAAATCAAGGTTTTTTAGGGCTAAAGTTCAAATAAAGTCACGTAAATTACAAAATAAATTCTCATCCGAATTGATCTAATTCAAATCGCTGTCATCCCGAGAGC